>NC_059471.1:32757423-35157423 GCF_018139145.2 Gymnogyps californianus
AAAAAGAGAGCTCTTATCCTTTCACACCCGTATTGGGACAGAAACTGCCCTGCCTGGTGGAAGGAATCAATATGTGCTGAATATCCTCTTCATTAGGCTAAAATCTTACACTAATCTGAGACTGACAAAAGATGTAAAGGGAGACTAATGAAAGCCTGCTACAAAAGTGATCCTGTATCTAGCAGGATACCAAATCTATAGAACTTCAGGTTTGCGATATCAGGCCACAAACTAATGAAGTGAGAAGAAAATGCTTGCACACATTGACATGAAAACAGAGTCTGTTAGGTTGGGTCTGCATGCTAATCACAAAATGTATACCACTTTTATTGTCATAAGCTTCTTTGTGGCCCTCAGTTACCCCCTTTGGAAAGTCCTGATTACACATGTGGCAATACAGTTCTCGACCTGTGTTCTGTGATTTTACTTTCCAGAAGTCTCTCATTTTAAGGGCTGCATGAAAGGCTTTCCACAGCAACTCCGGTGTTCCCAGTCCTTTCCAGCACAACTCCAAATGGAGTTGTATTGCCTGAAATTCCTCAGCGTGTGGCTGCTGCCAAAACTCATACTCCTGAGGGCTATATAAAAATGTTAACTTGGGGTTCAGGAGTGGAGATGGGACTCTGCTGTGAGAGCTGCTGACTCTCTTTGCACTTCTGATTCAGGCATGGAGAAATCTACATCTGTGTCAAGATACGGCTTCCATGATCTCTTGTACTTTTGAAGTCTAAAAGCACTCCATGCGGCATAGATAAACATGAACTTCATTGACAGGAGATGAAGCTGGAGCCCAAGAAGCTGTAACTTGCTCTGATGCAGGTTCCATTTGTAGCAATAAAAGCCCTGATAACCTGCATTTCCATCCTGTCCTGCTTATCTGTTTCTTACCAGGTGAAAACTATCATGACAAACACATATTTTGCGAGAAGCCGAACTGAAGGAGAGCACCTTCCTATGGATTTGCGTCTGGCGGGGTTGTTTGATGTGAAAGAAGACCTTCCACCTGTGCTTTTTCCTCCAAAGGAGCACTAAGTCACTCTGCTTTTTGTGAAGCACTTGACAAAATTGTGTACTTTTGAGACTGCTTCCCCTTTGCCAGATGCTGTGATTGCACTGGTCTCTTTTTCTTAGGAAATCAGACTAAAATAGCTCTACAGCTGATTTTGCTTTTTCAAGCAAATTATCCAGATACATTAAAAGCAACAACAACAATAAATATTCTGTAGCAGTTCCTTTACTGTAGTGCAGCCAGTTTGGCCCCAGAAGAGGTGCCAAAATTGCTTAGTGTACCTAAGAGTAGAACATGGCACAGTTCATGTAGTTTTCTGAGGCATAAGTCAGAGAGTCAAATCTTGCTCCTGGTGTAAATCCAGAAAAATACTGAGCTCTGAGAAAGAAACTGACCCATAACTTCGCTGTCTATCTCTATATTTCTTCTGTCAGGGCTGTTTACATTTTCTTCTTTGTTTAATAGTAGAAACTGGAGTGGGTGGAAGGGAAAAACCAGCATGATTGGCTATTCTTTTTCTAACAGAAAATTAATTGGGAGGGATTGGAGAAGCTCTCCTCTTCTCTCCGAGGAGTCTCATCACTGATTTGTCCTATGGGATAGCTGCATCTGGTTCAGCTTAGCTGTATCTGTCTTCAGTATCGACCCTTCATCCAGTTTCACATGTCTGCTGGAACACTGCCTTTTCTCCCTTGCTTGCATCTTGCCATTTTTCCTTCTCCTACTACTCTTATTTCATTTTAGGCTTGTTTGCTTTACAGAAACCCCTGTAAATCATTCCAAGATCCGTTGTCAGGAAGTATGCTAGCTACTGTCATGTTGGCTTGATTTCTTTGGTGTTTTAATGCTACTTGCAGCAGCTATACTGTACAATCAAACCCTGACACTGATCAAAAGCAAAAGAGAGCCAGTAGATGGCACCATTTATTATATTATAGAAGATTCATAACCAAAGCCTGGAGGGTTTTCCCCCCTTAAACCTGGCTGTCAGTGAAACATAAATCAACCCTCCATTTTTAGAGATGTTACTTACAAGCTTAGTAGAGACCTCACTTTATATCCTTTCCCAGGGCTTCCTGGGAAGGATTCAGTGGCAATGCCTTAAATGGAAAAACATTTTACAAACAATAATGGAACTAGAGGTCAATAGGATACAGCCCAGGGGAGCTTTCTTCTGTTTTGCTCTTAAAACATACCCTGTTGCTGCTTTACTTTCTTCCTTCTATTAAATAACAGATTTGCTTTGAGGCATATCTCCAAACTCAGTAACTTCAGAAAAGATTCAGGCAATGGTCAATTACAAACATGGTTTAGTTCTTCCATAATAATGAATAGTACTATTTTCTTACAACATACAGCAGCTGTTATCTAGGGCTCTCGGAGTGCTTCAGAACACTAATGAAGTATGCCTTGCAACACCTCTGTCAGATAGAGAATATTAATTCCCCAGGAGTCCCGTTGACCTCGGTGGGTGCTTGCGTGGTTCTGTGGGTCTGAAAAAGAGATACTCATGTGAGTAAAGACTACAGAACCAGGAGTAAGCAGTGTAATACATTTTATGCCATTTCAAGCATTTATTTTTCCCAAAAGAAAAAAAAAGAGAAAAGAAAGTAGTTTTGCCTTTCATAAGTTAGCCTCTGCAGCATTTTTGGTAGGGGATCAGACTGCTTGCTTGTAGGTTAGCTACAAGTTTCCAATTGGTAGTGCATGCACTGTGTGTGCTTCGAAGACAGATTTAGTGACTTCAGCGTCATTTACTATTAAAGGTTAAAAGCAGTTGCTCTTTCTAATCTCCTGCTGCACAGCCAATGTAATTTTAATACTGTGTGCTGTAGAAAAGGAAAGAAATGCAATGCTGAAACATTTAACAGGATATATTTTTCCATCTTTATTTTAAGTTATGAGAACTGTCTGCAAAAAGCTAGTAAGTGTTTCCAGTCAATGATAGTTTCCTGGCATCAAAAGATTTAGAAAATGAAACAAAATATCCAGTAGAAAAAAAAACACCAAGAAGAGAAGACAAAGAAAAAGAGAACAACTTGGTTTTTCTGTATTTATCTGTGTGTTATGTGTATCTGCTTCACTGGGCTGTCAATTTTAATTGGACTGCAACCTACTGTAGTTGGGTTCACACTGGTTCAATTAAAAAATCCTGTTGTTACTTTTTTCCATATTGCCCATAAATAGGAGTATTGTAGGAGTAATAATGTTAACCCCAGTGTCCTGGCAGAATGCCAGCTCAGGTAATTATATTCTGCCTATGGAAATTTCAGTTGCCGTTTCAGCTGAATAACGTTAGTCTTTATTTTCCATTCCCGATCATCATGTTATATAGCACTGCCGTGTATTGCTAAAGAGCCACCCCAGATGTGGCTGCATTTTAGTGATCCCTGAACTAAGTAGGAAAAAAATCAGGATCTCTCCTCCTAGACTATTTACAACATAAAAGTGCAATGTTGGGGGTGGCAGCTGCTTGAATTAAGGATTACTTGATGAAAGTATGCATGGGAGGTATGGATGGACTGTATAGATAGTTAATGGTTTGTGGAAACTTTGCATAGTGATGTGGTTATGACAAAGAACAGCGGAAGGATTTTGTAGTCTCACTCAGGAAGATCTTCACAAGCCAAGTACGTCAGGCTGAGTCTTTGGCTTAAAGAATGGTATAGCTTGGGAAAAATAATCCTTTAACAGCCTATCTGATAGGTTTGCACAACGACTACTCATCACCTAAGGCAAAAAGAAGAGGGGCAGTTGCTGAAAAAATGGTGATAGTGCCCTCAGAGAAGAGTGGCTGGAAATGGTAATTTTGTACATCATTTTCTGCATAGCTGTTGTTATGAATGGTTTAAAAAAAAAAGACACACACACAGCCCCCCAAAAAAGAAAAAAAAATTAGAACTAGCCTACTTGGAATGGGTTCTTCCAGAATGTTTACTTTTGTCTATTTTGAAAATTGCCCATGGTCTTGTTGAAAAAACAGACATTTGTCTACAAAAAAAATCAGTAGCAGCTTAACTCATTTATTAACATTAACATGAGAAACACTGAGCAACTCTGTGCTTTCAATGCATCCCCTCCCCCCCCAAATGGGGCAATAATATCTGGATAGCCCATGTAAGAGTTAAGAACAAGAGTTATGCTTGCTTTGGGTGACTTCTAAATAAAAACAAAACTTGTGTTACACAATGAGCAGAATAGTGATAAAGTACAATGGGCATTCAGGAAATCAGCAGCAAAGAGACAGCATAAAGGTCAAAACACCAATCTTCTCTTTCAAAAGATCTCTGAAGCCAGGGAGGTGTGTGCTGACTCAAATGGCGGAGCGGTATCTAATTCTCACAGACTTTTGATGATGGTTTGGCACCTACCTGTCACTCGTGCCTTGGGGACATCTCCAGCTTACAAATATTGTTAGCTTTTGCTTCATTAAGGTGGAAACTGAAACCGCATTTTAGAATTTGTCAATCTGCTATTTAGCTTGTATTATCCACACTGTCTCTCTGTGTTTACTGAGCATACGTAGTGTTGCCTTGTAAACCGTCTTCATATTTTCTCCTTTGGGATTATAAAGACCTTGTTCAGCAGACTTTTCCTCATCTAAGAAAGAGTGATTATTTTGATGAGCCTGCTTGAGTTAACCGGAGTTTCCGTGGAACCAGCCACGTGGTGGAGAATCACCTACGTGACCACGGATGCAAGGTTTGGCCCAAATCTTCTGCTTCCGATATGTGGTGGTTTTAAATTCTCCCACATTTTATTTTTCAGATTTAGGGGGGGAACACAGTCATTTTCGTTTTCTGATGGTGATTGGAAGATGAAAGATGAGCTTCAGGGCTGGTGACAGTTCTCAGGACTGACAGCATTAGCTTATGTATCCAATCATACAGTAACGATGCAATCCGTTAGCATACGGTACACGGGGAGCTGTCAGGTCTGTAGCAATCCAATTAAGTTACATGGTTTCTAAAGCTAGATGATTTGAGGAAGCTTAAAACAGAGTTAACACTGTGCTGGCTCAACGGCTGTGTCAATTATCTGGTTGGATGTGCTTGTAGCTCTGGCTGCTGAAGCATGTGGACTTTTTTTTTTTTCTTTTTTCCCTAGAGCAAGACCAAGGAGAACACATTTAAGAGTTAATTATTACCTAGCTTATTATTATTTATTAAATGAGAATCCTTATATATATTTGAAAGAGTTGGTCATATCACTTGGGGAAAAAACCCAATGGAATAAATGGATTATATAACGCATTTTTCAGGCTTTTTGCTGAAACTGAAATATTGAAGTTCCTTTATAGTAGCTGAAGCGGTATTAAATTGTGTGGAGGTCACTGTTTGACCTTTGCTTTGGGAAGCCTATGTGGTTCTTGTCAAAATCTTTTCCTTCTAACCTTTAGTTTCAGATATCTGCCTGCATTTCTGTTTGTGCGATTCCCATTATCTTTGTATCTGAAATGCGTGAGACAGAAAAGGGAAGCAGCTCTGCGGCATAGCTATCTTTTTTTACGACTTCTCTCTTTGTGGCAAGTTAATCAAAAGCCCTGTGTGAAGTCCCCTCTGAGCTCAGCCCTCCATCCTTCCAAGGTGTCCAAGGGCTTGCAGTCAGGTAACCCTATCACGCTCTTACTGCAGGTTCCTCACAGGTGCATGTGCTTCACTCTTTGTTTAGTGATTTGTAGAAGGAGCTGCCTTACGTGCTTTGTGGGAAACACAGGCAAGTTTACCTTACTTCTCAGAACTCTGCTTCTTTTTAATCAGAGGGGTTGTCCACCCACCCAAAATAATCTAGCTCCCCCTTGGCGAAAAGCCTGAGGAAAGAGAAGGGTCACTCATTGTACGCTAACAGCACCTGGCCTTCTTCATCTTATCTGGAAATTAGAGTCAATGTCCAGTCCTCCAAAAATACTCTGCTGCCAATCCTGAGAAGCAAAATCACAGTTGTGACGAAACTGATGATAAAATTAATACTGACTTCACTGGGACCACGATTTCAGCCCAGATGATACATAGATCTAAGAAATTACCAGCGTGATCTCATCTGCCACTGCAGAGAAGGAAGCAGGAGAGCTGGCCACGTATGTACAGGAGTGAAGACAATGCAGTTTGTCAGGTGCTATGTTTCAAGAAAGGTCAATTGCAAGAATGAAGGAAAATTTACAAAATAAAGCCAAAGAGGGAGGAACAGGGCGGCTGCACATCTGCTTTGGAGATCCCCAAGCCCAACCCATCTCTGCGAAGGTTCCTCAGAATTTAACACTACCAGAGTTGATAGAACTATTTAATTTTTATACCATGTAATGGAGAACACATCTTACTTTTATATGCCATAATGGACTCTGATGGAAAATGAAATGTTTGTCTTGACAGTTGAGTTGGCAGGACCATTCCCATCAGCTCATGTCTTGCAGAAAGCATCCTGCTAAGTTCAGTGGTTAGCCAAGTCTGGCCTTCTGTGAAGAATACGCCAATATTGGTGCTGATATTGGTGGTTGTTTTTGCAATGGCTTTTAAAGAGTTGAACCATAGATTGCCTCTTGCTCAATTGCTCCATCCACCTTTCTGATATCAAGATATTTATCAATACATATTGATATATTTCTTCCTTGCAGGCCAGCAAAGCTGACCCATAAAGACAGACACATGCATGTCTTCCAGTACAGAAATGACATTCTCAGTACAAATTCAAGTCTTCTGCTGTGAACTCGAGGACACCATCATATGTAGAAGGCAAGGGTTGAAAAAGAAATGAACAAAAATGGCCCATCTGCAGTCGCTGGCAAAATTCCCAAGAGAAAGCCAGGAAGAAGAAAGGGAATCAGGAGAATTTTTAAATGCACAATTTCCCCTTTTATCATGTTTCTAATCCCATTTTCTTGGCTTCTTTTTGTCTTGCTTTGTTGTTGTCTCTAGCATGTACATTCTCGAGGCTTTATAACGCTTCATCTTAAGGGGGAACTTGAAGAGCGTATTTTGCCTGCTAACGAATAACCTGAATTTTTTTCATCACCGAAGCCAATCAGAGGCGGGAGACTACAGTCGACGGAGGACTGAGATTTGCATATTAACAGCACAGTTATTGAAGAATAGCTGTCTCGTATTTAGACCAAACTGTGCCCTCTGATTCGCCGATACCGGCTGCCAGCCAATGCAGATGAGGGATTCAAAGGTCAGATTGTTTTGTTGGTTGTTTTTTTTTTTTTTTAAGAGAGAACCATACAGTGCTAATATAAATCAGATAGTGAAACCTGTGTGCAGGAAGCCGAGTAAGCGGAGCGAACGTGCTTGGCTCGGGCTCTGTAGCGGCACGGCCGCCGTGCCCTCTTGTTGGCTCTAACGAGTCTATCCCCACGTAATGTATCATATTGTGTATATTAATGTTTCGGCTTTACAGTTCTATTTCCATTAGGGGAAGATTGCCTGTGAGCCTCTTAGTGGATAAATAGGAATTTACAGCTTTCAAAAATTCTCTTAAAGCTTGCAGGATCCACAGAAGAAGGAATTACACATGACTATTTTTGAAGGTTTAAAAGGTCCAGAGGGCCTAATTGTGCTCTCAGATATGTCTGTGCAGCTCCGATTGAAGTCTTGGGATATAATGCATGCTTATGCGACAGCTAAAATGAGTCCTTTTTTAAATTAAAAAAAAAAATCCTTCAGTTATTAAAAAATTAGACTGTAAAGTCTTCAGGGTCAAGCCAGCAACTTCCCAAGAGCTATTCAGAACGTAACAAAGTGAGGTCTTGGCTGGAACCAGGTGCTGTACCGACCTACAAATAGCAAATAAATGCTGAAAGTGTTAGTGAAAATCACGCAAAGAAGGCAACACCTTCTTCTGCAGATTTGTGCATGCGTGTTTGTGTGCACGCACTTGCCCAGGCAGTTCTGTGGGAGGGAAGGAGAGGACAACCCTAAATTGCCACAGTGAAATAACCTTATCAAGTGTTTTCACGCTTCAGTCAGTTATATTAAACAAGACCAACATTGGCAGAGCTATTTTCTTTTACCTCTGTTTTATATCAACCAAGGCTTACACAACAGTCAAGAGGAGTGTGTTTAAACTGTGTTGTGGTATTGTATGTGTGTGTGTTTCTAAGTACAATTGCATTCAGTGTTAGGAGAAAGAGATGAAGCAGCAAATTTAACACAGATAAAGGCAACAAACTTAAAAAATATATTCAGACATTGGAGTTTGTGTCATTTTTTTTTTAACTAGTCCTTGATTTTGCACACTAATTTACACTACAGGTGAAGTATGAGTTGTCCATGAACTTCCCCACAAGTTTTCTGCGTGCTTTTTGAAAGGTGCTTGCTTAAGAATGAACAGGCCTAGGGCCTGTGCTTTAAAAGCCTGAAAAGATGTGTTTTACTGTAAATAATGAAGACGAGGATGCCCAAGTTATAATTACGTCTTACTTTCATCAGGGCTACATTTAACAGAAATGCCTCCAGCAACTTTTCCTTTATTCAGCTATCTGTACTGCCACTAAAAAGCAAAGCAAGAACCAGTTGGGAAATAAGTGATCCACATCTGCACAGCTGGGCCAAGAGCGGCTCCTGCTCCTCAGCGGAGGTAGCTAACACTTACCTAAACCAGTGCATCAATTTCCGTGTTTCGTCCTCCACATGTGTGTCCTTGTGTTGCTCGGTATCATTTGTGTCAGTATTATTTGTTGTCACTTCTCAAACTGAAGCTGTGACACTAACCCTGCCAGCCAAGGGAAAAAAGCTACACACAGAGGCAACACAAGCCAGTATTGTTTAAATCAGATGAGCCCAGCGGTGTGGAAATTGCTTCTGTTGCATAAGTGTGCTTGCTGGTAAACCCAAACCCGATGGGCTGGTAAGCATATATAATTAGCCCAATATCTGTGGATGTAATTCGGTACCGCTTTGGTGAAAGAAGTACTGTGGAAAAAGAGAGGCAGGAGATTTTTCTATCAGTTTTTCTTCCTACCTCTAGAAATCATAGCTGCCACGTGCAATATTTAATAACTGATGTTAGTTTCCACCTTTCAGCCACAGCCACTTTTCACTTACCAACTAATCGTCACCTAGAAGTGTGCTGAAACGTATTATAAATGGGCATACAAAGGCTTTCTCCGGCACTAAATCACAACCATCTCTACAGAGGAAAGGGACTGCTTACAGCAGCCCTGCACGGTAATTCAGGCCAGGAGAAGAACAGGCTTTTCCCATTCAAATAGCAGGAAGAGTTCAGATTAGCAAGCACCTTCTGCGGGAGCCAAGATGCAGCCACAAAAGCCTTCGTTAACTCTCTGCTCAGACGAGGTGTTCGGCAGCATCTCTAGGAGCAGCACTTGGCTGTGGGGAAGCACTTGTTGCCGCCAGTCCCCCTGGGCCCAGCGCCTTGTCCTGGGAAGAGGGGTCCTTGGCCACCTGCCCCACAGCTTCGTGGGCGAAAGGTGAGGTCAGGTGCTCTTGCCACACTTGAGGGTTGTCTCCTGCCTGGGAGATGAATAAGCAAAAAAAATCAGACCCTGCAGCAAGGGTTTCTCCGGAGGGGTGCTGGTTTTAAGCCACAGCTAACTGGGAGGTGGGAGCCTCTGCAGACAAGACATGCAACTACTTCTCACGGGAGGATTTCCAGAGGAAGCACCGATCCCATCGGATGGGGTGTAGCTCCCAAAGCTGGGCAGGGTGCTGTGAACAGCGGCCGGGTGCGTCTGAGGGGAGGCCTCGGGGAAAACTTGCGGCAGGATGCTCTGCCGGGGGTGCCTGGAGCACTCCCGGCTTGTAGGCCGTCTCCCCCTCCCGCCCCGGCCGCCGGCGGCCCCCCGCAGCTCTGCAGGGGCAGCTCCCCGCTGCCCACCGCCGATTCCCCACTCCTCAAGCGGAGCGGGGCGCGCTCCCCCCCGGCAGCCGGCGGCGGCGGGGCTTCACCCCGCTTCGTGCGGCCCCAGCGCCCTCCCCAGGGGCCGCACCCGGGACCTCCTCGGCGGGGCCGCTGCCCCCGGGACGCCGTGACGCCCCGCGGCTGCTCCCGCCGCCGGGCTGTGCGCTCCCCGCCCTCCTCACCGCCCCTCTCCCCCTTCCTCCTCCTCCTCCTCCTCCTCCTCCTCCTCCTCCTCATCCTCCGGGAGCCTTGCCTCCCCTGCACACCTGCCTTGCCATTTGTCGGCGGCTTCGCTAGGAGGGGAGAATTTTCCCTCGGTCCCTTGCAGCATCCCTCCCCGGCACACACACTCACTCACACACACGCGCGCGCACACACACACACACACACACACAGACAGAGGCACCGCGCTGCCTGTGCATCGGCGGCCGCCGCCTCTCCGGCACCCAGCACCGCCGGCCCCGCGCTCCCCGCCGCCGCGGGGCGTCCTCCGCCTGCTGCAGCGCCGCCGGACCCGGCAGCCGCCGAAGGGGGGCGGCGGCGGCGGCGGCGGCGGCGGCGGCGGCTCCCGCTGCTCCGCGGCCCCGCACCGGCAGCCGGTAGGTACGGCGGTCCCGCGGAGGCAGCCCGCCCCGGGCGGCTCCCGGCGGGGGGGAGGCCGGAGAGGCGCTGCGGGGGGGACGAGGCGGGCAGGGAGGGAGGGGAGAGCGGCGGGAGCAGGGCGAGACGCGCTGCCCCGGCCCCGCCGCAGCCCCGCCGGCGGCGCCCGCTTCGCCCGGCTCCGGCTCCGGCTCCGGCTCCGCTCCCTCGGCGCCGCGGGGCCGTGCGCCGCCCCCGCCTCTGCCCGCCGCCCCCCCGGGCAGTGGCTCTCCCCGGTGAGTCAGAAAGTTTGCTCTCCTGGGCGCCCGGTTTTTGTTGTTGTTAGGGGTCCGCCTGTTTAGGGTGGGTTTTTATTTTCCCATTCCCGCTAGCGGGCTATTTATTTATTTATTTTTATTTTCTTCGCTTTTTTTTTTTTTTTTTTTTTTTTAATTGCAGTTGCTGCTGCAGCGGCGGGGAGGACGGGGCTCCCGCGCCCGCCGCTGCCCCCGCCGGGGAGAGCCCCGCCGCGCCGGGCAGCCTCCCCCGGGGCACACGCGTGGGCGGGCGGGCAGCGCACCCAGGGCAGCCGGGGACGGAGCCCGGGGTCCCTCCCACTTGCAAACCCTGCTTTCCCCCCGAGAGTTAGGTGGCTGCGGCTGCGAGGACCCCGGCAGCCCCCCTGCAGTTTGCAGAACAGTTTTTGGTGGCAGCTCGGGAGGTGACTGTCCCATCCCTCTCCTCCTCTTTCTCCCTCTTCCTTGAGTGAGTGCTTTAAAACAGGTTTCAGCGAAGCTGTAGGTGACAGGATCTCGGTGTGGGACCGGGGAGGGACAGGAGAACCGCTGGGCACCGTTTTGTAACTAGCAATGTTATTGTAGTGGGTTACCAGCTGGGGAATAGCCGTATCCTGCCCTGGCGAGGAGTGGGATTGGTTGTGGGTCGTGTCCATCTCTCGTTGCTTTGATCTAATCGCTAGAAGTAGCTTGCTGTTGTCTGGGGTGGAAGAAGCTCTCTGGCATTTTACTCTTTTGTTCTTAATTCTAAATGTGTTTTTGGTGAGGGCTCCTGGTTTCTGAAAGGAAGGTTAGAGGCTGAATAAATCCATCTCTGGGCAGGAGAGACAAGAAGCTCTCAGATCCTTCCTGTGAATTGTGTGTTTTCTATGTTGCGTGTTATTACTTTTTTTTTTAATCACTGGAAGTTCTGCTGTAATGTGTCAAAAGCTTTGATGTCTTTTGCAATGTACCTCATTCATTTTTTTCTCAAATTTAAAATGGAGTGATAAAATGCATAGACATTAATAAATAAGTTGAAAGGACTTTGAAATAGTGCATGTTGTGCATGGTGTGAAATTGTAGATATACATAAAAGAGTAATAACTACTCTGCAGGTTTTATTTAAAACCTTTTTCTCTATAGCTTTGTGCCGAACTCTCTTCATCTGTCTCTCGGCTTTTAAGTATGATTGTTTTTTGCTGTTGAGGTCTCCTGTCATGTTGTGGGGATGCCTTGATGGCACCCACATTTGTCTGGTTTTAATAATCTTTTAACCTCTCACTTTACAAAGAATTGCCACTATAAAAAACCATGAAATTTGCTATTGTGGCTTTCAGTTTTAGATCTCTTTCCCTGATGCTTTTATTTATCTATTTGTTTATTTATTTATTTATATTACAACTGAAGGGGGGAGGGGGAGGAAGAGAATAGGGAGTTGTCTCTGACTTCTATCTGTCCAAATGTGCAAAAAAATGATTACATAAAGAAATTAAGGCACTGAAACAACACTGAGCTGAATTCCAAGAACAAAAATGACTCCGGCGTGTGTGCTTGCCTGCACCAGGCGTTCTGCAGCATGTGGTATTTACAGAACTTGCAGCGTACAGCATCTCTCCAGTAGTAAGAGAACGTTTTGTATCCTCAGAAGCAAGAGAGTCTTTGACAAGTCGGCAAAACTATAGATACAGTCGAGGAAAGCTGATACACGTGTGAGTGCATGCGTATATAAATATCACCAGGCAGCTTAAGTTCATTTTTCCTCAGGATAGTTCGTCTTCCTCGACCTGGAATATATACATCCTTTCCCCTGAATTTTGAGGCATTTTTTACTGTTCCTCTCTGTGTGCATGTGTTTTAATGTTAGTCTTAATCTCTCTGTAAAATATAAAATAATCCGGTAATAGATTTAGAAGACTCTATTGCCAGGCAAACCAGGCAATAGATCATGAAATCAGACAATAGTATTTTGTTTCCTAGCAACCCCCTACTGCGAACAGAAAACAAAACGATGGTGGATGCTTCCACATCATGATAGCTATATGTCGAAACCCCCAAGTATTAGGTACAGAACTACTAATTGTGCAGGGAGATTTGCTCTTATTTGTTTCAGCTGCTTTGTGAATATTTTCCTTTTGTGAGAAAGGGATTTGCTGGGATAAATGCAGTTAAATGGTTAAAATTTCACTGTGCTCTCTTAGCTTAATAACAATGTCTGTCAGAATGAAGAAGGCACAAAATTGTAGTAACTGTAGAATTTTTGCCAATAAGAGTGATTTGAAATACCCTGTTCTTACTGCTGGACTATTTCTAAATCTATGCTATTACAGACCCTTGAAAATCAGATGTATCATCTCCTGTATCCAGTATGCAATATCTTTTTGGACTTTGTCTTGTTAGTCATCCTTTAGCTTTGTGTTTTAAAACTACATTTGTTAGAATGTATTGAAAGAAAAATCCTTTGCCACTCACAGGAATGGGAAGTAAAATCCTGAGGGCTGCTTTGCCATGTTTACGTTCTTGGCACCCAGTTCACCCCTTCAAAAGGGCTAGAGCTATCACAGTGCAGCAGGATCGGGTCGTAAGCCATGATCTTTCTAAAAGTGCTTTTGATAATGCAGTAATTCCCTTAGTTAAAGTGTCTGAGCATTGAAATGGCATCTCGACCCTGGACCAATCTTGGATGCACTTTGTGCACTGCCATCTATCTGAAAAAATCCATTAGTGCAAGCTGTGGATCTAACCCGGGATCGGTGCTTACTGCCTATCGGGTTTCAGCCTTCCAGCAAGTCTTAGTGCTTAGAAAGCTGCTGGAGATGCTGAACTACAGTAGGGAAAGGAGGTGAGTAGGCACAGATGAGTAATTGCATGTACAATGCAGCAGCGGAGTTTCTGTGCTTTTGTCTCTTTGCCACCTTTCCTTCCTTTACAGGAGAAAGCGGCAAAAAGTTGTTCACGGAGTTTTATCTACAAGTCTTCGCTATCCAGCGGTATTTACAGAGGTCACACTGTAAATAAAAACAGTGGTAGTTCTCCTATTGGTTGCACCAGTGAATCTGTGAAAGGTATTCTTTCCATCTGGGAAACTATAAAATCACAAGAAAAATTTGCTGTGGGGAAGACAGCAAACTTAATCACGTATGCATTATTAAACAACAGTATTTGTGCTAGGCGTGGGAACGGTGTTCTCTGAGTGACTTTGGGGTTCACAGCATTATTTAACAGATCCAATGTACAGTCATGTACAATTTATTTATATTGCCTATAGGTATTTTTCTGGTTCATCTCAAGTACTGAGGTACAAAAGTGTTACAACAGATGCCACTTCAATAAAAAAGGTGGAAGTGGAATGGTCAGAGAATATTATAATTCTGATAAATATCAATGAGCAGCTACTTTCTTGTCTATATTTGAAATCACGCATTTTAGTGCCATAGCATGTGTGGATGGTTTAGTTTAGAACATGTTAATTGAATTTTGGAAGGCTTTGTGGATTGAGAGGAAGTAGTCATTTTCCAATTTTTCTTCTCCATTTCTTTCTCAGATGGCACTCCTCCCAAACCTTGAATCTTACAATTAGGTAGTCCGCAGATTAAGCTTGGTATGGCTGCCTAATTGCAGTCCCCACTTAGCCTCTGCCTGTGTTTACCAGGCAGCAGAATGAGGGAAGACAAAGAAAACAAAAAGTACAAACAAAAAACAAGGGGGAGAGAAAGGTTGTGAAGTATTCTGTGTGTAAACAATGGAAGACATTTGGAAATGATTTTAAATACTCTCCACGAAATTCGCGTTATGCCAACTGCATTTGTGGCTGGTGATGAATGTAAAATCTTACATCTGCTGTCATGTGGGTTGGCAACTGATGGAAATAGTCAACCCATGACCAAACCCAAAGACTGGTACCTTCTTCCCCCTTCTCCCCCCTAAATATCCATCTTTCATGGAACAGTGAGTTAAGTCCATTGCATTTAAAGGCATTTGGTAGATAGGAATTAAGAAATGGACAGCTTTGTTCTCTCCGTTTAACTACGTAATGATGGTTGTGGCTCATGAGCTACGGTGAACGTGCTGCGTATGTTACTGAGATACACGTGCTTTTTCAAATTTCTCACAGGGCTTTTTTTTTTTTTTTTTTAAGAGGGTACTGCAGTAACGAGAATATAGAGTTACTTACTGCATGTTTAAATCCTATAGGCTTAATGATTACTGTGCTGTTGCATATTTACTTAGGTATTTATTTCCTTTTCTTATTTTAAGAAAGGAACAAAAGCATGATGTCAGTTTTGGACTCTCTCGAAGCTTCATTTTTAAATCCTGTAACATAAAAGCATTGAGCTGTCAATTCTTGCCAAATATGGAAAATAAACCATCCAAGTGATTACAGAAGCTGAGGATTTGGTTCAGCAAAGCACTGACTTGCATGCCTAACTTTTTTTTTTAATGTATGCTTAAGCTCATCTCTGCTTGCCGAGATCAACTGGATTTAAGCATGTGGTTAAAGTTAGGCATGTAATTAAATGCTTTGTTGAATAGGGGCCCTGAGCAAAACCTATAACCTTTGAAACTAACGTCTTTGCTTTGGAGTAAACAGAACTTCAGGAGAATTCCTACAGGATAGTAGAGTGAAGGGAACATATTTGGGGAAAAGGCAAGTTCACAGGATAAGGGGTATCAAATTGGGAACTTACTGATGGGTAATAGCAATGCTGGAAGGGATCTAGAATTAAGACCCAGCAGGAAGTAATACATGAGTCTGCAGTGTGACTTGATTACAGAACAGCACGGTTTGTGCTTGAGCTGACAAGAAAAAGGTACCATGTCAGCGAACAAAGAGGTGGGATTCCCTTTTTATAGGAATCTGCCGTGAACACATCCGAAAACTCTGAAAATCGTATCAACAGGAAGGTATTGACAATTTGAGTGAGCTCAAAGAAGAGCAACAAAATACTTGGGGGTCTGGAGGAACTAGCTTGAGGGGAAATATTCAAAAATAGACATATTTCTAGGCTGGCACTGAATATGGGGAGATAGGTTAACTACATGTAGATATTTGAAATGTATTGTAGTCAAAGGAATCTGATTTTTTTGGTGCATTATGTGAGAGAATACCTAGGACTAAATGGAGAAATCGAGGAAATAAAAGTTTAAGATGAATTCTGGGCAAATACTTAATGACAGAAAAATGTGTTGGAGCCTATATTAGTCCAGGGGCAGTGAAAGCCCCCCACACCTCTTCAGACGTTTAAAATAAGAGTAGGCAGGTCACTAGCAAATGTACTGGAGGAGGGAATTACGTGTTTTCAAGGAGATGGAGTACAAGATCTAACAGCCCTTTTTCATGTCTCTGTTTCATTCTAGTTTCAGCTGAAGGTTACAAGAGAAACTAGGTCAGATACTGGGCCAACCATCCTTGACTTGATTTTTGTCAAACCGGAATGTTCGTAATTTGGCCAAGCAGTTTCCAGTGCCAAGACAGTTGGGTTTTACGCTTTTATAAATGCATGACTTGGAACAGGGTCATCATATGGGCTCAGGTTGAGTCAATGTTGGGATGGTAGATGTGCAAGGATCGGCTACAGTAGATTTTTTAGTAAACAGCTCTGGTTTATTAATTTGTTTGTTTTCCCTTTTGAAAACAATGAGCGTCCCCGGGTGGTGTAGAGGGCACTGAGGTGACAGTTTCTTGTTTGTTGACAGTTTCTGCAGCATTTTGTTTGATCATATAAGGAAGTTTACTGCCATCATGTAGCAATGACAGATAGTAGGTACTACTGCTTCCTTCCTGTCCCCCCATCATGATGCCCTCATCTCATAACAGCTGTCTCCTGTGATCTGGCTAGTCTGTGTGCAGTGCAAGTCCTGATGACTACTGCCATCAGTGGCGTGTTTTCTGGAAGAGGCTGAGAGAGGAGGAGAGACATATGGATGATCTTTCCCAGGGTGCAATGCTTTAATGGCTCCCTCATCCATGTAGACTGGGAGAAGACTTAGCCAGGGAAGATGCAGGTTCAAGGTGTAATGGTAGTTTTCTTGAGGAAACCTTGCCTGAAATGATGTTATTACACCGGTTTCTTGCAATTCATTTTACTCGAAGCAAGTATTCAGAAAAAAAATCGTGCAGACTGATATCATCAGAGAATGTTTTCCAACAGCCATGCCAATTGCAGAGGAGGAGGTGGATTTCCCTCTGCCATGCTTTGTGGATACCTGACAGCCAACTGTTTAAACAAGGCCTATTTTGGTAACCATAAGGTAAAAACAAGTGATTCAGAATAACCCTTCCTTGCGTGATAATGATTAAAACAGTGATCTTGCAGGAGTACCACATACAAGGGAAAGCTGATCTGGGGCAGAGCTGGTTGGTGAGACTGACCTTTGGTTTAAGTACTTGATGGTGCAAGAAAGGGGTGTTTTGAAGTTGTGGAAGCCAGGTTTAGGTCTTCTGTGTGCAGAATAAGACGGAAAAAGTTGGTCTGTCTATTAAAAACCGGTACACTCCCAATACACCCCAGGTAACTACTTAAAAACAAATCCTCTGACAGGTAAGCCAGGTTTAGCCCTTGCTGGTGTTCGTCTCTGGGGGTTGGTTGATACTGTTGGTGATGGAGGTCTGAGAAGAGGTTGAATGAAGCTGGAGGAAGGTTTTTTTTAGGCAGAACATAAGGATTAAGACTGAAGTTGTTGCCAATGCATTGCTGATGTTAGAGGGACAGGTTTTTTGATGGGTAGATAATTTGTTGGTGGATGGATAAGGTAGATAAAAAGAACGTATACAATTGAGTGGATCAAGTTTGGTAGTTGCTGGTAATGAAATTGGGTAGATTGGTTTACTTAGGATTACTCGTGTATGTTAATAACTCTCTTCTGTGTAAGTATGGCTAAGATCAGACTTGTTGGATGGAATCCTGTAGATTGAAAGATACTGTGTAAATGTAAGATTATTATTCTATCGCCTTTGCAGGAAGAAGCTAGGTCAACAACAATCTTAGTTACGATTTGTTTCTGTTAATAGATCACTATTTTTAGAGTTAAGTTAAATGAGGCTTTAAAGCATTTTTATACAGGTACTGTTAATATAGTGTTAGTATTTAGGATGTGGGGTTTGGTATACTAGATCTCATCACTACATGATGAGGAACAGTTCCTCCATGGCCAGAGTGGATAACATACATTTTGGTATGACAGGTTGGCTTTATGTAGATTTTAAAGGGGTCTGTGCCCTACATACTGTGTAAAAATGCTTCAGGACATAACAGCTCTGCCTGGGGCAGAATACAGTGAGGGTTTAACAGTGTTTTTTACAATTCTGTTTAGACTTACCCATACCTGTTGGGAAGCATTTTGTCAGGGAAGCAAAGAAGAAATGAAATAGCAGTAGCTGATAAAGACATGGGGTGAATTTAGGGAGGTGGAATACAATAACCAGAATGAGGGCACGCTCTTAGAACGGGCACTGGTACTTGTGCCCTTATAAGAAATGTTTCAGCAATGACAAATAAGCTTGTTTCATCTGAAAGTAGCAGATTGCTTCCTAATATTTTGCTGGTCTGACATTCTGTGAAATTGTGTTATATCCTAATTCAGTGGCTCCTCTGCATATAGAATAAGAGCTTGCTATTTTCTACCAAGTGAAGCAGTTCCCTCTCATTCTGCAGTGGTAGAGGCCTGTGTTTTGGTGGCAAAGATCCATGGATTAACCTCTTCTGATGACTTATGATGGTTGTTGGCATTACTTCAACACTGACTCAGAAGAAAGAGTTGCATTTACTGAATAAGTGATCCACTTTAGTTTATTGAGAGTTTTCCTCGGAGGTGTGACCCTTGCTTAGCAGTGAAATCCACTGAGATCATAGCCCAGGGTAGTATGGTTATAGATGCATCAAAAAAGTGTGTGTTTATGGTCCTCTGCTGGCAGATAAGGATGACGGGCACCTGGATGTCAACAAGCACTCTGTGCAGATTTACTAGCTGTAAATGGGTGGTCTACTCATGCATCCTTATGCCTCCTCTGCACGCGCACATCTGTCTTCCACCGTCTTCATGCAGAGCATCAACAGAGGTGTTGGTGGCAGGCTGTTACATGTGAAAGCTGAAGACTTAAAGGTCCTGGAAAGTACGTTTGATTTAGAATCTTCTTTATGTTGCCTTTCCATTAGCTGGCCTAAAATAAGCATCTCTTAGGTTAATTTCATTTTAGCAAATGAAGGCACCCTTGGCCAATAACCTTTTGGTTCAAGGTTATTCATATCTTAACAGTAAGAGGAAATACTGTTTATGCTGATGACTCTCTTTCTGCAAAGTAATCTCCCATTTTGTATGAACCAGATAGATAGCCATTATATTTTATTTCATCGACAGCCTGTGAGAGAGCACACGTTTTCAGTTCCTAGAGGGAGGTGGGCTAAACTTGGGCTGATACACTCCAGGTGAAAGCGTCGGCGTACTGTTGCCAATCTACTTAGCTATCCAGTTTCTTGCCAATTCTGTAAGGTTAATACTATTACAGAAAAACATGTGAAACCAGGTGTGGTGCGTATGTCATTAGTTGGGTTTTGCAGTTTTATTTTTCATGATGCGTTTGTTTAACTTCTGTATCATTTTGCAAAACATACGTAATGTGTAATTTATATTGTTTTCTTTGCAAAATAGAAGGCGGCTGTAACTTCAGCCTGGGAAGGAAACTATTAACATTTTTTTAAGTAAAAGAGAAAGGCTGAAAAATTGGAATTTCTTTTTAAGTTTCTTGGAAAATATTAAGGGAGATTATGTAACTGCATAAAGTCTCTGGGGAAAAGGAAAGAGAAGGCTTGCTGATAATGAAAGAACGGAGTAGCTGCTTAATGTAATCCGCTCTTCATGGATAGTGATGAGAAGGAAGAGAATGGAGAACTGTGCAGTCAGAGCAGGCTTCATTTGTTCAAATCTGGAAGTAGGTAGCACATCTGGCAGGGCAGCTTTGTATAAGGCCAGCTTGCCAGTCTCGCACCCAGGTTTACATTTTCCATAATAACTAAGTTGATTCTGTTTGGTATTATATACTACAAATAAAATAGAAATGATAAAAGTAGTAATTTTCAGGCTCATCTTGCCCAAGAATAAAGGGAATAGTGTGAAGCGAGTCAGTCAACCCACTGTAATCAAACAATTCTTCTATACCTGAAGTATAAATGTTGCACGAGTAGCTAGACAGAAAAGACTAGTGGTCATCTTGAAATCATGCAGAAAATCCGTTTCTTTTGGTTCTTCAGTGTCAGATGGGCTGCCAGATGAAACTGAATATTGAGTTGAAAGCAGAAGATTGAATTTGATAATCCTGAAGATGCGATGCTTTGACAACCCTGTCATCACTGAAATATAGCTGTGATGATCACTGAAGTCACTGTCCTAGTTGTTTCAGTGGCTCTTCAATGTCGTTTTGTTCTAGAGGAATCAGTTTGTCTTTGTTATCAGGGAGGACAAAGAGCAATAGCCACTCCTATCTTAAACACTAGGAAAATGAAGACTTCAAACTTGGTGAGAAATTTCCTTTCAAGCTAACATTGCTGTCAGCATAACAGAAAATGAGCAATATAGTGTGAGATGTAAGCCTGTGTATACTGCCCTTTTAAAGACATTTAAATTCTCTAGTTCGCTGTTAAATGGATGAAGGAAAAGGGAAATGCAGAACTACAACCCCAAACCTACAATAAACAGCACTTCTGTTAATGCAAGGTGGTTCAGTGAATATGAGAAGTGTTCAGAGGGTGGCTATAAGCATCCGTGCAGTGAAAAATGCAGACCTTTGTAATGCTCTCAGCCATGTCTCTAAGGGATGCCATGGGATGACTGTACGACAAGGAGGTGTTCTGTAAGTGCCTGAGGAGCAAGCGTAGTAGTGGCAGAAACAAATTGAAATGAGAACTTCTGAAGGAGGTTTGTCCTGATGCTGAGTTCATCTCGGTGAGAAAGAACCATCTGTGTAATCAGGAGTCGGCTGGAAAAAAGAGTTGTTATGCTCCCTTCCTTCAGTTACTCTTGGACATCCTCTGAGGAAGATCTTATCTTTATTTTTGCTTCTACTTGTGGTCCTCAATAATGTAAGTTTATTTAAACTGAAATGGAATGTGACTTTTGTGAAAAATTTTTATACAGCAAGATACTCCCCAGAGAATCGCTAATCTTAGGAAGGAAACTAATGATGGTTTCAGAAGGATTTTGACCAGCTACAGCCTGATGACGCTCCAGTTCAACTGGAAACTTTCTTCCTCTGACTTGCAAATAAATAATACCAAATAATTGAGAAAAATATTGAAGCAGGCCTCAGCAGCTGTAGAAACTGAATGACAAGATTAATGCTTTGAATGAAGATGGAGAACAGGAAGAAGTCTGACATACGAGGAAAAAAATCTGCAATGCCCACAGTGAGTAGAGTAAAAGCAATAGGCTGAATATGTTGCAAGAAATAACAAGTTTGAGAAAATTTTTCTAGTGGTAAGGATGCAGAGGGGTCCTAGAATGGATCATGTGAACTTTGTGGGGCCTTTACCAGTTGAAGTCTTCAAGAACATGGTAGATATAACTGTATTGTCTTTAAGGGATGCAACTGATCCTGTTGCATAGTTGTTTCCAGCTCTATTTGTCTGTGGTTCTCACCAAGCCTTACAGTGAGTGGGATAAAAGGAAGTGGGACAGTCAGAAGGAGCGTGGTTTCATAGCTTAAACTGAAATCCAGATGATCAGTCTGTTATCCCTGTTTGTGTCGAACAGTGGAATATGTAGCAGTCAAGTTATAGGAGACACTGGCAGTTGAACATGGATGTTTCAAGCTTGAAAATATTTTCTCCCCTGCCCAGCTCAATGTGGAGCATTTTGCCATGTTGCACTGTTAGGCTTGAAACATTTTGATAAATTCACTTTTTCACGCATGATCCCTTGCTAACATAACTTGAGTTCAGCCCTGGCTGGTGCAAAAGCATCATAAAGCATAGGTAGAGAGAAAAGTAATCTGTCTTCAAAAAGCTTATGTAGATGTATCCCAAGTTGTTAAAGCACAACTAAAAATAGACTAAAAGGATCGTAGACCAGACTGTTTAGAGACTTGTGACTCAGCTAGGACATTTTTGTGTATTTTATTTAGAGTTGCATGCTTTCAGTTTTGGACCATGTTGGAGGAATAATCATGTTACAAAATTAATTCGGTAGTCTGTGGTTTGTGTTTTAGCTAGTAAAAGCTTTATGGACTTCTTACAGTATTTCCAGTGGCTGTCTTCAGTCAGAGGAAGAAAGTTGCCTGAGTTCTGGGAAGCGCGTGGGGAAAAGACTGAGTAATGGACCCCAGTTTCTGCTTTTCTCCAGATGTTCACTCCATAGCTAGTAGCATGTAGACCAATAAAAATATAATATGTTAGGAGTACCAGAATACGAGTTCTTTTGGCAGAGAATTTTGAACTCTACTAGGAAACAAATTGGTTCCTGTGCATTATGTGTTGACGGAGATTGCATCCTTTTTACATAAGTAATGAGTCAAATGTTCTTTTAAGATGTATGGGGCCAGATTCTGGTCTCCAGTGATTTAAATTTTGAGTAATTCAAGAGATATTCGTAAGTTACACTACAATAACAGATTACAATCTGGTTCTTATTCCATAGGATTTTAATATGGTTATAAAAGGGATATTCATCTTCATTTTCTAAATGTGTAGCAAGTTACCTAATTAATCCAATATTGTCTTCATTCTGGAGGAGGCTGTTTAACTTGAATTTTGTTGTCAAATACCATACAGACAAGCTCGTGTGGTGGTAACATTAACTAATGATAGAGTTATCCAGATATACAGTTCTATCATTAACTTGAATTACAGTGTAACTCCAATTGTTTTCAGTAGAGAAAGACCACATTGCTGAAAGGAAGAAAGCACGCTATTTTTGCAGTCACTATGCAATTAACTCATATAACCTCTGTGCTCGTCATGCTTTGTATAAGATCCAGGGTGACCAACTGTAGGTCACTTATATGAGAACAAAGACCCTGAGGCTGAGAGACAGTTTATTAAGATAATACTGTGGTGTGAAGATCAACTGTCACAGCAGTTGCCAATGAAAGCGTGTCTGTATTTACTGTATACTTGCAGTAAATAAGAGTTGCCTGAGTTGGGATGTTTTGAATACTAAAGGATGGGGAGAATAACCAGATAAATGGTGGTGGCGTGAGTGTGGAGCCAACCTCACCTTGTTTTCCGCAGGTTCTCCTTCGGTGGTGATTGCTCTGTGGATTTTCTGATGCAAGGTTGAGTACCTACCATTCAAACCATGGGATGTTTATTATTTTTCTCCTTTATTCAGCCACTTATTTTCAAGAAAATGAAGGGACTCTGCCCTCTGTCAGTTTTGGTCGCTCTTGACCAATGTCACCCAAAGTTTGTGAAGAGAAGGGAGGAGAAACAGGTGAAGATGCAGAGAGAGCATCGTTTAAGCTTCGTTCTCAGGACGTAGGGCTAAAAAATATTTTTCTCAGGCATTTCTCTTTCCAGATAGAAAAAAAGAAAAGTTGAATTGAATTCTTTCATCCATCTCAAGGAGTACAAAGTGTGTTGTCACTTGCTGGTGCCTCAGTGTATTTGTCATTGGGAAGCCCACAGCAATGTGCTTTCTAAATGATCTATGAAAAATGGACATACAATCTGTTTAAAACAAAATAAACTTGTTGCTTTTATCTGTTAAAGCAAAACAAAGCTGCTATGGTTTGTAGACTGCTTGTTGCCCTTAGAGTGTGTATAGTGGCAAGTCTGGTGCATTGCTACTGACCATAGTAAGAGAAGCAAGTTCTTCCTCACAATGCCTCTTTGAACATTTTCTGTGTAAATTTTTCTTCTAAAAAAATCTTTGATAATGTATAGTTAAGTTTGAAAGTGTCTTATTTCAGCTTTACAAGAACATCAGATTTTTCTCTCTGAAGCACAAAGAAAACTCCACGCTTAAGATTCAGTTTGGCAAACCCTTCCCCCTTCTTGAAACATTCATATGGAAATACACCATTAACTGTGAAATTCCCTAGCAACCTTAACAGCCTAGAAGAAGGGATCCAAAATCCAGCAGTACTCAATTCTCAAGAGAATTTGTACTGTCTATTGTTAATATTCATTATATTCTAATAAGTGATTTGAGAAATTCTTTTCAGGGTCTCTCCTCCTTCTTTCTCTCAACTGCAGTGGTTGTTTTGTTGGAACAGCGCAATATTCACTGGTGGAAAGTGGAACCCAAAGCTTCTTTCTTACCGTCTCTCTCTGGAAAGCCTTCAGAAAATCCACTTTACTTCATGGTGATTCCTTTGCTAATTGCTTTAACAGCCCGTAATTTTTTTTTCTGATAAATTAGTCATTGACAGCTGATAGAAGAATTATTAGTACTTTATAACGTAATAAATGGTTTGATAACTCAGCTTAATGAGAGAACTTGTAATTTCATATACATGGTGGCAGTAGTATGTGCTGCTACGTGTAGTACCATGACAGTTTTTGTACCTCTTTATTCTCTTACCTAGTAAAGACTAGTCATCCTAAAAAATCTAGAGCTGATGCCATGGTATGCAGTGTCTCAGGTGTTTAAGTGCAGAAAATGATTCAGGCATTTCTTCAGCTCAGTCTTAATCCCATAGGAGCTGAGAAGTTCTGGCAAAAAGTCCCACTGCTTGACAGAGACAGGACTGAGCCCTGAGCTGTCAACATCGAATGAAGCTTTGTTAGCCAATGAAATGAATTTCACTCACTTTCATTCCAGCTCCAGTTTCTAGAGTAATTTTTGGGGAGGAATGTAGAGCCGTGGTTGTTTTTAGGCCTTTTTTTTTTTTGTTTGGGTTTTTTTGTTTGTTTGTTTTGGTTTTTTTGTTTTCTTGGTTTTTTTTTTTTTAAATTTTAAGTGATTCCTTCTGTATGTCTGTCTCCCTAGCCCTTTTTGTCTTGCCTTCTCTCCTTTCATTTTTATAACCCTCCTTTCTCTTTCTCTTTGTTTCCATCTGTCCCATGTCTTTTTACTATGACCTCCATTTCTTTTATATTTCAGACTGGCTATTTTCTGTTTAATGCACTGTTCTCTTTATTACTTTCCTTTTCTTTGCTCCCTTCATCCTTTCTATTTACTTTTCCCACTTTTTTATGTTATGAGGCTCTATCATAAAGATTCTAATTAATTTATTTCTACAGGGATGAGATAGTAGACTTTATTTTTTTATTACTATTTTTCTTTAATTTTATATTTGAGATTTGCCACAAGTGCTCTTTTTCTGGAATACCATTTCACCTACTCTAACTTTTCTTTTTTTGTATCCTGTGCAAGTGACAGAAATGTGCCTGTGTCATACGAAGTAAAGATGGGTAGAGGATGTAGCCCAGCAGTGCCGTATGGCCGCACTTAATTTCTTTGTGTTTGAAGGCTTAGAAACTCAAGCTTCTCTCTCAGGCTCAGGACTCAAGTAGGCTGTCCTTTCACCTGAGTTCCTTGCTCTCAGAAATAATTTTTAAATAATAATCTTTGTTTTACTCCTTAAGTTATATAAGTTCAGTAGTATAATAAGCTACCTGCACCTAGTGTAATAGTTTTGTACAGTTGTCAGAATTTTCATGGTTTTGCTCGAAGAAAGGTGCTTGCTTTTATGTGGAGATCCTTACTTTGAGGCAGTTGTCCAAAGAAAGGAATATTTGTACTGTATGGTATCTTTATTTAGCTTTTATGTGGGTCAGTCAATTTGAGAAATGTGGTTATGTATCATTAAGGTCCATAACCTTAAATGTTCAAAAAACACACTCACTTGTCTTTAGTATCAAAATTTGAGTGTGAAATAGGTAGTACTATTGGAAAGCTAAATGAGCGGTGAGTCAAAGTAATTAAGGGAAAGTAAATAATCTCTAAGGTTCTCATTCCCCATGAAACTAATTTCATATCTTATCCTTCATGTATTTAAAAATAGTTCCCTGCTAATTCAAGATGCTTGTGTACTACGTGTGTGAAGAGCACTTCAGTTCTATTGAAAGGATGGCAGATTAGGGAGTTATTTTCAATGGGCTAATTTTTTTATTTTTTTATTTTAAGAGAGACATTCATTTGAGCAATATAAGTGAACAAATCTTGCTGGAAAAACAGCTTCATGTGAATGCAAGACAGCAGGTGATCAGCCAATAGTTTTGTGATGGCTTATGACTAGAAAACCTTTGGTTTTGTCTTTAAAGGCATATGGATGGCATTACTTTCTCTGCAAAGGTGGGCTTTTTTCCCAGTCTAGTAAGGCCTTAAATGTTCTGCCATACATGCTTTCCTGTTTTACCTCCAAAAGATCTGTGTCTTGTTAGTGACTCTACTATTTGGAATATAGATTATTATATTTTTTTTCTTAAAGTAATAAAATATACCTTGGAAGATGGATAGAATGTATTAGAAGGGCTAGACTGCTCTGAAGCTACAGGTCTGCCGTGCATGAGTCCGACAGTGGTCTGATGGGAGAGTGATGAGATTGCACTGTCAACTCCATCAGTGTCTTGAGTAGTTATCTTAAGAGGGCTTAAGATGTTCAGGACATGTCTCCAGGTTTCTATGCCGAAGAAAATAAATCTCATTTCTTTCTTTATTTCTGTGTACATCCTGCCTTTTAACTCCTGAGGTTTTCTGTTGCCCAAAGAGGCATATTGCATATTTAGATTTCTTTTTCTTACTCATGGAGATGCAGGTAATGAAATGAGGCTGAAATAGCAAAGGGACCCAGGTTCATATGTACAGTGTGCATGAAGCATGGTACTGTGCTGAAATGTGTGGAGGGACTGCACAGACTCGCTCTGGGCATGTAACATAAGTGCCTGAACTAGGATCTTACACAGTATATGTAGTGCAGCCCCTTGGGCACTGAATTGCCTGCTTCAGGTGTCTGAGTATCTGCTGAGTGTACAGGAAACCTACAATTACAAGGTTAAATCATAGCAAAGTTACATGTCTAAAGTAGACAGTGTAGATGTATCCCCTCTGCATCAGATGAGGATGCCATGTGTTACTTATTTAATAAGGATGCTAACCTGTTTGATAGTGAATTTAGAGGAGATGAAGATGGTGCTTTCTTCCAGATCTGCACCCTTTCAAGACAAGGTGGTAAAGCTATTTATTAATGCAAGTTAACAGAGGCTTTCTGGTTTATTAACTGCAGATCCTCATGCAAGTTTAGAAGCACTGGAACTTAGTGCTTATGTCCTGCTGTCATCCTTATGCTCTCTGAAATCAATGAGGTCTTCGGTGCAGAAAAAGTCGATGCTTGGCCAGAGCCCTGCAGATTTGGTGAAAGAAGATAAAACCATCAGTTAGTATTCTCGAGAGCAGGGTAAACCTGTTCAACGTAAAAGGGAATTCTGTAACTTGTTCTCTGCAGCAGGAAAGCTGCTTTTTATTAATTGATCAAAGAAAATGTTGAAAATAATTGGAAAAATTACTTGAGGGAGGGAAAAGCAGAGTTAAGGAATATTTGTAGGAGGCTGATATTGTTTGTGAAATCGGACTATTCTTAAAGCTTTCATATGCTCTATGTAGTGTATAGAAAAAAAACTTTCCTTTTTTCCTCCTGAGAGAAGCCATGATTTTATCTCAGTAATTGAAAATAATCTCTGAAGTTGCTCCTTAACTAAACTTACATGAACCCCTTTTAAATCAGTTGTTATCTTTCAGTGAATTTCTCAATAAATGTTGCTGCCTGCGCTTGGATGGCATGATCCTATATAGAAAATAAGGCCGAGCACATCCTATTCATGACTCAAAGCACAGCATTTCTAGCCTAATTATGGTGGCATTTGGCAGTGATGCTGTAGTTAAAGGTGCTTGTTGGTGTTTCTGTTATAAATTGTGTGTACTTGAATGGCTTAATTCATGCCAGGCAGAAGTCTGACTAGCTATCTACTTAGTCAATTTTTTCCCTTCATTAAAAATCCTTAAGTGAAGAAAACAGTTTTGAGTTCTGAATCTCATTGATCATATCTGTATGTCTATCAGTCTATTTCTTACAAAAAATGCTACGCTTTTCCTTCATTTCAAAACTTTCTTCTGTTGTGCAACATGTGTGGTTACTGTTCGATGACTTGCATCACTCTCAGCACTTTGGGTTGCTCAAAGAAAGCCATGCCTGTGAAAAGAGGGAAAGGAAACACAAGAACATATGGAATTGTCTACGTTGAACAATCTGTGCGCAATGCTGTCTGTGAGCAAAGATGATTTCAGTTGCCTCAGTTACTGCAACTGGGCAATATTAATTTAGGGACTTCTCACTTACTAAGGACGTTGCCAAGTGAATTCCTCACAGTTCCATGAACACTGAGCAATCCCTCTAGACATCACTCAGTAGTCATATCTGTCACGCTTGCATTAATACACATAAACTATTCTGTCATTTCCTGCTGCATAATGACCAGTGCTAGATCCAGTTGTATTTATTCCACATTTTTGGAAGAGATGGAAAAAAACCAAATGGACCCAACTGAACTCAACTAGCAAATGCTACTAAGCAGTTCCCTCAAAAAAAATGCACAGTAAGTTTTAGGGAAATACTGATAAAGGTGGGATTTTTTTAAAGCATCTCCTATTTAGAGTTCTCTTTTTTTAGGCAAAGGGCCTCATCTGAAGTCTGTTGAACTTAATGAGAGTTTTCTGAGTGACCTTCTAATGTCAGTTTAAGGCTGTAGAGGCCACAAAAGTGGTAATGCTGAGAGGTGTAATTGGCCCTATAAATCTCAGTGGGTCATTAATTCTAAATCTCAATAATGTTAAGACCAGGATGCATTTAACTGAAGCAGAGCAATGAGCATAGTAGGAAGATTTATGCAAGCATTGTTTTGCTTTGGTTTGCACAGTAGTAGAAATTATTTGTAGTTTTGGCTTGGAAGCTTCCTTTCTACCTTAACATCAATTCACATGTATCACCTAGGTGTTTCTGGCAATTTATAAATGCATCTTTTTGGGGGAGATGGCTGGGAATTTTTTTTGCATATCAGGAGCTAATAGAACATGACTTGGAAAATCTCTGTAAGATGGATATAAACCCCTCAACTCTCATAATTTAACTGTATAAAAACAGTTTTCAAAACATTACTGCACCTAACGCATTTGCTCCTAATAATGACAGCTCAAATTTTAAAGCACATATGTAAGTTTTTGTTTGGTCTGTGGAGACAGGATCCTGAAGTGTCTGTAGCTGTCACGCAGGTACACCCCAAATGAGGATGCCCGTATCAAGGTGCACTGTGAATCCACCATCTCTGCATGTACTCGGTGAGAGCTGCCAGCTAGTGAAATCCTTGCCATTATTTACTGTGACAAGAAAGGCTTTTCAGTGTGTTCCTTGGGGAAAAAAAAAGGGGGGGAAAAAAAAAAAGGCTTGACTTGGATCGCTGAGAACTTGTATCTTGCTTCCCCCAATCAGAAATTATTGTAATATGTCCTTATTTCATGGTATGAGGTGGGAGTTGTTATTGCTGTATAAGTGCATAAGCAAGGAGTCAAAAATGAAAATTAACCAATGCAGTGGCGTGGCTTTTGCCATATGTCATTTGGCTGCCAGCCATGTGTCCAATGCATCTTAAAGTCCCCTTTGTGCTTTCCCATGGAACAAATTCTACCCTCCTTTGCTTCAGTCACCTGCCAGGGATTGTTCAGTGAGATGATCTTTGCACCATACCCCCAACACCAAAAAACCCCCGAATGTATCCCAGCATAAACAGAACACTGGGAGGAAACAGTTAAGAGCAATAAATATGCAACCACACAAAGAATAAAAAAAATCAGACTTTTAAAAATGAAACAGGCCATTTATGTGGGAAATCCTGAGTATTGGTATTTTTATGTAATCTGAGGTGGAAAGGAAAATGTTTGTATCCCATAGTATTCTGCTATAACAACACATTCAGCTTTCTGAAACATGTATTTGTCATCATATCTGCCTCCATTTATAACTGAAAAGAGAAATTATAAAAGCTTATTGCTTAGTCTCTGGCCTTTCTGTGCAAAGGCATGTGTACTGCCTTACCAATTCTGACAGACTTTGTTAGGGACTATCCCTACGAATGCTTGTTAGGCGCTTAGCAGCAATGGGGGCTCCTGTGGAAGGAAAAGAAAAGGCAGGGTTTGTGTGTGTGTGTGTGTGCGCGCGCGCCCGTGTGTGCGCGCGCGTGTGTGCGCTTTCCTCCATTCTTCAGGCAAGAATTTCAGTTTCAGTTTGATCTGTAATTTTTTGGCAAAGCAATGACTTTGACTGCAACTGTATCTGTTTTTTGTCCAGTGGATGCCATCAAGCCTTTTACTGTATTTGAAATAGTTCCAGAATTTTTTAAAAATCTAACTGTAATCTTGTATTGGGGCCTCTAACAAACATTAGTATTCATACACAAAATAATACATGATGTACTCAACCTGCCTAAGCTACAGCCTGACCCAAGGGCAGTGTAAGAGGATCTGAAGTAGATTAACTGACCAGTTGAGAATTTCCATCGTAGGGAGCTTGAGATATGCTTTGGTTCTCTTCTGGAACAAGAAAAACTAAGTCAGGACCTGGGATGAGGAGAAAAGATGTAGCAAGAACTTCTGTGCTGTAGGTGAACCATCAGACCATTCTTTGCAAAGTGATCAAATTCAGAATAGCTGTGAAGCTGCTTTAAGCCAAGCTTGTGCTCCTAGCAGACGACAGGTCCGGTGTGGTTACAGAAATGATTGGTCTTTGAGAAGCCCTCAGCCAGTCTGAGGGTCACACCAAATATTCCCAAATAAAAGGTTCTAAAATGTTCACTCTACATATCTAATCAGAACAGATACGTAGTTTTCAACATGGGTAGTACTAAATTTCATGTGATACAGTTCCTTCTGCCATTTTTGAGTGTAAGTCAGAATACAGTCCCAGGTTCTAGAATATATAGCATTTTCCTTGCAAAGAAACTTGTCTGGGGGTAGTGGAACTCTTTTTGTTTAGCTTTGCTATTTAGTTTATGAAACCTTGTTTGATGTTTTTGTCTTTCTGTTTATGCTATAGAAGCTTTTTTTTTTTTTAAGCTACAAATATGGTAGCATTGGAGTTAGTGTTGGAAAATGTTCTTCCTTTTTTGACGTTTGAGCTTCCATTTCAGAAATAACAAGATCAGGATAAGAACATTCGCAGGATCTACAGACTCCTCTGGGTTGTCATTACAGTGACGGAAAAGAGATGTATAGTGAAACTTCACTTCTGTGTGCTGTATGTGGTGTCATTCCCTTAAATGATACGAATGGGAGAATTATCCCAGTGGATGTCTGTTATGATCCTTCTCTCTGGAAAGGTCGTTGATAATTGCTGTTTATCGTTTTGGAGAGGATTTGTTCAAATATATCTTGAGTATTCATTGTCTATAGATTTGTGTCTAGGGGACTTAAAAGTGACAAGAAAAAGAGTGCAACAATAGAAAATAACCATTTGCACAAAAGCAGTTTTCAGTGTCTTATAAAGTGAAGGAAGGAAAGAAGAGGGAAAGTCCTTTTTCATGATGTTTTTCCTGACTTCAGCTCTTTAATTCCTGCCTCAAAACCTCCATTTCCGCCCCTCTGTCCCTCCCGGTCCTGGTTATGGACAAGAGGTCCTTTCACTTGGTGAAAGCTGAGTAAAGCTCAGTAGCATTCATAAGAACTTTGCAGTCCAAGTATTTTCCTCTGTGTGCAGTAAAGTACTTCTTTTTTTCTATTTTAAATTTTTGTTGTCAGTTTTTAGGTGTTTTGACTGAATCTTCAATGTACTTTACATCAAAAATGTTGGTGTTCCTTTTTACAAGCTCTTAGAAAAACACATCAGAAGGGCGGAAAAAAATGTATAGTTTGTATCTTCAGACTGCTGCTATATTGTGATAAGAGTATCATTCTGACTAAGGTTTGATTTCCAATCTATCATCTCATTTGTTTGGCTGCACAAACTTGTATGTCATATACATATCACGGAAGATTATTGTGCCTTGGTGCAGGGAAATTTCTTCCCAGAAAGAAGTGTAGATCTTATTGTGGCATCTGACAGGAATTTTAGGCCAGTTTAGAGTAAGAGGTAAAAAAATCCCTCATGAAGAACAGCATACTTTGCTTAATTTTATATGTCATCGTACTTCTGTATAATGCCATTGGGACTGTATGCAGGGCATTTGAAAATGGAATTGAGTCTCTTAATTTGGGAGGATTTAGGAAGAACTGAAGGAAAGACAGGCTCTGGTTGTGTTTGGTTTCAAGGTTAGACCAAAAATACTGAATGCTGAGTTAGATGGAATCTTTTTCCATACAGAGAAGGAGGAGATCTGGTGATCTAATTACTAGATCACTCCTGCTGTTTCACCTAGGTTCTGCATTTGTTTGGCCATTAACCGTTCAATATACCTTCATCTGGGGTGGAAAAACCCAAGAATGAATCTCCTGTTACAAGAAAGCGAGTGTTCTTGATGCTAGCTCACTCTCCTGTTGATACAATTACATGCCACGAACACAAGCCTTTTTTCATTTTGGAGTTGCTGATTTCTGGATTCACCGATGGACTTGCTTGATTTTTCAAAAACTCCTTGAGCAAGGTGTGAGAGTTGGTTTGGAAACTGTTGTATTTATGGAATCTCAGCATTCAGTTTATGAATTCTGGTTCAGTTGCTTTATCACGGGATGCCTCAGGTGATACGCTATTGGGGCCCGGAGCAGGAGTGATAGATGGCCGTTAGCCTCGATGGTGCCCACTGAAGTGGGAACAACTGGTGCTGGAGTCTTAGGAAAAGAGGCTTCAGCCAAATTACTCTGTAGGGAAAGCAGTGGGAGCATTCAGTATTCTTCCAGAAGCAGAACAAAGAAAGTTTATAAATAAGACCCTGGGAACTTGCTGAGCTTCAGGAAGCTAGGCTGACTTCTGCAGGAAAGAAGTTTGCTTTGCCTCACTGTCCAGCCTAGGAGGAAGGAAATGTCCCATGTGGGTGATAGGGCAACATGATGTGGTTCAGTAGAGGAGTCATATGTGGAGAAAAAACGATCCCATATTCCTGTTAGGTTTCTGGTTTCAGTGTAAACATACTTTATGAAAGGGAAGCAGAGAAATACAAGTCTAGGTAACGTAAAACTGTGTTAGCTCTGAACTACTAATCCTGAGTGTGTAAGAACATAGTCCTGGGAAAGACTATGATTTAGCTAGCATGGGGTCTTCAGTATCTTTGTGTGCCTGGATCACATTTCTTTGAAGAGATAAAGGATGGGAGGGCTATCCAAAAAACATGTGCCATGTGGGTCAGGTAAAGAGCAAGCCTACTAAAGGCTGCTTAGGGACACCCTGGCTGAATGCATTGGGACCTGAATGCAATCAGTTTACTGAATGTCAAGCTGGGAAACTCTGCCCAAGCTTTTTGAAAATGCATGAAAATGCGCTGTCCAATTCAGATCAATTCCCTTAGAAAAAGGTAGGGAATCTTACTGCAAATTCTGTCTTGAATGATACAGATGGAGAATCTATGCTCATATTAATCATAGAATCATAGAATACCAGGTTGGAAGGGACCTCAAGGATCATCAGGTCCAACCTTTCGTGGCAAAAGCATGGTCTAGACAAGATGGGCCAGCACTCTGTCCAGCTGAATCTTAAAAGTGTCCAATGTTGAGGAATCCACCAATTCCCTGGGGACATTATTCCAATGGCTGATTGTTCTCATTGTGAAAAATTTTCCTCTTGTGTCCAGTCGGAATCTCCCCAGGAGTAACTTGGACCCATTACCTCTCATCTTTTCCATGTGACTCCTTGTAAAAAGGGAGTCTCCATCTTCTTTGTAGCCATCCTTTAAATACTGGAACATGGTGATAAGGTCTCCCTTAAGCCTTCTTTTCTCAAAGCTGAACAAGCCAAGTTCTCTCAGCCTTTCCTCATATGGCAGGCTTCCCAGTCCTTTGATCATCTTTGTGGCCCTTCTCTGGACCCTCTCCAGCCTGTCCACATCTGTTTTGTATAGCGGGGACCAAAACTGAACACAGTTTTCCAAGTGTGGCCTGACAAGTGCTGAGTAGAGTGTGATACTGACTTCTTTATCTCTGCTGGTGATGCCCTTGTTGATGCAATCCAGCATCCTGTTGGCTTTCTTTGCTGCAGCAGCACACTGTTCACTCATATTGAGCTTGTTGTCCACCAGGACCCCCAGATCCCTTTCCACAGAGCTTCTCCCCAGTTGGGTAGATCCTAGCCTGTGCTGCACTCCCGGATTACGTTTTCCCAGGTGCAAGACCTTACAATTGTCCTTGTTGAACTTCATAAGGTTCTTGTTAGCCCACTCTTCCAGCCTATCCAGGTCTTCCTGCAGGGTGGCTCTCCCTTCCGAAGTGTCCACTTCCCCACTCAGTTTGGTATCATCAGCAAACTTCATCAGGGTACACGTGATCCCATCATCCAGGTCACTTATGAAGATATTAAACAGCGTTGGGCCCAATATCAATCCCTGGGGGACATCACTTGTGGCAGGTTGCCAGTTTGAAAAGGAGCTGTTTACCACCACCCTCTGGGTGTGGCCTGTCAGCCAGATCCCCATCCATCGCACAGACCACTTGTCTGGACCATAATGCATCAGTTTCTCTAGGAGGAGGCTGTGGGAAACCATATCAAAGGCCTTGGAGAAATCCAGGTAGACAATGTCCACCACTTGCCCCGCATCAACCAAGCAGGATGCTTTGTCATAGAAGGTGATCAGGTTTGTGAAGCACGATTTGCCCTTGGTGAATCCATGCTGGTTTTTCCCAGTCATGTGCTTCATTTGACTTGCGATAGCCCCCAGGAGGATTGGTTCCATAACTTTCCCAGGGACTGAAGTAAGACTGGTGAGCCTTTAACTTCCTGGATCCTTCTTTAAGCCCTTCTTGTATATGGGGGTGACATTAGCCTTCTTCCAGTCTTCTGGGATGTCCCCCGATCTCCACGACTTCTCAGAGATTATAGAGAGAGGCCTCGCAACAACGTCAGCCAGCTCTCTTAACACCCTCGAGTGGATATTGTCACGGCCCATCAATTTGTAGGGGTCAAGCTCCTGTAATAGTTCACATACCAACTCTTCCTTCACTGATGGTGGGTCTGTGTTTGCATCAACCTGGGATTTTGTTCCCAAGACCTGGGGCCCAACAGTGCTGGTAAAGACAGAGGTGAAGAAAGTGTTGAGAACCTCTGCCTTTTCAGCTTTGTTGGTGACTCATTCACCTCTCCTGTTTAACAGTGGGCCAATATTTTCCTTCTGTTTCTGCTTGTTGTTTATGTGCCTGAAGAACCCTTTCTTGTAGTTTTTGATGTCTCTGGCCCATTTCAATTATTGCTGAGCTTTTGTTTTTCTAACTGCATCTCTGCATGCCCTGGCAATGCCCTTGTAGTTCTCAACAGGTATTCGTCTGCTTTTCCATCTCTGGTACGCTTCTCTTTTGATTTTGAGCAGACTCAGGTCACAGTTAAGCCAAGGGGGTCTCTTGCTCCGCCTACTTCCCTTACCTTTAAAGAGGATGAACAGTTTTTGTGCTTCCAGGAGAGTGTTCTTGAAAAAATCCCAGCACTTGCTAGCTCCTTTATCCTCCATGGAAGCTTCCCACGGAATCCCTCCCAAACATTGCATGGTCCTGAATACCCGCTTCACCAAGAATTAGAATAAATACCTTCTTTATGGGTAAACGAAAGCTATTCTTCTAATCAAGAACCAGATAGAAGGATAGTTGTGTTTGTCATATGCTAAATGTAAATCTGAAACAAACAGTCTACAGACCATTGTTAGTTCCTGCTGTGGCTCAGAGATCTGGAATCCTTTCTCAAGTGTGCATTTGCCAACAAGTAGGGCTTCCATAGTGTAAAACCCATCAATCATCTGCTTGTATATCTGCAGCATGCAGCAGAGCCAACAGGGCATGAAAATCTAGACTGCCATTTCTTGGAACTAGAGGAGGTAGCAAAAGAGGCAGTGTATTTACTGAGAGCCTCTGTGTGTGAGGATGTCATCATAGCCTTCATATTTTTCTTGTTTGTTTTTTTTTTTAAACTGTCATATGTGTCAGTTTCTAAGATGCCTAGTAAACTAGATGACCAAAACTGTTACGTGTCCTAGATACTCTTGATGTCTTTGATGTCGCTGAGAAAATGAGGAGGTAGTTTGGATCTTGAGAAAGAGTAGCCTGAATTCATCCCAGGTAACTTTTAAAGTGTGTAACAAGGCCATCTATTCTAGAAACATACATCACCCAACTTTCCTTTGAATGAAGAGAGGCAGATACCTTTATAGGTCTATATCTGTAGGTACAGATTTTGGTCTCAGTGTGGCTGTCGTCTTCTAAAGATACGTATATCTCTGCATTGACTAGACAAAGAGTCTAGGATGATTACTTACTAAATTCAGGTCCTTCAGCTGGGAACAACATTTAAGTGGAATCTCTCTTTGATACTGTGGGAATGGTGAACAGCACCTTCTCTCCAGCCTTTCTTCACCAGCTATATACTGTTGTGCAATAATTTGAAAATAGATGGACTACGTATACAACTGAGATGATAGCTAATGATCGACCTTCAGCTGTATTGACAAAAGGAACAGGTGGGGTCTAGAAGAAATGCTGACTGTCCAGGGCTATTGCAAGTAGAAGGAAGAAAGAAAAGGGAGTGGCTGTAGCCAATTCATGCTTTCTGACAATCTTTGAAGGTGCAGAGCAGAGCAGACAGCTCAGACCTGAGCAGTGGAGTGACTACTTCCCTGTAAACTTGCTAGGCAACTTTGGAGAGTGACTTTAAGGGCTGAAGAATGATATGCTCATGTTCAGGTGCTTTAGGTCTGCCCAACTCCAATGGAAGGGAGGATGACTCCATTTTGAGGAAGAGTAAGGAAAGACGTCACTGATTCGTTTCAGTCCAAAGAGGTAACTTACCTTTTGAGTGAACTCAAAGGTGCACTTTAGAGGGCAATACATGAAAAAAAGGGGTACCTTTGCTGGGTGTACAGTTAAGAATTTGCGTGTAATTCTATGGAGGGATTAGTACTGTGCATATATTTCATATTGCAGTGAGTTGGAATTTTTTAAAAGAAGCTCATTAGCAACTTTATTGTAAGTTAAGCAAATTACACTTTTGATCATTTAACTACTAATATTTTATTGAAGAACATTATTCACTAACTATAAATGCAGTACTCATATATGATTAACAATTAATTCATATAATCACCGCATAAAACACAGAATAAGCATTACTTTAGTGCGTGAAGTTCACTGAGCATAATGCTATTGGTGTGTGATCAGAGCACATGCCTTCCATGCTTCTTGCCTATTTTTCTGTTCCTCCTAAGTAATATTTGTTATGGAAATTGGAAATTGTTTAACTACAAGTTAGTAACAGTTGTAGGGCCCAGTGTCTCTGGGGGACCTCCCTGAGACAGACTCCAAGCAGCTTGTGCCCACAAGTTCAGACTCTGCTAGCTCTTTCCTCTGAAGTGTTTGGCGTCCTTTGTATTTGCTAGCAGGCATTAAATCAATTCAAGGTTATTTCTGAGTAATTTAGAGTTCATTAGAGAAAATCATAAGGAAAAGTAAATCGGTCAGAAAACAAACACTGCTGGTCCAGAACTCTTTGATGAATATAGGCAGCTAGGAGGTAGGTATAGGTTCAACTACCTTAATTTAAGGTGCAGAAAATTGCCTCTGGGGTACATCTTACACTGATATTTAGGAATGACTTTGAAGGCCATTCTCACACAATTGGAGCTGAGTGAGCACTTTTCTTACCATGTACTTTATATCTGATAGGAGTTTTTGCTGTGCTAGTCAGAAGCAGAGCAGGACCTTTCTGGAAATCAAGCTCATCTTTTCCGCTGGCCTGGGAGAAGTGTAGACATCTGAAAGAAGTGGCTGGGGGACAGGGGTGGCCTGAGAAAAGAGAGCCACCAGGATCAGGCTCGGACTGTGCCTGAGGATGTAACATCTAAAAGGAGTTTCCTCTTCAAGTAGACAGGTTATTCTTTAACTGCTTCATCTGTGTATTTTCCTTTGTTTTTTGATTTCTGGCAGTGGGATATTGGTCTAGTCCTGCACAGCAATTCTGGTGCGTTGTTAAGATGCAGAATTGGAAAATCTCTTTAAGAATCAGTATTAAGAAATGAAGTATTAAGCTCTCTTCCAAAATAAAATGAATTGAGAGAGCTTTCCTGTTTTCCTCTCCTGTAAATCTCTCTGTAAAGAAGCCACTATTTTTCAGTGGCTGGGGCTTGTAATTTTTTGATCATTCGTAGATGGCAGGACGCTGCCTGGCTGTGGTGAGTATCCCAGGATGCTGACACGCTGCATTTCCGTGTCGGTTCAGCAACAGGGAGAGTTGAGTGGGTTCAAGGGGGGCTGTGTTTTGTGTGGGGCGTTTTCTACAAGAGGCATTGTATGAGTGAAAACTAGCATCATACATTCTTAATTCCACAATAGCAGTAAGAGGAGTATGCATTAGTGGTATTCTAGCTAGCTCACCGTATTTTAAATGTCTTTATTAGGTCTGAAAACTTTAACATGTGCTTGTTTCAGTCGGTGGTGTGAGCCCCCCACATCTATTATATGCCATGGAGGCTATTAAAGCTTAGCTTAGCTCCCAGTATCATTCCCCATATTACAATAACTTACTTTTTGGCTGAGGGCACTTCTGAGAACTAATCTGTGATGTGTTTACTTTGGCTGGAGGAGTTGAAATGCTTTAAAGAAAAAATAAATTAAAAGCTCCCCAAATGTTCCTGCAGCTTTGCTTTCTGCTCTTATTATGTTAATCTGATTGTTTTTAATGTGAGGGCTTCTTTTGCCCTGGGTCCTATGTACTCTGCAGTGTCATAAAAGGTATACCACTTTACAGCTAAGTAATGTCGACTGCCTTGTAACTTAGAAAATCTGAGGTTCTCAGTTGGAATACTGCACTGTGTATGAATATGTCCATTTTTTTTCTCTTTCCTGAAATGTAGGAGGTCACCACATTTAACGTCTATGAGGTTTTACCAAGATGTCTAACTAAGAAGCTGTCTAAGTGAGCAGAAGCTTAAGAAGCACAAAAAGATCTACTTTCATATTCAGGTTTTTTGGTCTTTGGAAAAAGAATTTCTTATATGCCTTGTTGGTTATTACCATCACTTAGTTAACAGGTAAACTAAGGTACCATTAGAATTAATTGTCCTGTCTCTACTTTCTCTTTCTGGGACAAAGAGATTAAGAAGTGACAGTGCAATATTTGTCAGTATTTGGGAAGTTTAATTTCTTTGTTCTGTGTTAGTCAAGTTCACACCTGTGCGCAGTGCAACCATAGAGACCGTTCTTGCCTATTTTGTGGACTTCTCTTAGAAAAGACCATGCTAATATTTACACTAATTCAGGGGGTAATGCAGATCTCTCCTTCAATGTGCCTGTACAATTCTTGCAAGGGTACCTAGAATTATAGTTAAGAATCTCTGTTTCTTTCTGCTCCCCAGTTCCTTCAGAGAAATCCCAGTGGGTAATAATTTACCTTCAGGCTTTGTAGTGAGTGATTCAGGCAAGTATGTTCCTTTCCATGGCCATGTGCATTTAATGTATAGACAAAGGTGGTGAAGGAGAGAGTGCAGCTTGGGATTCATTGACGCTGTGGTGCTGATGATATGCAGGCCTGCTGCCTTCGCGCTGGACCCAGCTGGTAATTTCCTAATGTTTGGCTGGGGCCTGGGCTTGGATGAAAGGGAGCTGGCTGTAGCTTGGGCCAGATAATTTGGAGATGCTAATGGCTCGTTTGTTAAAACAAGTAGAGGGCTTGGCAAAGAGAGAGGGAGTTTCTATCTCATCTCACCCCTCCCCTCCGCTTTCCAACTTTGCCCGCTCTTCACCCAGAGGGTGTTCATTTTGTGGGTGCTCTTCGGAGTCCTCATGGACACTGGTCATGAATGCCCATTTCTATCTTTTTTTTTCATGATTACAAGTGTTTCTTGTGAAGGTGGATCTTACTATCATTGTACATATTTCCATTCGGTGCAGTCTGGCTTGTTGCAGTGGCTTGCCCATGAGTATACCTTTGCAAACCACTTAAGAAGAGAGAGAGAAAGAAATGTCAGCTGTTGTAGGCTATTGACTGCCAGTTACTGATTTGTGCTGGCTGGCATGAACACATTTATGTCTGTGGTTAAAAGCGAGCTTTAGATTTCTTTTCTCTACTGGCTTAGATTCAAGGGGCTTTACATAGAATAGTGTAGCTTTACTTCTGATTTATGGCTGGAGTTCAGACTGCAGCTTCATCATGTGCATTCATAACAGATGAGGTCTGTCTATACGTATGTCTTCAGCATGTTAGTCTAGACGACGTGTACACAAGGCTCTCCTTTAGAGCCATCCTTTCTGCTCCCTATGCAGAAACCATCATGCACCAATCATGTTTCCTCACCAAGAGATCAGTTGCAGAAGGAAGTGAACTTTCTAATGATGAGATTATAGCTTCTGTTATGGCAAATAAGTATCTCGTGTTGCTTCTTAAAGAAGGGAATTCTGTACTCAGACTTTCTGGCTGTCTTCAGAAGAAGTGCCCCAGCTCAACAGCTTGAGGTTAGGTATGTTAAGCTATTTTATCAGTGTGATCAACACTGGGTTTAGTGCTGTGTGAAGACAATTTCTTATAGGATAGTCAGACCCTAATTCTCTGCTAGTTACAGAAGAATTTTACAGCATGCAACAGAAAGGTGATTTTTTAATATATATATAAAAAATATATAATACATATATTTTTACTCGCTCCATATCCACTAGTTCCAATTTGGAGACATATGGCTGCATGTTTTACAAGCTGTGGCTTCCATTGTCAGCCGTAAGTAGGAAACATGAAAGTGACAGTGGGATGGATCGCTGCGGTCAGGTCTGCATTTGGGTGGAGCAGATGAAATTCTGCCAGGTAGTAATGAAGAAAAGATATTTCTAGCCACTATTGACAAGTGAGGTGTCCAAGCGTAGAGATATGAATCTGAACATGCACCAAGAGGCACGGGATCTCATTTAAAGTGCTGCAAACTTAGTTAAAATATGCCCGTTGACATCTCTTGCCATGTTGGATTCAGCCCAGAATGAACACTTCTGAATACTAGACAATAAATAGGAAATGGACCTTGAAGTGGGCTTTCAGGTTTGTGTACGGGGTATACTCACATAGGTGTTTATTCTTTTAGCAGAAGACTATTTGATACTCACTTTATATTTCAAAAGATTCTCTAATTAACTGCAATTAGGTTATTATTATTATTATTTTAATGACGTTTTTCTTTTAAATTAACAGAAACTCTGCTGTGTTATAAACATGTGGTTTTGGTCACTTAGTATGGATGGTAAAAATCCTTTGATATAACTTTCTTTAGCTGACATTGTGCAAGTTATTTTTTTCATTTACAATGTATATGCATCATAAAGGGATCAAAATAAACTATAATTGAAATAACTTTGTTTCCAGGGCAATTCTTTCCTCATTTATTTTTATGCGTTCACTAATTCATATGCCCTTAATTGAACTGTTTTATTTTAATCATTTGTATCACTTTATAGAGGTGAATTTGTTCTTGTTGCAGTTTGGGCTTTGTCATTTCACTTAGCACTTTTCCTGGGAAGTCAGAATGTTAAATAAGTGTAGAAAAGATTTGCTGTACATCAATTTTGATTATCCTGAAAGCACTACACCGTTTAGATCTATAAACACCTGTACAGATATTTTAAGCACCGAGGCAATTCTGCTAAACTTGATGAGTCTGTTTTCAAAGTTAGAGGAATGAATAGGAGTTTCTAAGCAGTAAGTGCACAGAGCCTCACTTGTCTCTGAAATTTGTTATTTCCAGAGTGTGGCTTACTAAAGTAGGCGTGTATTTTCTTTTAACCGAACTAATAGGAAAAAAGTTAGAGGGAAGCAAGGTCTCCCGGTGGCATGAAACTGACAGTTTGAAAGATGCTGTGTGGTCCATTTTACAGCCGATGCCCCTTCTATCCACAGCTGACGGCAGCAGCAGAACAACAAAATCTTGCTGCTTAAATTTGATGGTTCATCTGTAGCGATCACCTTTTTTTGGTTAGTAAATTGCACTAGCTAATGAGAGGTTTTAATATATGATACTATATTTTAATAGCTATCATCTGGTGTAACTATTAAATTATAATATTGCCCATTAAACTTTCTTACTAATTACTGAAAATTTTCTTCTGAAAAGGTGATTCCCCACCCCCATCTCCTTTTGTCCCTAGGGAAGCTTTATTAATTTCAACAGAGAATTGCTAGTGATGTTGCTTCCTTTTTACAAATAGGTTGGAGCTCCTGTTAGTAGGGTCTCTGGGTGTTTCTGGAAGTAAAGACATTAAAAAATAAAGACAAGTCGGGTTGTTCAGGGGGGAAGGAGAAGAAACAAAATAGGAATATTGAAAATCAAGATGAAGACTTAATAGAGCTCAGGGAATAAAAATATCCATACGTGAGGTGGGGGAAAAAAAGACCATGATGGAGAGGGAAGAGAAAGATAATAAAATACAGCAAACTGCTGTGCGTTGCCCAGGATATACAAAGAGTCCTAAGTAATGTCTGCAAAAGCAACATTTTCTACATATTGTGATGGAATTTAGGGCATTTTAGTTGTTTTTGACTGACTTTTCTCACAATTGAAAAAGAGTTTGCCAAGTTTTTTTTTCCTTTTCTGCAGTACTTCCACTCAGGAATTCCATGTTCATGCAGGGGAAGATCTATTTCTTTGCGAAAAGTATCTTTCACTGGAGAAGTGAAAATGGTGCACCTGGAATTGCATACTTACGTTAGCATCATATTAGCGACATTGAGGAGAGCATAGCAGAGCAGAGGCTTTGTACTCCCTGCTAAAACTCCAAGAACTTACTTTGTTTGGGGAGCTGGCAAGAACTTGAAAGTTATTCTAAGGCGCACTAGCAAAGATCAGTGTGTTAACACTATGAAAGCACTAAAAATGCAATGGTCCCTAAGCACCATCAAACAGAGGATGAGATCATTGTGTCACAGAAAAACTAAGAGTTCCTCTGGCTCCACTTTGGGGAACAGAGAGATCCTGATAACCGTGCTGCTGTATTGTCTTCCTGCTGGGTAAGGGCACTTCTGCAAGTAAAGCCCTTATATGTGATAATGCAGTGGGACTGTACGGAGAGGACTACAAAATTTTGTTTTAAATACCCAGTGGCAGCTGACTTTTTCCACAGAAAGAAACAACAAGATTTTGTTGTTGTTGTTTTTTTCTGGGGCTCTTCTACTTTTCCCACCCTCTATGTTCTCCAAGTGACACACCTGTGCCAGGCAATTTCAGCACAGTGACAACTGTTTCCTTGCAAATTTCAAATCCTCTCCATGAAAGAACCATTGCAACTTCCTCTTTTAATCTCATTTTGCATCCCAACCCTCTCCCTGCTGAGAAACCTGTCCCTCCTATTTCACAAGGTCAGACTAGTGGTACCACAGTTGCCTATTTTTTCTTTGAAAGGAGTGTGATTATGTTCAAAATTATGTTAAAAAACATAATCTTGAATCATCAAGTAAGGGGAAAAAGCAGAGCAAATTTGATCATCTGACTTAATATTTTGTTGGGGACATTTTCCAGAATTAGATGTTTTTAAAAAAAATACACTGAGATATTAAGGCATATTATTAACAAGCAGTAATTGTGCTCCAGGCATAAAGCCAACATGAATGTTGCAAGGTGCAGAAGCTTTCTCCAAGCAACCTGTATTCAGCCATTGATACTTTCATAATCTCTGAGGAAGTAAATCAATAGATCTGTATCTGGTCTGTTTGGTAAATTCTTTGAACAAGTTCCTTGTTTCTTGGTAACATGTACTGCCTGAGGACTGCCATAAAAGCATGCAAGATATTAGCCTACCTGTCGGTCGCTAACAACCTAGGGTTAAAACGGGCTGTAAAGAAAGGTAAAGTAGGCCATGTCTTAGGATGATCTCCAGCTGTATGCAACATGGAGAACAAAGTGATGAGTCTTCCAGCACTGTTTAGAAAAGCAGTGCTTTATCAGTGCTGCCACAAAGACTGGCATCAGGACAACAGCTGTTTGCCCTTTTCCTCAGCCTTTACACTTAACATACAGAGCACACAAGGGAGAGAACATTATCAACTGTAAAATGTGTGATGTATCGCTGGGACAAGTGGAGGAGCTCCAACGATTAAATGTTTAGTGGCTTGTTGGTGGCATTATAGGAGGAGCCTTCCTGGCCTGTAAACTCCTCTGTAAAGACAGAGGAAAGGAAACCTGTGGCGCCCAGACACCCAGCTGCTCTCTCACTCTCCCTCCTCAGCAGGACAGGGGGAGAAAATAAGAAGAAAAAATAATGGGTTGAGATAAAGGCAGTCTAATGAAGAAAAGCAAAGGCTGCGTGTGGAAGCAAAGTAAAAAGATGTATTCTCTACTTCCCATCAGCAGGCGATGTCCAGCCACTTTGGGGGAAGCAGAACCCCAGTACGCATGGGAGCTGCTTCAGAAGACAAATGCCTTAATAATGAATGCGCCCACTCCTCCTCCTTTCTCTTAACTTTTATTGCTGAGCACAACATCGTATGATACGGGATATCCCTTTGGTTAGGTGGGGTCAGCTGTCCTGGCTGTGTACCCTCCCAACCTCTTGCCCGCCCCCAGCCTACCAGCCCTTGAAGTGTGTTGGAGAGACAGCGTTGGTGCTGTGTGGGTGCTGCTCAGCAGTAGCCAACACGTGGGTGGGTTGTCAACACCGTCCTAGCCACAAGTGCAAAGCACAGCACTATGAGGGCTGCTGTGGGGAGAGTTAACTCCATCCCAGCCAGACCCAATACAGAAAGGAAATAAATCCTTCCATGAAGAGGCAAAAGGAGAAAGAAGCTGTCCTTGCAGAGACAGGAAATAGCAGGAACGGTACCAAAGAGGCATCAGTGTACAGAAGCAGCTTGTGGAGTTGCGCAGAGGAGGACAGTCCTAGTGGTGAGTACGTGAGTGCAATCCAGCACTAGTATAGCTACGTCCTGCAGACTCCACAAAAAGCAGTTTTTGTAAGAAGTCAATGACTGTTCAAGGTTTTCAGCAGATGTGCAATACTTTCAACATTTGATGCCCAGAGCTAGTAATGATCGTAAATTCCATGACTTAAACTTCTGCAATTAATAACAATGGCTCCTGACAGTACTGTTCACCACCCTAAGGAAAAGACAGCAATCAAAAATCCTACACTTACAGATACTTGTGATCAAACAGCGCAATCATGAGCAACATTTTCAAATGTGACACTGTATATATGTGAAATAAAGTTTGAACTATTCTGTGATGTGGTTAGTTACTACAGGAAAAATCTGCACGTATTTATTTGTGAGCTAAGTGGCTCTATTACTCATGCTGTTTCTTCAGTGAGTTATTTTTGACTAAAGTGCCACAGTTTCACAAAATGACCCATCAGCTTATAATAAAATGCCCTTTTAGTAAGTTACTGCTGAAAGGATGTACACAGAAAGTAATGAAAATCTACCAGGCTTCATAACACAAGTTTTCATTTCTGTTCTTTCAGTCTGTTGCAAAGTTTCTAGACAGGGCATCCATAACAGGGCCCTGATAATTTGCTTAGGAAGCTGCCTTTGCTGTATTTAACATTTTTTGCGCAGTGTCTTGTATTTCTATATCCTACTTCATTAATGAGGTTGAAAAATATTGCTATTGCAAATTAGTTATGGGTCAGCAGCTTGTAATTTTACAAGGCTGCACCATTTCCTTCTCAGCTTTGCAGACGTGCTCATATCTCATTCTGTGGCTGCCCGGAGTTGATGTGAATATCAAGTAGAATCCAGAACATTTTTTTTCTTGTATTCAAAAGCCTAGCCAATGGTTCCGCTAAAATTTGGAAGGATAAATTAAGTATTCTAAAAGTGAAGGGTTGTATGTATAGCTGTCCTGATAAAAGGGTAACAGTTGTGAGGATTTTTGGAGAAAAAAGAAAAAATACATCCTAGCACTCATGGATGTGTCCAGCCTGTGTCAATATGAGAGAACCTGGTGTGGTAAGCATGCTGTTGAGAAACTTCTTCTGTTTATGAACAGTGATTCATTGTGTTGGTCAGAAGAACCATCTCACGGCACATCAGTGATCTCGGGAGAATCAGAAACCTCTCCCTGTCCTCTCCCCACCAATTCTGTAGGAACTTAAAAGTTTTGGCAGTTTTGTGTCTGGTGGCAGTGACATTTTCTTTACTGCAAATCATCTCTTTGGGAGAACAGTTCCAGCACTAGGCTGGGTAGCTACTGACCAGGCGCGACTGCCAGAGGAGAGTAGAAAGCTTTTAGAAGAATACATTTCTCCCTATTAAAAGAGCCTTTCCTCCCTCCCACCACAGTTTTGAGGTAAGATCTGCACAGATATCTAGAAGCAGTTATGCTGCAGTGTGTCGCTCATCTCCATCGTTTACCTCCCAGCCTTCCAAATTCATTTTGGCTTCAATATACAGCTGCCAAGGGAGAAATGAAATGCAAACTCTGTTGTTTCTCAATGGTCAGCTTAGGTTTCCTCAACCTGGAAGCAGCAGTTTCCTGAAAGAGGCTGTGCCAGGTGAAGTTCATCTCGCCCTCTTCTTGTGCTCCTTTGTCTAGAGGAGCTACAAAACCTTGTGGCTTCTGCCACAGCTGTGTGAATTTTGCAAATGTAATGTGTTAGTGACTGCTGGGGGAGGTGAACGTAGTATTTCCTCCACATTAGTTGGTGTAAGTTTGAAAATGCTGCTATGATCCACAAAGAGAAAGAAAAAGCTGTCCATGAAATGTTAGGAAAGAATCTGGGGAATTATCTAGTTTGACCAATGTGGTTCATAGCTGTGGGTTCAGTGGGAAGCTGGTGAGAGCCAGATGTGTGGATCCAGTTATTTAGAAATGTTTCTTCTACCACAGCTAGAGCATGAGAAGGAGGGATGAGGGGAGAGAAAGCCCAGCAGACCTCGCCTGTAGACAAGCCCAGGAACCCCCCAAGATTCTCACTTCTGGCTCCCTGAATCTGAGATTCTCAGGGCTTGTCTACATATTACCTTACAAAAGATACCTCATGCCCTTGCTACAGTCTTTGTAATGAAGAGTCAGGAGGAAATGTATCTATATAAACAGTGGATTGGGATTTTAAAATTTTTTTAGTTGGTTTTCTGGGAAGACCAGAGCTCAAACCTGCTTTTGTGAGGATTCAAAGGATTAATAAGGTCATATTTCTTCTTTTATTTACGGGCTTGGTATGACTTGGAGCTCAGTTCAGCAAACATGTAGGCGTATTGCTGGTTCTAGACACTCTTGCTGACGTGCCTCAGGTTGCAAACTACCTGAAGTATATTCAATAAGGTCCTATTAGAGATTTTAGGCCATTTTTTAAACACATAATCTTTTGGTCTGAATGAACTTCACATGAAGTTGCATTTTAGAAAGTTTTTCAGCCAGCAGCTGACTATTTTCATGATGCCTCGGAGCTGTGGGTTTATCGAAGACCTTGAATAGAGCAACCTGATGCTTCTGTATGTAGTTCAGCTGGCAGGAGTGTGGGCAAGAGAACAGGCACAGGCAGTTCCAGTCTCTGCCACAAACGTTTCCTCCTGCTTAGGATAGTGATTTCCTCCGTCCTCACTGGTAGGCTTTCTGTCCCTTTTTATAGCAAATGGTACTCTGTACAGAAACAGTCCTGTGCTTAAAGCAGAGAATAAGGAGTCGTGAGGGTTTCAGACCCAAATTGTTGGGTCTCAGATGTCTGCTGAGTAGATTTTCGTGTCTTCCAGAAATCTACTCCAAAATACATCCATCTTTGCATGTCGTTCTCTTTTCTGTACATCTATCTTTGTAAATATGCTCAATATTAATTAGAAGTCCCTAAACCCACAGTTGATTCCAACAGAACACTTTTTTCCCCCCATGTGTACAGCGTTGTTTTTCTTTTTTTTTTTTCCTTTTATTCTGTTCTCCAAAAAATGTAGTCAGAAAAAGTAGTTATAACCAGCATTGCAGCTTTGGCTAAACTCAGAAAAGCAAAGCAGGAGTTAAAGTTGAAAATGGGGTCTTATAATTAACTATTCAGCTCATTTTGTTGTTGGTGATTACATTAGTGTGCAAGAAAATGTGTGATCTTACATATTATGCATGCTATGGTCCTTAGGCATAATAGGGTTAGTTGAGGACAGAGTGTCAGATATAGTATTTGTCATTACCTTTCATTTGCCTGGTTGCATGCTGTTGTGGGTTTGTGTTGAACTATTAATACTTGAATGTAGATTTTTCTCTGAGTCGGTGACTTTTTTAAAAAAAACCAACTTCTTGGCATGCTTTATTTCCTTGTCATTTTCAATAGCAGAAATGTTTCCTGTTAAATGCAGTTAGTCTCCAGTTTTGATTCTTCTTTAAAGAAAACAGCATGTTAAAGCGAATGGTACAAATTCAACTATTTGCTTCTCTTTTGTAAATGCTGGTAATGTGTGTTATTAATTACATTGCTATTGTATGGTAAACAATATTTTTTTTCTGTTCAGTAACTCTACCTTCTGTTGTGTAACTGTTCGATAAAGGTCATCTTTTTACCAGACAATAATCTTAAATGTCATGCTTTCCAATATGTTTAACCATTTCATATCTAGATATATACTTGGTGGAGTACAGCACTTTGCTAAATGAGTTTCGGAGATTGGCAAAGTAATTCAATTCAAAATGAACTTCAGTATTCTTCCTGTGCCTGTACCTTGCTACTTTGATATCATCAGCCAATTTTGAGAATACATATAGTTGATCTCTGTTTTCTGTTCATAAATGTGGCTGATGTACTTTATACCAAAAAACAGTGCTTAACACAATGGCAATGATTTAACAGAAAGAAACACTTTATGCCTGAAAGCCGTTTGCCTTCTGGCATTCTCTTGGGATTCCAATAAAACATAGACAAGTGAAACAACTACCTGCATGTTTGAGTAGGTCTGTAAATGCTGAGGATGCATGTGTCTGACCAGAGGCACTTATATGTGGTGGTTATCTATTTTTGGAGCAGTGTTTTGAATATTTCATAGTAGTTCATTTGGGCATACACGTGTTAACGTGTGGGCATGCAGTGCACACCATGGCAGAAAGTGACCTGTAACCTCTACAACATTAAAGGCTTTTAGTGCAGGATTTAGCTTACTATTTCAAATACTCTTGCTCTGTGCTGGATATTCTCCAGGGAGAACACAAACCTGCAAGCATTTTGTTCCTATTCTCACTCTTCTAATTTCCATTATTGTTCCAGACTGTTTGCATTTCCCTTAGACACTTGCCATTTTGCCGCCTTCTTTCCCTTCCTCTTATATATAGAATAGTGGTTTAGAAGGAACTAACAAGAAGAGATGGGAAGGCTTCCTAGTACCTCATAGAGGAAGAATTTACTTCGTGAAGCAAAGAGTTAAACTCACACTGTCTTACACAGCCAATTAAGTGTATGCTGTCTTTTACTATGCATGCATGCCCTTGTGCAGTTAAATGTAATTTATGTTGGTAGCGTATGCCGTTCTTGCTTAGTGACCTGGGCTCACTGTGACACGTTCAATGCAGCCTGACAGTGAGGGATGAAGACCTACAGATATACACAGGTGTAAGAGAATTGTTAAAACTGAGGTAGTAAGGTGAAGTTAAAGATCATATTGTCTGCTCATCATTTGCAAGCAGATAAAAATCAGGTCTGGTAATTCTTGCAAGGTCCTTGGCCAGTCATTAGACTACTTACCTTAAGAAACACCTGCCAAGTTGGCAATTAATGTGACTTAATCTGGTTAAGAATGTTTTAAAATTAGTCGTGTATGAAATTGTGGTATAAATTTCTTCCACCTCCCTACAATTTCTGCTGGTTCATAAGTGGTGAATCGCTGCTGGTCTATCCTTGAGCTGAAATGAGCTTATCTGAAATGACACTAAATGTAGAGATGATTTTGTACTTTCTGAGATTTGAAAATGTGTTGCCATCTTTAAAAGATATATGCTGAAATGTAAAGCAAGAGTATACTTTAAATAAATTAGGTTTTGTTTTTCTGAGATTACATATATATATGTAGCTACAAAAATATGTGTACATATGTGGGTATATGTGTACAGTATATGTATTTTATAAAATACTTTGCAGGTACAGTATAGCTATTATGTACCTTCCTTGTTCTGGTTTGAATTTCAGGGATATGTTTCTTTTCATGTCACCAAGAAAACTACTTGGTTGGCTTTGAGAAGAACATCAACAAGAACAGTCTTGCCTTTTGACACCATTATCATCTGGTCACTTCTTGGTGTCTCAAATATAGTGATCCTCATTTCCTTATTCCTATGTGTGAAATCTTATAGACTACCAATAGTATTTACTGGCCTTAGTATCTAGGAACCTGAATCGTGATTGAGGGCCCTCTCTTTATGCGGACACAAAACAGAGATGCATGTAAGCCATTTAGGAAAGCAACCAAAGGAGTATGAGGTAAGAGGTAACAGATGGCTGTGGACAGGTTGGAGGAGTACAAGGGAATGATGAGACAGTATTGACCAGCATGATAAGCAACAGTTTTCAGCACGTTGAGAAAAAAAGTATTTTGGAGGCATCTCGACAAAGCATATTTTAGTGGACTCTGCTTGGAAATGTTTAGCTAGTAGACAGTGGAAGCTGGCATTATTGGAAGAGCTGACATCACCATAAAAAGTGAGAAAATACATCAGGTGTGAGATAAGCAGTAAAGAGCCTTAAAAGTGAGAACAAATTATACTGGATGTACCAAAGGCAAAGAGGAGCGACGTGGTTCAAGTGAATGACAAAGGAAAACAACCTTTGCCGCAGGCAAGATTGTGTGTGTCAAGTATAGAGAAGAGGACTCCTGTAATGATGGATCTGATGAGAGCTTTGGCCAGGAACATGAGCTGTGTGAACAGATAGGAAAAGCTATATAATAGAGAGGTTATGTAGAACGAATCCACTGAACTGACACATAATTGGGATTTGAGAGACTATCTGAGTTGAAAATGTCATCCATGTTGTGGTTTGCATGACAGGCAAGACAGTGATCGTGTCCAGAGTGATTAGAGGAGGATATGGAGAGCTCAGATAGGGGAAGACGACATCTGCTTTATTTTACTCATTCTGGTCTTGAGCACGACATCTCATAGGGGAGGAAGAGGGAGGAGGACTACAACGGGGATGTTAGCCTTGGAGGAAGAGGGTTTAATGGGGACAGTAGAAGGTAAGCCAAGAGCAGAAATGGTAGATTTATGAATCATCCACTGGGAATTTCTGTTTGCTGATGTTGTGCAGAGATAAGGCATGGATGGAAGGAGATTAAGGACAGAGCTGCTTTGAGTTCCCCACAGGAAGCTGGTGGAGAAGTAGGACGCCACTTGAAATTTGGCATTTGTTGGATTAAGGACTTCCAGGATAAAATATCCATGAAGTTTTCACGTGTATTTTATCATGTATCTACCATGCAAGACCCTAGGATATAGTATATTTGGAGATAATTTTCAAGGATGGCTGACTTTATCACCAAAAATATTTGGATTGGGGCAACTTTTAAAAGACTGCTGAAAACTGGTTTGGAGTATCATGTGCTTTAGGGAACAATGATGACTATCAGAAGATTACAAACTTGTTGGAGTGCCATATTTTAGATGAGAATAAGCTCTAACTTTTTGAAGACAACCATGAGAACCAAAAAAATGAAATCTTCTCCAGATCATCCTGTACTGCAAATAACCATAGATCAGAACTTTTGCGTAAATCATATTGGTAGCTAAGTAAATATATTTTTTTTAGAGGTGATAAGCACTTGTTCTTTTCTGTCTTGAATGATGATTCCTGTGATGCAAACTTCAAAGAATAGGGAAGATAGCACAGCTTCCCCTGGAATTTCAGCCGTATTCAGGAAGACAAGGAGTACATTAGAATTCACTTTATTTTTTTAGATTTCACTAACTTCTAGGATCTAGATTGTCAGTTTATGTAAACTGGCACAAAGCTGTTGAAATGAAGAGTGCAGAAGAACTGACAATGTACATTAAAAAGTGTGTTTGGAGCAGAATTTATGTTAAAAACCAAACCAATCACTGTTTCAGTTGCTCAGAGAATTTCTTTTGCTGTGTGAGGCTTAAATCGAAGAGATTTTTTTGAGTGTGTAGAAGGTCCCAAGTGACATCTGAAAACAAATACATGCAATACTAACTTGTGGCATAAGATTAGCCATTTGTTGTAGTCCCAGACTTGATGATGGGTAGACTAAGGAAGTAAATTGTGTTCAGTACTGTAATTCGTAAAATGGCAGCTCAATATGTTAAGAAAGTCCTAAGTGATGTTTCCAGTGATGCTTTTCAAAGAATTTTTGTCAATAAATAAGAATAAAAGCATAAAACTTCTGAAAAAAAAAAAACCCAAACCCAAAACAGAAATCATGCCAAGTCAGTAATTTGTGGAAGATAAGGTAACTTTTTTGAGTTAGTGAGTAGAAAAAACCCACATCTTTGATAAAGAATATAAGATTCCATGTTCTTTATGCAGTTATTCTTTTATTTGTTTTGGTAAGTTCTACTTTAATAGTATACTGGTGAATGTAGTGTAAGTTTTAATTAAAAAAATTTGAATAACTGGAGTCTTTGAGTCAGAAAGGTTATGCTGAGACATTTATTTTATTGTATGTATTTGCTTTGTGTCTCATTTTTTGTACCAGGGATTTTGAATTATTAGTGAATGCTGTGAAGGGCCAGACCCTGGTCAGTATTGCAGAACAGTATGAAAGGGCCCTTTGAATATGGTCTGAAAGGAGAGCTGAAAACTTACAATCTGCAGGGGACCATCAGTGGGCTAAAGCTGGCATTTCTGGCTTTCTGCCAGACCTCTCCCTCTGTCTGACTAACCTCAGGGTTGGACAAGGAGGGATCTCCAGGTGGCTTAGCGTCCTGTTTTTCCTTCTCTCTGCTCCATTGACTGAACTCACCTGCAGTACAGCCAAAATGATTCAATCTTACATTCAGAGGTTGGGCAATATATAAAAATAAGGAAACAAAGAGCCAAAAAAAAAAAAAGAAGAAAGCTTAAAATCCATGGATTTTGCTGGCAAAATTAACAGACTGAGTAGAAATGCTAGCTGTAGGGGACCTCTGGAGGTTTGTAGTCAAATTTCCTGCTCAAAGCAGGACTATTACTAACACTACTTCAGGTCAGCCAGGCTTTCATTGATGTACGTTGATGAGATGGTTTCACACACTGGAGTGTTGTGCAGTCAAAGAACTTTTTTACAGGAAACACAGCTCCTTCTTCTTTTTGTCTCTGCCTTTCCTTCTCAAACAGCCTGCATCCATGACCATACTCTGGTCATGTATGCTACCCCAGATCTGTGATTCTGATCATGCCATAGCTCTGCTACCACACACAGACTTCCAGTTCTGCCTGTTTGTTGCTCAAGCCCTGTGCAGTGGTGTACAGCTGTTTGAGAAGTCTGAATGCCCTCCGTTTCATGGCCTCCTCCAACATGTACTTCCCCTTTATCTGCACTGCTTCCTCACTTACTTCTGTATTTAGGTTCCATCCAATCATGAACCTAGCTTAAAGCTTTCTCCACTTGGTAGCACACTTGTTTGCAAAGATATTCTTCCTCTCTTTATCATGTGAACTGCGTCTCCTCCTCTTAGTTCTCAGGACTTTTTAATTTTTATCAGGACCTTCATCTGAGATCATCCAGTATCTCCTGTCTGGAAACATGAGACTGGGGAAGGAAGAAGAAACTACACTGGATGATTGATTGAGATTGAAATGTTACTTTGCATTTTCACGGCCAGACCTTACCATTATGATAAGACAGTGAAATTCACCTGAACACAGTGACCTCCTGCTGTGTCCTTAGTACATGAGTTTCATCAAACTGGCTAAGCAAGGACTTATGCGGCTTGCAGGGGCTTGTGTGAGGTGTTCAGAAGTTAATGAACTGAATTAATTCTAAGAAAACTGAAAATAAAGTCTCAACGTTATATAGATAGAGAGATATGTATAGATACGCATATAGCTGTTGGAGAGAACATTCCTGGGGAGGAAAAAGAGTTAATGAGGCATTTCAATGTCTTTATATGGAGCCATATAAATTTCAGCCACTTAACTTTAGCAGGAATATCCTGGAGCGTTTGAAGTGTAGTGAATAATTTAAAATAAATAAGGTCAATGAAGAAGACCCTGTTTGCTAGTCTGAAATGTAAATTCTGAAGACCCTTTAAAGTTTTTGCTCACACAGAAAAAAAGAGAGTAAATGATTAGGTCCTGCATTTTATAAACAGTTGGGGTGAAGAGAAGTTCAGTTATCTCAGCACTCTGTTTGATCTAGATCTTTCAGCATGTGGTCATCTGTCTTTGTTGTGTGAAAATTTAACTGATTTTTTTTTAAACATTCTTGAAAGTGCATTCAAGAGGGTTTATGAAGACCAGATGAGATCTGTTAGGATGGCTTCCTCAGAAGCAGTCTGTAAAATATGACATCTTTTAAAAACATTATTAAAGCTGTTATTTCCTGTTCTAGCATTGCCCTTGGCTTTAGGAATAGGTAAAATTTTTATGGTGACATTTGCATTCTCTACTGTTAAATAGGTGAGTTTGTTCTACAGTTTTACTTCAGGGCAGGTATTTGGCAAATATAGCAACTCTGGCTAATTGGACTGGATTCCTTTCTGAAATTTTTATTGCCCATGCAAGCACAGTGTGGAGACCTGCAGTAAAATTTAAAGTACATATAGTGGCTACCACAAAAAAGATCATTTGCCAGTATTTATATTTTTTTGGTAAGTGTATTAGTAGTCATGAAAACACTCAGACAAACTTGGTCTTTTGACAGCTTTTGTTGGTCGATAAGGTGTGGTTATTGTGAGAACTCTGTAAGGGTTTTCTCACTTCTCACTTGTCTCACATACATCACCTGACTGCAATAGACCAAGGTATTGAACTATGAAAATCATGGTAAAGTGAAGCGTAATGTACATTGGTGCAATGTTTGAGTTAGATTTGATACTTCAGTCTTCTGCATCCCTCTAATAAAAGATATCTGAGAGGTAGCCATTACCACTGAATTAATAACAATGTCTGCCTTAAAATAAGGGGAGCTAGATTATTCTATCACAGTAGCTTTAGTGAAGGAAGTGAACTGCACCAGCAAGGTATTTGGTCCAGGATCTCACTATTGAATTGTTATGCTCTCACTTCAGAGTTACTCATGAGTAAGACAAAGGGACCTGCCACATGGGGATGGTTTTGAGCAGTACTCATTTCTTCTCTGCCTTTGCAAGAAGGCATAAGGGAACTCAATGGAGCTCCACCCATCTCCTTTGCTGTTACTAATGGTTCTGGAGGTCTGTGTTGGGACACCAAGGGGGCATACTGTGTGGAGATGTGGCGGTCACTGCGTGTCTGCCACAAGTTCCAACCCTTACGAATTGCTGGGAAAAAAAATCAGTCTGACAGATGTTCCTCTGTGAACTGGCCCTGGGAATTACTGAATGTCATTGGCACACATGATTGTGCATCTGACGCAGGGGTGAGTAACTCTGAATTTTGTTAACCCATGAGAGCACTCATGGAAAAGACATTCAGAGGTCTCCTAGGCTATCCTGGTATCCCAAGCCAGGATCAGTTATATTCTGGCAGATCTCTGATTCCAGTGTTGCACTGTTCTTACTGTTAGAAAGTAAAAATCTTCATTGCTGCGGTTTGAACACATTACTTATCACCCTGTCTTTCATGGATGTCTCCTCCTATTTTCAGCAGTCAGTTTGGTATATAGCAGCTTGCAGAGTCCCTTCTTGGTGTCCTTTTTCATACATCAAACAATCCTCACTCTGTTCATGTTTCCTCAGAGGTTATGTTTTCTAGAAATCTGTCTCTGCAGTTGTTCTGCATCTTTCTTGGAGTGTGATGCCCCAAACTGAACGTAAGACAGTTCTGTTTAGAGAGGATTACTTCACATGTCTCACTGCCTATAACGCCATAATTCTGTTACGGTGTTTTATATTTATGCAACAGTAAGGTAAGTATTCTTTACTTGAGATTCTCTCCTACAGAAATGCAACTGAAAAAGTGGTTCCTCCTCCTGCATTTATACAATTCATTATTTATACAGTTCATTATACAGTTAATTATCAAGATACCCAAGTATCTTGCATGTGTTCCTACTAATTGACTCCGATGCTGCCCTCAAATTGTAGATTGGATCCAGCTTCAGGTTACAAACATTTGAATGTAGGTGCCTAAATGTACATTGTGTGTTAGCTGGGTCACTAAATTCCCAATCTAGTCAATGGAGCCTGGCCAATTGGACATGTCTTACTGAGGGTCAGATGAAGAGTCTCATTAAAGTCCCCAAACGCCAATGACTGTGTTGAATTGTCCTCCATTAACTGTAAAAATAATTTGTTTACAATCTGGTCTTGAATCCCATTCCATCTTTCCAATTTACCCATATCATTTTGAATTCTAATCCTGCCTTCAAAGATACTTGCAGTCTCTTAGAGCTCAGTATTGTCTGTGAATTTCATAAACATACCTTTTATTCCACTGTTGAAGACATTGATATAAATATTGAATGGCATTGGACCTGAAACACAACCCTGTAGAGCCCTATGCAATATGCTGCTCCTTTGTGATTGTAGCGATTGTTTTCTGAGTGTTTCTTCAACTAGACAGCACCCATGTTAGTACTTTAATAATTTATTTAAACCTGCTGTTGAAAAATGCTTTGCTGTTTTGTGGTTTTGCATCCTCAGGATTATGAACTCTGTTACTTTACAGTGACATTAGAAGAGCCGTCCTATTCCCCTCTTCCCTTTACTAGCTGCTCTCTTTACCTTCTATATCAAAAGCTGACTTAAGTTTATTCTGAATTTTTGCTGAACAAAATGTTCTAATGTATTTCTTTCTCAACTATTCCCTGATGTGGGAGTAGTTAAAATACATGTTATTCCAGTCCTGTACTCTGGATGATTCTGCCAGTTGTTTCAAAAACTCTTTTCTCCCTAATTTCCCTGGCTTGGTGGTTTGCAATAGATCCCCACCATGGGAGTGTTCCTGCTTTTTTCATCTCTAACTTTGTAATCATTACATGGAAGTTTCCCCAAGATCCAAATTTCCTTATGGCCTGGAACTACATCAATTGTATATGTTCTTGATGCACAATGCAGTACCCTTTTCCCACTGCCAGTCCTTTTGAAAGAGCAGTACCTCTTTATATTTGTATTTTAGACACATGGGTTATCCAAGTCTCTGTTACTCCAATTAAATAATAGTTTCTTTAGATATCTGGCTTCTCCAGTTTGTTTCCAATACTATACTGTGGGCACAGTATAGTATATATATACAGAATTTCAGTAGACTCATTCAGTATTCTTTCTTTATGTTCTTCTTAATTAGTTTATTTGAAGTAGCTTTTAGACCCTTCTCAATATCATTCCTCTTCATACATCCCCACAGGATTTTGTTATTTCTCTCTGCCCCACACCAATCCTGACTTAAAGTATTTTTCAGTTACTGTAATAAATCATTACAGAGGAAAGCATCCTCTTTTTCATGAGATAAGCTCCACTCCCATCCGTTTGCTTACACGGTGCTGCCCACTTGCTAAGGAAGCCAAATTCCTCATCATCTTCAAAGTCTAAAATAGAAAAATATCTCATCAGAAATAGGAAGAGTTAAAAGTCTTTTTTATAGACCTAGCAAGTTCTTTCACTGTTGCTGCAGTGGTGGCACTGCCAGTGGTTGTTGTAACAGTAAGTTGGCATCATCCACTGTGTTTCTGCTCCTTAGTGCTCCTAATCTGGAGCCTCTTTGTGTTGGAGATGAGACTTTCCCAACCACTTTGTGTATTGCCCAGGACTGGAATGCTGTCTTTCAGATTTTGCTGTAAAACTTACTCCTTTGATCTTTCAGTTCCATTTCAGCACATATAATTTCAGTCAGCACTTGTGACAGCACAAATAAGAGCCCTGCAACTCTTAACCTAGGCTCCTTGTGCTCAAACTGGTTTCCTCATCAAGGGTTTAGAAATCAGCCACGCTTTGATGTGGCAGACTGAGAATTGCGTCTCATTTTAGAATTTTATGATACCAGGGTTTCATAAATATAAGATGTGGTGTTACAGCTAGGATACTTGATCTCTGAGTATTTATTTTCCATTTGAATAAATTGATTCTACGTCGTTCTGATGAGGTCATGGTGCCAGACTTTAGGTTTGCTTGATCTTAGGAGAAGCGAGTGTTATGCTAAAGAAATTCCACTGCATTGGGAGGGTTTAAACCTTGTGGTTTTGGCAACTGTGGCTTTTGGCTTGCCAGCAGACATATGGGAAATACCACAGTATCTACTGTGAACAGCAGTGAAATAGTTAACAATGCTGACATTTAGAACAGCTGGAGTTAATTCTCTGATGTTACTGTCTAAAGAGGGGAGTTGGGCCTTGAGCATAGACCTCCATGATGGCAAGGTGGGACCACAGCCAGACTCAGCAGTGTTCAGGCCCTTTGTATAAGGCCAGGTTACTTTAGGTGGAGGATGTTTCTTGACAGCTGGATAAAGCAGAAGTGAAATTGTAAACTATGGGCAAATATATATTTCATGTTCTTTTCTGGACCTGATAACCAAATAATTTTAAACCACTGTGGTGGGTTGACCCTGGCTGGATGCCAGGTGCCCACCAAAGCTGCTCTATCACTCCCCCTTCTCAGCTGGACAGGGGAGAGAAAATATAACGAAAAGCTTATGGGTTGAGATAAGGACAGGGAGATCACTCAGCAGTTACTGTCACGGGCAAACCAGACTCTACTTGGGGAAAAAAAGTTAGTTTAATTCATTACTAGTCAAATCAGAGTAGGACAATAAGAAATAAAACCAAATCTTAAAAAAAACCCCAACACTTTGCCCCCACCCCTCCCTTCTTCCCGGGCTTAACTTTACTGCCGAATTTTCTACCTCCTCTCCCCAGCAGCTCAGGGGGTTGGGGAATGGGGGTTTCGGTCAGTTCATCACACGTTATTTCTGCCACTCCTTCCTCCTCAGGGGAGGACTCCTCACACTCTTCCCCTGCTCCAGCATGGGGTCCCTCCCATGGGAGACAGTCCTCCACAAACTTCTCCAACGTGAGTCCTTCCCACGGGCTACAGTTCTTCACGAACTGCTCCAGCATGGGGTCCCTCCCATGGGAGACAGTCCTCCACAAACTTCTCCAACGTGAGTCCTTCCCACGGGCTACAGTTCTTCACGAACTGCTCCAGCGTGGGTCCCATCCACGGGGTGCAGTCCTTCAGGAACAGACTGCTCCAGCGTGGGTCCCCCACAGGGTCACAAGTCCTGCCAGCAAACCTGCTCCAGCGTGGACTCCTCTCTCCACGGGTCCACGGGTCCACAGGTCCTGCCAGGAGCCTGCTCCAGTGTGGGCTTCCCACAGGGTCACAGTCTCCTTTGGGCATCCACCTGCTCCGGCGTGGGGTCCTCCACGGGCTGCAGGTGGATATCTGCTCCACCGTGGACCTCCATGGGCTGCAGGGGGACAGCCTGCCTCACCATGGTCTTCCCCACGGGCTGCAGGGGAATCTCTGCTCCGGCGCCTGGAGCACCTCCTCCCCCTCCTTCTTCATTGACCTTGGTGTCTGCAGAGTTGTTCCTCTCACATCTTCTCACTCCTCTCTCCGGCTGCAATTGCTGCTGCCCCGTAACTTCTTTTCCCTTTCTTAAATCTGTTATCCCAGAGGCGCTACCACTGTTGCTGATTGGCTTGACCTTGGCCAGTGGTGGGTCCATCTTGGAGCTGGCTGGCATTGGCTCTATTGGACACAGGGGAAGCTTCTGGCATCTTCTCACAGAAGCAACCCCTATAGCCCCCCCCGCTACCAAAACCTTGCCATGCAAACCCAATACAACCACTTTTATCTCCTTTCTTATATGTATAAAGTCCTGCCCTTTAGCTCATTTGTAACACACCAGCTTTTAGCTCCCAAGGCTCCATGTCAGTCTTGGGTGTTGGCCATCAGTTGGGAGTCTCAAGTTGTGAAATTGTGTCATTTTTCTCTTTGAACTGCTTAGTTCACCAGTGCTAGGAAGAGATGTGCAAAGCGGGGGCCTTTCCCTTTTCATGGCTCAAAGGGCCTGTGTATGCTTATGACATGTCTAATCAAATGGAATTAGTGGGAGGATGCACACTACAGTTTTGATTCCTATTAATAACAGCCTAAAGGATGACTTTCCTGCGTGATCTCTGGTGTTCACTATGTTCTTTAGAGACCTAATGTTCTGTCATGTATGATTTATGCAATAGAGGTGCGTTTCTATTATATTAGATGCAGAAGGATATTAGCAGCAGTAAACTGCTGTATTTTTACATTATTTTTTTTGCAGTGATAAAAAGAGATACCACAAAAGATCAGGCTCTTTGAACAGCCTTTTTCCTACAAGTTTCTTTTTTCTGCTCACAGAATCATAGAATCAGAACTATTTTAGGCTGGAATGGATCTCTGGAGGCCATCTGGTCCAACCTCTGCTCAGAGTGGGACCAACTAGATCAAGTTACTCAGAGCATTGTCCAGTTGGATTTTGAGCATCTCCAAGGATGGAAATCTGAACTTCTGTTGGTACATATTCCACTGTATGACCGCTCTCATGGCAATTTCCCCCCCCCCTTATATTCAGTGAGAGTGTCTCTCATTGTAAATTGTGTTTTGTGTTATCACTGTGCATCTTTGGGAAGAGTTTGGCTTTGTCTTCTCTATACCCTCCTGTTGGGTAGCTATAGACAGTAGTAAAATCTCTCCTTAGTGTCCTCTTTTTAAGGCTGGAAAAAAATAAGTTCCTCAGCCTCATCTAGTATGTCATTTTCTCCAGAAATTAATTTGTTTCTGAGACAAAAGTATAATATAATGCAACTTTAAAAATTTATTTAATTTTAAAAAGTGCAAAAGAAATCCTCAAGTGTAACATATACATACTTTGAGGGATAGCCCTCTGTGAAATAGTTTGGTTGGGAATTGTAGATCGCTGTTGCGTGCATTTGGTTTTTTGTAGAGCATATATGTCATTGTATGTTTTTGAAGTTTCTCTAGATTACTGTATGTAGAACTTTATAATTAATGCTACAGGAATTTTTAATCTTTTTTTGTAAATAAACATGAAAATAATATCAAATGGAAATCTACAGTAATGTGTTATATCCATCTGTCTATATGTCTACAACAGCATGACATAAGAGAGAGGGAAAGTAGCCCTGTCCTTGAAGTTTTATCTCACCAAAAGTACAGCATCACCTGTTGATGATTTCTTCTGTTCAGCTTGGAGGACACAATCTTTAACTAGATTCCTCTGAGAGCTAATCAGAGTCAGTGCTACTGTTGGGATTAGCAATGAGAAATTGCTGTGCTCTCCTTGGCAACTCTTGCCCAACTCTGGCTCATTTGTTGTCAACAGAAAGACTGAATTCTGCCTCCGCCATCAAACCTGATGGTGGGCAGGAGACCATTCCCCTAGAGCATCAGGCAGCTCTGCTAGAAAGGTGAGGAGGCTGCTGGCTAAGGTGCATATTCAAGGAATCTGGAGAGTCTGCTGACCAAACTAAGCCCCTTTGGCCCTCAGGTTTGCAAATTTAAATTAAAGATAATAGAGACTTTAAATTTCACCTTAAACATAGATGCTATTGTTTTCTAAGTGATGAAGTTGCAGGTACCCAGAACCTTTAGGCTGCCTTCTATAAGGCCTTGCAAAGTAATGGCTTCTCAGAGAAGACAATAATTGATGCTGTCCTTGAACCTGCTGCAAGCCCTTGGTTTTGGCACAGAGTTTATTACTCAAATATGAAAAAGCCAGGAATTAACACACAAACTTGCATTTCCCTGATCTTAGCAGGTGGCCAACTCCAGAGACCTTTTCCTCCTGTTCTTTCCAAGTTCCTGGAAAAGGATATTCGCCTTAATTTTTCCCTGGTCTTTGACTTGTCTGTTTTGCCTCTGAGCCCCTAACCAAGTGAGGTCCAGAATACACATGCTTCCCAGGAAATGTTAAGTGGTAGATTGTATCCAGACTGTGGGATGCCCTATATATATATACACATATGCATAGTCATGGGACCAGGTACTAGTACATCACCAAGGTTTGGTCCCCTTCATGGATCACAGCCATTTCAGAGATGCCTGACTGGTAACTGAGTTATCCACTCTCTTAGCAAGGAAGTATCTTGGTATCTGATCTGCTGATTTCTTCAGGAAGACCTGCTTATTTACAGATAATTTTTTTTTCCTACTTGGAAGGAACTTTATGTGTACTGGATACTCTTTGTCTTCCAGCTCTCATTAAAAAAAAAAAAAAAAAAAAGGTATTTCTAATCCTCTCCTGAGTTCTTAAACTTTGCTGGAGAATATACCCTGTCATGGTATCCAAATGTGAATCCTTTCAATGTGAAGACTGTGGATCCTTCTACATCAAAATTTAAATGTCTCTGGTGAAATACCCGTTTCCTACATATCAGGTCAAACAAATATTTGCATGTTTACAGCAAATGTTATCTTTTTGGTAATATGTAATGAGATACTAACTATAAATATTATTTTCAGAGTCCTGACACTCAAATATATAGGAATATATTAAAAACTATGTATATGACTATCTTTCTGAGCTCATTCTTTCCCACTTTGCTTGCTGTAGCCCAGTAAATTTGTGGTTTTGTTTTATGTTTCTATCACCAAATGCTGCAAAACTCACATTTTTGAAGAACCCCGTAAATGCCCATCTCCCAGAGCCTTTGTCTACCTTTGCTGTTTTCCTTTCCCTTGACAATGAACCATCTTCCTCAACATCTTCTTTACAAATTGCCACTTCTATAATGCTGCCTAGTTTTACTAGTTTTACCTAGTTTTACGTTCTCTCTCACTTTGGTAGCAGTCACAGCAAAGGACCTCAGCAGCTTGCTTGGTGAGGCCCCCTCTTCACTTTGTGCCATGAAGGACAGGCACGTTGGGAATTGGGCACGGGAAATACAGCGATGAGCAGAGCAAAGAATTGAACTATCGGGAGAGGGACTTCTGAAGCGGCCTCTTGGCTTACTGAAGAGCCTTGTCATGGTGCCCTGCCTGAGAGCAGATGAGTAGGGAGGAGACAAGCTGAAACTGTGGTTGCTTATCTCCAAGCTGTTCTCAGTTGCTCTGTTTTTCATGCCTCCAGCCCAGCTGTAAAGCAATAATTAACCTGAGCTTTTTAATTTCTCCCAGTTGGCTTTAAATTAACTCTGTTGTCATGTTGCGTGGAGTAATCCTTCAGGCATCTGTGGGGTACACTACAATTGTAATTGTTTATGAGTGCATGGGTATTTACTGTTTGGTCAGTATTTATTTTACTATTATCATAATATTCATTATTTTGGGGATTTTCATGTTTGTGGAGGAGCTGTAATAGTGAGCCTTACTGTCTTAGATATTGCACACACAGAGAATAAAAAGCAAAATCTCTGCTCTGTCAGTGCTGCAGGGAAGCCCAAAGCTCTTTAACAGTAGTCGTGGCCAAACCTCCTAACGTGAAATAAAATGTGGCAAATTAGTTTGAGGAAATTTCATATCAAAATCCTGTTGTTAACAGAGCTTTGTTTCTTGAATAGACTGTTACTTGTTTAGATGTATTGGAACGGGGTTGTTTGCAGTTTTTTTGGGTACAGACAGCTCTTTTCAAGGCAGGAAAATTTTGAATTTCTTGTTAATGGCATTCTTAAAATAGTTTGTAATAGGAAAGGGACAAGGAGAAGATAGGATCTTTATTTCAGCCAATTAAATCTTTTGCACAGGCTCTCATAAATCTCATATTAGTATCAAAACAGTGGGACAAGTGTGGTGGTTTTTTTTTAATCACAGGTTTCTTTGTGCTCTATTTAATGGAGAATCTAAAACTGCTATTTTATTAGTGTTGTGCAGTAACATGGTCCATAACTATAGAGCCTATTAAACACTTCATAAAGCCTTCAGGGAAATTTCTTTCAAACGTTACACTGTGTTTTTATAAGTTATAACCCTTTGGAAATTGGCTTATTATCAGTTTTCCATCAAAGTAAAGTGTTCCAGGAGAGTGGAGGATGGCCTAATGTGATCTAGATCAAAAGCATCAGTGAAACTTGATGATTTTCCTTGTTTTGATATTGTATATGTTAACAGTGGATTCTTGTCAAAGCAGATGTAGATAGATGCAAGGAAAGACAGAAAGACATACCTAGAAATTAAGGTTGCTGCTTGCATCACTATAATAATAATAATTTTAAAAGTGAAGCTGTAACCCTCTTATTTGTTTGTGAATTGAGTGGCAGAAACTCCAGCACAGGACAAGATAATATGGATATGGTGAACTTTAAATATTCAGAACATGAACTCACTTCTTTGCATTTGTAAAATGATGGTATGAAAATCTAGTAGCGTACAAAAACTAATCTAGCAGTGTGCCAAAGTAATTAAAGCAAAGTAAATAATCTCCAGTGTTCTTATTCCCCACAGAAAATGTTTAATATCTTATCTTTCCAAACTAGTTTTCTGCTAATTCATGATGTCTTTGTAAGACTCTCCTTATTCAGCCAGTGCTGTTGTTTTCCATGGTGTGGGAATATCTCCCCTCCTGTCCTGGGGGGCACGTATTGGGTACTGTCCACGTTCCAAAAAAAAAATGTTTCTTCCATACAGTGGAAATGCCAAGCATGAAGCTAACAGCTGGAATCCTCTCTGGTCATTTATTGTTTACTTAGCAGAGGGAGTTTGCTTACCTCAAGTGTATGTCGTATATGACGCCTTCTAACATTGTCTTGGTGCTGTGGGACATTTTGTTGCTGGAAACCAGGGACCTGATGCTGATCTTGTTTTGGTACGAATTAGAGGTAGCTCTGTTGAAGTAGGTAAAGCGTAAGGCTGTTGTGAGGCGGATCAGATTATCTGTCTTTGAGTTGTCCCTAAATATTAGACCCTGATGACCTGTGGCTCTTACCCTGTTACTGCAGACGAGGCAGGAAAGATGGAGTAGGACATAAATTACGTTAAAATTGTCCAGTATTCTTAGATAGGAGAGCATATTTCCTTATATATCTGTATATCCTGAAGCATAGTTTTAATGGAGAAAAATAAGTAAAGTACAAGTCGGTGCTGTGGTGCAGTGATATGACCTGAAACTTTTCCTTTACTTTCCTTTTTGGTGCTGATCAGAAGAATGCACTGTTGTGTGTAGACAAGGTAAATGACACAAGACCACAAGAGCAGATGCTAGGCAATTAACATCCTTTTTTGACGAAAAAAGAAAATAATTTGGCTGTTTCTAAACAAAAGATCCTTCAGAGTCTGCCATGACAATCTTTCAGTCTGGGCTTTCTGTCTATGCCACAGCTACTGTGAGAGGATCACAACCATGGCAGCTGGTGGAGAATTGCCAGTTCTATCACACCCCTTTATTTCCAAATAAATGTTAGTTTGTCCATGATGGATAACACCTTTCTTGGGAACTTCTAAATGTTATGGGGAGGCTGAATCAGCAGCCCAGTCAAGATGAAGCTGCTGCAGCTCCATGTCCCCGGGTCCAAACAGCAGTGAGGCTGGGCTGTATTCCTACAGTAGTGTGCTAGGAGGCACACACACAGACACACACATATGCAACATATATATACATTATATACATGGCCAGCCACACAGATCAACCGGCACAGTCAGCACTCATGCCAACATGAACAGCAGCAATGACCACATCCTGCTCCCTTTGCTGGCTGCCCAGGATTAAGACTTATTAGTGGGGAGTATATCACGTATGTGTATGTACAGTATGGATCCCTCCAGCAGCTGGGCTTAGACAGTCACTGTCCCCAGCATCTGGCCCTAGATGTCCAGTCTCTGCTGGTGCTGGCACCTGGACATACGAGCCGCCAAAGCCTCTGCTCCATTCCAGCTGCTGGTACAAACTCCCTGACACACAGAGATGGACATGTGTGCACACTACAGACCCTCCAGCAGCTGGCCTTCCACATGCCATTCATCTGGTAGCTGGTCCTGGACCCTGTCTCTCCCCTGGTGCCTCACCGCCAGACACACGCAGGTCTCCCAATCCACGCCCAGGCCCCCCAGTCTCTCTGGCAGCTGGCTGGGACTCCCCTGGTCCCTGCGATAGCCACCTCCTCTGGTGGCCTCGCCCGTGGGGACACAGCTGGCTCCCAGGCCAGCTCGCCAGCTAGTCCAGGTTGGTGTTTGCTAGCACTCTCACGGTGATGCACACCCCCTCAGTCGCTCTGGGTGCCAGTACCCCGGGCACAGGGCGCTCTGCGACCCCTGGTCCCGCTCCAGCTGCTGCACTCAAAGCCCCCAGCCCCTGCACACTGGAGAGAGCCCCTCGCCCAGGGAAAGAGTTAGAAATGGTGTTTAATGAGGAGACAGGACAGACTGCCCTGATCAGGGCAGGCCATGGCCAGACAAGTGCAGTGACCAGCCGCCTGTTGACATGCAACTGGCCTTTTTTATCCCCTTATTCCTCTGCTTTCCAGAATTGTTCCTCCCCAAATCACCTCAATCGCTCCCTCTCCCTACCTTTGGTTCCTCCCTTAGACATTTAGGTCTTACACAATCCCAAAATGCCCTTCCCCTGCACCCCACAGTGTGCCCCATGCCTGTCGGCTGTGACCCCTGTCAGGCTATGGGGTGACCCAAATAGCCTCTCCCATGGACTCCTGGTGATGGGTGTCCCACCCGATCCCAAGGCTGAGGCTCTCTTGAGGGGTCTGGGTCGGAGCTTGTGTCTCCCAGCGGTTATTGGGGCTCCCCCATGGTGCCTCCAGGCTCCCTGTCTGCTGCAGATGGGATGGCTCCAGCAATGGGCTTGGGAGGAGTGGGACAGGAGATGATTTGTGTCTGCCCCACCATTGATCCCCTGTGCTCCTTTGGGTGCATGCAGAGCAGTTTTTTATCACAAAACCTAACACCAGGTAGCTAGACAGAGCAAGTTCAGTGGAGCAGCTTCTTTTTAATGTCTCTTGACATTAACAGCTCCATTTCTCAATTAGAATGGAAAATAAAGTTGATTATGCATGTCCGCAGGGTGACACTGTACTTTTGACCAGTAACTGTAAAGTAGATGGGAAAGGTCACGATAAATAGTATTTTAGTTTAATTATTCCTAGAAGACCACAGTGACTCACTGCAGGTTTTTTTGTTGTTATTGTTCCTACAGCTAGCAAACAATGTTTAAAAGACTTATCCTACATATTTATAGAGGGACAGATTTGGATGACATGGCTCTGTTTTTTCAATGATGCTTTCTGTAAATATAGAAAAGTTGCTGTGTGTGTTTCTTTAGTAGCATTTCCACATACTTATTTTGGTTTATATTGCAAGCTTAAGCCTGCCTATAAAACAACTTCAGTCTTCGCATGCAATCTCTGACAGAAACTGCATTCTGAGATGAGTTCTACAGATGATGATATTTGAAGAAAATAGTGGATTTGCTTAGAGAATATTGATGCTTTCATAGGGTCATTAATAAAGATCTGCGAGAGCTAACAAAAACTGTTTAGAGGGTACAAAGCAGAAGTGTTTAGTGTTAACTTTAGTTTTATTTTTGCTAGTTAGGCCACACTCATTTCCTCCAAGGAAAACAGGACTGAGTATTTTTGCTAATTAGAAATACATCACTGGTCTGAATCACATCTGTAATTAGTAGCACAATTTTAAGTAGATGTCGGAGATTTTTTTGGAGTATGATTTGCATTGTTAATTTACTATACATGCATACGTATGTGTATCTACAGATTTAATGAACAAAAGGAACAGCTGGTTGTTTTTCAAAGCAATCAGTTAAAGGTGCTTTATAGGCTGACATTGCTATTCCTTCTGCTCAGGGCTGAATTTGCTGCTTCTGGAGAGCTTGAGTTTGTCACCGGAAAGTAAGTGGGGTTGGGAAACCAGAAAATAAACCCATGCTTTGCTCCTGTCATCCACTCAGCTCAGTAATTCACTCCACAGAAGTGTTGGTGAAAATAGCACTCCTTAGGTTTGCTCGGTTGGTTTCTGAGACAAATAGAGAAAAAAATGCTGAAGGGAGGGAATGATTTTTAAGGAAGGCTTGCAGCGAAGCAGGCCTGGAAGATGGAAGAGCTGGGTTGGAACGTGGCTTGTGTTCCCCTGCTGCGTCCAAAATGAACCACTGAATAGGTGCAAATGTAGATGGCAGGATAAAAATGGAAACTATTCAAACCAAAAGCAATTAACTTGTATACAGATGGCTTTCTGGCATTCACAGCTGCATAGATTTTGGTTGTGTACTTTTCTAGATGTGCCGCAGAAGGTTAAAGCCTCTATACGTCCATCTCCAGCTGTTCATGCACATAAAATAGATAAGGAAATGAAGCCAAGTGAGCATTGTGTATAGCGTCAGACTTACTTGCAGAGATAGGCATCTCAAACATTAGAGCAACATCCTGTCCTGTCAAATGGCCCTTGTATCGGCCTTTTATGAGAAGAAATTACATATTTTACATCAAAGGAGTCACTCCAATTTCATAAAAATGAAATATGGGGAACTGCTAAGTATACGTCCTATCTCTAGGATAAAGCCTAGGGCTGAGAATCCTGAACAGAAGTGGAGGATTGCTGAAAGTATGAAACGTGTGAGTTCTTCAAGCAGCTTCGGTATGTCCTGGCGACTGTGTCTCTGGAAAGCCTAAGATTTAAGCTGTTTCACATAGAACAAAGTATGCTCTTCATGTGCTCTGATCCTTTATACCGCAATGCAAGCAATTAAGTTTTCAAAAAACTTGTTAAGCCATGCTTTAAAAAAACCAAAACCATTTTGAGTTAACGTGCAATCCACACTGATTTGCATTTTCATGTAGAACATAATAAATACTGGTTTGGGTCTGTGGAAACCTGCATTTTTGTCTTGCATTTCTTCACCCTTTTTAAAAATCAATTTAAAAAAAAAAAGTTTGAAATATCTTATTTAAGATGGTCAAAATGTTTAGACCAGGCTTTCCGAAACTGTGGTGTAGGTACCTCTCTGAGTATTTCAAGCTGGTACAAGACCACCATTGCAATAGCCACCTACCACCCCATGTGCATGTATTGGCCATGAGTTGTCACCACTAATGGAGAAACTGCTCAAGAGGAACAGTTGCAGCCCTGGAGTAGATTTTTCTGAATTATGTTTCTCAGTTTCTTTCTGGTGACACTGTTAACTGGAATGATTTGTCTGTAGCTTCAGGATTTTTTTTTTTTGAGTGAAAAACTCATTTGTCTGTTTTACTTTTGGTCCAACTTCCTGCAGAAAAGCACCATGGCCACCACCTAGTGAAGCCCAGTTGGCTTGCAGACCTGTTGGAGTGTGTCCCAGAGGGCCCCAGTCTTTCCTTATCACATCATGTACAGTATGGATCTGTATATGGATTGCTCTTAATCTCTGCCTGCTCCTGCTGTGTTTGCACAGTGCTGAGTCTGCAGTTGAAGGAGCCATGTGCCTTCTCCTCCTACTTATTTCTTACAGAGTTCCCTTTCGGCGAGTAGATATCTGGGAAGGGATGTCAAGAGTCCAGCATGTATTCTGTTGTGAAAGGTGGGACCTAGTCTTTCAGGGAGGAATTTTCTATGGGAAATGAAGGGGTCCATCCCGCCATTTCTAGAGGAATGTTGCACCTGTTTACTCGTCACTAATAAGACTTCTCTGTTTAATGTTCTCTGGGGTATGTGTTTCTCCCTTGATCCACTTGAAGCGCTTTCTCATGGTTAATGATCTGAATTTGCCAAGCACACTGACTCATTTCAGTGCTGTTTTTCATTATGTAAGCTATTAACGGGTCACTGCTCAGATGCTGGAAAATCTGTTTCAGGCTAATAGCGAGGTGCACAAGTGCCTCTCCATGGTATATTTGCTACCTGTGCACACGTGTTCTGGCTTGATAGCTGGTAGAAAATCCCACGGCAGTATGGGATGCAGCGTATATGCCATTAGCAGTCAATTCCTAATCAACCTTTCATTAACACATACAATACTTCACCTTTTCTAGGATTTTTGCACTGTGTGACTGAAGGGGGGTGAGAGGAAACACACTGACGTGCAGAGGAAGGTGTTGATAAGTAAGGAAATAAAATTCTTCCCAGGAGAAACAGCATTCTTGCAGTAGAGAAGGTAATAATGCAGGATAAGGAACTGTCTTGGAGCTGCATATGAAAATCAGGCTCTGGCATAGAGTGTTTTCACTGAAAGTCAGTAACAATGCTGTGGAGGAATTGAAATTTATGAAGGCAATTCAGAAGAGAAGTAGTTGGACACAGGAAAGCCTTGAAGAAAACATGGAGGAGGTTATTTCAGGTCCCAAGTTTTGACAACTCAAAATTACACTGTTACAGCAGACAGTAATTACTACAGGAGCAGATCCTCCTGCTGCCTTTTCTTTGTTACACTTGGATAATGTCCTTTTCCTTACAGATGGTTGCCTTCACATGCACACAGAGATTTTTAGTGTTCCCTTCAGTGTACAGACAAATTGTTTGAGAATGGATGAATGAAAATTAGAGATGGGTCCAAGCTTGGATTTTATTTCTGAACTTCACCCATTTTCTGGGAGGAGAAAGGAGGATTACATGTCCTGGATGTGGCAGAACTTCCATACAAAAACAGTTCAAGGTTGTTTTCTTTTTATACACTGTTTCTATGGCTAAAAGCCATTTTTGATCTTTTTTTCTCTTTCCCTAAATGATATCTGAAAATCCTTTTGGGAACCAAACAGGAGAGCAAAGAAACAAAAAAACCCAGAACAACCCACCATTCACACCTCATTCATTTTGGAGAAAGGTCTAAGTTAGGCTTCTCCTAACTAGGACAATCCTAGGAGGAGCTGTCATCTGTGCAAAGATTCACAACCCAACCGTAGAGGTGAAGATCTTGTCTGTCAATACCTTTCCTTACCAGGGAGAAAATGAAAAAGACAATCTTTGGATGCGCTTGCACAGGAAAGAAATATTACAGTTAATGTGTGTGTTGAGGTCTGAAAAATCTTTTCAGCATAAAGCAGTGCAGAGGCAGTTTCCCAACAAGGAAAAAGGGACACTGAAGGATTCATTGTGTTGTGGTATTTATTATGTAAGAGGTATTTGCATGGTAAAGAGAGAATTCAGATTTTATTCAGAATAAAGAGGACAGGATGAATGATGTTAATGAAAAGCTGATTGATGGAAGCAGGAGTTTGTCTACCACACCACTCATATTTTCTGAACCCCAGCAATCATTTTATGGACATCTAAGTTAAATGATGGGTAGATTAATCCTTTGGCATGCTAAATTTGTATAGAGAGTCTGCTGTGCCAAGATGGATGTGGGATGAATCCAGATCTGATCCTACAGATGTTAGTTAGGTGCCTGTTCTCCCCGTGCAGCTGAGAGAGCAGCTTCAGAGAGTGATTCAGCCCAGCTATGTTTTGCATTGCATTTTGGCATTACCTATCTCTCCCCACACTGTATGGAAATGTGATACAGCAACAGCTTGGATTTACTCCATCCACCTGTAGGTCCGTAACCAGCCATCTCAGTCAGGAGTCTAGTTGCCGTAAGCTCCTTTTTTTGCTCCACTGAATATAGGGGGGAACCTAGACGAGGGGTGGATGGTAGTTTTGATGCCTCTGTTTTTCTCGAAATACAGGAGACCTCGTGATTTATTGGTGGTACTCTTGACAGCTGGGGTTGTTCTGTTTGTTTTAGTTCTTGTTCTAAGAATAAGACTGCTTGAATGGCTGTGTTAATAAACATGATCCCAAGTAGAGGCATGTGTTTTGCAGACTTTTTTTGTTATCTGATCCGGCTTCTCCACATCCTCCTTTTGTGACTAAGTCAAACCCACAGTCTGCTGAGTGTCTGCCAGGATAAGAACCCACCTGCCAGACTCGATGCCATTAATCATCTCCCTATTTTGTTTATTTCAGCTAACATCTCTAAACATCATCTAGTAGGTCCTGACAAGAGCTTCTTGGGTAGATTCAGTGTCCTCATTTCTCTTTGACATCTACTAGTGTTGTGTTGGTGGCCATAATTGCTAGGACACAGCATCCCAAGAAGTTCTCTATGGCATTGCCACAGCTTGAGATTGCTTTGAGCCCCTTTTGTAGCAGATACAAATTTCTTATAAAAATTTAACTCTGCAGGGATCTGGGGCTTGTAAACCACGCGTTCAGAATGACACCTTGAACTCAGGGACTGTGAAAAGTCAAGATTACATGCCCTCACTTGAAGCCTAGCAGTCAAGCCGACAGTGTAGAGATTGCCTCATGGTACAGTATTATCAATTAATCACCTGTCAGGGATTTTCTGTGACTCAAAGAGGTTATGGCTAGCTGGCTGCTGCTTTCTAGGTAGTCCCTCATAATATGGTCCTATCTCCTCTGTCTTAGGTAAAATGTAATCCTTGATGTTGCAAACGATTTGTGTCCATTCTCATCATGTGATGCATGTCTGTGAGATAAGTCAGCCGCACAACTCATCATGACCAAAACAGCTGAAATTATGCTGTGCCACAGAAGCTACTGATTTAGTCACTATTATTGTTTTCTCTAATATCTGGGAAGTCAACCATATGTTAATTATTTTTCTTCAGAACAGCCCTATTAAAATTTAAACTGGTGTTATTAGTGGCTAGAAAATCTCTTTCAGTCATGTGAAAACACTGTGTAACCAGCAGACCTCATGATCCTGTGCTTGGGATGTAAATCCTTCAAAAGCTGGTGTGCCAGTGTGCCTTTCTGGCCTAAGTGAAAGATGGGACTCTTTAGTCTTCCATATTTATGATTAGTCTTGATTAGTTACATGTATTTTAAATTTCACAGTTTCTGGACAACCGGTTTCCCTTTACCTGAACCCACAGAGGAATCTAATGCAGGAGGACTGTAATATGATATTTTAAGATTGCAGTGGAGATGGTGGTTAAAGAACCTAGGCCTTCACCCTTGATGAAGTTGTGAGGTATGTGCCTCTAAACCCCCATTTTCTGCATTATAAAATCTGTACAATGCTTTCAATATTTAGTCCTCTGTATTTTAAGGAGGCTTAAGCTGAAAAATCCAACCCACCTGGGATCTAAAGGAAAACTGGAAAGATTTTCTTCTTTTAAATGTTGAATGGCTTCATGTGCAGAAAGGGAGTATTATCTAACTGATTGGGATCATTTTAAAATATGATATGCCTGCACTGCATGAATAAATTTGACAATTTGGGGCTTAATTGGGTAATGCAATTGCACTCACAGACACTTCAACATTGTGGCAACAATTAATGCATGTAAACTTGCTGGATTTTTGTGAGTACTTATAGTATTTAAGAATCTCATTTGTAATGAATTAGTCTCCTTTTCTGCTAATTCAGAATGCCAAGCAAATTTTGATATCTTTTTGTAAGCGCTTCTAGTTTTAAAAAGCCCTGTAATTGTTACATTTGCTCAGCATAATGTTATGCAGTGGAGGAGGAGCCCAGGAGCATTTTGGCTTTGCAAGGATCTGAGTGTGTCACCCACCAGACACAAAAAGCCTTAGTCCCTAAAAACTCTTGGGACACACTGCAGAAATATATGAATATTTTCTAAAGATGATCATCTCCTTCTACTCCCTTTTGTCCCCCTCACTGCCAAAACTCAAAACCATCCAAACAAAACCTTGCAAAGGTCCTCAGGACAGTAGCTGAAAAAGTGCATCTCAAAGCAAAATGAAAGGTGCTATTGATGGCAATCTAAGCTTGAAAGTCAACACTCAGACCCCCAAATTAGAAGATTTTAAGAATAAGGAAAGCTTTTTTTCCCAATCTTCATGCATTTTAATTTCCCACGACTTCTCTCACTGTGCATGTGAGGGGGTGGGAAATAATTTGATGTTGAAAAGTGCACCTTTAATTCACAGCCTTCTCTGCTTTCTTTAGCTGAGACAGTTTCCTTTTGCTTACCCTAAAACAAGGACAACTGCTCCACGCTTATCACTGTCCTGCTTCTTCCTTCCTATTTCACCACCTGGTCCCTGGGAGTCCCTGCTGCAGTAGGACTAATGTACAAAATCCCAAGGCCCAAAATGCTTTTCCTAGCTTTCAAGTTATTCATTTCAGTTGAATAAAAATGTATTATTTTTTGCAGTTTCTTTCAGTTTTCCATTATCTTTTCAATAATAATCTGAGCTTGTGGCAGGACTTCATATCAGGCAGTTTTGGTTTCCTAAAAGTGAGCACACTGAATCAATGACCTGAAAAACTTCTGGTTCCTAATGCTGAGTGTTACAGTGCATGATACTAAACTAGAGCCAAATTACTCTTAATAGAGAAAACTGTGACCTGCTATGAAAGACAGCCTAAAATAAAGGGACTGAAAACAGGTCTGCCCCCGTGCAGATGGTCTTGGGAGAATCTCCTTGGTCATTCTTTCCAGCCTGCAGCTCTCAAGTTTAACCACAGATGCTACAAAAACCTCACTGGAAGATCTCCATGAGCAAAATCTCTTTCTTTCTGTCACCTCTGGAGCCTTGCTGTGAGTTTGCTCCCCACTCATCTCTGCAGGAATGGATGTCTCTCTCTCCCTTTCCTACCCATCCTTGAGGAACTCCCTGTGTCTGAACATACTCCATCGTTAAATCATCCCTCCCTCCAGATGTTTCCATATAAATGCAGAAACCTGCAGTAGGAAATTATGTAGCCTTCATGGCCGCTGCCTGGCCACACATCTTCTAACACAGCAAGGCAAAACTGGACAAAGAAATCAAGTAGTTACTCTGCTGTAAAGCTGTGAAGGTTTTTTCATGTCATAGCATCTTTGCTATGTTGACAGTCCTGCTAACTGCTGTAAAAAGCCATCCTTCAAGCTGAGCTTTATGTAGTCCTTACATGTGATTAGTTTTCAATGGTTGATTGTTGCCCATTTAGTTAAAACAGAAATATATTTCTTCTCAGTTTTTTTCCATAATTCTTTCAACATCGTAAATCAGTGAAAAATTACAGCAAGGTTAGCTTTTGGTATCATCATTAGCAATAGCTGTCGGAGTTAAGTATAATACAACCAATTTCCTAGTGATAATTTCCTAAAAACAATTTAAAAATATTCCTTCCACTTCTTCCTTGATCTGCTTCTCTGTGTGGGACTTGGAAAATGCTTCAATCAGCTTCTCTATTCCTCTGTCTCATCATACCCAGGCCTTGGTGTTTGTTTTTTGTTTTTTCTTTGCTTAGACATCAAGTGGAAAAGAAGCCCAAGGGCAGCAGCAGAGACTTTGTTGCTGGGTTGGCGTACAGAGCTCTGCCCAGGTTGCCCAGAAAACTGCAGGATAAAAGGAGCTTCTCACATCTTTAGGGCTTTCTGGTAGGCAGTGCCTTCAGCTTCATGGTCATTTTGGAGATGATAAAATGCTGCTTCATATGGGCCCCTTCCCCATCTGCTCCTTTTCGTACCCCTGCCTGCTGCCCCTGTTGTGTACCCGCACCCCTGCGATCCATAGACCTGCCTCTTGGCCCCCAGTGCCTTCCTGCTGATTATCTCCCATCTTTTACGGCATCTCAGGCCGCTCTTTGAACACCGTCCCGCACCAGTGTATGTCCAACCCCTTTGAACTGTAATGCGGCAGCCAGTTTTTCTCTCGGCATATGTTCAGACCAATTAAAAGCAGTGGGTCGCTTCTACTGAGGCAGCCTCAGTTTCAGGTGCAGGTAGACTGCAGGGACACAGCTGCCACTTTATTGCCTTAAGTCTTATCGCCAGGAGTGGGAATTAGCAGCTGTATCGGTTAAAGGGTAATTCATGTTTTATGTCTCGTATTATCTTAAGACAAGAGAGAAGGAAAAATCTCAAATGTATAAGCATTTAGAAGGATTGCGCGTGGTAAAATTCTACTATTTGCTTTCTCTTAACTCCTTTGACAAAGGAAAGAAGGTAGGAAAATAGTAATTTGGGTTCTGATTTGGAAAGTTCGTTGGAGAAGGGGAAGAAATCAAGGAGAAATTATGTGAATAATTCAGAATCAGTGGTGTAAGCTGTGAGCTGTTGATCACTGTTTTGTTATGGAGACATAGATTTCCATTAATATTCCTTCTTTTGAAAAACAGAAATCCTGTCTCTGCTGTTATATGCTTAATTGAGCACTTGAGGCAAAAAAACCCCCCACAACAAAAACCAAAACAAGCCAAAAAACCAACCAAAAACCCTATGGCATGCAGATCAATTCTTCAGATGATGATGTTCTTTTAAAATCTTTTTTAGAAAAGTTGTCCCCTGCTATACATCCTAAACACGTTCTCTGAAATCTCAGACCTCTCCATGAAGTGAATAGAAGAGGTTTGGTCAGCATTACAGAGTGCGACTGCTGTGGGAAAAGTGGAGTTGCAATGGGTTGTAGAAAGCTAATGTTACACTTGAAAGCACTTTCCTCAGAAAATATTTTTTTATATATATATATATTGTTAAGACCTTCTAATATTCTCTGGAGAGGGAAACCAAATTCACAATTAAATTGAATAGGCATTCTTTAAGAAGACTTCTGTTATTTGCAGCTTAAGTGTAACAGAAAACTGACAGTACATTAACACAGACTCAGCAAGATATTTTAGCTATAAAATGTCAAAGCCTCTTCACAACTAAAGAGTAAACTATTGCACAGCTTAAAAAATGAGTATCATAACTTTAGGAAAACATTGTTACCCTACTCCTTGTAGATCAACATGTGGCAAGATTATTTCAGTGGAAATATGTGCCTACAGGCTATTTATTTTCTGTGTTTTGTTTAACACCACTTGGCATCTGAGATCAAGAAAGCTTAAACCAATTATGAGTAGCTGGTGCAGCAAAAATCATGATTGGTACGTTTACAACACAGGGTCGATTCTTCTGGTAACGTTATTTTATTAAGGAGTGGAGCAAGGGGGAGAAGGGGACATCAGGCATACGCCTTCATAGCACTGAATTAACACAGTACTTTGACCACATACAGATGTTTCCTCCCCCAGTGCAATCAGTGCAAGACGCACTGATTGCAGCATGCAGACCCTGGAGAAGAGACAGCTGTGTGTTTGTTGCTAAGCCTATTTCCCTCTTCCCTTTGGCTTATTGCATTATTTTATACAGTGGAATGATAGGAATGTAAAAATGAAAAAGTGCTGTTGAGTCATCTAGTCCGTCTTGCAGCTAATGCAGGATTGTTCTCTGCGGATCTTTGTCCAGTTGGCTTTAGATGTGATTGGACTTCAGCCAATTTCCTTTGGAAGATTATTCTACAATAGAATACACTTCATTATTAGGAATTTTTTCCCTGTCAGCCTAAATTTTACTTTGCTCAGTATAATCACATTACTCTTAGCTATAGTTTCCTGAAAATCCCTATTAAAAAAAATCCTTAGTGTGTGCATCCTTCCAGAGCTTGTAGATAATTATCATATTTCTCTTTCAATAGTGGCTTTAGTCAAGCTATACATATTTAGTTATTTTAATATTTTCTCATAAATCAGTCTTCCTAGATTAATGACTTTTATTGCTGCTAACATTGAGCCAAATCTCAAATTCTTCTATTTAAAATTCAACAAGAAAAGGCTGGACTGAATAAAGACTTGCAGATTAGATCACGGTGTCATTGAAAACCCATCCTTTGAACCCATTTGTGACTTCGGACCTGTCTGAATGCCAGCTCTCCTGAGGCAGACTTCAGCAGTAAGATTTGTCTCAACTACCTTGAGTTATCTACAGTGTAAGTGCCTACATCAAAGCTACTCTCCCTAGATTCCTTTTGTGATCATTGGACCCTGCAGTTGGGTGCAATTCATCTAAGTTTTTTTAGATATCCACATTAGGACAAGAGAATTGAGCCCTAGAGGCACCTATTTCTCTCTCTCAGTTAAGGGCAGCCCAAGGTGATGATCTCAGATATTGACATCTGCAGGTGAGACAATCCCCCCTAGGTGCTGAAGTCTTGGAGATTGATACAGAGCAGCTGTGCTGGAGGGCCACCTGATTTACATCAATCAGTCCCTCTGTCCTGGACCTCAGACTTCCTTGCGTATTTAAAGGTAGGGTCTGTTGAATTTTCAGACATCGTGGTTCAAGAAGTGAGAATTCTTGGTTCTCTCCATGGCAATGCCACCACAGCTTGGAGACAGCAGTGAGGTGCTTTGGCACTCAGAGAGGCTTGATGCATTCTGAGTCCTGAGACCATTCCTAACACGTTTGAATGGCATTGAATTCAATGCAAAAGTGTGATGGTCACATTGAAAAACAGGGGGGTGGATAAAATTGCTTTTTGCATAGACATAGAATCACAGAATATCTCAAGTAGGAAGGGACCCATAAGGATCATCGAGTCCAACTCCCGGCTCCTCGCAGGACTCCCTAAAACTAAACTATATGACTAAGAGCGTCATCCAGATGCTCCTTGAACTCTGACAGGCTTCGTGCTGTGACCAGTTCCCTGGGGAGCCTGTTCCAGTGACCGACCACCCTCTCAGTGAAGAACCTTTTCCTAATGTCCAATCTGAACTGAAGCAGGTGCAGCATGTATCTAGAGAGTAGGAGGTCTAGATGCCAGATACATTGGTTTTAAAGTCTCTTTGGGCTGGAGGAAGTCTATGGTCAACGTCTTTCACTTTCCAAGGCCTCTAAAAAGATGGCTTTTACATGACAGATGCCTACTGCTCTCCCCTCCTCTATTAGGTATTTGTTCTCCATTGACAGCTTAGTGCTCACAATCCTCATTGTAGCCCTAGGCAGATGCCTGCTCAGATGCAGTTCTTGCCTCCTGGCTGGACATAGGTTATAGTTTGCTCTCCATGCAGGTATTCCTGGTTTATACTGGAGTAACTAGGAAAAGAAATCAGTGTCTGCCTTTTGTTCATTAGTAAAAAAATAAGTTAAATATATTTTCCCAGTGGATGGTTACCTTCTGTCAGACTTTCTGACAAAATATGCTAAGCCTCTATTCCCCATAATTTGTATATAATATCCAGGAAAAAAACTTTGTTCTAGGAGGGCAAACTCCAGGGAGGGAGGAGAGCTTTTGAAATTGAAGGTTAATATCAGCACAAGATAATATGTTTATTAATTAGTCCTGAATGAATTTAGACTGAAAATTAAAAGAAATTTTTCAAACATCCCAAGAGGTGAAGTTCTGGAATAAAATCCAAATGCACTAGTTGAGTAGAAAACCAAAATAACTTGAAGACAGAATTTGGTAAATTTAGGGAAGGTTTTGTGAGAGTGCATAGAAGCATTTACAGAGGTTAAAAAAAAAACAAAACTAAGCATGCAATATGAAGTCATGGTGTTTCCAAAGGGGCTAGAAAGGAGACTGGCCACTGCTCATGTGTTTGCGCTATCACCTATTTTATGTTTCATCCAGCGGTTGGTGGATTCTGCTGTTTGCTAACAGATGCCAGAAGGTCCCAGTCTGAGAGGTCAGTGTGAGAAATTCCTTGCTGTTGCCAGACCCTTGGAGTTGGGGATGTCAGCTGCCTTCCCAAAAAACATGTGGGACATCGGTCTTGGTCTTTTGTTGGTGGTGTTAGGAAGGGATTGGGTGGTACGCATGTGTCTCTGTGGAACAGATCCTGTGTGGTCCTCGTGAGCAAAGCAAGATCAGGAAACTAGACAAGACCCAGTTCGTCCTTCTGAGTAGTATATTGCTTCAATACTACAGCCCAAGCACTGTACCCAGACTTTTCCCAGCTGAAGCCTGTGCTGAAAGCTTGCCAGGCGATGGGGTTCTGCTCCTAATTCGCAGTAACTGGAACAAAATGCAGCTATTCTCATCATTCATACAGACACGCAACCCTCGGAGACTACAGGCCTGCCACAGCATACAATGCTTCATCTTGACACTAGTAGACAGAGTACAGGGTTGTCTGTTGGGACATTTAACTTTGAAGCATCACCATACTGGAGATGAGAAGGACTTGGAGGAGTGTGCGTTGGGCATGCATTTTTAGCTACCTTTCCTTAAAATTGCTCTGCTTTCCTAATACTGTTTTATCATCACTGTGGTGAACTAATTCTGCCACTAGCCTGTCTGCTAATAATCCTTGTCTTGATAAGCTATTCCTCATTATTTCTGACTTTTCAGAGAATGACATCTTGGTGCCTGTCCTCAACTTTTAGCAAGAGGCACGACTGACTGCATAGAAAGGCTTCCTAGACTCCTCTCAAGTTGTTTGATCCTGCTCCTTTTCACAGCTCCAGCTTCCATATTTGTTTCTGACACAGGAGGGAATGTTGGCCTTTCTTTTCTGTAAAGCTAAAAATAATGTGAGCAAACACCTGTGAATTGCAGCTGGCCCCTGTTACAGTAGGTGTCCATTTCAAGGAGGACGTGATGGTCCTGTTGTCTCTTCTATGGATTTTTTGACGCACCTGTGATTTCTGAGGCTGGACTTTACTGGTGGCTAGTTCTTAATGGTTCCTCCTTTTATGCAGGAATGAGGTATCATAATCTTCAGATATTGTGATGCTAGATGTTATTTAAGGACCTCCCAGGACAACTGGATGTCATGGGCATGCTGAACTTACCCATGATATCCTCAATAGGTCTTACTCTTGAAAAATATAATCTATATTCAACTTACTGGAACCCCTTTTTATATTCCTTGTGATTATCTGAACAGGGCTTTCCCAGCAGTTGTCACTGTAGTTAAAGAAGGGAAGGGTTAGAGATTTATTGCATCTGTTGCATTCAGCTGCTGATCCAGTCCTTCACTAAGATGAAATAGTGCAGCATAGTGCTTCTGCCTTTCTTTTAAAAGAAAAAAAAAAGAAGTATGTATTTCCTTACAGAGTTTCTGTTCCAACCTCTAGACTGCAATGATGGCAGCACATTTCTGCATATCTCAGACCCTCTGTAGAGATGCAGCCAGGTAGCTTAGGCTCCTCATTGTCAAACCAAAAGCAGTGGCTGTGTTGTGTGCCTCTTCTGCCTGTGTCGGGGCAGGTGAGGACCCTTCCCCTTCAGAAGTGCCTGCCACAGTAAAGTTGCTCAATACTTTGTACTTTCACAGAACTATTTCAGGTTGGGGGTCTTTGCACCTTGGACGCTACTTTTGAGACAGACTTTAGAGCAGTGAGTCCTTTCTCGCATTTTCCCACAGGTCAGGGAAAGAGGGCATTTTCAGCCATTAGAAATCAGCTTTCTTTGAGTAGAAAAAGGTCTGCATTCTTACAAACCTCCTCATTTTTCTTTTTTCAACGGGGAACATGGCTTTGCACTAGCTTGCCAATAAGCTAATCAAAGAAAGGATTTCACTTTCTAGTCTACTTCACTGTCAGTTAAGGATAGTCCCAGAACCATTTGCTGTTATTGATTACACTGCTGTCCAGTATAGGTACTTTGTCCGTAACAGTGATGGGTGAATACCCTCACTGCGATGTGTGGCAGGAATCTGCTAGCGGGTAGGGACGTGGGACTGGGTGGACTGGCTCTGCTTCCCACCTATTTTGTTAAAGCAGCGCACCCTGACTTTAAACACCGATGTCCCCAATGGAAAAAAACCCAAAGTAACAGGTTAAAAAAAATGTTTTATTGCATTACCACGTAGCACACTCCATTGCACACAGCGTGACTCTAATTTTGTCAATGATGGTGTGCAGGTTAATATACTTTATTGAAGCTGTTTTATTAGATTGAAACTGAAATCTGTATAGGAGGCTCTTTTTTTACCCTGAAATCTATTAGATGTTGCATCTTAAGGGAGCTGTAAGAAGATTGACTCCCAAGAATAATAATTTCCTCCCTATTTCAGGGAAAAGTTAGAATGTTTAATTTTACTTATGAAAATTAGTAGAATTTCATATGGGTTCAGGAGATAAGAGAGGAGGTGTGAGATGGAGCTTCCTTAATTTGCCTTTATTAACTACATCAACTGTGAATCTGTTGGCCTCGATGTACAGTCAAAAGGGGAGACATTTTTCTGTACTTGTAGATTTATGTTAAAAAGAGCAAATTTAAAATAGGGATGGTAATGATGGATCCTGCAAGAGTTACTTTGAGAAATGAGGTATAATAAAGAAAGGCTTGGCATGTTCATTTATTCCCAGATTTCAGTGTTTGAATGCGAAGCGGGAGAACCCACCATCTTGCAAATTTGAATACAAAAAAAGATGTAAAAATGAGAACAGCCTGCTTTGTTAAATATTGCTAACTGGCACCTAAAAGTGATACAGAGTGTTAAAGATATCACCCCTTAATTGTCAATGATACAAACCCAATTCTAGAAAAATGTTATAAACACTCACTCTAATGTATATTCATTTGCAGAGAAATAAAAACGTTTTCCACAGTGCCTGGCACATACTGAATATTCAGTGTAACAGAATGGAAAGGAATTTTTGTAAGTTAATGCCTTTAAAATGAGGACATCACAATACACTTCTGACATGATGTTGCAACCTGGACTCTTATTTTACAGTTTAGATAATTCTCAATGCAGAAACTGCGGTCCCGTGATGCAGAGATTTGAGAATCCAGCACCAAGTAATGCTCAACTTAGTAATTTTGCCTAAGGCACCGAGCAAAACTTGTGTCTGGCTTTGACAGTAACAGCAATTACTTCTGTAGTAACGTGAAACATATAATGGATGATATAAAATAAGAATTGAAACTGTTTATCTATTAGACTACTACATTGGGGATTCTCCTCCTAGCATAATGTAACCAAGAACCACCCAAGAAAGTGTTACTTAGAGAGTGTTTGTTTTTCTTTTGTGGTCCCAGCATGAGAGTGCTTTTGATTTCCCTTGAAAACTTGAATTCTGTAGAATGAGATGGACACCCTCCAGCTGGAGAGTTGTAAGCCTAATAAATAGCATGTAAAAGAACTGGCAAGGTGCACCCTGAACCTTGTCCATCACAGGCTCCAGAGGAATGTGACTGAAGGGAAGATGAAGAGGCCAGACAATTTGTGTTCTGTATCCACAGTCTGTGGATGATGGGAGGCGCTGAAGGTGTAAGAAGGTGGTCGAAAATTATAAACTATCAAGAATCAGTTTTATGTTAGTACACATGATGGTCTGAGGACTTTTTTTCAAAAGGTGAGTAACACCTCTACTGAAAAATAAAGAGTGCAGGAACAGTGATATAATCCGTCTCAGCCCCAAGGCATCACTAGCTGTACCTAGGTTCCTCTGACAGATGTTATCAGAGAAAAAAAGGTCTTTAAAAGGAGATAATCATGGTACTTCACAGTCCTGTTTCTCTTTCACACCTGCCCAGCCTAAACAGTAAAGCCAAGATCCAGAAACTGCACCTTCTAGTTTCTGATGCGCTTACTATGCCGTGTTCTTTTCCATGTGTTTTTTTCCAAGTAAAAAATTAGAGAAGTTCTATTTATTTCTCCATAAATTCGTAAAGAGTGATTGTGGGTTTTAGCTTCTTTGACAAAACACTGAAAATGCATTTCTGTTTTTTTTTAAAGTAAGTTGGTGGAAAGAACTTTCAGTTGTTGGGGGGAAAAAAGCTCTAGAAAATGTTGGTTTTTCCATCGAAAATCATTTCAGCTCATAAGCCATTCTTTCCGTATCTTGATGAAAAGAAAATGATCAGATCTCTAGATCAATAAAGTTGAAAACAGCAACAGCAGCGATCATCCTGGATGCGTGTTGTTTTCTGATGTGCTTTCATATCTGAGCGGTTCCTCATGCTGTAAATATCAGCCTGACTTACACTCAAGCTTCGACCTCACATCAAGCAACGGCAAAAAAAATAGGGGCTGTTTAAATGCAGCAAGGCTTGGAAGTAACAATTTTTTAAAAGTGCCAGCATGTCAAAACATTGAAGGAAAATATTGAAGTGTACCAGTGTGCTCCCAGTTTGTCCGTTGCTGAATGCTTTTTCTACTGAATAATCACATCTTCTAGGGTCTAAAGCGGTGGTTCGTTGTATGTAATGCATTGCTGTCATGCCACAAGGCATTAAAAAAAAGAGATTGAAATTATCTGGAGGAAACCAAATCACTTTATTTCGAAGAGATATTAGATTGATCTATCTTACCATTCTCTATAGATTTCATAAGCACATTACTTGTTGAAGTGGTATCAGGCATTTTATATATTATAGCAATTTGCATACGTTCATTAAGCTGTGCTTTGTAAAGCTTTCTGACAGGGGCATTTGATGAATCCTTTCGTGAACTGCATTGTTTCTTTATGCGGAGCAATCTGTTAAATCATGCCTTTGTCCTTCAGTTTGTCAGAATCAGTAAATGAAGCAGATGTTAATAACTGTGGGAGGGTTTGGGGTTTTTTCGGTGTTTGCAGAATACGGGATAACTGTGAAGGGCATGATGTGTTTGTCAAAGCGACAGCTGCTGTTATTAAAGATAGAAAGTGTGCTACAAGTCAAAACTTTTCCTGGCATCTTTTAGCAACTCTATGAGGTTTTTTGGAACAGTCAGACGGGTGGTCATTTCTAAAATAAACACCGCTGATGTTATGCACAGCAAATCGTATGCTTATACTTACATACAATTGTTCTTATCTTTGGCTGCAAATGTTCTGTTGCAGAGCTATCTTAGACATGCAATAATTCATAACGTTTCTCTATAAATATGTCATAAGAAGTTCTCAGGTCAACAATCCCTTGAGACATGTCTTTGAGCAATATCATTTCATGAGTTATCGCATTAGTAGAATTTTACACCCGGTTGGTGTTTTGAAGGTTACCTTTACGACACAAGTTTTGCTGGACGTGACAGTTCAGTCCCTGGAATCTACTACCCGTCGTGAAGGTCACTTGGCTGAAGATGTTACAGCTGGGGAACAGCATGCGTTTAGGTGGTTAACGTGCTTCAACTGATGAGTAGTAATTCCTGTCAAGGTGTGGTAACATGAGTGCTTGTAGTCAACTGTAGAGGCCTTGCAAGTGAAGATAAAATGGGCAGCCATAAAAGCGGGTAAGAGATGAGGGGGATAAGTACGAGGGGAAAGCATAGCCTAAGGAATGCCTCAAGAGGGGCAGCAGAGGTGGAGGTGCTGATCTCCTCTCTCTGGTGACCAGTGACAGGACCCAAGGAAATGGAATGAAGCTGCATCAGGGAAAGTTCAGATTGGACGTTAGGAAAAAGTTCTTCACTGAGAGGGTGGTCGGTCACTGGAACAGGCTCCCCCGGGAACTGGTCATGGCACCAAGTGTGTCAGAGTTCAAGGAGCGTCTGGACGACGCTCTTAGTCATATGGTTTAGTTTTAGGTAGTCCTGCAAGGAGCCGGGAGTTGGACTCGATGATCCTTATGGGTCCCTTCCAACTTGAGATATTCTGTGATTCTATGATTCTATGTGGAAAAGGTGTTGCAAGGCTAACTGATGAAGAAGGACATGCAGAAAAAATGGAGGACATTACTGTAGAAAATAAAGGGTAAACTTTGGCCACCCTCTGATCTTGCAGGTTTTTATCAGTATTACCTAGTAAATAGTTCCCACTCCTTTTAGAGGTGATATTTGGCTGATTTTCAAATTAACTTTAATGGCATTCTCTTTATGATTACACCTTATTGTGGAAATCTCTTTTGGGGAATTGGGTAGGAGATGCAAAGGGCAGAGATGTAGTGGTGTTACTCGTGCCTCTGTGGTGGAATCTGAGCTTCTGAGCCTGGCTAGTCTGCAGTTGACATCAACAGCAGGAATGGCAATATAGTTCATAGAATAAATAATCCTAGAAGTTTCAATGTTTATAGAGATTGCCTGAAAATATGTAGAGAAGACCAGTGAGAGATTCTGTAGTTGTTGTTCTTCTGCATGAAAGTAGGCAGCAGCTATAAATCAACGAACTGTTGCTTTTGTAAGAATTGGCAGAATCTTTCATGCAGTTTCTGGATAAAAATTTCTACTGCTTCTGTTTCTGAGTCTTATCTTTCTGTCTGATTATCTTGCAAAAAATGAGCAGTGAAATAATTATCCATGCTGATATTTATATTTTGTCTCTCTGCTTGAAAATTACCAGCTCACAGAAAGGAACAGAGGGAGTCTAGGACTCCTTCTGTGGGCCGAGCCTTTGGAGAAGAAAATGCCTACTCTTCAGCTGGAGCACATAGGTGCTCCCAGCCAGGTGACCATTGATGCGTAGTGGGTATAGGCTGTTCTATAATTGATTCGTCTTAACTCTGCTGGGGTGATTCACTTTGCCTACACTGGGAATCATGTGGTGGGTACCAGTAGTGCAGCTGCAGGCAAAAACTCTAGCAAAATTGTGGGGAAAGGAAAAAGGCAAGACTTTTTCTAATGTGGACTCTTAATTATTTTTTTTTTTAAGAGCTGTGGCTCTGTGGCAGCACTGTGTGAAACAGTGTTTCCTGCTGCAGAATTCAAAGATGCCAATGGTGCCACAGAAATACTCAATACAGCATGTACTCATGATGGTGAACATGATGTGGTCATCTGAGAAGTCATTGTCCAGAACAAAGATCGGACCAAGTGCATTTGGACACATGAACTATTTTTTCCTCTTTTCTTCCCTCCTTTGTGTCTTTCCTTGGTCTGCTGAGCCTGTTTCTTTCTCCCGACACATCCTCCTCTTCTTTTTTGCTTTCTTAAGCACATTAGACTTATCAAATGCATTACGCTCAGGGTCACTGTGCGAGAATCACCAGGAAAATTTACAGAGACTCTGGGACTAATTGTGATTAGGTGTTATACATATGCTTACAAAACCATACATCTAGAATTTCACACCTGTAGCAGAACTGCCATGTTCAGCATTTTTGGACAATAAAGAGGTAATGCACATAATGATATCCTTGATTTTTCATGTGGTCTCCCTATTCATGCCACTGTCTTGCTGCAAACTAAAGGCAGAATATTGCTTATGTGTACATAGGGATGCTTGTGGTTTCCTAAATAATTTATATTTTCTGATATGCCACTGGCAGTTTTGCATATTCAATATGTTGGTTTTGTTCTTTCATTACAAATAGTTGTAGCAAACCTGCTATTTGAAAATTTGATGTGTTTTCAGAGTTTTCTCGTTTCTCTTTAATTTTGAACTCATATGTAGAAGTTGCCTAAGAATCTATACAGTATTATATATCTTAAATTTAATACCCTATAAATTATCATACCATCACTGTTATCACCCACAACATTTTTCAGGTGATGCACAACTTGAGAAGGACTAGCTCATAAACTCATTTCTAAATAGTAATTTTGCACAATTTTTTTTTCTTTTATATGCTTAAGCCATATACTTTTAGTGACTTTCAAAAATACATATTATCTCCTTTTCAGATCTTGGACTCTGAACTTGAAGCTATTCTTGATTATATGCTTCTTGAACCTTGGAGAGTATCTGCAGTAACTAGGTATGTGTAATGGATACATTCATGTTTTGTGTTGGATGATTTGGAGTGTGTGTGAATTTTGTTGACAGTTTAATGCTGAACTTCTTAAAGCACTTGATAAATCTCAGCTGCCATGAATGGGACAGTATGATGGATCTTTGCAGGCTGAATTTTCAATACCACATGTGGTATTTGTATGGCAGAAATTGGGAAGGGTATGACGCTCACAGTTACTCAGAGAGAAATGTGTAGCCAAACTTACAAGAAGTTTTGAAGGTAAAATCAGTGAGTCGGAAGAAGTAGCTCTACTCTTGTTCCCCCCATACTTGAGGCTGTGCTTTAATTGGCTTTTCGTCTGTGTTTCCTTTGGTTTTCTTTGCAACTGCTAAAGGTAGTAAAGGTATGAATGTGACTAAATACTGGGAAGAAAATGGCCAGAAAGGTCGAAATCTTGGGTACATTGAAGTTCCTGGAAATTTTCGCAAGTATTTCAGTGAAGCTAGTATCTCATTTGGAACATTTACAGAAAATATTCAGGCAGTTTCAGAAATACATTCTTGCATATAACGAAGCAATTTTTAGGTGATTTCTTTTTTAAAAGTCAAGTCACACTTTATGATGCTTGAAACTCTGCTGAGCTCCTAGCAATGGAGAAAGAGAAACAAGAGAAGATTTAGAAGGTTTTATTCTTTCTAAAGAGTTTATAGACCTAGACAATTTTTTGAGTCTCAGCTCTAAACAGGAAAAGGTTTCCTGAATACATGGATGTAACAATTGAACTTACCTTGATCTGTATGAGAAACTTTGAAGAGATTTATAATGGGGGAGAGCTTGAATTCTTTTTATGAATAAAATCCAGGACCAGTTTTTAGTGTAGAGAACCCCTACACAAAAACGGGTTTTCACAGTAAGTTGCTTGTTCTGTAAGAATCAGAATGCAAAATATTTTCATAGTGTTCTTCACCTGTAGGTCCCTAGATGTTTGGCAAAAGCTGGAGAAGAACGATTGTTTCAATTTTATGTATGAGGTCAGGTACCTGCCTGGATCACTTAACGTATGATTGTCATACTAATGGATCGCCTGGATGTTCAGACCTGTATCCAGGCCTGTCAGAGGATCCTATGTCTAATGGTGCTTTCAGAGTGTGTGCAAAAGATTTCAGCAGTGTTTCTGATGATTACGTTTCCTTAATATTTCTCATATCTGTTGATGTGCCTTTACTTCTCTCCTTTTCATCTATCCCTCTTTGTGGTGCATTTCTTCGGTCTCATTTGTTCTGCTTTGTTTTCTCCTTTGCTCCTTTATTTTGCTTTCCTGTGTTTTTTGCTTTTTCCTCCTCTTTTTAATTCATTTTCAGTCTCTGGAGATTGGCAGCAGTGGGATCTTGCACAAGGAGGAGCTTCAGAAAAAAAATCAGAGCAGAATGAGCTTCCCTTTTACTGCCTCTCTAGAGAGCCTGCAGTAAAAGGCAACTCGCTGTCATTCCTGTAAATTTTCTTTTGCAGCCAGCTCTGCTGGGTGTCCCCTTTGTGCCCTGTGAACATCTGTGTTGCAGCTTATGTCTGAACCCAACTGGAGAACAAATGTGTGAACCTGCTTCTTATTTTGAGCAGGAAGCTGCTGCTATTAGTAGGGCATGTGTCCTTGGTTCACCTGCGACTTCTAATCCCCGTCTGGGAGCGAACCAGCCGTCTGCCCTCTCCCCTCCCACCACCTGTGCCCTTGTCCGTGGGGTAGCACATTTCCCTGCTTTCCTCAAGACGCTGCCCAATGCCTGTCAGTTGTCAGCATTCATTCTCTCCCTGAATTTTTCCCAAGACGTCATGCAGAAAGGAAGAAAGGAGTAACCACTGTAGGACTTTTATGGCATAGCTTACCCTCTGTTGCTCCTGGAAACTTCTCCCTGCACGCACACAGTCATGCAGGCACCACCCAGTAGCACCACCCTTCTGCATAAGGAAGAAATCTTCAAGCCCTGAAGTATTCAGGCTCAGGGAACGCCAAAACAGAAGAGGAAGCCCCATTCCCCAGGCTGTGCGCAGGATTCCAGGAAAAGGTGACAATATTTCTGTGCCTGTTTTGGACACAGCACAAGACAGCTCATCGAGCATAAAATGTGAACTTAACCTTAAACAGACTTGCTTTAAGCAACTTTTTACTTTAAAAGAAAAAAAAAGGGCAAAGAAAAAGAAGCAGCAGCACTGCCCTCTTTGCAAAAGCGCTATCCCACTTGAGCGTGCTCAGCAACGTTTGAAGTGTAGGTGATGAAATGCAGTCTTTGTGGCATATGTGTGCGTCCGAGAGAAAAACAAAATCTGTGTGTCAAGTTGGCTTCAGCTTGTGCTCGAAGGGTTATTGTGATGAGCCTGGAAGGTGTGGAAACTTCTCTGAAAGATCAGGTGCGACAGCAGAGAACGACTGTAACTCTGGGGGGAGGAAGCTGGAGGATTTGAGGTCAGTCTCAATTGGCAGCCATCAGCTGGGAAAGGAGTGAGCAAGAGTGTGCACCAATTCAGCAACTTTCCTCAGATGTTTGGGTTGGAAGGACTCAGAAATAGCAAATCTTCCCAGCTGACGTTAGCTGAAATGACTACTGGGCAACCTTGTTTTCCTTCCCTTTCATTAAATGAGCTCCCTTTTGGCAGAAAGGTATGTGAGTTTCAGAGCTTTCCAAGCCAGGTTAGAAAAAGTTGGCCCCTTTCTTTCCAAAACTAACCATCGAGGCAGTCCCAATGCAGCCCAGACATCTCCGCGTGTGTGAATCCTGCGTAGGCAGTGGTCTCACTTGTTCGTTCGTGTGTGCACTTGTTATGGAGGGAATGGTTGATCTCGCTGATTGTACAACTGAGACTGCTGAACAGCTAAAATTTCTAAACAAAAAAATCTGGTCCTCTTTAAACGTTGGCGGACAGATATCTGTCTTCCATCTGTGGCAGCCTATGGCAAACAGCAGAACTGCAAAGTTTGTGTTCTGAAACCTCGGAGAAATAACTGGCACGCTCCAACTTATTTTTTTTAAACTACATGCAAATCTGAAACATTAAACACAGAAAGTAACGTTAAATTGTGATGAGCAGGCAGAAGCCGGGAAGTTCAGCTGGAAGGGTTGTGCCTCCTCCATCCATACGGCAGAGCCCTTCGGCACTGCTGCACGGGCATTGCTGTCAATTGACAGCGGGCAGCGGTCGCCCACCGGGCAGGCAGTCCCCTCGCTGTCCCCTGCAGCTGGGTCACCCAAGGTGTTGCACGGCCTGACGTAGCAGGGAGGAAGGTGGCTGGTAGTCTTGCAGGTGTGTATAGCTCACAAGACACCTCCAGAGGTGCAGGGTGGCTGTTTTCCTCCCCTTACAACCAGAAAGATCGTACGCCACAGCGGACAGTGCCGGGTTTGAATGACTGTTTCCTCAAACAGCTCCTTGCTGGAGTACTTGAGCAAGGGAGCTCCGTGCAGAGGAGAGGGGAATGTGGATGAAATAGCAGGCTCTAACCGCTGTGTTCGCTCCTTGGGGACATGCCCTGCAGGGAAGAGGGTCCTTGAGGCTGCTCCAGCAAAAAGCTGGGGTTGTAACAGCCCTCAGCCAGCCCTGAGCCAGGAATTACATACAGGTGTTTTGTTTATTCTTGTTCTTACTTGAGGCTTCACCCAAAAAGGACTGTGTTGCTCTCGGTGAGCTTTGGATCAGCCCCATGGAGCAGCTGGGAAATAAAGTAGGACTGAGCATCAGCCAGTATCGACTGGGCAGTAGCAATTTGGTTTGGTTAGAGAAAGTGTCAGCTTTTAGCAGTTCCCCGTTCATTTTTCATTTGCTTCTCCATCTGGATGTGCTGTGTTGTCCCTTCTATTTATCAAAGTTACTCAAAGAAGTTACGTGTTAAAACTATTTCCCTTTTCTGAATTGGCTTGGCGTTGCGACCGTTTGTCTCCCTTTGCAGTGCTAGAAAACGTGTGTTTACAATAGGTGATTACAAGGACACCACTTTGGAACCTGGGAAGCTGGGAGCAATGTCTTCTGATTCACTGGAATGGTCGTGGCTGAGTCACGCTGCTAAACATGCCGTATGTTACCAAGTAACACACGGTGTTATTAATTGAGGATGTCAGTAAAATGTTACACAACTGTCAGACTTAAAAATTAAAGCACTAATAAGGAGCTTTGAAATAGTCTTGTTTAAGATTGGTTACTGTTTATAACACCAGTAATTCTGAACACAAATTTAATTTCAAATGCAAGAAAATGAAGGAAAATGAAGGCAGTCTTTCTGCTTAAATGGCTTAATGACTTTGAGTATTTAAGAAAGCGACAGTCCCCTTATGATGTGAGTATATTTTGTCCACCTTACAGTACTCACCTAGCTGGCTGTCACCTGCAAGAATAATTTCTGTAGACCTCCTGAACCTCCACTGCAGAGTTGCTGCCTGTCACTACATGCCATGCACGCACGGGGTGAAGACGGTAAATGTCTGAGTGGGTTTTTTAATATGAACACTCAAGAAACCAATGCCAACAGTAAAGAAGTGGATACGATCTGCTGTTGATTCTGTTACGCTTTTTTATTGTGTTTGCTTGAGGAAAATGTTTCTGAATTGGAGAGGCAGGTGCACACTCATGTGTGGTGCTTTCCGTATAGATACTTATCACGCCTTCTGCTTCCCGTCCCTGTGCATCCCGGTGATGTGTATTGCTACTCACTGCGCAATAATTGGGTCTGTAATCCTACCCGTACATAAAGTGTGTGGTAGCCAAATGTAGCAACACAGCAACGAAGTATCATTATTTTGTCAAGACAAGATACCCAGCATAGAGTATCATAAATTGATCCCAGGAGGACAGACCTAGAATATAAACTGTAGTGCTTTGAATATATGCATGTTATAATTGTATTAAAAGCTTTGCAGCAATTTGTATTGTATTACAGCTGACAAAGTATTTTACCTCCTAGTAACTAACTAATGTAAATAGTGTTGATATTTTTCTTTTCCATATTTATAATTACATTAATTGCTTTGCGTATTAATAACAAACAGTTAAGTGTCAGAGCCCAAGCTGTAGCTGCCAGTAATCCACATGCAACTTGTTTGCATATTCAAAATATGAAACTGAAGAGTAATTGCGCTTTTTGCAAGCGCATATCTTCACAGCTTAAATTTTACATAATAAAGCCCACTGTGTTACCTAAATATTGTCATGTTCAATATCAAATCTAGTGCTAATAGAATGTCTTTCAGAAATGAAGAGAAACTTTGTGCTAAGACATCAGAAGTCATCCGATGAAAAATAAATGAATAGCTCATATTAGCTAGGAATTGTGACTTATTTCCAAATAAAGCTAAACTTTGAAAAAGATGTTTCCTGCCTTTGAAAATAGCCTTTTTCAGAAGCCAGAGCTGGAAGATCCACATGCAGTGCAATTTTTGTTTTTGTAATGTGATTTAATTGGGCCAACAGAATGTCACAAGGAAGCATTCAAGGATAGACTAAATTTTTCGAACAGGAGCTATTTTTTTGGAAAGTTTCCAGAGAAGTAATCTTTCTGCATTGGTATTTTGTGGACTTTAGCATTTTCATTCTTAGAGACAAAGCAAATTGAGATTTTAGCATAAATCTGGCTAAAACTTCAGTTAAAGAAAGCCTCCTCTTCAGCTTTCTTGGGTTTTTTGCATTTTTGTTTTCTCTGTAATTATGATGCTTTATTTGTGTTGAACTCCTTGCTGGGGGCCAGCATTTAATACAGCTGATGGTTGTGAAAGTTTGCAAACCACTGGTATTTGTGAGGGCTGCAGAGTAAAGAGTCAGTTGCAACTTAATATTGCAGGTGTACGCTGAACTATGCGGGGAAGAGCAAAGGTTGATTAAATTCACAAAATAAGGTGATTCGTAGTTTTCTAAATATGTCACTCAACCTAAAATTAACTCAATTATTTACCAGTCACACACATGCTAATGAATCCTGACAATCTCAAATCGACCTGCTGCGATGAACTTCACTGTCACCTAATATTATTTCCTCTGTATTTTCCCTAAAAGGAGAGAGTGATGGTAGCATTTATCACACGCAAAGCAAAAACGCTTGGGGATTTTATTATTTTTTTAATACCTGCAATTCCAGGGCACTAGTAAATTAATTACATTTAATTAGTAAGGCTATAAAAGAGGCACTTCTTTTTTGTGAGAATGTCTCCTAAAGTTTAATCCCCCCGAGATTTCACATGTGATAGTGATGAAACTGACTGCTTCTAAGTCAGCATCAATGTTATTATTTAAGAAATAAAGTTGAGGTTATCTTTTCATGCAAAATGTGACAAAATTATAAAGCTTTAAGACATTAAGATAATATGGTAAATATGATTTATTATTATTTCTAAAGTTAGAATCACCTTGGAATGACATTTTTAGCTGTGTGTTGCCAGTAGCTATAAGAAATATGTAAGAAATTTGTAAGTTAGCCAAAATCCTAAATGGGTTTATCTACTTTCCTGCTAAATACAGAAATACATTATTTAAATACAAAAGTGGTTATCCTGCATTTGTACTTGAGTTATGAGTAAATCTCCTCTGCCCTGGATTATGAAATGGTATCTCTCTTTCCCTTTCCGAGGTTTTTCCCCCAAAGCTTTACAGAATCCTGGATGAAAAGCAACATTGATCCATAAAATAGACATCACTGTAGAATCGGCATGGGTATGGCACAACAGCTGAAAAGATTTCTGGCCTACAGTTATTTCTGTCTGGAAAATGGAGATAGATAAAGATATATATATAATATTTAAAGCTGCTGGGCAATGGCAGGCTGTTTGCAGACAGCTGCATGTTCAGCCTTTTTGGCTAGAATGGTTAAGTGGCTAATTAAGTGGACAAGTCAGGTCTAAGTCAGGTCTCAGCATGGCCTTGGGGAGAAGACTGCAGTGCCTCAGCTTCCCATGAAAGTTTTGGCAGAGATAGGTTTGAAGCTGCAGCAATCTTGTTGTGAGATGTGGTGTTGAGTATGAGATGGGCTTGTGTGGTGGTTTAACCCCAGCCAGCAGCCAAGCACCAGGCAGCTTCTCCCTCACTCCCCCCCCAGCCCCTGCTCCCAGTGGGATGGGGAGGAGAATTGGGAAAGAAGGTTAAACTCGTGGGTTGAGATAAGAACAGTTTCATACCTAAAGTAACACATAATACTAACAATTATAATAATGAAATATAATAATAATAGTAATGAAAAGGAATATAACAAAAAAAAGAGGGGAAAAAAAGGAAAAAAACCACAGTGATGCACAATGCAATTGCTCACTACCAGCTGACTGATGCCAGAGCAGCGATCCGCCCCTCCCGGCCAACTCCCCCCTGTTTATATACTGAGCATGATGTTCTACGGTATGGAATATCCACTTTGGCTAGTTTGGGTCAGCTGTCCTGGCTCTGCTCCCTCCCAGCTTCTTGCACACCTGCTTGCTGGCAGAGCATGGGAAACTGAAAAGTCCTTGGCTTAAGATAAGCGCTACTTAGGAACAACTAAAAGATCAGAGTGTTATCAATCAACATCATTCTCACACTAAATCCAAAACCCAGCACTGTACCAGCTACTAAGAAGAGAGTTAACTCTGTCCTAGCCGAAACCAGGACTGCTTGCTAGAACCCATTTTACTGGATTTTACTCAGTGGCTGCCACCCACAGAGAAACATAAAAAGTTAAAAACACCCTGCAATTTTGAAAACTGAAATTAAGTCATCACATTCAATAGAATTTCTTTCTGGGTTGTTCCAAATTGTTACTGAATTTGTTTAGAAGGTTGGCTGTTTGATTTTTTGTGTGTTTTTTTTTTTTAATAATTTCCATGATTTTCTTACTTGATTCATTCAGTGAGATCAGCTATAGTGACCAAACAGTTGTTTCCGTGGTGACAAATTGCAGTGTTACAAGCATCCTTGTATGAATCAGGTAAGAGAAACAGATCAACTAAAAAAGGAGAAAGTTTGCTTGTAAAAATAAGCCAGAAATATTTGGTAAGAGTTTGCAGGAAAGTGGCTTGGAAATCTAAAAATTATTTTAATATAGCTGAGTCTTCAATACATCCAAAGATGCCAGCACGGCTAGTTTCATAGTGAAGCAGAAAGGGATCTCTCCACATCTGGTAACAGCAACCAGCTGGAGAACACTTCAAATAGATAAGTAACTCCATAATAAGACTGAATGAATTTAACTGCAATAAAAAAAAATAAAGATTCTTGCTCATCCTCTAAAGTATGAAAACTAGCATCACAGCTCATTGTGATTAAGGTCTATCTCCTTAATAAATTGCGTCTTAGATCCTGAGTGCTTCTGTTATGTCACTGATCCAGTTCCGATTCCATACTGGTGCAAGCCAGGAGCTCGACCACTGAAGATGATGGAGTTGCATCAGGCTTATGTAAATGCAGGTGAAATCTGACTTGCGTTCAGTATATGTAGCAAGAAACGTATGTCCAAATTTACGAGGCCCCAAATGATACTGTTGTATGGTTGTGGTGGTTTAACCCCAGCCAGCAACTAAGCACCATGCAGCCGCTCGCTCACTCCCCCCCACCTCTGGGACGGGGGAGAGAATCAGGAAAAAAACCTTGTGAGTTGAGATAAAGACAGTTTAATAGGACAGAAAGGAATGAAAAATAATGATGATGATAATAATATGACAATAGTAATACTAAAAGAATTAAACTATACAAAGCAAGTGGTGCACAATGCAATTGCTCACCACTCGTTGACCGATGCCCAGGTAGTTCCCAAGCCGCGATCTGCCCCTCCCAGCCAACTCCACCAGTTTATATACTGGGCATGACATCATATGGTATGGAATATTCCTTTGGCCAGTTTGGGTCAGCTGTCCTGGCTGTGTCCCCTCCCAGCTTCTTGTGCCCCTCCAGCCTTCTTGCTGGCTGGGCATGAGAAGCTGAAAAATCCTTGACTTAGTATAAACACTACTTAGCAACAACTGAAAACATCAGTGTGTTATCAACATTATTTTCCTACTAGATCCAAAATACTGCACTATACCAGCTACTAGGAAGAAAATTAACTCTATCCTAGCCAAAACCAGGACAATGGTATACTGTACCATCATGGATTTAAATACTACTTGGGGTACATGCTAATAATGCCAAAAAGACCCTCGATGTGTACAGTGACAATAAGAATTAATTCCACTCCCGTCATGACAACTCTCAGTGGGAATATTGTGCCTTGCCTGGGCTCAGACGTTATTTCCAATAAGTATGGAAATAATGGCTCACAGTGCTGCAAAGTGTTAGGAGATCTCAAGGGAAATCTCATCAGATTATGTGATAGGTTTGAAATTAATCCATGTCCCCACTGTATTTACACAATATACAATTGTCTCTCTGATGGCTTATAAGGAAAGGTAAACGCTACCATCCTAAATCAGCGAGGGGACATGCTGCAATACATTCTCTTGGTAGAGACTACATTTCTTTCTGAGTTGATACAGGCAACTCAGAAAATGGTTATATAACTTTCCTACACTGCAGAGTTATTGTTGTCTGGTTTGTAACCTCATTATGCCACATCATCATCTTTCTTGCAGTTCTCCTTGCCGCCAGTTCAGCAGACATTAATGTTTACATTATCCTTTTGAAAATCTGAAAGGGAAAAAATTGTTGAGAACTTCTTACTTCTAGCGTGGATATGACCCAGCTATAGATCCATCCATCCACCTGTCAGTCCTAGATTGCTCTTTGGTGAAGGCTTCTTTACAGCACTGTTCTCGCCTCTTTGCAGGCTGGTTTGGGATTGTGTCAGGCTTTGCCTGTTCAGGTGTGCAGAACTGTGTCATGTTAGGCCAGAAACTGTCTTCTCGCTGTCTTTCCCTGAAGAGCAAGGGATTATCATCCATGGAAGAATGTACGCTTCACCACACTTGTAAATAGTGCATATCTCAAGAAGCATGTGACAAACTTGCCAGTTTGCCAGTTGAGTTTCTTGAATCCTGCCTGTTCTGGAGGGCATAAGCTAAAAGCTCAATTTTGAATCCTTATAAGAGTTTAAGCATGCAGGAAAGATGTTCTCTGGTCAAGAGGTCTTAAAAAGACTGGAAGAGGAATGGTCATCTTCAGTGATCTGCTGCTACCCTCAAGTTTGAATACCAGCGCTAAGTAGTTTTGGAGGCCCAGGGCAAAAGGGAAGTCAGCACCATATGAGATGTGCAAGGGCTGCTAGCCTGGACTAGACCTTCACTTTTTTGAAGCAAAGTGACTTTCTACGTTTCTTCTCTGAACATGGAAATAAAACAGGGGAGACACTGTGCATTTCTTCAGCTTCTCTCTCCTCTCACTGATTTAGCTTCATTTGTATCTGGCTTCCACGTTCAAGCTCCCAGTCTTCCCTGGGGCTTCCTTCCCGTTGTAAAATCCATCCTTTCTCCGAAAAGCATTTTCTTTGTTCCTTTGTAAGTTCTTTCTCTTCCTCAAAGATTCAACAACACAGTGAAGAACCTCTAGGATCCTTTCTGTTGACTTTTCTTCTTCCCCGGTAGACTGTCCACAGACAGTCTTCCAGTTCTTTTTCTTTATTGTCTGTGCTTGCCTTTACTCTTAAGAGAACCCATCTCCCCTTTTCCTTTCAATAGGCACTAGCTGTGGCAGGCAAAGGGTTGATCAGGCAGCCACCTTTCTGTCTGCAAATTTGGAAGATTCACACAGACATTTGGTACAAACAATGGTTTTGATATGCTGTAAACTCTAGTTCTACTTAGAGCGTCTTTTTTTTTCTTCTCCATTTTGATAGACTGTTGGATCAGTGTATCAGCAGTCACATCTGACGCTAGTGTCAAAACACAATAGATACCTGGCTCCCTTTAATTAATCACATAGAAGAGAAAACCCGCATAATAGTTTATTTCCTCTAATACTATGCTTCCAGATTCCAGACATCTTTATCAGCTTTTAAAAGCCATCTGAGTATATATAAGAATCTCGTACATTTTATCTGATAGGTACAAATACAACCATCTTTTTTTCTACTTCTTGTTATTCATGGTAGCTGGATTTTGTATGTCATTTGTAATTGTATTTTTCCCTCATATGCATTTGGGGAGGAGAAAGGACTATATAGCTCTTTATTCTTGTTTACCTTACTGAGCCAAAGCAGTTAGAATGGGGCATGCACCATCCAAAGAGCCATACACAAAATTCCGATCAATTAATCACCAAGATGACCAAAAAGGAAACATAGATTGGTGATACGGCTGCTGCTGACAGCACAAATACAAGACAGGGAGGTTGCAGCAGGAGAATCTGAGGAACCATTATGACTGGTAATGATGTATGAGATGGAAAGAAATCAGGTTATTTCAGAATCAGTGTTGAGTTTGTAAGTGGCAGTCTAAGGAAAAACAATTGTTATTATTTATCAACTGAACTGGTTTTCAATTGAATTGTTTGGGCTTTTTAAACTTTATATGCTGAGAAATTAATAATTTAAGTACACCTCTTTGTGCTTTCTGAAGCATTGAAAAATATGAACCTGAATAGTGTATGGTACTTAAAATTGTGTTTTGCATAGAGGTATTTATCTATTTGTCATGTGGAAGGAAAATTAATAATCTTTGTGCACCAAAACTTTTATACTGAACGTTTTCTGAAATTTCATTATGTAGAAGCCCTATGGAAGCTGTGCTGTTCAAAACATTTTTGTTTTCATGTACTGTAATGTGTATTTGTTCAAAGAAAGAAATGCTTATCTGTTGAAAAGATAGCAGTGATAAATTACTTCAGATTTCATGCTTACCTACTGTTTTCCATTTGGCATTAAATTCCTGGTTGAATCCCAGAGGTAGAATTCAAAAAGTTACCTTGATGCCTTTTTTAGCCAACCCCTGTGACCTGATGATAAAAAGGAAATTTAGTTGTCTAAAGGACCATCCTTCTTGTATAGTTTAAACCCCACTAGATACCAAAAGGATTGCAATTTTTACCATTTTCTCTGAACTGTATTAATTTTCAGAGGATGTACAGGACCTCTACCTTTACTGTCACAACAACAGCACTTTAGATATCAACAGTGTAACTATCTGTTGAATCTAAATAGCATGCAAATTGAGTTTCTCATACTCATTCTATCTTATTATGGGTAATGCTGCATATGCTCTGTTAATCCTTTTGAAAAATTATTGACTCCTGAATAACTTTCTTTTACTACTATAAATCATATCTTCATGGGGTTTTTTTCTGTCATTGACTTTTAAGTTCAAGGGTCTGTTTTATTTCTCATCAGAAAACAAATTTCTCTCTGTGCTTAACATGAAGTATTCCGGGCTTGTGTTTTCCATTTTAATGGAGGTTCATCACTCTCCCCCGCCTTCTCCTCACTGAATAAGTGATCCTTACGCAATGCACAAGGGGAGCATACAAAAACAGAAGAGTAACAAAACAGTTCAAAAAGCTAAAAGGCAACATGCTGTAAGTTAGCTGTATTAGCATATTTGCATGTGTAAGAAACAGTAATTGGGAACTCTTCCCTCATTTGCCAATCTTTACCATGCATCAGTTGATAGAATAATTGTTATTTACAAAATAGCAACATTGGTCTTCAAATAGGAGATGCTGTATATCCCACCTGACTCTTGAGGTCTGTATCTTCATCTACATTTTAGCTGGTCCATATTGGCTGCCCACTGAAGGACTGTAGACATCTGCTCGTGAAGGAGATGAAGTTTCTCACACTGCTTTAGGAGGAGAATTTCCTGCCCTGGGATGAACGAACATGTGCACTTGACCAAGCACTTAACATCAGTGTGTGCCAGTTTCTATCTGATGAGTGTGAAAGGAGCCTGAGCTGACTGGGTTTGATGTGGACAGTGATACTTTATCTGATCAGGCCAACCCAGTGTGTCCAGAGAGTCCTGCCTGCTAATTTTTCTTTTGATAGGCCAAGATTTCTCCAGAGCAATTTTGCACCATTATTTCCATCACTGCTCTTCCTTTTGTACTGCCTTCTGATATGGATTATGACTGAGACCCTCTTTCCTCACTCCCACTCATAACTTTAGGAGTCTTGTGTTTTGATATGGAGGCACACTGGTTTACCAACTAAAGCCTAAAGTTCAAATGTTTGGACATTTGTTCCTTGCTCTACCACCAACTCATCCTCTGACTTTCCACTGGGCGATGATGGTATTGGCCTGCGTTCTGTTTTCCCTGTCTCTTAAATGGGAGCACCATTTCCCTGTCTCTTAAATGGGAGCAACCATCTTAAATGATGGTTGTTCATGTACTAGAATAGAATAGTTCAGTTGGAAGGCACCTACAACAGTCTTCTAGTCCAACTGCCCTACCACTTCAGGGCTGAAATGTAGCTGCTGTGCTACATAAGCTGAGATATGGGACATCTTCTGTAAGGTAAAATTCTGCTAAGCTCAATAAACTACTCATTATTAGAATTATTATTAACATCATTACTATTATTATTTCTGAATTCCAACTGGGTCCTCCGCATTCCTAAAGGGATTGTTTTTAGTGTAAAATCCTACCAGGAAAGGTGCTCTTTTAAATAATGAAAGTCAAGGACATGTAGTATCTTGCAGAGCTGGCTCTACAGCAAAGGCGGTATTACTGTTACTTCGGGGCCATCAGAATTCAAGCCCTTCCCATGTGGAAGAGCTGTCTGACAAAATTATTTTGAAAATGCTACTTCAGATTAAAAATTGCCCCCAGGACGATATTATCTGTGTGTAGCCAGTAGTTTAACAAGGAGCTCTTCCACATACATATTTGTACTCTTTTGAAAAAAAAAAATCTGTTTTCTGGAGTACATTAGCCTGCAGAGGGGAAGAGACAGGGAAGCTATTAATACATTTTCCCATTTAAATACAAATGCTTTCTCCTAACTCTAACAGAGAATAGAGGTAGTCCTCTTTTGGAAAGCAAATGTCTGGTAAGGGCGCTTTGCTGGATGCATTTGTCCTATTCTGTAATCTTGGTGGTCTACACAAATGGGCACAATCCCCAGAAAAATGACAGCAGGCATAAGTTAATTAAACAAAAGAACCACACCGACGTGTTGGTGGAAGAGGAGAGCATGCGGCTCACCTCCCACCGATGGTGTAGTTGACTTTCTTTGTGAAATATTTCCCAACTCTGCAGTCCTTTCCTTCGGTGAGGGCAGGGTTTTGGTGGTGGGAGTTAGAATTAGTGGGATTTTGCCAGGAAATACCCTCTCAGTTAACAGAGCCGGGCTGCTGCAATTCTTTCTTCCTGAAGGAAATATATATGGTTATGTATATATATTTGATTTTATTGATAGTGTTTAGACTAGGTAATTTGAAATGTGAGCAAAGCAGGCAAGCTGTATTTTGTGGAGCCTGAGAGCATCCTCTTTCTGGAAAATCTTTCTGAAATTATCTCATGGTGAGTAGAATTTGATCCGTTCTATAGATAAAAGAGGCTGCTGTTTACAAATATTTTGATGAAGCATAGACACTGTCATGTCTAGATGGTATGATGGATTTCATTATACTCGGAAAGTAATCCAAGCCTGTTAGAGACAAGTAAATAACCTCAAAATCCTTCCTTCCTTCCTTCTTTCCTTTCTCCCTCCCTCCCTCCCTCCTTCCCTCTGTAGTGCCTGAATTTTAACAATGAGTTCTTACAAAAGTCTTTGGTGACCCTTCACGCGTAGCACCACTCTGTGTGAAATTTTATTACGATGAAATCATCAGGGGAAACCAAGAAATCAATCTGGCCAGATAGTTATTACCATGTTTTAAAAAGGTAAAAACCTTTGGAGACTGGAGTTTCAGTGGACTGATGATGTGTCACAGCAGAGCTCTTTTCCCCCTGCAAGTCCTTATCTGAGATGGTCATGAGGAAACGAAATACTCTGCCATCAGGCTCTTGCCCTCCTCCTGCCCCATCCCTAACAGCAACACGATGTTTACTGTTGTTAGTAGCCACCTGCTTCCTTTCAAATCCTCCTCATGCAAAACACGGTCGTTTCAGAACAGTCATTATACGTTTGGAAATGGCAAAGCAATTCTCCAAGTCCCACTGATTATGTTGTATAGCAACCCTACTGTATGCCGTTTCTGCTGCTTGGAAGGCTGGTAGCTGCTTGGCAAGCTAAAGAAGAAGCTTCTTTCCAATAACAGTGTTTTTCTTTTATCCCGGAGTGTGGTATTATTTTTCTAGTGGTATGATTAGAAAAGAAAATATATACAAAGCTAAAGAAATATTCCAATATATATATAATATAATATTATGGTGGGCATTAAATAAAGTCATTCAAGTGCTTGAGTTCATTCAAGTATTTTGGGGGCTTTTAAAAAGAAATAATTGTTGCACACAAAGTCTCACCTGAATAGCAATTATTTGATTAAAAGAATACTGGCTTCAGGTCTTGTGCTTGGCTTTCTATAAGCTTAACCATGCAATCATTTTTTATTGCCATTGTTGAACGTAGATGGATTTAAATAGGGCTTCTCCCACGTAGGTTCTTTAATGATACTTCTGAGGAAGAGAGCACAAGTGAATTGAAATGAAATCCCGAACCCACAGCTCTGGAAGAGTGTGGGACAGGGTGTGAAAGGAACCCTGGAGCTGTCAGAAATGGCAGGAGTAGCATTACACAGCAAGGAGACCAGAGAGCTGGAGTCTTTCTGAGGATGGAAAAATAGCATTCTTTCTCCCAAGAGCCCTTTGCTTTGACTGGATGCGGGCCCCATTCTCTCTGAACCTATTGCTGCCTATAACAATATTTCCAAATGCAATTGGCACCCATTCCAGCTGCCTGCAGGCAGTTATAGAAAGCAAGCTGGGTTTCTAGGGTTTCTTAGACCCACCCTACCTAAGAAATACAATTTCTTAAATGTGCATAAGGAGAATAAAAAAAAACTAAATGGAAAAATCGTGCTAAAATCTTTGTAAAACTGGAAACAACTTGTATTCTGTCCATTGTAATCTGAAGTAATGAGCTGGAAAGACATACTGCATTGCTGCAGATCTTGACAAGGAGTAGATAAGTGCCAGAGGTTGAGCCTGTAAGACTCTGGGCAAAGCTTCATGCTGCTGGAAACAGTCTTGTTTTGCAAAGTGAATAGTAGCTGATTGTTAAAGCATGGTCCCTGCTGATGGTAGGGGTTTAGAAAATCACTAAAACTCTCAAATACAGTTGCAAGTAAGTTTTAAACAAGAAGAATCCTGTCTGCAAAAGTCTGGGTGCTGTAAAACTCCTTTTGCCAAGAATGGAACAAGCAGGGACTCGACAGATAAAGAAATAGCAACAAACAAACTCAGCTTTTCCAGAGGTGATGGAAATGTGCTCAGGGCAATGATGCAAGCCCTCGGTGATTCTGGGTGTGTCACCCAGATCTTTCCCTTCCAAAGAAGTCCAGAAATACTTGGTGTGTCCTTAATAGTCTGGAGAGACTTGGCAAGAGCTGTCAGCGTTTATTATTTGAAATGTAGTTCCAGGGAAATATGAAGCACATATTCATTCAATCTCAGAATTACAGGAACATTTGAAAAAAACCAGAGGTGCAATTATTTACCTTAAGGCATCTGATTTTTACAGGTTCAAAAAACCCAGATGTGTTTTTTGTCTACAGCTGTTGGAAATTTTGCAGGGTTTATATAGAAAGTATTGTATTTATCAACAAATAAATATCTTTAAATGGTGCCTAAATGCCAATGGGCTTTATAACAGAATTCTGGAGAATTACCACAATGGTCTATTCCTGTTAACGTAACATATATTGTCTGAGAAGCTGCCACCGTAACTGTCTCTGTTATTAGTGTTCTGGAATATATTTGTATTGGGTCACTTCTGTATTTTGCATATCCTAAAAAGGTGTTGCAAGGTTTTTGGTCTGAAATAGAAGTATATGAAGTTATTATTTTTTTCAGTAGCATTGTAGAAATGAAGGCAGATTGTGTGGATGGGAGGAAGAAATCATTGTTTTGAGTTTCTTCCTGGTGGTCAGGATGGAGCTGGATTGAATAGACACAAGGAAGCTCAATTCTCCAGGAGCATGTCTGAAGATATCGTAGAAGGGCCAGTTCTTCCTTTAGTTCCACATCTGCTTTCCAAAACAGCCAGATAAGTCCAGAGTTAAGGAGTTTTTTTGTTATAATAAACACATATTTCAGAAAAAAATTAAAGTAAAAATTTAATGGACTATGCCTGCCCATCTTCGATGGATGGCTCCATTAACAGGAAAAGATATAAAAGAAAAAATAGCATTGAGTACTATAATTTCTATAGGAATTTCACCACCACAGGTGTGCATAAAATCAATACACTTAAGCAATTCAGCTTCAGCTGTTAGGGCTTTTACTGAGTCCATTCACTTTGTAGATCTTCTGGGTTAGTATAAACTATTTCTGTTACACACTTTGCACGAGCCCAGGAGGTGTGAAATTCCTGGAGAAGATCTCGAACAAAGACAGGGTTTCCAGCAGAGAATCCCCACTGCTTATTTGCTTTGGACATCAGGCAAAAAGGTCTTGCTGGTTGTTATTAGGTTACCCCTGTTCAAAGTATTAAACAAGGTTAAAACTTGAGTTATTTTTTTCATCCAGACACTGTGACTCAGTGGGAAATGGGTATGCCTATTTTGAGATAGGATTTGACCTAAATTTGCTTCTTGGCCAGATTTACGTACTGACCTCTTATTTTTGGAACTCTGAATTATCTCTGCTGTGGTCTGAAAAAATTGCTGACCGATCAGTGTTAGTGATTTCTATTTCAATACCCCGCATTTCTTTGCTGATCTATTCTGCTTGTATATGGCTGTAAGTGGGTTCCCCAGTCAATACTAGTGTCTCAGAAATTTGAGACTGTGTCTGGGAGAGCTTTTTTTATCTCAAAGGAGAAGAACAAGGATTTGGGGTGGCGGGGAGGGGATGGGACTGGGCTTTAGCCTTGTCAATAGAGTGAAGGAGGGAATGAGTTTGTAAATGATGTTCAGATGCAGCAGTTGTTTCATCTTCATCACCATTATGCTGTGAGTGAAGAGTAGCAGAAGAGGGAGAGAGAGAAAGGTCACTCAAAGGGAAACAGAAACTGAGGGAAAAAGTAGAAAAGCATAGCATGGAGCAAAGTAGGGAGAGCAGGTGGAACAACCCTGTCAAGAGCTGGAGAAAAAGGCCAGAGGAAATGTGGTAAAGTCCCTGCCAGGCACTGTGTAAGTCTGCTCTGCACTTAAAGGCAGCTTTCTCCAGGCTAGCAATTACATCTAGCTGGTTTGGGGAGCTCCAGGTAGCAATGAAGATGCAATGGCAAAGACTTCAGCTTGGCTGCTCAGGGATCGTAGGAATGTATTTGGGATGCTGTCACACTGATATCTGTGCTTACTTTGTTTTAACAACCGTTACCAGCCAGGAAAGACAGATTAAGGTAGTGCAGTAATGTCTCCGTGCTGCAAATGCACCTTTGTTCTCTCCTTTCTTCCCCCCTTTCTTCCCCATTGCCCAAAGGCTTTTTCTCCACTGCTTCTCCTACCAGATAAGGGTCCCTGACTAAACATGTAGCAAGGAGGACTCGCTGAAGCAGACTTTTGACCTGGCTTCAATCCAGCTTCAAATTTGTGTATGAAAATGTAATAGGGTAATTTATCGCCTTTATTCAGGTAAACAGATAAAATTGTGGGCAGCTAACAACCTTCATTTGTATGCTGAAAGTTAGAGGAAAGTTAGGCAGTTAGATGGCAGCACCTTTCCCTGTCTGACGTGGATTACTCAGAAGGGAGTAATCATCATTCATAGTTTTCCACTGGCAACTTTACCTGATACCGGCAGGTAAATCACAGAGCAGAGCATGGTGCTGTCCTCTAGCTTTGATACTTGTAATTGTAGCAGTTCTTCAGCAAACATCCAGTATAACCTGTGCAGGGCTTTCAGTGTAGCTTTTAAAAATAACTAAGGAGTTTGAAGTAACTGTGCTCTATATAAGAGCAAACAATAAAGCGCGTGTGGAGGAGGCTTCATTAAGATTGCTCGACCTATGAGCAAAATAAAAAGGAGGACAGGACAGGGTTTCCTAGTGATTTACTTTCTATGCCCATGAATCATGTTTTTTTCCTCTGTTACTGTGATTGCATTTTTTTTTCTCAGCACTGCTCACCCTATCATTATGGGTAGAAAGAGTAAAGGGATTGTGATATTTTCTCAGCAGTGATGAAAGGAACAGGACACTTCAAGGACATGCTATAAAAGTTGTTAGGACTGCAAGATGCTATAGCTTCTTCAAGATGAAAGTACTGTGTACAGTCCGTATTGGATTAATGTGAGTCATGCTGAAGGATGCTAGCTATACCATAAGTGATATTGATCTTGCATGTTTACTTTTTAACTTATCAATTATATTAACTTCCTTTTTCCCCCAGCATTTGTGGGTGAGTACACTTTTGAGGCTGTAAACCCCATGGGAAGGAGCCAGGCAGTTCACGTAGACAGAGAATCTGGCAAAAGACACTGTTTAAATATTTACCACCAACAACAGAGGGTTGTTTAAAAAATAACTGTATGTTTCAGTGTATTGTCTTCAAGGGGCTTATTGGAACAGAAAAAATAAAGGCACAAAATTTTGAAATTTTTAAAGAGCTTTCAAAATGCTAAGGAGTATTTGCAAAGTAGCGCGAGTTAAATATAGTTTAACATGGATTGATGTGGGTTGGCTTTTTCCCTATTTTTGGTAGAGAGGAAGGGAAGAGAAAGCAGGAGGGGCTGGGTGCTCTGCAGTCGGTGAGAAGCCCTGGGATTGGAAACCACAAAGTGAAAAACAGCAGATGTGAAACAGTGGCTTCTGACTTCCTTTGTATGAGCACAAATGCATCAACTTAATAACATAATTTAAAACTCCTCTTTTGGGGCCATGGAAGAAAAGAACATGGAAGTAATTAGTACTAGTCTAAAAAAATCCACAAGAAGAAATTTGTCCTTGGTAAAATGTTTCTCCATATTGCTTTATGGTTTCTATTTATCCAGACAAATTATTCCCCAGATGTAAAGCAGCACTTCTGACATCATATGAGATTACTATGCAAGATTATAATGTGGACGTGGCTTTGTCACGAAAGAGAAATGTTCCTCGGGCCATTTGGCAGAGCTGTTTGCTGACTGAAGGGAAGGATGGAAACCCCCACTATATAACAAACTTCAAGCTGTAGTTCCCTTCAAAAATAATAATTTTAATCCAATTATACTAGCAGGTTGGAGAATCAGTGGGCTTTCATACTGATGGTTATTGTGTGAAATAGTTGAGCTATGCAGCTGAACAACTAGAGAGGATTTAATTGTGACAGTTACTGGTGTTTTTCAGAACATCAAAGACCTAGCCAGCAGATTATGCGGCAGATGTATTACATGAAGTAGAAGTTGATCACTATTTTCTGAATATTTGGGGGTTTGTACCAAGTAAGGGCATAATTATTGAATAACTTCTACTACAGTTCTTACAGGTGATTTTTTTGTTTTGTTTTGTACCCTCCTCCTTCAGTAGTTACCTTTATCTGGTAGAATATGAATTTTCCCTTAATAGAAGCTGTGGAGAAGAAGCATTGGTTTCTAATTAGCTCAGTACACTTAACGTCGTACTACCAAGCATGTGGTTTGGCACACACAGAGGCTAAAGGTAGATTGGTTTGTCTTAAAGTTGATGGTTTTTAACTCATGCACCCTGAGTAGTATTTTTCTTCAAAAGGAGTTTAGGCGGTAAGAGTGGTACAAATCTTCTCAAGCTCCGCAAGAATGGCAGGAAACATAGGCTGTTATCAACACAGCAAACGCAGGTCACTCACAGGTGGGCTAAAGGATATTCTTTTCCATTTTGTTAAAATATCCGCAGGCAGCCAGAAGCAATCTAATTTTTGCAGTGCTGTTTTATTAACTGAAAGAACCTCATGAAATTTTTACATATGAGCTGCATTGTGAGGTCTCAGCTCTTCTGAAGACAGCAGCTACAGCGGATCAAGTTTGTGAGAGGTCAAGGTAGACATTTATAGCACACTTATCACATGTACTGTGGCTGTTGCTTTTCCATGGTGTGCTAAGTCAATACAATAAACACCAACCACCTCCAAAACTGGATAAATTCCTGTGCTGAAGTTAGAGGGTGGACATGACAGACCAAGAAAATGATGGCGATGCAGTTGTTTGGTTTCTCCACCGCATGCCAGCTTCTCGTCAGCTGTGAAAGGATGAAACACCACTGACATCAATGGGATCGCTCCCCTTTTTACCAGCAGCAGTGTTAGTTCTGTGGCATTCAAGTACTACAGGACTTGAGGAGACTTGTGACAGATTTCTGAGAGAGTCTCTAACTGAGAGTAGTTTTGTTTATGTCTCCCATGAAAAAACACAAAAGCAAAAGGCACCATTTGGGAGAAAAAGGTTGTGATGTTCAGAGTAGTGTAATTCCTAACGATAGCACTGACTATGGTAACAGATATTCCTCTGTTATCTGCCCCATTTAGTTCAGATTGAAAGCAGTACACAAGTGTGAAAACATCCCTTTTTACAGTAGCAGTGTTTGAAGAATTTCTTCTGGGAAGAGCACTGAACTGGTAGATCACTGCTGAGGTCCTTTTGGCCTAACAGGCCTTCTCCAATTCTGCAAAGCTGACAACAGTTATGGGAAAAGATGAACAGCCTTTGCTGGGATGCTGCATCAGTTATATTAGAAATGGAAGTGGGTCATTCTGGACATAGAATTTCATGGAAACGTGTTTTGTCAGCGTCAAGACATTTGAAGACCCATCTGCTGAGGGTGTGTCCGCTTCTTCTGCCATGACATCTGTTTGGAGGGAGGTGTAAAATTCCCCTTGTGATTCACGCCAGTGCTACAGAGCTGGGAAACTCCTGGTCCTTCTCTTCTCTCGTTACGTTTGGTGTCTCACCCTTGAATGGGAAGGACTGTGGTTTGCTAAGGGTCCCAGTGAAAAAGAAGGTTTAAAAAAAATTGGGAGGAATCAAATGGCAATTTCTCATATCATAGATGCTGTGAAATTTGGCTCTTATTGTGGCATTATTAAAATGTCTGAAAGTGGTTTATTTCTTAAAACACCGTAGAAAAGATTTTTGTGAGCCATCCTTTCCAAAATGGGATAACGAGTAAGAAAGCGGAAGGCAAGATGTGGGAGTTTGTTTCAGAATCATGGATGTTGTGCATTAGATATTATAGATTAGAATGGAAAACCTATTATTTAAAACTGCTGTTCAAAATCTCATGGTTTGGACTAGTTAATTTTCTCTTCCACTTGGGTTTGAACATTTCATGTCCCTCGGAAATTAGATGTTGAAACTAATGTTCCCAGTAATAATGCATTAAGCTGGAAAGTGCTGGATCTCAAGCATATTGAGCAGTAAATACTCCGAGTTTTTATTGTTGCCACATACCTTTTGATAGGCAGTCCCATAATAATATAATATGATGCCTCGAATTGATGTGTTTATTGTTCTAAAAAGATGAATAGGCAGATGTTGACCCTGGCTGCTAGATAGAAGGGAAGATTTCCAAAGGATTAAATGTAATATTGAACTTGCTGCATTAAATGGTCTATCTTTATTTTGGCTAGGTCGATCTGTTAGTTGTGATCTCTAAGTCTAGTTACAAATATTTTTTAAAATACTGTCAAAAAATTAAATCCTGTATTTGCAATCCTAGTGGACGGAGGAACAGGTCAGTCTCTTGTCTTATTGTGTTGTCCTGAACACTTCAAAATGCTTCTACATCTATGCATTTTGAGGTGAATACTGCTGTAAAATCCAGGTCACTTCAGTTGCACCAAAGCTGAAACACAGTCTCTGAGGTTTTGTTGGTAGTATATATGACCATTGAGTTACAAAAATCGGCTTCCTCAAGGCAGGCTTTCTTAGCATGGGCACAGTCTTACAGTAAGGTATCGAACCGGTCTTTTTTCTATGAGAAAAGTATGAGACCTCTGTCTCATGCTTTGCAGCTCAGATAATGGGCAGATGAAGTGCAGGACAACCACTTAGCGCATAAGCATATCCTTAAAGGTTCTATTTTGTGGAATTAGAGAAAATAGAATCTGTTTGGAATAATCTAGCTAAACTACCAAATATTCAACTTCCATTTATTTTCAGTTGTCTGTGAAGGTAAGGAGATTAGTGTTTTCCTACAGAGGAATCACATTGGATCTGCCTTTTAAGTTGTTACAGGATATACAGTTGGGTAGGCACATCTGTAGGGCTGAAATGAGAGAACTGTCTCTCGTTTGTTTTCTCCAGTCAAGCATAAATCTCTAATTTTAAAGGCATTCTACCCTTGGTTTAGATTTGTTTATTGTAGTTTTATAGACCCCATTTTAAATCCATTTTAATGAGCTGTTTATGCAGTGATAGTGTTTTTAATATATGTTTAGGTTCTATGCAACTCTAAGTCAGGCAGTGATGCGTGAAGAGGGCATGAATTAATAATATGGCAAAGGCAACTGAAATACCTCCGATGTACCAGCCAAACAAGATTTTGACATGGGTGCCTATCTGCTGGTTTGCTTGCCCCTGCCTGAGACCGACAGTTCAAGCTGCCGTTTCTCTCCTCAGGGCTGGCTGATTTTGCTGGCCGTGATGCATCCTGGAGCTAGTTAGGACTCCCAGCCTGGTGCATGAACAGTCTCAATGATGCTGTAGTTGTGAGTGTGGGATGAAGGTCAGGGAACGGAGGAATGCCAGGAACCAGCATTTCATCCTGTATGCCATCTGCAGGACAATCATTCCGCACTTAGCTCACTGAGCTATGGGTGAAGTAGAATGGTACTAAGACTCAAGCCAGCATGTCTAATCAGCTCAATAGTCAGCTTCACCCAAGGCCATAGCTGGCTAGCTTGAGAACCTCTGCAAGTATTTGAAAAGTGTTGCAAGCAAACACAGATCCCAGAAACCCAGAAGCATCTCTGATAGGGAGCATAGTGCGTGGATGTTAGCTGGGCAAAGGCTTTTCGGGTGCTTTGTTTGCCTGCAGCTTTTCTAATCATGGCAGATCTGCATGGGACAGTTCGGTGACCTGAGCCTTGCCACAACACAAGGTATGACAAGGTCTTTTGATGGTCTTTATGTGTGCCTACTTTGTGGCCACTCGTAAGAAGCTTCATAATTTGTCTCCAGACATATCTTGAATATAATAACAAGAACAATTAAAACTCAAATAGCAATTTGGTGTTCTGACCATCTGGGATCCAGGCTGAGAGATGAGATACAGTACAGATCCTAAAGCTGCTGGATCCCCAAAGTTAAGCTTTCTTACTCCTTTTTGTAATTAATTTAAATAGTTCTTAAATGATTTTTAAATGAGTTCATACTCACAACAGCTTTGAAAATCTGTGTCTTGCCGGTGGGATCTGACTGCTGCTTCTACTGATGTGTCTTGGTCTGATTCCCAGCTGGAAAAACTGAACCTGTGTATCAGCTGGGTGCAACCTCAGCACAGTGATAAAGGAAAGCAAACAGAAATAGTTGGAAGCTTTTCTGAACACCATTTAGAGAATCCCTTTTCTAATATATGGACCCCAGAGAGAAAAGAAAACAGGGAGAAAGAGGACATTACATGTGCTTTATTCGCATAAGCATGTGATGGCTGTTACTTCCTTGAAAAGAGGGTGCTGAGAAGTACCAAGTGTATGAAGTTAAAGCTGATAAAAGTGTAATACACAGTAGTGTTTTATGGAATATCACTTTTTAACAGAGTTTTCTTTTCCCATGGTAGAATAGCCTGGAAAGGTTGAACTGGGTTTTATTCCACTAAGGAAAGAGTCTACACACTGAGGTATAAGGGACGAACTGGAAGAATGGCAGAGCCAGAGCAGTTAATTCTGGGCTCACCTTTGGGCTGGTACATCCCAAGTATAGCAGCAGAGTAAAGAGGAGTCGCAACTGCGCTGATTCTTTTCCAATCTGAAATAGTGTCTCCATGGCAGGGTGTGCCACTCCAGCGCTGCCATTCCCAGGCTCATTAGGCTCGTTGAGAGACAGAGCTACTGCTATCAGGTGCAGTGGTACGCTGATGCAAATAAGCAACTTTCAGGGCCCAAGTATGGCACTGTACTTTGTGACCGTGGCAGCTCATTTAGAGTCAGGAGGGCTTATGCTGAGGCTGTGTATCAAACACTGAGGTGCCTGATAAATCTCATGCCTCCTTAGCTGGGGAAAGCCTCCTGTGAGTATGGTGGAGTTAGTTAGACTTCCAAAAGCCTGTATAGGAGGACTGATGAGAATGAGTTCCAGTTAGCAGCAAAGGGGAGAGGGAATCCATCCAGATGCCAGATGCTGGATTCAGCAGAAAAGGAAAGGGAAAAAGGATGGTTGTTTCCCTGAAGGACTTCTTTTAAGTTACAGGTGAAGCTGGGGCAAGTGAGAAACTCTCCCTCTTATTTAAGGGTGGACATAGGTTTTTGGCCAGGTGAGTAGTCTACTACTGACTACACCATTTTTGTTTCATTAAAAAACTCTGTAATGCAAGAGGAGTGGCAGAAAAACATCCTGAGATTTTTCATTTTGCAGCCAGCACCACAAAACACAAAATCAGCTCTTGGCAGCCCAGCTATTAGCAGCACTATCCCATGCTTTGCTGCAGTGGTGACTGTAGCAGCAGTAGTTTGAAGAGCTGATGCTGCCCCAGGTTGCCAGCCGAGCCCTGATACTGGCTTCTGCCTGGCCCTTTTAGAGGGCAGCCAGCTGATGTCTCCACAATGCTGTCAGCTTCAGCGCAGTTGGTCAGACAGCTTATACCTTTTAGTCTCAAAAAGCTTATGTCACCAGCAAGGTTTAGAACTAAAGCAGCCAAAAGGCACTTTTTTCAGGGCCACCAAAAGGTGTATTTTTCTACGAGGGGCTCCTAATATTTTTTTTGCCTTTTTGCTGTTGCTCTATGCCTGACAGACACTTGCAATCCCCACTTGAAGATCCGCACGGTGGTGGGAAGCCTGGGGTTAACCTGAGCAATTCTGCCAGCTGTCTTTCAGACCTGGGTTTACCAGCCTGATCTCAGCTGTCAGCATTTGCGATCCATGCTGCTGAGAATTTTCAGGCCCAAGAACAAGTAGCGTCACCAAAAAGGCAGTTCAGAGGCTTGCATTTCAGTCCATCTTTAGCAATTGTGTCTTAAATTGGCTGTGGATCTTGTAGGAGCCATATGAGGTACCCTGGGAAGCTTTTATCAGAGGAGGGATACCAAGATGCCAGTGGGAATTGCCACTGAGGGTTTCCATGCCAGCTTCCCAGCCCTTTTCAGCTCATTCCCAGGCTGTGAGCCGGGAAAGTTCCTGCTCAGTTCAAGCGTACCAGAGAGTGATTCCCAGATACGTTAGCTGTGTCCAGGGGATGCCTCACGGTAAGAGTACAACTGTACAACTAAGTAAAGCTGAGAAGAGTGCAGGGAGAGGAAGGGATAGGGACTGGCAGGACTAGACAGTTTAATTATGAGACACTGAAGCCCTTCCCTTCTTCCTCACCTGGGCAGCCAGACAGTCTCTGAGGAACTTCTCTTCACCACTTAATTTGTGCCTTTTCAGGGTCCCACCAGATCCAGGGGAAATAAATAAATACATCCATCCATACATAAACCCTAGCAAATGAAACAAACTAAAATCACCACCAGAAGAACAGAATCAGTGGTAGGAAAGAGGAGAGCTTGGTTATAAGTGGGTCACATATAGGAGACTGCAAATTTCTTGCTCCATAACAGATCATTTCCACCCCTGGATGCTGTTCACAGTAGAGAAGCTCCATTGATTTGGTGCTCAAACAAGAGGACAGAGGAGGATGACATCCTGGAACAGTCTTCCATCACCTTGTGAAGGACTGGGACAGTCTCTCCACTGAGAGTTTCAGAATAACTTGTTTTGCTGCATGGGACCTACAGGCTTGAAGCCTTTGAAGAGCCAGGAACAGGGCTGGTTCAGTCTTGCAGCTGTATAAGAAGGAGGGCAGGACATTTGCAGATTGCTGTCTAGAGATATGCAAACAGACTGACAATTTCTGTGCATCCTTCAGCAAAAACAAGAAGTGACCCTCCAGGAGGGTGTCCATGTAGACACTCTTCCTTCTTTGCCCCAGGTTGGAAGTCTTTTGGGACAGTTAGGGACTGACTGAGGATATCCTCTTGGGATAAGAGGAAGGGAGAAATTAGCATCCCAAGAACACCAGTTTATTGTAGCGGCGGTGTATGGATGCTGCCCTCCAGCCAGCGGCATAGAGCAGGATAGAGACAAATGCTGCCAGGGGAAAGCCTACCCCTCAGCCCTGCTGTGTGACCACTCCATGCTGTACTCCTGCCCTTACAAATCTTCATTTCTAATGGCTTTTCTTCCTCTCTGCCTCACTCCATTTGTCACTTAGCCTGAACTTGTCTTTCAGCCTCATCAAAATCCTTCAACCACCACCCTGCTTCCCGCCTCTTTGGTCCTACTTTCCTTAATCTATTCTTACTCCCCACCTTTCCCGTATGTTCTCAGGGGAACACAAATTGCTGCTAAATGCCAAAAGATACCCCCATCCCAAAATAAAATAAAAAAGTAGTATCGAGATGTGAATCTAGTGACTGTAATTAACTGTCTAATCTCATGACAATTGTTCTCTCTTCCCCTTCTTTCTCCCTTAGGCTTTGCTGTTCACTCTCACTCTTTCACTTCTGCAATAGGAGTAAATTCCTCGCAACAGAGGATTGTCTTTTGCTTGTTTAATGTGCTTATCTGTTTTAAGCACTACCTTAATGGTAATTCTAAAAGTATAAGGCACAGAATAGTTTCTCTACCCAAACTGTACTAAGACCCTATAGCATGTTACTGGAAAAGTCTTATTCCTGTGGGTGAAACAACAGATCATCTTAATGGGAAATGACATGACTAATAGCAACTGGCCCGCGCTGCTCCTGTGACAGGCCAGCTTGTTGAAAGTGGTTTGGTGACTGATAAGGGAGTGGGAAAGAGATGTTGAGAGGCCGTTTCATTGAAACGTAAACAAATCTCACACGCTGTAGATTGGTTGATGTCCTGCCCTAATATTTCAATTTTATTATTAACCAGAAAAACAAAATCAAATCAAGGTTCCCAAGGCACAACAAAACAAAGTGAAAGTTCCCAAGGCACAACAAACCAAAACAGGCTAAATAAAAATATGCTTGAAGACATGCATAATGTATTAACTGTATTTTGTTTCATTTGTAAAGAGCAAAAGAGAACAAATAACCAGTGTTTTGGCCCCTTATGGGCCTTTGTCAGGGACACACTTCTCTGATCTGTTCGGTGGAGAAAAAGATTTTTTAAAACATTTTTTCGTAAGAGTTTTTCAAGCTGCCCTACAAATATATATTAACTATTATATGTTCTTGGGTTTTATTTGAAGCAGGACATTTTCAGCTCTCTGAGTATTTGGAGGAAATTTATTTGACAAATAAAGCAACCAGTTTAAACCTGCAAGCCTGTCTTTAGCCACATATCCTTGTTCATGAAAGTGGGTGCTACTGAGCTGTACAGAACAATTTACATGCATGTGGGCTGCCAGGATTGGACCTTTAAACATAGTTTCTGTGATACCCTCCTCAAAATTGCAAGTAGTAATTTAGAGGCTTTTTTTCTTCCCACCTTAGTCATAAATCCTCTTACAATGTAACTCTAAATAAAGTAGATTTAAAGACTGTATTTTAAAATCAAGTGTTGGGTTTTTTTTTTTTGTTCTTTTGTTCTTTTTTTTTTCCTTGAGGGCAAGTCTCCTGCAGATGCTTTAGAAATTAGAGCCTTATTTCCAGTGCAGAAACAACCGTTCTGGCTCAAGTGCTGTCCTTAGCCTGACTCCTGTCCACATGCTGTCTAGTCCACACCCAGCTGTCTGCTGTTTTGTGCCAAAGCTTGCTGACCCAGCCATCACTTGGAAACTTGTAGGAAACATCATCAAAATATGTCCTAAACAGAATAGCATGGGTTTTCTGAGGGACTTCATACCCTCTTTTGCACTTAAAGCACTATATATATGCTGTGGTGCTGTTGGCAGATGGAAACTAGTGTTTTTAACAAGTTGATTTTAAAGGTGGCAGGTTCCAGGCAAACAAAACAAAACAGGTTTTCTTCCTATTCTAATTTCAGTTGGATATACACCTGGATAGCTAAAGAAACAGTATGAATTTCCAACCTTTACCTGAAATGACCTTTGCAGAAATCTGGATATTTGTCTTTGCAAACTTGTAGTCAAGTATGTGTAAGGATTTCTTTTGTTGAACTAATTCTCAAAACAGGCTCAGGCTTTCTTTGTGACCCCTTTACACCCTATGGAAATCCCTTTCTAATTTTTTAACAGGTTCTACGCTCAAAAGCTTAAAAAAGTAAATTGAAATATTTCAGTCTAACTGGAGAGCATGTACAAAAGTAGAAGCCTGTATTTCAGAGAAATGTGTTTGTAGGGTGCAAGATACATCGTATGCTGCCATACATGCAGACCATTCCTGGTTTTGGAAATGCTTTGTGAGACATTTCTTCCTGCACTAATTTCTTGGTTTTATAATCTTTAATATGCATGTGTACTTGCAAACACAGAAGTTCAGCTGCACAAATGGCTGCTGTTCTTTGAAAGTATGGCTCTTAGGACTAGGCTACTGGAGGCTCTATCTCCATCTTTTCCAGACGTGACCTCTGTTTGTACTTACACAGTCTTCAGTATAAGAGCTGCCTGTGCATGCAGCTTTTCCATTATTCTGTTATTATTTCCATTATTAGCTCATGGCACAGATGCTTTAGCAATGGGCACATTACAAATGCACATAAAAGTCACTTGCAGGCACAGGAGGAATCTGTTTTGTTCAAAACATGACCTTAATTTGCGTGGCTGTAGTTGCTTGAGTGCAGACACTTTGCAATTTTAGTGTTTGTGCAAGAACAAGTGCTTTAAGAATTTATTCCAATACAGAATTCTTGCTGCTCTTTGGTCTTCAGTGGATGCAAGCTGGTTTTGCAGAAACTTTCCACATGCAAGGCTATAGAGACGTGAAAGGACGCTATTAAGATTCTCCCTTGGAAGACCCTGATATATGATTGCTGTTTTTTGGGAGAGGTTGTTTATTTTTATTTCATTCTTTTTTTTTTTTGCTGAAAGCTTTTTGCCAGTATTTGCAGGCTCCAAAGTCAGTGGTAACATGGCAAAGGCACATCCCAAATCTAACAGATCCTAATTATACTTTTGTTTCTTAAAGTCTCTGTCAGGCTGATTTCTGCCTGCAGAGCAGCTTGCTAAACTGGAAGCGAGCAGGCTGGTGATGCGGATGGGGAAACTGTTTGCAAAAATGGTGACCCTTCCTTCCGTCAAGGGCATCTGCCTGCTCGTTACTGCGATGGCATGGTGTCACAGAATCCCTCAGGTGTCCTCGCTGATTCTTGCTGATAGATAGCCAGAAAGCCTTCTCTCATCTCAAGCAGAACCTGTTGTATGTGAACGTTGGCATGGCCAGACACACATGTATCCCCTGCAGGCTTAATTATGTGACACTCAACGACTGGGAGTGAAAGTGGAGGCCAGCAAGAAGCTCCAGCAAATCTCCATCCCAACAGTTTATCTAGTAAGAAATAGCCTTTGGGAACCCCTACAAGCACTGCTCATTCCTCTAGTCTGTAGTCCAAAAAAGAAAGTATTTCCAAATCGTGGCTTTGCTCTTCTCTACTCTAAATAGTTTAAAAGACAGCAGTTTTCAACCTTAGTTGTGCTGTTAACCTCTTCCAACCACAAAAATCACTTTGTGGCCCCAGTTCCATCAGATTATTTTAAATAAACACAAACATGGCAAGTGCTTCTACCCCTGCTAGAGCATTTTGCAACTGTGTTTAAAGTCATGGACCTTGGTTTTAGAGAAGGAAGTTCAGTCCAAAAGACCACTCCCCTCTTTGCATAAAACTGATCGTCTGATACCATCAGTGCATAAATTTTGCTTGGTCAAGGACAAGACTTTATCGTAAGTAAATCTCTGTAAGAAACCAGTATCAAAAGAAATCAGAATAAGCCTTTTGCAAGAGAGGGCAAAGTTAAAGCAAAATAACAAAGGAAAAAAAAAGAGTAAGTTTGTATAACTCGTTAAATTCTGACATTTTAATGCCTTCCCTCCAGGAAAATGAAAGAAGTGGGCGATATTTCTGATCTAGAAGTGACTTGTTGAAAGTCTTGTCCATGTAGTAAATCCACATTGGCAGAAAAGTATCCATGACAGAGAGTTACTCATCTGAATAATATCTTAAATATTAATCAGAATTTGTGTCATGTGCAGATTTCCCAAATCATTGCACTGATTGGGAACTTTTGCCAGCTGCTCCAGTGAGCACTATTCCTGACACAAGAGCCTCCTTCATTCTCATTCTTTTCCTCCAGTAACAAAGAAGGAACCCAAGTTTTGCTTTCCATTGCCGCTTATGATCAGCTCTGGGTATGGACTCAATTCGTGCTGCTGCTGCCACCGTAAAAAACCATGATAATGCAAAGTTGCTTTTTTGTTAATAGAGCCAGCATTTGCAGTCCTGATAAAAGCATTCTCCTCCAGGCTGTTGTTTTCTCTAGACTTACTGCTGGTACTGTGTCTCAGGCAGACTTCATGGTCTTAATACTAAAATGGCTCTTTGCTGAGGGTGTTATTCACAAAGGTGGTAGACGCATCACTATTTTTCCTCCCACATGCATGTGCGCTTCCTTCCTGGTATCTCTTAGAAATTCTTCCCTCCTGTTATTAGTGGTCTCATTTCTAGGTCTATGGAGGTTGCACTATTGTGTATTGGAGATGCAGCTTTGCAGAACCATGAATGATTTTATTTGCAGAATACCGTTGGTCTGGATAGAAGATGCAAATATGTCATCTCTTGACAAAGATTGAATGGATTGCAGTCTTTTTTTTCTTTTTCTTTTCTTTTTTTTTTATACTGGGTTACAGCAATGCCTCTGCAGTCAATTGGCTTATACCACTTTTGGCCCATTTTATGATCTGTTCATGCTGGTGCTACACAGTGTTTAATCATGGTACACTGATATTAAGAAAATCTGTGTTTGCGTGGTACAGTTCCTTATTACATTATAATGGGCAAATTACTGCTGTTTTTATTCCTGTTAGGGTCAGCAGTAATTTAAGCTCAGTTGTAGCTGCTTCATACTAATATTCAAGTGGTTATGTGCTCTGAAATATTATGGTGTTCCCTACCTTTGTCACCTCATTTCTGTGCAGTCTCTCTCAGCTGGCTGGTCTGTCTTACCTGTGTGCCTGCTACTGCTCTGGGCTCAGGTGGCCGACTCTCATCTCCTTGTTTCAGTGCTAGTCCACTCATAGCAAAAATTTGTATATTTTGCTCACATTCGGGCACACATTTCTAGGGCATTTTGTTCTAGCTCTGTGCTCTGCAGCCTCCTGGATGCTTTCAGCTGGACCTAGCTTAGTGAGAAGTGATTATTGCCCTCCATTCAGCCCATGTGAGACCACACCTGAAGTACTGTGTCTGGTTTTGGGCTCCCCAGTACAAGAAAGTTCCCTGGAGGGCCACCAAGATGCACAGCGAGCTGGAGCAGAGGATGTACGAGAAGATGTGGAGAGATCTGGGACTGTTCAGATGAAGAGAAGGTCATTGGGGGATCTTACTGCTGTCTATGGCTACCTAATGGGAGGGCATAGTCAAGTCAGAGCCAGACTCTTTCCAAAGGTGTACAGGAGAGGAAGCAACAGACACAATTTGGAACATATGAAATTCTGATTATATATATTTGGGGGAAAAAAATTCACCATGGGTGTGATCAAACACTGACACAAGTTGCCCAGAGAGGCTGTGAAATCTCCATCCTCAAAGATATTCAAAACTTGACTGGTGAAGACTCTGAGCAACCTGCTCTGAGCAGCAGGTTGGACCAGATGACTCCCAGGGGTCCCTTCCAATGTAAATTATTCTATGATAACCTTATCCTCAGAGGGAGAGAGTAGATTATATGGGCAACTTTGGAGGCCTGGATGGGAAGCTCTGGGAATGAGGCTCCAGAGAAGTAGCATCTGTGGGGGATAGCTAATCATAGCATCATAGAACGACCCAGGTTGGAAAAGACCTCAAAAGATCATCTGTCCAACCTTTCATAGGAAAGGGAGCCTGGATGAGTTTATCTAGCACCCTGTCCAATTGCATCTTGAAAACCTCCAGTGATGGGGACTCTAGCACATCCCTGGGGAGGTTGTTCCACTGGATGATTGTTCTCACTGTAAAAAATTCATTTCTTCTATTGAGATGAAACCTCTCCTGGTGCAACTTGTACCCGTTGCCCTTTGTCTTTTCCATGTGGCTCCTCGTGAAGAGAGAGCCTCCATCCTCTTTGTAGCCACCCTTTAAGTGCTGGAATACTGTGATGAGGACCTCCCTGAGCCTTCTCTTCTCCAGGGTGAGGAGAGGCAATGGCTAAATGAAATTCCCTTCCAGAGTTTCATAAACAGTGGCACTGAAAGAGAGGAGAGCAAGATGGCTTGCGGGAAGGTAAAGGACAGAAACCAGAACTCTAGCCAATTCCTTTTCTATTTTCGGAGGACTTGGAGAGGAACTGGGCACAGAATACCACTGCTGACGTGCGGTTTGTCCGGGACGCAGCTAATAGATAAATGACGTGGAGCACTGGCTGACTCCTGTCCCCTTACGTGGGGGCAGTAAGCAGGATCCTGAACAAGGCCCTCACAGCTAGGCAGGGCTGCCTGACTTCCTTTGCTCCCTGCCCCCCTGCCTGCCTACCTGCCTGCCTGCCTGCCTGCCTTCAGTCTCTGGGAACACCCAGGCTGCTGGCAGCACAGCAAGGAGGCTGGTGAGTATCATTGCGTTAGCCTTTATTAAAGGCTGTCGGCATTGTGTGATGTGACATGTACCTGGTATTTACTGCTTTTTCCCTGGGTTGCATGTTATCCTCTTGAATGAATGTGAGCCAGTTTCCAAATCCTGCCCTTCCTCTTTCCCTCCTGCTTGGTCAAAATCCAGCTGTATTCAGCAAGTATAAAAGTGCTGACCTACAGAGCCCATGACAGCCAGCTGCAGTCCCCTAGCCCCTTTCTTTCCTGTTTCCCTCGCTCATTTTTCAATTGAAGCAGTTCCGCTCTTTCTGATGCTTAAAATGGGAATCGTGCTTCTCAGTGCAGAAACTTTCTGCCCCTGCCATCAGTCACGCAAGGAGTTCATGTGCCAGCTGCACCAGGTTAGGAAAAGAATGACTCGTACCATAAACGTGTGCAGTGAGAGCCAGCTAGTCCATAATTCAGTTTTCAAGTCTATAACATGTTTTGCTTAAACTAATTAATTCAGTTCACCATTTCAAGTTTGTTATGAGCAATAATCTCAGTGAGGCACTGTTCAGCAGTGTAATTCCTAGGAAGTCCTTATTTACAAGTATAAATCTTACTGCGGCATCTTCTGATCAGTAAAACAGGTCTTTTGCTGTCTGGTCAGATGTCCTCCATGTCACAGCTGCCTGGGGGAGGGCAAACAAAAGCATTAGAATGCCCACGTGAATATTCACCTCCCTTCCTTGTACAGCAAACTGTCCCCAAATTGCTGTTCATTGATACCTTCGACCTATGGCCCCCTTCCCACAACAGGTCCCTGGGCCGCGGAGTCACAGACAAATCAACCGTACAGAGGAATCCCAATCCAGATTGCCCTGTGCAGTAAACAAAAGGCTGGCTTCCATCATCTGGGCGCTGGAGGAGCTGGCGAGGAGCTACAAACTCCCAGACTTTGTGCTCTGAAAGTCAGTAGGAGAAGAAGAGGAAAAGAGACCTATGATGTGCAGAGGTTTCCAAAAGTGGAAGCAGGCTCTGTACCTGGCATTGCAGAATTGTGGGTGAAAAAATACATCTTTTTTGCGATGAAAAGTGAACAATAAACAGCACCTGTAGTTTCCTTGCCTTTTGGCTATCATACGTGAAAGGTCCAGACCCATCAGGACACCACTGTTTACTATTTCCCAGCATTTGGCAAAGCTGCGTATGAACAAGTTGTGACATGGGAGTTTCTGGAAATTGAGGGAGGCTTTTTTTTTTTTTTCCCCTCTGGGAATTTTTTCCAGAAAAGTAAATAGGAAGTAAGGGGACATTCCCTTCATTGTCATGATAATGCTGAATAAAGATACACTGGGACCAAGAGCCTGGAAACAGAGATATGTGCTATGATGGAGTGTGATAGCAAAGAACTATCTACAAGTGAGCAACTCTCTGCAACATCTCCATCAAGCCTAAGGGAACAGCAGTCCAGGGCACTGAGCGTCCCTGCACGCTCCAAGCCAAGTGTCGGCTTGTTGGGTGGCCGGGAATCGCAGGGGTGGAAATGACAGGCTGCAAAGCTGGTCACACCGATTGAGGCAATTTTTGCAATAAGCCAAGAGTTAAACTTTGTGGCCAAGAGTTAAACCTTGTGAACCTGTGTCAAACAACAACTCTTTTGTAGTTCATGTGATTTTTATGTATTTGTACTGTTAAAAAATAAGTCTTATTTGGAAATAAGTCTTAATATTGGAAGCTTTTTAATTTCAGAAGCTTTTTAATTTCCCCCTTTACATACTGTTCTTGCACTATAAAGAGGCATCATCTGCTGCTTTTAAAATGTACTGTAAGCTGTAAGAATTGCATAACAAATGCTACATTAAGATAATCAACCTCTTCAGACCAGTAGGTCATGGCACTGAAACTGCCTGTTCATGAAAGCACACGTTCCTCAGCTTTAAAAACCCATGAAAGCATGCAAATCACTCAAAACAAACCCACAGAGAAATAACCTCCCCTTCCCCACTGCTGCCCTGCTGTGGGAAAGACCTTTCGCTATCCCTGATTTCCCCCCAGAGTGAAATCACATTCACCATTCAATACAAAATTAATAAAGGTATATAGAGCATGTTGAGCAAACACTGACATATCCCCAACGGTGAATTTACATCCCCCCCATTCTGTTTAAAATTAATAAAGGAAGACAGAGCACACAAAACCGACATGAGAGAGTATAAAACCCCACACGTAGAGCCCGCCAAGGCTTGGCACTGAGAGGGAGCTGCCGTGCTGGAGTAAGTGGCTCTAAGTGTTAGGAAAAGCACGCTTTGGAAATGCCGGTTCCCTTTCTCGGCCAGGTTCAGGAGGACTCCCTGGCAGCATGCCCGGTGGTTTTGTCACTCGGGAGTGGGCATCGCCTGGCTTATTCGTTGTGTTTGCAATGTTCCTGTGCCATTCCCTTCTTCCTGCAGGTGATGTGCAGGATAAAAGACGCTGTTACAATCGGAGGCTTGCTTGGCTGCATCCCACTTTCCACTTGCCTTCTGCCCTTCCCTCTCCCAAGGGCGCATTCGGCTGTTGTCGGCATGTGGTTATGGGACTGTAAAAATGTTCTGTGATCTGAATAGCCAGCCAAAGGCTTCATCGGCCATAGTGATGGACCAGGGACTGCTGGATCAAGGGAATGCAAATACGATGAATGTCCGTGGGATTAGTCCCCTTCAGCAAATTGCCCTATTTTAGTACAGAAAATAGATGAGAGTCCCCAGATATTGCCTTGGGTAAATCTACCTGAGTGGTTACCTGGCTCTCAGGTACCTCTTTGTGAACTGGGAGGCCTGGCATGGAGATCAAATACCAGGAATATGGGCTCTAGCAATTGTCCTACAGCAATTATGCATAATCCTTTACACTCAAAGCGATCAATAACCCCTTCTTGACTGGCACATATTACATCTGTACCCTTCAGAGCTGTGCAGACCTCCTCCACAAGTGCCAGCCATTGATCTGGTTGCAGAAACTTCCCACAACCAATTGGGAGCAGTTGGAAACTGTCAGTTTTCAAAATGGTTATGGCCGCACATTTCTGAAGAGATAAGAGTTGTCTTGTATTGCATGCTGGCTTCAGGTTAAGCTTTTCTTTATCGCTCTGATGTTCTGCAGACACTGCCGGTTACCCCCAGGTTTGCAGCGCCAGCTTCTCCCACCAGTTAATGTGTATTTTATGAGCCCAGAGATGATGCTGCGGAGAGTGGAGCTGTGCCAAGAAGAGTTGTTCCTGCTTGTCTTCATCCTTGTCTTTTTTTTCTGTACTTGCAGCAGCTGAAGGGGGGAAATGCTGTAGCTCTGGCACAAAAAAGCAGCCCAAACTTCTGTGTAGCGTGATGGCTGGTGTGCAAATCTACAACTGCCTGGGAGCAATGTGTCAACCGTGTGTTGTAGGCTCCTCATATACCAACTCTTCACATTGCTTCTAAGAGAAACTGCACCAGTCTGTGGTGGTCTGTTAGAGGTCTATAAATGGTACTGGCTGCCCCAAAAGTGGCATCTATTTGGGGACTGGCTTGCAAAGACTCTGGAGATTTTTCAAGTTTGATCCCCCAGGTGGGATCAAATCAGTCACTAGGCATTCCCTTGTGCCCTGTGGGACAGACCCACAGCGTCCTCCGTCTGGCAGCACCTCAGTGGGCCCTGGGTACGTGGCCAAGCTGCTAAGCCACGAATTTCAGAAGCGTATTTCATAAGCAATGCCTTATAGCTAACTTAAAGGTGAACTGTTCATTTGGATGGGGCGGCTGTGTGTTAGGTAGGATGAAGCTGTTGCAACAAAACATCTTCCTTCAAAGAAAATCCCTTCCTGTAGGCGAGTCTTTAGTCATCTTTGTAACCTTTGTCATCCTCTCCTCCCTGGGGAGTCTTCTCTGTGACCTTTGCTATTCTACCAAGGCGTCTCATAAATTATTATTCTTTTAAATGGCACTTAGGCTGTCCTAGTGGCTGCTAGCGTTGAAGATTTGCAGTCTACCCTGTAATTTTGAGAGGGAAAAAAAAATGGTTAAGTGACAGAAGAAATATTGTACTTCACGATAAAACTACTTTTGTGTTTCGTTTTCTGCTCAAGTCATTCATATCCCTGTCACTAACCTCATTCAGGTCAAGGGCTTGAGGCAGAGACCGAGCATAATATTTTTGGTCAGGCTGATGCATCTGAATATTACAAACATCTGTAATTTTGGAATTGAAATGAGTTGTGTTAAATCCTCAGGCAAATAATATTAAGGCATAATAGATTACTGAAGTTTGCATTTCTTTTGGCAATTCAGACCAAGGCTCTTTTGGCTGGTTATTCCAGACATTAATGAACCCACTCACAGAAAGGGAGCTGCTCCTTATGGCTGCAGATTGGATCCTGGATTCTGCAAACTTCATAGGAAATTCTGCGGGCCAAGTAGTTGAAATAATAAAGAAAAAATTAATCAGGCACACATTAAACGTGAAGCATGGAAGAAAACATCTGCAGCACTCAGTGGACGTCTGGGTAACATACTTGCAGTGCTGTTTTGCCAGCTTACATCTGGAGTGGTTCATCAGAAGAGAACAGATGCTAGTGTGAAATAGGTCATCATAGCAGCAGGGCATCAGAACAGAGACATTTCTTTTTTTCTTGCAGTAACAGCTATTCCTTTTTATTCACACCAATTATGAAAATGTTAGCCAAGTCTGAAATGTGAATGCATGTATTGTGACAAGCCAATACTCTTAAAGGGCATCAAGGTAAAAACTAACCTAATGAGGAGGCTTCAGAGAAGCAGTCCTTTTGCAGTACACACTGAGTATCCTTTAATAGGCATAGTGACTATTTTTTGTTAAGATTATGACTTTTTTCCCCCCCTTGCTCTATTTTTTAATTTTGGTAGAGATGTTACTGAATGCCTTCTTGGTGGCAAATGCCCAGAAGTGGAGATGCTAATTCACAGGAGTTTCATCAGTCATTTCAAAGGAGAGGTCACATAGATAAGAAAAATGAACAGTACGCAGTATGTGAAGCAGTGACATTCAATGAGTCCTTGTCACTAGCAGCCATTAGCATGCAAGCCTGCTGTTATGTTTCAGTGCTTTATGTGCTTTTCTTGACCAGGCAGGGAGCCTTTGGAGCACTGTAGCAGTTAATACCATACAAGTTATTGTTTCTTTCTTGAATGCCTTATATTTTTAGTACCATTTAGATGCTTCTCCGTCCCCTTGTGCATCTAAAATTTTAAAGAGAATCAAAGAATGCATAATTTATATCTGTCCCAGAGGTAATGGAGTGACTCAATGATATCTGTGAAGGGGATGATTTTAAATTTCATGTCTTATGCAAGAGGTGATTTTTATACGAAAACTGCAAGAATTGGCCTCGGGGATACCCAGATAATTATCTTTACAACAACGAGTGTGGATTCCAGGGGGATTATAGCAGAAAGCTTTAGTGTCTTGTGTATCATCATCCCTTGTGTATCATGGTTGTCATAATCGAAAACATAGCAACTGATAGATCTCAGGGAATATAACTTGTATTTTGACTTGGAATAGCACATGCAGGAGGTGTGAAAAGACAGGTTTACTTTGACTCTGTTGAACAATTCATGCAAGACGCAAGGCATTTGTTTACTGCTGAAATTCTTTCCTTCGGTTAAAGGAAAAAACAATTGTTTACTGATGTTGGGCAGAACACATCAGTACATGCTTTGTCACACAGCACAGTTCCACTAGACTATTTCTGGTTTCATTTACCAAAAGCCTAGAAGTGCCATGGCTAGAAATAAATGTCTGCTTCTTTGATATGCTATATGTTTGAAAATGCACTTTAAGGTCTGTATTACAGACAGTTCAAAGGGAATATAAATTGGTGCAGTATTCTCTCTTTTTTCTTTTCTTTCCAATCCAGTCCCACATATTCATTGCATTTTTATCAAGACTGTTTTCAATAACATGTCTTTAAAAACAACTTACCATTTGGTATTTTATTTAACTTGGACTTTGTTATATTTAAATAATTGTTATGATCTTGCTGCTTCCGTAGTTTAAAATGTTTAACATCCTCTAAACCAATTCTACACTGACTTTTAGCATTGCGTATCCAAGGAGACAGCTGATCTTATTTGCTTTTCCTTTGGAAACTCTCTAGTTTTAACTATTTTTTCCACTCCTTGCAGGATTGGCCATGAGAATTTGTAACGTTCCTTTGGAAATACCGTGATGGGGCCGCTGAGAAGTTACCTTCCTTCGTACAGGTCTGTAAACTCTATTGCATTCTGACTATTTCAGCATGTAGATTCCTGTACCGACTTTTTATCTTTTTTATCTCAAATGCATGCAAACCGAATTAAAATCTAATTTTATTCTGGAGCAAGTGTTGTGAAAAATTATTTTTGTTTCTCGCAAAATGTTTAGGACATAACTCTGTTCTATTGCTGTTGTATAAATGTAGAGTAACCCATTCGTCTTCCCTTTGAAGTGAATTATTGCAGTTTATAGAGTTGAACTGCAGAAAGAAATTGGGCCTGTAAGTCATTTTCACCTCACCACTATGTCTTTCAGTATGTGTTGAAACTGCATTACCCTAAAAGGCCCTGCAATCGATTGCTCCCACCCAGGTTGCTAATATGTGAGCGGCTGTCCCACAGCTATAGCTGTGGATGTTTCGAGAAGCGCACTTAGCAAAGAGTCAGCAGAATTACTGGGGCTTTCGGGTCAGGAGGAGCTCAGGTTCAGGGAAAGTTTAAGAAAATAATAAAAAAAAAAAAAAGTTGATATTTAAGAGACTGTAAAAAGAGCAGAATAATAATGGCTTGACTCCTGTAGCGTCAGCATGGCAAGGAGCGGTGAGGAGCCTGTAGCTAATGCTATGTCCTTGTCAGCCAGAACGATAGTGTTATAAGCACAGTGGCCTGAGATCGCAATGATTTAGAGGGTAGAAAACACTCCTCTGCATTTCAATATGTTTTTCTACACAGCTATATAACAGACACAAATTTGATTTCTTACTGCTTTCAAAGGTAGTACTGAACAGCATTTTTATAGAAATCTGCTCAGAAAAACCAATGGGAATCAACTTTTCCATCTAGGTGGTCATACCCTGCTATCGGATCACACTCAGGGTCTGTGGGAGTTGTATCTGGCCCTAAATAATAATTCTCAAAAATGTTCATGTTTGGAATATGCTCTATTTTATTCGCTTGGTTTACCTGAGAGCACTTTGGGTATTATTGCTTTCCTTGTTGCCTCTGTAGTCACTTGCTATTCCATTAGTCTGTAGGAATTCTGTAGGGAAAGCGGCTTGTAAACCTTAAACAAAAACAAAACCAGGTGGATTTAGGGGATGAGAGGTATCCAAAACAGCTTTTAATTCATTCTTGGAAATTATTATGATTTGGTAATAGCTTTTAAAGCCAACCCAGCTCCAAAATGCTTTAGAAACTCTTTGAACCTAGATGTAAACCTCACACAAGGCTACAGCTTCTGTAATGAGCAAAAGCCCTAGGTCAGACTGGTTGAGATACTGCAGATGGATACAGATCTGATCATGATGCCTCGGGCCTGTGTTGAGTGAAAGCTCTGTGTTCAAAAATAAGTAGCTTTTCAGAGTAATTGCACAACCGTTGAATGATCTCTGTCATGCTAAAGCTTTGACTGCAATGTTTCTTTCTTTAATGATGATATCCCTTAGGGCAAAATTTGTGTTTTTCTTTGGCGGGGGCGGGGCGGGGGGGGAAGAAATGCAAACACTGAAAGACATTTAGGATAAAGGGAGAAAACTTGTTGCACATGTTGGCATTTGGGTTGTAAATCCTTTACTAGCAGCAGCAGCTTTATAAAATCTTCCTTTCCAGACCTGTCTATGGGCGTTGTTTGAATCACGGCTCACCAAAGACTTCCAAGAGCTACTGCTAAATTTGCCGAAGCAAAGTGTGGTTGGGCCTGTGTCCTACTGAATTTGATACAAATGCAGCCAACAGCTGCTGTGCAGAGAAAGCTTAGGCAAGTCATTTGTCTAAAACACGTTTTAAAAGTTTCCTTGTTCACAAGTCTGATTCCTGAAGAATAATGGCTTTGTGATATACATACAAATTAGTATTGTGTTGTTTAAAAGGAGGATAAATACGATATTAGTTTGATATATGTACATATTAGATATGTGTACACTAAGTGGCATAAAATAGTTTGGGTATGGCTGTGCTGCACCTTCATTATAATGCAGAAGCAAAGGAAAACCAATTAAATTAACAGGCAAGACATTTCTACTGAAAAGGAGATAGAAGGTGTAATTTCCCCTTGGAAAGTATTGCCCGAAGGAATTATCAAAAGGTATTGCATTGAACCTTTGCAAGAAATAGATATTTACATCAATAAGAATGCCATCACAGATATATTTTTCATATTACACAGTTATAAAGCAATTACACAGCAGTTGCCTGACTGAAGGCTGAACTCACTGATCCTCAGCCTGGGATTTGGGTGAAGATTCTTCTGCAGCTGTGTAGGTACCTCTTGTACCACTTCTCTGTGGCATCTGGTATTGACATTGAAGGAAAACAGGATACTGATCTAGCCAAATAATTAGTTTAATCCAGGTCAGCTTTTTCCATTTATCCAATGTCTTTCACTGCAAATTTCATGCACTTTTTTTCCTCATAAGTATCCCCTCCTCTTGCACAGCTCTTGTTTTCTTAATCTCTCTTTTATTTCCTCCCTACAATCCCTTGCCCATTCTCCAGAGAAGCCTCCTTTTCCCTGACATCTTTGTTACTTGTTCTTGCTTTGTTGGAGTTTTATTCATTTATTGCTGGAGTTTCTTAAATTTTTCTATTGGGGTCACTAAATGATGCATCTCTCCAAACTCCTTTCGGGGTCTCCTCAAACCTTTGCCCTTAGCATCGCTATGGTGAAACAAGTGTCTTGGTTTTAGGGGGAGCAGAGAAAAACAAAGGCAGTGAAAACAGTTCATGGCTGCCTCATGGGATGGGAAGCTCCTGTCTCCTGGGGCTGGGCTCCTCTGCCCTGTCCTCCTGTTACAGCCTCCTGGGCACATGGCTGGCTGGGGCTGGCTCCTAGCGGGGCTTTGGTGGAGGGAGTGCTACTCCACTGTCTTGCTGCTTCTTCAGTAATGAAAACACAACTGGCAAAATACCAATCATCTGTCAAAAGTCATGGTGGGGAGGGAGAAAAGAGGGGAAGAGCCTAGGGAGAGCACTTTTCCACGTGAGCATGTAAGCATGGCAACCATACCTTTGATCTCCGTACCAGCGCTGCAGGTGGACTTGGAGAGCCCTGCTGCCGCTGTATTAGATACACATGCCTGCCTTAAAGGCATGCTGCCAGAGAGGCCCAACCCGCGATGCCACCGGGCTTTGCTCAGGGCTCAGCTGTCCTGCCAGAGGCTGCGAGGGCAATGAAGTGGCTGCTCGCATGAGATGCATGGAGGTCTCCAAAGAGGAAGCAGGGGGAGCTGATGCATAAACCAGAACCGTGAAGGAGCGTGTTATCTTTGTGCACCTTATATGCAAATAACCTGGCTATGAAAAGGCAGAAAGGAAAAGGGATGTTACTACCTGGAAATGTGCCATGTGTGCATTTGATGCATATATTTGAATTATTGAACAGATGGAAACCAAATAGCCTGGTAGCTGGAGAAAATCTGTAAGCTAGATGCTCAAAGGAAATGTGGCAGAATAAAATAGGAGGATGGGGGAAGTAAATCTCACAAAGCTGCCATGGAGGGACAGTTGCATTTTATTAGAATAGAAATTAAAACAAGACTGTGAGTTTGTAAAGGCTATCGTGTCCAAATCATGGGTTGTATGTGCGAGCTAATATAAACACATATATGCATTTTTTGTTTTTGAATGATGGTTCAGAGGGTCTGTGACCATCCAACTCTGTCTTTTTATTACCCACAGCAAGACAAGGAGCAAGTGATTATTAGAAAAAATAAAATTACAATTTTCTCACCTGAGTAAGGGCTGTGGTTAGAGCAGGAGTTCTGCAAGAGACTGAAATTAATATGGATGCAGGGAAAACAAAGCAACCAACCCAGACAGCAGGTTGACCTTCCATTGGCTTTTATGTTTTGAGTTGTTTCCAAGGAATTTCTAGGAATGATGACGAGTGCTTCCACTGCTCGAGGAACAGCCCAGAAGCATCCTTAAATACCTCCCTGTTGTTTAATCATAGCTACTTCCCAGAAGAATGGGAAAATGGTTGAGAAACTTCTGCAAACTACGCAAAGTGTCCGTAGATCAGGAGTAAGGCTCTTTACTAGCTTTACTCCAGTGCCCATCATCCTCTGTTTCCAAGTGGCATAAATAATGATCTTTGCTGATCTTTCTTAACTCCTGGGGCATTACATAAAAAGAAGGGAGATCTTTAGTGTCAACAGTCAAGAACATGTTAGGGACACCAAAGATAATTTGGCTCAGTTGCCTGTGTTACCAACAAGAGCAAAGATGTCTAGATAATCTGTGAGAGATGTTTATCTAATCTTCCAATGAGGAAGATTTCAGTGCCACCCCGTGTAGTCTCTTCCAGAGCTACACAACACTTAAGGGGTATTTCTAAAATCCAAGTTATGCTTTATTTTCTCCATAGGAAGCCATTTGGTGTCTTATTTATAGTGAAGATAGAGAACAGTTAGACATAACTTTCTTTATGATAATCTGTCAAATAGTAGAAGGAAAAATGACTTTACATTGTAGCTGATTTCATTTGTTTATCTATTTTTCAGAATAAGCATTTGCAGATCTGGTAGGTCCCATTCCAAAACCTTTTTTTCTGTCTTCCTCCCATGTACCTGCATCCCTCCATGTATTGTTAACTTCTTGACTCAAGTGCCAGTGTTAAGAAGCTGAATATAGTCAATATGACTTTCAGATGGACACAAATTATGTAAAATAAGGCCAGAATTTAGAAGCTTGATAATGAATTATGGAAGTATTCCCTCAATTAAAATTACTTCAATCCATATTGTGCCTCGGTTTTGTCTTGGTGGAATCACTGCTAGTGTCTTCTCTCTCTTCAGTCCTTTAAACTCTTCTCAGTATGATACTAGGTAATGAATGACATTGTTGGAGAGACAATAAGTGTGCAACTGATAGCTCTCAGCGTATGGATAATGACACATCTTGCACCTTTTCATTGCCCACATTCTGGCTGCACAGAGATATCTGAACAATAGATGAGGTGAAATGGTGGCTGTAGCACATTTCAGAAACAATAATTGTCCATTCAGGTCCCTTTAAAAGAAAGACAGCAAAGAACTGCTAAGTTTTCTATCACTAAGACCCTCAGAAGAATCAATCACACATCGTGAATAATAATAATACAAGAGGGAGGACAGCTGCTCAACTGAACATCATCAGTATTGACACTTTCCAGGAGGAATAAGCAGTAATCCCCTTGACCAAAGCAGGTGTCACAACAAGATAAAAGTCGCAAGCCACAGCTCCAGTGAGAGTCTGTTGCCATAGACAGAAAGATATGAATTGATTTAATTTCTGAAAGGCAGTTAAAACATCTTCTCCAGTTGAGAGAAGGAGAAATCCACTGTCACTGCTACTATCCAAGTCTCCAGAAACAGCAGTGAAACTTGCAGACCTTGTTACTTAAAAAAACAAGGAGTGTGTTCAGATGACCAAGCGCCAGCCAAAATGAACAGTTACCAAAAAAAATCCTTTCTTTTTTCCACCACAGCCCAGCACAATGTTGGCAGGTTTATGTCCTTTCTCTCCTGCTTTTTAGCTGAAGTATGCAGAAAGGCTACTAGTTGAAATAGTAAACATTAAAGGATTTTTTTTGGATTTGTGTACATGAGAGAGAATCATAGAATCATAGAATCATTTAGGTTGGAAAGGACCTTTAAGATCCTCAAGTCCAACTGTTAACCTAACACTGCCAAGTCCACCACTAAACCAGGTCCCTAAACACCATGTCTACACGTCTTTTAAATACCTCCAGGGATGGTGACTCAACCACTTCACTGGGCAGCCTGTTCCAATGCTTGACAACCCTTTCGGTGAAGACATTTTTCCTAATATCCAATCTAAACCTCCCCTGGCACAACTTGAGGCCATTTCCTCTTGTCCTATCACTTGTTACCTGGGAGAAGAGACCGACACCCACCTTGCTACAGCTTCCTTTCAGGCAGTCACAGAGAGCGATAAGGTCTCCCCTGAGTCTCCTTTTCTCCAGGCTAAACAACCCCAGTTCCCTCAGCCGCTCCTCATAAGACTTGTGTTCTAGACCCTTCACCAGCTTCGTTGCCCTTCTTTGGACATGCTCCAGCACCTCAATGTCTTTCTTGTAGTGAGGGGCCTCAAACTGAACACAGTATTCAAGGTGTGGCCTCACCAGTGCCTAGTACGGGGGGACAATCACTTCCCTAGTCCTGCTGGCCACACTATTTCTGAATGATGGTGAGTTTGATCCTGCAATGAATATATTTGCAATGCAATCACCATTAGAAGCTGCCTGTGATGATTATTCAGGTCCTTGTTGCCAGCCTCGTAAAAACACTTTGACACCAGCTTAATTCAGGAGACACCTTTGTTCATCTTCAGAACTCAAAACTGAGTGAATTTCAATCAATATCATAAGTAATAGTAAGGCAAAGCCTTCATTTTGATAAAGTTTCAGCCTTCTTTCCAGGCTGAAGTGTAGCACACATAGCACTTTGGGATTGAGAGTCCTAAAATATACTGCTCCAAAATGACTCAGATTTCTAGGGTCAATTATCATTTCAGAAAAGGGAAAATATAGAGAAATTGATTATTAAATGCCACAAGTGAAAAAAAAAAAAGGCAAAACTTAAAGGAAACCACATCAACATTAATATGAGTTGGTTGACTCTGTAGAAGAAATGATCCAATAATGGCTGTAGGCAACCATTCAGGAAATAATGTGTTCCTACTTAATGACATCGATCCCACATTTGGGAAAAAAAAAAAAAAGACCACTGAATATTGTGTTCAAGAGGCTTTATAAGAATCAGAGGAAAGCTTGACCAGGCAGTTTGCTCAAACAGCAGAAATGAAAGTAGAAAGATGAAAGAATACCTTGGTTAAAGCCACTCTTTAACTTTGAGCTTTCAGAACACTATTAAAAATTAACCAAGGAAAAGGTAAAACATACTATTGCCCAAAATATCCTAGAACTCAAAAAATTATTCTCCAGCTAACTAGCCACATGGGTTTTTTTCCTAGAATCATAGAAAATTAACAAGTAGCTTGAGGGCCCTGCAGCTGCATCAGCTGTACTGACACTCTTCCCATCAGAGCTGTGGCTGACCCATTTCTGAGGGCCTCCACTGATGGAGATTCTTTGGGCAATTCATTCCAAGGCCTAGTTTTCCTTACCGTTAGAAAATTGCTTTTTTTCTTTTCTTAACCAGCAAGTTACTTCTGTCCTACCTGCAATGAACAAGAATGGGTTATTCCCTTTTTCCTTGCAACCATCTTTAATATTTTCAGGGTCTTTTGTCATGTTTCCCCCAAGTCTTGTCTTCTTTACATTAAACAACAATTTATTCCTTCAATTTTTCGTCATGTTTTGTAGAGTACCCACTGTCAATTGGTCACATCCTCTTTAAAACATGACATCCAACACTGCACTTAAGGTTATGGTTCAAGTCTTTCCAAAGTGAAGTAATAAAGGAGAATTCCCTCATGTGTCTTGTAGATAACATTCTCCTTTATATTTCCAATCTGACATTCTGACATATGTGACAGCGACTCTGTTGAAGCTTGTGATCCACTGGATAACCTCAGATCCTTCTTAGCAAGACTAAATCTATTTGGTTATTTCCCGTTGAGTGTTTCCTGAGTTGACTGTTTCTGACCTCACCTCTCAAAGGTAATTGCCAGCAGCTCTAAGATTCCCTCAGTCCGTTATTTACGTATTCTAGGGTGAAATTCATAAGGCCCAGCGAATTTGAAAAATTGTAACTTATCTCAGTTCTCTCTAATCTACTTTTTCCTATTATGACCTGAATTTCTACTCCTTTGTCTTCAGTGTTAACTGTTGTGGCTTTCTGATCACAGCTGATCCTTCAAACAGCTTTTCCTCCCATTGAGTAGCAAACCAACTCATTCTTCTCGCCATTGCTAATAGTGGTATTCTTACTATTGCGCTTACTGGTTTTCTTAGGAAGGTTTTCTACTTTTACATCCCCCTACCAAAAGTACATTGCAATGTTACACAGGCTAGAGGAAGGGCTTTGAAAGACAGGGTACAATTTTCATAATATGGGACTCCACAAAGGAACTAGACTTACAAGAGCAGTTGAAGACAGTTATGGCAGTACTTGACAGGTAACACACAGATGTCCCTATTCTTACAGTCTCGGTGGAAACCTGACTTGATCTAATTAATGACAAGGAACCAGCACCAAAGAGAATAAAGGAAAAGTTTTCAGAGGGACCAATGGTCTTGAAAGCAAAGGTCATATATAAAATCCAGGAGAGGGCTGAGTCTGAAATATGGCACCTTGTTCATAAAATTGACTGCCGTCATATGTTTTGCTTAGAGGAGACTTAATTTCTTCATAACGCTGTTCTTTCAATGTTTGAAGGCCACCAATTCACTTATGTAGTGAATCACAATGTTCTGTGTTTCCTTCACTTCATGAAAACATCCCAGGTGTCCCATATTTTAGTATTCTCTCTTCACACAGCCTTTTTACTCTTTTGAGGTGGCAAAGAAACAAGGGGAGAAGGGAAAGGAGATGATTACAGAGTAACAGGTTAAAGACATAGCATCTTCTGCAACGAGCTCTAATACTGTTATCAAATATTCCTTCTTTTTTGCTGTTTTTTTTTAGTGTGTGTGAACTATTCAGCAATGTCTTAGAAATCCTGGCCAAAGTTCTGCAGACCACTTGCTGTCAGATTCTCATGTCATTCACACATGAGTGAGATCAATCAAATGCACTATCTGGTCCCAATGAAGTGTAGATATACAGAGAGAGCTGGTTGTCCTCTTGTTCTGGGACATGGAACATTTTGAGCCTCTAATCCATCCAGGAGCATTCCCCTTTAATGCTGGAGACCTTTGCCTCCAGATTTTGTAACGGTCAGTCCCGCAGTCCTTCCTCCATTAATGCATCTTTGATTTTTCCACCTCTGTAGCTCCGTCTGTAGGTTCAACTGAGTTGAGATTTCTGTTGGGAAGTTTGTCAAGAGCCATACAGCCAGCAGGCAGCTTGCAGTGCCATAGGACAGGCTTTCAGAAAAAAGTCAGCGTTTGATAGCCAAATGCAACATGCTATTTTAAGGTCTTTAAGTTATAATAAAAACCCCACAAGTCTACATGGGTGTCCTTTATGACAGCATTTTGTTTGCTTCTTTGAAGTCATTTCACTGCACGTGCTGAGCATTCACTGGACTGCTGACAGTCTCACCGCTGAACGCATGATGTGCTTAAGACTATGGAGCCTACATCAAACCTGGACTCTGCTCTGCAATCCCAGCCCCTCCCCTCCAGGCATAAGCTCGGGCTACGGACTTCTTGTCTGGCACTCCCAGTAGAGAGCTGTAACTCAGCAGCCTATGGCCTTGGTCCAGAGTCCATTCCTCACTCCCCTAGTTCTCCTTCTGTACTCCCTTCTGCAAAATTTCCCAAAAGATTTTAAATGCTTGGTTCATACTTCAGTTCAGGAGGATTCAGGTGCTTAGTGAGAGTCCACAGACCTACAGATAAGGGTTTACATCTACACAGCTCTCTACTAGTAGATAGGAGTTCCCTCTGCCCATTTTCCAAGCCAACCAGAAGCTGTGTAGCACAGTTAGCATGATGCTGAGTACAAGCTAATAATTGCCGTGATTGGCAGTGTTTATTAGCTCTGACTCAGTGCAGTTAACTTGGCCTCAGTACTGCTACTAAGTTTATGTGGCTTCCAGTTGCCTCCGACCCTGAGCAGAACAATCCTGAATTTGCTCGGTGGGGGCCCAGCCAGCTGGTGTCAACACCCAGACCATGCAGGCACGTGCTGTGGTAGGCTTTGCCCAACACTTAAACCACAACAGATCCCTAGAAACAAATTACTCTGTGAGCAGTGGAGAAGCCTCTTTTAACAGATCAATGTCTCCTGTCCCCTAAAATTCCCACCTCAGTTTCCCGGCTCCCACTCATGTCCCTGCAGGCAAGGGACAGCCCGTGCTGTGGAGGCACATCCATGCCAGCCGGCAGGTCTGCCCACACCTGCCCATTGGCTTTTCCCAGGCAGAGTTTATGCTGGCTGCTCTGCCTGCCTTCCTCTCCGTAGGCAGCAATTTGTGTGCTGCTTCGCCATCCGGCTGCTGGTTTTCATTAAACTTCTAGTAATGAAATTACCTCTTGTGACTTCTCTCCAACTTCTACGCTGGCTTGAAAGTGGGTTCAAATTTGCTACTGCCCCAGCTCTGCCAGTAAAGGTGTAATAGATGGACAGGCAGACGTTCAGTTAAAAATAACCGGAGAGAATGAAAATCATACCTGCTCTTTGCTCTTAGGCTGCATTTTTTTATTATTTTGATACTATATTATACAGATCTGATCTCAGAGCATACTGCCTTCAAGCTCTCATTTCCACACTCATCACCAGAGGTTACCCTCCCTTCGGCTGAGCTTAGTGGCTCAGCAGATTCTTCCTGAATTGGATTTGAGAAATGATTCGTGTTAAAAGAACTATTTTTTTTAAATGGTCTTTTTTTTTTTTTTAATGACCCTAGTATGGTTTTGGGCATGGCCAGGCAAATGCTTGAACTGAGGCATCTGAGGGAATGTGGTGGAAGGGGGAATGGGTCAGGAACAAGGCCCTGGTCTGCTCACCAACATCTAGGGCTTTATATCCCTCACTGCAGTGCTGTTATCACAGAGGCAAATCCCTGCTCGCTAGTCCCCTTATTTCTACATGTTTTATCTCCACAGTCTGGGTAGCTTATAGGACCCTGTCCCAGGCAAGAAACTGCTGTATCAGCCCCAAATTGAACAATAAAAAAGTGTATGTGTAAACTATTGGAAACATTTTTACTAAAAAATCGGGAATTTTGCATGTTCTTGATGTCATTCTGTATTTGTGGCAGCACAGCTTTTATTGTTGCATGATCTCCCCAGCACTTTGGTGTTCATATTCCTTGGGCAGTATGGGAGATGGCCAAAACCTTGCCCTTTAGGTCTGTCAAGAGGTGAGGTAAAGAACAAAACAATTTGATCTCAATAAGATTTAACTGTGCTATGGTCTGTAGCTGAGTCAATTACTTTGGGTATCAATAGTATAAGAAAATATACAAGGACATTTGGGTTTGGCTGTAGGAAATGACTAATATAATGAGGAATATAAGTTCCTTGTTTTCCTTGGTGGAAAGAGTTGACCGATGTGACTAGAGCATTTTGTACCTGGGATTATTACTAGCTTCTTAATCAAGGAAGTCTGAGTAGTTTGGCTACGTTGCCACGCTCTAACTCTTCCCTGCTCCCCACTCCATCTGAGACAGATTATAGATTGGACAAGATTTGAAATGACTCTTGTTTTCAAAGCATGGTTTTGTGAAGAAGCAAAGAGCAGTTGCTGCTTTAAGAGAATCTGTCACCTTGTCCTCTAAAAGAAAGGCAACAACAATCTTTTCCAATAATGGACCCATTATCTCCCTCCTGGAATTTATCAGGCAAGAAACATATTGATCCAATTTGCAGGTTGCAGCCTGCAGTTCTCTAAACATGTCCAAACCCCTAGCACATGATGATGGCCAGAACTTAGTCTGCATTTAGTTTGCAGACTTGTACTTCCACCTCCCTTCTCCCTTGCGGGCTGCTGTTCTCTTTACAGTCCAAGTAACTTAAAGTGGATGAAAAATTCCTCTGTTTCAACTAATTCATTTTAACTCTGTTCTTTAGGAAATTCTCTTACAATGTTTTTCCTCCTTGGTCTCTCACCAGCTGTGAATTTGGAGCAAAAAGTAGTGCATGGAAGTATTTATATCCAAGCAAAATATGCTTAATTGGAATTAAAACAAATCTAGAAACTTTTTTCTATTTATTATTTATAAATTGTTGTCATTTTTTAGTATTCCTTTTGGAGCCTGTATTTTTGTTTGCATAGAAGTGGCAGTTCCCTTTTAATCTCTGGATCTGCTTTTTAAGATTGCTTTTTAAGATAACTGACACCTTATCCTTCTCAGAAGACCCTGTTGTAATGATTCACTGTGCTTTACCTGTCATTATGAAACAAAAATGAATGTGAAATCATTAGTTTTCTGATCGATTTAGAGTGAGAAAGATAAATCTTCCTTGTTTGTTAGAAACCATTCATAGAGGCTACTATGGCAACAAAATTAATGACAAACAAGGAGGCTGTTAATTAATTGTTCAGGCTGACTAGAATAAGAAAATCCTGAATCTTTGCTGAATCCATTTACTACCATCCCAATAGCTCTTGGATATTTGTTTGAAGAGTTAGTGCATCTTTTTACTGCACTGGGAAAAAAGAGGTTTGTGATAATAGAATTGAAAGGGCGCACGGACTCCATTAGCCTTCCCTCTGTGATCCCATTGGACGTGATCGCTAAAGTTTGGGTCGTGCTCACAATGATCCCCTCTGCTGCTGATAATTTGATGAATAAAGCTGATAATGCCTTTAGGCCACTCAGGGCATAAACAAATAGGAGTAGTCCCTGCCTCGAGTTGTTTACAGTCTGCAAAGCTGATGCATGCCAAGTAAAAAGTAATACTTTGGGATGCAGGCAAAAAGGGTATTTCCAATTGCTTTTTAAAATAGTCCTGGGATGCTAGCAGAGATATTATGTTGATACGTGTTAGTGGACATGAGATGAGGGGAAGAATATGTAATCTCCCCGGGAAGAGAGGAAGAACCCTTGGGAGGCCTATAGGCAGTTAAGTATATAAACTACAGCAGTTTCCTTATTGCTAAAGTTGGCATATTATGCTCTGTAAAGCAGGATTGATATGTTTTCTACAACAGAAGGATCAGCCAACAAACCGATTCAAGGCGTAACTTATGGAGAGACTGATCTGCTTTACTTTTTGGAACAAATTACAGTTTGAAAAAATAAATGCATCTATGAAATATGAACTAGGGAACCGAAGAGCACCCACTTTGACTTCCACGATGAAATTCCTTCAACAATTGACTTTCCTTCACAAAGTCAACAATTGTCGCCTCTGAATAAATTAGGAACAAGCTTCCAAGGCTGTGACAGGGATCAAAAGTAGTGACCAGACAACTGAGAGCATTTGCTTTTCCATAATAACTCCTCAGTAAAGAGCTAAATCCAGACTACTCAAACAAAGAATAAAGCCGAATACTGGTTACAATAGTATATTACATTTTCCGCCTGATGGGAACTCATGCGGTTATTACTCTGGTGACTCTTTCCCCACTAGGTTTCATCATTTCTCTATTAGACTGAAAGGTAACGCTATAAATAAAAAGTGCTGTGAGTTGGTATTTCCAAAAAAGGTAGTGGTGGCTGTTCACAAGCTGTGCATTAGTGTGCTCCACAGCAACGAGTAGGTTTGCAACACCATATGAAGCAGTTTGGCATGCCTTATCTTCTTCTCACAGCCATATATGTAAACTAGGAGGGTTACCTACTGTGCGGGACATGTACGTGATTGTGGTCCCTCAATCCTTACTTGGACAGAACTCCAATTAGCTCTACTTAGAGTTTCCTTCTTGGTTGTGTGGCCAAAAGAGCTATATGGCTATGTGTGATGATAGCTGTATCGGGTAAACAGTGATGTGCAGGGTCTGCTGAGAGAAGAAAGGCTCTTTCCCTTGCTTGAAAGCAGCCATTAGAATATTTCTTCCCTTCCCTCACTCTAATGTTTACAAATCTTAGCTTTTTCTTAGCTAGCTAAGGAGGAGGAAAAAGCCTCAGTGCAAATAATAACAAGGGGATTCTTTTCAGTACAGTAGTAAAGATACCAAAGGCCATCCTGTTTTCCAGGTGCTCTTCTGCTTCTGCCACCTGTGATATCTACACCAAACATGGTGTCATCAGTCAGCTACGGCATGGTGGGTTCATGCATATTTGCCAATTTGCAAATTATGCATGTGGAGCTCTTAGCATAGCTGTTTCTTTATCTTTCTGCTTTTCTTCCTTCACTAATGATTCAAAATGCTTACATGCCTAGCATCAGAGGGCTGTTTTCTATGCTTGCCATTTGCCTTTGTACACCAATTAGGTCTTTGTAATTTAAATGATGTTTTATTTGCTGATTTGGAAGCATCCTTGTTGGTAGAATGAGGTTTTCTTCATCCTGCAACTGTTCTTTGATATAATGATTTATTAAGGTACTAGGAGAAATATTGATCCTGCTAATAGCTTCTGCCTTGCCACAGAATGCCTTACATTTTACTCACTGAAAGGGCCATATTCCTTTTCTCATCATCTGATTGACCATAAATGCTTTGGCCTTTCCCCAGCAATTATCACACTTACCAAAGCAGTGGGTAAAAGTCAAGTATTTATAGACTAATTAGAGAAGTCAACATGTCCAAATGTGTACTTTACATAGTACAAAGAGTTATTGGACAGCGCCTTGAAATTAGGGAGTGGTTCCATACTGTTCAAAAACAAATTAGCAAATTCAGAGGAGTTATGTATATATTATCGATTAGGACTGTCTTTCTGGGAATTACTATGTGGAGTTATATGCTGGGCCTGTGATTTATTAATGGCATTTATGCTTACATTTCATTGGTATTTTCCACTGTGTTCTCCTTCATCTATCCCAACCTCCTCTTTCTTGAGAAAGCTTTCTAATGTTAATGCCTGCAAGGTGGTGGTGAAGGCATCAATTTTGTAACCCATCTGGAGCTGATTCCTTTTGTAGTTTTTATTATCGACCTTGGAAAGTGCATTATTCCTATGGTAGCCACAAACGCTGAAAGGGAATAAGGGGCAGCTGCATTGAAAATATGGGACAAGGCTTTTAAAGGTCACAGTTTTGTTCACCAAAATGAAGCCAAATGGAGATGGAGATGACCTGATCACCTGCAGACCCAGTCACCGGTGTCTCCAATAGGCTACATTAGGTTGTGGATGCAGCATTATGGAAAACAATTTCCTCTATTTTATCCTGTCTTCATTTCCCTTCCTGTGATTCAGGCACAAAGACTCAGATTGGGGTATCGCAAACCTGAGTCATTTACTTAATGCTAATTTAAAGGAAATTCTTCTTCATGAGATTGGGGGACTCATTGCTTCAAAGTATTGTTTGGTCAATATTTTGATTGTCTAGATTCAGATAAGGTTGAGGCATCCATAGATTCGTGTTCCAGAGTTATAACAGTTAGTGAAAACACATTAGTAGAGGTATGTTAATTTTTATGTTTCACAGTTGGAGCTAATTTCTGGCTGTTTAGGGGTCAGAAAGACTTTGCATGTGTGAGGCAGATTATCAGAAATTGTTTTTTTATAGTCCTTTGGAAAATTTCCTCCAGCAAAGACTGTTGAAGACAGGACATAGAGCAAGTTTTGCTGCTGTTCAGAAATGTCCCTTGCTCCTACGCAATCACATACCCCCAAAACTCTGTCCAGAAAGCACGAATAGGAGAGTATTAATGTTGCCTTGCATTGAGATCTGTATCTCTAATTATGCAAGTATTAGTCTGTTCAAAATTTGTTTTTAGTTAACATTTGGTACTTGTGTTTTATTTTGCTCAGTGTAAGCACTGTTGCTAATGAAGCTGTCACATAGGTGAGATGACTTTCATCACCCACATGTAAGCTAGTCACCCTGCATAGTCAATGAAGACAAGCAGGCATTTCTAGGACAGGAATCATCTCAGCTTTAAATAGACATGCAAAATAAATCAGATTCATCGCACCCTAAAAGTGTTTCCCTCTGTTAACAGTGAAGAGAGCTGGGAGTGACTAGCTTAGAGGGAGGTGTCCACAGTTCAGTGAGATGAACCTATGATGATGTGGTACGTGGGATGAATTACCCCCTCTAAGTCCCCAAAGGAGAAAAGATGCTGCTGAGAAAGCCTAGATAGCATGCTCAAATTCAATCCCAATTTTTTAAATTATCTAAATTAGTTGAGGTCTACCCTACGTGTCTGATGTGCTGGGTTACTGCTGGTCTGGATCTGATTTGAGTGTAGGAGATGGGGCCTTCATGGATGTAAATCTGTACAGCTCCATTAATGCCAGCAGAGCTCTGGTAACTGCATCAGCACAGGATCTGATCGGCAGAAAGGTAATTCTCTACCTGAATTACAGTAGCAGTCAGGGGATGAGATAATATCTTCCTTTAAACAGGCCAACGTGATGCATGGGTTTGCCTTGTTCCAGCTGCAGTAACTTGCTGTAACAGTGATGGGGAGACAAGGGGAAGGGGGCTCCCCTTTGCAGTAACTGCAAATGGATAGGTTGTACCCAGGGCATGGCTGTTCCCGGGGCGCTGTGTTTAAACCACGGCAGCCCATATGGAGGGAACAGAAAGGACCCCACCCCGTGGCCAGCGTCGTCAATAAATGCCCTTAAGTAGTTTCTCTACGGCAACATATCTTGGTCTCCGAATGTTAATTAATAATTGATCTTGTTATGTATGTAGAGGACTCTCTATAATTCAATTCTCTATATTTATGTCTCATAAATGACTCTGCCTTGTCAGATTTTATGGTGAAATAGTAGATCCAAAATTAGCATAATGTAACAACCAAATTGCATATATAGCCTTGATCTGCAAACACTTTTGCCCATGAATAATTTTCGTTATTACAACTGAACTCGCTGGGACTCATATGCTTTTGCGGGGTAAGAGCCACAATGTTTATTGAATTAATTTCTTTCATACACTACATGTGTTCAAATGAAACTAATTTAACTGTCACGTATCTAGGCATTTCTCAGCATATATTATGTAATTAATTTTTTTAAGTGTGGTTCTAGTGAATCAGAGGCCTAGCTAATATTTCCAGTAGATACTTAGACAAAACTGAATCTGAGTTCATGTCATGAGATAGAATCTTACTTTATATATGTCTATGTGTTAATATATGTTGTATTATTTAACACATACTATTATATATGTAATTATAGATATCTATACATAGATGGACATATACAGATAGATATGCGTGCATATATATATATGTAAGCGCATGTAAGACTCACTCTCTCCATATATATATGTATATATGTTACATATATAGATATACACATTCTATACATTTGAAAATACAGACTATTGCTTTATTACTAAATGTATGTAAACCCAGGTATACCCACGCTAGTCTAATGCAAACCCATCTATCTTCGCTTTCAAATAACCAATCTGATTCTATTTCTGGAGTTAAAACAGATCATTCCGCTTGTGGGGACTAGTGTGCTGTGTAACTCTGTGAAGAAGGAAACTCATAAGATTCAGTTTTAATGCTCATCCGGTCTCTCAGTGCGGACAAATGTCATCTGCTTTGTGTCCGTGTGTTGTGAAGCTGAAGAAATGTTGCACGTTGTAATGACACTGTGCTTATATATTGCTTTGCTGAGAAGAGGGAATGAAGGGAAGGTAAGAACCTTGCCAATAGCCTGTAAATTTAAAAATAGAAAATAAAAAGTTATCTGATATTTTTGTATTTAAATGAAACAATAAGGAATCTTTAAATGAAACAACAAGGAAATACACTGAGCTTGCTCTGAGGATGTTGCTTAATGATATACAAATAATCACTCCGATTGCAGTGTTCGAAATGAGTGTGGTTTATGATCTAATGTCTAAAGATCATTAACCAACATCTGCTATTTTCTGGAAACGGTGCTGAAAAAAGCCCCAAATATAAACTCCTTCAGTTAAATTGCCCTTTTTATATGCTGTAAGTAATGGGGAGAGAACCGTAGGGAAGTCTGGAGGTGCTGCTCACATTCGGGTAAAATGAGATTGTTCTCTGTCATTCAGAATTGACCTGGAGAGATTACTTGTAAAGGAAAAAGTGGTTGTTATGCTTACTTCTCTTATTTTAAATGGACTCAGGCAGCCATGAAGGCTTTTAGGCAGGACGTAGTACATTTGGCCTGTGGGGCTGGCAGTGGTGGCTTTAATGCATTGCTCGCTGGCCCTAATCCCTGATAGTGTGGATCTCAGTTACGGTGCTCAGCGCTCCCACGTGGACCTGATTTCTGATAGCCGTGCGCACGTGGTGGTGTGCCTCGATTCACAAGATGCCCTGTTGACGTTAGCGCAAAGTACTGCTAGATGCAAATAAAGCTGTCCAAGAGTGGCCCCTGCGGGAGAAATTCTGGGCCTGAGGAGTGCTGGTGTGTGGGTGTCAATCCCCTCACTTACCTGGTCATGTTATTTGGCTAGTATTAGCATAGGAGTTAAGATAAGTCAGATGTGTCCTGCTGTGCTTATAGACCGAGCTCGTAATATAGAAACGCCCTGTTTTCCATCCTCTGCTCATAAGATATCTTTATATTCACTGGCTTTTCCAATGAGCTTGTCAGGCTGCTTGTAAGAGGAAGGCTTTTTAAGATTGGATCCCTTAAAAAAGATGACTGTAGATAAAAGTGCATCAGTGCACATTAGGGATGAAATTTTCAAAGCAAGAACGTCCTGTTGAGCTCTGTTTTGCCATTGTTGGCTTATATGTTCCTTCTTTTGTGTGAAATGCAGTACAAACATCTCTGCCAGAGGCCTTTTATTTTGGGGTTGATCGGAATTTAAGGTCAACTGCTTAAAAATGAGATTAAACAAAGGTGATGAAGTTATACTGAAAGTGAGCTGTTTCAATTAAATTTATTTTTTTAAAAGGAAACAGCCTACAAGGTGGCACTTACATTATTATAGTGGCAAACAGCTACCATTGCTGAATGTATTTCAGGGCAAGGTATAATCTGTGCACAGCGTCACCACCCAATAAATGAAAGCGGTTTGAGGTAGTTGATTCTTCAGTGAAAAAGCAAAATGCTTTGGGTTTTCTTTACTGTGGGGCAAGAACATACTTTGGGCTGGTACCACAGCAGTGGATGCACGTCTGATTCTCACCCTAACTTTCCCTAATGAGGTTTATTTATGTCCCCGCTCTCAGCATGATCACCAGTCATTTAATACTGTCATTGAGGAGTATGTGTGTTTAGGGTTTTTGCAGAGATGCTGATAACATGTAAACAGGGATTAGTGGAGCTCAGCAGCATTTGGTTGCATTTTTCAGTTCATTGTTTTGACATGTGTTCCCTTGCAAGTGGTTTAACCCCTGGTGTATTCCAGTTCTGTAAAATGAGGCAAAACAATTACTGTCCACCAAACAGACTTATACCCAGGCACGAGTTTATTGGTGTTAGGGAGCTCCTTGAGAGTCATGGACAACGACAGTGAAGATGTTGAAAACAGTCTAAATGATACTAATATTTATTTAAAAGAGAAACACTTTCCAAACCTTTTATTTTAAGTTGAAGAAGAAGAGTATAGGTAAAAGCAATGTTTTAGTTTTATTAAGCTAAACTTGTAATTTATCAGCCCTCGGAGTAATATACTTCCCTTTGGATATAATAGAAGATGTCCCTGCATACATCAGGCTGGCTTCAGGTGTCATTTTCTTATAGGCAATTGAGAAAGCTGCCTTCTTTTCCCTGTGATTCAGGATCCTGCAATCCGAGGAGAAAAAGGGTTTTCAGAAAGAGAAATGACAGTTCCTTTAGGTTTATGTTAACATTATCACACTGACTGAAAAGGTCAGGAAATTCGAGATTGCCTGTAATGTTACAGGCTGTAATGCTGGCTCAGGTGAGTTAACCAGCCTATGGAAGGCGGTGGACTTGTGCTGACTTAGCACGAACACCCTTGGAGCTATATATTTAACCATTCTTGGTTAATTAATATGCTAAAATTTCATTTTTATGTATCTTTGGACATGTATTGCTGGGGAAATGTCAACTTGAGCATAGACGGAGACTGGAGTCTTCCTAGCGACTTGAAAAATCAGGTACAAGCTGAGCTTCTCTGCTCGCCTGCTTTAAGTGGACAGGCAGGGCCAACTAGACATGCCCAGACCACATACCCAGACCAACCTTTGTCTTCATAAATCTCTTGTCCTTCCCGATGAGTTGACTCTTTAATTGGCCATTGTCCTTCTAGCCGAGCAGGACTAGATGAATTTCTCCATTAGAGCACTACAGAGCTATGTGCTATGAGTTGTAATGTGAAAAACTTACTGTGCAGGAACAACAAAAAAAAAAGAAGTGCTAAGTTAAAGATGCTTCTAACCTGACATAAATAACCTCTGTTGCCAGTCACCGCACCATATCATGGATCAAAGTTGTTTTTTTCTAACAAACATTTGAGCAAGCAGTTTTGAATTTGTAGATGACATTGGAAACCACTCCTGTGTGGCTTGTTGGGTTCTTTTCTTCTTTCTGAGGTTCTTATTTTGAATCCACTTATAAGTCACCAATGTTGTAAGCAAAATATTTCATTATTACATTAAAGGAAGAAAAGTGCCCTTGGCCTGTGGTCACATTGACCAAGATTTTATGGTGGAATTTTAAATCCCCTAACCATAGGGATTTGTAAATTGAAATATAGATGCAACCTTGAAATGTACAGTTTCAGCATTGTTGGCTGTGATAAATATGAGCCATAAAGTAAACCTGTGCTCTGAACCACATTGGATCAAGCATCGTTGCTGAAACTCCTTTGCCATTTTTCTGTGTTTCTCTTCTCAGCATCTGGTTCTACAGATCACTTTTCTCCATTTCAAGGTTGTATTTTTTTCTGAGGCTGGGGTTAAGGAATTGTCACATCCCAAGGGGAATCTTTGTTTTATTTTTTAATCTATCTTGCTGTAGCTTTATTTCTGCAGCAAGTGGTTTCAGTAATCCATACTGATGAGTTGTCCGCTCTCCAGGTAGGGTTGACAGGTAGATTTATGAACCAGGAGAAGATAATCTGCTTCCACAAGGGGTCACTGGTACCAGTGCACATAGCAACTACTTTCTGCCATGCTTCTGTAAAGGGCAGGTTTAGACAAGCCTCTCATCAAAAGGAGTAAAAAAGAAAGAGGAGTTTTTACTCTTTAGAAGATACCTACAAAGAAAAGGGGCAAAACAGATAAATGAGAATGCTTTTAAGAACATCTTTTCTTTCAGTAGTCAGGTAGCCAGATGTCAGAAGTCAGAATTCCTTTGTGCCATCCCTATCTGAGTTGGGACTTCACCGTTCTCTGCTGATGTGGGATGCTTGGCTGACGTCGCTTCAGAGTCTGCGTTTTAATGGCCGTGAGGATTGCTAGAGCTACAGATAGCATAACAGGAAATTGTTAATTCATCTGTAAAGTAGAATCTGTACGAGTAATTAATATAATTTCTCCAGAAATCCATATGCCTGCCTGCCTATTGTTAAAAGAGGTTGCCACAGGGTGTAATTTTAGGACACTTCTCTCCTGGTTTCTTTGTGCACAGGCAGCAAAGGTTCCTGGTGTCAGGGGACAAATCTCCCTTTTAATTTTTCAGTCTGCCTGAAAATCACCTTTGGAGAGAGGCAACTCCATTAACAGGAATTAATGGAGCCCTTTCTGTAGGCAGGGTTCTGCCCAGAGTGCTGGTGTTTGTAATAATCAGGATATTTCATGAGCATGTTATTTCTGTGTTCCTAGAGCTTTATTTCGAAGCTGATTGTCTCAGGGTGCATGTAGCTCCCCAGCACACTCAAAAATACCAAAAGGTTTTTGTCTTGTTTTGGCATCCTGTCTGTGTGCAGCTCCTAGTCCCCCAAGGATAAACAGAGGAAAGCTTTTCTCTGCTATCTGGTGATAATTTTCTAAAGGTCAATGTTGTCATCCCTTTTACAGGAAATCTTACCTGTCAACCGCTGCCCAAAATGGCTAGAAGATATTTCTTTGCATTTCACTTGCAGTGGGGCTTTCCATGTGCAGCAACGGCTAAGCCTTTTTGCATTCAGATGTGCTTTGTGCTAATATTTTTTTTTTTTTAAACAATGTTCTGCCTTTAAAATCATCATCTCTCTCGTTCCTTCCCTGCCATTCGCACCAGTTCCAAAATCCCTGGAATGTATGGCACAGATTCCCAACATAATACTTTAACTGCTGATATGGGTTTTTTTTCTTTCCCTCTTTTCTTTTTCCTGGAAGAAGAACAAATGTAAGATTCATGCGAGGTGAAGAGACTGTAACTCCCAACAGCATTGTTTTATCTCCTAACATTTAGAGGTGACTTTTAGAGCTGGTCAATGTGAGGAATGAGTTCCTCATCAGAGAAAATTCTCATTGCCATCAGTTTTGATATGTATTTACCGGGTTCCAGAAGGACATTGTCTCCTCCTGCATCCCCATTCAGCACCGTCCGGTGAGGGGGACAGTCTCGTACCGCCTGACTTAATCACAGCTACCCAGTCCTCTTGGCCAGATGGGAGCTGCATTCACCTCTCAATTTGTTAGAAACAGATGTTTTCCTCAGAGGAAAGGAAAAAGAGATGGAAATACATAGCAGCTGCTGTGAAATTTCCATTGTGGAAAGATCTATCTAATCCAGGGTGGAATTTCTGGTCACAACCTGCAGGTAAATGCCTGTCCTGGGAACTCCGGCTAATTTGTACTTAGGTACACACCACTCACCGGAGATGTGTGATGGCAACTGGCAGGTTGCAGACTTCAACAAAAGCTTCTTCACAAAAATCTTCAACAATTGAAATCAGTAATTTCACCCCACTGCAGATTCCTTTGGTTCTTTTCTAATTAGCAGGCTTTTGTGGGATATGAATACTGCTTCTTGCCCAGCTGTAATCATATGCCAGTGTTTGGGCTAGAAGGAGGAACAAAATAAAAAAACCCAAGGAACATTTTATTTTGGATTAAATAAACATTTGTCTCCTCAAACTGGTCAGAGAGAAATTAATTGTTTTATTCTTCTGATCTATTAATTACATGTACAGGCAAGCCCATGTAAGCTTTTCCTGCATGCTCTATCATTAAAGAATGGATTACGTCTGAATTAAATTACTGTGTTTCCATCAAAGGTCTCAGTGGGTCAGGGTAGTTGGCAAGATTTATAGGCTAAAAAGAAGGAGGTCAATGGATGTCAGTGGTTAAGAAATATATTGTTCTGCTGGGGGAGTTATCCTTTCCTGAGAGTCTGAATTGCTCTTTTTCTCATTCTTAGCATCTCTTCGCACCCTTGCACTGCATGGACATTAATTCTAAACTCCTGTAGTTTCTTGTCAGTTCTTACCCTTTCAACCACCAAGAAACATTGTGTCAAGTGCATGCTTTCCAAGTCCCTGCCTCAGACAGGGAAGCGTAAGAGATCATGATGGCAATGCTTAATTTTCCAGGATGAGATCTATTCTTAGTCCTGTTTTGTCTACAGTGGTGGAACTTTGTGTTTGCTGGCGGTGACTACAGACACAATTGCTTTCTCACTGCTGCAACCATAATAACTGTCTTCTGCCTTTTCCTCTGGCTACGTAGAAAAGCAGATGAGAGTGGAAAAGTGAGAAAAAACTTGACAAAAAAATTGTTTCTTGAAGGTGAGATTCACGGGCAGAAAAGGCAGTAGATGTCACCTTTGGGTCAGCAGCAGAGAGCAGTGGTTTAAGAAAGAGGGAACAACTCTATTATTGTTTTAAAAAGTGACAGACAACTTTGGACACCCAGTTGTTTTTCTACCCTATCATAAGAGGTCTTTTCCCAAATTTCGATTTCATAATTAGAAAATATATGTAATTATGACACAATCTGAAAAGCTTCAGTAAACACAGAAAATTGCAGGTGTCAGATTACCTTACCCCCTTTTCCAGGTAGAGAAAGTGGATCTGTGCAAAAGAGAAAAAATTGCAGACACATGAAATATAAGTGGCCACTTAACAAAAATTAAATACATAAATACCTAAATTTCTGCTGATTTCTAATCAACCATCTGTTTAGGCAGCACACAAAGGAAAAGCAGGAAATCATAAGCACCATTTGAGACTTGCTTCTCTAAGCCATATTAGTTGTATTATTACCGTAATTAACACATTCTCTAACAGAACCGAATACACAAGAGATTGCCCCAGGTTCTGGGCTTTGGGACAAATGACTTCTCTGTATGAAAGCCAGCAAAAAGGCAGAGGTTTCTCTTGCAGTCTCGGGGGCATCAGCATTCCCAGGGAGTGGGCAAGGAGCTCTTGCAGGTCTGGAGCGGAGCCAAGGTTTTACAAGAGGAGCCGCACATCCCTCCCTCGGTGCAGTCCTGACTTGTTCTTCTACCGCACGGCAGTCCAGGAGATGCAGAGCTGGTTTCTGTCAGCAACGCAGATGCACCAGTCACTTAAGGGGACATAATAATAATAGTGAAGTATGTTCACCAAGCAAGCAAACAAATTTTACTTGACCAAAGCTCAGCTGACCTTTGGGAGGACCGACCAGCCTCTCCCCACCTGCATGCAATTTGCCCTTGAGACTCGCCGATTTTCCAGCCTGGCAGCTGTGTGCAGAAAATCCCAGTGAGGCTTTGGTGACTTGCACAGTTCCATCAGATTTTACTGAATAGTTATTTACAGAGAGAGTGAATGAGTGAATAGCTGCCAGACAATTTGTAATGTGTGTTGCTGTAAAGCAGAAGATAAGACGGCATTTCCTATCATAATCTACGAACTCAGGCATGTGCAATCTTGCCATGTTTTTTCCTGGTGCATGAAACGCTTTGTGGGACAGGATGGAGAGATGGCTGAGAACACTGTTCTGACCTTGAATTTGCAGCTATATATTTATTTGAACTTACGTTCTTCTCTGAATGCTGTTTTTCCGTGTGAGCAGTTGCTGTGACAGGGATGGGAGAGGCAGAAAGCTGCATGACTGTGAATGGACCATGAAAGGTTCTCTGTTATTATGTTGTCCACATCTTTGGGAATCCTGCTGGTGGGAAATCTCTCTGGATCCCAGATGTCTGCCTGCCCAGGCTGAACCTCACACAACTATTTGGAGAGGGGAAAAGGAAGGGATTTTTGTAGAATCACAGGAACTGACACATAATTTGGGTGTCCTTGAGTTCTGTCCTGACTGTAGAATTGGCTGAGAAAAAGGGTGAAGCAAGTCAGAAAGGAACTAAGAAATTTCCCGTTAGATTTCATCGTAAACCCTGGAAGCATGAGGTTTCACATATTCCTGTTTCAAAATTTGTTGTAATCATATAATCTTCACAGTCTCATTCTCTAATATATACAGAATCACAGAAGGGTGGATGCTGGAAGCACCTCTGGAGATCATCTAGTCCAACCCCCTACTCAAAGCAGGGTCAGCTACAGCAGGTTGCTCAGGGCCGCATCCCGGCAAGTTTTGAATATCTCCAAGGATGGAGACTCCATAACCTCCCTGGGCAACACGTGCTACTGTTTGACCGCCCACACAGTAAAAAATTTTTTCTTTTGTTCAGGTGGAATTCCCTGTATTTCAGTCTGTGCTCGTTGCCTCTTGTCCTGTTCCTGGGTGCCACTGAGAAGAATCTGGCTGCATTTTCTTTGCCTGCCTCAGATATTTATCCACACAGATAAGATCCCCCTGAGCCTTCTTTTCTTCAGGCTGAACAGTCCCAGCTCTCTCAGCCTCTCCTCACAAGCTAGATGCTCCAGTCCCTTCATCATCTTTGTGGCTCTTCTCTGGACTTACTCCAGTAAATCCGTGTCTGTCTTGCACTGGGGAGCCCAGAATTAGTCCAGTTGGATACACTGGACACATAACTGTTGGACACTTTAGATGTATCTATCATCTAAAGCATTTTTTAATCTTTTCATCTTAATTCTGTATGATGGAGATTTACATTGACCTGTCCAGACTTGTACTGAGCTCAAAGACTCATCGAATAATTGACGTGGGAAGGGACCTCTTGAGGGTCTAGTGCAATGCCTCACTCAAAGCAGGGCCAGCCTCTTAAGTTAGTTCAGGTGCTTCAGGGTGATGTCCCATTGAATTCAGAAACTCTCCAAGGATGGTGATGCCAGAGCCTTTCTGGGCCCTTGTGCCAGTGCTGCATCATTCTCATCAGAGAGAAAATTTTCCATGTGTCCAGCTGGAATTTCCCTTGGTACAACTTGTGATTGCTGGCTTTAGTCCTTTCACTGCAAACCCCAAGAAGGGTCTAGCTTCACCCTTGCTCTAACCCAGCTCCTTCAACCTCTTCTCAAGTGCCATGTGCTCCAGCTCCTACTGTCATAGTTGCTCTCCACTGCACTCAGTCCAGTTTGCCAATATCTTTCTTGTACTGGGAGGCTCAAAGCTGGACACATCATCCCAGACGTGACCTCATGAGGGCTGAGTAGAGGGGAACAACCACTTTCCTTGGTCTGAGAGCTGACCCACTTAAGGCTGAGCCACATAATGGGTGCTGGCACTTCCACTGTGCCCTCCAGCATGTATTGCTTGGAATTTATTAGCATAGACATTTCTTTTTTTATTATGTTAGCTTAGTTTAAGTCTCTCTAAAGTTTATCACAGACCTCTCAGATGATAAATAGAAGTTATCTGCAACTTCCATTATCTTGCAGTCTTCACCACATGCTTTCCTATTCTGTCATATATTTATGGAATGTCATAAGACAGGAGGAAATCTCAACAGAACTGTTAACTTTGTTTTTTCCTAAGATGGAAGCTAGCAATTAAACATTATACTTTTTTTCTGTCTCCTGCCCATTTTTCCTCTATGATACTATCCTTCACTCATCCATGGCTGATTAGTTTCTCTATTAGCTTCTTGTATGACAACTCATCAGAGACCTGGTGGAGGTTGTCTGTGGCATTACTGTAGGATCTTGGGCATAGACAAGGAAAAGATGCTGGTAGATGCTGCACAAACAGAGAATGAGAAGTTGGTATCCACTGGAAAGACCTTGCAAGGAGCTCATTTTGAGATGAAATATTGTGGGTCAGCATACCTCAACTTGGTCCTGGTTGCTTTGGGCAGAGACTTCATTTGGTGTTTCTGGAAGTTTCTGATGTTACGGCATCGTAGAATTAGCCTTAACAAAAGGATATCACAGACAGCCACTTGAGCCCACCTGCAGTATAACCGTTGGCAAGACTTTTTTTGGCCAGAAGGTACTTCTGAAGAGAGTGTTGAGGGGCTGCAACAAAGTAGTATTACAGTTTTACAGAGAATTTCTCACAAATGTGGAGAAGAGTCTCAAGAGACACTATAAAGACACCTAATTGCAAAATTGGCAAGTGATGAGTGGAAGCAGGGACTATGGACTATTCAGGTGTGCGAGTTGACCTTTTGATGCTGAATAAAATGAGCAATAAGGTGGAAGAGTCCTTGAAAGTGAAAACCAGTTGATTGTTTGATATGACAGGGAAAAGGAGCTAGGAAGATGAGCAAAAAGAAAACCAAGTGTGAGGCTAGGGAATGATCTCTGCAGCATTGTGGATCAATACACCATCAGGGCACGACTGAGTTTGTCAGTGGCCAGGAAAAGGATGTTGCAGTAATTGAGACATGAGGTGATGAAAGCCTAGATAAGAATTTAACAGCATGGGTGGGAGTGAGAGGTGCGTCTGAGACATGTTAATTGGAAGGAATCTGCAAAATCCTGGGTATGTCCACAGAGCAAACAGGGCTCTGACTGCAGCTCGTGGGGATCAGCCTGCAGAAGGTTCACTCTGGACAGCCCAGCGACCAGAAGCAGTGAAGGTGCGATGATGTGGGCTTTGATGTGGGCTAGCTGTACTCAAATGGGCTATTACGAGTTCAGATGCTGCCGCCGCTGGATTTCACTACTCCTTTTGCTTGCGTGCTCCACGTCTCTTTGGGGGGACAAAAAAAAGCTTCTTAAGCTCTAAGAAATTGTTCCTTTCTATTTTTTTTTCCTTTGGGCTCTTCGGCCTGTGTGCATATGAATAGTTGGAGTTTCCAGTTCCTAGAGTTTGGCAGCTTCTCAGATCTCCGTGTTTCCTGCACGTTCCCTTTCTTTCTCTTGATACTGAAGTCACTAGCATGGCACTGGTAAATACTGAAGAAAACTGAAAAATTAGGGATGTTTTCAAATTCTGGAAGAAGATAGAATTTGGCCAGTTGAAGAACTGTGTGCAGGAAATTAAAAAGCAAAACCCAAACAAACAACCTCATCTCCCCAAGGCAAGCAACAAAATCAACCAAAAATACTGCCAAAGGTGGAAAAACTGATCACAGTCCTGTAGAGCGTTAGACTGGGAGGCAGGGGGGCAGCAGTGCAGTGTAACATAGTCACTATTTCCTAGTAGCTGTAATTTAGCTCCAAGTCTTCTTTCCAAGTCACTTATCTCATTAAAATTTGTCACATGCCCTTTCCCGAGGCCCATTCGTTGCATTTTCGTACGAGCGGCACAGTGCTTTGGGGGGAGGCACAAGCCTACTCACATTGGAAGCAGGAATTCTGCAAATGACTTTAAGTCATTTGGCTTCAAGGTGCGCAGGGCTGAGCTTTATCCACCATGCCAGCTGAAATCATGATCCTCCTCTAACAGGGAAAAGCTGCGTCTGTTAAGGAACAAGTGCTGCTTTACAACAACAAATCATAAATATGGCCATGGGGTTAACATTTGTTTTTGTTTATAGTGGCATAGGAATTATTTTACATTCTTCTGCACATATGTGTCACACCTGCTAAACATGAGGATTTTTACAAAGGTAGAAACTTTAGACATATGAGTAAGACAGTGGATTACTCATAGGGAAAAATCACCATTTAGAAATTCTTTGTAACATCTGCCATGGATTATTTTTCAAAGAAGTCTGAAAACTTTGAATTAACCTTGGTACTTTAAGTACAGTTTCTAGGGAGCCATAATAAAGCTTGTGCTCTAATACCTTTCAAAGTGAGCAAGTAGGAAAAAAAATCAGTGGGAGCAGAGGGATGCAGCAGCGTGAGAAATGTTGCCCGTGACATTTAAACTCGAATTAATCTGCTGTGACACTAGTAACATTTGTGGGTGACTTAGGGAGAGGATGTTTGCAGTGGTGGGTGGGATCACAGATGTCATCTGGTTTTAAGGCTAGTGCCTTGGATGAACCAGTTTCCCTCTTTTCATGATGCTCACAAGGAGTTTTTTACTGAAGCAGGGAAATCCTGGTAATGGATAATTTGTCAGGCTGTATGCTTTAGTCCAATGTGGGTGATGTAGTACATATTTTGTATTACTGCTCAGCAACATGTTAAAATCTTGTGCAGGGAATTTCCTTCTAATATGAGATGAATATCAGATCCCTTGGCTGTTCAGTTCTTTAGCCATGATCTGTTTCTGTGGTACAAGTACATGTCAGTGAAAACTAGATAGAGGCCACCAAATAATTTTTCTCATTAATACTTACCAGAGTGTCTGTCCTATAAGAAACACACAATTAAAGCCACTTCTAATCCCTGAGCTATGCATTCCACAGGCGTGATGCAATTTCAGCTGATAACATAAATGGATTATAATGAAATTTGCGTGTAGCCAATGCAGGGCTTTCTGCTTTAAAAGCAAAGAGACCCCCGCCCTTTTTGGGGGTAGTGTTTTAGGGGGAAGGTGTTTGGTGTTTCTGCTTCAGGATATTGTTTCTACATTTCTTTTTTACATTTCTCTTTTGCCCTACAGTTCTGAAACTTTGGCAATAGATGTGGACTTCACTCTCAACCTTGACATTTTTATTTTTTAAAGCTAAGACTCAGCAGCATTTGGTTTTGCCCTAAGTCTTAAAGAAAAAAAAAGAAAAAAAGGAAACCCAAATCAAATACAGGATGAAGTCTGATAAATTCTTTGCAATGTATCATTCCAAATATGAGTCAGATGTCACCAAGTGGGATTATTTGTCTTAAACTCTGGCAGCTTTACATGTCAGGGAAAAATTAAATTTCATTCTGCTAGACTTGTCCTATGCCATTTCATTTAGCAAGCTAGCAAAAACAAGTGTATATAGTTGGCCTACACATGCACACATTTTGATGACTGGATTATGTCGTTTATTTGCTACGCTACTCTTGGTAAAATGTGTATTTGTTGTACTGCTTTTGATATTTTCGTTGAGTTTGATATTTTGTTAACAAGAAAGAATGGAAAGAGTGAGTAAAGCTCTTAGGTAAAGCACAGCATCCTCAGTCTGTTTGGGAACTGATGTGCTGTCTCAGTTCTGAGTTGCTCTGGGGGAATTAATTGGTGTCTGCTGGAACTGAGCCCAAAAGTATCTTTTAAATTACACCAGTGCATTGCCTGTCCTCTCCTAGCTGGAGCCCCAGCAGGACTTGGCATGGTGGGTCCATCCCACCGTGCCTCAAACACCAACGCTGTGGGAATCTCTCCAATGCCTCACTGCAGGGCAGTCCTTCCTAAAGGTATCTGACCCCTGTTGTGTTACCCTTGTGCCTTTAGTTAGTGTAAAGAAGCCAGAAAAGGAGTAGGAATCTGGTGTAGGTCTCTTCTGAGAAAAACAAATAGTTTTTCACACTTCTTCCCCCTCTGTCCACCTCTCTTTTGGGATCCACCATAAGGACAGATTTTGGGATCCACCATAAGGATAGAAAGCTGACTTCTCAGAGGAACTGAACTCTCTTAAAAAAAGTGAAGCCAGTGCAGACACTCTGAATAAAGGTGATAGTATGTCTCTAGCTGAGGGGCATTTTCCAAGCTGAAGGAAACAAGTATAAACATTAAAAGCCAAGCATAACTTAAACCAAAACAAACCAAAACAAAAAACACCTGCAAAACCCAGAAGGCTGCCAGATTGCGAAGAGTCCTTGTCTTTTGAGTCCACGCTCATGACCCAGCAAAACATGATAAATTATATTGAAGAGTATAGAGCCCAAAAACGTCTCATTAATAATAACCATGGGCTTTTATGTGTTTATTTCAAATCTACTGGAATAGGTAGAAGCATCACAGATTTCCTAAATATCCAGGTCTTCAACTGGTTTAATGCCTTGGTAAGCAAAGGCTGGAGCCTGTACTCCATACTTTTCAAACAGAGTTGAAATTAATGGGTAAAACTGTAACTATGTTAACAAGGGCCCTAAACTGTGTTAGTAAGGGCCATCTAATCCCAAGTAGGCACATTAAAACCCTGCAATGCAAGGGAATAGGGCTGGCAGAGTGGGACACTTCCTGTGTATTTAGAAATCTGTTGTATTTTGATGCAATTTTTTTGAATTAATGAAAAGGTCAAGGATAATTGCTGCAGAAAAAGCCATTTATCATCATGCTTGGGCAATACAGGGGGTACCCTAAGGGTCCAGGTTTGCAGAATTGCAGCTCCTTGCTGCAATTGCAGATCCAGGGTCTGCTTGCTGCATGCTTGGAGCCAGGACCATGCTGCTGTGCTCTGGTTCTTGTAGTAGCTTTCAAAAATTACATTCAGCAAGCTCTGCTCGCCACTGCCATCTCCTCTCCCAACAAAATGCTGTCGGCTTGGGCACAGATAATGTATCAATCAGTGAGGCTTTCAAAGCAGGAATTGGCCATTATACAGCTGATGATTGCATAGAGCCTGAACGTGAATGCAGACGTGGATCCTGCTGACAGGCTTGAATAACATGAGGTAAGACTTAGCAAAGCCTGGATCCTTGTGGTTTTACTGACTGGTTTTCCCCAAAATGCTGAGACCAGGTGTGTGATTGAAGGTACACGGCCTAGTGTAGTGAGTACAGAGGTCCTGGTCTCCAGAAACGACTCGCAGCCGGGGAGGATAACCAATGAAGAGCTGCATTTACCTCCTCGCTGACACGGCAGAGCGTGGACAGGAGAGGAGGTGAACGTGACACGATTGCAAGGAGCAAAGCGCCATCCCTGCCCGAAATCGCCCCAGCCTGCGTGAATGGTTGCGGTTCCCTCTCCAGCACGTCCCCGGGCAGAGGCGTCACCCCTGCTGGTGCAAGGCACATGATGGCAGGGACTGAGCTAATCGTAAGGTCTCTCCTGCCTCTGCTGTTCCTCCTCACTCAGGTTTCATCTGTGTTTCCCCACACACCTCAGCAGAGCTGCCCACAAACCCCCAACTCTGCTTGTTGTCTTGCATCCTCTGGGAATCCAATCACAATCCCAAATGTCCCCGAGACATTGTTCTGGATGAAGAAGGTGGCACAGTTTTGTCCCCTTTGCTGGCAGTTTGTATTTTTGGTAAGAATCCTTTTCTTTTAGCGTCTTTTTATTTTTTGCATTTATTTTCCCTCTCTTCTGTCTCCCTCATTCCTGCCTAAGCTGAAAGAAGCCACATTATATCTGAGTTCCACTCTGCAAAGCATGGATTTGAAATTAGCAGAATGAGTTAGTCCATTCCCAGTTTATTAAAAACTGTTTTTCTAGGACTGATAAGGAAACCAATTAAAAGCCATGAAGTCTATTTTCATAATAATGCTAAATGGGGCACTTCATAAATTGAAGATTCACCATGCAAAGAAAAAATGATTTATTGTAGTTTATGAAAATGAGTCCAGGATTCTTTAAAGAGCGGAGTAGTTACTTTTCTTCCTCTTGTTTTGAAATTTGTCCTTAATTCTTGCTCCTCATTCAAGCAAACTTCCTGCAAGCAGCCAGGAGGCAGTTCAACAGCTGTTCCATGGACTGAAAGCGATGGGATATTTGCTTGAGGACACGGCAGAAGAGGGTGAATTATATGCAGTGAACAAATAATTTATTAGGTTGGCCCCATTTCTTCTTTGTCATTTATCTGTGAACAGATCGCAATTTCGGCAGTGCTGTTTGCTTTTCAGATTTTGACACATGAAAACATAAATAAACAAATGTGACTGCTGAATTTCTCATGAACTGTAATCACTTATACAACCAGATATTCAAAGCATATTGGTTTTGCTCTTTTAATTGGATATGTGGTACTGGTTTCAGTCTCCTAGCTGAATAGGATTTAGTGATGTCTGGGATAAATTAATGTGCAAAAATCAAAATGTATTTTCTATAAGACTTCTGCAGAATCATTTTAGAATTCCAGTCACAGAATTTTTTTTTAAAGATTTGGGGACTGGGAAGCAGACTGGAAAGAAATTAGAAAAACAGTCGAAATAAATTTATTTCTCCACTTTCAGACAAATGTGTGGAGAAAGTTCATTATTCCGGCAATTTCTATTAGGGATTTAGCCATCTTAGTCAGCAGATATGATAGCAAATGTAATGATCATGCTTTACAGCAGTTTTAAAGTTAAAAACAAGAGGGTTTTATTGATACTGTCTGTAAACAGTGTTATACTTTTCACTCATGTCTAAATGCCATGTGCATATTAAGTGCCTATTCTCCTAGCAATAAACATGGTTTAGTAAAATTTATATTTTGATGTGCATGGAAGTAAATCAGCAGAAGATTGGGTGAACTGAAATGTGTAAACTTTTCTAGCTGAAGGAACCAAATTACTGAAATGCAAAACTAGTTACCTGCTTCATTAAGAAGGATGAGTACAGCCGATTTTTATGAAAAAAATGATGGGAAGCAATTGGCTAGAGAGTGATTGCAGGAGATAGTCTCTGTACTAATTGGCTTGTTCAGGATATACACAAAATCCGATTTACCAATCATTTGTAGTTTTTGTAAATGACAATATTATGGTAATTAAAGGACGAATCATTTTTAGACGATGTTGCTATGTTAACTTAAAGTGATCATCTGGGTTTAATTCAGATCTAAGAAGAAACAATTTATTTAGAAATGTTACCTTTCAGATCTCATTTCTTCATCTGCACTCTGAGTGCCTATCCTTTTGTCTGCTATATATTGTGGGTTCTCATGCTCAGACTGCAGATCCTAAGGGTGTTCGTATAAACAGATGTTCTTCATATCCTGTCTGGGTTATTTTTTTCCCTTTCTTTATAGAAGTCGTAATTCTACTGTATGTAGTGCTGTAGACATTTTCATGGTAGAAAGCCACGGTGTCTTTCATAAATGCCGTTTCCCATGATGGACCAAAGAGCGTGTGGATCCCACGCTGATAGATGTTCATTTGAGACAGTCTGGGCAGCAACAGGAGGAAATAAATACGTGAGATGTCGAGGTAGTGCCTCATGTGGGAAGGACGGAGTTAACCTTAGGGGGAAACAGACTAAAATGTAAAAACAAACTTATTAAGAGGTATTTTACCCAGTAGGTTGGAGAGAAATGTGAAATTCTCTTCTGTAAAGGTCTTTTTTTTTTACCCTGAGCTTCACCTATTTCAATTTCAATTTGCTGAGATTTCCTCTGCACACAGAGCAATTATTTCTCTCATGTCTACATGACTGACCAGAGAGGGCTTACCTAAAAAGGAGTCTTCCCCTTGGCTTCAGACCCTGAGGGTCTGCCGTGCAGGCTGGCACTGAAAAGCTCTGTTTGTTAGCTGGGGGAAGAAGGGGTCTGCAAGCTCCAAATCAAGAGATCACTCATATTGAATAGGAATCACAGAACTCTGTCCTTGGAAATGGGCTGAGGATTGATGGATTTTTGGAGGTTTTTTTCCTTTACTTTTGCAGCAGGTGGAGGAATGATGGATTTTGTCATAATCCAGCCCTGCAGGATGAGAGAAAATGAAGCTATGTTGAACTGGCTACAGAAAAAAAGCCTCGGAGTTTGCTACAAATAGATAAAATGTTTCTCACAGTTTGTAAAAATTGCAGTGAAAAATGAACTGAGACGTGGAGACAGCATGACTTCTGTTTATAAATATTTGTATTTCATGCTGAGAATTCCTTCAGCTGTGTACATGCATTTAAAAATATCTGAAGATTAAAAAATCTGACTCTGACAAAGTAAATTCAATGGATTAAATATTACCGGAATTTAATTCTTCTTGATGCAGGACAGCGTGGAAGTGCCCGCTGGGCAGCTGTTCATGCACGGTGTCTGTGTTGTTCTTGAGCCCGATTCCCTCTGAACCTGTGCTCACAAGTTGACACCGTATTTTGCAAACCGTTCATTAACACTTGCCTTTGTCGCCCTGGATGGGGGAGCCATACGGTGATCTAAACTGGCTGCAGGCTGAACAAGTGTTTTTACAAGCCTATTTATTTTAGTAATTCAAGGTTCTCAAATAGAGCAGGGAAAAAAAGAAAGAAAAAAAGAGCATTAGCACTATATAATTTTTCTGAACTATTGACCAAAACCCATGTTCTGAGCTTCAGTCATGTGTCTTCACCCACTTTTCATGCATCCTCTCTCTTTCCTTCATCCTTCTCCCCTTTCCCTGTCAAGCCCCCCCCAGCCATGGAGGGTCTTCTCCTCCCAGCTTGTGTCCAGTTTGCACATTCTCCTTCTGATGTTCTCCTCCTAAACATTAATTACCTGCTCAAGTTCTGTTAATAGGATGCTACAGATACTAAGCAATATAGGCTATAATATATCCAGTGCTTTACACTGTATGTCAAAAGTGGTTGCACGTAGCTGTTAAAATCCTACAGTTATCTGCTAAAACCAAACTCTTTGGAAAGTAGAATATTATTTTTTTTCTGTCCCAAACAATCATTGCTTTCCATATCTTACCTCCACTGAAATAGATGGCAGTGCTTTCACTGACTTCGATGAGGAGATATGTGATTACCTGCCTGTTTTCAAATATGCCTGGAGGTCACAGCAGGAGGCATTTTTCAGAAAGGTTCGGATTCCAGCCCGAGCCCCGAGCGCACACCCGGGGGTTTCAAAAGGATGCAGCAGAGAAGGTTAAGCTATCCAGAAATCCTCTCTATAAATATTGATGAGGGAGCTGTGGGGAGCTCTGCTGTGTTGAAAGATGCTACTTTCATTTGGAAAACGCAATGAGGAAGGAACTGAGCTCTCTTGAAAACCCATGTTTGTGGGTGCCGAGCACCTGAGAACATGATGCTGAGTAGTGAAATGCTTTATCAGTACTGTGACGGGGATGAAGCCTCCATGGAAGGGGATAAGTATAGAGTGGAGGTACCTTTGCACCTCTATGGTTTGTTTTGGAGGATTTCCAGTCATTCTAACAAGCTCACCATCTCCCAGTATCTCTCAGTGTGCACTGACAATCTCTGTGCTTCAGCAAGATCAAGCCATTGGGGCCATAACTGATCAGTAGCGTAGGCAGCGCTCAGTGCAAAGGGAACCTAGTGAGGATCCTTTGCAGCTGTCTCAAGGCAGAGGGAGTTCAGGACCCACAAGGAACATTATCTACAGTTGAATATTAAAATATTTGTGTCTGTGCTAGAGTTTATCTTAACACTATTGAATTATATCTTCAGCCTGAACTAGAAACATGTACTGCGCTGAATATAAGGCCCTTGACTGTGTTGAGCAGCTTATCTGTATTTGTTCTCTTTGAAAATGTTTTGTTAGCAGAGTCATTTACTTCTCAGAGCTGAGCAATACCAGACAAACAAGCCGGTGTGCACGTTTCTGGAGGAATAGCAATCCTCATTTGTACTTCTTAGTACAAGTAAAGGGTTTGGTGGCCACTGACAAATTTCTGCAACGGCCTTCTGGAATGCGCAGGTGTAGTTTTCCCTGTTTCTTGAGTAAGGAACTAGAAAAATTGTGAATTTCAAGTGACTTTCCAAGGCATAGACTTTCCAGGGCACCATTTTGTCTGCCCTGTAATGTCTGGCTCACTCTTTGAATTGATGTGTTCAGACTGGCATGCCAAAGCTGAAGGGACAACTGGGGCCTTCCAGAGCTGAGAAAATTATGTAGATTAATAATATATTTACTTTACAATTAACACATGAGAACACAGTGTATATTTCTATTACTTGACACAAATGAGATGTCATATAGAGGAAATAAATCTCTGACAAGTTTACAGGTTTTTTTTTTTTCATTTTGGATTTTCATTTCAGAAGACACTTTTCCTTTAAGGTTACAATACAAATTTTATTTTTTGATGTATCTTTGGGTTCAACCACTGTTTTGCTTTTTAACACACTTTGCCTGTTACCCTGTCTCAAGGATACCACGGTATTTGTCTTCTGAAGCTTGTCCCCAACACATGAATTTTTTTTATGTCTTTGTGTAGATAATGGATTTTAAATTATCTCTCTTTTAAGCTGTGCTGCTTCTGACACGTAGAGCAGCACTGCAGAGGAGGTGGAGGTGCCAGCACAGGGACTGGACCTGTCCAGGGAAAGGACACAAGTCCAGCACGGCGCTGGTGAGGAAGAGGAGGTCAGGGACATATTCCCACAGATTTTAGTAAGGAGAAAAAATGATCTTTGTGTGTGGCCTTCTCCACTGCTGGCTACTGTGTTGTTGCAGCAGTTTCATCCCAAATATATTGGGCGTTCTCCCATTTTTTTGACACCTCCAAAATGAAAACTGACTTCTCTCCTTTCTCCATTTTAGAGAAAAATTCAGAAAATACTCTACACAAATAAATGTCAAAGATTAGACTCTTTTGAATCATTTTCAGTAATCTGCAGATTTGTGTCACAGACTGGCTGTTAAAGTCTACGTTGAAAACATTTCTCCAGAGAACACTCTCAGGTTGCGATACGGTTAAATGCTAACTAAAAATTAAGAACATTTCAAATATCTGCTGCAGAAATTTAATTATGTCATGATTCAAAATTCGTAGGCTCCAGTATCTGTAAGAATGCTACTTAATTTCCTGCAAATGCTATTGGACTTATGCTCTAATCAGCTGGAATATTTTATGCGTAATCATGTGGTGCTCAGTGCCCGTAATTAACAATTGTATGTCAATTTGTCAAGCACCATAAAAGACAAATGGGAACACAAACTGTACTCTCATTTTTCTATGGGTCAGCAAATATTTTTCATTATAAATCCCATTTTCCAGAGGACTTCCTGAGATTACTTTGGTATTTTAGTCATTTAAAAACAAACAGTAACCAGTTTGCAATTACATTCATTCCTGACTGGAAACTCTTCTGGATACAGTATTGCAGTTTAACTTACGGTCTGTAAATAAGGGAGAGCAATGTTCCTTCTATAGGCTCTCAGAAATACCTGGCAGGTGGCTAAATTGTCCTTTTTTGGGTTTGGGTAGATGGTGATCTGGTGAGCTGCCTCTGCTCCCAGTTTGTCACGCGGGGCATTGCAAGGTGCTCAGCTCCTCAGAGGATCGAGACCTGCTCCGTTTATCTCATTGCAGCTGCTCTTTCTTTTCCTCTTTTCTCTTTCGTTTCTCAGTTCATTCCCAGTGCTGATAACTATATAAGTGAGGGTAGGACATGATCATCGCATTAATTTCTGAATACCTTGACATTAAATCACAATCAGGCATCCGAAGGAGGATAATTAAAACAAACAAACAAAATCAATCGATGGTTCCAGCAATCAGTTGCACATCCTCTGCTAGTGGAGTAGAGCTGTTGTCATCACATCAGTTTCCTACACAGGGTGAAAAATCCTTCCTAACCCCATTCTGTGTAGCAAGAAATTGGACTTCAACAGCGGCAAGGATTGAAAGGGTTAAGACATTTAGTCTAATACACTTCACTAGACAGTCATATATAAATACAATTGATAGAATATATGAAGGCTCTACAGGCCGCTGGATTTCTATGCTGCCTGCTGAATCTGCGCATCTCAATACACATCTGTGCTTCTGTGGGGAACAGGTTTGTAAGCAGAGTTGAGCAACTTGCTGCATTCATTTTGTATACCCTTCGTCTTTTTTGGTCAGAAATCCCAGTAGAGAAATAGTGGTTTAGAAGCAGGTGTTAGTTTTTCCTTATTTATAGTGGGTAATACTCCTATAGGACCTATACACAGAATAAATGTAAACCAAAAAACCCGAAAACCTTGAGAATTATGAAACTGGAATAGTTTGTGCATTTTCTAGCATTGTGGGTTTTTGTTTTCTTTTTTTCAATTTGTTTTTCTTACCTAGTGTTCATTGGTTATCCCATAAAACTTCCAGTTACAGCTGTTGAAAATGCTGGACACCAGGCACAGTACCAGGAGATGGAGAGACTGACAGTTCTGCTTCCACAGACAAGACTTAATATGTTGCTAATCCCAGCTGGTGACCCTGTATAACTACTTTTATATGCCTGTAGAGCAAAGAAAATACAGAAGAATCTGTTTTAGTGGGAAAAAAATGTGGAAATTCTTTTGGCTACTCGACTGCCTTGAAAGTGGGGTGACTGAACTGAATTTAAGTCATAACAACTGAAGAGCAAGGGATCAGTGTGGCTAACCTGGGAAGCTGGGATTTGTTTGTAGAGTTTCTGTAGTACATTTAAATTTTATGTATGACTTGCAGTCACTTGCTGAACCAGAAAGCAAGCGCAACTGAAAGGGAAGGAGGATGTGGGCAAATTATTCTTGACTGCGAAACGGTGCACCTCAACCCTGTTTTGAAAGAACCGTTTGCTGGGGATGGAGTAGCTGCAATTGCAAGGTGCTCTCTGAGTATATGAGCCTTTTGATAATGCTGTCACATAAATGCCATATATTGGCTCATTCTGTGGATTCTTTTCTCACTGGGAACTGTACTAAAACTTCTAAGAGGTTTATGAAACTGCTATTAGACAGAAATATTTTTTCTAAATGGGATTAAGTCCAAGATTCAGTCTTTAAAGATTCCCTACATTCCTTAAACTATCACAGTCCATTTCCCGTGTGTCTATACCACATTTATTTTCTTAACACTCTTTTTTAAAATTATTGGTGAAAACGTGACTTTTCTTTTTGATCTCTTTTTTGATCTTTCTGGTGTACTTCCCCCTTCTATTCCAAATGTCTTTTTGACTTCTCTACTCTCTCTTACTTCTCACACAGAAATTAAATACTATTCCAACAGAGCACAACAGAAGTAAAAACTGTGTATTTTGATGTGATGATATATCCCAGTGCATTTGACCCAACGTTCAGAATAAATCCTTACTTCACGCTGGATGACTCATATCAGGAAACAACTTTTTGTAATGTATATGTTTTTGTGTAAATGTTAAATGTCACCTCTGTATTATAGATACCAATTGTGTGTTTATGACAGAGCACTGACCACAATATCATTCAACAGGCAAGGTGGTCCGTGCAGTACTACAGTTGAGATTTAAACAACTCTTGATTTAAACAACTTCTTGAAAACTTCATTTGGAGCATCCCCCACTGCCATTGTAATCACATATCTCTTTTTATGCTTCTGGTGATGGATCCGTGTATTTGAGGTGGATCTTAGGAGAACTGTGCAGTTGCAGAGATTGAAAATAACCTTCAGAGTCTACTAATTCGAAGTCAGGGTGGTAGCTGTGAAGTGCCATAAACATCTGACAACAGGTCAGATGACCACATAGAAATCTCATTCCAGCTCATACTGAAAGTAGACTTCATCGTATAAAACACAAATATCAGTTATCAAAATCCTCTGAGACTATGTGTTTTTCTCCCTGTATTTAGAAAAGGAAATGCTCTGACTTTTTGTCTTTGCCCAAGATTTAGGAAAGGACATTAAAAACTAGGGCTTAGCATCTTTCCTTAGTAGGGAGATGAAAGAAGAACAGATTTGAGATATAAGGCTTGAACCATCTCTTGGTGCGTGGGGTTCAGGGACATACAGTCTCTTCATACAGGCTTCATTTTAGAAGCGTTTGAGGCCTTTTCCTTCCACTTTTCCCATTGGAAGGCTGATTCCAAACGCAGTTAATGGCTAGGAACTTTATTTGCGTTCCTAGCCTAAATATATTCATGAACAACCTTTATCCATTTGTTTTGTGACACCATTACCTTTTATCTTGAATAGTTCTTTATTAATAATTAAGAGCATTAATTAATATTTAATAGAGAGCAAACATATCCTCCCTTACCTTTCCCCTTAGCTGTTCCTCTTCATTTTGCTAGACTAAACAATCTAAGCTCCTCTAATCTCCCTTCAAGAAAAAATAGCTCTCTCCAAACTGATTTTTGCAGCCTTTTTCTACACCTGGTCCATTTTCATTTTATGATGATGATGGCCAAACTCCAGCTTGCAAAATGCATGTGGCTCATAAGCTTTTGCAATGTGTCTCTTTTGCCGATTATCCAGTGTTAGTGCTGCTGCCCAAAATGCAAGAGAAGTGTCTTGCCAGCACTACAAGGTAAGAAAATAGAATAAATAGGCACAGGATCAATGTACAATGCTCTAATATGTGTGATGCTTCTAGTATGAAGCAGCAGCTTCCAGCTCTGCTGTGTATTCCACTGTGCCGGCAGGAGCTCCGGACTGAGGATGCAGGAACAAGGTAGGACATGATATTTCAGTGGGGAGATGTGCAATAGGAGGGAAGGAGGGAGGCTGATAAGGTTGAAGCAATATTTTGGAGAGGTGTAGGGCACAAAATATGAAGGAGAGGGGCATGCATCCTTTGGACAGTGAACATTTTGCAACGGGCTTATAGACCGTTGCCTAGATGAAATGTTAATGTACATAGTCTGGAGGCCAGCTGTCCTGCTAGCTTTAGCACCCTAGGATGTGTCTATATGGCAGACTGCAGTAACACCTGAGCTGTGTGAACACGCTAGCCGTGGCGCTGGGAGGCTGTTTTAGCGTGATATTCCACCTGGGCTGATTAGCCCTTCTCACATAGCCAGGCTGCTCCCAGTGCCAAGGCTGGCTGCTGTGGTCAGCCTGACCTTGGATATCACGGCTGAGCATTGTAGGCTTAGACGATAGGCATATAAACAGCAGAAAAATCTCCCAGAGTCTTGAATGTTTGTCAGGTACGTAAATATCTCAGATTATTTTCCTTAAATTATCCCTATGGGGATCATTTATGCAGCAGTTTTATAACTAGTTTCTGCATAAAATATAGTCCTGGTACTCAGGTTATCTTTTATGTAGTCAAACATTTTCTTGTTTGCATGCTAATCTAAACTCTTCATCACTGAATAACTTCAGCAGCCATAGTGTGGTTTTCTTATGGTTCTTTGCTTTGGAAAAGAAAATGAATGTGTCTGCTTTTCTTAATCATAAATTCAGTCTCCTGTTTCTTTGTTATAATTCTTTTGATGTGAACAAAACTCCAAATCCGTTTTTTGTGAAATTTAAATAGCAAGTATATTTAAGAACTGCATATGTGTTAACAATGAATCCTCTGCAACTGGATGCTTAGTAAAAGCTGGGGCAATGTCTGTGTTTAAAGAGTTCTTTCATTTTTCATACTTTACTTTTGATTGCTCCTGAGATATCATTTCCAGCCTCAAAATAAGAACAGGATTTGCTGTTCCAAAGTGGTAAAGTGATCAATTCAGACTTCTAGTTTACTTTCTTCAGGGGCCTCTTTTTAAGGGCTCACAGAAAAGTATAACCCTGGTAAAGGAGCCTGGATGACATAGGATTTCCAGTTTGCTGGAGTATGTTGGGCTGTGCCAAAGTTTAGGATGTAAATCTGTCTCACTGAAGAGTACATCAAGTCATGGCAATGAAGAGTAACACTTCTGTGTAAGGCACACCTATCCTATAATGTGAGGGCTGCAGCAAATCTCTAAGCACTTAACACACAGCTGTCATTGTATCTGCATCTATATATGTGCTATATATATAGCACTGCACGTTCCTGAGGCTTTGTCACCTCAGATTTCCAAACTCTTGATTGCAACCTGCTTGCGCGTGATTACAGCTTTTAAACTGACCTGTGTTTAATTTACCACCATTTAAATCTTTTATGCCGTGATGACTGCCGTCACACTTATGAATGGCTGGCTGCTTCTTGGCCAGAGAGCAGTGAGATACTTGCACCTATAGGCTGGGTATAGAAGCGTTACTGTGCCTCAGCTCTTGCTTTGGGGTGCAAAGCAATTACATCACTGACACAGTGTCACTGCAAGCATTCGTTTGGACCCAAACCATTGCTTTTCACCTAGTCAATGGTAGGAGGGATGCTGAAGTTAAAATAATGGTAATTTTCTTATGCAGGCTACAACGAGCGGGGCAGGTGCCTTCCCCTGCAGAGGCTGTGCCCAAGGAATGCCTCAGGGAGTAAGGAAGGGACTTCACTGTGGCACGAGACATCTTTGGGGCCCAGAACTGCTGCCACAGCAGCATTTATAACCCAGTAGTAGTCCAAGACCCAAGTCAGGACAGGGTATCGACTGAGTGAGGGACTGGGGTATCCCAGTGGTAGATATAAAACCTGTCCTTAGGAACTACCAAAGCTGAGTCTAATGCAGGGCATGACTTGGTCTTTTCTGTGCTCATGGTTGAGCAAGGTCTAAGCTCTACTTGTTGTTAATGTCACTTGTTTGATGGTACGCATATCTTCCACAGCTGGCAAAGCTGCTGAGACATAGTATTGTGTGGCATCCATAATACCACTTCAGAGTTATTTTCTATAATCTAACAGCACCTCTGATTTGTTTTTTTCCATCTTTTCCTCTTCCCCCCCCCGCCCCTGTAAAGCTTTAAATTCCAGATTGAAAAAAAAATTTAAAGTCTCTGCTGTAGCAATACCTGGAGCGATAATTGGATCAAATGAATAATGCACATTTATACTCATAGTCTGAAGTGTCCTAGTTTATGTGATGGATTAATCACCTTTTCCTTGTGAGTTATGTCATCACTTCCAAAATAATAGCTTAGTTTACATAGAGCGGCTGAAGCCATAGACAGCTGCCTTATTAACTGCTTGTTCATAGCAACTCTATGAAACTAGAATTTTAGTTAGTGGTCATGGTTAAAGAAGGTGGAAAAAAAAACCCAGGAGGCCCCAGTTTACTTGAAATAACCACTTTCATCAAGACACGGTCATTATTTTTTAATTACGTTTTGCTGGTTTGTGTATGGGACTTGTTGAATAAAGTAATCATGTTCACAGTTAATTAGGACGTATATGATTCCCCCTTGAAAGTAGGGAAGCCAAATAGTGGCAGATGCAGATCTTATTTCAGGTGTGTCCTGTATTTAAAGAAAAAAACAGCTGGGAGCAATAGTGATTATCATTAGTGACACCGAGCCAACATATGCAGTCTTTTGGACTCCGTTATAAATATGAAAAAAATCACAGTTCGCAAAACATAGGGACCAAAAGTTTTTTATAATAACTCATCCCTGGCACCAAATATCAATATTTTATTTGAAGCTGTAAATGAGCACATTACAAAACTGGATAATTTTAGGTTAGGGTAATTACCATGTGGTTTTCAAGGGGTGGGGGGAAAACAGAACTTTTGCAAACTGTACCCAAATTCACCTTTGATAGGAGAAAGGAATAGGGGAAGACCCGAAACAGGGAAGCATTTGTAAAGGAAACGAAAAAAAAGAAAGGAAAAAAGAGTAACTACTATTAAATGATTGTTTTTGTAAAAGTATTTGGTTTTGCTCTCTGAGGTATAATAAATATTGTCCAAAAGGCAAAATGTGCAATTCTGTAAGACAGACTCAAAACACTGCAATCAAATCCTGCAGCCTGCTGAGAATGTTCAGCCTACCATAATTTAGAGCTTGTCATTAATAACTGACACGCTTTACTGACATATTTCTTTTTCCATCATGTATATGAAATTTTAATCAAATTGATTTTAGCATACTAAAAACATGATCATTTGCTAGGAAATTTCCTTGGGAAGGAATAAATACATTGAAAAATTACAGTTCTGAATGCTGAAAGACAACTTTAAGACTTCCAGAAATGTATTTTCTGTGTCATTTACGGTTTTCCATCATCTTCATGTAGGACTATGACGTGTAAACTCTTTTCCCAGCACAAATTTGGGTTATAAATCTAAGTCTCCGATATCATGTTCTGGAGTAAATAAGAAATCAAATTTCTGTTGAGTCAACCTCTTTTCTTCTGTTCAGAGTCAACTTCTGATTTTTTATTTAGTGGGCTAGTCCCATTGACTAGTGACTGAAAGGCTAATACAAATGCAGGAGCAGCCACAGTGAGTCAGATCAAAAGTTGATCTAACCCAATATTTGGTCTTCAGCTCTGAAATTAATGCCTAGGAAAGGGTACAAGAAGAGGGCAGGCAAGTACGGTTATTTCCAAACAATACTTTGTATTGCCACACTTCGTTGCTCAAGGACTAGCTAAGCCAGAGGTGATAGCCCTTGACAGGTTATCACTCCTATGAATTGGTCCAGTCAGCTTTTCAGCACACATAAACTTCTAGCAGTTACAGCTTCCCGTGGCAATGACTTGCACATAATTTAACAATGTGTTGTATGAAGAACCACGTCTTTTTGCTAGTTCTGAATCCACCACGTGCTAGTTTCATGCAATAGGTTTGTGCTAGACATCGGTGGTCCCCACAAGCCTTTGAAGCAGCTGAGACTGCAAGGTACACAGGGAAATGTGTGTCCCCCTTCCCCTAAACAGGTTACTAACTTGCAGTAGAAAAGGGGATGTTAAAAAAAATCTACTTCTTTTTAATGGCAAATATTATGCAGTTTTGGGGTCAAGATATTAGAGCAACATCACTGAGTAGGGATGAATTTTCCTTCTAGATCTTCATATATGTACCATTTCTTACCAGCTCTCTTCTGCTACTGTGACTGAAACTTTTCTTTCTTAAAAAAATAATTAAAAAATAATTTAAAAAATCTTGGCTGTTTCCTGTAGTTGTTCTGTGAATTTGAATACTCAGGATGAATATTTCAATATCATCTGCTTTATATTATTCTTTTTCAATGAAAGAGAATTTGCCAAAAGTAAGGAAGGGAAGTACATGAGTTTGAGAGAATGGTATATCCTTGGAAATTGGCATAATCAATAACTGATCTTCAACATGTGATTTAGTGGGAAAGAAAAACAGGGACTGGTGTTGAACAAATACGATGTTGAGGAGTGATGAACAAGCTGGTGTAGTTAATATAAATTGTCTCACTAACCTTGTGGTGACAGCAGTGATTATGATATAAAACCTTTTTAACTTGCAGGATTATCACGTTTCTCAGTACTCTCTTTTTCCGTTTCAACAGGCAAAATTTCACTTATTGGCGCATTTGATTGGGGATCTGAAGAAAGCAATTTTCTGCTCTTTTTGAGATGGAAACTAATCTTGCTGGACTTCTATTTAAGAACTCTTGACAACGCTTATATTTTATTTTAGGAAATTGTTTTCATTACTTCAGTCTGCTCAACCAAAAACCTCCAGGCACTTTATTCAACTTTAGATACGCAGAGTAGGATAAATACATAAATTGATGGTGTGCAATGATTTACAATTAATTTAACCTTTTGCTGTTTTGATGTCTAGTTTTTCCCATCTATCACACTTAGGACAGAAGTAGCCAAAGTGAAGGAGTGAAAAAAGGAAAATAAAGTGCCCTAGTGATCCTGCTATCAAACAGGGGTCTGAGAACTCCTCCTCCTTCCATGAAACTTTTGATTACTGCGAAGCCATAACTGGCCTCATAAATATAGCAGGATCTGTGATGCAGTGCTCCTTGGTGTCTGGTCTGCTAAACTCTTTTAAAATGATGTGAAATCCACCTTGAGATTAGAGACAAACAATCTAATCTGGAGAATCTATTCAGGCAGATATTTTTTGAATACTTAAAAGAAAACAAACCTAGTATTGTTACTATATTGAGTAACAGCCTCTCCTTTGTCGAATGACAAACGTACTTCACAACCACAATCTTCTTTGCAGTTGTTCTGCCAAAACTGCTAATAAATTAAATCCTTATTGTGAGGCGTATTTCTGACATATTTTGCTTCATTCCTGAGCTACATGCCTTTTTTTTAGTACAGTTACAGAATTAACATACTTCTGTTACATATTTATAAATCTTAAATATTGTTAACTTCAAATCACAAAATTAAGTGCTGACCCTGATTGTTCTTTTATTGTGAGAATGGAATAAGCATTTGTGCATTTAGTTTACAAGATAACATCTGGTGCGGAGGGTGCCAAACAGCCAGCTATTCTGCAAATGGAGTGCCAGAAGATGACTTTTAAACTGAAGTCTGTGCTGCAAAGACAATGCTGCAACGCTTGGACAGAATTCAGAGGATGTGCACTGCAAGGGGACCGCAGCCGTGCTGTCAGCGGGCAGGAGGCATGCTCCCCCTGCATCTCTCTTGCTGCACAAACAGGGTTAGGCACCTGCTATTCTCTATGCTTTTCTTGTAGATATTAATAGAGTGGTTGAGACAGGGCTCCACTGAGTCTCTGACCCCTTCGAGTAACTACCGCGCTAGGGGCGTTGATGAGAGACACCTTGTCTGCTTACTCCCTGCTTGCATTAGGGGTAGCTCTAGCTCAGTATAGACCGGCGAAACTGAGTCTGTGTGTCTGCTGTTCTCCCCTCTTGGTTCACCGCAGGGTGTTCAAGCATAGCCTTTGAGGCACACTGGTCCCATCCGCTGTTGGCGTGGGGCAGGATTTGTCCATTGCTTTAGCAGTTCCTAGCACGGATGCCCAGGAGCGGTCTAGAGACAACTGCACTTCAAAATCCATTTGCAGACTGGTGGTTACTTCTCACGGTTAGCATTCAGGAGCCCACAGTGCCTTCTGAGCCAGCAGTTGTTAAAACACAAGTACTATTCACTAGACACTCTCCTGAGATTAAATACCCGTGTTTTTCCTATTCTTTTAAGAAGGCAAGTCTGTGGGAGTGTTATTCAACCTGAAAGCAGCTGCTGCTGGTTTTCTGCGGAAACGAGCCTGGAATGACAGAGACTTTTGGTCTGTTACTGCCCAAAGCACTAGAGCAGAGAAAGGCTAAGAACCAGCAAATCAGTAAAACATCAGATGTGAAATCAAGATTTTGGAGATACAAGTCTCTAAATGAGTTCATATGGTTTTTTAGACATTAGCAACTTTCCTTTCTTTCCCAGGAAGCTTTATCTTCAGCCCCTGGATTCCCTTGGCACACCAGTTGATGTTTTCTGTGATCAGACTGAATCTAAAGTTTCTCTTTTTAGCAACTTGAAAGGATCTCAGTGTGTCCTATCTGAACAGTTCTACTGCCATAGAGCAGCATACATCATTTAAACATATTTACGTTATTATTAAAAAAAAACTTATGTGGCCAAATAGAAAATCCACGTGATCTGCTGATGAGTGGTTTGCTTATAGTTGTGAGTACATCATGTAATGAAAAGCATGTAAGAATTGAAGCAACAGTAAATCAAAGAGCATTTACATGCAATCAGACAAGGGGACAGTTAAAAGCCTACAGAAATGGAAATAATGTAATCCCAGACCCTGCAGATGGGACAGTGCAGACCTGCTTTTAGCCATATCACGGCCCCATCAATACTAATATAAAATGTACTTTACTCTTTCTTTTTTTTTTTCCTAAATTGTTTGAAAGAATTTTTTTCCTTCCCCAGATTTTTCCCTCTCTCCTGCTGTATCATTTCTCTTTCCTTACCTAGTTAAACTATTCAGAAAAAAACAGCTTTTTGTTTCTTTTAATGATCTGGAGCAGAATCCTTGAGTTCATGCTGCTCATTGTTCAAGCGCTCTGTTCTGGCCCAGAGAGGATTAGTGTAATTCATGTTACCACAGTGTTGGGAAATATTATTGGGAAGGGAAAGAGAAGTTTCAGTTGTATTAGAGCATTGTAACATTGCCTTCACACTGCATCTTTGGAAAAATAATATATTTCTAACAATGCTGCATGGAATCTCAGCTGAAGTTGACTGTATAGCAGTATGTACCTCATGTTAGATCTAAATTTGACTGTAGTCTACCAAAAGCAGATGCAGCATTAGCCATATGAGTGCGATATAAATAATAAAGGCAGCCACTTTGCTGGGACAATCTTTAACAAAACACTTCTTTGCTATTCAATTTTCAGATTGTCATGTTGTTCTAAGGCAACACGATTGCATGGCAAATGATCAGGCCGTTTTGATGAGGGTTTCTGATTGACATCAGATTTCATTAGAGGCATTAGTATTGAAGGGAAGGGTCACAGGTTGGTCACGGTTCATTCTACCTGCCTATCTCGCTCAGCAACAACCAGGAAATGTCCAGTAATTTTCTGGTTTTATGCTCCTTTTAACGTTTTAATATTTCAGATGGGTAAAGTGCAAGTTAATCATGTTTATGCATTAATAAAAGGTACATAAAGCGTTTCAGTTATTCAGTTGAATGAAATGATTTCAGAGATGTGGTAATAACCTTAAGTGATGTTTTGAATACACTTCATATAAATTAGATCCATTAAACAGGACAGAAGTGATGTTTTGTAGGCATCCACTACTAATTGGCATGTTCGCTAATTCCTGCAGCCACTCTGAGCACATGCTGGTAGCTCTCCTTCATTTTCCAAATTTTCCCATATCATGTACCTTGTATTGCGAATAGCACACCTACCCCGATTTTCCCTTCCCAGGCAAGGCCTCCATAGATTGGAAAAATGGACTTTCAAAACCTCAAGGATCATTGAGCTTCTTCCTGAGGTCAGTGTTTTTATTGCCTACATGAATTTCCAACCAGAGTTCATCAGGTGCCCAGAGATGAGAGGTATCTCCTTCCATTGCAGTTCCAACTTGCTCCAACCCTATGCAGAGCAGTTTTCAGGCTCACAAGTGGTGGGGGGGATGAATCTGAATATAGTGATTTTCCTGCCCTTTTGGCATGCCTCTGCTGGTACAGTAGAGGAAAGACTGTATTAACCTGTCTTTTGTCATTTGGATCAGAATGACACATGTTGAACGGTGGACCACTCACTCAGGCATTGCATCCAGAAATAAAACAGGCAGAAGAAGAACAAAAGGGAAGGGGCTAGCTCAGAGGAAGAGCTGTTTAATTCTATGGTGTATTTTGAAATGTGCCTTGGTGGCAAATTAAGGGCATGACCAGTTCAAATAATGTAAACTGATCTTTATCTGACATAGCAGTCTTCTTCCCCCAAATTAGTGCTAACCCCCCTCTATAGTAAATAATACTGTAATCTGTAGTAAATATTTGAACTCTTCTTCATCGTCTTCTTCTTCAATAAATGATGATTGTATTAAGTAAATATTTAGCAATTAGATACCATATCTGTTTTGGCTTTTTTCCCCACTTGTGGCTTTGAGCACACTACAAAAAGACTCAAAGCTGTGTTTGGCTCTCCCATGCTTTCCACTTTTTTCTATGTAAATATACAGTTGAAATTTCCTGTTGTATATTTCTGAACTTGGCAGTGAAAAGGCAGTTTAAAAGCCAGTCTATGCAGCTTACCAGAAGATAAAGGAAATGAGGAACAAGAACAGTCTATAGCTCCAGTATGGATGTGGTTACACAGCAGAACAGGATATTGCACTTTGCAAGTCAGATTTTCTGCACTTCTATAAGCAAACCTAGGGGGGGAAAAAAAATAAAACCTAGTGACCAGAGATCTTAATATGCTGGAATGTTAGATGGTCATTAAAGACTCCAGCTTCTGTTTTGAGAGGTGAGAAATGCTTTGGCTGTCATTGATTAAGTTCTTTGGTGCAGAACTCCTTGCAGAATTGAACACACAAATAAAAACATTCTCTTTGGCATGTACATCTTTAATGTGTCCATTATTGTAGGCAGAAAAAAATCCACCTTCCTGCATTTTATAAGCTTCAGGCATAGAGGGAATAAATATGTACTTGAAAGCACAGTACAAAAGATCAGAAATTTGGTTTTAAATGTAAAAAAATTATATTCCCTTTTGTCAGCTGAAGGTAACAAAGCTTACATACGTAGTCATTGTTTTCTCTAATTCTAGACTAGCAGCAGCACTGTACTACTTTAGCCTCCACCCTCAATACTATATCTTGTTCTCTAAAAGGTATTTTCTCTCTCTAGTGAGAACTCTTTTTGTTCCTAAACAAAGCCCTGAAAAGGTCACATTGGAAATTTGAGTTCCAGGTAATTCAAACGTAAGCCTAAGTTAAAAAATGATGTGTCTGCAGCTTGCCAAGTGCTATTAGAATCTACAGTGTTAGTTTAGATTCAAGTCAAATAGAGCGGTATCCATTGGGAAATTATGCTTTCCTGAGAAGCATATATGGATTTTTTTCTTCCTGTATACCTTTCCAATAAATATTATGATAGCAAGATTCTGTTTCCCATGAATTCTTTATTTAGGTTAAGTATTATGTGTGAACTCTGATTTCACGGTTTAATCCTGATCAAAAGTAGTTGATTTTTTAGTTTATCTGGTAGAGAATTGTATTAAAACACACAGCAGACTCACATGACAGTCCTAATAAACATGGTTTGTAATAACACAAATCCAATTATGTAGTAAGGAATAAAAATGAAAATACTTGAAACTTCAATGAAGGAAGAATTTGTTTTTACTGTTCAGATCCATGGTGGTCTCTGCTTCTATGCATGTAGACCAGCCTCTGAACACAGGAAAAGGCTTTCTTTTCTTCTACTTCTCTGATTCCTTTCCATTATACATCTAATATCTGATACAAACATAAATATTCAGTACCTACATTTAAGTCAGAATAGTTGTAAGTGAAAATAGGGTGGGATGAGAATTTTGACCGCTTGTGCTCCATAGAAGAGCTCCAGAATAAGAAGCAATGGCTCACTGTTTGCTCTGTTACTTACTAATAGCCCAAATCTATTTTATTCTAAGCCTGCCTTTCGAGGTACAGACCTCCTTGCATTTCTAGGTACAAGTGCATAAGCTGAATGTGATTATCTTTTTGCAAGATTAAGCCTCGTGTTCCTGGTGTTTCTGAAGTCCGGTGAGTACAAATTCAGTCCTAAGAGACTTTGATCAGCACAGCTCTTTCTGCTTCTGTGGGATATGTGGATGCGTAACATCTCATAGGCTGTGGTTCATCCTGGTCTTTGGAAGTTGGTTGTCCATCCTGCAGTTTGACAGCCGTCTGTTTCTGGACAAAGTGTAAGCTAACTAATAGCACTGAAAAGCACATCCATATAAAGGTGACTGACATCAGTTGTGGGGTTGGGAGGCTTTGCGTTTTGGTCCAGGCAGACTTTGAACACAATGTCAGAGTTGCAGAAGGGCTTCCTGTGCCTAGGGCCATACACATGCTGGCATTCAGAGTATGAATGAAATTCTTCTCCTGTGTATTTTGCACTCAAAACGAAAGGTAAACGTGAAATGTGTTAAAACTAATAGACAGAATAGAATGGAGGATGCGTGTTGCTAAGCATCACTTAAAAGGCCGTTCTTCTCTGAAAAGTGTTGGTAAATACAGTGCTGTTTGACTCAGGAGATCTAATCCCAGAGCGTATTCAGTATGCTATCTTCAAATGCCAACAATAAAAATAAAGGGTTTTTTCCCCCTTGCATTTTGTTTGTGTTAGCGCAGCAGAGTCAACATCGCTAAGCATGAGCTCTCTATTCCTTTTCACCTGTCAATAGAGTAGTTCTGCACGTTCTGTTTACAAAGCCAAAATCGTCCTCCGTGGTGTGTGCCAATGCACTGGCCATTGCACAGCCAAGGCAGGGTGAAGGACAAGAGGCTGGAAAGAACACAAGCAAGAAAATTGGACTCACACAATTACTGTTTACTATCAGAACTATCCAGAAGTTTTTCAACCAATCTAGAAAATGCCAGTTTGATGAACTGGAAATATTTCACCTGGAACACATGGGCTTTGATCATCTTTAGGAGCAGCGATCCTCAGTCTGACTGAGAACATCAGTTCTGTCATGGTTTGTGGCTATAGTGCCACAATCTATAGCAGGATTTCCACATTTCCTGGCCGAGAAGTGCAGAATCAACGAACTCAGAAATGTGTCATGGTGTCGTGGTTTAACCCCAGTCAGCAACTAAGCACCATGCAGCCGCTTCCCCCTCCCCCCTCCCAGTGGGGTGAGAAGGAGGAAAGGGAAAAAAAAGTAAAACTCATGGGTTGAGATAAGAACAGTTTAATAACTAAAGTAAAATATAATACTAACAATAGTAATAATGAAATATAATAATAATAATAATGAAAAGGAATATAACAAAAAAAGGAAGGGGGGGGGAAGAAAAAAAACAGTGATGCACAATGCAATTGCTCACCACCCGCTGACCGATGCCCAGTTAGTTCCCGAGCCGCGATCCGCGCCTCCCGGCCAACTCCCCCCTGTTTATATACTGGGCATGACGTTCCATGGTATGGAATACCCCTTTGGCTAGTTCAGGTCAGCTACCCCGGCTCTGCTCCCTCCCAGCTTCTTGCACACCTGCTTGCTGGCAGAACATGGGAAACTGAAAAGTCCTCAGCTTAAGATAAGCGCTACTTAGCAACAACTAAAACATCAGAGTGTTATCAACATCATTCTCACACTAAATCCAAAACCCAGCACTGTACCAGCTACTAAGAAGAGAGTTAACTCCGTCCCAACCAAAACCAGGACACGTGGTTTCTGACTCCATTACACAGATACGGAGGCCAAGCAAACCCCACCTTGTTCCAAAGCTTTTGAGCTCAGCCTTGAACATGCATGTGATCTGGAGTCAAGAGTGTGTTTAATGGAGAGTCATACAGTGAGTATGTCTGAGAGCAACACACGGGAATCATCCAGTAAATTAAACATTGTTCTAGAAATCTTACTAGTCCCATTGCCTTGGACTTACTTGGGATTTGGCCACAACAATGCAGAACTTGGAATGCTGAATATGAAGCACCCTATCCCTGAGAAACAGGAAAGTGAGGAAGGTTTTTGTGGTATTTCCTAAGCTGCTGAATTGACATGTTCAGTTGAAGTCCACACAAGGTAATCATATTGATATTAATTAAAGAACGTTTTTGTGGTATCAGATAAGGAAACAAAACAAAAGTGTCCAGCACATGTTCATGCTGCTTATTCCTCTCTTGGTAAGGCTAGACTCAATTGCATCCATCCCAGGCAACTGAAGAAGGTTTCTAGGGGCAGGCAAAGAGAGGGGAGTCCATTTTCACGATGCAGCTGCACAAATTCCTGGATTGTCCTGCAATGTTGTCCTAACCAAAACATGGTACATGCTACCACTAGTACCAGAAGCATAAAAGGTTTTTAACCCAGCCTGCATGAATGGGGGTGAATAAAGGCATTCTTCAAGAGGAAGAAAGATCAACAGAAAAAGTAAAGAGACTTCTGAACTGAAGCCCGTTGGCAGGAAAAAAACAATTGCACTGGAATCTGCAAATGAAGATACTGAACCACCCTTAATGGTGAAATACGATTTTATTAATTGGGGCTCCCTGTCAAAACCCATTAAAAAATTGCCAGAGTACTGAGAGAAGAGTTCATGTCCCTTGTCGTCAAGGTCACTTTGTAGCTAGAACATTCCTGTGGGCATCCTGGAACGCAGCAGCACAGCCCCAGGCCTGAGCGACATCCATTGCAATGCGCAGATCATCTCAGCTTTACTCCTCTGAAACCCCTAAAGAAGTACCACTGGCAATTTTTGGCCTTCCAGATTGTTCAGTGGTAAGCGAGTGAGTGACTGAAACACATCTCACTCATCTCAGTGCAGCCTTCAGGTTTCTGGGGATGTACAAATACCTGCTCTCTTACAGAAACAATATACGCCAGAACCTCATCAAGGGCAAAAATCTCACTACCATTTTTACAGGGCAGCAGACCTCATGTTGTCGTCTGTCCCCTATGGCTTCAGCGCGTCAGATTTGACTGCTCATCTAAATGCAAAGATGAGCTATGCCATTTTATATTTATCCCTTTCCCAACCTGTGTTGCCCTTTTACTCCGAATGTCAAGTCTTTCATGAAAATACATCTGTCATCATGTGTTGGTGCTTCTTGTTCTTAGGCTTTCCAGGCACCTGGATGTTTTGCAACGTGTCCCAAACCTTTCTTAATGCATGGGTAAAGATTGCAGCTGAAAAACATAACACAAAGTGGCTTTCTTCATGATTCAAAGTATGCTGTGAGCTGGCTGGTAAGATCCCAGCATCAAGGAGAGTTTGATAAGGTTCCAGGCTGCTTAAGTAGCTGCTTCCAGAAATGTGCCTCTCAGTAACAAATTTATTGAAGTAGTGGAGTTGTTCCATTTACCTATTACTATGTTACTGCATCAAAGAGAGAGGTGAAGTGGGGCCCAACTGCAGTGCCGACACCATTTAAGTAGTGTTTTTAGCAAGGATTTACTGCTGGGAAGCTACAAGCTCTAGTGTGTGTATGTGTATATGCGTGCGTATACATGCACAGAGACGCAGAAGACTGGCTTGTCTGCAGAGCAGGCACAATTCTTTGACCCATGCTGGACACAGAAGTCTTCTGTGGCCTCATAGTCCAATCCTGCACTGCGCTGGAGCTGGATGACATTAGGATTTTGTGTGGACGGCTTGGTTAGTCCAGCCTTGTGCACCACCAGTTTAGAAACATGAGAGCATGAAGGACATGACCGCAGTGGTCAGTGCTCGTCCCAGGTTTTGTACTGAGACCTCCAGCACAGCAGTCGAGGAGTTACACAATATTTCTTTAGGAACTGCAGCCACTGCACAAGTGACTATCTTTTACTGTCAGCTGTGTTATGGAAATTAATTTTCTCACATTTTAAATCTTGCCTCCATGCTTTTCCATTACTGTTTTGAAGAACTGCGATCCTCTTCAATTGTTGTAGCCTGACCAGGTGTGTATTAGCAAAAGGGCAAATACTGAACACAGTGCTGTGATGAATTTTATGTTTCAGCTGTTTGTCAGAAGGAACCTGTAAACCAGATAAATTTAGTCTGCAAACAAAGAAACTATAAAGCAGTCACAGATGTTGTTTCTTTTTAAGCCCAGTGTAAATAAGAGTATTCATAAAACTTTTATGGACTGTGTCTGTACCTTTTTTCTGCAATGATATAGAAAAAAATTAATAACTCTTCCATCATCAAATAAAATACAGAATTTTGCCCTACTTTCACGGTGAAAGAAATAAATTCTAAGCATATCTCTTATGTTCTCTGTATATGCATCAGTATACGACTCCTGCTAGCCTGTAAAAATAAATGTTTTTTTGCATCACCTGTGATTAGTTAAACTAGTCTCACAGAAAACAAGAAAATCTTCACCATACACTCACATCACACATGTAGTGACTTAAGTCACATGTGTTCAGGGATAACAGAAGATCCTTCCTTTTCTCTTATGAGCATCTTTTATGTAGGTGCATCATGTTTGCGTAGCCATAAATTAGCACAATAAAGCCTTATGGTACTCAGTAAGATTTATTTTTCTCCCCAGGGAGTAACATTTTTAAGTTTTTGAAGGATTTCAGCTTTTATTACAGAAGATTTTACAGATTCTCATTGAGTCTTTTGTAGTTAAGACACTGACAGTTGTTAGATTAGCATTTTGACATCCGCAAATTTGTAACAATAATTTATATACATGTAACAATATCAATTACGTGAAGTTACTGCTTCAAATGCTGCATGTCTTGCACAGAAGTAGGAGCAGTTTCTAAGTGAATACAAGTTGAATACTTCTATCAGAATTAAAAAATAATATCAAATTGGAAAAAACTATTTTCTGCAATCTGATGGGGGTGTCTTTAGAAAATAAAGACCCTCAGTGTTCACAAGCAGTTGCTGGGCACGTAATTGTGTTTAGTACCTGATTAATCTTCTCCAGCTGAGCAGCAGATTTGCTGTGGACTAAAATCAAAGATATTATATCAGAAAATCTAGAGTAGCTCCAGTTTGCTAGAGTTATTTCACTTCTTGTCTGGGCAAGGACTTCTGCCGTAAAGAGAACTTAAAAATATACAGTAAGTATATGAAATAAAATTTCCATCAGTCATACCAGCACCCTCTAAACGTGTTCATGTTGTGGGTAAGCCATACACATGTTTCAGGCTATCCTTTACAGCAGCTATTTGCAGAGGTCATGCAGCAGGAGAAGCCATGAGGGTGCTGTTCAGCAGAAACAAAGGAACATCTCTTTTCAGTTTTGCATTGTACAGTGTTCTCTGTTTGAAATGATAAGGCTCAGTAAAAAGTACAATGCACTCAAAGTTGTATGAAAAACTGCTTCATAAGTCTGGCCTTAAGTGGCCCACCTATAAGCTCTCTCAGCAGATAACAGTGGCTGAAGAAAGAAGCAAGAGACCTTCTTCATTCAGAGGGTAAAGTGAAATACTGAGAATATTTAGAGTTTCTGTGTCCTTGGAAGTTTAATAAAATTGAGATACTGCAAAATCAGAACAGCTTGGTCCTTAAAAAAGTAAAATAATATTTATCTGCAAAGCTCTATCTCACTTTTGGGCTTTTTGTAATAATATGCAGTCCTGTTTTGGTTTTTGGTTTGAGGGGATTTTTGTGTGTGTGTGGACAGCCCTGCATACAGAAAATACATTGTTTCTTTAAAGATGTTGCTTAAAAACATCTCAAGATCCCCAGTCTTTACTAATATAGCAGTTGTGGTGACAATCCAATCACTCAATTAGGAAGCTGGGGAGACAAAATAAAGTATTTCTCAACATTTCATTCTCTAGGTTACACAAACCTCTTTATGCTATAGAGAAAATAACGGAAAGTTCAAGGGATTATGTTTAAGAAGAAAAATGAGAAGAAATATATTATAGTAGAAAATGAAATTATAATTATAGAAATTATAGATGTGTATTAATAGTAATTACACTAGAAATTTCCTGGGCATACTCCCATGCTTCATTTCTTATTTTTGGCATTGAGTTAATGCTGAGGTTTTATATTTATAACCCCTTTCTTTCCTCCTTGCTTCCTTTCTTTCTTTTCTACCCCAGGCCCCCCGTAAGAAGCAGAAAAAACTATAAATGCTTTAATGATGCCTTTGTGGTACTAAACCACTTTTGAAGCACCTTTAAAGCTCTTCCTAAATACCTCAACCTTGCTAAATCACTTTAACAGTACATTCTTATCTGTGTATCTGTCAAAGTAGGTAGTCATGGAGGCTTATCTGTGCATGTTCAATATCCTAAATCTGTCTAAGATAAGGACAACAAGGAAAAAGGAGTAGAAAATTGTAAGGTGTATGAAAATGTTAAAAATCCTGAGACAAATTTACTTCTGTGTAAACCCATTTAATTTTAGTGATTTTGGTCTCTCTGTTTGAAAGGGTAAGTGACAGGTGGGTTTCATTTTGCCCGCATTTGGACCTCTCCAATGCAGATGTCTGCAGTGGCGGTACTTGCCTGAAGTTCTCGGCATAGCTAGAGGAGAGAAATGGGCACGTCTAAAATAGGTTAGATGAATTGACTCCCAAAAACCATGTATTTCTCTCTTGTGCCTGTAAAAAGAGCCTCAGACAAGTACCTCAGATGTAAATATCTGCTTTGCAAATGTCCAGTGTTCAGCTAGATGAACCACACTCATACTGTCTCACAGATATTGATTAGAAAAGCATATTAAGCAATAGGAGAGGTGTTAAGTGCTGCTCAGATACAAAGTTCCTGTTTTAAAAAAAATCACTGTCAGATCAGACAAAGCAGAAAAAGAGTGGAACAAAGGCAGGAGGTTATCTGTCTTTTGCAGATGGGAAATAGAGGCATGGTTAACAGAGGTTAAACCAGTTTCAGTCATCTGGAAATTATCCATCCCTAAGGTTAACGGGAGGGCTGAAACACTGAAATTCCCAGCACATGTCTGTCCCAGTTGAGCTTTACCAAATACATTGACCTATGTTTGGTGTCCAGGCTGGGATACTGATTTTTCAGGGTATTTTTGATATTTTCGAGTACAGGATGTTTTCATAGCATTTTATATGTTTGTCATGGTTTAACCCCAGCTGGCAACTCAGCACCACACAGCCGCTTGCTCACTCGCCCTGGTGGGATGGGAGAGAGAATCAGAAGAGTAAAAGTGAGAAAACTCGTGGGCTGAGACAAAGACAGTTCAATAGGTAAAGCAAAAGCCACATGCACAAGCAAAGCAAAACAAGGAATTCATTCACCACTTCCCATCGGCAGGCAGGTGTTCAGCCATCTCCAGGAAAGCAGGGCTCCATCACGCGTAACGGTGACTTGGGAAGACAAACGCCATCACTCCGAACATCCCCCCCTTCCTTCTTCTTCCCTCAGCTTTATATGCTGAGCATGACATCATATGGTATGGAATATCCCTTTGGTCAGTTGGGGTCAGCTGTCCCGGCTGTGTCCCCTCCCAGCTTCTTGTGTCCCCCCAGCCTCCTTGCTGGTGGGGTGGTGTGAGAAGCAGCAAAGGCCTTGACTCTGTGTAAGCACTGCTCAGCAATAACTAAAACATCCCTGAATTATCAACATTGTTTCCAGCACAAATCCAAAACATAGCCCCATACTGCCTACTATGAAGAAAATTAACTCTATCCCAGCCAAAACCAGCACAACGTTGCAAACACAATGGACGATGATTTAAATCTACAGCTGTGCTCCTGCCGTGTTGCCCGCAACTCAGGATGAAGTTGTCTGATTTGCGTAGCTCATCCAGCACCCCAGAGATAACTTATAACTGCCAAATGCAGAAACTGGCTCTCCCAACTGAAATCCCACTGCCTTTACATACGGTCTTTTTGTTGTAGTTCCACCTCCTATTCCCAAAATACCTTTGGTCTTCTGCAACTAGCTAGCTGTGAGTCCTGCAGCAAATAAAGTCTTCTTCACTTTGCAGCCTAAACCTAGTCAATAAAAATAACTTATACTGAACTGCTGAATGCAGCAGACTTTAACATATAATCCCATGCATAATCTGTATCATAATTATAGGGGATCTAATAAAAAATGCCTACATTGGGGTATTGCTTACCTCTTGAGAGCTTGACTTAAGACTCCTTTCATGTATCTTCGTTTAAAATACAAACTAAGAAAAGGTGGTTTATGTACTGCCGCTCACAGGCTAACCATAGGTTGAAATGTCTGGATTCATAGTTCGTAGCTCTCCTGTTTGAGTTAGTGGAGCAACTGATGGTAATAAGAAGCTGTCTGCCCTCCATGGACACCAGACATGACAGGAGGACTAAGACAGTCATTTTCCTTGTGAATTTCAGAAGTATTTTGTAAAAAGAGAGGAATGTGAGAACTCAAGCTCTCTAGGATCAATTCCAGAGCCTCTCTGAAGAGAGACATGTAACCATTACTTACAGACTTGTTTGATTTTTATACCTTCCAAGCTGATGGTTATTCTCCCACTCAAACATTTCTTCCCCACCCCCCATCCCTTTTTTTTTTTTTGTCCTTTCTGCACCTGGCCTCTTCTTACATCTTATATTCACCTTGGTCCCTCTTCCATCCGCTATTTACTTCTTTGCACACAACCAGGGTCAGTAGGTTTAGTCTACCCTATTTGAGTCATCTGAAACATAGACATTGACATTTGAGCTAGCTTCTCAGAGCTTCCTCTGTATTCTCTGAAGAGAAATAAGCCTTTGCAGGGACAACTCATACCATCATCAAATATACAGCTAAGCTCAGATAGATCTAAAATATGTGTCTAAGATCAGGTAGCCCTCAAGAAGAACCTCTTTTTCCATTGACTGTAAAGAGTCTATTCCTGATCTGAGTGTCTCCTTTTTTAGGAAGCAAAAGCTAGGGCACATGAATCCTATCTAGAGCTTCCTTTTCTCCTACGGCAACTGGACATTAGTGCAGGGTAAAGAGTGGGCACAAAGAAAAAGATTCTTTGTGGCCTTAGAGGTAGTGCCCACGATCAATAGCAGCGGTCCTGGGATAAGGTCAGTTTAATATGTGAAGATACAGTTGGAGGACTGGAGCTTCATAGGCTGGGGCACACTCAATTGCAGACATCATCTATGGAGAATCTGGTGCTACCAAAAGTCTGTATGTATGAATATGTGTGAATTCTCTGCTGAGGAGAGGCAAAGAACATTTCTCAGACCCCAGCTCTATGCAAATTGGAATAGACTCTCACAAACATAGCAAACGCAGCCTTGCTTGGCTCTGCTCAATATGCATGTTTTTCTGGAGACAGTGGAACATTTTAACAAAAGAAAATACACAGAAAAAATCTCTGTCAACCTTGTTCTCAGAAACAACCCAATTGTTTAGATGAACTAGCAGCAGTTGATTTTAATTTTTGATCTGCTGGGAGCAGGGTGACAGGAGAGGATAGGCAAGGGAGAACAACCCAAGGCAGACACCTCACATGGAAAGCTTCAGCCTTCATGGCTGGTGAAGTTCTAAACTACAATTATGGTTCTACAGCATTATTCAATCTTAAATATGCATGTCACTAGAGTGGTTTAAGTAGAATATTTAATGTATAGTTTTCTTTCATTGCAATTCAAGGTGCAAGAATACAATCCATATTTTCAAATGGACTTGTTTTTATCAGTTTAACCAGCCCACTGTCATAACTTACTTTCCCCGTGTTCTTCACATCTTGATGTATTGGAAGTTGTTTCTAAGGGGAGGCAAGCAGAAATGTCAGGCTTTTCAACCTGCTTCCATTTTCAATCCAGCCTGCTTTGCTCTTACAATATCAAACCTTCTGGGAGTCTCTCTACATGACATGGACTATAAAAGGTATCAATAACAACAGGAGTTCCTGCTGTGGAAGGGTACTGTAATTGCAATTGCCTAGGATCTGGAGATTCATTATGGAGAAGGTGAATGTTCTGCAGTCTGGTTCTCTTGGGTATATTCTGTCTCTCCCTAACAATTCACCACTTCTAGACTGAGTTTTCTTTTTATTTATTTGCTTATTTATTTACTTTAAAAAATAACTGGGCACAAACCAGTGCGCCTCCACAAGTGGCAGAATATCAGAAGTGAAAAAAAAAAAAAAAGCTACTGAAATAATTTAAGAAATAATAATAATAGAAGTTTAAATGTTTTACATACATCCTCATGTTAGTCTCTGATTTAAAGCTTGATGACCACACACTTGGACTGCACTCCCAACAAGTATCGAGAAGACATATTTCTCCTTGTGTACATGAAATAAGATGTGTTTGTATAGCTGTAAGTCCTGGTTTTGCAGTATAGCTTGGTACTCATAATAGAGGAATAAATATTAGTTTTATGCTAGATAATTTTAACAGCATTTGAAAAATAGGACATAATAAAACATAAACATAATATTTAAAAATATAGGCATGTATTTTCTTTACTTGCAGGTATATATTTCACCTCTGTACACGGCGACAGCTTGCTAAGGAAAAGCACATTTGCAACATAACTTGCCTGCAATCATTAATTTCTTTCTACTTTTTAAACTATTCCTTTTAAATGACTGTAAAGTAACCTCACCAGAAAAATGTTTCTGTCTCATTGTTTTTGGCACTGTGCCTTATTAAGATATTTTTAGTTGTCTATTCTCATTTTGCAGTTCATATGGATATATGGACACCAAAACTAACTACCCAAAGCACAATTCCTTGCCTTCTGCAGGTCTTTATCTTCCACATCTCAACACTGAAGTTTACGAGAGTTGCAAGTAGTGGGCACCCCTTTGAAGATCATGCTACTAACTTATTATTCTACAAATTTAGAACAATTATTCCCACTAATTAATGCATCTGTGAATATCCTACACCAAATCACACATTAATGGTATAAGCACTATGTTAGTATGAATTAATTTTTCAAAAAAACAGAGTAACTGTAGAAATAATTGTAGTCTCAGAAGGCTGTAAAGAGTCCCTCTATGACTCTTCAGATGTAGACCTCTGTAATTCCATGCATTGCATGCGATTCCTTGTATGTTTGTACCACTTGTCATAACGAAATAACATATTCGTAAATGAGCCCTTTCTATTACAAGTATTAAATAAAGCTCAATGCAGCCCAGAGATAAAATGTAACATTTAAATGCTGTTATTTTACATACGTTAAGAAAGATCTATTCTCAAAGCTGTTTCTCCTAATGCTTGGAAAAATTGTTACTGAAGTAATTTTTGTGATAACACAAACCCCAGAAGGCTGTTGGAGCTCCTGAATATCTGGGCATTTAAATTCATTTCAGTGTAGCTGTGCTCCAATTTATTCCAGCCTTGGCACTGGTTGCAAAAACACTCCTGCCAACCCTGAACAAACCACCTAATCCAGTCCAACCTCACCAGAAAGAGTAATCCTTCATGTGACACTGAAAAACAGTCAGCCACAGCCATCCTCTTAGAAGCTTGGCTTTTTCAAAGGGCATGACCACCAGCTGTTCCAAAATACTCCTCAGGTACCCCGTTTCTGTACTGAGAGACAGTTCTTACTCTTAAAGGCATCAGCTGAATATTCCACTACCAGCCACCAGAGAATCCACTTGGAACTGCAGACACCTTTTGTGCAAGGTGTTTTCCTTTAACTACGTGCATCTGTCCTGGCCATCAGAACTGTCCCAGAATCCCAGAGCTGTCCCAGAATCTCACAAAACTGTCATCTATCTGTCTGTCTGTCTGTCTATCCATCCATCTGTCCGTCCAACAACTGTGCTATATAGTCAAACAGATAGACAGATCTTAAGGACTGCAGGTGGTGGGTGTGAGTCCTTCAGGCTGCTAGAACCCTCTCTGGTATCATTTTCCTCTTGATGACAACCAGTTTGGCACATGCCCATCCATCTACTTAAATGCAAACACAGCTGCACCTGGATACTCTTTCCATAGCTGCAGGCTCTCTCCATCACAGCAGAATTACTATCCTTTCTTAAAAGCTGTCCTTACAAAAGGCTCCAGAGTTCAGGCCTTGCAGACAGATGAGCTCTGGTAGGTCTAATTTGCAGCAGTTTAAGACCTTGCAATATTGAATTATTGCTTGGTAATTCAACAATAATTCTCTGAGGTCACTGCCCTTGAAGTGAAGAGTAGCAGAAGAGGGATCATGTGCTTATACCTGATTAACCCTAACACAGAGGTTGGCATTTTAGCTTCTACCAACAGAGGAGGTGGTTATGTGATATTATGGGTAGGATGGGTATTGAGTAAAAGGGGTATAGGCACATGTCCCCTTCTGCTATCTCTGCTACAGAGCCAGGCAGGAAAAAAGGACAGTTAACAGCAGTAATATATGGAATTGACCTACCTTATGCATGCAGGAGCTGGAGGTTTGGATATATATTTGTGTTTTACATGCCAACTGGTAAAATGACATATCTTACAAGAGGTCCTCTCCCTGTTTCTGTAGAGTCACATCCACTCCACTTCAGTGTCTACAGTAAATTGAGGGGTTTTATTCTTACTGAGTGCATAGGAAGAGTGCAACAACGGGAGGGGAAACTGGATTCTCTTTCCTTTCCTGCAATAACAACGAAGTCGTTTATTACATTTAAATCATTGTCATCTATGCAAATGCGCTGAAGACAGAAAGTCTGCACGGCTGTCAAAGAGACTACAGGTTTTGAAATCAGCAGGGTAGCAGAAGTATAAATAGTGGCCTGATTTTGTTTGCCAGTCCTTTGATACTAATAAAGATGCAGGCAGAGAAATGTCCATCTCCTTTTCGGATCCCAGTCTGATTACTCAGAGCTGGGAATTAATCCTCTCACCATTTTTTTGCATTTAATATGAGACAATTCATGTGAAGCCACTGGTGCACAGCAGGGGTGAGCCTGAACATAGACATTAAGGTGTCCCTTCCTTAGTAGTAAAAATGTGTTGAAACCGGGTTTGTCAATGCAGATTAGCAAAGCAATGGGCTGAGATGTTGAGGGTCATTTTTCTCCGGTGTCATCACTCCAATGCACCTTTACAACCTCTGCATTGCTAAAGGACTATATGCTAAAAAGTGTGCTAAAACATGCTTTAAACCTCTTTTGGAGAACAGGGATAACTTTGGAAAGCCTCACATATAAAAAGAACTGTAAATATTGCTTAAAAAAAATAGAAGGTGGCTAAGTCAAACTCTGTTTATTTTTAACTGAGTTTGCCTTCAGAATACCCCAAGTGATTTGACTGTGCAGTTCTATGGATTTATCACTTGCCAAGTTTCATATTTTTAAAAATCAAAGCCCTTTTTTTGAAGACCCCTAACAAGCATAGAAAATGTCCTTTGCAGTGTTAACCACATAAAAATGACCCAGATTTAATTTGTTTTGAAAATTTATATGTGGCAAGAAAATACTCCCAGGCTGAAGTGTTCTTTGCCAAATGTAGTCTACAGTGAGAGTCTGTGGGCCAGATTCTGAAACCAGTGAAAAACAGAGCTTGTTAGGGGAAATCCTGGCATTACCTTTGCCTACCTCCGTGTTCATGGGCATTGTGGTAATGTTCACTATTTCACTGCATTCAAAATCAATGTATTTGCTTAGCAGATCCACCGTTTTATGACAGTTTTAAAAATTCTTCATTAAACTCACTTTATGCCTCCCCAAATCCATATTTTTTATTGATAGTGAAAATAAGAGTCATTGGAAGCAGACGATAAAACCTGTATGCATAGGGCAGTTTACTTACAGTTTATGCTAAGAGAATGTATGATTGTTATAGTTTTGATGAACTGTCCAGGCCCTGTTTATATAGTGGATTTTTTACCCTGCAGTGTCCATACAGTATTTCACTGAACGCTTCTTATCTGAACCCTAGGGTACTCTATAATTCTTGAATCTAAGAGTAGAGGCATGTCAGACATAAAATAGGAAATGTGGAACGTGAGGTTTTGAGGAGTATTTCAGGTGATTTTGAAAAATATATCACAGCTAATAACAAGAAATGCTCCTCTAGGGTAAAGAAAAAATTTAAGGAGTGAGAAGTGAAGATAACTCTCTAAAAGAGGTTTTAGCTAGGATAGGAGAAACAGAACATGTGCAAAATAAAGTCAGTAATATGCTTGTGAATAATGAGGGAGTTACATTTGGGGAATGAATGTTAAGAAACTTATGTTTCAGTGAGGATGGATGGAGAGAGGTGACAGGAATCAAACCAAATAATAGAAATCAGACTATTAGGTTTGCAATATCTGTGTGGGAGAAGAATCTCCTCCTGTAAGTCTTATCCTATGACTAAGGATGGGAAGAAAGCAGAAGGAGTGCAGCAGAATAATGGAAGAGGAGGATATCAAGTGCATATTCAGAGCTTTTTAATCTATTACTTGTTATTCAACTCTGCGTAGGACATTAGAGCTGTAGTGATGATGGGATGTGAGTTTCAGAATGAATTTTGAGGGACGAGGTTTTCCTTTTCTATGGTTAGATTTTTATTCATATGCTACTTAATGGAAACCATGTGGCAGTGATGGCTGGGAGGTTGTGTCTGTGTACTTGTGAAAGTGCCCTTTTTTACAGAGCTTTGAAAAGGAACAACCTGTAGTTGAAACTTTGTATATCATGATTTTGTGAATCTGGTGCATTTGATAGACCTTATGAAATTGCAACTAAGAATACCTAACTCTTTAGTGTGTGAATGCTCTAGAAAAGAGCGTGATAAAAGCCAACCAGTCTTTCTTTACTTTATGTTTTTCTTCAAGCGGAAGACATGTCAGAGTGCATGTTTTACCTTTAAGCGTGCTCTTTTCATGTTGTTCCCTCCACACCTGCTTTCACTACGTCCTCATTTTTGGTTTTTACCCCTCTTCTGTCGCATAGTTTTCTCCTTCTTTCCCCAACTGACTCAGTCTTGGGTTTTGCTTTTTACATATACGTTATGTTGTGTAAATGTCTGCACAAAATGCATGAGGGAGATATCTGCTTACTGCTCTCTGATCACTGCTTTCACTTTCTGTACTGGGCAGAGGGGAAAGCCTTGTGGCTTCTCTTTCGTATTGCCAGTCAGAAGAGATTCAGGACATAAACCAGTTAAGCAATAAAAATCACTAGTTTCCCTGCTCCCAAGCCATCAGGGCAAAGAAGGAAGCTAGGCTTTTTTACTGTCATGTAAAGAAAAAAAATGCTATGGTCCCTCTTCAACTACCCCAAGACTGCAAGGGAAACAAGAGGGGACGGGGCTTCTTTCACAGCTCTTGTGGAGTAGAGGACCAATATCTCCCAAAGGATAGGACACCCTCTGCCATTTTTAGTTTTCTGCAAAGAAAAGGTGTAAGCCAAGGTAAGGACAGCAAAGAAGGGTGGGGAGAGGAAGTATATAAGTAAGAACTGTGTCATCTCTTGTAGCCTGGTGGAGAAGTTTCTATAAATACATTAGCAACAAAAGGAGGGCTACGGAGAATCTCCATCCCTTATTGGATGCCGGGGGAAACATAATGACAAAGGATGAGGAAAAAGCTGAGGTACTTGATGCCTTCTTTGCCTCAGTCTTCAATAGTAAGACCAGTTGTTCTCAGGGTACCCAGCCCCCTGAGCTGGAAGACAGGGACAGGGAGCAGAATGAAGCCACCATAATCCAAGGGGAAATGGTTAGCGACCTGCTACATCACTTAGACACATATAAGTCTATGGGGCCAGATGGGATCCACGCGAGGGTACTGAGGGAGCTGGCGGAAGTGCTCACCAAGCCACTTTCAATCATTTATCAGCAGTCCTGGCTAACTGGGGAGGTCCCAGTTGACTGGACATTAGCAAATATGACGCCCATCTACAAGAAGGGCCAGAAGGAGGATCCAGGGAACTACAGGCCTGTCAGTCTGACCTCGGTGCCGGAGAAGGTTATGGAGCAGACCATCTTGAGTGCCATCACGTGGCACGTACAGGACAACCATGTAATCAGGCCCAGTCAGCATGGGTTTGTGAAAGGCAGGTCGTGCTTGACTAACCTGATCTCCTTCCATGACAAGGTGACCTGCTTAGTGGATGCAGGAAAGGCTGTGGATGTTGTCTACCTAGACTTTAGTGAAACCTTTGACACCATTTCCCACAGCATTCTCCTGGAGAAACGGGCTGCTCATGGCTTGGACGGGCATACTCTTTGCTGGGTAAGAAACTGGGTGGATGGCCAGGCCCAAAGAGTTGTGGTGAATGGAGTTAAATCCAGTTGGCAGCCGGTCACAAGTGGTGTTCCCCAGGGCTCAGAGTTGGGGCCAGTTCTGTTTAATATCTTTATCAATGATCTGGACGAGGGGATCGAGTGCACCCTCAGTAAGTTTGCAGACAACACCAAGTTCTGCAGGACCGTTGATCTGCTTGAGGGTAGGAAGGCTCTACAGAGGGATCTGGACAGGCTGGATCGATGGGCCAAGGCCAATTGTATGAGGTTCAACAAGGCTAAGTGCTGGGTCCTGCACTTGGGTCACAACAACCTCATGCAATGCTACAGGCTTGGGGAAGAGTGGCTGGAAAGCTGCCTGATGGAAAAGGACCTGGGGGTGTTAGTCAACAGCCAGCTGAATATGAGCCGGCAGTGTGCCAAGATGGCCAAGAAGGCCAATAGCATCCTGGCTTATATCAGAAATAGTGTGGCCAGCAGGACTAGGCAAGTGATTGTCCCCTCGTACTAGGCACTGGTGAGGCCACACCTCGAATACTGTGTTCAGTTTGGGGCCCCTCACTACAAGAAAGACATTGAGGTGCTGGAGCATGTCCAAAGAAGGGCAACGAAGCTGGTGAAGGGTCTAGAACACAAGTCTTATGAGGACTGCCTGAGGGAACTGGGGTTGTTTAGCCTGGAGAAAAGGAGACTCAGGGGAGACCTTATCGCTCTCTGTGACTACCTGAAAGGAAGCTGTAGCAAGGTGGATGTCGGTCTCTTCTCCCAGGTAACAAGTGATAGGACAAGAGGAAATGGCCTCAAGTTGTGCCAGGAGAGGTTTAGATTGGATATTAGGAAAAATGTCTTCACCGAAAGGGTTGTCAAGCAATGGAACAGGCTGTCCAGGGAAGTGGTTGAGTCACCATCCCTGGAGGTATTTAAAAGATGTGTAGACATGGTGTTTAGGGACCTGGTTTAGTGGTGGACTTGGCAGTGCTAAGTTAATGGTTGGACTTGATGATCTTAAAGGTCCTTTCCAACCTAAATGATTCTATGATTCTATGATTCTATGACATTCAAGTTTGCTAAGTGAGAGTACCTCCATTTTCAATACTTCAACCTGGAATCACTTCGACCTCATTTCCATAAATGTTTGCTGCTGCAGATCCTCACAGAATCACAGAAAGGGTAAGGCTGGCGGGCATCTCTAGAGATCATCTAGTCCAACCCCTTGCTCAGAATAGGGTCAGCTACAGCACATTGCCCAGGACCATCTTCCCTTGAATGTTGAATATATCCAAGGGTGGAGATACCACAACCTCTCTGGGCAACCTGTGCCAGTGGTTGACCATGCTCACAGTAAAAAACAAAGGTTTTCTTATGTTTATGTGGAATTTTCTGTATTTCAGTTTGTATCTTTTGTGTCTTGTCCTGTCACTGGGCACCACTGAGAAGAGTTTGGTTCAATCTTCTTTACTCCCCCCATCATCAGGTATTTATACATATCAGTAAGATCCCCTGAGCCGCCTTTTCTCCAGGCTGAACAGTCCCAGCTCTCTCAGCCCCTTCTCATATCAAAGATGATCCAGTCCCTTCATCATCTTTATGGCCTTTTGCTGGACTCACTCCAGTATGCCCATGTCTGTCTTGTACTGGGGATCCCAGCACCAAACCCAGCACTCCAAATGTGCCTCACCAGTGCTGAGCAGAGGGGAAGAATCACCTCCCTTGACGTGCTGGTGACCCTCTGCCTAATGCAGTCCAGGAGGCTGTTGGCCTTTGCTGCAAGGGGGCATTACTGGCTCACAGTCAACCTGTCCCCCAGGTCCCCCAGGTCCTTTTCTGCAAAGCTGCTTTCCAGCCATTCGTGACTCAGCATGCACTGGTGCTTGGGGTTATTCCTCCCCAGGGGCAGGACTTGACATCTTCCTTAGTTGAACTGCATGAGGTTCCTGTCAGCCCATTTCTCCAGCCTGTCCAGGTCCCTCTGGATGGCAGACCAACCCTCTCATGTACCAGCCACTTCTCCCAGTTTTGTATCCTCTGCAGACCTGCTGAGTGTGCACCCTGCCTCATCATCCAGGTCATTAATAAAGATGCTGAACAGTACTGGCCCCAGTATCGATCCCTGGGGTTCATCACAAGTGACCAGCTGGACTTTGTGCCACTTATCACAGCCTCTAGGCCCAGCCGTTCAGCCAGTTTTCAGTCCACCAAATCCTCCTAAACTCTGTTCTCAGCGTCCTTGGAAATCCTGTGCAAAGTTTCTCACAGTGGCTGAAGCTTTCCTCTCATATGTGATGGTATCCAAAATCACAAGGAGGTTTGTCTGTTTTACCTCAGAGATTGTCCAAGGTCATGCAAGAAATTCTTGTAGAGCTACAGAATAAAACCAGATTTCCTATATTTTAGATGTTAAATTAAACTTCCTGTCTCTGCTACCTTTACTGGCCAGAATTATAATGTAGACCTGCATCTGCACAGAGGCTTTTCTTTGTCACAGTCTCTTTTTCCCAACTGTATTTTAAATATGTGTATGATTTTTTAATAATCCTTTGTATTTTTCCATTGTGGGTAACTGAAAAGGACAGAAAATGTAACACTTGAGAACATCCTGCCTTCGGACAGCTGCATCATCACAAGTGTGTTTTCATCCAAAACACCACTTTTAATGGAAATAGAAATAAACAAATGTGAGGAAATCCTGCTTGTCTGCTGCAAACCATTCTTACTGCTTTTGTTAAAAGCCTTGCTTGAGGAGGACTTGGCTGAAACAGGTTGAGCACAACCTTGCTAAGAAAAGGCGGTGGGAAGTGTGGGGGGAGAGAGTGTAGAAGTGGACACAGCTCCATGGGTAGTACAACTGCACACGTTCATGCCCGATAAAGGCACAGCAGTTAGTTGCATTTCCTAGCTTGTGAATATATGTATAATTGCATAGTCGTAACATAGTCTGAATACAGGACTGATCATTAGTATTTTAGATTGCCTTCAAAGTGGTGAAACCTTTCTTCTCCAAACCCGACTGATACTCCTTGCCTGTAGTGCTAATTTTCTTTCCAGTGTGACTCCCAAGCATGTGACGTGCTTTGACCTAAGAGATACTGTGAAAACCTTGCTTGCTCTGGGAGTCAGGATTCTCTCAATAAGTTCCCTTTAAAAATAGATATTGTTTAATCTTTTCTGCTTGGGACTCAGTTCTGATGTTCCAGAGGACTCAAAGAATTATTTTTTTTTTATCAGTACTTTAAAGGGGAGGGTGGGAACCCTGAAAAAGTCACATTGATTTTTTTATATATATATATATATGCGTGTATATATATCTACCATTTACTTTTTAAGAGAGTTTAATTAGTCCCACTCCCTCTCTCATGCCTAAGAAATGGAGCCCCTGCCTTGTGCAGTTCAGAGCCACTGCAGTAGCTGCAGTAGCCCCGTCCATGATGGTGCACATTAGGACAGCCTGTTTAAGTGAGTGAACTGGCCATGTCACTGACGGATGTGGTAGGAGCATGTCCTGGTTTCGGCTGGGACAGAGTTAACTCTCTTCTTAGTAGCTGGTACGGTGGTGTGTTTTGGATTTAGTGTGAGAATAATGTTGATAACGCGCTGATGTTTTAGTTGTTGCTAAGTAGCGCTTATCCTAAGCCAAGGACTTTTCAGTTTCCCATGCTCTGCCAGCAAGCAGGTGTGTAAGAAGCTGGGAGGGAGCAGAGCCGGGGCAGCTGACCTGAACTAGCCAAAGGGATATTCCATACCATAGAACGTCATGCCCAGTATATAAACTGGGGGGAGTTGGCCGGGAGGGGCGGATCGCTGCTCGGGCATCGGTCAGCGGGTGGTGAGCAATTGCATTGTGCATCACTGTTTTTTACTCGAGTTTTATTTCTTTTTTTTTTGTTGTTATATTCCTTTTCATTACTATTATTATTATTATTATATTTCATTATTATTATTGTTAGTATTATATTTTACTTTAGCTATTAAACTGTTCTTATCTCAACCCATGAGTTTTAGCTTTTTTCCCGATTCTCCTCCTCATCCCACTGGGAGCCGGGGGGAGTGAGGGAGCGGCTGCATGGTGCTTAGTTGCTGGCTGGGGTTAAACCACAGAGTACTAAAGAAGAAAGGTACATTTTGAAACAATGTTGCCATGAATGACTTAAGAGGTCCGTTGAGCGCTGCCATCACATATTAGTTGAGTCATTTTACTTTTACAGGTCACCTTAGCATTGTCTGGTGAAGGGCCTGATGTTGAATGCCTCTGTCATGACTGATGTCCTCCATACCGCAGTTGGCACAGGCAATGGTTACAGTAGGTGCAGCAAAGGACCTGTGTTTTCCACATCTCTGAGTTAAAGGAGTTCCCAGTTAAAACTCTTTTTAACCAGTGAGTGCTTACAGGTTTCCTAACAGGAGATTCTTGGAAGGGGCGAGCTTTAGAGAAAATAAATGAGAACTATAGTGTTATTCTTTTAGTCTGCAATTGTCTGAAGTTGTTGTCAATAGAAATAGTTGCATACATTTGTCTTCATTAATCATTTCAAGGTGTTGCTTTTTGATGCAGCCAGCCCTAGCAGTTCACAGGCACTTTAATTTTCCAATTATTGTACCTATGGCTCAGAACAGATACTGATTAGTTTCACATTTTGCTCTGTGGGCAGCTTAATGTTCTTGTCACCTTACATTGAGTTTTAAATGTGCAGAGTGTAAGAGAATGTCAGATGTGCTCCCAAGTCTTCTGGGTCAGGCTCACCAAGTTATGTTTCCAGGTACTGTACTGGTAGGTTTCTGAAAGATGGATGGAAGAACAAGGTATGGGTTTAGGATCCTATCACAAAAGTAACGATTCCTCTTGTAAAGCGAGTGTGAGTGATTTTGTGTCGTATTCTTTTCACACAAATTTTTAGCTGGAGATGAAGGTGATGCTGCTGGCTGCTATAACAGCAATACAAAAGGAAGTTATGATAGCAGCAAGGCATGAGCAATGCTTTTCAATATTTGCACACAATTACAAGACCTTTTCAAACTGTAGTAGTGAAAGCGAAGGAGAAAATAAATTTTGAAAAGCCCTAAACACAAAGATTAATTTTATAACAAATAGAAATGTTGCCTGTCTCCTCTTTATCAATTGTGTACCAGCTATGACTCATCTGTGCATGCTTTTTTCTTTCTGAAAATTGCCATGGAAGAAATCCCCTCGAAAACACAAAACCACGCTGAACATCTGCTGTCTAGGTATTCATTAGTTCTGTCTGCTCTGCTTTTGGCTAATTGCCTGGGAGTGAAGTTGAATCATTTATGGGGACTTAACCTGGTGTCAGTTATAGTAGTAAAGATCGTGTAACATTTTGATAAAACCCAAGAAGTGTCAAACATGTAGCCTCCCAAACATAAAGTTTATTTACTGGTTTCTCATGCACTTTGTTTGCCTACAATATTGCCTGCACAACTGATAACAGAAAATGTATTTAATAACTGCTCAGTGCTAATATGCTGTAGTATGCATGACTGACTAATTTAATTTATCTCTGATTAAGCCTATTATGTTTGAGATCACTTTACAGAAGAGACTTTTTTTGCCAGCTGTAAGCTTATTTGAATTGTAATATAAGTTAATAATGTGTGAAATAACTACTGGTGCCTGCTTCTAAATGTTAATTTTACCAAATGACTTCCTGAGTTACTGCGTACACAGCTCATCCATTGCAATGTAGTTATATGTTGTTTGGACATAAGATTGTGTAGGTAAAAAGGCAGATGCGTGGCAAGGAGATAAATGGCTGTTGTTTCTGCTGAAAAGGAATACAATCATAGCCCAGTCAGGGGTGGCACACAATCTATATATTGACAGCATCAGCTGAGAAGAAGCCCTCGTGATGTTCTTTATCGTGAAGTATTCGTTTCTTACAAAGTGCAAAGGGGAATAGGGACTCCTCGGGAAAACATAGAGACGAATACATGAAACAAAAAGTTGTGAGAAAGGCAATCCTGAGTATGTTTAAATAGGCAAATAGCCATTTGGGTGGAATTCCAGGTTTTTCTCAGGCTGAAGTTGGAGCTGGAAAAGAAGTGGGGGGGAAAAAAACCAAAACAAACCCCAAAACAATTAAAACCTGAGAAATGTAGGGGGTGGGGGGGAAGAATTTAACTCTGCCAAGGAAAGCTAAACTTTTTTTCCCTAGGGAAAAGGAAGACTGTTTCCTGTTTCCCCTCCACTGTTTTCTGTGGTCTAACTGTTAGAGTAGGCAAGCCCCTCATGGAGAGGGAAGCAAAGCTTTTTCTGTGCATAAGCCATATCCCAGGGCTATTGATCACTGGCAAATGAGACTTTGCAATGTCTGTGCTTTAGCCACGTGTTTCTCTGTGAGTCTGCAAAGTGCTATCAATTGTTGGTTTGGAAAAAGCTCTGTGTTTATCAATTGTTGCTATATGAAAAACCATGATTATACATATTCTTGCTCTAATACCTGTTTATTTTAAATCTGCTGAGAAAATTCAGGTAGTGGGAATGAAGTCTTCTACCTTGTTTAAAGAAACAATAGTCTGGGGTTTAGTCTATGAGATTATTTATAGGCAAAGACACCTAAATTATGTGTACTTTGCATTTAAATTTATGCAACTCCAACTGAAATAAAAGGAAGTCAATACTTTTCTCTGTCAGATTAGTGTATCTCTGCAAATCAGAAAATATATAGGATACTGTACTTACTGTGTCAGACTGAGCTGCCAAAACAACGTCACCTGCCTAGCGTGGAAAGAAAAGTATGCTCCACATAATTTCTTTCTATGTCATTCTGTTCCACCCTCCAAACATTTCTGGCATGTGATAACATGTGGGATGTCAAGCACTATTGTTCACATTTTGTCATGCTATCTCATATAGATCAGTTATCAGCAAGCTGAGCTGCACAGCGGCTCTGATTTCAAGGTCTCTCTTCACAGCGTGTCAAATGCTAGCTGGCGGGACAGAACTTTGGCAGGTCCACCGCCGACTGTCGGGATGCACGTACATATGCAACTGAATACATGGTGGTTGTACTGTGCAGAGTAAATTTCCAGTGGTGTATAATCACAAAAAAAAGGTATTTCTATAAAAATTTCTGGTATGGTGGCTTCAGGATTTGTCCTGTAGTACTGACATTACTAAGACTTTTCCTCTTGGTGTTTGCCCAGAACAGTTGATCAATGAATGTTGGAGGGAATGGCATGTCTCTTTTTCACATCAGACAGAGATGGGACTGATATTCTTATAAACAGCTGGCAAGGCTAAGTGTTTAGGTAGTATTACGTGGAGGGAAAGTAGTGCATCGGCTTGCCATGCTCTGTACGGTCTTCCAGGTGTAATCCAGGGCTGGATGTGATACATAGAGATCTGAAAGTGTGGTGCCGTAGCTTATTTAGAGATAGCCGCTCTTTCCCTGCGTGCTAGCACAGACTCCAAAACAGCCAAGTGCGCTCTTGCCAGCTGGTCCTATACCTGTACAGCTCACGCCTGGAGACGGGGTGTTACTGGGGAGGGCTTTCTGCTTTGAGAGTTGCATCTTCACTGGCCTGAGGGAGCTCAGGTTTGCCCCAGGTGTGAAGGCTTCTTCTATATCCTCTACCTGTTGCCTGAGCAGCTATGGGTAGGGAGGTTATTTCATTTATTTTACTTTCTTCTGTAAGGAGCAGGATTCTTTTAAAAATGATAAACTAACACTTTTTCCTTTTTTAAATATCTTGCTAAGAGTAGCAGTCTGAGCTTCTTCACCTGAAAGAGAGGCCGACTGTAATTCAATTTATAGACCAGTCAATGCTGAAAATTTTTCCTATTTCTACAAATCATACAGACTTAGTGACACAAAAGTGGAATTTGATGCTTCTTACTTCCTTTCTGTAAGAAAGAAGTTTGAAGAATAATTAAAGAAGGTAAAATATTTGATTATAAATAATCTAAATTTCACAGTTATGGGGCAGTCTCCTAGATGCTTTGAAGTGTATGAATTATAAATGTATTGTGCTATTATCTGCAAGAGTCATTTTTCTGCGAAGTATGTGGTTAATCACTCCCTGTTCAAGTCCTTCTCGTGCAAGGCTCTTGAACTTCTCTGCAGCCCAGTTCAACACAGAAACCGTCAGTGCATCAGGAAATTGTTGTGCTTTACAGAGGCTCGAGTGAAGACTACGGCTGCCTTCTCTCTGTCCTCTTTCATCTTTCTTTTCCCCCCAATACCTAAATTGAGATTGATCATTTAGCAGAAAAAAATACCACTATAAGCAATGAAGCGTAACTCAATACAATACCGAAAGCTGTTTAGCTGTTGTATCAGACTCAACTTACTCTTAAGCAAAGATTAGCAAGGATAACCTATGTACATGGTTGTAAATCTGCTTAGCGGTCTGTGTCTCTTACGGGCAAATAATGCTTCCTAAACACAGCCTTTGAACATGTCGAGAGTCACCTTTTTGAATGACTGATAAATAGGAGCCAGATGATTTCAGCTCAGAAAGAAAATAATGTTCAGCATACTAAAACATAGGAAGCCAAAAGATAACTCATCTTATACATTAGTTAACTGTGTTATGGTCTATCTTAATATAGATATATGTTGCAAAAGCTTATTATAACTATGAGTAACACCCCATAAAGTATTTGTTGTTCTGAAGCTTCCTTTCTTGCAACAGTGATTGTTTCACCTTTTCCCAAAAAAACCTCACCAAACAAATAATGGCATTATACACCCAAATATTCCCTCAAAACATACTTTTTGAAAGTTTACCATTTTTGTTTGCCTTCATTACTTTGATATTTTTGTAGCTCCTTAGATGAATATGAAATATGTACAACAAATACATAAAAGCAATCTGAGAGGAAACATGCAAAATGTCCTTTTCCCCCCTGCACCTAAAAGCTCTGGACTTCACGAAGAACTAAGGTTGAATAAAAACCAGCAGGTTTTGTTCCATGCATTTTTTAAATTTTACTTGTTGATCTGAAAAAAAAGGCAAACCAAAGGTGTACAAAGGATCCAGTGTATATAGAAATGTTTTAAAAATAAAAACTAATACATCAAATGGGATTTTTTTGCTATGTAATTATTCAGTTAAACTTCTTTACTGTTTTAATCTACTTAAATCAAAATGAAAAGGGCTCTGTAATGTTGTTGGGGGGGAACACAAAGCAAATGGTAAGGATAAGACTACGTGGGGTTATTTTAATTATTTTTAAATGTCTGATGGTTGTTTTCTCTCTTTTTTCAAACTGGTCCAAGTTCCAGGATGTTTTTGCTTCGACCAAATCCATTAGGATTTTTCTGTGGTCATGTTCAGGAAATCCCTGTCATCAGTAAAACTTGTTTGGGCAAGATTAACAATAGCTTTATGGCATGAAATCTGATAGCAAGCACTCTGTTTTTTTGTTTGGGATTGATGAAGGGCTGATAGGCCTGTGCAGACCTTGGTCATCCTATTTACCTTTTACAAAAACTGACATAGTTTTAGCTTTCTTCCACTGCTCTAGAATTTCTCTGGTAGTCTAAGATTAATTGAAAATCAATGTTGGTGGTTCAAAACCTCCTAAGCCAGCTTTTTATACAAAAGTGCTGATATAGCTGCAGCTGCTGTTTAATACACTTCCAAGATTCTGATGGCAAAGAAAGTATTTATCGTAGTTGAGCATGAATTAAAACATCAAAGACGCTAAGTAAACTGCACCTATGTATCATGGCAGGGGTGGATCGAGGACAACGATGGAGGGATTTCAGGCATCTCCTAAGAATGCCACTGACATGATTTCTCTGTAGAGTCATTTCAGGTTCACTTATCAAATGGTAACACAGAGAAGAAAAGCTCAATCTAAGGAAACACTATATAGGACAATAAAAAAGGAAACGCTGACCATCAAAACAACACTTGACAATCCAAATGGACCAGCACAAAACTAGAATAAAGTAGTGCATTTGGCAGAGAGACATATTTGGTGTGGAAGGGTAAACTTCAGAGGAGCTTCTTCTCACCCCCAAAGGCAGAACCGATCTATTTATTGAGCATGTTTAGCTTTCCTGCATCTTTATTGGCATTTCTATCATTTCTGTCCAGCAAAGGACAAGTGTCATTGCTGAGATTCCTCTTCAGCTTGCCATGCTTAGAAAGTTGTTACTGTCCTTTACTCTGCATAATATTGATTTTTCCCCTGCTATCTTTTTTCCCCCTAATCATCTAATGTATATTAATTACAATCCATTTCCCTTTGTTCCCTGCTGTAGATTATTTTTTGTAGCTATTTTTACTTCAGTAAGCCAGTGTGACAATTCAGGCAAGTATTCCTTTTTTCTCATTGTTAATGTTTTTTTTTAGTCTCTGGTAAAATGTTCTTAAACAGGTCCCAGCTTTCATCTTTTTCCCAAATAAACTGTTTCTCCCAGCTGAATTTGCTCCTAATTGTTCTCTGGATTGCAAAATGAATCATTTTAAGGCACCAGGTATATTTGTTTTCATGTTATCGTGTTTGTGAATAAGAAACTTAATGAGCAAATGGTGTCATTCATAAAGAAGCAACTGCTAATTTTTAGTTCTGTGGTAAATTTTATGTTATCTTTCAAGATTAGGTATAATATAAAATTCCTGCAAGCTAAATGCAGTTCTTACTGAGTTCAAAATATGTCCTTATGTGGAATTTATTTTTTTTTTTTATTTATTTCAAGGCAGCACAAAGCCTCCAGCGTATGCTATTGAAATTGGAGTCCTCCGTGGTAATTCAGATTTCTCTCCTGCACAGCATAAACAGATGCTTAAGGAATCCCTCGTCAGCATTTTCCTCAGTGCATTTGTGGTCTGGAACAGATATCACCCTGTTTATCTTGTACAGCCTTACTTCCAAAATGACCCAGGCTCTGTCTTCCTCCTTCCGTCGCACCAGGACAGGCTGTGGGAAGACTCGGCCATTTCTGTCCAGCCAACACTTCTCCATCCCGAGGGCCGTGGCCGCAGCCTGGCTTTATTTCTCAGTCAGCCCGGGGGAAATAAAAGATTTCACTGGATTGTGGTCAGCGTGTAAAACCGCTTAATTCAAGAGATAGATACACTGGGTATTTTTCAGTCCAGCCTTGCAGAAACTGTTAGGCTGATAAAGTGCTGCCCTTTACGGAGGGAAAAAAAGAGATGAGTACAGAGCCTTCCTAAGACATTACAGAAATATGGGATAGTATGGGAAATATGGGATAGTATGGGAAATATGGGATGTCTCCACACAGCCCCGCACCAGGGCCTCTCTGCAGGGCCAGGGGAGTCAGGAGCGTGGCGAGGCAGGCAGGGGCAGTGTCCTCCCCGGTAAGGCCGCAGCCCCGCGGTGCCCCAGCCAGGTCTGGGACCAGCAAGATACAGGGCCATGGCTGCAGCACGTAACGCGGGCAGGGAGCGAGGGAAGGGCCTGAGCGCAAACGCAGCTGCTGAGAGGGAGGAGAGGGTTCCAGCGAGGCTGCTCATGGCTCCGTCCCACGCCGCAGCTGATCTACACCAAGTTCAGCTGGCATTGATCAAGCAGGACTAAAAGGACTGCTGCTCATTCCCGAAGGGTTATTGCTTCTCATCACATCAATAAAATAAAAGCAAGGCTCCAGCTTACCCAGGCAGTGCTTGCCAATATGAAACACGGCATCAACTTTTCCTGCCTGTGGTGAGTTTAAAGACTATAATCTGAATTTAGTGTGCTTTTCACTTGGATTTCATGGTAGGCCTAAATGCAACTTGTGTAAGAATGTCTTTTAATGTCATTTCTAAGATGGTAAAAGACCCTCAGTACAGCCCTCCAGATCCCAAAGTAGAGAAAGCTATTAGGTATGTTATTATTTTAAATTTTAATCTGTTCTGATGTTCCTGAAATGCTCTGTCTGTAATGACTTTTGTATTAATCATAATAAATATTTTATCCTTTCTGGAGAGGGCATGCTGACGTAATGTCTAAGTGAAAGAGGCAACTTGTCTCACCTACTTTATGATACTTACTAGACTTAAAATGAATATCAAGAAGTTCCAACAGAGATGTGGTGCAGATAATAAAGACAAAAAAATGGATAAAGATACAAAAATAACCACATGCAGCTATTTGCTTGCTTGCTGTTTTCTAATTTACAGAAAACAGAGCTCACTTGTAGTGCAGCCATACAAATTCAGTAGGTGCAGCGGTCCTTGTTAGAAAAGTAGTGGGTTGTTGGGGAGGAAGAAGCAAGAGCCAAAAAAGTGTGATAAAGGTTTCAGCAGCAGACACTTTTTGACTTCTTGGATTTTTTTTCTATGCTGCTCTGTAAAGAATGGTCAGCCTTAACAGGACTAAGTCAGTAGCTCCATGCCTGTGCATGGCCTTTGAAAAAAAGGCAAGCACATGTGCTACAGAAGTCGAAGCACTGGCCTGAGGGATATGAACATCTGTCTCACTGCTGCTCATCTGATGGCGGGTGTGAGCTTCGGTGTATGGCTCATTCCTAGTTTCCACATGCAACTAAGTGTATTTCAACAGGCTCTATCATCTCAGGTTTTGTCAACATGCTCGTATTGCAATGAGGAGAACTATCTTGGCTAAAACTGTACTATGATGATGCACCTTTTCAATGGTAGGTGTCCGGTAGGGTGATGCACATCATTTATCTATTACCCTCCAAAATACCTAGATCAAGCTTCCCTGCTATAGCACAGATCTGCCTGTGTTCAAAGCTTGACAAAGACTTTGGTCTAGCCTTCAATATTGACATTTAAGGCTCTTGCATGCATGACCTTTCTGTAAAATTACTGAGCGCTTCCCATTTAGAGCAGTGCCCAGAATACGTGCCCTGGCTCCCCTTTCAGAGCCAGGCAGACTGGGACTGGCATGCATGCCTAAATAATTAATGGCTGTTTATCCAGGTACTAACAATGCTGTGTGGTTTGTTTTTTAATTGCAGCCTGCAAATAGTATTTCTTGGCTTACTTCTTGGCTGAGAGTAGGGTGTGGTCAGAACAAGACAGCCAGAGAAGCACATATTTTAGAGCGCCAAATAGATTAAAACAAAGTGGTGCTCTTCCTCCTGACAGCTGAAAGCCAGTCCTGTCCACAAACTGTGGGCTTGCTTGCTTCTTGTTATTAGCTGTCATTTGAAGGAAAAAATGAACAAGAGAGCTAAACATTTGGGGAGAGATTGCTGAATGCACAACAGACAAACCCCACCAGAGTTCTGGGGTAGGAGGGTGTGGATTTAATGTGTGATGCTGGTTGTGAGAACATTTTGTACATCTGGTTCAGTTCATGGGCTGGCTCCATTTATGGAGGGGAGCCTTGGCTATTCTTATTTGGTCCCTCTGTCTTATTTTAGCTTCACATTACTCAATGTCTGATTATGTTGGGCAATATTCACTGTTGCTGTTGAGAACATTTTGGACAGCAGTGAAAAAATGTCCATATCATTCTATCACTGCTTAGGAAACCTGTGAGAATTTGCCTAGAGAGCCAAGGCAGGCACTGGATGCTTTGCAGAAGGAGAGGTACCAGCCTAGAATGAATAAATAAATAAATAAATTTGTCTCCCCTCGTTTCTCCCACCCTGACTGCCTACATAACAAGCAGATGAACTGGGAGTCCTCAAACCCCTTGAGTGATGGCCCCAAATCTGAAAAATTAGAAGAGGGAAAAAGAAACCTACTTTGTTGCTGTAGTCAGAGGGAGGCTACGGAGGTGTCAAATTTGCAGACAGCTTAATAAATGTAGAGAAGATAGCTCCTGCTAGCAGAGTTCGGGTGTGTCATCCTGACAAGAACTCCTCTGGCTGGTGGTGTCCTCTGGCTGGGTATTTTGCAGATCCCATGCATTTTGGCATCGTGTTAGAGCTGAGAGCATTACTGGGCATGCTGTTCAGCAAAGCAGGATTTCTGTCCATGTTTTCTTTTCAAGTTTATCCAACCTATTTTACAGCTGTGATAACTTGTGGCACAGCACAGTCCAAAAGCTGGTATGGCAATATATATATATAGGTATAACATCAGTTGTTCATGCTTACTATCTGAAATTGTGAGGTGCTGCTTTGAGAAGAATGGGTACTTGAATTTTGCGTTGTTATGTGAACCAAACAAAACCAGGCAGAATATTTGGCACATGAGGAAGTATTATATTTCATTTCATTGTAATGTTTTCCGTGGATCCAAAATTCTATAACTATCCCAAATTCATACAGTGTCTTCAATGTTGCATATCATCTTTTTATCTTAGGTTTATCTGGAAGAAGTATCTCCATTAACCAAACCGGAGGTGATTCAGGAATACTGATTATTTCACCAAGGTTAATATTACCTTATAATAAAACCTATTCTTTATGGATTCACTTACTTAGGGCAATACTGCTCACATATAGTAGATGATATTAAAATCTTTACAAATGTTTTTGTAAGTAACTAAAATTACTGTGACATTTATGGTATTCCCTTTCCTTAGATTAGGGAATAAAGCAGTTACTTAAATTACCTTCAAAGCAAAACTATAAAGATTTCCATTCAGGATTTACGTTGAAAAAAATGAAAACATAAAGTGCCATTTCGGATGGTATGACTGTATTTTAATATCTCCCGTGCCCAGTGCCATGTCACTGCAAAGGCTTGCAAAATGAACGTGGAGGGCACATCGCCTTTTCTCCGTCTCATGCCTCTTTGCCCAGCTGAAGAGGTGTGCTGCCCGCAAGAGGGACGGGTGTGCCATTCAAATGTCCAACACTATGAGGGACCAGTCCAAGGTTTTCTGGCCCTGTAGACAGAGCCTGAGGCTCTGCAGTAGCAGGGTGGGCTCCGGACGTGGAGAAGAAGGGAGCAGGGTTTGAGGCAATAGCTGGGCTCCAGGAGGTGCCCTAGACAGATGAGAGGTCAGCTCTGGGTGGAGAAAGGGAATGGGTGGGGGAAGGTGGGTAAGAGCAGCTGGGGAAAAGGAGCGAGGAGCTTTGCAGAGACAGTGGGGCTGGGGGGTAAGTGCAGAAGGCTGTAGCAGGCTATTAGTGGGTGCTTGAGGCTGTTCCTCTCTTTTCCCCCTAGAAAATCCCTCTCTCTCTGCATCCTCCTCTCTTTGGGATATCCGTCTCTGAGTTCACATCTCCTGGCACTCGCAGACCTGTCTTGCCACCACCCAGCATCTTATTTTCACTCCAGCTCATAAAAGGCAGCCTGTCCTCCCCATTCATCTCCAATGATGTCTCCTTACCTTCTTGGTCCTCCCAAGGAGCAGGAGGAAAAAAGATTTAGAAAAAGAAAATATAGAGAGACCTCCTAGAGAAGGAGCTGCAGTTGTTGCCAGAATTGGGTATGACGGTGGCGGCTGCTGAAATGCAAGGAGATGCCTACCCTTCTCCACTGGCTTTGCAGTGCTGAGGCATAGCGTGAGACTCAGATTAGAGTGGCCCATCCCCATCTTTTCAGGCATTGACAACGCTTACCAGGCACCAATAAAGTAGGCAGAGGCCATCCCTGGGCAATGCCTACCTGCCTGTGTCTGGAGCTCTACCTTAATGACACTCTTTAGATCTCAGGAAAGAGTTTGGTTCATGGTAGACCCATTGACTCCATTCTGGTTCTTTCAATCTTTTTTTCTGCTAGCCTCATGGACTTATGAGGAGTTTTAAAAAAATGAAAGAAAGAAAACTTATCCCTGGTACTTAACTCAGTAGCTGAGCAAAAGTAGTGCAAAAGTATTGGAATAGGTGTTGAGTAAAAATGTCTGTTGTGGTAACTATTCTGAGTATAGCTGCTCTTTCGTGACAACTCCTTTGAATTATTTCCATGGGGAACAGAGGAGCTCTGACAGCAGCTCTTTTTTAGAGGAAGGCAATTTCCCTCATATATGACTTGTCAGCTGCTAACTGTGGGTGTGTAAATATAGCTGAAATTTGGAAATAGTGCCAATCTGGCAGAGGTTTGGACAGTTATTATTTGTGGCTGAATGGATGAGATTTACCAAGCTCAGTTTGATGGTAAACGTTGCAGGGCAGGTACATTACCCAAGCTTGTGTTTGTGGAGCACCTCGGCAGTTTCATATTGATTTCAATAATGCAGTTGTTCTTGAAACAGCTCTGTAAGTGGTGAATAAAGTATGTAATTTATATAATAACTGTAACAACATTCAGAAGCACCTCACTTTAATTTTACTCCAGTCTCATTGACCCTTTCTCCTCTCTTTGCTTTTATGGTTGTGTCCTCCCTCTCTCATCATTCTTACATCTCATTTGGGATTTCTCCTCCTCCCACTCCATCTTTCAGCTGAACTCCCACAGGACATGGGATCCTCCCTCCATATCTCCGGCATCGGTGACCTCATTTGTTTGGAGAGCCTCTGCTCTAATCTCTGCACTTTTAACTCACAAATTTATTTCTTCTTGCTTGTTTTGCCTTATGTCATCCAGTGCCATGGTTCTGGTTCGCGTTCTCTCTCTGGTAAGTAATCTTTCCGAATCGTACTCCCTGTTCTGACTTACCTTGACATGGTCTCGGTGTGTCAGCTTCCAATTTCTGTCTACACAAAGGGCAGGGGGTCTGCTACAGGCCAGTTCCCAGGTCAGCTTTCCCATAAAGCCAGTTCTTTCAAAAAATTTTAAGTTCGTGAGCCTTAACTAAGAAAAGTCCCCAGTGGGATGGGGAGGACGATTGGGAAAAAAACGTAAAACTTGTGGGTTGAGATAAGAGCAATTTAATAACTTAAGTAAAATAAAATATACTACTACTACTACTAATAATAATAAAAATATAATAATAATAGTAATGAAAAGGAATATAAGAAAAAAGAAGAGAGAAATAAAACCCAAGAAAAGACAAGTGATGCACAATGCAATTGCTCACCACCCGCTGACCGATGCCCAGGCAGCGGTCCGCTGGATATGTCTTTCATTGCAAGCCTACCAAAGATGCAAGTACAATAATTACATTTCTCAGCCTTCTGAGACCTTCCTCTTTGACTGGAAGCTCTCTTCCTGAGAAATCACATTAAAATTTTTCTTCCTTACTTTCAAGGTCTTATCTCCCTTTTGATCTGGATGTTTATGAGATCTTCTCATCCACATAATCCAGAAAGAGTGCTAGAGAGCACAATACACCTGTTCTGTTGTAATTTCCATGTCTCAAGTGCCAGACCCTCCATTTTCTAAAATTCAAATAAATCCACTTTTTATCCCTCATTGTATCTAAATGTATCAAAATTACAGAAGAACCTCCTCCTTTTTACAGGAGACCTTCAAATCCTTTTATTAGTCAAATTTTCACTCCATCACAGTATTGCAGAAGGTGCAGCAAACTCAAGGAATAATTAGTAAAAGAAATGGAGAAATCCAGCAGAAGAGAACTTCCTGCTTCAACAGTAGCTTGTTTTAGCTGTGTCTAATATGATCTCTAGGACAGAGGATTGCCTTCATTTGTGCTGCAACTTTGCTGCATACAGCAGCAAGCTTATATTGAAACTTCAAGTTAGTAATTTAGCTTGAGTTGTCTGAAAGCTGGAATTTTGTATGTGTTCGCATTTCTTGCAGATGTCTGTCACACAGCAAATGTTGCTGGCTGACTGCCCTCAAAACACTGAGGGGAAAAAAAAGATCCTTGAAAAAGTGAAATACTAATGACTTAGAGCCACTTCATATCTAATAGCTAGTGAGTGCACTTCTTGCTTCAAGGGAATGAGAACAATGAAACATGGAGTTTGCTTGGTGGTGGAAGGCTTTGTGTTGTTTTTGAAGAAATACTTTCAAATTCCCTATTTGGTGGCTGACTTTTTAAAAAGCAGTCAAATCACTACATGATGATGACAGAAGTAATCGCGTTATTCTAAGTTTGACTCAAAATATATATTGCGTTGGACAAAAAATAAGAAATTATTAAGAAAATATGCTCTAATATGCTCTGCTGGGTTTCAGTGTCTCCAGGGAGCTTCATTTTATGCCTTTATCAGCTTGCCTTAAAGCCACAGAATGTGTGATTCACAATTTCACCATCCTATTAGTTCATGCTTCTGTTGGGAAAGTGAATCAATTTCTGGATCTGATGTGTGTATAAACAGCTTCCTTTTCCTTATAGTCTCAAGGGAAATCATGAAATGTCCAAAGAATAAAGGTGCACAGAGGTGTAGATGAATTCCAGTGCTGAAAGCTGGAAGTTAAGACATATCTAAACATTAGAACTTGAATAAGAATTCATGATCAGTGTTTTGCCAGAAATGTGGCAATGTGCTCTCTCCCACTTACCAGCTATTTGTACAGAGTGTACTTTGGTCACTGGGTGCAGTAACCAGGAAAGAACAAAAGACTAGCAAATTAAATCCGAAGATTTCCACTCCTGTTGTAGAACAGATACGTGTAATGTACCATTTCATTTTAAACCAAATTATCTATCAGGACATTCAGATACTTATTTCTGAAGCCATCAGTGTATAACCTCTGATACAATAAGAACTGAGATGCTTAAGTTCCAGTTATGAATTTTGATGAAAAATCTTTAAACAGAAAACAGAGATACCCAAACTAAACAGCTCTGTAATATAATAAATCTTTCCCCTCCTCCTGCCTTTCTTACTGTTCATTCAAGTGCACATGTAAAATAAGGACTTGATCAAAGGTCCTTTGAAATAGATGATAATCTGTCAGCTGGCTTGGCTAGTGTTTGCACATCACCTGTATGTTTTGTCTTTATAATAAACACTTCAGACATTTCTTGAGTGTTGATGGAGCACATGATATACAAGAGGAAACTAAGACAACTGAGTCTGTTCGGCCTTACGAAAACAATTTTGAGGAAAGATCTAAATGTTATCTTCAAGATCTAAATGTTATCTTCAGCTGTCTAATGGGGATATAAGGAAGATGAAACCAGACGTTTCTTGTAAGGGGAAAATGATGGGAGAGGGAATGGACACAAGTTACAGCATGGGAAATGCCAGCTGGATATTAGGAAAATAAAAAAATCACAGTAATGTAGTCAAGCGTTGGAGCAGGTTGCACAGAGAGGCTGTGAACTCTCCATTCTTGGAGGTATTCAAACCTGACAGTCCTGAGCAAGCAGATCTAAGTGGGCCACACTTAGAGCGAGGGATTGCACCAAGCGACTGCCAAAGGTGCCCTCCAGCCTGGGTTGTTCTATGCTTCTATAAATTCTGTTCTTTTTATGTAGTTTGCTGTTTTCATCTAAGTCTTAAATAAAGATGAAATGTTCTGTGTTTTCAGAAACTACTGGGTTTGCTCTCATTTGCTTACACAAATGAGAAATGGAAAGGTTGTTAAAGAAAGGATTCAGTGAACTGCAAAATCATGTACTTTTCTCTGGAACCCTGCATTTTATACATTTGGTTTATAATACCAGGTAGAAAATATGTGCTGAGAGCTCACTGCTTTTATGAGCTGAGATATCTGTATCCATGAATAATATATATTTGCAGTGTTTTCTTCTCTCTCTTTTTTTTTTTTTAATGAACAAAGCAAATAAAAGCATTCTATGGTTGTTTGGAATATTAAAACATGCCTACATTCATGCTGAAAATAAGCTCAAGTCTAATAAATGTTATTATTGCCACAGATAGATCTGCTTTTCCATATAAATATAAGCATCTCTTCTTGCTTTTTCTATTAATCTGCATCTTAGGGGAAGTATGTCTTTTGCACAGCATGCTTTTGCAATACCTTTGCCACAGAAGATTTTCTTTGGCAATTTATTAGTCAGGACTTTAAAAACCTCTTTTGTGAAAAACTGACAATTAAAACTGATGCTGTTTGAAATATAACAATGTTTTAAACAATTTTCCAATGAAATATCCCAGATGTGCTTTTGCAAATTAAGAAGATATACGTTTCTATTTGAAATATTTTTTTAAACTTTAAGCTAGAGAATTTATGAACTTTTTAAACAACTTCAACATGAAATATCTTATGAACTGAAATTCTCTTTGCAGTTCAACAAAATGTTTAATATTATGGTCAATAAATTTGGCCTGATTTAGGCTGGTTAAACAAACTTTGCATGTCAGAGCTTCTTATAGCATGGGAGAATGGTCTCGTATCCAACACACAATACGTTTTATAGCATATTACAGCAAAGGGTGGAATATGAATATGGAATATGTACACATGGAATATGAACACTAGGTTTTATATGGATGTTGTGTTTTAACTCCGGCTGGTAACTAAGCCCCACACCGCCACTCACTCACTCCCCCCCAGTAGGATGGAGGAGAGAATTGGAAGGTAAAAGTGAGAAAATCCTGGGCTGAGATAAAGACAGTTCAGTTAGGTAAAGCAAAAGCTGTGTGCGCAAGCAAAGCGAGGAATTCATTCACCACTTCCCGTTGGCAGGCAGGTGTTCAGCCATCTCCAGGAAAGCAGGGCTTCATCACGCGTAACGGTGACTTGGGAAGAAAAACATCATCACTTCGAGTGTCCCCCCCTTCCTCCTTCTTCCCCCCAGCTTTTATTGCTGAGCATGACACCATATGGTATGGAATATCCCTTTGGTCAGTTGGGGTCAGCTGTCCTGGCTGTGTCCCTTCCCAACTCGTTGTGCACCCCCAGCCTAGTCATTGGTGGGGCAGCGTGAGAAACAGAAGAGGCCTTGACGCTATGCAAGCGCTGCTCAACAATAACTAAACATTTTTGTGTTGTCAACACTGTTTTGGTCACAAATCCAAAGCATAGCACCATACGAGCTACTACGAAGAAAATCAACTCTATCCCAGCCAAAACCAGCATAATGGACTTCGATAGATATGTTCTATAGTAAAATTCTGGAAATAGGACAAACATATCTGATCAAGGAAAAAAAGAAAAAGCTGAAGCTTCCTTAATTCTGTAGATTCACTTGGATTGCAATCATGAGAGACACTCCATTAATACTGCTTTTAGATATAAAACAACCTGGGAAGTGAAGGATGGTCAAAAACATTAAACTGCAAAGGAAGTCTACATTTTTTCTAAGGCTAGTTTCATCTGAATAAATGTTTGTGTCCTCCTCTGAAAAAACAGAGTAGAAACCAGCACAGAACCAGAATAGTTTAACATAAATACTGTACATGGTTATTTCTGCCTACCACATCATCCTGTGATTATTGTTGAAACATCTGTTTTTATAACTAGTAATTTTTTTTCATTTGGGACAGGTCTTGCACAGTTCCGCCTTCCTGGGGAGAAGGAAAAATATCCTGTGAAAACTGATGTTTCTTGTGAGAAAAGTGTACAGTAAAGGCCAAATGGATTTCATCAGTATTATTTACTTAGCCAGCAAGGGCTGTTTATCAGTACCATATACAGATAATTCTAAGCTTATAAAGACAATGAAATAATTGTGACCAGATTGGTTAAGTTTCGCTTGAACTTTCTTTCTGAACATTGGCTTTCTTGGCTACTGAATAAAGCTTTTGAGGAATAAAGCTTTGGCTTCACTAAACAAAATGTTTTATATAGTTTAACTGTAAGCAGCCAAGATTGTAATTTTGGAGAGACTGGAGCAATTTGTCTTCTTCCATGAAGCCTTTCTGAAGCATTTTCATGACAAAAATGTTGATGTTTTACACACACAGTTTACTCTTGGACAAGGACTGCTTTAAATCGTATTTCATTTTCAATAGCTTTTCCTCTACCTGCTTGTTGAGCAAAAATAGGCGACATTTTTTTTAGAAATGTCTAATATACTAAGTATCTATATGCTTTAATCTCTAAGTAACCATTGCACAGAATTACAATATTCTCAAGATCTTGCAGGTTATGACAGATGACGATTGGCCCTTATTCATCATTAGGACATAAGGGATTTCCAAAAGCAGTGGATTTAGGTCCCCTTTGAAAGGTTTTTCCCCCATATTATTGAATAGCAAACTTCAGAAGAGATGCACTCACGCATGCTTTTGCTTACATACAAGCATATGCTATGTTTGTTTAAATAATGCTTATATATATGTATGCCTTCCAAAGAGGCTAGGATTATCTACAAGTCAGCAGGGAGAATCTTTACACATGAAATGCAGACACAAAACAATACCTAGGAAAAAAAGGTCTAATTTAACACACAGTGTGGCTGGGAAATTACTGCTGCCCGGAGTGTCGAGTAAGCTCGTAATGCAGAGCTAAGCCTTACAGTAATGTATGAAGAGCACTCAGATACAAAATAGAGATAAATGTCTCACTTCTGTCCATGGCTTCCTTGTCAGGCTGTCCTCCCTTTTCCTTCCACTATTTTACAAGAAATATGTGTTTTCTAGAGGAGGGGAGAGGTTCAGCTATAGTGCGTGTGGGTTTTTTCCCCTTTTTTCTGTTTGCTGACTCTGTGGATCTGATAATCGACTCTCTGTTGTCTGGTCATTGCTTTTCTGTATAGTTAAATTGTTTCCACTGCTTGTTCACCGGCTGCATTGCAGGATGGCAGTGTGTCCTCGGCACACACCTCCTTAGCGTGCTCATGCTTTAGGAATACCCTTCAGAGACTGTATGTATATAATACATTTATATGACTTCTGTCCCATAACATGGGACTCCTTCTGGGGTCCAACACCATGGTTTTCAGGAGGAAGACGGCTACTGCTTCTTCATTCTGGGGCCACGGTTTCACCAGGGTGAGTGGCTGCTGTAGCGTTAGGAGCACTTAGCACACCTTGACTTGTTAAAGATGAATGCTTCATAATGAGAAATTACTCTGCCAGACAGCAAATTAGTGATTGATATAAGATGGAGAGTTATATATTGTAATTGTGCTAGCAAGATATGAGATGATTCTTAATGTATAATTTTAACAGTATTTAATTAAGTGTAACAGCAGATTAACCACCAGTATCCTAACCAAACACATATAGAAGAATTGCAAAATATAAATGCTCATTATTGCTAAGTTGCCTCTGCTGTCAGTGACTGACTTGGAGATGGGGTGATTGACTTGAAGCTGATTTAAAATTGCTCGATTTACAAACTGAATCTTAAATCTTTTCCAGTTGTTCTCCTTCAATGCAGACAGGGCAAGGCAACTCATCTGTTCAGTGTTGCATGGTTAACTGGGTGGGGAGAAGATGACATATTTTATACGGTCACTGAGATATCACTGTGTCATTTCACTCTGTGTGTAGCAATTAAAGCAAAGTGAATCATTTACTCAACAAATTCAGTCTCTTGTTCTTCCAATGGAAGTATTATTATCTCTAGTTTATTTTTTGTTTGAATTGCCTGATGGCAGATTTCTCTCATCACCTCAGTTGCTGAGAAACTGTAATTAGGTATCCTTGTGCACGGTGCTAGCTAAAGAAGGTGCAGGGAGCCAGTTCCTTCACCAGTTTGTTTAATTACCTTTGTGTGCTGGCTCCAAAGGATTTGGGGAGCCCAGCCTCCCTTGCTTTGTCAAGCTGTGTAAACCCCATATCAATTATACCTCCTATTCTGGAAGCAAATCATGGAGTGTACAAGCTTCGAATTTGCTTTGCATGACTATTTGTAGGAAGCAAACATAAAAAGAGCTTGTGTTCAGCCACAATAAATTCATTGTTAATTTGAAGTGAATATTTATAACTTTCTTTTTACTATTTGCCTGACACTACTAGCAATTAATTTGGTATTCAGCTAATTCTGCCCAGCCTATGCCAGGTCAGAATTTTCTGTCCCTGCATTTCCAATACATTTCCTACACACTGTTTTGTCCTTAATGCCTTTATAGCTTGTTTATTGGAAACAGGTTTTTAATTATTTTTCAACAGTGTTGGAGACCTGATTTAATGAGCGATTGTTAGATATACTAGGGAGACACATTCACCTGATTAATGTGATAGTTAACTGAGCAACAAAATTACCTCGTGAAGAAGCAGCTGTACACAGAGTTGGAGAAGTAAGGAAGTTTGAGGGAATGTGAAGAAAACATTTGAAGAAAGATAATTTGAAATAGGGTACCGAGCAAGCTGAAGGCTAAGTATAAATACACAGTGTTAGCTTGCTGGTTAGTTTGTCGGTTGGTCTGTTAGTTATATGCATGCGTGCACACACATGCCTGTATTTATTAGGAGAGAGTTTATATAGGCTTGACTGAAAGATACTGCATTGGAGTGATGCGATATTCAAGGGCCATAGAAAAAAATGAGGAGGATGGGTCCTTCAGTTGTGTGTTGGAGATGAAATTGTGCTGCAGCCAGCACTTTAATTGCATGCAGTGTTGGCGTCCAGCTTCAGTGCTAATGTGTGCTTTTGGAAACAGATCCATCCTTTGGGAAACAGGTCTTTTCTCAGTGAGAAGAAGGGAGGAGAGACGAAGTTTGACACTCTTTAGTTGGCAGAGCTCGCACTGGGATATTTCTTGTGTTAGCACTTATGTTCTCAGTTTGCAGGCTTGTGGTCAGCTTAAAGGATCAGACTAGCATGATCACCACAGAATTTTAGTACAAGATACTTCCACTCATGCATTTGGATGGCATCTTCCCTCCTCTTTGCAAGCAGTGTTTGCAAAGGGAGATGTTGCAGTGGGGCCCCAGCGGAAACTCATGATTAGATCATTGGGTTTCCTTCCTGCGGAGGGCTGTGGCATCCGTGGAGAGAAGAACCACAGGGAGGTTAGTGGGGACACGGTGCACTGAGGCCAAAAAGTGGCATAGCAGCAGACATGGCTAGAAAAGGAGAGTTGAAGCATGAGTGCTAGAGGAAACACAACTCAGCTGGTTTCTCTTGTGGTTTCCAAGTTTGCTTATATGATGGATATCTCCTCACAAGACTGAAAATACAGAGTGTTTCAAAGTCATGGCATGGTGTAAACTATCCCACTCGCAAACTTACTGGACCACTTATGGCCCAACAGAACCCCTCTGTTTTCAAGTCAGGGCTGGTGGCTTTGTCTTCCTGCTCATACATCAGTGAGCGTAGGAGCTTTTCTTTCCAAAAGTAAAGGTGAGCTGACTTTTTGTATGGGAAGTTGCATTCTTGTTCACATGCTTTTAACCAGATGAGAGCTGTACAGATTACAAAGAGCTTGGCTTGGGAAAACAAACTGGCTTTCTGTGCCGTGCAGTCTCTTTGGGAGCAAAGAGTAGGGAGAAGACTGATAAGATACTCTGACTGATAAGATACTTTGCCAAGATCAAAACGAAGTGAAACTGGGCTGGACACATTACTGGGATTTTAAGAGATTTTGAAGAAAATAGAGAAAAATGAGAAGGCAATTGACTTACACCTATTTGGAAGAGGAAAATGCTCTTGTGACTGATGAGCACCCTGCACCACCTTCGCTGGTTCAGCTCGTCTCCGTTGTGACAAGTAACTTGGACAATTCTTTGCAAAGTACTTTTAGTTCCTTGCCTGGCTAACATGATGGACATATAAATTACTTTAATTATGCTTCGAATGCTTATTTCAAAGCCAGGAGGGATACTGATCTGATGGTTGGAGAATCAAACTAGAATTCAGCAGATCCAGATTCATTTCAAATTCCTGTAATAGCTTTGCTTTAGCAGGTCTTTAGCAGGTAACTTTTTTTGTCTGTGCCTCATTTTATCGTCTGCAAAAAGGAAATAATGTTCCACCCGTGCTGTCCTGCCTTACCAATTTAGCCTGTAGGATTTGTGGGGCTGTGTATGTGCCTTGGGTCAGCAGTGCTCCAGTCCTCCTGGGCCATATCAACCCTCTGTTTCAAAAGCTTTTGTCTTGCCTGACTTGGAGGGAAGGTTCTCAGTGATGTGTGGATTTGGGCTCTACTTGCCTTTTGTTATCTTTCATATAGCACATTTCTTAGACCTATTTTGTAGAAGACCTGGGGCGCTGGAGTCAGCTTGTTGGATGTGCAGGAGAGCTCTGAGCATTTCAGATCGCCTTGTGGAAGCTTAAGACAGGCCCCAGTTCAACAGACCGAGCACATGCTTAATCTCTGCCTATTCAACAAATGCTTTAAACATAAACATGTTCCAAAGTCTTTTGCTATAGATGGGTGAGCTCCAAAATGTGCTGCTGTGCTTTGCTCGATAAGGATCTGTATTTCTCTCTGAAAGAACTCGTTATAGGACAGACGCATTAGTGCTGCCTGCATTTTTAGGTAAGAGGCTTGACACTTTGCTATCTATGTGGCAGCCAAGGTAGACAAAACCAGAAAATATTTTTTTAAATTGCTTCCTGACATGTAAATACAGATTATTTAGTGTGATAATTTGCACGTGTATTGTAGATTAATGCTATCAAGCTAAACTATGTGATAGAAACCACTGACACTAATCTTGTGTTCTTTAGTCTTCAAAACCAAAAAAACTCATCTGCTTTAAACTTCTTTTTCTCTGAAGAACCTCCTGCTTAAAGCAAGCTGCTTTCATGAAGGATATACTGAATTTTTGAGTCCAAGTTTTTTGGTTTTTTTTTCTTACGTACTATTTAAAAAGCACATCGAGATAAGAGAGTTGAAGTGGTATAGGTTATGTGTTCCAATGCAAAGAGTTCTCCTGTTTTTTAAGAAAATCCTCAAATGATTTAACAAATTGCTGATTTAAAAAATAGCAAATTATATATTACACTATCACCTTTGAAAACTTTGGGAGTTTAATGTAATTGAACAGACGGCCATTTATATGTGATTGCAACTTGCCATAAACCTAATGCTGTGCAGCTGATGATAAACAGCGACAGAAAAAGTGGGCGATCCAAAGTACGTGCAGTCAGAGCACCCAGGCCTGCATGTATCAGCTCCTGTATAAATCACACATGGAAAACTATCAAGCCTGGGCTTTTAAAATGCCTGAGACAGAATGGTGTGTGAAGCAAATGCAGCCGCCAAAGTTTGTAAAAGCAACTGTCTAATACACATATATTTATACATACTTGTATATACATATATGCATACATGCATATATTTATTTATACACTGTACGATATGTATTCAGACCTGATACAGAAGTGTGAATGCTGAAAGTGCTGCACACCTGTCTTCTGAAAAACTGCCTGCCTTCAGGTTGAGCCCTCTTCCGGCACCCCTGTCCTCAGACTGACCAGTCATGTTCGCAAAGCTCAGCCCTTTGACAGCAATGTGCTGAAAGGAAAATTTGGCATGATTTCCTTCTTTGTAACTGGGGCCCTTTCCCTAATTTCCTTGACACAGATACGGTCCTCAGCAGTCCCTGAAAGGGATTCAAATCCCTCCCTACCATCTTCATCCCTTGTATTTTTTCCAGGTGAACACTCTGCAACTCTCTCAACAAAGTGGATTTTTTTTTTTTTTTCTTCCCAGGACCCAAGTATGAACATTTCTGGTAGGAGGCACATAACAGAAACGCGTTTGCCAAATGCTGCTGCCTCTTTCCTTGGATATGGGAAAGCATTTTGTTGAAATGGGAAAACCAAATGAATAGAGTCCGCCAGTCCCACACGCCTCCTGTCTGCGAGCATGCCCACCCTGGGGACGTGGGCTGTGTTACTGACTCGGGGGAATGGGTTTAGAGGAGCCCTTTGTTGAAATATTGGCAGCACATCACTGGACTCGCTGTTGTTGCAGATGGAGCGCTTTGCCGAACAGATGGATTCTCAGCTTTCTGAAAGAAAGGGAAGGTACTTGATGTACCACGGTGGGAAAGGAGGGGGGCATTCCAGGCATATGGAAAGGCAGGAAAGAAGGCACGTTCTGCACTTTTTGGTGCACTTGGAGCCTAGCAACCTCTCTCTGGCAAACTTGGGAAAGCGTAAGCACGGCGCTCTGTGAGAGGGCGAAGGGAATGTAACAGACGTGGAGGAAGTAATTTGCACAGAAGCAATAAAAATGAAGGCAGAGTCTAGAAAAACCCTGCTCTCCTGAGCGTATAACTAAGTATTGTGTGCTAGGGATGGGGAAGTGCTCCTGCCCGGGATCAGAGGTGCACTCTATTAAGGCACAGGACTAGTGCCAGAACAGTATAACTGGAACAGAGGACTGGTTAATATTTTAAGGTCTATTGTGTTGTGAAAGAGGCTGGAGATAAATGTTACCTGCCACTGTGAAGCCAGGAATCCCCATTTTCCAGCAGTGTATGCATTGGTTTCGAACCGTGGTGGCGCAGTTTGTACAATAGCATTGTTCAGATACTGTATTGCCTCTTTTCTTGCACTCTTCTTCCTCCCCTCCTCGCCTCCCCATCTTGTTCATACCTCACTTCCATCTTTATTGTTAAGGCAGAATCAGTTCTGTGCAGCACCCAAGAGCCTGCAAGCCTGACTCAAAATGATGTTATCTGATCCAATATTTACTGCTAAAATCTTCATGCAATTGCCAAGTGGAGTGTGATAAGGAAGCGGCATGAACTGAAAGGAGCAATCATATTTTGGTGTTGTGTGTTAACTCTCTACAACTTTTCAGTCACTTTACACACATACACACGCAGACTTAGCAGAAATATTATACTTTATTGTGGTAAAATTTAGGATATGATGACAATGGACTTCAATCTTTATTTTTACCTCTTAGCTGAATTAGACAATTTCATCACCTCTTGAATGCAGACGTTAAAGCTGTTTAGCAATAGTAAGGATGCCAAAGGCCTTGGAAATCCAGATTTTCTGAGAAAAAAATGGATGTGATAAAGGGCAAAAATGTCAAGGTTCTTTCAAAGTGTGATTCGCTGCTGAAAGCAGCTATGCAAAAATATCGCTTTCTTAAATAATGGCTCTGGCTTTTGTTCATACTTGGGGTTGTGTCTGCAGCAACAGAAATGTCTAAAGTCTTTTTCCTGAAAAATAAAGCAAACTGGATTACATGCCCACTTGTTCATCAACTGTGCTCCATTTTGCAGGACTGAATTCTCAGGGAGGCTCTGAGATAAAATAAACAAGGAATCCCATCATTGAATTTTAGTATGAACATTTTTCAGATCGTTGTGTCTGGATCTCTGCCAAGTTTCAGCCCTATAATAAATTAATTCCAACCCACACAAAAGAGAAGGGGAAAAAAAAACCCAACAACTTCTACAAGACAAAAACACGGGGCAATTTTTATGGGGAAACAAGTGGCCAAGAATAATTTATTGGAAAAGTAATTATCTAAAGAGAGAGTGGGCTCTTCTCTCTAATTGGAAACAATAGCATTTTCCAGCCTTACTAAACACAGTATAGGAGGAGCATCAGCATTTTGCTTCACCAACCTGGTTAAATCGAATGTAAAGTTAAGATGTTGCTTTCCTCTTGTTTTATTTCTCCTTACACCCAATACTGCAACTGAGCCCACTTCCCTCTCTCTCTGGCAAAATCTAATCTGGCTGCCACAGGACCTGTGAAATTCGTGGAGGTGATAAGCCAGGGTCTGCTTTCTGCATTGTATATCTGGCTTTATTGAATCTCTAGTCACCCTCAGATAATAAATATTTCATATGTTGGACAGGTGAAAGGTTTCATTCAGCTGCAGATCTGCTTCCAAGGCAACCGATTCCTGTCATTTGAACAGTTTAAACATGTTGAAAACAAAGCTTGCTTTCTCCTCTACGATTTTATGTGTAAAGCACTATCCGTCTCCCTCCTGTCCCTCCTACAAGCAGATACAGAAAAGCCAGTAGCATTAACAAGTAGTTCTAAACAATTTATAACCTAAATGTATTCTCTCTTCCAGTCAAGATGGGATGAAAAATGCCATTTCATTTTACAAGCATATAATAAATACCTAGAGATATGAAATTGCCCGAGTTAGCATCTATAAATACTCTGTACGCAAAAAAATGTATGCAACCACAGTACTACATTATGCTTTAGAGTATGTTTCTCCATTTCAATGGGTGTTTCCTCAATACCATTGTCCAATAATTCTGTTAAAGAGTTGGGGCTTTTTTTGGACAGGGGGCAGTACCCCAGGTCTTTCTCTGAGAAAAGTTACCAGGAAGATTGTTAGCAAAAAACCCACATCTGATTTCTGCCAATGCCAGTGCTTGTGACAGATCTTCTGGAAAATGTCTGCTGTATCATACAATCATAGAACGGTTTAGGTTGGAAGGGGCCTTAAAGACCATCTAGTTCCAACCCCTCTGCCACGGGCAGGGACACCTTCCGCTAGACCAGGTTGCTCAAAGGCCCATCCAACCTGGCCTTGAACACTTCCAGGGAGGGGACATCCACAGCCTCTCTGGGCAACCTGTGCCAGTGTCTCACCACCTTCACAGTGAAGAATTTCTTCGTAATATCTAACCTAAATCTACCCTCTTTCAGTTTGAAACTGTTACCCCTCATCCTATCACTACACTACCTGATAAAGTGTCCCTCCCCATCTTTCCTGTAGGCCCCCTTTAAGAACTGAAAGGCCGTGATAAGGTCTCCCCAGGGCCTTCTCTTCTCCAGGCTGAACAACCTCAAGTCTCTCAGCCTGTCCTCATAGGAGAGGTGCTCCAGCCCCCTGATCACCTTTATGGCCCTCCTCTGGACTCGCTCCAACAGGTCCATGTCCTTCTTATGTTGGGGACCCCAGAGCTGGATGCAGTACTCCAGGTGGGGTCTCAGCAGAGCGGAGTAGAGGGGGAGAATCACCTCCCTCAACCTGCTAGCCACAATTCTTTTGATGCAACCCAGGACGCGATTGGCTTTCTGGGCTGCGAGCGCACATTGCTGGCTCGTTCAGTTATCCTTTACGTCTGGCAGCTGAACAAGCTCTTCTGAAGTATAGCTTTGCTCAGTCTTCCTCTGCACATTTCCAAGCGTAATGGGCAGCTGCCCTCCTTCCTCCTCTCAAGCCCTCCCCACGTCTAGACTTTCTGACTCATGCTGTGCTCCATACCCAGCTCTAGACCAATGCCCGCATCCACTGCTGATGACTTCAACAAGTGCTTCTCTTTCCTGCCTGATGCGTCAGTTGTGACGAAAGGAGAGATCTGTTGGAGCAGTGGTGAAATTTTGGTAGGCTGACTCCAAGTAAAGGGATTTTCTGCCTTCTCATATCAGGCTCAGAGACATTTTTACTTGCATCTGACCTTCTGCATGGATGTTCCCTTAATGCAATTATGGCAGAACGGTGGCATTTCTCCAGAAGGCACACAGCTGTTTTAGGAAATAAGATGGAGAATACATCTTGGGGTGAGATTGACAGGTTTTAGGTATTCTGATGGAGCTCCATGCATAGGTGGCTTATTTAATCTCTCTGTCCTCTCTTTCTACTTACTGTACAGGTGCTTTGTAGTGATGCTCTATTTGGGGACTAGGAGGACATTCTAGATCCATTCAGAGAGACTGACATGACATGCACAACTGCTGGTTTGGGTTTAGGGGGGAGATGGAAAGTGGGTACAGTTTGTGATAGGCGTCTTTGTGGCTGGTAGCTCTGTGGCTGATCCCTCTATTAGAAACAATTAAACTATATCTGACCTTGCAGCCCTCTCTCTTCTGTTTCCAGGCATATAGATTTTAGCCAGCAGGTCTCTGGTTAACCCCTCCTCGTTGTTGTTTATTTCCTGCCACTCCGCAGACACACCACTGAGCGTTAAGTATGTGAACTCAAAGACGCTCCCTCTCTCCCGTACAGTCTTAATAGCAAACAGTCACGAGCCGGGCTTCTCCAGACAGAATTATTTCTACCTAAGAAATATAGGCTTCAGGAGTATGCCCTTTCTCTCACCCTTTTCAGATTGCATTAAAAGCATCCACTTCAAGAAACTACAACGGTGTTTATTCGAGTGTTGAATTTGGAAGTAGTGCCGGGATCCCTGCCACGGCACGCTTGAACCGTGAAACCCAGGTCAGTTCCATTTTTTGGTTTTCATGTACTGGCACAGCGCTGCAGCGGTTTGAGCTTCCAGGTCTCTGTGGGAGCAATACTTCTTTTAACATGCAGAAAACATCATATTTGATTTTATAACCTTACCTCTTGTGGTTTTGTTTTTTTTTACTACTAAACCAAAATGTCAGGGTGGCATGTCAGTAAACACAATGCGTTCAAAAAGGATCATGCTGACAGGCTCGAAAACTAAATGATCTCTTTTAAACAGGTAGGAACAGCTCAGATTTTCCTTCCTGCCCACCAGGCTATCCCTGGACTTGAAGGGACAGCTGTGCTTAATCTGCCTTTTGCTCTGTCACTGTGACTGCTAGCTATTGCACTATATAATGCACTCTCGGGCTATGGGAGGATAACAAGTTTCAATCACTGTTCACTGAGGTTGACTTTGTGACTCAAAGGCTACTGACTCAATAGCCCCTTAGTTTTGTCAGTGAATCAACCCCTTCTCTCTCTTCCAGCCTTCTACGGTATTAGGGATTTTGTGAGTTTGTCATATTGCTAGAGAGAAAGGTGCTGGGGTGGCTGTTGCACTGTCTGCAACTGAGGGGTGTTACTATGGTTGCCTGCGGTACTTTCTGAGAAGGCTGTTTTTGTTAATAAGTCTACTCTAGATCTCAGACTCCAAATTTCACCCAAACTGAGTCTGCATTTCTGAAATTTCATGTGCGTAGTCTTTCACTGCAAGGTGGATTTGCACAGGGACAATCAAAGGTAGCAAGATTTGGTACCTGCAATGTTTGTTCCCCCCAAATGTATGTTGGATGACTCTGTTTGAAGGCACAGGACTGTTTGCCTGCTTATTGGGAAAACATCTGGAGGCAGCAATGCTTTGTGCAAGGAAATTCATTAATGTTTGACTGTGGTGTGGATCTGGCTTCCCTTTAATTTCTGTCCCAGTCCCCAGTGGTTGTATGCTTTGATGTTGCTAGAGTGCTCTGGGAGTAAGTGTTCCTCTCAGTGAAAGTTATGCTGCTGTCATTTTTTTATGTTTCATACAATGGGTGAAGAATAATCTGGAACACACCCAGACATGGGCTTTTCATCACCAAGAAACCTGCAGTTAGAGCCATTGTCCCCTTCGGTCACCAAGTAAGAGCCTGGAGAGCAAATACCATGTCCAGCCCCAAGTCTTCTCCAGCTCTTCTGTGGTACATGGAGTTACTCTGCTTCTAAACACGCTTCCCTTCTTTTCAACTTTTCTTTCTTTGTGCATTTGTTCCTTGTCTAATTATTTTAGGTCAAGTCTGCAACAGCTGAACAGAATACGGTAAAGGTAACGCTCTGTGATCTTCCTGCAGCAGGAAAATTTATATGAAATGATAAATATCTTTTTTAGGTATTATATTTATCAAAGACAATGGGGAAATAAGTTTTGAGTGACTGAAAATTTTGTGACTGCATCATTAATGTTTAATTACTATTGGCAGCCAAGAACAGCCTTTCTGGAGTAACCAGACACTCTGCTTCGGGGACACGCATAGGTGGCAGAAAGTGATAAAGCTGGTGAAACCGCACCTCTGGGAACATGTAATGGGATCTTTCCTGTGATATGCAAATTATGCTGCCAAGTTGCTGTATAAACAATTCATGGGAGAAGTGGTGAGAAGTAGTTAAATAGCTGGATCACATATCAAAGATAAAATCCATCACTGGGAATGGAAAAATGCGTTAAAAGAGTGGTTTTGCTTTTAAAAATAAATAAATAAATAATAATAATAAAAATCTCTTTGCCCAAAGCATGTAGTTGCACTAAAGAGTAAATAGCAAATGATTTATCACAATTGTTGCAGTTCAGACTAAACGAGCATTTAGGAAACCAGTGTGTATAGAGTTTGTGAAAAACAAGACTTTTTCTAGTACAAGTAATCTAGCCAATAATGCTACCTTTTTTTTTTCACTGAGAAAAAAGTTTACTTCACAAATGTTAATTTGGTTACTTTTCAGGCAGAAGACATGCACTGCTTACTTTTCAGTGATAAAACCAATCCTGTCATTTCTATTCTAAGCATGAGCAATGATCTCAGGCAGCCCAGCAAAACATATTTCAGGGTCATATACAGCCATAGATCAATGAGTGTGAGCAAACCTTATTGACACCAGCAGAAGCTGATCTCATGGCTTCAGTCTGGGTTTTCACTTTTTGTATTTTATATTTTATGAGGAAAGGATTCCAGCTAATAGCACTCCTCCAATAAATCAGAGATTACTCTTTCACAAATGATATCAAAGCCCTCATGGACATTGTGTCCAACAACTGCATTGTTTTTCCACAGAGGTCAATGCCTGTAGCACTTGTGTTCCCGCAGCCTTTTTCTCTATCTGCTGTTCATTTAGGATCTGATGTGGCTCAGCTGAAGCCAACTGAGAAGCCTCTGATTAACTTCAGTGGGAGCTGGATCATGCGCTAGAGTCCTAAGGGGCCAGCAGCAGAAAATTTAAGAAGACAGCAGGGAATGTTAAAGCATCATGAGGCAAGGGAAATATTTTTGACCTGTGACTTTCTTTTGTTTTGCTATGTAATAGGAATGACACTCTAGATAAAGTTGTAGTCATAATAAACAGATCCTGCGTTCAACAAATGCATCGGATTCTGTTCAACGGTTAATCACCCACAAAAACTGTGTCAGATGGTCTTCCATGAGGAACAATAGCTCCTAATTAATTGTAATTAAGGTATATTATAACAACAGGATGTGAAACTAGATGGATCTGTCTCCTGACATTTCAAATCTGGATTTTTTTTTTCTACCAAGTCTCTTAATATGCTTCAATTAATGATAACAGAGGACAGGCCATTCTCATTGATGGATCTGCGTATATGAATCTTAGTACCACTGAGATGAGATGGAGCATGAATCTTTCTACCATTAAAGCCCCCTTAGAAACATGCATGGACCCCAATTAAGCTGAATTTACTGGCCCAGATGTTGATTACTAGGAAGCTAAGGGTCAAAGCTTGATTGCCTTATCCTGGAAAGTGCAAAAACTGTGCCAGAGATGACAGGAAAATCTGGTACTTCATCTGCAGGTTCTTCAGAGGATCTGTAGCCATTCATAGCAGGTATGGCATGCCTTTTCATTCACTGAGAAACCACACAAAGCTGTTTTATTCATGCACTATTCAAACAAGCAAATTTTTGACTTGAGTGCCCAGTGAAGGGGTTTATTTATCATCTAGAAAATTATTGCTTCTCCTCTGAGCTGTGTCAGATATCAAGTCTTCACCAACTGATAAGCATTTGGAGAGCTAATCAGTAGTAAAGCTTAGGTATAGTCTTTGTATAGATAGCTTAACAATTAAGACGTTTTAAACTATTCCTGAATGAAAGAAAATTTCTAACTTAGAGAATTTCCTAGCTCAGGCATTTCTGGCCATGTAATTAAACGGAATATGCTGCTCCTTTGCTCCTAGCCACAGTCGTCCTAAAGAAGATTAACAACATCGAATTTCTACCAAGGCTGAAATCTTGTTTGTACCCTGAAATATGGACTAACACAACAATGTGCTACGACTCCATCTGGCAACTCCTCCCAAACTTGGTGATGCTTCAGTGTGTGCCAGTGATGCACTTTGCAGTGTCACCAGCCCATGGGACTTGGGGAGGAGTTCAGTGTTTCAAAGACAAGCATAGATGAAACAGTTTCTGCAGCGTTTAGTAAGGCGTATGGATATTTGCCTGAAATAATCTATTAGGTGTCATAAAGCGTATGCAATCAGAAGGTCTTGTGTGAAACACTGGGGAAAAAAAGATGAAAAGCATATCTCCCATGCTATTCCACTGAGCAGCTCTATTATGATCAGGACTTAATTTAAGTTATCTACTGTATCTGTGATTGCACGATATAATCACGTTCCTGGGATATTTTTTTTTGTCATTTATTTTTAGCTTCCTCAGTTCCCTGTAACTTCCTAAACAAAATATTTCATAGATTTATTTGAATTGTGTTCCCAAGCACAATTGTGTTCCCAGGTAAATCAGTTATTTGATTGAGAAATGGCATGACTAAAAACTTTTAGTTTTCTTTTAAGATACCAGTAAACATTTTTTTTAAAGTCTCATATTTTGTTTGCATCTTATGTGCCCATACTCGCTTGATCACATGCAGGAAATATTTTTGTACACTGCTGCTATGCATGACTAAGAAAGGAGCTGTAGATAGAACAAGATGAGGTACAGGCTGTAATTTACACCTGACAGAGTGTGAATTTCATTGCGAGTCCTTTTAAAGGAAACTCGCTATTTTCTCCACCTTCAGATAGACAGCGATTCCATAAGAAATTATGATCATTGTCTTTTTTTGTTTGTTCTACTCTGCTTTGGTTTTGATTTTTACTAGGACAAAAAACATTCCTCGACCTAATGAAATCCTGTGTTACGTGCAGGCCCAGGTCATGGTCCTGTGATGCTGGACATACCCCATAAGCAGAAAACAGCCTGACTAGGCAAGATTAATAAAGTGTGAGATAAAGAAAGTAGTATCACACCATTTCATGGGTGGGAGATCAAGGCATAGACGGTTTAAATTACTTGCCCAAGGTCTATTGCAGAGTTATATGAGGAACAGGAATCTCCTGGATCCCTGTCCAGTTGCTTTTCCATTTCTAGAGAACTGAATACCTCTTATTTGTTTTGGCTGAACTACAATTTTGGATAGTTTGGAAGACATTTGGACACAGAAGGGGCCTATTAGTCTTTCCTATGGAAAGAAATATTAGCAGGCAATTAAAAGAATAATAAATGGGACCCATTCAAACTGTTCCTCTTGCTGTTGCTCTGAGCTTCAGGCAAGAAGGTACACAGAGGTCATTTAACCTGACCACTTATATATCACAAGCCACTAGTGTCACCTGGGCACTCCTAAATTAAACCATATGTTTTAGACAGAACGTTTTCTATTCAGACTGTAAATTCAAAGGACAGGGCTTTGTTCTCTACATGTATCTCTCCTGTAGTATCACCTGGATAAACAAGGGCAGTTCATACTCCTGTCAGTTTAATCCCTTGCATCATCACAATTATTTTGATTAATTTGATACCTTGGAGCTTAAAAGAGCAAAGAAACCATTAACAACATGAGCAGAGATGGTGCCAAAGAGGCATGGACACTGACCCTGGCACCCCGTTCTCCCTCCTGTGTGCCAGAAGAGCTCTGTGCTGCTGTAGGGAGGGTATTGAGCTGTGGCCATCATCGGCGGAAGCTGAAGGAAACTGCTGCACCTCAGTCCCCTCTACATGGGCTATGTCCTCTGCACATTCAAGGGGTGAATTCAAGATCTAGTCCCAGGAGAGCATGGTACAGAAGTTTGCTGGATGACAATATAAACAAACAAGTCAAAAGCCATCAGTTACCATATTCATAGCTACAGGCCAAATGCTTTATTCATAATGTTGCAGTGAAAGTATTAACATTGCATTTGTTTAAAAAGTAACTAGAAGGCCATTTGTGACCCTTATAATACACATGTGAAGCAGTGCTCTGCTGGTTTACACTGGTTACATTCTGCTTTATATTTTCCAGAGGGCCAATTTGCAAGGGTTTTTACTGCAGTAACAACTGCTATTTATGAATATAAGTAACTAATTTACCAAAGTGTCACACAGTGACTTCATGGCTTCCGCTCCACAGTTAAAGGTTCTGCAAATCTTTTGGTCTTGTTGTTGATTTTGGATTGTTTCTGATTGTATCTTGAAGCCTGGAAATACTGTATTACAGTGAAGTAAATACATTATTCTTGTTATTGCCCTTGTTATTAGAACATATTTATATAGCGTAGTAAATTTACATTGCACTTTACCAACATAGATAAAGGCAAATTGTCTGTCCTGAAGAGCTTATAATTCAAATAAGACAAGACAAACAAACCTACACCACCTTGGAAAATGGTGGGTGAAAGAATTATTAACTATGTGAAAAGGGTGGAGAGCCTGCATGAGGAGAGAGGGGGATGCTATCATCACCAGTGTTCCTAATTTTACATCACAGTAGCATCTTAAAAGTCTCAAAAAATTTTACATCACAGTAACATCTTAAAAGCCTCAAAAGGGACGAAAGCCTGGCTGCACGAGGTGCTATGCAGAAGCCTGGCAGGAGGGTGGCCTTGACCCTGGATCTCAGAGCATCACTGGCTCGCTGACATCCTTGCCCGGGGGCTCCTGGCTAAAGCCAGCATCAATTCAATTACAGCACAAGGAACACCAGGTCTCTAGTAGGTTTTAGCCCTGCCTGAGGGAAAATCCACATGATTTCCTGCCCTGAAGAATTATAATTGAAATTGGAGAAAGCAAATGCACATACAAGAAAGCATTTCAGGGAAAGGGGAGTGGAAGGGTTGTTGGCTGGGTAAGGGTACAGCAGGACCACCTGGAGGGAGGGAGGGCTTTTAGCATCATTATATTCACCATCACCTGCAGCTGAAGCCTCCTCTGCCCTGACCCCCTGACAGCTAGTTACAAGGGAGAAGCCTCGAAATAATTTTTGTTGCCTGATCATAGCTGGTGCACAGTAACTGCTATTCTCCTGATCTGACCTTGTGTTAAATAGGGGATTGCTTCTCCCTCAATGGAAGAGAAAGAAGGTGTCCAAGTGTCCTGTGAAGAAGACCACACCCACAGAGTATATGATATTCCTAAGTTTGCAGCCCTACAGTAGCTTGTTAGTGATCCCATACACAACTGTTCAGAAAACAGACAAAATTCCAGCTCTGCTTAGCAACTTAATTCAACCTCTGCTGAAAGCTAATGGGTATGAGGGAGCACAAAGAGCCTGGAAGCTCTGCTCCATCCTGTGGGAGGTGGGAAATCTTCTTTGTTCCCCTCATTTACCCACAGCAAACAACCTGGGAAAAGGGAAAGGACAGAGGGAAACTCCCTGTAGCTGTCCTCACTTCCTAATCAAAATAAGATGCTGCCCCCAAGCATGGCATGAAGGATAAAGAAAGCCAGTAGCAACCCGGGCAAGGCTGATGGGCAAAAATAGGGGACTGTGGTAGCTTAGAGGGGTGTGTGGTCTACACTGATCTTTAAAATGGGAGCTGCAAGGAGCAAGGGAGCTAAGTGTCTGGTAAAGAAATGGGGCTGAGGAGATGGGATTCATTTGGAAGTAGGAAGAGAAGGTCCAGGATGAATTCTCTCTCCAGAGAACAGGCAGATGTAGGGCATCACAGTTGTAGGAAATGCGTTTGAGTGGGCAGCTCCCGTTGTCAAACACTAATAGTCATATGTTGGCATATTCACTGGGGATGGGCAGGAAAAAAAATCAGAAAACAAACCATCTCTCTCTCTAAATATCCATATGTATCTATATTTGGGGACATTCTCATGAGTTATTGCAAACTGACTCATGATTTCTGTTCTCCTGAGGTTTGCTGTGCTGGAGTTATCAGGCAGGCAAAGGTCAGGACTAGGGGCCGAGTCCCTCGGGACTGAGTGTCTTGCTGGGATTCATATGGCATGGCATATGGCATGGGCTCCCAAGGCACAATTTGCTCAGCCCAGCTCATCTCATCCCATGGGTATCTGACAAAGCAGGTGTCCATATCCAAAACTGCAGTGTAGAATTCTAGCCAGAGAAGTGAGTTGTGTACCTCCAAGGTGTGTTTCATTGCCTAGCGAGGTAGGCGCCTGAAACAGGCTATCACAAGTATCTCCCCACTGGCAACGAGGGCAGCAGGAAAGCTCAAGCATAGACGTCTGCATTGGCTGAAGTTAGGTGAGATGAATCCCCCCCGCCCCTAATAAAACAGCACAGTATAACCAACAATATTGTCTTGGCTGTGAAGAGATATTTGGTTGAGGGAATGACCCATGGCAGACTAATGCAAGAAATGTGCCTCTGTTGTAAGCAGAAGCATGGAGTCAATGGATGGAAACAAAAAAATACAAAGAAAAGCAAGAAAGAGTATTGTGAGGTAAATGGAGAAGAACAGGAGATATACTAAGAGGAATGGAAGGAATACAAGATAAATGAGACCGGGGAGCAGACTACCAATTTAGAGCTTGTAGCTGGAGAAAAGATCCTGAGTGTGATATACTAACAGAGGATGGCAGCTTTCGGAGTGAGGACAGATGTAAGTTGATAGAAGAGATAGTGAGTTTTTCTCTTAAGCAGAATTTATCACCAGAAACCTTGAATTAAAACACACAAAACAAGCCTAAACCTCTTTTCCAGAGATTCACTTAGCAGCCGTCACTGAGAGAATACTCAATGGTCTTGCATAAAATTTTGATCAATATGATGTTAGATCACTTCAGTACTCTATTCTGCAAAAAAGTGCTCTGCAGATCACCCAGGCACTTAATCAAGGACACTTAGATGTCACCTCTTGTCACTATTTGGTCCAATGATAAAAGTGTATTTTAAAAATATGAAAATAGTTTGATTGACAAGGATTTTTTTTTCCCCATGAATCTCTGCCTGAAAAGACAGGCTGCTTTAACTCCAGGAGTTCAATTATACAGGCTTCAAAGGAGAAGGAAAATGATAATGAATGCATTTTAGAAACTTCTAAAAAGTTACTTAAAATAGATTTTCCATACATAACATTGCGATGTGAAACTCCACTGTCTCCTGGTCTTCTGGGGCTAGAAGAGAGCAGTCTGTGTTCATTTGGAAATTTAATAACGAGGCTCCCCTGCCTCTGATGGACTGTATGATACTGTCCCTGGGGCTCTGCCACAGACAGGGCTTACCCGTCAAGCTGTTCATTTTTTCAGGAGGTGGCATGGGAGTAGTTTCACTTTAGGTTACCCAGGAAGCTAAAACGCTCTTTCTGGAAGTGTGTCCCAGCTTGCATTGGTCTTTTTTTTTTTTCTTTTTTTTTTTTTTTGTTTTTCTTCATCTGTTTTTTTTTAAAAAAACCCAACCAAACAACCCTTTGTGTTGCAGCTGCCTGAAGTATCTCCAGTAAACATGAGGTAAGGACATTGTACGGTAGAGTGGGAGAAGGTATTTGATAAGTGTGGTGCATTTATATAGGTGTTCTCTCAAGCCCAGATATATAAGAAATAGCATGTATAGCCCACTTATAATGGCTGGTCCAGGTACTTTATGGCATCAAGGAGGCATTCCAGCACCTCTCATTTCAGTATTCAGCCTTCCAGTGAAGTTGCTGAATTGTGTTTGCTCAAGACCTGCTTTGGGTGCTTTCTCTGTTGTCTGAAATACAGTGGTGTGGAATGTCATGTTTCTAAAGCGGTCGGTGGCCTTTAGTAGAAAAGAGAGTGATACAAGGCCTACTATTAAAATACTGCTGTAAGTAATTAAAAGATTTCAGAATAATTTTTTTATTGTTGTTAAATACAAATTCTTAAAGTGCAGAAATTTAAAGGAAGGATTGGCCTGATTTAGTCAGTAAGCCACTGCCCTCTTAAATGGGAAGCAACTGATTCACAATTGCAAGCTGTCTTGGCTGACTGAAAAACGGAGACGCAATCATCAATTCACAACAGCGTTTTGTGTTCAAGGAATAATCATCAGACCTGTTTTTATCAAGGCTGCGCTGTATTGCTAGCCTGCAAAGTTGCTTTTTTTTTTTTTCTCCCCTTCCAGATGATTTTGGAACTGCATATGCTTTTTCAATATCTAAGCTGGACTTCTGTAATGCTTTGCTTAATGTGCCTCCAGATTCTGTTATTTATAGACTTCGGCATATTCAGACTGCAGCTGCTAAAATACACACAAAAGAAAAAGCGCATTTGTAACCTGTTAAGACTTTGCTCTGAGATGCCAGTGAAGTTTGGGATTTAGCATGAAATAGTACCGGGTGACCTTTCAAGGAGCATCGCAAGAGAACACCTGTTTATCTTGAAGACCTTTGTTTTGTTTTTTTTTTCCACTGTTGAAATCTTCCAGTGTTCTGCTTTCCGAGGGAAATCTGGCCTTTGTGTGTACCATGTGTTATCTTCAAGAAGTGCTGGGGCAGAGGATTTAAGTAATGCAGCATCTCAAATGAGCAGTTCTTCCAGAAAATGTGTTTTGTGCAAATTGGCATTGTTAAATTGAAAGGGGAAAATGTAAATATATTGTGATTTTTCTCTAAGTTTTCTTAGAGAGTCCTATCAGTATGGCCATGATTTCCTCGTTAACTGTTTTTCAGTGAAAATTGGTGGAAAGGATGCTTTGTAACTATGCAAACCCCTACATATTCAGTGTACGCAGTGAAAAGTGAAATCTCTTAATGCTGCAGCATATGTTTTATGAGTTCGTAAGATGACAATGTAGTTTTTTAATGGCATAATCTAGAATGAGAAAAGGTGTTATAATTCATTCATAGACAAAAAATCAGAAGAATTAAGTAAGTGAACACATAACCAGATCTCCCATTTAGGCTCTAAGGGTAGGACCCTGCTTATCTTCACTGTCTTGTGCCTAATGAAGCTGTTTGCTTGAGGAAAGTGCCAGTTGCTGCAGAATCAATCTTTGATTTCAAAGGCCTCCTGTAAGAGGGAGACGTGACAGACAAAACCAGGTAAACAGGGTAACTCTCTGGAGACCCTGGAAAGCAACTGGCCTCTCTTCAGTAGAGCTGTGGGGGGCTGAAGCATACATTAGATGCCTAAGTTAGGGTCCCATCCCAGAAAATAAGATACTTTTTAAAAAATGCTCTGGTACCTCATGTATGTTTTTAATTGACGTCTTAAATGTAAACATCTTTTTGCAAATTGTTGCAAGAAATGTGTGTTTTCCTTCAATTCCTTTTGAATTTCAGAATTTAGGTGAGGTTTTCTAAGTGTTAACATACCACTAACCATGCAAAAATATGAAACAATGCCTCTTCTTGAAACATTGCACATGCAACGTTATTAATAAAAGCCATCTTCAGAGTCACATTGGAGATGTTCTTTTTTTTCATGTGCTCCGGGTAGGATGGCTATGGCACAAAAGTATCATGTTCATTGTTGCTACTCCCAGCTTTCTTCTTCATCCTAAGATGGTCAGGAAGAAATGGATAGTGACTGACAGCAAATCCTGGTCTATCTTTTCTTTCTTTTTCTTCCTTCTTTACTGGGAGTCCTGTCTGCAGCTGAAGAAATAAAACCACTTGGAAGAACCAGTACAAAACACTTGATATATTTTAGAAGACAGCTGGAGCTAGCCTGGTAAATGACCTGTACTTTGGCAGGTCAGGTACAGTGTGACCAACCTAATGACCGCTGTCCTGTGAATCACAGTGAACAGTAACAAACACTTTGCACATGCAGTTCTTTTAAGAACTAGAAAACTCACCTAGATGTAACAGTTCACAAGATACCACATCACTCCTTCCCATCTGCGTTGTCTTGAGAACCAGCACCAATAATGTTTAATGTCTTCGCGACTCGTAGTCCCAGGTTTCAAAAGGTTGATGGCATCAGTCTTTTCCTTGAAGGATTTAGTGGTCACTAAAATTAGACAAAGAGGTGAAATGACTGAAGGTCACCCAGCAGGTCGGTGTCAGAGCTGGGCAGAGAACCTCCTCCTTGCATCCTGGGGCTGACCACTGACCTGGGCACTCCACAGAGCCTCATTACAGTGGTGTGTTTAATCAGCTTCGCTCCATGTCGTAATTCATTGTCTGTAGTGTTATGGATATCTAAAGGGTAGGATTTTAACTTAGCAATCTGCTGTGTTATTGAATTAGTTTTATGTTGTGTTAATTTCTTTGTCTCATGGCGTTCATTGCCTGTGATAATTGATGCACAATATATAACCGACTTCTGTATTCATTTGGGTAACTGCATTTAATTGCCTGGTATAAAGTATGCGTACTAAGTACAATCTGCTATGACTGCTATGACTGAGAAGTGCTCATTGGTATGGACTTGAGGGTGCTTTATCTTCCTGACAACCTGTCTGAGGAAAGTCTAAAAGTCTCCCACAATCCACCATCCAAGGACTGGTACTTGCATTGTGTCTGCAAAGAGAGAGACCACAAAAAGTGTAGCATGGAATTGCTTTACAAAGTGTTTGGCATTAAAATTTTGTTAATCAGAAGCTCTCAAATAAGGAAGTTTGTCTTAACATCCGTGCCCCTCCCAAACCTCAAGGAACAGCAGTGCCCAGAAGACTTTACACATTTTCCCTTGTAAATCAGGCTTATGACTCTGTTTGCTTCTGAAGTTACTCCCCTGGAGTAAAGCTACTCCCATGCACAAGTGTTTATAAACACAGATTTCTTTTACATATATCTTCAGGTCGTTAATGCCCGGAGGAGTACTAATGAGTTATAAATCAGGAATGCTTTCTAAAGGTGTGATGTCAGTGAAATAGTGTTGATTAACGTCTGCTCAGGATACGCAGGATCCCTGCATAAGCTTACACTTTCTTGCCTGTTTAACCAGTATCACAGTGATTCCTTTTATTTTTAAGAAAGCAAGAGTCTTTACTAGTAGATGTATTTCTCATCAAACACAGCACTTTGCTTTTTATATGACCTAGTGAGTGCATTTATTTGTTTCCCTGGCTTGTTTTGTTTCCAGTGTCATGAAGGGTATAGTAGTGCAGTGTCTGAGCTATACAAAGAAATGCTGAAATTTGCCCAAAGCTGATTTTACTTTAAGCATTAATGAAACCTTCCCCATCTGAATTTTTAAAAGTTTTTAAACAAAAGCTAATGTTTGACTCTAAATCAGGTGTGAAATGTCTGTGAGATTATTTTAGCCATATTATGTTGCTCTGTGTTAATGTAACTGGTGAGTTGTCAGCTGAAGGGATGTTCACAATATTTTTCATTTTAAGAGATCAAGTTTCTACAGGCTGTGTCCTTCAGGATGCAGCATGAGTTCTGCCTACAGCTTGCTGCAAATTATTCAGTGTTCATAGGTGCATTTATGCTTGTTATTCAGCTCTCTTCCACTGACAAAATAGCCTGCAGCAGTTCTTGGTTAGATAGGACTAGTTCCACTTTAGGCTCCTCACGTGCTCTTTTGTGGTTTTTTCCCCTGGTTCAGCCTGCACTGCATTCAGGTCCTGCTGATAAAACAGTAGACTTGATGGCCAGAGAGAAAGCAAAGCTGCCCAGAGCCAGTGTGGGCTGTGAGAGTGTCCTGGTTTCAGCTGGGATAGAGTTACTTTTCTTCTTAGTAGCTGATACAGTGCTATGTTTTGGATTTAGCGTGAGAATAATGTTGATAACACGCTGACATTTTAGTTGTTCCTAAGTAGCGCTTATCTTAAGCCAAGGACTTTTCAGTTTCCCATGCTCTGCCAGCAAGCAGGTGTGCAAGAAGCTGGGAGGGAGCAGAGCCAGGGCAGCTGACCCAAACTATTATTATTATACCTTTATATTATTATATATTATATAAACCCTAATTATTATTATAGTATTTTATTATTATTATTGTTAGTATTATATTTTATTTTACTTTAGTTATTAAACTGTTCTTATCTCAACCCATCAGTTTTGCTTTTTCCCGATCCTCCTCCCCATCCCACTGGGAGTGGGGAGGAGTGAGTGAGCGGCTGCGTGGTGCTTAGTTGCTGGCTGAGGTTAAACCATGACAGACAGTATGTTTTGAGCAAAGACTTTCATGGCACATTGGGCAGAGCTGGTGACATAGTACAACAGGAGTTTCACCAATTAACCCACTGATTCTGCTTTATTTCATATTCATGATGTTATGTTCTTCCTCCTCTGCAAGGACTTTAACAAATACTTGTGGCTAATTCATGAAGGTATACCAAAATTTGAAATATGTGGACAACCTGGTAAAAGGCAAACACCAAAAAAGTCACCTATTAATTCCCAGTAGGCTGAGGTGCGTTTGTCTAGCCCAGTGTCTGATTCTTTATGGACCAGTTCCCATTTCTGGTGGAGCTGGTACAACTGCAGTGTGGGTTTGGGGGGAAGAGAGTGTAGAGTTCGGCAGCAGACCTTGTTATATCACCCGGCACACACTTCACAAGGCAGTAAAACGGGAAGAGGGGGTGGCAGAGAGAGTCACAAGGCAGTAAAACGGGAAGAGGGGGTGGCAGAGAGAGTCCAACGCCCATTTTCTACCCCTTATCCCAATAATCCATACCCGTCTGAGATGCCTTTGCCCCAAAACCATGGGGCAGCACCTCCTTCCTCCCCAGTAGTCAGGGTGATGCGTTATGGGGACAAGCAACTAGCACACAGCAAGGTATGAAGAGGCATTTCATCGCTATTGGTTTTCAGAGATGCCTTCCTACATCAAGGCAACAAGGCTGCCGGTCATGGGAAGAAGTGAACCGCTCTCATCTGGGCTATTCAGCATATATTTGTACATAAGGATTGATTTGGGAATGATTCGTAAAGAGTGAGGGGGGCTGTACTGTGTGAGAAATAACTTATTGACAAGGAATAATTCAGCCAGCACTAACCTTGAAATAGATGTTTTGTGGTCAGAAGTCTATAGCCTGAGTGGAAAGAGCTTAGTACAAGTTAAAGGAGCTGAACAGGAGACGCCCAGTTTTTAAAAACTTGACATAAATCTCGGGTGGCTTGCCTTATGTTAGTCACATTCCCTGCAGAGGACTTTAGCTCAATGTTTGTTTGGTGTTTATGATGTTATTTAAAAGCTAATTTTAACATAAAATTGTTTTATGTTGTGTATAATGAATAGTGGAGATCAAATAAGAATTGGAATTGCAAATTCAAATATTAAGACTTGATAAATATTGACTTTTAAATAGACCCACTGTAGATTTGAACAAAATGCTTTTTAACCTAGTATACTGGTTATTTGAAAATTACGACATGCTAAAAAATGTACAGCATTGTCTGATCCTGACTCTTTCTTCACTTTTACAGCTATTGATGTGGTCATGTTCCTATGAAGTGATCTGTACAGTGTCAGGGAACTATAATATAAAACTTTCTGGCTTGTACTTTATGCACGTCACATGAAAAAAGAAAAATGTGGGAGGTACTAAGCTAAAATATAGTGTAATCATGTTAATTGTGCCTTTTCTAAAGATGAATTCTTAGGGTTTGCATGTTGGAAACCTCTTCATTAAAGTCTTTCAAGTACTTTTTTAAAGACAGCACAAATATCTTAGGGCTGAACAAGTCACCGAGATGCACCTGCACAGCATTAATGACTTCCCTGAACACTTGTAAGCACTTGGTCAGTTGTTGGCCACTAGTACCTAACACTATAGGTCAGACCCCTTAGGCTACCGGCCAGCTCAAAAAATAATGCAGCCCCCCTTCACCCACAGTCACCTGTGACTAATGCACAAAGACTAACATGGGCATATATCTGCGATCACCCTCACCCCAGCGTTTTCTCCCTCTGCTGTGAGTGCTGGGAGCTCACAGCCTTTGGTCACACCTCTTAATCCGTTCGCTCATTCAGCCTCCTTTCCGCCCAGCGATGCGCTGACATGGTGAGCTTCACAAACGACAGTAACAAGAACAAAAATTTACCCTTATGTAAAATTCATGCCATGGTCTGACAGATACCTGATGAAAGCAATGATGTGGTTTAGCTAGAAGCAGATACTCCACCTTTGCTTTGAGGTAACTAACCTTTGTGAGCCAAAGATACGGTGTTAGTTAGGGAGCAGGAATCATCCTCAGCTTTGTTAGGTTTTCTTACTTTTCCACATCCCTGCAGGCTCCATTCTGTAAGTCATTGCAGAGTATTTTTCTTTCCCATTTCATCTCAGAACAGGAGACTATTTCCTTGAAACTTGCAACATCAGTTAATTGTTAACAGTTTAAAAAAAAAATCATATTCATCCCTTAATATGTTCTTTCAGCTGATGCCTTCATGCCAAGGAGGCTGTGTAGCTACTGATAAGACCTAATTTGTGAAGGGCTTTTCAGCGGTCTGACAGGTTCATACGTGGCACTGTTTGTTCAGCAGGCAAGGATGAGCATTCGCTGAAACACCTCTACAGCGGCCACTAAATGCATGCAAGGAGGCTGGGGCTGGTGATCCAGAGAGAGTGGGCAGGAGCTTCAAGTGGATTCCCAAAGCGGTCTGTTGTTTTGCAACTGTGTTCTGACGGCGGCACTTGATAGCTGATTTTGTCTTTTCTCTTTCAGAGCCTAATGAGCTGTGTGTGGGCCCTGCATTCAGTGATATCCCATCTCAAGATGCTGCTAATACAGTAGTTAATTATTCCTAGCTGAAAAAGTCTAACAGGAGCAAAAGGAACTGGGGAAAAGCAATGGCTGCCGGTAAATATCTCAGGTCTGCAAAGGTCATAAGAAAATAGCTGGAAAGAGCTGATTTCAGCTGTGACTGGGGAAGGGGGAAGCAAAAATATGTGATCACACCTTGTGTTTGTGGGTTCAGTATCAGAAAGGTACCATCCCTTAGCTATCTGACCCACTCTTCCTTCCCCAACCCAGGAAAATCCATGCCTGGGCTCAGCCTATTTTGACCATATTCATGATAATTCTCTTTTGGTTTTAGAACAAAACTTGGTATTTCCCACAGTGAATTGATTTGATTTGACGTCTTTTTAGTTAGGGGCTAATGTATTCTTAAATCTTTTACCAAAAAAAATTGCACCTTATGGAAAACAGCTCTTCCCTTGGGGTGTGTTTGGTTCTCACAGATTTCTGACAAGTTGCCACAGCTTTCTGACAAGTTGCCACAGATTATATATAATTAAATTATATCAGAGGATTGCAGGGCAATTTATTCAGGTTGGGAGGGGCCTCAGAAGGTCTCCAGTCCAACCTCCTGCTCAAAGCAAGGCCAGCCTTAGGGTCAGACCAGTTGCTCAGGGCTTTATCAACTTGAGTCTTGAAAGCTGCCAAGGGTGGTGACTGCACAGCCTGTTCCACTGCTTTACTGTCCTCATGGTGAAAAAGTTTTCCATATAACCAGCCTGAATCATTCTTGTTTCATTTTACGTCTGTTGAATGTTTCCAGTGTCTTTATGTTTTGCTATACAATGCCAAGCACTATTATCAGTGGTCTAGAAGGTGAATCATAATTAAGAAACAAAACAAACCCAAAATAAGCAGTGGCTGTGATATCTCATTTTCACTGAAGGTTTTGGTTAAAAATCCTGGCACATTGACTTTTCTACTCACATTGTCTTTCTTTTCTTGCAGCAGCTGATGGATTGGGAAGTATAGCTATAGATACCACACAACTTAACATGCCAGTCACTGATCCGACAGCTTGGGCTACAGCTATGAATAACCTGGGGATGGTTCCAGTAGGACTAGCTGGACAACAGCTTGTGACAGGTAAGATTTTTCTTTTTTAAAGAGATCTCTTGTACTGTCCATGAATTCTTTGGGTCCTTTTAAAAATATATGGAATGATTTCTGACAATATTATATTTTTATATTCTGAAAACATCACCTATGATTAATTTTGCATACTGTGTATTAGTCTCTTCTTGTAGTAAGTATATAGTCCATATTATATTTTAACCTTGTGGAAAAGCCAAAACTCTTCAGGGAAATTAAACAACTAAACCATTGATCCTTATGCTGGGTCAAGACCAGGAGGCAGGTCATGTAAGAGAAACATTTGTTTCTGTTTCTCTGTTCAAGCAGGATGTCTTGAGGTTCTGCCAAGGAATACCCTGGGCTGGGAACTCTTGACCGGAGAAAGATTTTGAAGTTATGCTAATTGGGCAGAAAATCATGAAGCCCGTTCAATTCATATGCTCAGTTGTTATTAGTGAACCTTTCCTACCAGGTGTGTGCTTATTTACTTTCTGCCTGACTCCATAAATTGAATTTCAAGAGGTTGTTCTTGTTTGATTTTGCCATTTCACTTCCCAAACATCGTTTGGGAGAGCATTGCAGGGGTTCACTTATTCTAACAACAATAAAAATAGTATTTTGAAACCAGCAATGTTTCACAGACAAGCCTGGACATATCAGACTTCATTGTCAACAGTGGAGGCCCGATTAGTTGGGATTAATAAAACTTCATTGCTCCTGTGAGGTAGAGAAAAATTATTTTTATATAGGTGGGTGCCCTATAGACACAAGCCACATGCAAGGCATATGACAGATCCCCTCTGGAAGCTGCATTGCCACTTCAGCTTAAGAAGAGCTGTGCAACATCTGGATCAGAGCAGCATCCTGTCATGTCTGCGCCCGTCCATGTAGACATGGATGCGGTGAACCAGGTCATGATGTAAATCACTCTGCCTGCCTCACCAGGGATGTGTGACGCTTAATTTTGGCCAAATATGTCCCCTTCTGACACTGGGAACCGAGTGGAGCTGTGCCAGTTCACAGCTGATGGTCTGGCTCTGAATTACCTGTTTTACAGGCGGGTAAACTAAGCTGCAAGAAAGCTGATTTATAATGAATCAGTCTCAAGCAGAGAGTTTAGCTGGTGGAGGCTGTGAACTGATTCTTGGTCTCTGGCTTTAACCCCATGCTCCCGATTAAAAGAAACAAGCAAAGCCGTCTGCTCCTCGGGAGCCAGTTCTCTTCAATGTTTTTATCAATGACCTGGACACAGGAGTTGAGTCCACACTAAGTTTGCTGATGATACTAAATTAGGAGGTGTTGTTGATTCCCTTGAGGGTAGAGAGGCCTAATACAGAGATCTGGATAGATTAGAGCACTGGGCAATCACCGGCCGTATAATGTTTAACCAGGACACATGCCGGATTCCGCACCTGGGACGGTGTAATCCTGGATGTACGTGTGGATTGGGGGAGACGGTGTAATCCTGGATGTACGTGTGGATTGGGGGACAAGAGGCTGCAGTGCAGCCCTGCAGAAAGGGATCTGGAGTTTTTCGTTGATGGGAAGCTCAATATGAGTCAACAATGTGCCTTGGTGGCCCAAAAGGGCCAACCTGGGGTGCATTAAGCACAGTGTAGCTAATCGGTCAAAAGAACTGATTGTCCCACTTTACTCAGAATTGGTGGAGTCTCACCTTGAGTGCTGTGTGCGGTAAGAAGGATATAAAAATATTAGTGTGTGTCCAAGGGGAGGCAACAAAGATGGTGGAAGGACTAGAGGGCGAGACTTAAGAGGAACAGCTGAGGATGCTCGGTTTGTTCAGCTTAGAGAAGAGGAGGCTGAGGGGAGACCTCATTGCTGTCTACAGCTTCCTCATGAGGGTGAGTGGAGAAGGCGGTGCTGATCTCTTCTCTCTGGTGTCCAGTGATAGGATGCGAGGGAATGGCTAAAAGCTGCATCAGGGGATGTTCACATTGGTTATTAGGAAAGAGTTCTTCACTGTGAGGGTGGTCAAGCGCTGGAACAAGCTCCTCAAGGAAGTGGTCATGGCCCAAAGTCTGTTGGTGTTCAAGAAGCGTTTGGGCAACACTCTTCGATATATGGTTTAACTTTTAGGTTGTCCTGTGTGGAGTCAGGAGTTGGACTCGATGGTTGTCGTGGGTCCTTGCAACTCAGGATGTTTTATGATTCTATGTGCTGGTGGGGAAACAGCTTTTTCTGTTTTCTGGTGGGGCTTTGCCTGCAGGTGTTGCACTCACCTTGAATGTGATTACTTCCAAACCTGAAAATAGCCACATGTCAAAATGAGCTTCTGCTGCTTTCATTGATAAGCATCTCGGTTGCATATCCTGTGGAGGTTTGCCCACCTTTTTGTCTTCCTCTCTTCCTCTGTCTCTCCAGTTTTGGTGTAAATTGTGTCCTCAGGTGTGCTATGCAATCCCTACATGGCAGCCTCATCTCATGTGTAATGCTTTTCCCCACAAGGGAGGATCTCCAGGACTTTATTTCATTGCCAGCTCCCTACTATAATTTCCATAATTATATGTATCATGTATTGTAGGAGTGTTGTACAGGTCAGTTGGTATTTGTTCAGCATTCTCAATGTATGAAAGGTGCCATGAGTAATAAATATTAATTACTGAAGTGCTGCCTGATTTCTCTACGGGTGCAGAATAACTTCTTTTCTTTCCTTTTGCTTTCTTTTGTTTGAGACTGTCTTGTATTTTCAAGGCAAATAGGTACTTTGACACTTCATAATATTTCCTTATGATTCACAAGTTTTTGACACGTTTTCTTCATGGCAAATCCATAATGGCAAACCCACAATTTACCATGAAAAGACTTACAGACTTATTTACTATAATATATTTACTGTATCTGCATTCAGTGAGAGTTTGCATCACCATGTTCGACCAAATATCTGACTAGTCCTTAGCCCTTCCTGACTTTTTAAATTTTTTTTTTGCTATTAATCCTAGTAATGAACTCATCTTTGGCAGCAGTCACATATTGCTTTTGCTACTGTCATCTGTGACATTTCTTGGAGATGGAAATGACACACCCATGTCCCAGTGCTAACTTTTTGTCTGTCTTTAAAAATTTATTTTATTCTTTTTTGCCTGCCTTGACGACAGTTAGGAAAGCAGTAAGTAGTTTAGATTAATCTTGGAAGGAGTGTGATCTTTCCTGGATATCTTTACATAACCTGCCATAGTCTGAAATTTGGTATATGGTACTCATCTATATCCTGACATATCTCTTAGTTCTCTGATCTTTCAGTTTCCAAAGGACTTACCCATTCACGGCCTTTCCTTCTCCAAACTGATCGGTTCCTAATTCCTAAATTGCAGGGCGTTTTTGTTCCCGTAGGTATGGAGCCAATATGATCTACTCAGTCTTTTTAAAGGTTTTTGATGGGTTTTTTTTCCCAACTGTTAATAACTTTGCTGCTGAGTAACATGCTGGGATGTCTGCCTTGTAACAGAGTTGTGCTCCCCACTTTGCAATCTGTGAAGCGCTTGCCTAGCCTGAGAGTTTGTTAAAATGACAACTAAAGCTTCCACAACATCTGGCCAATACTCTTCTCACAGCCTGGGATGTAGGCTGTCTGGTCTTGGTAACTAATCAATTTTAAGCACTGCTAACCTTTTAATACCAGTTCAGATGATATCTGCACTCTATTTAATTCCTTATCTCCCAGTGCTGTAAAATTGGATTTTTGATCTGGGCAAATGTCAGAGCCTTTCATTTGTAAAGATGGATTCTTGTTAATAGTTGTATAATATCTCTTCTGTTTCTACATATATTTTGCTTACACTTATTGTTATTCAGAAAGCTTACCTTTTTCCATAATATTTGGCTACTGCATTACATATACACTAATATATGCATTTATACGTTATATATACATAATTCATACAATAAACTGTAGTTTAATAATGCATTAGTTAAAGTGTTAAAGATTGATGTGGAATAGTTATGTCTGAAAAGCATTTTCATTTTAAACCTCCCCTTTCAGCATGTTATAATTTTTTCCAAAAAATTGCCTTTTGGGCTGAATTTTCTCATGGTTGGTCTCAGCCCAGAGGAAAAAAAATTCTGGAAAGGTTGGAGAAAATCTGCTAAACTACTTTTGAATTATCCAGGCCTTAAAATTGCTGTTTTCTACTCTTTGAGATTTTGGGAAAAATGGTCTGGTGAGAGGGGAAGGATAGTTTGTACTCCACCTTTTTGAGATCTGAATCCTCTTTGTGCACTCAGCAACGCTGATTCAAGCACATCTTTCAAGTACAGTCAAGTCTGCTGTTTTGTTACATTTTAGGACTAGCAGAAAAACTCAGTGACCTCAGGCCAACTGAGAATGTTTTGTTTTGCTTTTGTATTGGTACTTTTTAAAGGCAATTTTGGCATTGCTGAATTTAGTGCTCTTATGCTTTCATTTGTTTCAGCAAATGGCATCAGGTCACCTGTTTTCTAAAGGAAGACATCCTGCCAGGAAAATTATTTACTTCTCTGGTTCAGTTTGGTTCTCCTTTCACTAATGAACTGTTGCCCTGAAAAACATGAAGCAATTTTGAGATGCTTTCCTCCAGAATGACTTAGATGACCTAAACTTTTGTTAGTCAAAAATGTTATATGTCAAAAAGTTCCCCAGTACAAATGAACATGAAGAGTAGTACATAAGTGATAATTCTTTTAGACTTAGTTAAGCTCATGCCCTGTGCCGCATGTTTGTGCTCTTACAGAGAAAAATAACAAACCACAAGGGCAGACATCCAAGATGAAAGTTATAGATCTGCCTAGAAGTCAAGGGTATGCCTGAAAACTGATGCCTTCTACTTATGTACAGGATCATTATTAAGGCACACTTTTCCATGTGAGTCTGGCCAACATGCCTCAGCCTCAAGATATAAAAATTTTCAGTGGCCTCCAGTCTTGTTTTTGCTGAAGTTAGACTTTGACCACTTGTACAAAATCCTAGTGAAATCAGAGATTAGGAAGCTTTGAAGCCTAACATCTTGCTTACCAAAAGGTATAGAAAAAACATACACCATTTTTGTGGCCTCAGACGTGTATTTTTTAGACACTGGGGGTTGTGAAATATTAGACACTTACATCAACCTTTCTGTTTTTCCATTTGTCTTTGCTTCCCCACACACTTGTCTTTTGACCTGATTTCAGCGGAACATAGGAGCTGTCAGTTCCAATCAGGTCACCTCGCTCAGGATTGTGCTTTTGACAGTGTTGAGTATCAGATACTTCACAGGGAGAGATGCACAAGGCAAATCAGCGCTGAAGTGCTTCTCTCTCTGATAGGCTCTCCTCTTGATCATTAATATATAGAACAGGGTTTCCCAAACTAGAGGTTATATTTCCAAATCAAGTCATAACTCAGCAAAACTTCACTTTTGGAAGCAGCACCTGCAGCAATAAGTGGTTGCAATCCTGAAACTGCAACCCCAGACTTACTTTTTGATAACAGAAAAATTTGGGGAATTTTGATCTAGAGACTCCTAAATCCCAAGCCACGAGGTTAAATATCCCTCCCAGAATTTTATTAGCTCAAGACCTCCAAGTCTTTGGAGAAGTGATATTCAGACTCTCTCTTTCTTCAGAATGAAGATTGTAACTAAAGGCAATCACTAGATTCAGATTCCAATTAGTCTCAAGCATTTTTCCATGTGATGGGCATATCAGGGGGAGGACTAGCGTGATGGCTTTTCCTTTTCCTACTCACTCCAGTGTCTCAAGAGGTCACTGATTCCTATGCAGAGAAGACCTCGGGATTATTTGAGAAAAATCAAGAGTGGGCTGAGACTTAAGAATTCCCTCACCAGTCTGCCTTGGCTGTGGAAAAGTCCTTTAAGCTTCAGTGTCTTTCTACCATAAAATAGATGAGGCATGCTTTACGAATTATCGTCAACTGCAGATCATATGCTGACTAAATTGTAAACATATCCCTCATTGTTCTGGTTGTGTACTATTTTTGTAATGTTAATGAAGAAAAATCAAATAAAGTAGGAAATCGAGGTATATTTGATTATATTCAGCAGTTCCCCAAAGAAAGACTGTACGTTAAGCAGTGCTGATGACTTTAAGAAGTCAGCTGGCCAGAAGACTCTGCCAACTCTCGTGTGTGTACTACTTCTTCTGTGGCCTCTCCATTACTGGAGGCTTGGAGCCACTGATAGCCATCTGGCAGTCTCATTTCTTTTTACCCATGCTATCCTGTTACCGATTAAAACTTCCTTTTTCTACACTTCATTGCTTAGCCACTGAACCAATGTGCCAATGAGCACATAACTCAAATCGTCCAAGACATGCCTAACAAAACACAGCTTCCTTCTCTGTAATTAATACTGAGCTCCTGTTAATTGGTTACAGGGTCTATCCACAAAAGTTTTAAAGTGAGCCACTTGTATTATGACCTGAAGGTAGTCACTTTTTTTAGGAAAAAATGCTTGAGCATCTATAATTTGTGACTAAAGTTTAGCCCGCTCCAGATGTAAGCTTTGAAGTGCACAGGCAGCTGGCGAAGGCACTCCATGCACTCTTGTTCCCCTGCCCCTGTAAGCTGCAGACCACAAGTAGCTGCTGGAAGAGTTCAGCAGCCCGGTGGCACGGTAGTGTACAGAGTGTTTACCCTTGTTCTGAACGCTGCACTGGCTTGACATCTGGCAGTAAAAGAAGATATAAAAAGTCTTAATAAAATCTGCAGAGTTTTCCATAGGTTTTGCAAACCCCTCGAGGTTACAAGGTATCTTCAGAAGGCATCTTTTCAGCTATTATGGTTTTCCAACCTGTTTTATGTATTGTGTTTCATTAACAAGCCAGCCTATGGAGCAAGAGAAATGTAGTAAGGCATATTCTGAGGAAAATCGCATAATTTTCCTGATTTTATTCTAGTTCCTTCCTACTTTATTTTTATAGTTTTCACTACAGAAACATTGCATTTTAGTCAAGGGGAAAAGATTTACCATTTAAATTATCTGAATGACCAATCAGAATAATTGAAGAGGTGTGAAACATACTCTAAAGGATTGTCGTGATTTAACCCCGGTCAGCAGCCAAGCACCACACAGCCGCTCCCTCGCTCCCCGATCCCTCGCCCCTACTCCCAGTGGGATGGGGAGGAGAATCGGGAAAGAAGGCAGAACTTGTAGGATGAGATAAGAACAGTTTAATAACTAAAGTAAAATATAATACTAACAATAATAATAATGAAATATAATAATAATAATAGTAATGAAAAGGAATATAACAAAAAAAAGGAGGGGGAGGGGAAAGGAAAAAACCGCGGTGATGCACAATGCAATTGCTCACCACCTGCTGACCGATGCCAGAGCAGCGATCCGCCCCTCCCGGCCAACTCCCCCCTGTTTATATACTGGGCATGACGTTCCATGGTATGGAATACCCCTTTGGCTAGTTCAGGTCAGCTGTCCTGGCTGTGCTCCCTCCCAGCTTCTTGCACACCTGCTTGCTGGCAGAGCATGGGAAACTGAAAAGTCCTTGGCTTAAGATAAGCGCTACTTAGCAACAACTAAAACATCAGAGTGTTATCAACGTCATTCTCACACTAAATCCAAAACACAACACTGTACCAGCTACTAAAAGAGAGTTAACTCTGTCCCAGCCGAAACCAGGACAAGGATGTTAGAGTCAAGCTTGTACCCAGATAAAACTATCTATTTTTATTATTGAGACACAGGAGAGCCACTAGAGTGAAAGAGAATAGATACTGTGGGAATCTCAATATGTAGAGCCACTGGGAACATCTCTAAAGAAGTATTATATATTAGTGTAACAGTTAGGTTTTTTCATTGACCTGAAAAGCGCCTGCAGAGTTAATCACACTTTCTATCATGTGAGTGTTACTCAAGGAGACTTCACACCAGGGGACATTAAAGTGCTAGGAACAAACACAGTCAGGTTACAATAGAAAAAGGAGAGAGAGATTCGATGGACGGAGGAAACGTGTCAGAAACTCTAAGTGCCTTTGACACACTATTCAGGGTTAAGTGTGCCTCTTAGGTCATTCAAGTGCCTCCTCTATATTAGACCTTAATTGAGGCCAAGGATGAAGATAATGATTAAAATCTGCTCAGTGCTTAAAAAGAAATAGTGCTTTTTAGCATGATATGAGGGGCTGAATTTCCCAAATAAACAAGACTCAGAAGTGAGCAGGGGCACATAAAGGGAATTACTAAGTGCAAAGCTTGTGTTGTATGTGGAGTGAAGAGTTTTTGAGGAATATGGCATCTCTCTCTCTGTTGTTATACTTTTGTCCAGGCCAGTTAACAGTTTAGGAAAACAGACTGATTACTCTTTGGCATAACTCTTCTTAACTGTCTCAAAATACCAGAATAAATTTATGATGCAAGCCATATTGTTTGGATGTTTTGGCATTTTGTTTTGTTTTTTTTTTTTTTAATTCCTGGCTGTTGGTAATTATACCACCAAAAATCTGTTTGACATGTTTTCATTTGAAGTTACAGTAAAGTAACATAAGGAAATATTTTATTTTTGCAAAAGTTTTCCCCATCTTTTATCTCACTTTGGAAAGCCTCCATTCCCACTATTTTAATGTGTTTGTTTATTCTAGACAAGAAAGCCCATGAGTAATTATGAGCATCCCACTGCATAAAGTAAGCCAAGAGGCTGTTTGGCACCATTTGCTACTGACTGTTCACTTCTACTAGAGCATAGCTTATCTGCAGCACTTTCCCTTCACACATCACTCCCCACCCAAGGATCCCAAGTTCCTTGGCCGACATGTGGAATCCAGTGTAACCCCTGTGTGATATACAGTTTGCTGACGGGAAAATTGAGTTATTGTGGATAGAAATTAACAGAAAGAGCAAACTGACCATTTTAACTAATCGAAGACAACGTATGAATAGCAGGTTATGTATTTTCATGGGAAAAAAAGGCTTGTTAATGGCAGACTGTTTGAAGGTGACCTGCTGAGCACAGTCATGGTGTCTAGGTGGCAAGGTGAAGGTGATGCTACCTGAAGCCCTTAAGCCAAAGCTGTTTACAGGTTGTGTAGATGGTCTGCAGGAGATGGGCACAGCAGTCCCAAGAGGACTGTTAACTCAGTTCATGCAGAGTGCTCTCAGGAGAGCGCAGTGATCAGGATGGCACAGATGGCACCGCCTGGAGGAGTCGCAGAGCAAGACGTCCTTGGGAGGCGAAGACTTGAATATGAATGAATCCCCAGGCAGCCACACCAAATCAAGGGCTATAAAATCTTTTGTTCTTCCCTAGTCAGGCTCTCCCTTTGCCTGCGTGGGCTAGGTTGATGCTTAGAGCTTGGCCCCTGGAGAGCAAGCAAGAGAAGCTTGCTTTCTACATTTTACCTTGGGATGAAGGACATAAACATGGTTTTCTTTCCTTTCTGCCACGTGTCCTTCAAATGCCCTTTGCTTATTGCATGAGAATTAGGTCTCACAAAGTGCATAAAGATGCACATCTACTTCGCTGCAGGAGTCTGTCTGTGAAATATCAGCAGAGATGATCGGCGTGGAAAGATGTCTTTTGATGGTCCACATTGAGTAACAAAGTTGGGCTTCAGCGAGCCTAATCCCTGGGCATGTGAGGGAGCTTGTAACATAATACTTTGCTAATGTTGACTTTGGTCAGATAAACAATGGATTTACCGCACCTTCCCATGCTCCGGTGGTGACAAATGATGTGCGTGACATCACCAGCTCTGAGTAATATCTCTGTAATGGGAAGCAGCTGTTCACTGGGGTAGTTCTGTTAGTGGATGTGGACGTGAAAGATAATTAAACTTAATACATACAATATGCTCCAATACTCTGCAGCATGTATTTAGATTGTGTTCTGCCCAAATATTAAAGATATTCTGTTACTGTGGCTTCAGAAATTTAATAGGTCTGTTCGTGTAGCAAGGACAACTTTATCTGTCTTTCCTGTATGTGCACGTTTCTTATTCAGATTTTTTTTTTCTTAAAAAAAGGTTCTCTTGATCCTAGCTGATTTTCCTTTATAAATAATCTCCTCCTCCTCAACACAATGCCTACATTATTTAGTAATTATTTGTTATTTCTATTCAGCAAAGACTTAGAGATAGAGAGCTCCAGTAAGTTAAACACTGCCTGAACACTTAAGAGTCAATCCCAGCCCAAATTGCACATGGTTTGTTTTCTTTCACTTAGATAAACCAGGTAGGTAAGGGACCGCATGGAAACAATGGGATAATACTGATTGGCATAAAAGCAGCAGTGATTATGGAGCTGCCTGCCTATTATGTAGCTTTTTTTATAGGTATCTTGGCACAGCAGTAATATGGTGGTAAGTGAAAAAGCCGTTTAACTCTTTCTGTCTGATATTCTGAGTCAGGCACTGAGAAACAAGCGAACTCTGTTGTGCACATTAGAAACAGGCAGAAGATTCCTGCCTGCTCTTCCTCTTTGACTATGCTGCTGTGATTTTTAGAGAAGGATTGGGAAAAGGGAAGTAAAAAAGCTTTGCTAGCATTTAGAGGAGACAGCATCGTGGGAGAAGGTGCAGATGCGCTTATTGTCACCTTTTTTGTAAAGATCTGGCAGCACGAGCTGTGTTTCAGAAGAGACATGTCCAGACTGCAGTGGATGGAGAGGGCAAGTTATATGCTTCTCCAACTCTTTTTCTTCTTTCTGATACAATTGTGTTTCAAATGGTTCATTTCACTAGAAATAAATCTGGAATATTATAATCAACTGCAGTGTGAACTTTTACCCTATTTTGAGCTGCATCTGTCAAATCTATTTAACCCTTCTATTGGAAACCTCCTGTTTCGGGACTTGATCTGTACTTGAACTTGCATGACTGAGCCCTTTCCAGGAATAGTCATTGAAACCTTCTTTTCTGAGGCCTTTTGATAACAATTTCAGCACTTCAAGCATGCTTTGTAGAATTATTTTTGAGACATTGCAGAATGTCCTACAACTTTATCTGCTAGAATAGCCGGTACCATAAATAAATAAAATATTCCTTAAAAATAACAATAAACTCACCAAAATCAAGAGGACAGGAAAGAGAAAAGTGACCAGATTTTATTTTCTTTTAATTCCCTGATATTTAGTGTGTTTATACCCAAACACAGTGCTGCTGTCCTTTAATGTAATAAATGTCATAGCATCCTTTTTTTCTTCACTGTGCTTTTAATATTTTCGTAACCCCCTACAAACTTAGAGAAGGGTCATGGGTTTTGAGAGGAGAGAGCTCGGATGCTGCACCTGGATTTCAGGACTGTGTGCAGGTAGCAGGGAATGGGAATCTGCAGCTGAGCAGCTCCAAGAGTAGCCGATTTAATAAATTGCTTATTATAAATATTGTGGGGTCCCTTTATGTTATTAGCCAGAATTCAGTATATGAAAAAATCTCAAGTACAAGTTCATTCTTGCTATTCACCAGCCCGTGTAAAGTAAAATATCTCTTCCAGTTCTTCCTACATATGTTGCCTTTTAACTTTGTGTCCTTTTGTTCTGGTCTGTCTAATTACCTCAAGTAGGTAATCAAGCTTGATTTTATAATAAACCATAGCCAGTTCAGGCTTGTCATGACTGATTTATCGACTCCCAAGACTAAGGGCTTTCAGCCTCAAGACAGATCATTTCTGGCTGCAATTCAAGGTGTTAATTCTGAGCTTTAAAATCTAAATGTGGTTTGGAACATGTATCCTATGTTTTCCCTTCAAAAAGAGCAAACGGCCCGCATTTCTGTTGGTTTTTGTTGTTGTTGTCTGAGTGGAATATAAGTTGGAATTAAAAGATAAAACAAACCCAAACCACCCAATTCTGCAGAAAGAGTCTTGCATGTAATCATCATGACAAAGATTGTCCTCTTGAAGGCAAGGGGGCTATTATATATGAACGGAAGTCTCTAGCAGTGGGCCTCGAGAGGGAACATATATCTCCATGAAGGATCCCAGCATATATTTCCCTATAACAAACTGCTTCAGCACCGCCTGATGGGGTGGCATGTGTCTCTACATGTGTACATGCTTTAGAAATGTAAAGGTGCAGTGCTAAGAAAACAAAATGATGACAGGTAATGACTCATATACACCATTTGGTGTTCCTTAGGGACTGCCTCTCTTCCAGTGTTTTACCTCAGCAGTTGAGCTCATCGGGGACACAAAAGCTAACCATCCTTCCAACTATTCATCCAGGGATTTGAGGCCCCGAGTTCTCAGTGGAGGGCTTTTTTACCGCAGCTGCTTTAACAGACAATTGTGTTCCTACCTCCCTGCCTCCTCTTTCCCCTCATCTCTAGTTTTCCATCAACAAAGCGTTGGCGTAGATTTGAATGCAATCTCTGTAATGCAACAGATATCTACTAATGGGCATTAAGGTCTCTTAGCTACCTCAAGTAGTAACAGAAGGATCCCATTATTCTAAGGATCGTGTAACAGAAATATTATCACACATCTGCATATTCTAGCCACTGTTACTGTATACTGTAATTCTGCCTTCTTATTGCTAACAGGCATCAGGTTGTGGAACTAGTGATATTTTCTCAGTGTTTTCTTGTTAGAATTCAAAGGCAGTTTGGGTTTTCACACATTTCCTAGGTTGTTTGCCTTATCCTAGGTCAATTATTTCACATTTTCCGATGCAGAATGGCATCTGGCCTCTGTGGGCTACATTGCAAGAGAGCCACATCTTGCTAGACTCGATTACATGACCTGTTATTTGTTGTGCTTCCAAGATTTGTTTCATCTGTAGCCTTGAGATACTGTATTTAATGCCTCATCCACATATGTATATAGTAAGCATGAACTAAAGAAGTCCTCCAGAGGACTTTTTTTATTGCTCACCATGCTTTTATGATCGAAAGATGACAACCTGTCATAGTTTTCTTTTACGGTTGTGTTACATCAGGAAAGTCCATGTTACTTGATGGCTGCATATAAATAGAGTTTACAGGTTTGCAAGTACTGCCCGCTCTGCAAACTCATTTGGGGATTTAAAGGGTAACAAACCTGGTTTTGCTTAGGCATCAGTAAAATCCAGTAGTAAAATGTTGCTGGCCAAATGTTGTGGTTGGAGTCTTGATTGTCCCCCCTGGAGTTCCGGAGATGAACATAAGAGGAGAGAGTGATCCCGGGGTTAGGCAGAGAGAGCCCCTCCATCAATAATACAGACCAGAATAGGACCTAGTTCCCCTCTTCCACTTGTACAAGTCTGCAGAGCCAGCAGGAATAAGAGGTTGTAATTTTTTTTTCCTTGTGTTAGTAAAATAAGGAAAAATGAATACGACTGTAGAAGACCAGGCTTCATCTGTCTTTTAGATTAGAAAACCCAGAAAACAAACAAACAAACAAAGTCTTTTCCATCACATATAATTAACCCCCTCATTTATTGTCCAGGCCTACTCGCAGCCTGTGCTGCCCTGACATCAGAGACTGTGTGCCGATAACAAATCAAGCTTTGCGAGTGCAAAGGGGAGGAGAAGAGGCAGGGTCACAGCGGGCTCCTCCAATATACGTTTGCTCACAGAGCAAGGAAGCGAGTGCTGCACATTTCTAGGAGCAGGCTGTACACCTCTGTGCCTTCTGCATGAGGCAAGATTTGTGGCTAAAAGTTATATTGCTTCTTGGACCAACTCGTGTAGCTGGAAAAATATGCACCAGCCCTCCGATGGTCTGAAGCAACCAGGGGACTAAAACTTTAATTATAGCAGACAGTAAAAAAGGTGAATTCAAAGAAAGGAGTAGTTTTGCAGAACATTATAATTTTCCTCCCTTTATTAAACTTTTCATCTGCGACAGGCTTACCTATCTATTCCTTTACAGAATAACCACCGTGTCACCACTTCCCTTTTAATATTCCCTTCTCTTTCACAGGTGCCAACCAGCTTTTTTGTCTACCTGACTTAACATATCTAATTAAATTCAAAGGATATGCTCCCTACTTGTATTTAGCTTGGAAGTTCACTGCTTCTTTCTCAGACCTGAACATGGGCTTCTCTTTTTTTTCTGACTATACTGGCCTGTAAACCTTGTCTTGCTTATGACTTTAGACCATTACAGCTACAGCAGTAATATTACAAATGTGTGACACTCTTAAAGTAGCCCTCCAAATCTAGACCCACAGGATAATGGTCGATTTATGGCTGTAAGGAAAAGATCTCTTGTGTAAGAGAAGTAGTCTTCTTCTAAGGGCAAAACAACAACTTGAGCTAGTTTTTATACACGGAAGACTTTTTTATTTCTTTATTCTTTTTCTGTGCCTCTTAGTCATTAATCTCTCCTATGGAAACTTGTCAAATACTTTTGGAAATTGAAACAAATATGCTGCTTCCATACTTATTTTTCTTATCATTTATAACCACAATGTCTTAAAAAAAGCTCCAGCTTCTCTTCCTGTGCTCCCTATCTCCTAAATCCCTTTTGCCTCGTTCAAAATGGACTACCATTCCATTTCAGTCTGACACATTTTTCATCTTGCCCCTTTTGCAACAGTTTTCTTGTCAGTAGCTTTTGTGAAGTTTTCATGTGATGAAACCCTTCAATGTTTTAAGCATGTCTGAACATCCCATCCTTGTCAGTAAATGTCTTGGCTGTTGCTTGTATGCATAGCCACTCAAGAATATAACAGTTTTTTTCTAATGTGACTTAACCAAAACAAGAATGTTCTAACTCGCTTCTCTGGTTCAGAGTATGTTTTCCACTAAGGCTGAGTTCGAAATTTAATTCCTTTTTGTTGTTGTTGATTTAATGAGGTACTCCAGTAATTTCTCAGTAGTTTCTTTATAGCAAGGAAGTATGTACAAGATTCTGCCTCCCTGTTACTGGATGTGTAACAGGAGTGCCAAAGAAAGGAGTATGATGAGAGTAGGTTTCTGTCATAGCTTCTGGAGAGAGATAGGAATCTCCTTCAGGGGATGCAGAGATTACTGTGGGTGGGCTGAATCACTCTACACAATCTTCCACTTTTTCTATGGCCCATATGAGGAGGTGAAAAGGCTCCTGTCTGAGGTGCCTTGGTTAGATGTTTTGGTGTGGGTGATATGAATCTCTCTGAATCTATAGTGAGGTCCCAGATTGGTGTTATCTTCACTTCAGCTGTGAATTCACTTCAGAAAGTGAATTCCTACAATAAAGCTGCTGCTCTGTTTCTCAGTGAACAAAGAAATTCCTCACAAAAATCCTCATCGTTCCTTGATATTAGATTAGACCCGGGATGAAAGTAGACTTTTGCTTCAGAACTAGAATTGAATTACAGAAAGGGTTCCTGGATTGTGTCATCTCAGAGTTGTCATGTTGTTGCAAAACAGGGGAAGAACGAGACAAAAATTCGATTTTCCTGGGATCAGCCTTGCTTTGTAGATTTTAGATGATATCAGCCTTTGAATTAGGAATGTTGCTGTGGCATTTAGGCCCTTGCAAGCTGTTGTGTTCATGGGAAACTGCAGAAACTGTGCTAAGAAACAGATGGAGGTGGGCAGAGGATGGGTGATGTTCCTCTCTCCCAGGAGCTCCTGCTGGACCTATGTGACAAAGCTAGAGGGAACAGGTACGGGGGTGTGGGAGAAAGCCGGGCTACCGAATCCAGGCCATAGTGGTTGCTGAGAAGTTGTCAGGGAGGCGTATGAGCTTACTTTGAAGGGCTGTTGTGAGAGACAGCCTTGCGCTTGCTCGTGCAGCTTGTAAGGAAAGCAACTTTCAGGTTCCGAACCTGATATTTCGTGTAGTTTATTAATTAGGAAGTTGCGAATGATTACACATTACACGTTAGCAGTGCTCTAAAATGAATGTTTTGTGTGCATGGATAAGCTGAACGTGACTTTAGACGTACACTCTGATGCCATTTCTCCACTAATTACGTTTACAATTTAGAGCTGTCTGTAAGTAGAAGAGCTTACTATGCTGATATTTACTGACAGAAAAACTTTTCAAATCACCTTCCCAGCCAGATGTTCATAAATAAGGGTTTGACAGTTGGTCCATAAATCAAGTCAAGCATTTCATCATGGTTCTCTTAGGTGGCTCTTGCATTTAAGCCTGTTTAGCTAAACACATACATTTACTTAAGATGAACTGTAAAAATAACATATGGAGATCTTTTCTCTGAAAGAAAATGCCAAAGGGTCTTACACAAGGATCAAGCACATTTTATAAACTGTGGCTGGGTTTTTGGAATTCAAGCTGAATAAATGTGCTCTCAGCTTTTGAGAGGATCAAGGGCCAGTATTATTTAAATGTTCTTTTTACTTGCATGGTGCTCTGCAGGGAATGTGCTCTCACCAAAGCATTCTTACATTTCTCATTCCATAATGAGTTTCTGTTTTCATCCTTGCCACCTGGGACCCTGGCACAGCCCTGCTAGTAGCAGTGGAGTCACACTCATGGAACTGGATGCAAAGTGCAGTCCAAAATATTTATTTTAGAATATTCTGCTCTGCAGTAGACTGCCTTCAAAGGGGAATGTCAAAGAAGGAGTTGCTGGGTGGTTTACATTTTTGTCTTTGCTTGTATCAGTCATCTCTCTTTTATCCCTCTTTTTCCTTTTCAAGATATATGAGATTCTTTCTTTCTCTCCTGAAGAGGCATTTTTTTTTCTTTTTTCCCCCTACTCTTTTTCTTAGAAAATCATGCTAATAAGCTGTGGTTTGCTCACCTTCCAAATCAGCGTTACTATGCATTTTAGCTTTGCTGAGTATCAGTTTGGTCGCTTTGCTTTTTCATATTCAGTTCACAACATGAAGGAGAATTCTACTGAAATTTAACAAGCCCTAGGGAAAAAGATTCAGACAAGTGCAGTCAGATTTATAAAGTGGCAGATAAAGTGGGAAAGGTTTTGCATTACTTCTGCCACATTGGGTGTTTTTTTGATGGATGGGCTATATCTCATCTGTGATTCAGGATGACGGCGATTCATGTTTTGAGGGGTACCATGACCATGGCTGTTCATGATAACATAAAACCTATAATCTGGAAATGCTGGAAAAGGTGAGTGCAAAAATAATACACATGAATTCCTGGCCTAGGACCATAGTTATTTTGTGATTTAGTTCTCAGGAACACAGCCTGTTTCATAATGTGAGACTGGCATTTAATCTGAGAAACCTGACTGTTTTGAGAATTATACAAGGCAGCATGGATCTGTTTAATGGTTAAGTGACAACAAAACATAAAGATGCTGGCCATAATTCTATCTGAAGCAGTATACTTTCCTGTGAAGCTCGGACGAGTACATTCTTGATTTAAATATCTGGAACTACAGTACATGGTGTGAAACATAAATCCTCTCAGTGCTGGAACCCAGAGACCAAAGAAGCCAGTCAGAAACCTCTCCAAACAGCAAATTTGTCGGTTGGGTTTAAAGTACGTATGCTAGACTTAGGAAAGACCTTTCCTAACCTGGTCCTTCTGTCCCATTTCAGCAGTGCAAAGAAGCTATAAAGCTGCCTAAAATGCGAAAGGCTGAAAATTCACTGGCATGGCAAAGGTGATTGAGAGCTGGCATTACGCAGAGCAGGGAGGCAGGGCACGTGGCCCATTAGCAGCCTTCGTTAAGTACCCCACAACACTCAAAACTGTCCTGAGGCCACGTCAGCACAAGTCAAAGGACAAAGCAGTCACTGGCAGTCCCAGGTGCTAAAAGCCTCTTCTCTAAGCTCCCCTGAATACAGCTGTAGTACAGCTGAGAACATGACCTGCAGAGCTGAACAGTTCAGCTCGTGTGGGAAAAAAAAAAAAAAAAAAGACCCAAATCTACCGACTCTGGTGAATTCAGCCAGCCCAGCTGCATGGGCCACATCCAGATTTTAAGCCATCCACCCCATGCCAACCAAGCTGATGGCACCGCCAGTCACCATCCCTTCTCTCTTCTCCCACCAGCAGCCCCTCAAATGCCGTTTCCTGTGCCCATCGTAGAGCAACACGGCGAGCTGAGCTGCTCCTGACGGAGGGGAGGGCAAGGGAGGGTAGGTGATATGGTCAGCTCTGATCTGCTCTCTCTTTGGCCCTGGGGTGCCTGCAAGAAGCTGCCATCAGCTGCCTGGTCCTCACTTACTGCTTGAAAAGCTGTTTTCTGCCTCCCTGGTGAAACTGGTGTTGGGTGGTGAGCTAGCAGCTAGTTCAGAGTGGACTAGATACATCCTGGTCATGATGTATCCTACTGCAGATTATAGTCTGAAAAGTTTGTTTCTCTTCAAAACTCCTGTGGAGTGGAGATGTTTCAAATGAAATGGCCAGCAAGCAAAAAAAGCCAAAATTTCAGAACTTTGCAAACCTCTCCTAGGATCGGCATGAAAGATATTTTTCCCCATAAATGAGAAGAGAGACAAGAATAGCAAAACTTGGGAAAAATCTGCTTGCTGGCTCTGTTGCTCTCCGTGTTCAGTTGCTGGAAAAATCACAGGCAGAACATATGGGGCAAGACCCAATTAGCTCCTCCAGACCTGACAGGCTTTTAGGAGAATCAAGCTGCTCAGACAATGTTCTGATTTAACCACTCTGATCTCAGCAAGTGTCACAAGGTTAGATTTGTCCTCGCTGGCTAAGCTGGAAACTTTGCAGACTGAAGGCAAAAAGAGGACAGAAGTAGAAGGCAACTTTAGTTTTCAAGTTTTAAAAAGCTGGAACAAATCATTTCAAACGTTGACAATAGCTGAGATCTTTCTGCTTTAACTCTTTCCTTGGTTGCTGAGCGGAGGCACAAACATAATCCGGCACATTCATGGAAGATGTAATCCTTTGTGATTTCAGCTATTAAAGCCAAAAATAGATCTATTTTTCAGAGTATGAGTGAATATCATTTTATTCAAAGGCATAATTTGCCTGAATTTTCAGGTAGAGTTTAAAAAGAATGGCAAATACTACCACTACAATGCAAAGGCTTTTCACTTCTGAAATATTACATCCTCCCTCCAAAGGCTGGAGGGGTTACAACTGCCGAGACAGAAAATCAGATTTTTTAACATGAAATAAAAAAAGCAAGTACTTTTCTCAGGCTCCATTTGTGCAGCAGTTGAATTGTTTGGACTAAAATTTTCCAGAGTATTTCAGCCTCAGGCAGATATTTGACGTGTAAAATTTCAGTCCAAACTGTTAATGATTGGCAAAGCTAAAAGCAACTGACAACAGGGTGTTGTAATAGGAAGTGTCAGACGATTTTAATAATAGATGACCTTAGCAGCCCTGCCTCCTGTTTTGTCATTTTGAACACTTTTGTTGTCTAAGGTCTATGATGTATTTCTGTGTGTGTTTTTGTCTGTATTTCTTTCTTTAATTGTATTTTAATTCTGATAAGGTTTTCCTTCAGTTAAGTTTTACATAACATGGAGTTCCATGGGAGTAATTGCTTGTTGCAATTAAGAAGTGTTTCCGCCTACCTGTTCTTCATTTACAACCTCTTTATTTATTTCACTAAATGCTTCCCAGTTTTGTACCATGGAGCAGAGTCCACCAAACCTGTCCACTTACTCCCTCTGTAAAATTCATGAGCTTTGTAACGCTCCTACATAACTGCCTTTTCTCCCCAGTGAGCAATCTGAGGCTTTTTCAGTGGTCGTTCCTATGAGCTACTTTATAATGTTCCTGATGATACTCATTGTCCTATTTTTGCTGTGCTTTTATATTGCTTGGGGAGGATGGGGTGACTAATTCAGAACATGGTATATCAGGTGAGAGTCTGGCTTTTCTAAGAGGCTTGCAGTATTTTTCCCATACTTTTTTCTCTTGTCCGCTGTCCAGGCTAACCTTTAACTGCCTTCCCTGGCCCCTTCAATGCAGTGCCACACTGCCAGATCTCTACTGCACGAGCCACTCAGCCCATCCTCTGCAAAGAGCCTCATTTGGGATTTGTTAGCACTGACATCCTTGTGCCCATCTGCCTTCCTTGTGCTTGGTTCCTCTAAAACGCCTCTTGATATATATATTTTTTTTTTCAGGCAATCAATTGTACGTCTTTTGTGGGTTTTGCTATAACACTACTCCCTCTCCTTTCAATATAATTATCAACATGTTACCTCCAATCACACCGCTCATCTCAGATGGAAAGTGCTTGTTTGTTCCTGTTCTTGGTTTTCCTGTCTCTTTGGCCAGCTTCTGATCTGTGTCAATCATGACAAGACTTTGCCTCTCACTTCATGTCTGCACAGTTTCTTTGACTGCCTCTTGGGAAGGACCTTATCAAAGACTTTTTGCGAGCTTAAATAATTACACACTATTTATTGAGCATTGCTCAATTATGCTGCATTTATTGTACACTGAATGTCAAATATGACTACACCTTTTTCCCCAATACATTTGCAAGCTGCAAGTTTTGTATGTTATTTTTATATTGTCCCACTACTAGAGACTGTAGTTTGACACCTTGTAAAAAAATGCTTAACAAAGCCTGTGAAGGAAGTTTGGGTTGGGGTTTCTTTTTCCTAGTGGAAAAAGATGCTAAAAATATATTAAGAACAATACTATCATGTATCCTTGAACTGAGAACCAACACTCTGCCAATTTTCATCCTGGAACATACTTTTATAGTTGACTTACAAACGTCTGAAAAAAATGGTTTATTATAAAACTATTGACAGTACCCTAGCTGTGGAAATGTACATGATAAGGCAAAAGAAGCATCTTAATGTGGATAACATTTTCTAGTCCATAAATGTTACCCAAAAATGCATTTTCCCTAAAAATGGGATAAAGAATCATTATCATTTGAAACAAAGTCTGTCTTACATCATTTGGTTTTATCTTTAATTTGCAAAAAAATGGATACTTCTTGAAATAATGAATGTCTTTTCTGTTCTTGGTGTTTATAAACCTGCATCTTTCTTGAAAGCATTGTCAAAGAGAGCCATATGTAGAGTGTCCTGGTAATAAATTGTAAATACCAAAAAGGCTAATTTAATTTCTGAATGGTGGGGTTGGTTCTGTGTGTGAGTGTGTGTGAAATTGCTATGCCTTTAGTTCGCTGCTCTGAAATATTAGCAGATGAACCTTTGGTGCAGGCTGCCAGAAATTACAGATTAAATTTTCTAGCAGCAAGAATTTTAAGTTACAACTTTTGCACACAACCACTAATATAATCTAAATTAAAATGTGTTATGCACAAGAGATACAAAGCCTGGATTCTTCCTTAATTGGGATACAAGTTGAACTAATTTTGTGCACACAGTGTCTCACTCTGCTTCCTGAAGTATGCTGTTCATTTATAAAGACTCCTGATTTCTTTTCAAACAAGATCTTTTCCCTGTTAAACTGGATAATGAAATATGACATTGTAAGAATGTCGTCAAGATTGCTACTTTCTAAGGAAAAATATAACCCTTTTTTTTCACACGCTGAAAGACAGCCAAGAGCAATGCCTGTATTTTAAGCTATTTTGGAGATACAGAGATGCAAGTGTTCTTGGAGAGATTTCTTCTTCCTCCTGTAAGCATTTCTCATCTTTTTAGTCCCTTTTTTGGTGAAGAACAGGATGAGAGGTTTGTGTTTGTTAGGAAATAAAAGCTATGTCATAATAAACTCCTTGACAAGACACAAGAGCTTTATACAAATGTTCTAAGATTGGTTTTTTTTCCAGTTGATTTGGAAGTTTCTTTTTCACCCATCTTATTTTCACGTCTCTTCTTGAAGGCTTCAGGCGATGCTGTCATTGGGCTAGCTAATGGCTGGCCAGAGAGCCCCAGCTGTTTGATATTTGGCATAGTGTTCTCCACATGCTCAGTGTTGGTTTATTATTAGTTGAGGCATGCATTTCCCTTTGCCGTGAGAGACAGGAGAGATGGAAGGAGTCACTGGGGGCCAAAAGCATTAACCCAGTTCTGTGCACTGCCCTGCACAGGTCCCAGAGTAACTTAAAAGAACCTCAGGACGATTTAACCCATCCCAGCTGGCTGCCCCTGGGCTATTTGCCAAAATCAAGGTTTATTAGTCCGCACTGTTCCATTGATAATGGCTCCAGTGCTGAGGCCCTGGGGAGGGAGGCCTGCAGAGCAGCTGGCTACTCTGGCATCTCTAGCTGCTGATAACCTTCCTTGTACTAGAGATATGCCCAGATGGTGGAGAGAAGGGTTTTCTGCTCTGTGGGAGATGAAAAAGGAATGGACATGAGCTGAAAAAGATAGTCATAATGCTGTAATTATTGTACTTGTGCTGGAAAACTTTACGGTTGTGACCCAGATGTCAAAGGATGCAGAAATACCTGTCTAAGTCTGCTGAAAGGCTGAAATAACAGCTTTCAGACATATGGACTACCCTTATTTACCTTAGTGTGATGCACACTCTCCTGACACTGTTTTAATGTCAAGCCTCTTCTAAATTGGTCAATGGAATAATTACTCTACTCAAACCGCGTGTTAAGGAGGGGAATTGTTTTATTATGAAGTTAGGGGTATCGCATTTGGGATTTCTCTACCAGCCATGAAGAGTACTCCAGTTACCACCATTGCCGGCCATTTGACCATTGAATTGGGCTGCCTAAAATAGGCACTTCAGGGAGCTGAGAGGGCCCTTGTGCTTATATCATCAAGATCAAAAAACAATCAGTCAGATTCACAGATGGAAAGGGGAAGTTGAAACATTATCTTGAATTGCAGCAAATGCATCAGGAACTTTTGAAACCCTGTAAGATTTGAGAAGGGGAGAGGTGGTCAAAGGAAGCCTTAGCTAATGAAGAGATGTTTCAAAAACTATCATTCTAAATACTTTCATCTCAAGCACAGTATTACATTCCTGAACTTACTGGCTGCAGGTCAAGACAATGCTAACATGTAGAAGCTTATAGCTTATATTTATTTAATCTTTTCTATTTATTTATTTGTGTTTGAGAACACAGGCCAAACCACAGGTGTAAAAATGGAAAGGATAAAAAAAATCTCATGTTTCATAAGCAACATACTCCATTTTTGTCTAGCACACTTTATTACCCTCCCTTCTGGCATGTATCTAGCTAAAACCTGAGGGTCTTGCAGATAGTCCAAAGCTGAGGGTGTTGTGAGTTATCCAAAGCTGGAGAAGAGATGGTTGCCTGAGCACTGTGGCTCAATTCCATGGTATTTTTTGGCATTCTTCCTCTTTTGAATGTAGAAGGAATTGTACTTTGGATGGTACTTTCTGTTCTCTTGGTTTATATGACTTTCATCCCATACTCCTCAATGCAAAATGCTTGTTCTGTCAATCAGTCACTTGTTGTGTCTGATTTTACATCCTTTGTCATCTATGTCTATGTGCGAGCTCTCTCGTCACCACAGCTCACTCTCTTCCTCCCCATGTGGCTGTGAACTCACAAATCCTTCTGTTTTGGATGGAGATATGCTGCCCATAGCCTGAGCCTGCCATTAGCTAAGATACCTGCTTCTTAACGGTTTCTCATGGTCCTGAAGAGCTGTAGTAACTAACACTCTGTATTTGGCAGTGAGAGCTAAGCACATAGGAATGTTTTCAGTTTGCTGAGGTGCTAGATGGCTTTTAAAGCCAAAATCTAACGAAATAGCTTTGTCATAGTGCATTGGAGTCTAATTAAGACAGCTCTTTTTATAGACATTCAGGAGCACTACTTGCTGCTATCAACTCTGGCTTCTTTTCAGATCATGTTTTATGTAGCATAGTATTTCTCAAGATAGGATTCTTGGTTAATTCTTAACCCATAAACAGTTTATTAATTCACCAAGTACCACTTTATTACTTACTCAACAGTTAGTTAATCAAATTCAAATCCAACAGGTATTCTGCCCATGCACAGAGCATTCAAATATTGTCCTACAAGTTACTGCCATAAACTGTATGGAGGTCAAACAGTTCTAGTAGAGGATAATACAAAATATCAAGATTTCTTACTGCATTCATTTATAGACAGCAAATCTTTACTACATCTAGTATACTTACCCTCCTTGCAGTACTCTGTGGATTAAAGATACAATGGTTGTAGGAATTTGGACCCTGCTATTTAAATGTTTTAACATGAAAGAAACTAGGAAAATAGTACCAGGAACAATCATTTAACATTATAGTTTAAGTCTCTCTTATGCCTGTTTGCTCAGGCTTTTAAAGGAGAGGCATGCACGTAGAATAACTTGGTTAAAAGTTTGAAATATCATCACTAAAGATTTTCCAGCAGATTTCACAGGACAACTTTCTGTCATCTCCAGTAATGACACCAGGAGAAATATATCCCATGCAGTAAAGCTCATGGGTATTTTCATCCAAAAATAAACCTGAAGGAGATGCAGAACTTCCTCTGGCTTAGGAAGCCCCTGAGCTGCAGAATGTTGGAGATTGGGAGATCGTTATATGGAGGTTTAGCTTCAGGATTGTCCTGTTCTGGTACTAAACAAAATTAGGGATTTGCTGTTAGAGGCAGGTTTCTGGGCTAGAGGGCTAGAAGGATGCTTCAGTCTGACAGAGCCCAGTTTTTCTTGAGTTTCTGTGAGAACTTGCCTGTGCAGGTGATAGGCCTTTCTGGACTGTACAGCTTCTTTCCAGTTTTGGCAAGGCTGTTGTTACTCCTGTGACCCTGGAAAGGCAAGGAGAGTGTTTGTATGCATTCCACAGTTTCACGGATCCACACGGTAACTCCAGTTTAATAGCCAGAACTTCTTCCATGATTCATGAGAAAAATGAGTCCCTTTTGTTTTCATTTGGGAAATGTCCAATGGAATGTCTGAATTTCATTTTTTTTCCTCCATTTTCTCTGAGGTCACATTAATATCCAGAAGATGGTATTTTACCATCTTTTACACATTGGAGGCTTTTTATGTTTCATCTATTACAAGGGTTATATTTCAGTATTAGCCTAGCTTGGGAATTAAAATTTTTCCTATTTCTCTGACTTCTTTTCAGTACATCTACTTAGGTGCTTGTATCTTCCAATAACCTTTTTTTCTTTTTGTTCCCATACAAATGCCTCTCAAATTTCTGGAATACAGCACTTTCCTAGATAGCAAGCAAAGAAAAATCCATTAACAGTTCCTAGGCCGTATAATCATGTTTTATTTATTTCTTTTCTCATCTTCTAGAGCTTTGAGGTGAAAGGTAGTCTCGTTTTCAAGCAACATAGCAAAGTTTTACTTTAGGAAGAGGTTCATTAGGCAAACAGATTGAACAGCTTCCAATGGAGGGAACTTAGAGAGGCTACTTCGTTTGGCTAAGGCTAGCCTTACTGAATAGCCCACCGCGATGAGTCCAAAACTGGAGAAATGGAATGAAGAAGTGCAAAACTGGAGAAGGTTACCCCAAGCAGTGTATAGTGAGTACACAAAGACTTTTGAAAGTCAGGAAATAATGGCTGTGCACATTTTACATTGTATAAGCAATGTATTACTTTGCATCTTGCATATTGGCCGGTCCCATATTTTTACAAACCGTTGTTGGAGCTATTAACTGGGGATCAGGTGGCAGTGTGCAGAATTTGCAGTTTTGTTATTTTCTTCACAATGAACTTGTGACTGACCCCATACGAGGAAGTGATTTATTGATGAGGAGGTGGAAGAAGCCCGTTGTTCCTACTGCGTGGAGTGGTTCTTAAGCAGCCGGGACTTTGGGAAGGTCAGCATTCTGGACATCGTGAGGTGCTATAAACTCATGAATCTTTCAAATTCCAGGCACTGGTCAAAACAGCCTCTGGATAGAGCATGGACCCATGACACAGAGGTTCCAGACAATGCTATTATCTGTTCATCTTTCCCTGTCGTTCAACTCCTTCCCTGCATTTCTTTTGATTTTTCTCTTTACTTTTTTCCTTCTTTCCTATTTTTCTGCTTTTTCCCCCTTCAGTTATCACCTCCACAAGTTTCTGCTGCAATGGCAATGGGGTTTTACACGTGGAAGAGCAGCTGATTGTGGATGGAGACTAAGATTAGTCGGTTTTTTCTAACTTAGCTTCTTACACATGCAGCTGTCAGCCGTGAAAAACTGACAGACCATCATCAGACTCCCTCAACATCAAATCCTGAGCTTTCCAGCTCATTCTCAGGCTTACCTGTCAGGTACTTCTTTGCAGAGCTGTTCCAAGGGGAAGCTAAATAGATTCACCATGAGCAGGTAGCGTCCGAGACCCCTTTGAGGTCAAAATGGCACTGATGGCTATGCATAAGCAGAAAGAGTAATAGAAATAACATTACAGTGACACTGTAGATTTCTTTACACAACAGTGTTGAATTTGCATCTTAGGAGGAGAGTGGCATCTATTGCGGTAACACTTGGTTGTATTATTATTATTTGCTATTTTCTCCTATTATTTGCATTGCATTAGAAGCTCTAAACAAGATTGGGGTCCTGTTGTGCCAAGCACTGCGGCAATAAAGGGTGAACCAGGAGTGATTCACCCCATGATTTGCTTGTAAAAAGAGAAGGTTGTTTTCTTTAATTTAGTCTTTGTCATGTATATTGCTCTAAATATAGTGTTTGTCCTGTGATTTTGTGGGCAGGGATCAAGAGGAGGCCAGATTTACTTTTAGTGTTTTCAGCTACAGTATAGCCAGCTCTGAGGAACAGCATCTTAAGTTTTGGGATTGTCTGCTGTAAACTATTCCTCTGTGCAGACACAGTGCTTTCTTCAAAAAAGCAGAAGTACAATAATACAGTCCTAAAGCTTTGTTAGTGATATACGTCTCATAGAAGTAATTTTCAAGTGGCAAGTGTTTTGATGATGCTACAAGGTCTTTGTTTATGGAGTGGGTCTGGCAGACACTGTAGAGTTCATATAAATTATTACTTGGTTGATTATTAATGAGAAACATTCATCTGGATTTCCCCTCACCCCCTGTTTTTTGTCAAAATTCCCTTAGAGACTTGTTTTTGCTACAGTCCAGGCTCTGTTTCACAGAATATAGCTCTTCCTGAATGGTGTTAAGATGGATCCCCTAGCCAACTGAGAAAGCTGGAGGTCAAGGAGGTGATTTCCTGCCCTTCCTTCATTCACTCCTTTCCACTCCTCCAAATATACACATGCACGCGTGCACGCACACACACACACACACACACACATATGCACATTGATGCTACGTGCCTTACTCCCATTCCTGCAGGAGTCCTATGCCCACATGGTGCTTCATTGACTGGGTTTGTGCAGCACTTATTTAAGGGCATGTGCCCATGTCTTTAATATTTAGTTCTTCAAAAATTCAGGGCGAGATGAGCACCTACAAAGACATCTCTACCCATGCAGTTACCTTCTCAGGATTTTAAAAGGGGCCACAGTCAGAGGTTCCATATCCATATTCCTTTGTAGCAGTTCTGCAGAGACAAAGATCGCATGCCAAACAGATGGCAAAATATAAAGGCAGAAATAAAATCTGTAATCTTGTGGATAAGATGAATAAGGAACAGCTATTCACGGTTTCTCAGGATGAAAGAACTAGAAGGTGTGCCTGGAACTGCCAAATACCTTGTTTTAGCAAAGCAAAGGAAGCACGTTTCCCCACTCTGTTACTACCCTAATACCAGCACACTGTGAAAGCCAGAGATATAAACAGGTTCCAAGGGATTCAAAATATAATAGGTGCACAGTAGGATTTAGTGAAAAGGTATAAATCAAGTCATGTGGAATAGGCACCTGCTAGAAAGGATTGTTCAGTTGTGATCTCTACCACTGGCAATATGTAAGCACTTAATGTATACGAGCTAAAAATAGTTTGTTCTTTACCTGCCTATTTCTTATTCTGATGCCCTGGGCATCTGCTACTGGCCACAGTCAGATGGCCCTTGCTCTGAGGCAGGAAGATAGTGGTTATGCTGGTCAAACGGAAGAGCTGTCAGACTTTTTTCTCCCTGCCTTTGTTTATTGGAAAGTGTCTGGAAGTTTACAATCCAACATCTATTTTAAAAACAGAAGTCTAGAAGTTTAATGACATCTAAAATGGACAAGGAAATGTACTGAAAGATGCCAGTGGCTGCCACGCTGCTGCATTCCAAGGTCTGGCTCTTTAGGGCTGATAGTGGTGCTCCACAACTGAGCTCTTCCGGCTGGATCAACACCAAATTAAATTGGCACATCTCCTTGGGACATCTGTGATCTGGTGCCCTACCGCCACTCCCACTTTTGTCTTCTTTTTTTCCAGTGAGGAAGGCTTGTTACGTTGAGAGAAGCCCTATAATACTGACCAAATGAGTCACTACCACCAAAAGCCCCCTGAAGCCCAGAAGATGGTAAGATTTGAATGACCAGGGAAAACAGTGATCCAATTTTGATCTCTAGCTTGCAGCTGAATATTCATTCTTAATTGCTGACACAGGAAAAAGGAGACTGACTTGAGGATAAAGACACTGGCAGACTGTAGAGTTTTGAGGGAGAATTTTAGAAAAAAATACAAGAAGTTTTTAGAATAACAACCTTATTCTAATAAGATTCTTTCTTCATTTCAGAGGAAAAAAAAAGCTACTCTTTCTTTGCTACTGCCAAGTAATACATATACACATATATATATGTGTATATGTATTTGTTTTAAGGGACGCAGACGCTGTATTAGGTCTGCCCTTTTTCAGGAAAACTTAAATCTCAACTTTTAGAAATCAACTCTATGTTCAGTCTCAAAATACTCAGCAATGGTGTTTCTGAAGTACACAATCAAATCTCTAGTCTCCAGAAACTTTTCTTCTTTTCTCCACAGAAACCAAAGTTTAACAAGCATCTTACTACACTTATTACCAGCTGCTGCCTGGACTATCCTAATCCTTGCAGTGCATGTTGACAGGCTACTCCATTCCTGGAACCAGATCTTTTTTTATCTTTCAACCCTAGCAAAAAATAAACTTTTTTTCTTAGGTGTAAAATTATCACTTCCAGCCCATGAGGACCCTTTCAATGTTTTTTATTTTGGTTAGCTATTTTGCACTCAGATCATTGTTTTCACCACTCACCGTCTCTCTGTGTGTTCGACTAGCAGGTCTGAGCCACATGGCTGACGATGTCCATGGTGGAAACCTTCCATGCATGTGAGTAGGGGCACACAAACAAATCCGTGTTTGCATACGTGGGTGTTCTTATGCATCCAACAGAAATACAACTTGGCAGCTGTCATAAAACACCACAGAAACAATTGGCAGTTGCAGGCAAAACAAATGACACATCCAAGGGCTAATACTGAGAACATTATAGGGGATTATACCCTTAAAAAGTAATATTGAGCAGATATATAACTTGTGGTAACGGCTGGTGGAAGTGTGGTGATAACTTAGTATTGGTGATGGAGTGCAGTCCCCAAAAGCACAGTTGGCAGGAGTATGCATCCATGTTATTTGGGCAGAGCAATAATGTGGCAAAAACAGAAGGTGATTCAGACAGCAACCGTTGCCAAAGAAGGAAAGGAGGATGCTTCTCCAAGATTGTGTGGCTATTTTTATGGATGACAAAGTTGCTCCTGCACTCCCAAAATGGAGACTAATAAAAGCAATTGTTTTACACTACATACTGTGTTAGAATATAGTTATCCTTAAAGGGATTTTATTGTTCTTCTATTTTTTCCATACCCAAAGAATTAATGTGAAACGTTTTGTTCTTCCTATATTCTACTTGAAAGAAAAAAGAGCTTTAAAAATTACTCTAAGTGTTCAAGAAGATTTTTCTTCTTGCCTGACTGCCAATTCCAGATATTTGTTCTTCAGAGGTTTTCATTGTTCTCCACCATGCCAATTTCTTATTAGATGAAACAGGAATTAACTCATTTTGCCAAATTTCGGCAGAACGTGGACTTGAAAATATTGGTGTTCAGTGCTTTTACTTTCTTGTACAAATGTGTAAATATTTAAGCCTTAGGTACAGTATCCACAGGGACTCTTGAACAACTTGAACAACGTGTGCTTTTCCATTCTTAAAGTTCTTTATCATCTCTGATTACTTTCCATTTTGATGATTTCATTTAGTAATTATTTATTAACATTTTTCAAATGTAAACTTTCTCTCTTCTGCCAAGTTGGTTTTTATAATTCCAAGAGATTATAAACCCTTACCTAGCTGCATAAATATATGTATAGATCCCTTTAAAAATAATGCTATGATCATTGAAAGCATAAAATATTATTTGTTTAACTCTTCAGATGTGTAGTATATAAATTTAATGTATCTCTGTGTTTAGTGTGGCATATTCATGTCTACAATATCTTAATAATCATATATCCAAATGGATCTGTTAAAAAAACATACGTGGGCAGGGTTGATTCCCATTTTTCGTAATCCTGCATAACTCTATCAGTATCTTTGATTCTGAAGACCAACAAACTTACCAGTAAGTTCAACAGGAGTTGTCTCAAGCTCTAACTCTGGTGTCCTGGTCCTGCTCCAAATAGGCATTATGCCAGGATGTGGAGCAGACTGCAGTGGTGGTGCTGATGGATGATCGTCCCCTGTCACTAGACAAGAGCTATATATCCAACTTCTATTATTGCACCACTCAGTAGCATTAATATAGTTAAACTTGGGATTTTTCTGGATCCTATCATGGATGTGGCAAATTTATTGACTTTCCTTTCCAGTGACTTTATCAGTTCCTTTTTCTCTGCACCTCAGAGTCCAGACCAGTATTTCCTTTGGACATCCCATCTGTAGGCTCTCTTCATGGTTTGTCAGCAATATGCAGGTGGCACGCATCAGCTTCTCTGTAGATGCAAGCATCACCAATGTCTTTGGGGGTCTGAACAAGATCTTCACTTCAGAAATTCAGCTGAATTTTCCATCTCTGCAATGCATAGTAATAGTTTTTAGTTTTCAGAAAATTATTTTCATTTCCAGGATGCTCTACAAATGGTACCTGTGCATCCTCTCAGTGCTCATGTGATGTATGAAAGCATTTCGTTCTCAATTTAACACATTGGGAAACTGAAGCAACTTATTCAAGAGGACAGAGAAAGTAAACCTGGTCCTGGTTAAAAGCTGTTCATGCCTTCAGTAGTCTTGCTATTGACCTTAGCGGGGTTTGGATTAGTGCCTGCAAGATATGGAATTAGATTTCAAGAATTATTGACTGAGTCCTCTTCAATATACCTCAGCACAGTCACCTTCTGGAGGCACGGAGTCCCAGCGCACCTAGAAGGATGTTTTGTGAGTGTTGGCCCCCAGCACTCTGCTCATGCTCTTGTAGATTGATTCCAGTTGTAAAAGAAACTGATGACAAAGCCATGTACTTATTTAACACAAGCAAAGTTACTTACAAAGTCACATTTCCTTGGACGTGGCAGGAATTAGTGGCAAATAATTTTCTTCCACTTAAATCACAAGCCTGCTTTGATTGGCATGCAACCTAAAAGCTCTCCCTCCCAGCTCCCTTCCAAGGCCAGTTTCGCAGTGTTTGTGGACATGAGTTTCCTTGTTGCCCTCTGCCTTAAATTTGTTTTTGTCTGTATCTGCACCACTGCCAAAGGAATATTCAGAAAACTGTACCTTATTAAAACCTGCCATCTTTGCTTTGGGTGAGAGCATGTGTCTGTAATTTGGGCAGAGTTTGCTGTTGTTTCAGTTTGCTACTCCTGTAGGGAAGCTGAAATGTATCTAGTAGCTGTCTTAAAGAGAGAACAGCAATGGTTAAATACAACTTGTGGTAGCAGTCGCCAGATAACGATGTTTTTCCTTGGCTGTCACATGGGGCCTGAAAGATGCATACAGGACAGGGAGAACTTGGCCTTCTGTCCATCTTTTTGTACATTGCCACCTGCTCCATCCTTGCCTCAGAATGCTGTGGGTCTACTATGGATATTGGATTTAATACGAAATTTCATATCTGGCTAGGACTGTAGCTGATCCTACATTTGTCCAGAGGGATGGACGAGATGCCTCCCTCGGCATCTTTCCAGTACCAGTTTTCCCTGATCCTAGGAGAGGACCGGTATGGCACAGTGCATTGTGTGCTATTGTGGTGCTCCGCTTTGCATGCCGCGGAGCTCTGCAGGCCACTTTCGCAGTGAGTAGTAATGATGGACTTCCACCTGCAGCAGGAGAGTGCTGCACGGGATGGCCTGCTGTGACTGTCAGAAGTCTGACTTTTAAAAATGAGATCAAACAAATTAGCATAGCCTAAGGACTTCTTTGAATTGTATGTTGCCCTTTCACCCCTGACTTTATCTCCCAGCATTCACTAACCATGAATATTTAATACAGCCACCACTGCATCCTGTGGAACAAATGACAGGCTCCGAGTGTCAAAGCTTAATCTGAAAAGCAATGCATATATATCAATATTGAAAAAAAAGCGTCACACCCAGAGCAAATCCTTTTTCATAAGCCCACTTATTAAAAGAAAGTAATGTAATATCATGAGTTTTCATTAATACTGGTCTTCAATAAGCCTAAAGCAAATCCTTGCTTGCTGTGCACTTGCAACGCTTGTTGTACAGAACTGCCTGAAAGTGATGAAGGATCAGAGTCAGTGCATGCAGAGCAGAGAGTATGTGGCCGAGATAGATACAAGCTCTATCGGAGTAGAGGTTCTCAATCCTGAGTTCTCTTTCCTGGAGAAGATGATTGTGGATATGTCACAGGAGTAATAATGCTAATTTTCAGCCCCGACAGAGTGCTTTACACCTGCAAAGTGCTATAAAAACGTGAGCTAATCCTCACCAGTGAGTGAGTATTATTGTACCTCTTTTGCAGATGCAGAAATTAAGATACAGAAAGGTCAGCGGGCTGACCCAGGGTCACATAGCTTCTCAGCAGCAGATCTAGGATGAAGAAACAGACCTCTCTGGTCACATTCCATTGATCATGCTGCCTTGTAGCAAATGAAGCTCAAATTTCCTAAATATATATATATAAAATCCTGGAGAAGGAGTTGTTTCCCTCTTTGCTTCTTCAAAATAAACAAGCTCCCAAGCTACAAAACACCGCGTTTACATGTATCATTAAATACTTTCCAGTTGCTAGCCAGAAAACTCAGCAGAAAACCTGTAGAACACCGAAGTAACTCTCTTCTTTTAAATAATTGATGATGCCAAATAGCAGCAGTGTTATGCCAACAAAGAGATAGGTCTCTCAAAATATTTTATTCATTATGCCTCAAGGAACCCAAAGCCTTGTTTTTAACGAAAGCAAATTTCAGAAGTTGGCTCTCAGTTCATCTGAAACATCTGCTTATTACAATTCTTGGTGTTACAGCACTGGTGCTCCCCAGTAAATCTTTCAGCTTTAAATAATACGTATGGAAGTCTTGGCAAAGAGATCAGGAAGGAGAAAGAGTAACGTTTGCCAAATATGCATTTTATTTTATGGGACTGTAGTGGTATATTTTAATAATACATGTGTTGAAGAGAATCTACTAATCCGATTAAATAACAGGACAAGAAGGAATTCATTTCAAGGTTCAAAAAGGCCCCATTCTACGCAGCTGAAACTTTATATTCCAGGGTAAAATGGTTAGAAGTCTTGGCTAACTACACTTCTATAAAACAGCCAGAAATGGATCTTTCTCTGTACTGTTCGTAAATCAAGGTCACTTATGTGAGAAGGCTATGTTGTGATAAATCTGTCTGACAATTAGATGGAGAGGGCATATCGATGTTAAATTATATTCTTTGTACACTCTGGTCAGAAGGCAATGTAAACACCACAGTAGCATTATGAAACAGAAAATTGCATTCCAGATAATAACAGATATTCATGATGCATGGTTTTACACTTTAATGTGCTGTGTTTTACTCAGTCATATTAATATTTTAAATTATGTAACATTCCCTTCTTTATGCATAGTTTATTTTTTTTTCACTGAAAATCCACCTCCCTCTCCTTCTCTCCTCCCTATTGCTCTGCCTTTTCCCTTTTCCATTTTTTCTTTTCCCTTCTCCTTTTTTTAACAGTGATGCTTGGGAAAAAAAAAGCCTAAGGTGAAACTGTCTGTGCAAGAAAATAGTCACAAGTAGTTTCAAGATTTATAAGCCAGGATTTTATGTTATATATTTACAGATTCAATCTGTGTACCAGGCTTTGATCCAAGCCTTAGCATGATGACTGGAATCACTCCGATTAACCCAATGATACCAGGCATGGGGTTAGTGCCTCCACCACCACCAACAGATGTGCCTGTAGTCAAAGAAATAATTCACTGCAAAAGCTGCACACTCTTCCCTCCAAACCCAAGTAAGTGGATCTGATGAAAGAATGTTATTTCCCTAAATATATTGCATGAAATATTTTTTATCTAATAAAAATTATGGTTTTTAAATAGAGTGTAGGCAAGTATGGTGTTTCCTTCTAGGGTCTACTCTGTGTGTAAAGCGTGGTATGGTATCAGAGCATACTTATACATCTCTGTAAGGTCATGTAAAAAAACCTACGCAGTTTGTACAAAAAAGAAAAATAATTACTTAAACAAAGCTAACAGAGCCTGAAGATCTACACTTCCCACAGTAGAAATCTGTCTTTCCTGTAGATCAGAATGTCACAAAATGTAATGATTATATGGTGCTGATCATCTCCATGCTCCCCTTCAGGTGCTCGCAGTTAGGTGGGGCCAATCTGGGCTCGTGCCCCTGAACACAGCATCTTGCACCCAAACGCTGACTAGCTCCAGTCCCTCCCTGGGGGAGATGGAGTGAAAGAGGGACTTGACATTTTTGGGGGGGCAGCATGGCAGATGAGTTCCTTCTCCTCTTTGAGAGCTTCTTCCCCTTCTGGAACTTTGTGCAAATGGAAAACTCTTCCCACTGAGCCACCAGCTCAGACACAAAGTCTGATTTTGTGTATGTTAGCCCCGGGAGTTTAGTTCCAGAGCCATCAGACCAGCAGCTTTCACTATCCCTGTGAAGACAAAAGAGAAAACTAAGCAAATAGTCTGGTGCCCTGGATTTGCAGTTTACCCAGATCATGGTTTAATCTAACTGGTTGTGTGTGTGAATATGTATATATATGTATATTTAAAGGTTGTAACCCCATTTACTTGTTAAAGGGCCAAAAACCTAAGTCATATCAAATCAGATTCCTTCTTAGAGAATTACTTTTAGAGGAATGCTCTAGTAATCTACATATAAACAAGGTGAAGTGTTATGACAGTGTATATTTTTTATACAGCCTTCAAAAATTTAATAGTTTTCTGATTTAAGCATGTATATATTTTCTATATATATACATAAAAATAACATTTCTAGCCACTCCACCTCACGAGCACTTGTAAACAGCGAGGTTATCCTTCCCGTGTGCTGGCATCCGCTCCATTATCTGGCAACAAGACAAAACAGATAACCGGCAGACCATTTTCATCATGCTGTCACTTCGTTGTGTTTCCCACTTTGTTTTTCTGTTTGCTGTGCTCCTGTACTCTGAGACAGAAATGAAATTATGTTAAGACCAGGGAAAGGTGTCCAGCCCAAGTACCCGGGGTGTACGCAGCATGGGCTTGCTTGCAGAGGGCCTACACACTTGGCGAGTGTGGCAAGTGATGGGTATGAGCCAGAGATGGTGAAGTTCAGGCTTTGAATGTACTGCACCAGTGCTTGAGATCTGTGCTTGGGGTCAAATCAGTTGCAGAAGCTCCCCTGCTTTGAAACAGAATATTTTCTATTTTTTTTGTGATTGTGCAGGGAAAAGAAATATCCTTTTAGACCTTACCGTCTGTCCTGGAGAACAACCCACATTGGCAGGAATTAATCTCTAAAACTTGAAAAGGTTTAGATTCAAGTAATCAATTTTGGGCAATCTCTGCAATATTCAATTATTTTGCTTCTCCCTCTCTCCCGCCTCCATGCTATGTCAAATAACTGTTGCTGCCCAGAACTGATTAGGGGAATGAATAGAGCCAATGGATCAAAAGACAAATTTTGTATTCCAATGTGATTTCTGTTTTGACTTAGATCTTCCACCACCTTCAACAAGAGAGAGACCTCCTGGGTGTAAAACAGTGTTTGTTGGAGGATTACCAGAAAATGCAACGGAGGAAATTATTCAGGAAGTCTTTGAGCAGTGTGGAGATATAACAGCCATTCGGAAAAGCAAGAAGAATTTTTGTCACATTCGTTTTGCAGAGGAGTTCATGGTTGATAAAGCCATTTACCTTTCTGGTACTTCACATTCTTTAATGGATTTTCCTTGCTTCTCATTTGTATTTTGTGATGCTAATGTTTGCTTATTTTCTTAGCTTTTATCTCAGCAAGTCTTTCTTGAGCTCAGTGGCTGTAGGTTGGAGTGGCAAGGGGCAATTCTGTATTTCTCTGTGTCTGCCAAGAGTTGTGCGTGGTTTTGTATGTTGCTTACCCGGGAGCAATTTCCTGCCATTCCACAACAATGCAACAGATCCTGAAATTCACTACAGAACAATCTTATTTTCGATTTACACAGGTTTATATAGTTTTGCTCAGAGGTTGTGGAAAGAGGAGGGCACTAGGCCAGGAACGCTGCTGTTTTCCAGTGCCAATTTCTCTGATAGGTTGGCAATTTCATTGGCATATTTTTATAGATTTGCAGTGCAGTCTGAATAAAGTCTGCCTTTATGCATGCATGTATTCAGCTACCACATGGGTTAGATTCTGAGCCCCATCTGTAGGCTACGTCTGTTGCCTCCCAAGACGACGAGTGCCGCAGAAACTCAGGTGTAAAATTTCAGAATCTCTTTTATTTTCCAAAGGAAACAGACAAAAAACCCCTCTAACTCACAGGGAAAAAAGAAAAAAAGAAAGAAGAAAAAAGATGAAAAACAATTCTTCTTTCACATATGAGGCTTCAGTGACTGTCAGTGCCCTCTTAAGGTTACAGACTCCTTCATATGAGGATTGGCTTCCTAACTGAGCCTTTCTTCACCTTTCTGAGCTGGATCCCATCCCCTGTACATATTTGTCTCCACAGGCTGGTTCATCTCTCTTTCCGGGTCCTGGGGAGATCCACAAGCGTTGTTTTGCCCCACAAGTGTAGTGTAACACTTTCACCCCACATGCAAGGTATTCTTAAATAAATAAGGGCCAGGGACTGCTCCTTGGCCAAGACGAGCTGACACAGATTGGCTTACAGCCACCCACTCTGTGTAGGGTGACCTCGAAGGGATCCACTAGGACCATCCAAAATGGAGCCTGGGAGGCAGCCAACGATTAGGGATACCTTGTTTGAGCTCCCACCCTGACCATCTTCTGTTTAGCAGTAAGGACACAACCTCAATGTCCTGTAGATGTCCATAGGAAGCTCACACAGCTAGAAACAAGTGGTCTCTCAAATCACCATCAACTACATCTTAAAATGAAAGAAAGAAAGAAAAGGAAAGAAAACATCTGAACTTTTGAAATATGTGGTCAGGAAAAACCTATCATCTCCTTTGTTTCACAAAGGTTTTTGTGTTTGGGTTTGTGGGGTTTGTTTTCTAACTTGGCTGCTTGCTTTAAATATCTGTCTGAAGAGCTGCAGAAAATTGTGAGTTTCATGAGGTGTATATATAAAGATTTCTTTGCAATATTGCTGTATTTTCAGCTTTCTTCCAGATCTTTATTCCACCTTGCTTTTTTCTTCCTTTTTTAAAAGTTTTCACTTCATTTCTTCTTCCCTCCTCATCCTCTCTTCCCAGTTTCCATCCTTCCTGTTTATTTCTTTATTCACATTACTTCCATAACGCTGTAGTTCATTGGGACAGATTGTAGGCATCGCAGGAGTAAGAAGCAGTAGCACATTTCCCAGCTTCCAACTTCTGTCTAGGGGGCCCCATCTCCACAAGTAACAGAGCAGAGGAGGAGCACACCAGATTCAGTAGGAGCTGGTATTACTGTATATGATATGATAAACAAAACAGTGGCAAGAAAGAGAGCAAAGAAAAGCTCAGAAACGTGCAGGCTGCCACGCAGGGCCAGAGCCAGTGTCTCTCTAGCTCAGTTTCCTGCTTCTCGGCAGTTGACTGTACCCTTCGCTTCACTCCAAGTCAAGTTTTATTTTAATTGTATATGCCTTAAATCCTGGAGGACCAGATTTGATGATTAGAGGTAGGAAATTCCCTGTGCTGCCATGTGGCCTCGTTCATAATGCACTAGAGTGCGCATTCAGAATAAGGGAAACGAGCAGAGATGGAGGTGGCAGATGCCCTTCCTCATCCTTCCTCATCCTGAATTTTCTGCCAGTTTATTTCCAAGTTCCTGATCCATCCTTCCTTCTTCCGTTTCCTTTTGTCACAGTCGCACTGCTGTCTACGCTTCCTCTTACCGCCTGCTCCGCAGCCTCCCTCCCCATCTGCCTTTACTTCCACACCTTTTCTTTCTTCTAAAGTGTTGTATTTAGTGTCTCTGACCAGATCAGGGAAAGAACCCGTGGAGCTGATAGGGAGGAGGAAGAAAAGCAGGGGCATGCTGCAGCCAAGTTTCACTTCTTTTTACCACCAGCACTGAACTCTGCAGATGAAACAGGGAGCACTGACTGTCCCCCACCACCGCAGAGCAGGGAGGTCTGGCACTAGGCAGGGGCATGTTTTATTTGTACTGAAATACTGGGGGTTTTTAACCAGTCTTTATTCCATTCTCAAGCATAATGTATTCTGAAATGGTGGGGATAAAGCATATTGTTAAGGCATTTTCTTTTCCCTGTAAGAGACAAAAGAGACGTACAAACAGAATTTGTGGTTAATATAGTATGCGTGTTGTATTAGGGGAAACTCATGCCTTTGATATCTGTAATATAATGATAATTTTGTCTACCTAATCAGTTTTATCTGTCTACCCCATCTAATCTCATCAAACTTTGTATTTATCCCATGCTTATCATCAGAATAGTGCAAGTGATTACAAAATCCATCAAGTAGTTTAATCACTGATTTTTTTCCTTTCTATTCCCAAGTAAACATGTATGAAAAGGAGACTTGGAGATGGGTAGAAGACTATGATAAAAAGGTTGACTTGAGGAAGGGCAGTTTTCATTTAGCCCTGAAAGTTTCATTTTGATCTCCTGAGGAAAAGACTTTCTAAAATCGACATACCAGCCCATGAGAAAGCTCTTTCTCCAAACTGTATGTACTTTACTCTTGTGGCTGACAACTCAGTAACTCCTGCAAATATTGATGGCCCTGGACTTGAAAATATGGGACAAACAGGTGGCTTGAGACAGACCTGTTTATACCCTAAAAGCCTGTGTATGCATTTTTCCTGCGCTGATCTTTTCCCCTGTGGGTTTCCATTTAGTACCGTGTACTGGTTTTATTTTATGTTCTTGCTGATCATCATCAACACTCTGATCTAGATCCCCAGTTAGAGAGGAGCTATTGGCCAGTCCTCAATATAGCAACACTCAAAGGTAAGTCAAGCCACTGAGTTTTGACTAGACCTGTGATATGGAAATACTGTGTTTGATTTTTATTTAGCACCCTCATTAATTTTTCCTGTTGCTGCTCCTTTAAAGTGAGGATCTTGGCAAGTTCCCAAAGTCTTTTCCTATGCCATTGTGTGCAAAACTGAAATTAAAAATTGCAAGCCAGGCACGCAGTTAGTGCTAGCTGCAGTCCTGAGCAAAGAGGTGGGGAAAAGGGTCTGTGAGGGCAATTCATTGCCCATGCATGAAGGGGAGGCAATCGCAGGTGGTTCTGTTGTACATTCAAATACCCTCGAACATCAATAAGGAGACATGGTATTGGAAAAGAGCAAGCCTCCCAGCTGCCCCACAGCTCAAAATTGCCAACCCAGATGGGTGCCTGAGGATCCCATATGCAAAATAGGACCTACCAGTTGTGCATCCCTTGCTACACAGCCTCTTGCTGGCGATCAACCCATCAAGGAGTCTGTTCTTTACTGACGAGGCCATTGGTCCTGTAGTGTCCGCAAAGCCTGATTTAGGAGGGTGCAAGAAGCCATGCCAAAGGCATTTGCTGTTTTTGTTAAGGGAAAGATGCCAAGCCCTGAGCAACCTGATCTGACTTTGAAGTTGACCCTGCTCTGAGAGGGGGATTCGGCTAGGTGACGTCCAAGGTCCCTTCCAACCCAGGTTATTCTAAGTTTCTGTGCTGGTGGAAACCACCTGGCTGGCTGCCCACCATCAGTCTTAAGAGGTAAACAAGCAGTCAGATTTTTTCAGTGTGATTCATGGGCAGTTTCAAAAATCTGCTAATTTGGAGGCACTTACTTAAACTGGTTACCTAAAGGGAACCACTTGTCCAGTGCAACACAGGGTACTGGGTTTTGAATTGCAATTTATGCTGTTCATTGTTGGGTTGGGTTTTTTTCCATTATCCCCATTTACTTCAAAAATGAGGGCCACTTCAATAAAACTCAACTTTGCTGGTGCACATGCAACCTGTAGATGCACAGTCCTTTTCATTAGTTCTTTATTCAGATTAAGTGGGGCTTTGAGGTCCACAACAGTCTTGCGTCCTGCAGTGCCGTGTTTCTTGCTCTGTCCGTGCCCAGTGTGCTCTTGCCAACGGAGGCGAAAGACAGGGGGAGAGGAAGAGAGATTGTGTCTTCCTGGAAAGTATAGCCCAGCTGGGAGATCTAATTTTAGGTTCACAAGACCTGGCACCTTGGCAGTGTCCTTTCACATTGCTGATAATGCCGTTTTGGCACAGAGCAATCACTGTTTGAGGAATGCAGCTGGCAAGTTGAACTGGGGGGGTTAACATTTGTCACGGTTATCAGGGTAGCTGCATCACTGACCCCTTTTGGCTGACCCCTTCGTGCCTACACCTCTGTGGATAAAACCACATAATTACCCACTCATTAGTTCAGGGCCCAGCTCTGAAAGGTCGCCTACACTCTTCTTCTGTTATGTCTCACTGAATAAGGTGTACCTGTAACTCTTCCCTCCAACACCTTGTGACTAGAGCTACATATATGACCACAAACAGCCTTCTGGGGGAAAAAGTAGTGTTTACTCCTCTGAGCAAGAGAAAGCAGAGCAAAATAAAGGGGGCTTTAAAATAACAAACAATCCCCTCATTTGCCTCTCTTGCAATATTCAGTTCTACTTCACCCCAAGCTCGTGAACCTTGGAGACCAGATTTGGTAGGTTCCATGGAAGTTTTTTATGCCTTCTGGCTTTGAAGGATCTCTGAAACACTTAGGTTGAGTTTTTCATCTGGGTTTGGGCTCCTTGCTGGAAAATGAAAATCATACCTCTTCCTCACTGACAGGCTACTTAGCTGAATGCCACAAGATGTTTGAAAGGAAAATGTCAAATCAAAAGGCACCCAGATTGTTGGTTTTGGAAGGATCACTACATATATGGATATTTAATGTCTTTGAAGCTATTGTCTCATATGTGCTGTAGTACAGACAGTCCCTTGTATTCATACAGCAGGATGTTTTTCCAGCAGTAAAACAGACCGTGCCTAGATAAGCATTTTTGCAAAGATGCTCCTAATCTACTACACAAGTCTTAGCTTTGCTGTGCCTGGAGAGAGCTCAAAACTGAGTTTTAACTGTGGTGGTGAGGTGCTGAAGCTCTTCAAATCACAGGCAAACCACGAGACTGAAAGGTAGGTTCTCTTGGATTGCTGTTCAAAAGCAGCAAACACCATTTTTCCTGCCATGTTGAACAGGAGTTTCCTGTCCCTGGAGTTATTAGGCAGTGGTTGTAGTAGTGTGTGTTTCTGAAGAGCCTCCTATGTGCCAGCTCAGCACAGAGTTCATCTCCACAGCATCCCGTGATTTGAGAAGTCTCTGCTGGGCTGCTCTGCTTCTGAGGCTACTGCAGCAGGTTGGCATGGAGAAATTAGAGCTAGCCCTGTGCAGACTGATTAATTTTACCTGCATCTGAAGGCTCTGTTTGCAGCTTTCTACGTAGTGTTTTCTCACGCTTTCTCTGAATCGGCGTTTTAGAAGTTAGAGAAACTGCTCTGCGAGTATCTTTCAGCCTTGGAAATAAAACTTGAAAAAAGATAGGTGCCCAGCATATGCTCTTCCACAGTATGGTCACAAAAAGCTGCTTTTATAGCTTTGGCATGATTTGTTTGTCCTCTGACAGCAGTCAAGGGTTTTAGTTCAGAGCAGCGCCCTGTTGTACTGCTGTGTAGCCCCTGACTTAAAGCCTTTGCAGTCTGCTAGCTTTAGCGTATGATACATTGACCAAATTATGACTATGTAGAACATCACTAAAGATGAGGCACAACAGGTTTCATTATTTGTTCTGAAAAGGGTCTTGCAAATGTCTAATAAATCCATCCGCACTTTTAAAATTACTTTAAAGAATGCTGAACTCAATTAATTTGTAGGTGGTTTATATTTGCTGCCAGATTATTTCCAGTGTGGAACTGGGAAGTAGTATTTGCAACTGTAAAGCCTCAAAATCCGAGATTGAGCATCAATGCAGTTATGACACCACCCTCTTTGTGGCACAGGGATTTATGTAGCACAATTTTCTCATTCATCTGTAGTCATGATTTTTATAAAATTCAGCCTTTCCCCATACTTCCAATTCTTTTGGCAGGCTGGAGAAAAGCGCTAAACTGTACATGATCTCAACAGGATCAGGGGAAGAAGAACTCTACATTCAGACCAAAACAGATCCTTTTTTAGTAGTTGTTTTTTGTTTAGCTGGCCTTTGCACTTATAAAGGTTGGGAGTATCAAGTAGAAAAATTACATATTTTGAGACACTGTAGATTTTTGTAGATTCTGTACTTTTGGGTCATCTTCGCAGCTCATCTACTATGTTGATGATAGAAAATTGTGAGGAAAAATGAGTGGATGAATGTTTATCTTCCTGTGAAAACGCAACGATCAATAGATCCTGCGTAGATATGTGCAAATCTGTTAATGTGCATTTTTACTTAGCTGCACTTGAGGGGAAAAAAAAAGAAGAAAGAAATAAGCAAAGAAGTCCTGCAACAGTTAGTTCTGCTTGTTGATTTCAGGTTACCGCATGAGATTAGGATCTAGCACAGACAAAAAGGATTCAGGTCGCCTTCATGTTGATTTTGCTCAGGCAAGAGATGACTTTTATGAATGGGAATGCAAACAAAGAATGCTGGCCAGAGAAGAACGCCACAGACGCAAAATGGAAGAAGACAGACTGCGCCCTCCTTCTCCTCCGGCAATAATGCATTATTCTGAACACGAAGCTGCTTTGCTGGCTGAAAAATTGAAAGGTAAGCAGCATTTGATACTTTTCAGTATATTATTCCTTAAGAGCAGGAGCCATCCAGAAGTCAGAGCAGGGGAGCTGATTTCTCTCCGATGTATTTCATTACTTGCCCTGTTAGCTTTCCCCCATTCCTCTGCCATTTTTATGCCAATGGTAATGATACTCACCCACCTGCTAGAAATGTACAACATCTGTCCATCTACCTGTGCTTTAACAGCTAAAACACAGCATTCAGAATACTACAGTGGGTTTTTTTTCTGTTCAGTTGCTGTTATCATCTACCTTGGAAATGCTCTCATAATAAGACAACCTGTTACAAACATCCTTGTATTAAAGGCCTGATTCTTAAAATGTCTTTATTCCTTGACGGATATGTTACTACATTACATGCATGCGACTGTCCCAATTCCTGGCATTTAAATTGCACTCATGCGCTGCATTTTAACGTGCCCTTCAGATGCAGAGGTACAACTTATCTCTGATACACACCATCCATTCTTTCATTCCCTCTTTAGGGTTAGAATTACTTGTGCAAGAGAGTGTCTTGTTTTGGTATGTGTTTGCTTGCTTGTTTGTTTTTGTCTAGGTACACTTGCCGAGTTAATATTTTTCAAGTGTGCACCTTGAGGATTCCTGTCTTTAATAGTTAACATAGAAAGTAAGAAGCAAAGAAATAAAATTATTAATGGTAAAGAAATTTTTAAAAAGATCAAGAAAACAACTCCTCATACCCCTTAGAGTTCTATTTGTTTTCATTAGGTGTTTAGCAATTGTGTTTGGCATTCTCTCCCCACGTGGTGGCCAAGCATGTTACTTCACTCTGTGCCAGGTCACAAGAAACTGTGATTCTTGCCACTGTTTCAGAATTATCCAGATTAAGCTTAGGCTATCTATCTGTCAACACACTGGCCTCTGTTCTAACTATGAAACATGTTTGGGAAGCCGAAGAAGGACAGTGCAAAGTGTTGCATCCTTGGAGCATGGAGCAGAGATGCACCCTACTGTCTCTTTGAGTACTGCATTGGTCGCTGTTAGTTGTCACTGTTACCTCGGTCTGTTATTAGTTTGGCTGACTGATATTCTCACCACACACACTCCTCTATTAAATAATTCATTAGGTAACTGGGAGATTGGTAGAATAACCCAGATGGATTGACAGACCAGGAGAAAAGGAGGAAAGAGGCCCAAATACAATAATTTTTAATTCCTACCTAGCTTCCAGTCCTAGCTCTTCTAGAGGTTATACAACACAATACAATACAGAGTTTTAGATCCATCTGTTCCCAGAATCTGTTTTCAGTTGAATATTTTAGGAGTTAATCTTTTATGGGGAAGTTTTTCTTTATGTAGTAAGGCCTAGAGGTTTCCTGAACTAAGCCAGAAAATGCAAGAAGTCTGGACAATTTCTTCCGTATGGCTAGCCATTGCTTGGGGCAACTGAATGTGGGTTTTTGCAAGATGTTTAAGATGTCTATATTTAGAAGGGTTTTTCTTTTCATTCTGGGAAGTTTCCATACTTAATTAAAACTTATTCCAAGCATTTAGATCTTTGGTTCTCCTGAGGGACATTTGACCAGAGCTTGGCATATATGCAAAAGTTTAATATAGAAATATTTTGAGCACAATACAGACCAACACCATGTACATGACTATTTCTCTGGGAATAAAGACAAACTTTCAGAAACATACAGAATTAGATATAATAAATTAAGAAACCAAAATGGTAAGTTTATTTTTTATTGGTTAAAAAATCGTTAAAATCCAGCAAAAGAACATATTGCAATTTTTAAAACTTCGATAATTAGCAATTGCCTTGTAGCAAGATTAGCGGCACCAGCCCTGGATCTGTACAGATTGTTGGGGATGGAGAATGCAAAAAAGCCCCCTCTCTCCTCACTGGTCATGAGTTGTCCCCTGTACTAGGTACTCTAGGAAGCAGAGGTGGGGTTCAGTCATTATACTGGCCTGCTTTACCTTTCCTATGGCATCATAGCCAGTATCTATAAGGCAGTGGGCTAAAACATTATGGCCTCTCTTGGGCAACATGGATTCACCACATAAGCCCTTTGTGACATCCTAAAAACAGAGCAATTCTAAAGAAACTTCTTTAACTCTGGCAAAGGGCAGTTCACGTCATCATATATTCACAATTTAAATGTGGACTTCAGTGAAGCTAAAAGAAGATATGTATATACGTACACACACACACACATATATATAAAAAACTTCAGGTCAAAATCTCAGGTGTCTGGATATCACCAGATTTGCATTGCTGCAAAAGCCTGGACAATTCATCCTAAAGAAAAGAAGGATCAAAATAGATCTGCTCTTGGCAGGATTTACCTTGAAAGATTGGGTTTTGAGCTTTGCAGTTGTTTTCTTCAGGAAAGTCATGACCTCCCTGTGGTACCCACTTCAAAAGACTCCTGAGCTCTGTGGCCAGCTCATGAGACAGAGCTGCAGGTGCCCAAAGTGCAGGTTTCGGCTCGTGCAGTGCCTCCAGAAGTTCACTGAGCAACACTAGCTGAAAAGCAAGCCAAAATAGCTAAACATCTGTCATCCCAAGATACTGCTTTGCAATCACAGATGTGGACAACTTGGTCTGAATCCAAGCAACTTTTGTTGTCAAAATAACCTTGGAAATTCCTGACAACAAGGAAATCTGACTGTGAGCAGAGATGAACTAGGCTCATCAGCCAGTCCCCTGTTGTGGTCTAGATATTTATTGACTCTATAACAGAGGTGACAATATCTTTTTTCACCTTCTGCAAACTGCAGCATAAGACTTAAAGAAATGGTTGTTTTTGTGTACCAGACTTGGCTGGAAACTCTCGCCCCAGTGTTGTCAGCATATTCCTGTTCCTCTCGTGCTGAAGTCACCTGGTACAGCAGTAACTGCTGTAGAGGAGAGTAGGTAAGAGAGTATAGAGGATCGTTTACGCCAGTTGGAAACAAAAGTTCATTATAAAATTTCAGCCAGGTTGTCTCTACTGGTATGGAGCTTCATGGAAAAAAAGAACTGGTTTCTCAAAATGCACTGCCTGGTGATTGGGGCTGGGAACTCACTGCATATGAGGCCTTGCATACCTGCAAAAGCATGAGGGTTTATGACTTGCTCTCCATTCCCTGCCCTCTGTGGACTATCCCAAATCCCTTCATATCTGCAAATAACTTGATCTGAACACGTGATTTATGCAGAAATAAGGGAAACCCATCAAACTGTGGATCAGTGCAATTTTTCACCACTTTCCATTTTAGACTGTGGCAGACAGTGCTGTTTTATGGGTATCTTTCTTTTCCTTTTCCTTTTCCTTTTCCTTTTCCTTTTCCTTTTCCTTTTCCTTTTCCTATTCCTTTTGCTTTTGCTTTTGCTTTTGCTTTTGCTTTTGCTCTTCTTTTTCCTTTTTCCTTTTTTTTCTCCATTAAGGTCTTCAGGGTTCTGCAAATGAAATCCTTCATAACTTTTTCCTTCTTGGCAGTGTGGACATTTTTTTTTTGCACCTTTCATGTTGTTAGCCAAGAGTGTATGAGTGTATTCCCTTTTCTTTTCTCTCAGTGCCTGTGATGTTGTTCCTCTCCCTATCCACCTGTTGTATTTTGTTATTGCCACTTTTCACTTTGTGGCAGTGACATATTGCCAGTATCTTGGGTGGAGGTCTCATGGTTTTGAGCCTGTAGCTCTGAAAATATAGGCCTACACTACTAACTCTCATTGATTAAACATTTTTTGAGCTGCTCTGCATTGATAATTTGCTAGTGGTGTTCTCTGCTGGTCACAGCCAGAGCCAAAAGGAGGAGAAGCCAAAGAGGTGACAGTTCATAAAAGAGGAGATTTCCTGCATTGGAAAGATGACTTGTCACAAAATATTTGATTTAAATTTGTTTCATTCAATCCCATGCACTCCTATGAAAGAGTCCCACTCTTCATGAGTCCAGCATATAGAAGGCAGAAGAGACCTGAGCCTGGATTTTCAGAATGAAATGAGCTCCAGCATTCAAACTAGATGGGTAACATGGGGAAGAACATGAGCTCCTTCTCATACCAGGACCATGCTGATCAGTTTTAGGTTTGTACCATGCATTTTAGGTTTGCACCATGCATTTTAGGTTTGCAAGCTGGTTGGGAAAATAAAACCGTTATTTAATTTTGCATGACAAGTTAGTTTTGTTTGGGTTTTTTTTTTGACCTTCCAAACCACTAAAGTAGATTTGAAGGGAAAAAGCAAAATAAAAAACAGGCACCATTTGTTTAAAATGGTAAAGTAAAATTTCACTTTTTCAAAAGGTACTCTTCAAATCTACTTTTTGATCCATATTCCAAAATTTGTCATGACATTGCAAATAGTTTCATCAAACCATTGTCTGATTGCCTTGGAATAAGATAACAGCTAAGCATGACTCAGGTTAATGAAACTTCTGGCCTCCTTTCTGACATCCTCCTGCCTTAGGTAAAAATCTGTGTTTCCTTGAGGAAATATCACAATAAATTCATAGATGTGAATTCTGGGAAACCAAAATCTTTTACAGTGAAGCGTAAATGTGAATCACCTCCTTAAATAGCCTTTGAGAATAGACCCGGAGTTCTTGTTCTGACAAAACCAGCAGAATATGGTGTCTTCTGCTGTTACATTACAAAAATGTGACCTTCTTGTCTTCTGGTTCATTGCAGCATTTTGTTTGGTGTGTGTCTTTGAGATTTTAATTCCTCAGTATTAAATCAGATGCGTTATTACTGCACAGTGAGATGTGTCAGTAGATATTTAGGATCAAATTTGCATACTCTTGACATCTGTTTTCCTGGGTGCTTTATAAACCGTTGAGTAATGTGGTGCCCAGAACATCACACAATTGGAGATAGGCTGAACCTTTTATCCTTAAGTGGAACGCTGCTCTGTCAGGTGCATTGGAAAAAACCATTTTAATCTGGGTGCTTATGACATTTGTGTTTCAAAGCAGAATTTTAAACATTATGGTTTTCTTAATTCAAGCATATCTGTACCTAATGGTATCATCTTCAGAAATCACTTCTTGCAAATAAGCTCCTTTAAAATACTACATCTGTCTTATTTGCTGCAGGTAGCTAAATAGTTCCACCATCTAACTAAGACATCTCTTTATATCTGAATGCCTGTTTTTTAAATATTTTGAGTGAAGGAGACATAAATATCTGCAAGTTATACACAATACACTGGAATTTACCTTCCTTTTAAATACAGTGTCTCTTTATGAGCACAGGAAAGTTATTCATGTGGTTTTCCATTTTAAAAAATATAATTTGAAAAATTGAGAAGCTGCTTCTTTGCCAGGCACTGTATTATCCCCTGAAGAGAGAACAGATTGGAAATTTAAATAAATAGATGGCAGTTACAGTAGAGTGAACTAACCAGGGATGCATCTTGTGCAAGATTCAGGTAACATCAAGCCTGACAATCTCAACCCCTGCACATCGTTTGAAATATAAACAACATTTAATAGCTTGGGAAATAGGATATTTCACTGAGAATAAAATCACGCTGCTTTCATTATCACTCTGCACTTGAGAGCCAGACTTGTGGAGCGCTGCAGAAGCGGTGCAGTTATCCAGAGAGGCAAGTCTCACGCAGAAAGGATCGGATTCAGTGCAGGGCTACGTCAGAAGGGGAGGCAAAGCTGAGATCCTCCGAACAAATCCAATGAATGCCAGGTTTAATTGCTGCTGAAAGACTGCAGAACTTTTTTTAGCACCATCTTTTTCTATTAGTAGTATATCAGGACAGAGCCCTACAACAGACATGTTTCGACGCTTTAGCGTCAAATCTGTTCACTCACCCTTCCTGTTTTTAGACCATCATTTTCTCCTTCCTTCTTCCATATGCTGCTGACATCTGCTGTGACACAATACATCTGGCTCCAAGAGCCTTGCATAGGGGCTGTGAGCAGGCACAGCGTGAGGGCATTTTTTCTGCTGGCAGAAGAGCGTAAGGTGGGTTCAGCTATCGGCAGCCTGGTAACCCAATTCACTGGGCACCTCCCTCTGAAAGCCTGCAAGAAGTACGTTCGCTGTTCAGTGTATTACTAAAAGTGTCCTCCCTCACCTAATCTGTATTGTATCAATGCAAATTTTAAGGTTTTAATATAAACCCACTTGATTAAATGTACCACGCTGCAAAATGACTCAAGTTAATTACTATGAACTGGGAAATTGCAGCTCACCAATCTGAAAGTTTGTGGTGTGATTTTGAGAAATAGGGAGGAAACTCAATACCCTCATAATTACTTTTTATTGGAAATAATGGCATCAGCAGGGTAAGATAATGGATTTCTGTGTCTCACATGAAACACCCACCTCTGGAAGAATCTTGTGTGATTTAATTTGGAAGAAAGAGTTTGATGATTCAGAGGGGAAAGAGTACCTTTTAAGATACCTTTTAGTAAATGTATATGCATATTTTTATCAAATCTAGTTTCAGCTAGTCATTTATTATATAACTGGAAAAGTTTCTTGGTTATAGCATACGGTTAAGGCTATTTAAGAAATAGTAAAGTGGATATTAATCATTCTTTAAAAGAACCCTTTGGCAGTAAGAATTTGTATTCCTTGATTCTCACTTATTATGCAGTGCCATTGTGTTAAAAATGTTATTAATCCCAAAAGTACCAGACTGATGTGTGTGTTGCATGGCACAATTATATAAGGTATTTGAGCAAGGAAAAAAGAAGGTGAGGGTAGTAGACTGAAGAGTTGTGTTTCTAGGTCAGTGGCAGGCACTCTGTGCAGGAGAAGCTCTTAAGCCAAGAGAAAAAACAGGTTGTCATTGTGGCACCAGAAGTGGTGTGTGCAAATTGTTCCTGATGCACAGGGGAGCTGAGCTGAACCTGCTGATGAGAGAGGTTAGTAAACCTTTTCCCTGACCTGATTCACCTACAGCAGTCACCTGCTGTGGTTTATTATTTTTCATATTGAATTCAGTCTTTGCAGTTTATAAATCTTAGTTATAGTCTAATAAATTATCAAATCAGAAGTCAGATTAACAGTAACCTTGGCCATACCTCCTCCCCTGGCTGCAGTTATATGGAGTGAAGACGTCTGCATCCTGAACTGGCCTCTACCACTTTCCTGTAATAGCTGAACTGGGCCCAGTTTGACAAACTGGAGCTGGAGTGTGATCAGCCGAGCAGCTCCAGGCAGACCTGAGGGCAGTGTAACCATGAGCAAAGGGGTAGTGCTGAGCAGGTGGGGATGAGGCAGGGGACACAACATCTTCCTATGGCACAGCTGCAGCTGACAGAGGACAGGCTGTCAATCAGAGGGAAATAGATGGGACATCGTATCCCACGACTCTTGTCCCCTCTCTACATGCCCTGCAGCACAGTCATTCTCAGTGCTCACAAGAATACCTTCAAAGGGTGATTGTTAACTGGATTTCTACTGGTCAGGGCAGAGCTTAGCATAAGGGCACAGCTGCCTCTTCCCATCTTACAGAAGGGCCAGAAAAAAATGAGATCATTAATGTGATCCAAAACATACTCAGCCAGCACAGGAGCTTTCTAGGTGTAGTCATTAGGATAAAGAACAACAGCTCTGTCTTTTCATCATGTCCTTGCAATCCTAGGAGATTGCATTAGGGGAGCAAGATTAGGGTCAAGAGATGATAGTATGTGCTGACTCTGGACAACACCATGGCCCATAGGACAACGTAGAAGGATTGCTGTGATTTAGACAGGCTCCAAGTGTCGTGTGAATTACCTCAGATACTTTTGAAACATTTGAGAAAGCCTAGGGTTGGGAAGATACTAACAAGGCTAAAAGCAACTGTAGCCCAGTGTTTGATCTTGTCCTAGCTAGAAGTCCAGCATACAATGTCACTCTCGAAATACAGAAATATGAAGTTAGCTGTATTTGCAATATATCCGTAAACGTAAGAATGATAGTAATAAGAGTGTTTGAATGCATGGCTTCAGAGTGATGGATTAGTCTATCTCCTTTCTAATGGATAAGGCCTTAGACACCATCACCCAAGTTGTGAAAGCACCTTATGGAGGTGCTTAACATTGAGAGATAAATAGTCACAACATTTCAGATTACTCTGAGCTGAATTCTACCCTGTGTTACACTAGGGAAACTCCATAAGCCAAAAGGAAAATCTCTGTTTCCAACACTTTTTCTCAGTATACCACTTTGTAGCAGTTCTTGTCATCATAGCTTTTTCTATTAAAAAGTTTATTCCAGTTGGGGTTACTTAGAAGTGGTCGAATTACAAGCAGAAAAATGCAAAACATTTGTCAACAATTATTCTTTTTTTTTTTTTTTCATAGAAATATCCCTGTTGACAACTTCCCAGGCAGCTCTAGGGATGCATTTTCTTTTCTTTATATTTCATTTCATCTAAGTTGCGAGCTAGGATTTAAGTGCCAAATATCTTCAGTTGATATGAGAGGAATTTGAAATATCTTATCTCTAGAGGCCTGTGATTGAGTCTAGCAGCACCTGGAAATCTCTATTGACAGACACCCAGCAAGCCGTCCTCCGTAGATGGGTAATATTAAAATAACATAGCGTGCATCACAGCTTGCAGTATAAATGAAAACCCCACACAGGTACACAAATGCTGGGTAGGGGTTCTGTAACTAGTGCACTTGTGTAACGGTTGGGATTACTCTGACCAAACGTAAACGTCTGTTGCAGCGATGTCTATATATGAGCAGGTCACCCCAGGCTCCCTTTACAGCCGGTTGAGGGAAGCAGGCACTTCTGGGGCACAGTTCACCTCACCCTCAAATAGACAGCTAAAACAGGACTCATGAAGCCTGTCCAACAAGTGTCCATCTCTTTCCATTGACTGTACTGGGACCCTGGGGTTACTAAATCAGATGTTGACATAAAGGAGATGAATCCTACCTTATTTGCTTAAAACATGCTGTAACTTGGAGGAGAAAAAAAGTTTTAAGTGCAGGAAATAATTTGCCATGTGCTCATTTTAAAAGAACAATTACATATGAGAGCATGTCTTATGTAAAGGAATTTATTTTAAGAGTATGTTTTTAAACAGTGTATATTTATGTGCATCCTACCTCAAGGGAATAATTTTGAACAGAATTAGGAGTTTTGTTTTATTTTTTTAATGAATGGCTGCAATTATAAGGCAGTTCATGCTCTGCTTAAATTAGATTCCATTGCTGCATTTCTTCTACTATTTATCTACTAAATAAAAAATAAATGAACAATCTGGTATAAAAATCTGATTTTCTAAGTGAACCTCTGATTGCTCAGAAAAAGTCACTGCATTCTGGATGAAGAAAATTAATTCACAGTGAGTTACCTTACGCCAGTCACTGAGTAGTCAACTCAAGAATATAAAAGTTAGAAATGAAGGTGAAATAAGGAAATTTTAAAACTGTAGAGAAAAGATTTTATTAACTAATGTACTCCTGTTATGCATATATTACCCTCTAGCATTTTTTAATGTATCTTCTAATTATGTAATCAATGAAGATGCTGATGTTTACCAATGAAAGGATTTTTTCCTGCTAGTACAGAGCCATGAATTAACTATAGCAGGCCCACAGACCTCTGCAGCTCCCTGGAAGTATAATGTGTTGAAAACAGGTTTGCAGCATGTCCTTTTAAATGGGTTGAATCTATGTGGCAGAAGGATGGCATGTTTATTAACATCCCTTACAGACACCAACTGTGCCCGATAAAAACAAAACAAGGGGAAGGGTGTTTTAATTTAATACAGACTCTATAGCAAAACACACAAACATGTACTGGGGAGAGATTAAAGCAAGAAAAAGGGAGAATGTTTCTGTGCAACTGATTTTCCTCATGCGTCTCCGTGAAACATTTTTGCTCAGTTCTGCATACTGTTTCTTCACAGGTTACGGTGTACCTCTTCAGAGCTGCTTCTGTGTATCATTTCTCCCAACTTCGCTGTTCGTGTCTTGACCTAGATTGAATGGGATAATTTACTCTAAATGGTACTTCAGTGTTGGGTGATAAATTATGTGTGATGATATAGATAATGATGTCTACAAGGAAAAAAGAGGAACATTCAGCTGTAGTTACTCTCTACTCACAATCAGCCGCATCCTTGGTGTTAACAGACTAGTGCCATCCGCAGGGTGACCTGACTGTACAGACTGTTGGAAATTGCATGCTAACATTGCCAGAAGCCATTACAGGTTATTCTTATTGACTACTGTAATTATAATAAACATTATGTTCCAGGGATGAGTTCTTGGCTGTATTGGATCCGTGACATCCAGCTCCCATGCATTTCAGCAGGCTGAAGATTTTGCCTAAGCCTTTTGGAGAGACTTATCCTAGTGTTTTCTTGCAATGAAGAGGCTTTGCATGAGTCTTGTTTATATCTGGCTTTTTTGAGGCCCATATTCAGCCAACCTCACTCATAAGAGCCACTTAATACATACCTGCCGCATACATATCCAGCAAAGCTTGGAAGTGGAGTCTAATCCAAGGGGACAATATGGAAAGAAAAGATGCCCATCTGACTCTTCCTCCCCTGAGACAATTACTTAATGAATGATGATGATGAATCACATGTTAATATAAAGTCACAACAAATACATCATCGTACAAAGGGAGGGTGTTATGATGCTCTTATTTTGCAAATTTTTTCAGGGATCTTTGGTGAACATGCCTATCCAGCTGTGGAGAGCAAATCCTATTGCTGTAGCTGAAAGCATGTTTCAGTTAATAAGATGCTAAAGATCAGGCAATGTAAAATCTATTCTTCACAGGCTGTGGGCACAGAGCATGTCACTCATCCTCTCTGTACTTTAGGCTCCTCGCCTTTTAGGGAAGTGATTACTGATTCAGAATAAAAGCCCAAATCGTCACTTAAGAATTAGTATTTCATTATTCTTTGTACATGGAAAGCAGAGTCTTACAAACTATGCCCCACATTTCTGTATCCTGTAACACAGTTGGCTGGGTTTAATATTTTCCAATTTTCATTTTAAGTGTCTTTGGTTACAACTATACTACTTCTCCCCACCATAACTGTATACCTTCTCCTATAGAAAGGTATACCTACCATCTAAAACATATGTAAAGAAATCTAACCAACAAGGACTAGATGAGATGAAGTTCAAAATGATTTGTTGGGAAATGGAAGTTTTATAGAATAAAATCTTGGGGGAAAAATGAGATCGAATTGCACAAAAATGGTTCCACAGGAAGACACTCTGTTGTGATAACATTTTCTTGCAGTTCAGCCTAAATGAGACTTAAAAAGAAATGTGTCCTCTTAATCCTGATGAAGCCAGAAGTGTAATGGGTGCTGCACTAAGAGTCTTCCGAGGAAGCTGAGAGCACTGTCAGAAGAAAGAAGATTACTTGGGGAGGGAGCGCACAAAATCTAGCCACCAGTTTTGGCAGTCTTTCTGCAGAGAAATATAACTTTAGTTACCTGAATCGTAAACATAAAGCTGTAATCCTGGTGTTTGCCTGGATTCATCTGGAATCCTTTAAAAAAAAATATGTAAAACAAAACACAGACAAATAATGCAAAACAAATACAGACACATCATCTGTTCAAAGCAGTTCCTTGTAATTAATCAGTGCTTTGAGGTGGAATTGTTCAGCCTCGTCATTGTTCATTAATTAAGAATGTGATGTTAGTGAAATCTGTTGACAAAAGTACGGCTGAGCCCAAGCTCTAAGACTGAGCTTTTGGCCGAGCGGATTAATGCGGACACATTTCATTTCCTCAGTCGGTCCAGCAACACAGAGGTCTCCTCACTCCCGCATTAAGGTCATTCCATATCACTGAACAGCTTAAGGGAGACGTTGTGAACGCAAGGAGTCAGGCCACAGGGAAGGTGGTGTGTGTGTGATTTTTGTTGTGAGAAAGCTATTAAAATAAGCAGAAGACAAGTCTTGAAGGAAGATTTATGTAGCTTCACATGGCAGTATTGGCTTCCTACATCTGATAGGACAAAGGACCCAAAAGTTGCCTGAAATGATATACTGCAAGCAGGATTTATGGTGATTTTAATGTGACACAGAGCAGAAAATGTGTTCTCGGCAGGATATTTATGCCTGCAATTTAAAACCTGTGCTTTGATTGTTCTAGATGATAGCAAGTTTTCAGAGGCCATCACAGTGCTACTTACCTGGATTGAGCGAGGTGAGGTGAATCGTCGCTCTGCAAACCAGTTTTATTCGATGGTGCAGTCAGCCAACAGCCACGTCCGCCGGCTCATGAACGAAAAGGCTGCTCATGAGCAAGAAATGGAGCAAGCCAAGGAGAGTTTCAAAAATGCCTTAACAGGGATCCTCACTCAATGTAAGTAACTCCTTTTTGTCCAGTGTTGTTGTAGTGATGGTGGTGGTGGTGGTAGTGGTTTTTTTATCTTTTTGTTTGTTTGTTTGGGGGTAAGTAGTTGCAATGCAGTCATATTCTACTTCATATCCTATTCCATACTCTATGGCAATTTGGAGGAACAAGGACCATTCCTAAGAGCTTATTTCTCAAGGTGAGCAAAGTTTCAGTAGTTTTTTTATTAATAGATGAAGATGTGCTCTATGCATAATGTCTACTGTTGCGTAGACATAACGCTTCAGGAACGGACCAGACAGAAGCCTCCCTGCTCTAAGCAAAGATCATGCCTTTGTGGAGAGAAGTGATATGTAGCCTGTGCATTGCAGCTAGTTAACTAGGCCAATTACAGAATAGAGGACCATTAGGTTATATTTTTAGCCTGGGTTTAGGTAAAAGGAAGTAGGATTCAGCAACTTTTAGGGATACATTCACAGTGTACAGGTCACCCCCACAGTAGAAGAATATGCTGTACTGCTGCTGGCATCAGGACTGCTTGGCTGATACAATGCCAGTATTAATTTGGCAGATAAACTGCCTTAAATATTTAGTGCTGGCAGCTATTTCCTTAGTACAGAAATATAATCAAAGAAGTTACCTTAATGAGGTTCCTCATAAAACAATAATCATCAGCATACTTGCCTAGAAGTGTTCTTCAAAAGGAAAGAAGAGAGGAGAAGAGAGGAGAAGAGAGGAGACGAGAAAAGAGACGAGACGAGAGGAGAAAAGAGGAGACGAGAGGAGAAAAGCGAAGTGAAGCAAAGCGAAGCAAAGCGAAGAGAAGCAAAGCGAAGAGAAGCAAAGCGAAGAGAAGCGAAGCGAAGCGAAGCGAAGCGAAGAGAAGAGAAGAGAAGAGAAGAGAAGAGAAGAGAAGAGAAGAAGAAAGGATAAAAAAGAAAAGACAAGAAGAAAGGAGAAAGAAAACTAATTTCATTGTTGCTGGTTTTTAACATGGCTGCTCATGGCTGCTCAAGCAAGAGGCTTTATGGTACTAAAAAGGGTGGAGCCTGAAGCCAGCTCTCATATGCAAGTTGAAAACAAAACCCAAGACTATTTACCAGATGGAGGGCAATGCATTTGTTACATTGTAATTTCTGAATCACACCCCTAATCTTTACATTAAAAAAAAAAGCCCTAAAGGCTTTTCTGCAATATTTTTCTGGTCCCTCAGTGGTCATCCTTCAGAAGTTAAGGCTGAAGGCAGAAGTTTGGATGGACTTGCCTGGGTTAGGAGAGCAGCCCCTGGAAGCTTCCTGCGTATGTGATGGAGAGCTCAGCATCTCAGAAGACCAATTCACCCCAGGGCACATGTCCTTCTAATTTAAGAGCTTAGGAAGAAAGATTCTGGGCTAAAGGCATTTGATTTCTGAGGACATATGTTCAGTGAGTAAATTTTAAAGAGCAGCTAATTCCCTTGGTAATTTGCTAGGCAATGTTGTCTTCCATCTCAGCATCTAAAAGGCAGTGTGAGGAGCAGAGACGCAGGCACCATGCATGGCTGTGCTGTTCAGTTCACACCAGGGCCTCTGTAGTTTTGTGTGCAACAGCCAGCCCTAGCATTCGGAAATGCCTTCTTCAGCTGCATTAAAAAAAAATCCCCCATTGTCAGCAGGCTGAACTTTAGTTAAATCAGTCTAAACTAGCCCGTTTGTCACCAACTGTTGTAGAACATCTGTCACTTGGAAATAGAGATCCCTGTAGTTTCAGGTGGAAACTTGCAGTTTTGGCTATCTGGTTTGTTCCTGTAATGTGCTGAATGCTGAACTTACAAAAACAGAAATAGGTCTGGCTTCAAAACATGAGTTTCAGAGTGCCACAGTCACAGCAATGCCTGGAAGAAGAGAGTTTCTGACAGATCTGGCCTAGGAGGACAAGGTCAGCAAAAAAACAGGCTCAGGGAAAGGTATTACACTCTGTGGATTTTATAAGAACAAATTTTACGAGCTTTCCAGATGCTCCACATTGGTTATTTTATAAACATCATAAACATTGGCCATTATTAACATTAATGTGTCTTATTAAAATTCTCTGCAAAGTTGCTACGAACAGATGGATGATGGTTTTGCTTTACACGTGTATATGCCTGAGATTGCTAAACATGGAGACTGAGAAATGAGCTTCCCTTTTTCAAGAATTTTCCTGTATTTGAATTGATCTGAGGAATGTTTTTCATGCATCCTTTTCCATTGTTTTCCCACAGCCCTGTATAATTGGTTACAATGTCACTTGCTTTATGAAGAAGAATTTGAAAATACTAGATGTCCAAAATAGGTGTGTGTGGTCTATTAAATTCTACAGAGTGGCAAAAAACCACTTCTGCCATTCTGCAGTAAAGATCCAAAAGTCTAGTGTAATGCTGCAGCTGTGTGGCCATTTGACATAAATATTACAGTATTTTTAAAATACCGTGTGGCATTCCTCTGTCATGAACTAGGTCAGATGTCCAACTCCGAGCTGACCATTCTGGGCTTTCTTTGCAGTCAGCAGAGAAAAATAAGCATCTGCAGGGAATGAGTCATCAGACCAACCTCGTGGTGCTCTTCCAGTGAGATAAATCATCCCTTGGAGATGTCATTTTTTCTCTGCTGCCCATAGAGGATTTGCAGGAGGCCTAGCTCAGAACCAGATGTCCAACTTTTTACAGGCCTTGTTCAGAGCAGATTAATCCCACTTACTGTGTGTAGTCTTGGACATAGAAGGACGTAGCGTAAGGGAAGAACTCGGAGTTAGATGAAAATGTCAGCCTTGTAGCAGTGGATGTTATGGGGAGTGAGGAAGAAATACTTTAAGAAAATGGGCTTCAAGTGCACTCACCTGGAACACACACACTGTCTCTGTGGGTCTCAGTATAAAATGCTTTCTTATTAATGAGGATTAGTGTGGTCAGAACATTTCAGCTTATGGCCCAGCTACTAAAGAAGTACAGGTATTGAAATCCCTGCTACAAATTTCTGCCTGGAGGTATTTAGAAGATTACCAAGCGGATTACCCCTAAAAATTTGGGTCAAGTGTTCAGCACGTGAATTAATTACCTGACCAAGATACTTGTGCCAGGATAATCTGTGAAATAAAGTGTATTACTGCTGTCACATCACCAATTTATAGCCCCTGATTTAAGTTCTACAGGGAGTCTTAGCCTTGTTATGGTGCTTCTTCAGTTATTTAAGGGATAAAGAGAGAAAAATATCCACTTCCTTCTCTTTTATTAAATTATTTATTTTTTCTAGATTTGACTCTGTGCTTAAAATATCGATTGTTTTCCAGGATTTTGGATAGTTCTGTCTTTGTGGTCTAATTTCTAAATTCTTCCACTTTGCTTCCACAGCACAGTTACATGTGACACTGCTCCCTGACTTGCCATGCATCTCCGTTTCATTTCCTCCCAAACCACCTTTTCAGCCTAAGGCTTATAGATGTTGATCCTCATGTTTAAGAAAAATGGAAGCCCTAGAGACACCCGTGTTGGGCTGTTTTTTAGACTACACCAAAGCTGCAATTCTCTCCTCTGACTTTCTCCTCCATGCACTGTAAACTTCTTCTACCTCTTATTGAAGTTTCAGACTATTTAGTGCAGTCTCCCTTGACAACATTTTCAAAAGTAGCTATAGGTGAGTGAAGGTCCAAAATCCCATGTTCAAAAATTAGTTTGATATCTCAAGAGTCAGACACACAAAAGGGTGGAAGTGCCCCAGTATGCAAGTAGGTAGGTACACAGTGTAATGAACAGAAGTGCCCCACAGCTGGGTACTGAGCAGCTTATGACACTCATTTATTTGGTAATTTTTGTCAATTTTACTAATGGATGACTCTTCAAGGGTGTTAGGCACCAGGTCCCTGTCAGGGTCTATGAATCAGTCTCTCGCGTGCCTGTGGGGGAACAGTGGGAGGGTGGTTTTTATCATGGAGCCCCCTGGCCAGATTACTTCCTTGTCATGTGGTGGCCTTCACTTTCATTCTCTCCTTGACCTTCAGGGAATTTCAGTGCCTAGTGATCAGGATGATCTTTTGGAAAGAGGTGTTTAAATACCCTGAATGCCAGTGAAGGAACTGAACTTAAGCCGCCTTCCTTCCAAGAGTGCTCTAAATCGTGAGGTCTGGTGCTCTGAAAGGTGGTATTGACCTTCCTTAGGGCATTTGACAGATGGCTTTTAGGCACCTAATCCAGAATGATGCCAGCTGGAGGGAGATGACTCCCTGTCTCCTGTAGCACTGCACTGAACAGAGAGAACCGCTGCATCTATGGCACATCCCCGTCTAGGGGATGCGTATGTATAGTCTAGCAGCTAGTTAAGGCAGTGGCCTCATATGTATTCCCAAGCGTGAAGCCCTTCCCCTGTACTTTGTAGTACGCCTGAGCCTTTAACCCACCACAGCTGATTACAGATAATCACCAGGGTCTTAGAACTTGTGTAAAAGCCCTGAGTGTTAAAATGTGAGTCTGAAGGTGTGGATAGACACACGGTTCATCCTACAGGGCAAGCTGGAGTATAAACCTACAGAGTCATTTATTCCAGTGTAACTCATCACAGATGTGTCCTTACCTCCTGGTGGACATGAGGTTGCTGGAAAGGGAAGCCAGTTCCCAGCGACCCTGGGATCCCTTTGTGCATTAGCTGGCATCAGGGAGAAGAGATGTGCTGCAGGTTCTCACCCCTCCTTGGCAAGCAGTAATTAGCTCATTGACTCTCAGTAAGCAAGTTTTGAAAACGGAACGTAGACCCCCTAAATCACTTAGACATGTTTAAAGGTTGCCATCCTGAATTTCATTCACAACGGCTAAGTGACAACCCTACTGTTGGCATTAGGCAAGCCAGTGGCAATCCAGTGTAGCAATTCCCAGCACTCAGTAGTCAGGGCCAGTATACACCAGTAGGCCATCCTGGTATTTCCAGGGGACCTTGTGGACAAGCTGCATACCGACACCTTTTTCTTCTGTTTCAGCTACTAAATATCATGCCATCATAAGAAGCAGTAAAAGCAAAACTGTTACAAAGTTTAACGCAATTTATAAGTGACAGGATGCAATCTTCAGTAGTACTGCTGGAGTATTTGTAAATTGCAAAATAGGTTTTTTCACTAACTAAAAAGAAAATGTGGGATCTTTTTCTTGGTACAGTTCTAATTATGGTCAGGGACCAAAACCTTGTAGTTTTTGGCCACTTATGAAGTTTTAAAATACAAGGATTCATATCTGTTGATAAAAGTGGCATTATTAATTCTTTCAAAGAAGGAAAGAGACAGCATCCAAGTGAATCCCTATGTTGCATGGACAATAAGCTGACTTCTGAGAGGGTCAGAAGAAGCACTGCAATTTTCATTACGTCACTGGTGTACCTTTGCCACAAAAGCCATGGTGGTGGCAGAGGAAAAGCCATCTGTACGTGAGTGGTATCCCAGCTTTGCAAGGTGCTATGATCAGAGTGATATGCTATAGTGCTCTGAATCTAACAGCTCCCACGTGGGCGCACTACGGCACTATGCTGATATGGGTGAGGAGGGAAGCAGGGAGGCACACGGAGCAACTGGAGTGTTAGGCACCATCTAAAGCAAGTGCACAGCACCATCAGCCAGAATTTTATGGCAACTCTACCTGCCATTGCCTGCTTTGATTTTTTGAAAATGATCTCAAGATCTGAACTGCATAGTCCAGTTCCAGTCATCGTGTAGATATTCTTCCCATCTTGCTATGGAGAGAAAGTAATTTTCACTCCACAGCCTAATATACAGGGTGCCTGCCACTTCTTTCTGTTGCCAGTAAGCTTGTTTGCTTCTTGCATTGCATGTAAAGGTGTACATGGAAGTAAAAACAAAGATATACTCATCTTTCAAGAAGTTCTGAAACCAAAGAAACCCGGAATTATGAGATGATTATGTAGTTTACCTGCTTAGCTTGTTGCTAAGCATCCTGAGCCCTTTTATTTGTGACACAGGAATACGTACACCTTTGAGCTAATTCAGTAGGGCTGTTCATTAAGGAGAATCAAAGGTTTGGGGAGAAGACTGTGTGTCGTGTCCCTCTCCTTGGGAAGGTCAGGATTGTCACCTCGAGTTTTCTCTCCCTTCCCACTGAAGGACTTTAGTTCTGTATTAGAGTACTCTTTTTTCAAATAGCTGGTAGGTATCTGATATAAATTTCCCTCCTCCCCCACCCCCCCCAAAATAAATTGAAGTTAAATAATTCTGAAGGGAAATGCATTCTCAACAGACTGAATAAAATTCTCCTCTCTTCAGGTTTGATCATTTACATTCTCTGATCTCTCTGGATATGATTTAATCTGTTTTAACATCATCAGTGCCTTCACAGATATAATCTGAATTTTTAATATAAAAAAAGGAAGAAAAAAATTAAAAATCCTTTTTGAGCTTTCTTCAAAAAAGGATTGGGATCAGTTTTGTTTTTCTCATTACAGGTTCACTTCAAAAGTTGCTCTCTTACTTTAGAAAAGGTAGAATTTATTTTGATATGATGGTGATTACTAAAATCACCATTTTATCTGATTTACTTTAAATTCCGTACTGCAGTCCTTTTTCCCAATAATCCTTCCACTTTTTAGTATATTCTCTTAGTACTAAAAATGAACCCAGTTTCATTACAGATATTGAAAGCATCCTGGTTAAAATTCTCTTAGCAGTCAGACTTTTTATATACATTCATGCTTTCAGAGTATTCTTTCAATTGCCCTGCATTAATAACAACTTTTAAAAGGATTTTCCTGCTCTTTAATTGTCCAGTCTTACAGTCTTTCTTTCGTTTGCCAGTGACTAATTCAAAAATCTGAGCTTACTTTGTGTGCAATTTTTAGGTCATCATTAAGCTCTTTGTGAAAGAGACTGAGTCATATAATGTGTTTTTACAGTGCAGCCCAGATCTCAGTTGGTGTCATAGAATGCCACTATAATACAAATAAAAACATTAATCATTCATGTCATTAGTTGCCACTATTACTTTCTACCTTGATGTATTTGTAAAAAAAATTAAATACAAAATAACCTCCACAATCCATCCAGTCCCTTTTGATTAGCTCATTTAGTCAGTGTGCTCTTTGCTTGCTTCTGTACTGATAATTTATCCAGTAAAGCTCAGCTAGGTATCTCTATTCTTTTTAAATTTTCCTCCCATTTTCCATCTCATGTACACACATGTTCTCAAAAGCATTTCTGTCCAGGATGCTGCGGCAGTGGCAGAGAATAGAGATGAAAGACTCCATTTCTATTTTACCGTGCATTCTTATAATTCCTCCCCACTTTCTGGCAGTATAGCCCTTTGTGGTTGCAACCTGTAGCATTTCAGATGATAGCTTATTCCTTTGTGTTTCATTTTCTTTGAATTTCTTTGTTCCTTCCATTGTCTGTAGCCTTCACTCCACCTAAAGTCAATAGGAATCTTGGTATCAATTTAAGCGGAGCCAGAATTTCAGTGGAAGCTCTTCTCCTGTTATTTTTAAGACTTTTTTTTTTTTTTAATGTAGGCCATTAAATATGCATGGTGTTTTATAGCAAAATAAAAACACTGCCTCCCAAGAGATTTCAGTCTAAGGCCCCATTTTGACAACTCATGCCACTTGCCTGGATCCTGCAGGATCTCCTAGATGATGAAGCAAGGTTCAAAGCAAAGAAGCATGTACGTGAATCACATGGAAATCTGTGCTTGGCTTTGAGCTGCCTTGCTGAGTAGAGATGGAGGTAAGGGCCTGATGCTTCACAGAACTGAACTGTAAATGTTGTATGGAAATGAACAATGAGGGATGAGAGTAAGATATTGGAGCAAGGAAGGAAAGATGGAGGTTTCACCCAAAAGGTTTTCTGAGTTGGCTGTGCATATCATGTGGTCTGCACATCTAAAACGTTCAAGCTGCTTCTAAGTGAGTGAATAAACCTTATAAATATGAATATGAATATGAATAACCCTATGCAACTATGACTGGTTGATATACTACTCCCTTCAATAGGCACTAGTCTTGCTTCACGTCAAATCACTGGATTTGTCCCAAATGGTGTAGTTTGTGATGATGACAGAGATGTTATGGGGGAAGGAAAAGAGTTTTGGAAAGGGAGAGACTATGTGTGAGAGAAAGATGGACACACACAGAATAAGGGAACAAAAATACAGAAGAAAGATGAGACTGGAGGCAATAACCAAAGAGAGAAGAGGACAAGTCATGGCAGGCAAGGGAACGTAAGGTACGGCAACAAATGGAGAAGTAAATGTTCCCACATAAGATGTGTGAGATGATTTTTTTTGATTGCCAGAAGATGCTATGGCTGTTGAAGCCTCCTCATCCACCTCTCTGTTCTTTTTCTTCAGCAAAAGAAACCATATTATGCCCAAAACAAACATAGCCCTCCTGATCTCCTAGGAGCATTATAATCTGCAAGATCTCTGGACAATTATTACTTAGAGAGAGTCCCTTCACTTAATGGGACCTGCCAGAATTCAGTCACATTTATGATGTTGCTTCATCTCAGAGTTCCCTTGGGGTTCTTTTTTTGGACAGGCTTACCAAAAATAGTTGTTCCTACTTTTGCTATTTTTAAATCTGAGAACTGAAAAAAAGGTCTGCCTAACCATAAATAACAATGAGAACAGCTAATTAAATGCAGTGCATTGCGGATGGCTTATAATCCTGTCAAGCTGATGAAGAAAGTAGCATTTATTTAATCTTCCTTTGAGTTAGCAGGATGGGGGGGGTTGTGTGTGTAAGGGGGGTTTTTTTTTGTTGTTTTTTTCTGAATGTCAACACAAGGTCCATAAAGTCTGTTCTGTAATATAAGACGGTGGCATTAAAAGAGCAGGTACTGTACATTTGTACCTGCCCTACTGTGTTGTGCTGGCCTGATGTCAGGTTCCTGTTTGTTGAGAAATGACATGGAGGTGAAGTGGTCTTGTTGAGTCCAAGTGATTTATCACATGGCATGGCGCCAGCACTTGCTGTTACACCAAGCTGTCAGTTTCTTTATTGTAAATTAAACCACGTTTCACAACCTAAAAAATTTTCAGAGCTTTTTTGTAGACAGATTTTCTAGCAATACCTTGCAGGGCAAAGTGGACTCTCTTTTATCAGAGTTTTTTTATTTCAAAGTTTAACAAGGAATGTTCTTCCATTTCTAGAACTATTAATTGTTGCTATACATACCTCACACAAGTTACTGTACAGGTTTCAGCATAAATCCTGAAAATGGGGCATTTTCAGTATCCCTATAATGCTCCTTCTTTTACTCTTCCTCATTGGGTTTCTTAGCTGAAAGAAGAAGAAAGGAAAACAACAGCTGCTGACACTGAGGTTTGATGTTTTTACAAGACCAGGGATTATAATTTGTGCTGTGGTATAAGTATTTTTTATTTTGTCCTTCATCTATGTGGAAGAATCTGCTTATTGTATTATGAAAAAATATTTCTTCCTGCATCACTCAGGTGTAGACCACTGACATTCACTCAGCCTCTTAACCCACGCAAGCATGTTGACTAGAACCAGTCTGAATCAGATGGAAGAGGAAGGGGGATCAACCATCAACCCAGGCACACCTCCTCCTGGTCTCAAACACTGTAGGCCTAGTCAAAGGGAAATGTAGAAATAATATAGTGTAATTTAGGGAGAGGACACTTAGAATTGTTTCTCGTTCTTTCTAGTATTCAGGTAGGTGAGACAGGGTAGACAGAAGAGGAAAACATCCTTCTTCCTCTGGTAAGCCTTGTAATGGCTCTCTGCAACACCAAGACCTCTGCATCAGGATGAGAGCAGAAAAGGTGAGACTGCTAGTAAAAGGTGACCCCACTGGCTCTGTCTATAGGATTAAATTAAGCTGAGCTAGGGCAGGCTTGTCCATACTGTTCAACCGTAAGAAAGTTGTTGCTCTGGGCCAGCTAGCATTTTCCCACACAACGTGGGTACAGTTTAGAGTTTGGTGCAGGCCAAGCAGTTTCCCTGAAAAGTATCTTTCTGGGGAGAGAGAAGGGTTGCTGCTGCAGGGACACTCAGCACGTTGTGCCAGTTGGTTTCAGGGAACGAGAATGGTCCCTGGCTGGTTTTGATCACTAGTACAGATGTAGTTGTTGGGAGTAGGGTAAGTTGAGGAATGGCAGCCTTGCAAGCTGACTTCCCACACAGCAAAACAATTTGGGAGATAAATCACTGGAGGCACCATTCTCTTGGTCTGTCCAAAAAGGTGGAATTTGTGGGTATAATAGAGAAGTCCTATTGTTTTCTCCTTTATCATGCTATGTCTTAAGACTATGTCTTAAGGAACCTACAGCCACCCAGACAGCAAGCAGACCAAACAGTAGCCTCCTCTTCTCTGATGGAGTTGCAGCCATGATTCACCTTCTTTTTAATACCCATGGATTTTTTTTAATTAAAAAAACCCAACAACAAAAAAACCCAAACACAAAACCCCCACAAAACCAAACCCAAAACAAAACAAGGATGCCATTTATTTGTGGCAGTTGAGTCATTTTGCATAGCTGTCAAAATCTATGTCTTCATTATACAAATCTGTAATGACATTTGCTTACATACCCAGCTGATGACCAGCGGTATGCTTCACTAGGACCCATTATCCCTTGCATTATCTGCAGTCTTCTCCAGGGTGATATTTCCAACTTTTATGTTTTCCTCCTCTGCCAGTCAAAGGCAATCACATCTGTTTCTCCCTCTGTGGCATGTGAATTGGGTGACAGGGAGGGGCTGCAGGTTTTCAGCTGTAAATGTGTGAAAGGCAAATTCTTTTCTGAAAGTGAACAGTATCATAACCAAAAGAGTGAGAATTTGGCCCAGATTAATTAAAAAAATATATGTTTCTTTCATTACTCTGCAATCTGTCTACTGTTTCTCTTATTGATGTCACATGTCATTTGCCTATGTGCAATTTTAGCCTTGGACTTAATGCTAAGTTCTGTTCAGTATGTGACCAAATGCCTTTCAGACTTTTGCCAAAAATATTCTCTTTCCTATCCAAAACTGACCTGGAGACTCTAATTCATTCACTTACAGCATCTAGCCTTGACTACTGTAATTCCTTGGTTTGCTGGGCTTGGAGCCAAATCAATTGGCAGACTCCAGCTTAGTCAGAACTCAGCAACAAGGCTTCTGACCCAAACCACGCCAACTCTATATCCTCCCTGTGCTGCGAATCTATATTTGAAAAGCATGTTATACATTTACTGTAACAGTTTCCTTTACACTGTAATTTTATGGGTGGAATTTTTCTTTTACCTTGCATGTCAACTGTTGCACTCTTACAGAATTTTTCTGAGCTAAATTGCCATGTATTCTACTCTTGCACTTACAGTAATTTAGTGCAAAGCCCTTTTCATCCTGTATCCCTAATTGGTGGAATTTGGAGTGAAATTCTACATGAAATCTGATTATTTTATCTGCCAGTGATGACTTTTGTTTTTATATTAACACATTGTGTTTCAGTTTCTATTTTGTTTCTTTTTTATTGTAAGGCATTATAAAACATTTGATTGCTGATGTTCTTTATTATTGCATACAAGAAATTAAAAATAATCATGTATGCATGGCAGCTGATAATGTAATAAGGAAAGGAAAAATTGAGTACTTCTTGTCTCCTGAACCCAAGGAGAAATTTCAGCCTTCACTCAATCATGTATTTAAAATAGCCTGCTTGATAAATGTAATGGAGGGTAAAAGTATTCTCTCTACCTCTTAATCTACAGATGAGGCTATACTTTGGCTCTCATTTATTTCAGTTCTTCTCTGGTAGTATCATTTTCAAATATCCTGTATCAAATATTCTCTTGCCCTGGAGATATTCTAGTTTTCCCTTTAATCCAATCTTGTATGCAACTTCTGCAGGCATCGTTTAAGGGATTTTTGTTGTTGTTGTTGTTCCTAGTTTTTCTGATTGTTTTTACATTTATACTTTATAACAATACCCTATTCTGGTAGCATGTTTTATGGCAACAGAAACTGAGGTTTAAAATTTCTTTTAATATGCTTACTATGAGCTGGCACCTCTAATAAAGTGTATTGTAGTTACACCGCATTTGTTAAACATTGACACTTGCATATCACTCTAGGCTTAGTTGTTTGGGTCTTTTTAGTTATTTATAACTCAGCAGAAAAACAATTAGATAATAATCCTTTGTCTGAAACATGCCACATAAATTACCAGCTGCAGAATAAGTCATTAGGAAAGATGCAATTATTTACATCCTGTAAGTTATATTGATAGGAAAAACAATGATGTGGTATGGACCCTTCCAGAACAATGCAGTTCTTTAAACCCTAATTTAGTAAGGAAACAGCTTTGCATATGGTCAATGAAAATTTGATATAGTGTAGAACTTACCAACAGATGTTTGACAATGAATATTTCATGTTACTTAATAATCCTACTTACCAGTCACAGTTGACAGTACAGTGCATCCTAGAGTTCAAGGTGCCTTAGCGAGATAGATATGATCTGTTATTTCATTTTGGAAATTTCTTTCTGGAGGTCAGGAAATAGTCTGAAAACCATGGTCAGCAGTGAGACAGAGAATAACTATTTCACTCAGATTCTGCAGATATCAGCCCAAAATCTGGGGCCTCTCTTTGGCCAAATCTTACCCAGACATGGAGGAAAAATGAGTTAACTGGAGAGTTTCTCAGCTGATATAAACTCTGCTGGCTTCCCCTGAGGGATGAATCTACCATCTTTACAGGCTGTGCGCTGCTGGATCACTTACCCACACAAAGTTGATCCTGATCAGGGGTGGGTACATTATGTCTTGTCTTCCAATTACCCAGAGCACAGGAGTTATGCCAACTTTAGGCTTCCAGGGTGTCTGTGGGAGAACAAATGAATCTTGATGCGACATGAATTAACCTACGAACAAATGTGAACTGGCAGAACAGGTTAATATTGGATTGCCATCTCATAATACATGAATGCAGGATTTTGATGCAGTACAAAAAGATGTGAAGTCACTTTCCTGTACTGTCAAACCATGGACTTGGCTGCTCTTTAGCTCTCATGTAATGCTTGGAGACCTTTTAGGTTGGGTGTTACCTGTGGGTGTTTGTAACACTTCATAGCTTAGATTGCTGTGTATATTGAAATTGCTGTACGTACATTGACACTTTCTTTGAATAGAGAGTAGTGGGATGTTGGTCTTTGATAAGTACTAATTTAATATTCTCCTCTACATTTCCCTTTTTTTTTATTATTCCTAGCTGCCTATTGCATAAAGTTTCTTTAAATGCCTTGATTTTTAGCATCTAGTACTCATAGTATCCTAACTCCTTTAGTTTTTTTAATTCCTGAAAGTTAGGTAAGTGAAGGAGATCCTCTTTGTGCTCACTTTGTCTAGTGCAGTTATGCAAGAAAAACTCTTTGACATCTTCCTAGCTTGTGTTTCCATTGAGAAGAGTTTCTGAAATGATCAGATAATGACTTGTGATAAATCTTAGCACCTCTTCACAGAATGGAAATTAAACACTTTGAAGTTCAAATGTTTTTCAAAATTCAGATGATCTTAATACCTGTTAGTGGAAAATAGCAAACCAGCTCTTCCTCATATCTTTATGAATCTTTTCTACTTGAATTTCCACTTGCAAACTAAAACCAGATTGTTAATTAAGCAAGATTTTCTGAGCACCTGGGTCATCAACACAACGATAGTAATTAAATTCTAGCCTCAGTTTCTATACATATATTAATAGTGCTTTAGCATTTTCATTCTTTTCAAATTAATTGAATAAATATACACAGCATAACTTCCTTGATACATCCACCCTTCACTCCAAGCAAGTTCTAATAGGCTGAAATTATCACATCTGCTATTAAAACTTGAATGAATCACAAATGGATCAGATCATCCCAGTAGTTTTGAGGCACCTTCTTTAGTATGAACTACATATAAGTATTAATTTTAAAAGACTACATTTATTTTCTATGGCTTTAGAAGTTAATTAACCAGCCTTGATGATTGCAAAGAAAAACTTCCATATGTGATTCAAAATGTTGTAATCTTCCTGAATCTGAAAGCAGCCTGCAACAGTGGTAAAAAAAGAGAATATAAGAAATGTGCTCCTATTCAAGCAAGTGGGGTTAAATTTCAGATCTAGAGGTGAAAGATACATAACTGACTTACTAGGTGACCTCACCATTTTAGGAAAGATAGGTTGTTATGTATAATAAGATCCTCCACATCTGTGACTTGAGAGGAGGAGGAGAGCAGCCATCGATCAACTAGATGAGAGACCAGATCAGAGGGCATTACAGCACTCCTGCCACCATTTCTCAATGAAAGAGGTGGGAGGGAGGTGCTGCAAGCTGCAGCTTTACAAAACAGTGGACATAATTTCAGCCCAGGAATCTAAAGAGATAAATAGCCAAGAACCTTGACAAAGAGTTGAAGCATTTTTCAGTTTGAGTTCTTAGGTCAGCATAGCTGCTCACTCAGGAGCACAGCCCAGGTCAATTGTAGATAATCTGGATTTCTTGGTGGTTTTGCAGTTAACTGTGCTGGGATTAAAGCAATTTACATCTTGGTCAAAGCATTTCTAGGCAGGTCACTGTTGTGGAAGGACAATGTTGCTTGTAACTGATGTGAAGAGAAAGAAAAGAGTGTTGGGAGAAAAGTTTCTGATTTAGGATGAACGAGTAGCTAAAAACTTAAGGATCTTAATTGTCCTAGATAATTGACCTAAACATTGATGTCTGACTTCAGAACAAATTCATTATAGTTGAATGAGGGAAGCCCATTTCACATCTCTTCTTCATCTTATATGTACAAAAATGCGACTGTTCATGTACATAAACATACATAGGCCATGGACACAGGACAGAATGATCTACCACAGGTGAGCCCGTTTATATTAAATAAAAGAGAAGCAGCAGCTGCAGCTACAGAATGCAGCATTAATGTATGGTTTAGCCCTTCCGGTCTGCTGACAAATTCCCACTATCAGCTAGTCACCCTTCAAAGCAGAGCCTGCTTGTCTTTCACACTTCTGTTTGTACAGCCTGCTCATCTGTACGCAGCTGCCGCAGAGGGACATGTCAGGTTTATGCCTCGAATGTTATTTCTGTAGTCACATACCTATAGCCACACACGCAAAAGGCACGTGGCTGCACAAAGAGTTGTAGCAGACATCACGGGGAAGCAGCTGCATGCGTGTTTTTTGGTACATAGTTATAAGTTGTGTAGACTAAAGTTATGGAGACAGACTTGAAGGGAGACATCTCCAACATTGATAAAATGTAAGTACGAAAGACACATCATTGGATGGATATTGATGATGTTGTTTCAGTAATGACATCATCCATAGACTCCTAGTGTCTTTGCTTTGCTTCTCTATAGTGATCACAACATAAATTGCTTGTCTTGTTTGACTTCCTTGTTCACCAAAGTTGAGCAGATTGTCGCCGTTTTCAACGCTTCTACCAGACAAAAAGCTTGGGACCATTTCTCGAAAGCCCAGCGAAAGAACATAGACATTTGGCGAAAGCATTCTGAGGTTGGTGATTTTATTATTACTTTCTATCCATCATCTCACAGCTGGATTGACACAGAACGAGTGTGATTGTAGCTGGACATAGTGTATTCAGCAATATTTACAGCTACCGTTTTAGCTGTTAATCAACTGGCCATTATACAGTCTCATCTACAGTATGAATTACTCCCATTGCTCTCATTATGATAATAGTCATTAAATAACACTAAGACAGAGAGCAATGTGTTTTTATTTTTCATGCAAAATTTGGGAAATCATTGGAGGATTATGTTTACTATCTAAAATAATGAACTGAAGTAGTGAAATTAGGAACAATATTTTCAACTAAGGATAGAATTAAGAATTATTTCTGTAAAGTATCTTTTTAGGAGTCATCGTGATCTGTTTTTGAAAGAAGTATTCTGTAGCACAGATTTTTTTTTCTCATTGTGCCATCATATGGTCATTATAAGATGACTTTGCCTGAAAAAAAAATAGAGAATTTCCTTCCTAAGTAATGACTTACGCATATTAAGTCCAGAATTATGACATACTCCTTCCCATTTGCTTTATGTTTATCTTTAAAAAAGTAGATACATCACTTGTATTGATTCTAAGTATTATGCTTGCAAAGGAACCAGTATAAATGTAATCATACTACCACACAGAGTTAGCAATGTGAGACCATGCATGTGTGACTGTCATAAGCATGAGCAGAGGAAATGGGATTCTAACTCCCCTTGCTACGAGTGGCAGCAAAGGAAGCACTAGACCTCATCCTGTGTTTTGGTCATCCAGCTTTCGTTTTTAATTCAGTATACACGCTATGAGCCTGTATTTTAAAAAGTAAGTACCGCTGTCTTTGTTTTCTTTCTTCCTTCTTCCTTTTTTTTTTTCCAATATGAGCAACTTACATACAGTTGGTTTACCTTCATATAGTACAGTATGTTGATTGTTACTATCACAGTCCTCTAAATGATTTTTCTCTGTCTCAGAATAAAAACTTTAGAAGGTAAGGTGCACTTATTTAATTATTTTGTAGTACACTTGTAAAATAAGTGTTGTACACTTAGTTTGAGAAACACTAAAGTGCTGTGATATAAATCATTTGGATAACATTTTAAGTGCCCATTAACTAATGCTAAATTACGGTTGAATACCAATGGCACTAAATGTAACATCCACATGAATACCAAATGAATTCTTTATTATCAGTGCTATTATGGTGAATACCAAATAACTTCACAATAATGGGACACTTAAAATAAAATGTTAGCATAATTTATTGGTACAAACTGTATTTTGCATTTTATTCACAAATATTTCATGTAAGTAGTGGATAAAGCCTTTGTTCAATTGAAAGGTGGGAAGTTGGGGATTGATGTTTGTCTTATCTTTTAGAGAAGTATGAAAATATGATTTGCTAGTAGATTATTTCAATTATGTTAAGACCATCCCTTCTTAAACTAACTTTCTGTAAAGGGATGTGGTGTGTCATTCATTTACTGGCTTCTAAATCTTTAATAAACTGAAATGTGTAAGAGTTGGACTTTTCAGAAATGTTAATTCATTACTCATTTTTTCAAATATTATTGCCTTTTGTTTTTCAAAGAAGAGGACAACAAAAACAATTCAAAACCATGTGAAGGCTCTTGCTAAACCAATATATTTTAGAAATGCCTGTTTTTCAGATATGAAATATGATGGAAATGTACCAAATGGCATCTCTGATTGAAATCGTATTTTCTAATCATGACATTATCTGCTACTTTGTTTAATTACATGATCACCTTCCCTTTTTTTCTGAATTTAGGAAAGCTTTGCTAGAAACCCAAACCCAAATCAAACACTCATGCACATAGACATTCTCCATGGAAGATTATTGGCTTTGCTGATAATGTAGACATTGATGCATCAAGGACATTTATTCCCTAAAGAGGGAGTAAATGTACGCGGATGTCTGCTCATGTATGCAGTATACTTCCCCAGGAAAAAGTGCAGGTGGCCTTTTCCAATAAGGAATTAAGAAATGGCTTGCTAATTTCTTCCAGAGGTGCCTCTGATTACATGAGACACTGGTTGACAATTTACCTTTTTAATAACTTTTTTTTAATTTGAAATTTTTCTCATGTAAAACGCCCACTAATTAGCCTCCTTGCCTTTGCTGGGATTAACGGACACATATACATTTATCAGAATATTTGAGATCTGCCAATGAACCAAGGGTACAGCTCAAGGGAAACGCCTTCTCTTTTTTCACACAGTCCCTCTCTGACAGCTTATTGTTAATTGCACAGGGCAGTGGTTGGACTCCTCAATGCTGTCTCCTCCTTCCACGCAACTCTTCCTTGTTTCAAAGATTTCAAACCACCTCTTTGGGAATTAAGCTCTTTGTTGGCAGAAAAATTAGCTGTCTGCGGACTGAAAAGGCCTACACTAATCACAGTGCAGCATCCCCATGTTACACCTGACAGGATTATTAGGACAAAATAGAGTCCTCTCAATCTTCTCAGCGCTGCCATTAAAAAGCCAGCCGCTACACCCGCGCCGGCTTTTCTACGCAGAACAAAGACCGTCTAGACTCCCACAAAGCCCGCGTGCCTGCTGATCGTTTACCTAGTGACATGTGCAGGGGCTCCCTGCCTGCCTGCCCTTGCGGCGGTCGCCCAGAGACTGGGCTGTCCGTGCTGGCACTCGTTTTGGATCAAGATGCACAGATTTTCAGGACAGCGTTATGGGGCTGCGTCTTTGAAATCCGAGGCGATCTGGGCATAGGGACAGAGGGTGAGATTCCTTTGGCCAGCATTGGGCACCTAAAATATAGAGCGCTCCATCTGCACTGACTGCTCTCATCTCCCTTTACCATCGGCAGAGAGAACTAGGCACTTTTAGGGTGTAGTTAATATGACTTTGTTTAACAGAGACACATACACTTGGCCGGAAGAATCCTACCCCAAGTGGCAGAGAGAAGCAAGAATTATCTATACCTCATGCAGGCTGACAATCTCTTTATCAGTCTGCTTTATACACAATTTTAAGCATTATCCTTGCTGTTAAAGCATTCTCCTAGGTTTAGCAGAACTAGAGATCAGTCAACGTGGAGACTTACTTTCCCTCTTGTTTTCCCTGAGTGTTACCTTTGATAAACTCTGTTCTTTCACAGGAAGGTTTCCCTGTGCTACTGTTGTTATAAATATTCATATACAAATAAATATGATTACAATGATAAATGATGTATAATTAAAATCAGAGCAGTATTAAAAACAGATACTAAATAATACATAATGACTTTATGGAAGTTAATACTGACAAAAGGTCATTTTGGGTTTTAGGAGCTCCGAAATGCTCACAGTGAACAGCTCATGGGAATCCGCCGGGAAGAGGAGATGGAAATGTCCGATGATGACAGTGGTGACAATCCCACTAAAAAGCTGAGAGTAGATGATTCAGGTAAAGCCAAATCCCTCTATAATGTCAAGTATATACAAGTGTTGTTTTTTTTAAAAGCAAACAAAAACTTACATATGAGAAGTGCCATATTAATAGCTGACTATATAAGACAGTATCTTATTTTAAACCTTCATAAATTAATTGAATGATGCAAGCTGTCTTTAGGAGGTATCTGTCACCTGCTATGATCTATAATGATGAAAATTCTCCAGTTCTGCCCTTGGCTGGAAGCATTATGTTTCTTTAGTGCGCTCTCTGCAGTCTTGCATGACAGTATTTCATTCCATGGTTGTAACAATGTCTTATTACGAGACCAGTTGAAGTTATGTTTTGGTCAGTATTCTCTAAGCCTTACCTTTCTTTTCAACAAATACATAATAATGTATAAGCTCTCTAACAAATACGCCATACCATTTTAACTGTGTGTTTTGTGGAATTAACTTTTAAGGGTACATATTTCACAATATGGTACTGCATACTGCATTAATTTGACACTCATTAGATGGCTATCATGAAAGAAAGAACAAGGGTGCATGTAATATGAGTAAAGAAAAGCAACTTTTTCAGCCTTCTACAAATACTCTGCTACCAAGGGTAGACACCAAGAGGTGGCTCAGAAGCTGCCTGAATTACTGACTGGTAACATGATCTGGATGGATGCTTTGCTTGATTTCTTGACATTGGGTAATGAAGTTGTGAGTAGCTAACAAGGGTTTGCTTGTTTAGACAGTCATCTTCAGAAAGAAAATTTACAGAAGCTGAAGCCAAAGCATGATTAGGAGCTGCCAGCCAGCAGTGAGCTTTAAGGAAGGTAAAGAAGAAGGGAGTAATATGGAAAGAAACTGAGAGTATAATGATGAGGATAATTTTGATCTAGTCCTTTGCATACAGGCACCATATTAAGAAAGGAAAAAATTTCATCCATCCAATGGTTTCAAGTCCTTGTATGCCAGCACAAAAGTGTGGATTCAAGCTTACATAGAGAAGAGCTCTTTGGCTCCTCCTGTGACAAGATGCTGTGTGAGGTCGAATGACTCCAAAAGTAAAGACCAAAGGAAGGAGTGTCATTCTTGCAAACAAATTTTTACTACGACATCTCTCCTGAGGGGACATTTAATATTTTTCCTGGAAGAAAACTGCAACAATAAAACTGTAAAGGGCAGCCTTAATTTTTGCTTCGCTAATTGTGTGGATTTGTATTTTCTAGACACCATTAGCAGAATGTTTGGAGCTGAGACAGTGGGTCGCTGCAGACAAAGCACTGCTAGCAATCAGATTTTTATGAATATCTAATCATTTTACCTTGATCATGTCCACTCTTACAGAGGGAAGTTGTTAGAATAACAACAGGAAGGTAGAACCAGAAATACCCACAGCCTGCACGCCAGAAGAGCAGTAATGATGTTTTGAACTGTCACACTTATCAGTTCAGCTAGGTTTAACATATGCATGCTTAGGGCAGAGCTATGCTGGTCATTCTTTTTGTAACATCACAAATAGGAATGTGTGTTTGGTTTTCTTCCATTAAAAGGGACATTTCTATCAAAAGTTTTGATATCTGAGATTTCTACAGTGTTCTATCCCGAACAACTTCCGTTTATTTGTATTGCTATAATGTTGGCACTTGAGTCCCCTCAGTGATAACAGTAGCAAACCCAGTACTGTGCTGCATACTAAATCAGAATTTAGCAACATGAATCCGCTTGAGTACTTGTCCGTCATTGTCCATTGTACCATTCATCATCCTCTTGATCTTAGTGGAGTTGATCCAGCCTGCTGCATCCGTACAGTCACCCAGTTCTAAAATTAATTTTATAGCTTTCTTCTTCCAACATTACACTCTCAACTAAAGCAAGTGCATTTGATTCTTTTGTCATTGACAATAGAGGGAACTTGGAGTTAAACCAAAAAAGTTATTGGGTATAAAACATTGGTAAATGAAAAGAAAGTGAGAGAAGGACATTTATTTTTTCAATTTTATGTACAGAGAAGTGATTCTTCATTCCTTCTTTTAGCATTTTTTTTAAATTACTATTTGTGTTAGCCACCTTCTCTTTTTCTTTTTTTCTTTCTGAGTATGTCATTCCAGAACCACCTCTTTATCTCACTGGAGTGGCTATTTGTATTCACAGTAACCTCTGTTCTACAAAGAATGTCTTTTAAAGAATCTTTTATCACAAAGAAACAATTCTGCAGAGTAAAGAAAACATTGGCATTTTCTTTATTTTTAAACCCTTTTCTTAAAATCTTTGTCTAAATGCTTAACCATGAGAAGGGCAAGGCTTGAAAAACACAAAGAGGATATTGTGCCTCTTCAATTCAAGGACAGCATGCACACATAAAGACTTAAAAGTCTAAATCTGAAAGTGGCTGAAGCAATGAGACATGATGAATTGATTTGGATAGTTCCAGAGTTCTGGACTGCCCGTCCTGCCATCCCAACGATTTTCTTGAGGACATTATTTTTCAGCCTGCCCTACTCGATAGCGGGAACAAGACTCCTGGGAAGTTACCATCCCCAAAGCTACAACAGGTGACAGAGATTCCCCTGTGCTCCAACACCTGTGTCAGGTCTTTTTTCACTAGTTCACCTAGTTAAATCACCTCTAGTACAAGAAGGCTTAATTAATTCAACAATTTAGAATGGGTCCTAAGTCCTCATTCTGTCTTGGTAAAGTGTAGTTTCAGGAGTCTCCAGTGTAATTTGTTCTGTTAGTCAAGTCTTTTTCATTCAGAAATAACTCCACTTCTGTGAGTATCTAGATAGTATGGTGCTGAGTGTGTCACATTTCCTCACAGCTAGACTGGTTAGAATGAAAACTTTCCTCAAGGATATCTGAAATCTATTCATCACCCTGAAAAAAAAGAGGGTGGATTCCAGCCCCAACATTTGAAAACACAGTGCAACACATTTAAGCTCTGAGGCTGTGCAAAAGGACTTCAGTGCCTGAATGCTTATCCAGAATTGCTGGACTTCAGGTTTCAGAGGAACGTTACAGTGAGCTGAGGCCCTTGTACACCATAAGTTCTGGGGATTTGGCGTAGATGATGAAAAAGCTGTTACTAAGAATGTTTTTCATTTTTTCTTCAAGTCGTGCAAGATATTAAGTCATGCAAGAGATCAAGTTGTGGTGCATACCAGAAATCTACTAATAGCCGTTTGTTTGGGAAGATTTGGGCTTGCTACTTGTGACAATGCAGAACAGCTCCAGAGGCACTTGTTGCAAAGTGCATCACTCCATTCTAGACTCAAATCCTCTTCTTTCATCCGCCAATTGCTTTTCTCCTAGTTGTTTATGAACTTGATTTACTGATATCAGTAACTCAGTGGCAGAGCTGAATGAGAATTGGGACCTCCAGCCTCCTGAACCTGTCTTCCACCCTCTAGTCCATGTTGCAGGGCTGGGGCACTGCCTCCTGCGCGAAGACCTTATGCTCCTCCAGGTGTTTTACAGGTCATTCTCCCCAGGCTTAGTTAGTACCCTACTCTATCATGTGCAGGCTGAATCTTCAAGGAAAAGGAAGGCATTGCTACCTGCTTGTTCTGTTGGAGAGTATCTCAAACTGCTGCAAGGACCCCCTGAAGAGCCCCCTAGGGAATCCCATAAGGTGGCTGAACTATCATACATGCCTATTTTATAGGAAAACCTCCTGGTTTCACAGACTAAAGGTTATTTGCATTATGGGGAAAGCTGGCAAAAGGCTGACCTGAGACTGAGTGAATCTCACCTGTACCTGTGGGATCAGCTATTCCTTTAGAATTAATTCCCCCCCCCCCAAATTCAGCCTTTAAACAGTGATTTTTCTGCAATGTGGATTTTGGAGTTTGAAAGGGACAAGAGGATTGCTGAAGTAAAGCTGGGAGATTGCTAAGAAAAAAATAATAATGATGATTGGCAACTCAGTTAATACATTTGAAAGTCAAGGTGCAGCTACTGAAGCATTAGCTCAAGGGAAAAAAAAAAAGAGATACAGTGCCGGAGTCTAGAGGATATATGAAAATCTTCAGAATGATCAGGATTTATGGATGCTTCGTCTCCCACCTGCTGGCACTGGGAGTAAGGATCCACATGTAAAAGCCGCCAAAGTAATTTTGAGAATTAGTGAAGTGAAGCTGCGTGTTGTAGAAAAGAGCTGAAGTTTGGTTTATGCCTAGAAGGCACCTGTAATTTTACTTTAAGGGGAGGTGGGTTAATCTCTTCCTTTTGCAGTTCTCAGTGACGTGCCGTTAATTCTAGCAACTCCAACTTCAGTGAGAGACTGCGGCTGGCACCGCGGAAAAGAGAGAAATGCAGAGTGCTTGCAGAGGGATGTGGGAAGGATGGTCACATGATTAAGGCTTTTGCCTGGGATCCCAAAGCTCTGGGCCAAATCTCAGCTCTGCTACATACCCCCTGCCTGGACTAATCAATGAATTTGTGTTATCTTAGTTCCCTACTATCAAATGGAGGCAGCGATGCTTCATTTCATTCAGCCACTGCCTGTTCTGTCCACGTAGGTGATAAGCGCCTTGGTATAGGGCTCTCTCCAGCTCAACAGACTTGCGGTAGCCCACTCGTTGGGCCCCTGGAGCATTTCACCACCATTGTGTTACCTGCGATGAAGTAACTTAATAACATCTTGGGGACTGCATGTAAATAATAAATTGCAAGTTATGTAGTGCAAGCCCAGTTTGAACACATAAGATTGGCGCTGCTTTCCGAGTCACGAAAGACATCCTCTCTGGTAGGATTTTCAAACATACCTAAAGTAGGTGCCAAACTTAAACATTGAAGCTCCTTCTGTCTTGAACAGTAGCCTGGATCTTTAATGCTCTCCTGAACTGATCTGTCCTGTTTGCAGCATCAGCTAAGTCACTTGCCATAGGAGATAGGCTGAATAGTAGGCAGTCCATCTCACAGAAGTCCTTGTGAAAGGCAGTATTTGAAAGTCACACCTGGGTGCACACAGCATTAAACAGGCTTTGTGATATTGTTCATAAGTCTATCTTGAAAGTTGCAAGCCTGGCAAGTCTTCAAGGAAAGCCTGAAACAACAGCAAAGTGATCTGTGTGATGCTTATTCATCTTTTCTCTGCAATTCAATCCTCTTTTTGCTCTCTCTAAGGCTTGTGTGAATGCAGCGATGCACATGTGGAATGGAAACTGTGTTTTATAGATGGATTAAACTGGTAGGAAAGCTTTATATAGCTTGTTACAACTTTGAATAGAAATTGCTGAGCTTTGTTCTTCCTTTTCTTCCAATTGGCCCAGTGTCATGGCAGATCTCATGTCAGATCTTCTTCCTCCTGATCCCAGGGATCAGATATTTCTCCCTTCCTTTCTTGTAAGTCTAATGTTTGGGGTTTATGGGAGATTTTGTTTTAAACAAAAGTCTGATTTATTTTTCTGTCATTACCTCTCCATTCCGTAGCTTTTTGGCATCAGATCCTGTGAAAGTGAAACTGGTATTTAACAAGCCCATAATTTGCCCATTTTCCTTTTAAACACTTGTTGATAAAGATAATGTAAAGTAACAAAATGTATTTACTTTAGAAATTAATGGGCTAGCATTGCTTTTTTCCTCAAATAAATCAATACCATTTCAAAGCCATCAGCAGCTGGTGTCATAATCAGCCCTGTGCTAATAAACATATAAAGGCATATGAAGAGGAAAATAAACGCTTTTAACAGAAGCTACTAACCAGGTTTTATAAGCAATCTTGAAGAAAAGAACTTATTTAAAGTCTGAAGCTCTGAATTGTCACCGTACTGACACAGTTCCCTCTCTGGCTGGAGAAGACAGCTGAACAACCCTTTTGAGCTCTGTGAGTGGAGTAACTTCCCTTTGAATGGAAATGCTCTGGACACAGCAGATAATCAGCTTTGCTCCCTGGGACCATCAGGGATGATCACTAGAAAGCAGCACAAGATGATTACTCCCTCTACACCAGGAAAACTCCGCTCTAGTGTCTTTCACAGCATGCCAGTTCAGAGCTGTTCTCATCAGGCAGACTCCAATTTTGTGCCTTAAAATGCATTCCATTTTTCCCACAGCTTTTACAAAAATAGGCTGAAATTCAGGAAGCATGTAGGCAGGGGCCTAATTTTATGCCCCTGGTTTTAAGTCCATTTGGCTCTAATAATGCTTCTTGTGCAGCTGAGTTTAGCAGAAATGCCTTGATGAATCAGGGCTGAAGGTAGTTGCCAAGCCTGTCTTCCCTGGGGAAAAAAGACACCTTGTCCTGTCCCAGGTACTGAGCCAGTTCCTCCAGATCATGCACAACACATTGGCTTTGGGATGAAGGTCTGTGCTGGTCCTGTGGACACAGCAGTGAAGGGGTTAACCTTTCAATTTTTAGAGGAAACAGACACTTCAAAGGCATTTTCCTAATATGGGTTTTAGGAGGATGTCCCGTTTACTACAAAACAAGTCTGTTGCACTTTGATGCTTTTCAACTGCCAGAAATACTATTATCTAGATTACATTTTATCATGTTTTCTGGGTATTTCATACTGATAAGGTTTTATGCAAGATCATTACATATGAGAATAGATTTAATCCTGTTTTTAGTAAGCTTTAAGGACACTGAGGGATTATTTATGTAATAAGATGCAAAGTTGCTATGGAAAATGCTATAGCAACCTAACATCTTCACAAAACCAAGCAGCCACTTGTGACAGCAATCTAAATTTACATTTATTTTAGTGTCATTTTATTGACATTCTTAGTATCTCATTTTGACAGCATGTTAAAATATGTTTTGTGTTCATGCTAGAACAAAATTAACAGCATGTTGTTGGGATGAAGATGATGCTTATAATTTTTAGAGATAATTTTAGCATATTTCATTTTGTGTAAATAGCATCAAAATAGTAGTGAAAAGAAGTTTGGGTGCATCCCCTCTATTTGTAATAGAGCAAACAATGCACATTGAAAGTAATATTTTACAAGTCAGTGAAAGCTAAACTGTTTTTATTTGCTTTATATCTGAATGAAAATATTTTTAAGAAAGAAATGATTTTGTTATTAGAATTTATTTCAAATCCTATATCTTTTATTATAACTTTCCCAGTTCAGGATACAGGCTATAATTTTTCATTAGGTTTCATAAAGCAGGGCATCATTTCTGAATGTGTAGACTTGCAGTTTGATAGGGAATTGCCCTATTTAAATGGGACTTTTCTAAAACATAGGATAACAGTACACATTGCCCCTTAGGAAGTTAAACAAAAAAGGAAAGAAAAAACAAACACAAAGCGACAAAACAGTCTGAACTCTGTCCTGTGCTCATTGCAGTTAATAATGAAACTCGCATTGACTTCAATGGGAGCAGAGGCAAGCTCTGTATATTGATTTTCTCCATCCCCCTCCATTAAGAATCCTGAAGTGCGGCTGTAACATTGTTGAAGTGGGATGTCGGCAGCAAAATCAATAAAAGACAATATTAGAACATATGCTGTTTTCAGCTTCCTCACAATCTGATATAGCTGGTATTAGCATTCTTCTCCAAATTACACTTCATGCTTCTATAAAGTGACCTTCCTTATAGTGCCCTTTCCAATATAAAGCCTTTGTGCTCTTACTCTCATATTTAGCCTTCAAGAGAATGAGCCCTATTTATAACAGTGAAGACGGTTGATTCTGAACAGAGCATAAAGAATAGATTCCTTCAAGAGTGGCTTCAGTCTAAACCCTATTTCTGACCTCCAATGAAAGATCATTTCTATTATTGTTTAAACTAAGCTCTTGGTTTTAGGTTTTCTTAATTATGCTGCCCTTCATGCCCTGTTGTTTTTAGAAACCCTTTTCACCCAAACACATTAGAGAAGCTTGTGTATATTGCTTGAGGTGGAGATTTAGGTACCTTCTTATCCACCGTTAAATCCAAGAAACATCAGCCATTGCTAAGGTGTCGGACAAGATAATGATCAGAAAGCAGAGTCTTTTCCAATGTCAGTACAAGCTTCTAAACTCATAATTGCAGGTTTGGGGAGCATCCTTATGTCATGAGACATGCAAGGCTGGCTGAAGTTTCCAAAACATTAAAAGCTTCCTTTTCAAAGCATGCAGCTTCTCGTTCCTTGAGTGTCCAGCTGACTGGCAGTCTGTGATGTGGTTGCATGCCAGGAGTTAAAAACATACCCAGCAGAGCTCATGCTTGAAGCTGGAGGGCCACAGAAACTCCCAAAACTACTACTAGTTAGTGATGCTGGCTTACTTTTGTGAATGAATTTTAGATTCAGAGGAGTTTCATGATGTCCTGCTCTCTGGTTTTGGCTTAAAGACCATCTCAAGAAAATAAGCTTCTTACTAATGACACATATCCATAGTATAGCATTTTTGTGACCAATATATTGAAGGATTTGGTTCATAAAGTTGAAAGCCAAGTGGATTCAAAGCTGCTTGGAGGTGAGTGATCTCCTTTTAGTCTTATTTGGTTTTAGATTCATGGCAGAGAGAAAAGAAAACCAGGAAAACAGAAAAACAGTCCTCTAGGATGTGAAATGACAGAGTGAAGAACTAGATACCATACCAAAACCATACCATTTTATTCCACTTCTCCACTAATTCCAGCATTGAACACCAACATACAGAATTCTAAAGGAGGAAAATTTGTTTCTTCTGTGTTAAAAGAAAGGTGGTTTGTTTTGTTGTTGGGTTTTTTTAATTAGGAATTCTAATTGCTTTTTCTTTTTTTTGGCTTTCAATGGGCAAAATAGTTCACAACCTTTTTGTTTATTTATTCAGCCCTCTACATATTTGATACATTGCAAGTTTCATCAGGTGCAAGAACTGTGCCAAGCATGTCTTTACAGCACTTGTATCCAGTGATTGCTGAGCTGCTGCTACAACTGCCAAGTGCCCACCTCACATGTCAACCAGGGATCTCTCTGGAGAGATTTGGGTGGTTGCTAGTCCACACCACCAGTTTCTCCATTGCTTCTTTGTCATGTGTCAGACATAGACTGTCTTCCCTCTTAAATTTGTCTGAGCTCTGGAGACAAGTGAGCACTTTTAACAGTCGAGGAAGAACATGATAAAAAGCAATAGCTCTCCCCATGTTGTTCTATTATCAGATAGTCATCTGTCTCATCATGTTTTGTTGATAGGTTTTGAGATGTCTGTGCTGTTAGACCTTGATCCCACAAGCTACTGCCTGCTGCTCAGAGTGTTTGCACTCACCTTCTGCTCAACACCCACAGATACAAAGTCCTAAGCAGTCGCTTACCCCGAAAGTCTGGTACAAGGAGTATTTCACAGTTATCTCTTCAAAGTTACATACTTTTTGGAAATTTCAATAAATTGTCTGTTTCTGAAAGGACTAGAAGTACCACCAGGCTCTGTAGAACCCTGTCATGTGCAAGTTTGCAACACATTTTATTTTTTAGCGGCTGAGAAAATACCTACTAAACATGTTAAATTGTGGAGAAGCACAGTGGCCTCTATTTGCAGATACTGAACATGCTGGAGGCAGGATGGAGGGGAGAAAAGGAGGTTTGGGCTTGTAGGTACAGCTCTTCTGGACACTCTGCCATTCACATAAAGGATAAATGGCTCAAGAAATGCTGTCTCTGAATGTGAGAGTCAAGAAATTACAAGCTTCATGCGATCATTTGCTTATGCCTTCTAAAGAGGTAAAAACATATTCCCATTTTTATCTAAGGCCAAAGTAACTGAGCAAGTATTTCAGTATTATGCACAATTTTAAAAGAAAAATTATCTCAGCCCTCCAATCCAGTACAAGGTCAGAGAGACAGCTGGATAAATGCTCTCCTGCAATTTAAGGTGCAATAGAATGTTGTACAACAGTGGTTTATCCTCACATTTATAGAAAGCACTTTACGTTTACAAACAAAATTTGCCTAAGTCAAAACAATTCAAACCACCACAGTCACTTAAAACACTCAGATCAGCCCTTTCTTCCCTAATGAATGTGACAAATTGAGAGATTCACGTGCACACTGTCAAGTTTGTTTCCAAGTAACAACGACAGTTTCTTCACATTTATAAGTCTTACAGATTATTTTTTTCAAGATGTCGCAGTGGTGCTGGGCCTGAATGTAATTCCTAGTTCGAATGCCAACAGTAGCAATGCAGCCACACGTCTTGTAAATGCCAGTGTTTATTGTTTAAGTCTGAATAAAAATATAGCAATTACTTTGACTCCTAAGAAGTAACCATCAGTAACCCACCTACACAGAGGTTTACCTATATACACTAATGTTTGAATATCCTAAGTAATTTATGTATTACATGTACACACATACATACAATCTATTTATGCAATATACATAAGATTAACATAACATATATGAAACACTGAGCATTCATCAGCTTCTCTTGTGCTATACAGAGTTCAAATGTCTGAACCCTCCGTTGCAAATCACCATTAATACAAGCAGCGTTTTTCCATTAGTGATGTGGGAGAGGGTCATCAATGCCACTTGGCATCTCCCCAGTAACCAGCGCTTTTCTTACTTGAGTGAACATACTCCTTCGCCCTCGAGACTAAAATCTCCTCTGTTCATTTTTAGTGTTACAGGAATACAGTCATTTTTTTAATACCATTGATTGGAGGAAAAAGTCACTTCTTTGCTGGCATCTTTAAAGCACAGTCTCTATAAAAGTGTAACAGTTCTATTTCTCAATTATGAAAAAAAGCAGAACCTCTAAAAGAGATTCAGTACTTGATTAATTATAGTTAATTAAGGCAGCAGTTACTGGTAAACATAAAGTATCTGAAAAATTCACCTCATCACAAACCAAATGCTCTAATAAGCAGTGAAAAGGAGTGATTTTTACTGAATTTTGAAAATATCTGAGAACTGCTGCTATTTTTGAGCAAAGTTATACCCCTGCATTTTCTTATGATGGCTTGCTTCCTATGCCCCTAGTTCAAGAGGAGAACCAAGCAGGAAAGGCAACGCAACAACCAACCCAACCAACAGTCCACTCCTCACAGTTGTCTGTGCAGAGCCAACTCTTCCCTCTCCTGTCCCCTCATGCATATGCCAAGTCTGTTGGGCTTGGTACATATCATGGGTGGTGGTAGAAGAAACGCAACCCAAAAAGGAGAGGAAAAAAGGGCCCTTTGCTTTGAAGAGGTGACCTGGAGAAACTCGTCTCAATGGGGCAGATTAACTAGCAACTGTCAAAATATCATTTATGAACTACGTAGAATCCTGTTCTCCAAAGAGATGCTGTCAAGTAAAATAGACCTAAAATGTGACAGGCTTTGATATTATTGTAACAAGGTGGTCTCTTCCAAATTCTAAATACTCATTTCAGTAATGTGATGTGACATCTTTGTAGGAAAAGTCCCAAACACTTAATGCTGCAATTTACCTGGGACAGAACTGGGTAAGAGGGGACTGGAGAACGTACTTCAAAATGAGTGAGGTAAGAGAGAAACATCTGGAAATGTCAGGCAAGTGGGAATTACAAATGAACAAAGAGATGGACTGATGTGTTTGGAGCTGAAGGGGGAAGTGAACTGAACAGAACCAGTACAGAGGTAAAACAGAGGAAGGTACAAAGAGAGGGGTAGAAAGATTGGCTTAAAGTGGGAGATTAGCCTGTTGTCTTTTGAGCCCTTTAGAGAAAGTTGGTTCACTGTTCAAGTGGGTTTTTTGCAGCCATGAGGTCTAGCTCAATGATCCCAAACTAAGCTCCTGAGCCAATGATCACTTGTAAGACTGTAGTAAGTAATCTGCATTTTATTCCTAGGACTGGCTGAAACAGTGAGATTAAATTGCCTTGTTAGTGTTTTTAATTAAAAGTCAGAGTTCGTGAGAGCATGGTGAAATACAGAGAGACGGTACTGATCCACAGTCTAGAAAGTCTGGAAGCCACTAGTCCAGAAACCTAAAGCGGAGGTTTTCAGTTAATGATCTCTCTAGGGCTTTAAATAAAATGTCAGATATCGTAAGACTCATCATAACACCACAGGAGTTGGCAGCACTGCTCTCTGGGGCATTCTTAGTCCACTGCAGAGCCAGCATTTGCGTGCTACTTTTTGTTATTAGGCCCAGCTGGACTCTAACCTCTCCTCCCTTTCCCTACACCTTCTTTGCTATTTGCAGAGAGATATGCTTCATTACACAAGAAATAATAAACCTTCATAAATAACTGGTGAGCCACATATGTAGTAAACCTAGGAAAGAACAGTGATATTGCTGAAGTTTGCTAAGCAGGAAAAAGTTTTGTAAACTGAGAAAATCTCTCTTCAGAGAAATGCTTTGGTTTCTCAAATGTTACATCTGTCTGTACTGGATGAGATGGATAAAATTGCAGTTAAATGATGGTGCAACTTTTCTTCTTTCTTTCTTTCTTTCTTTCTTTCTTCCTTCCTTCCTTCCTTTCTTCCTTCCTTTCTTCCTTTCTTCCTTTCTGTCTTTCTGTCTTTTCTGTCTTTTCTGTCTTTCTTTTGTTCTTTTTTTTTGGCAGCATCCTTCCATTTACTAATTGTTTGCCAGCAAGTTTTATGTGAATAGGAAGCCTGAAAATAATTCTCATGAGTATTCAGTTTAAACATCTGGTATCATCATGAATGTAACTGGTATAATGAGCTTCTCTGCATTGAACATAGGCTGCATGGTGAGGAAAGGACTTTGAAGCAACTGCACCTGAATAAAGCAGGTTTTGTAAAAGAATAGAACTCCCTCCCAGTGTGTGGGCCCTAGCTCCCACTAACATTAATGACAATAACCCCTCCTCATATAGGATAATTAGTGCCCTTAGAGTTTAAATTTACAGGTACTGAGACATTCAAATCAAGTGTGCCTAACATTAGAAAAAAATGTGGAAATTGCTTCATTGTTTGGTTACATTATGTCTGAAAGGGGAAAGAAAAAACTGTTCGTGGCTAGGTTAGCTTGTAATTGCCCCAAATTATTTATTTTTATACCATTCTAATTCTGTTTTCAGAGTTTATTCAGGACAGTTAGCTAGCTGCTTTCAAGCTTTAACCAAAGGATTTTTTTTTTAAAAAGCCAAATGACATAGTCTATTTTTGTGGAAACATGGGACAACAATGGAGGAGGCATTTATTAAAGAATGCAGTATAGGAATAATGTTGCTTTTATCTGCTAATATCAGACATATTTCTATACACCCGTCATTGACTTCTGAGCACTATTTATACTGGTGATCAGGTATTTAGTAACAGTCCATAAAGAAAAGAAAGTGTCCTCTAGGAACTCAAGGCAATGGATCAAAACCACTTTAGATATCGGAGGACTCGGGAGCCTGACATTGTTGTAAAGTGGGCTGAGAAGATGCCTCAAAGTGACCAAGGTGTACCTTAGTCTTACTCTTCCAGAAAGCTTCTTGGAGATACCGTCAGAGAGTTGCTTTCCCAAATGCCTTTGAACTGTGCACAGAGCATGTGTAACTAAAACTTGTTCTCAGAGCTCAGTTTTTATGGTAGGATTTACAAAAGTCAAGTGTGAGACAAGTGGATCTATACCTGGGCAGTTATAGATAATGACAGCCTCAACTCATTCTGGCAGGAGCTGATAACTAGTGGAGAATACAGAGAGAGGGTCAGCTTTGACACTTCGCAGTGGAGACAGATTAACGCTTCTGTAGTTGCTCAGTGTGTCCCCCCACCTCAGAGGCCATCCAGCTTTCTGTCTGCAATGAGGGCTGTGCCTTCCTTCCCCCTGCCTCGCAGGCCTCCTGCAAACCCAACCTTCCCACCCACCGCAAGGTGTGGGTCACTCACCAGCATCAACCTCACACACCCCCTGCCACTGAGTGACCACAATGGGATCCTCAGACTGTAGCACAAAATTTAATTTCCTGTGGGCTGGAGCACTAAATAGAGCCTTATAGGGTAAAAATAAATGAGGGTCTAGTGGTCCTGTCTAGTCAATGAAACTGAAAGTTTTTTCCTTCAAGGCAGCCCCAATCTCAGCATCACCCTTTCCTGACACATGCCAGCATGCACACGCCAGTGTATCCTCTCACAGTTTCACATTCAACGTGAAACTGGGCCCATTACTCATTTTTGAACTCTTCCTCCTTACACCCAGTAACTGTTAAAAATGCCACCGCCTTTCTTGTGCCACCGCCAGGAGTCCTACCACACTTCCTTTTCTCTTCCTTCTCATATTGAAATCAGGTCCAAAATTTTCTTTTTGTTCCACCTAGCTCTTCCCAGAATCTGACCTCTGCCTTTATTCTGTCAAAATTCATACCCAAACCTTGTGACCTCATGTTTGACTTCCAGGATTTCCTTTTCTCTGGCCCTCACTTAAGCCCTTTCTCAAGATAGCACACAACATATCTCCTAAGACCATCCACGCTATACTTCTGCTAAGACCATCTTCTTTATGAATGACAAATGCCATTATTGTATAAATTACACTGTTTTCTACAGCATCAAGACGTAGCTCATGCCCTTCCAGATCCTCCAGAAACATTTTTCCTTGCTGATTTTCCCCTGGTTGTACTGCTTCACAGTTCAGCTATTTGAAAAACAAGCAAGCTAGCGAGAGGCCAGGGATAACTTTTATTGTTTGTATTTATAGTTGTGAACTTTGTGTCCTCATTTCTCTCCCCTCACATTTGTTCAGTCCCTCAAGCTGAAAACTCTTTGAAGAAGTAGCTGTGCCTTGCAAGATGGCTTTTTTTGACATTGTGAATGATCTGCAAAGGGAGTGATGCAAAAAATTACCATAATAACAGCCATCATTCTGACAGTTTTTGATGCTTTTCTTGTTGCTGTTATCAAAAGGAGCATTATATCATTTAAAACCTTATTTTCAAGTCAGGAAATTAGGATAATGGCATTAGTAGAACTCAGATGGCAGGAAGGTTTGGGAATATGCTCTTCATCTGTTTTCATTCACGTCACTGTATTGATACATTGGCTGAAGTTCCAAAACCCTGAAAAATTCTGCTGAAGAGGTTAGACCAAAAGTCTGAAGACAGACAAATATGCACAGAAGTTTTCAGTTTATGATCTATTTCTATACAAGTATAGAAAAATCTATAGAAAAAAAATCTATGGAAAAATTCTGCTACGAGGACCTAAGGGAATTCTGTACTCTTGAATTTACACAGTTTTCTGTTATTGTTGTTAGTGTTTCCTCATTTGTTTTTCAGATACTACTTCCAGATTGCCTCAGACTCTTGAGTTAACCTACTGCCTATGCATTTCAACTCAGAGTGTCCCCGGTATGCCTATTAGTAGTCTGCCATTAATGTTACCTGTAATGTTATTAAGGCATCATGTAATGAGAAATGCACAGTGCAGGTAGAAAATTTTGAATTCTCCCTAATTTCCTCAATAAATAGATACATTCAGAGATGTGGCCTGTTCATTTTATTTCCTGACCACTATGACAAGATGTGAGTCATAAAATACTACAATTACCCTGTATCACCTGTGAAGACTTACTCTACATTGGCTCCAGTGGGCATTATTATGTATTAGGTTAAATGTAGTCACAAAGTACCAGCTAAAAGTAAAAGGTACAGATCAGTACTACTCATAAAGAAAGCACGCTCCTAACTATCTGAGATAGATGCCCTAGAAAAATAAAGTCAATTGTTTGTTTCTTCTGAGGCATCAGTCAATGAGTATGTCCTTAGACTTCAGCGGATTTCTGATCGGCCAGTCACTTCTTGTTTTAAAAAGAGTGTCTTTCTTTTTGATTTGAGTCTAGCCTGGGTCCACTACATGGAGTCTATTTTGCCACTGAGGCTGTTGCCAAATTGTATATAGCACTTCTGCCTCAGCACGAGGAAATCACACTAACCTCTTAGATGTCCTCAAAATATCAGTGTGAAGGTTTCCCCCACTTACATATGTCTAACCTTCCTCCAGCTGCTTCTCTGAGACTGGCAGGTATCATTTTGCATCCCTCAGTGAAAATGCTGTAAAGCGTATATTGAGATGGTTTCCAGCTGTGTTTGTTTAGGTAGGAATATTTTCTTCTGCTTGCAGCATGGGCAGCTATTTGGGATTCTTGTCAGAGTTTTCTTTTGATATAGCTTCCTTGTATGTAGTTCTTCTGTAAATGCTTTCAGCATCCATTGTCTTTTTATCCTAAGATGCTTTTTAGCATGTCTTAGAGAGGGATTTTGTAGATGGGTATCTGAACTACCGAACTTAAAATGGCTTGACAAGTAGCATTGAGAAGAGCTGAGTAAATTTTTTTTTTCAACTAAAACTACATTCATCAGCTCTGTCAATGAAGTCATAGCAAAAATTTCTGTAAAAAATTGAAAAATATTTACTTTTTAAAATGCAGCTTCCCTTTCCCCCAAAATTCTCCTCTAATTTTAATTTAGTACTCAATGAAGTGCCTTTCTTTATAGAATATGTAATAAATTACATATTATTATATGTAATTATTATAAATGAAATATAATTAAAAATAAATTATAATTAGTTTTATATATAATAGATATTTTGTTTGGAATCAAAAGAGGCATTGTTCTGAATCCAGAATTATTTTAATTTTAGTGCGCTAAAATATAAATATCTTAAAATTATAGTTATGTTAGGTCAACACAAAGAATGTTTCTGATTTGTTTAAAAACAGTTACCCAGTGTTGAATGAGCAGGAGCCCCTGAGGTCCGCCAGATGTATTTCTTTGACTTGTTGTCCTTTTCTGCTAACCACTCTGTCCACACATGTTAGGAACCAACTATTAGTAGCTTGAAATTAAAGAGCAGAGGAACTACATGTATTTAATGTCGTATCATTTGTAGACTCTTATCTATAATTAATTCATTTAAAAGCTTGTTACAATTTAGTATTCTGTTACACTGCTGCTATATGTGTTGCATCCTCCTTATTTAAGGACATATTTCTACCTTGGACTCTGTCTTTAATTGCTTACTGTGAATGGCTAGGAAGATCACCAGAGTGTATAATAATGTTGATAAGAAATTGTATACCTCTGGGAATCCTGCCTAATATCACAAACTTACCTCTGCTGTATTCTTATTCTCTCACTTTAGGTTGTTTGGGATATTTCCGTTTTGCCTTAAAATAGATTGTAACCTCTTCCAAACACAGCTTTTGTCTTCCAGTGTCTGCAATCTAGAATAACAGGGCACCCATCCTTGGATGGGACTTCTTAGTAGTACTGCAATGTAATTATTGTCGTATAGGTTTTAATACGGTATACTAAATGTAATTTTAAAATAATGAAATAAAATAATGGCATTCAGAGGTGCAATTCTGATTTTTTTAGCAGTAAAAAAGCTGTGCTGTATTTCTGCAGGAAAAATGGGCAGTTAACTTCACTGCTTATATATACTGTGACTTGTCCCATTTGGATTTTTTTTTTAAACCCTAATAGGTTCATCACCTACAGGTTACTTACTTTTGTAATATGCCGTAGCCCTTTCCATTTGCCCTAATTTGCTGCCCCTGTAGCAGACTTCTCGTGCTGTCTCTAGCCCCACTCAATAGCCTGAACTCACCAAGGAGGACAAAAAAGAGAAGGAGCTCCAACCGGGCTGTAGTGTGACCCAGAAAATACACAACAGCAGCCTTTCTAGGTAGGGCAGCCTGAACCTCGGTTGAATCTGGGTCCTAACCCACATTTCAGTGCGGATGGTGATTAACAAGTACATAGGCCTTACACTCTCTACTTATATAGCAGCTCTCAGAAGTTTTTTAAGAGCTAGATTAGGTGATGGACAGCAGATGAATTACTGCTCCCAAGCCACTGTGAAAACTTGAGATGGTCTCCTTTCCTGCTCTCAGAGAGCAGAAGGGTAGGCAGTTTCTGGCTAGAATTGAGTATTACATTTTTTAAAAAAAAAGTTTAAATTGTGGGAGAGTCTAATTGGTAGGAGTAAGAGAATACAAATGACAGAGAGACTTTTTACCAAGGCCTGTAGTGATAGGACAAGGGGCAATGGTTTTAAACTGAAAGAGGGTAGGTTTGGATTGGACATAAGGAAGACATTTTTTACGATGAGGGTGGTGAGGCACTGGCACAGGTTGCCCAGAGAAGTTGTAGCTGCCCCACCCCTGGAAGTGTTCAAGGTCAGGTTGGATGGGGCTGTGAGCAACCTGATCTGGTGAAAGATGTTCCTGCCCATGGCAAGGGGGTTGGACTAGATGATCTTTAGAGGTCCCTTCCACTTCCAACCCAAACTATTTAATTTTGACTTGAGTTTTTGTTAGACTGAGGTTTTTATTTGCTTGGCCTCTTTTTTTTTTCCTTTCTTTTACTATAGTTTGTTGGCTCTTACAACAACAACAACAAAAAAAGGATTTCATCCTCTTATTTGCCCATTGGACTCATCATTGCAATTTCTTGAGGGTAAATTTTGTCATGGAAGGACGATTACATGCTTTTCAGAACAATTTAATTTGATGTAACAATACTGTAACTGTTGCTAAATCTTCCAGAGAGATTCTGTAGAATATCCAAATTAAGCACAATAACGAATTCATATCTGTGTTTGAATAGTAACTAACTACTTTATTTTGGATAATGCATTTGTACTATTTTAAAATTAGTAAAAATTATCTGAGAAAAAGGTAGATTTGTCCTACCAAAGATAAAACATTTTTATAGGTAATGAAATATTGTGACATTCTATCTAAGTGCTGATATAATTTCACAAATGTGATGAATCATGTTATCATGGGGAACAGGGGACTCTTTATCTGCAGAAGGTCTAGTCAAGAGAGGCCTGACAGTAAATGGAGTTAATATACAATTCCCCATAATTTGGAGTTTAACCATATTGCTGTTGTAGGTGGGCAAGAAAGAATTCTGTGATACCATGCCTGAAATCATTTAATCAGGAATGTAAATCAGTTATGTGCTTCAGTTACCAAATGTTGATAGAATTGGCTATGGTAGATTGTTGTTTTTTAATTACAGCTGCTCTGTAATGTTGTTGTGTTACCAGGTTCCAAGAAGGAAAATAGTATAGTATGGCAGTTTGCTATGCCAAATGACCACTGCTACTGCCAAGTATAAATACTACCAGGAGTAGGTTCTTCTACAGGATGATAACCACATCCCCGAAGTAATGAATGCCACACTTCCCTATATGTATTTATGTTCGGATAATTTATTTAAATAATGTTCCTAGAACATGCTTTATAGCCTTCTGCCTTTTGCTATACAAATTTTAGCTTATATTGCAGACTGTGCAAGTCATTTGGCAAATGTAATTTCCATCCCTGCATACTAATCGATTTCTTCACAAACACCTGCTATCAGTTATGATAATAAAAATGCCATTCTAAATTGAAAGGGGGCCAAATGGAGCTTCCTAAGGAAATGACTTAAGTGTCTTTCAATGCCTTTAATGTAATAATGTTCTTGTAGTGCCAACACTTTTTTTGAGCATTTGCATTTTATATAATTTTACTCTATTACATCATTTTTCCGTCTAAATTGTTCCTCATAACCATTGCTACAAAGTTGTTCATAGTGAGATTGGAGAGGAATTTCTGTTTCCTCTCTCATGGGACTAAATCCAGCAACTTTACGTAGTCAAAATTCCTTAGCACAGATCTGATTGGAACATCTGGCTGCTACACTAGTATAAATACTAAATGGCTGTATCAGTTCCTGTAACATCACTGGGAAAATGTTGTAAAGTTGGTGGGTGCTTTGCCCTTGGACTGCATGCCAGTTTCTTCCTAAAATATAAGCCTAAATTTAGCAGCCAGATTGCAAGTAGTGTTTGAATTATCCAGGGTCGCTTTATGGCTCCTTCCATCCCAGGAAATAACTTCCCAGCAACAGTCTTTGCCAGAACCTAATCATTTTCAGCTCTGCTGGGTCTTGTCTCAGCTCCGAAATGTCTCACTGGCTTTCAGCTGTATTGTCATCTCCCCTGACAATGTCCTCTGCAGTATTTGTAAGGAAACAATCCATTTTACTGATTTCTTCACATTTTCATTTTCTTTTAGCTCTAGCCGCCCAAGCGTATGCGCTAAAGGAAGAGAACGATAGTCTTCGATGGCAGCTGGATGCTTATAGGAATGAAGTGGAGCTCCTGAAACAGGAGAAAGGGCAGCTCTTTCGAACGGAAGAAAGCCTTACGAAGGACCAGCAGCTGCAGTTCCTACAGCAGACAATGCAAGGCATGCAGCAGGTATTGCTAAGGAAGAAAAGAACACGTCTTCTCTTTTAGGAGAGTGGTACCATGGGGCTGTGCTGTACTCAAGACTATTAGTCATGAAGGTCCTGATTTCTTTTCACAGTCAAAATCTTACGGATTTTAGATGGGGGAAAGGGGAGAAGGAATTGGGGACATATTTAGGGATAGTCATTTTAGGAATTCATAAACTGTAAACCCATTGATCATTCAAGAAAACTCCTTATGCATGTTCTAGTTAGGAGCAAATTACTTCGGTACATCCTCTATTGCTCTCCTCAATTCAGTTGGCCCTAATTCTGCACAGAAGTTCAAGAAAGTTTGTCCAGTGTAGCATAGCCAATGTTCTGTGGTGTCTTCATTTGCATTCATCTGCATCTTTAGATGCATCTCTGCTGCTCACCTTTGTCTTTTTTCTGCTCTTGTTTGAGAATGACTGAGACATCTCCAGCTTGTCCAGACTGCCCTCCTGCTAACTTGCAAGTGGATAGCAACATCAATGCTATCTCCTGAGCTTTTATCATTTATGCTGACCCATGGATGTAACCCTTTTATTCAGGCAATTTTTAAAGTGGTTTAGTGCAGCAACAAAGCTTTTTCTCTGACACCAGTCAGTGAGAAACTGCAATGTGTCCCTGCAGGGGGGGTTCGGTTTATCATAAGCATTCTCCCTTATTTGTTAGCATGCTCCTGACATTGTGCTGGGCAAGTCTTGGCAAGCACATCCAGACTGCTCCCACCGCTTTGTCTGACACATCCACTAACACATAAGCACCCCTCATTCAACATGCATGTGTATAGCATCTTTCCTGCCCAGGCACTTGTATTCAGCTGATACATCACAGAGCTTAAGGGCAGTGGCTCACCACGACACTGGATTGGGCTCCCATCTAGAATGGAGCTTCTCGAGATGTCACTGCAGAGGTTAATTTTGCCTCCTTCATCTGTGCCCTGAAGCAATGCGTGCACTCCTCTATCACTCCCGGTTATTAGATTCCAGAAGGGAACAAGTTGTACCCACTTCCAGATTGTACTAAGCTGCTTTTTTATGGCAAAAACCAGGAGACATTCATTTACATATGAGCTGCCTGGTTGGGTTAGGAATTGCATGGCTATCACTGTACCCGTCGAATCCAACAAGTCTGCAAATCCCACCTAACAGCACATAACAGAGCACAAGACAAGCCTACACATGTGTTTATATGAGCATAAGCCCCTTTAAGCCTGCAGAGTTTTACAAAATTAGGGTGATCTATGGTATAGTGGAAAGATTCTGAACAAAATATTTGAAAAATAAAAAATAAGTCATTGACAATTCAGGAATAAAATCTTTCCCGAACTTAGGAAGGAAGTCATTAATCAGAAGTATTTGAGGTTTCAGTATACTTTAGATATGCTTGAGGTCTATGCATGATCTTATCCTTATATAAATGGATACTTAAATATTACTGGCTTCATTAAATTTAACTGCATATATAAATATTGTGCTACATTTCAGTCTGGTGCTAATTCTCCATTAAAATTAGTGAAAAGTGGGCACAAAATACTAGTAAATCAAAATGCTAGAGTCCTAACGCTCATTTTGCATTATTATAATTTCCTACCTGGGGTCTGAATGAAGGATAATCAAGTCTGTAGAATATAAATAGATTTCTATTGAACTTCAAGCAAATGTTAATAATGCAAGTCAATAGCAGAGAGCGACTTACTTATCTTTCTGTTCAGCTAGCAATGGACACTGTAGTCCCTATTCCTCTGAGAGTTTCTATGTTTGTGACAATTTTGCTGTGAGGTTCTGAATTTTTCTAGTTTGCCATCTCGGGGTCAGACCTACTCACTCCCAATGGAATATAATTAGAGATGGCCCAAGGAGCTGGAGAAGACATTGCAGATAATCCAGTCCGACAATATGCTGAGGAGGGCAGCAACACAGAAGCACGGGAGGTGGAGTTCAGAATATTTGGTGGGAAATTATCAGTCAATTAAGCAGCTGGATGATGGCTCTGGATTTCAATGATTAGCCATAGTCATGACATCCCATAACCTTTGTGCTTTTCATGCAGTTCATGCATGAATATTTAGAAATAAACCTTTGATTTAGGTAGACTCTGTTTTATCTCAGCTTGGTTTTCTAAATGTTGAGAGATGACAACGTTAGCTGAAATCCATCAGTATAGTAGGTGCTCAGCATCTATGGAAATCAGTCTCTCTATGAAATATTAAACATATAGCCAGGACTTGAGTAGTAATAATTTAACAAGAAGACCTGTATTCCCTTTTATCCTTTTGTATATATTAAAATTAATTTCAGACAAGGTAAACTGAATGCCATTGAATTCCTGAACCCTGCATATATGTCAGCATTAAAAAAATTTATTCCTCCTCCTTTCCTCTTCGTTCTCCCCAGCTTTTTCATACACCTCTTCTTCTTCTAACTTTGAAAACTAGAGAACAAGTGATTTGAGCTGCAGCTTGAAAAGCAGATTTATCTGAGAAAAAGTGGACACATTTTCAGAATCCAGAATTTTTTTTGTAAACATATTTGGTGCCAAACAAAAGCAAATAACACAACATCAATGTATTTTTAATGTACTTCTACCATCTGCATATTTTTCAGGATTCTTTCCCACATTTGCAGGACTGATGAAATGAATGCTTATTTTCTCTTCCATCACTTCTACTGATCCAAAGTAGCATCAGCAAAATCACACAGATGTTTCCTTACGAAGTATACCTTATGGGCATTAGTAGCAACCTGCTTATTTATTGTGTCTAAAAAAGAAAATCCTTTGGACTAATGACATTGAACTTAGGGGGGTTTTAGTCAACTTCCTCCATAAAACTGTGTCACAGTTTAATTTCATACCCACTGTGAGATCTCAAACAAATGGAAATAATGTCTTGTATCCATGGTAACAAATGAGATACACTTTACCTGATTTTGAGATGGAAATTGAATTAACTTGTCACTGCTGCATAGGTGGTATTGCCTTCAATTTATTTCTATATGAGAACACACATACCAAGCAGATCACTTTTCTCATGGCTCTGTTTTTCCAGCAGTGTTTGGTATTCTCTAACAAAGTCTGTGATCACAAGGAAGGACGTTTTAGTTGTAACTATTTTTACAATACTTCACAGCACAGCTGTAAGAATTTTTTATATCTTGTCTCTCTGTCTGAAATGTTTTACCAGAAACATGACTATAGGTAATGCAGAAAATATCACCTGGTAGTGTTGCTTAATGCTTGCCATTGTAAGACTCAATTTTCAGTGGGTATATAATTTCTCCAAATTTCAACCATTTGGATTAGCATATTCCATGTGGAGTAGCAAGCAGAATTCTTTTGAAAAATCTCATCAAAATGTTTCAGCTATTCCAAGAACAAAGCGTGAAAACTATGCTTTTCTGGCTTGTTGTCCACCAAAGAAAATTCTTGAGGAAATGTACTTGCCACCTTCATGCTTTAAAACAAGGACTCGGAATTTGACAGTGAGGCTCTATTGAATTAATGATGTGGTTTCCATATCCTTTATAAAATCTGTCTGAAATTTATAATGTTAACAAGCCTTTGAAAAATGTCAGTTTGCCGCACAGGAGATGGCACTCATTAGCAAATATCCAAGTAAGTTTTAGATTTTTACTGGTCATCCAGGGTTGTTCATGAACCACCCACATAGCACAGCTATCAGTGCAATGTTTTAGGCCTCAAGTTAGTCCTAAGTCTACAGAGCACACCTCCTTTAGCATGGCTCTCTAATTGAACAAGTTAGTTCCACCTTTTCATCAGGCTTAATTGGGCAAGGTATGGGGCCATGCTTCTATAGCTGTACTGACTCCTAAACTGGTTCATTTGCCAATAGATTGGTAATTCTGCACGGTGCTTCACTGCATCATGTAAATGTATGATAATGTTCGTTCTTCTCACAACTCCCTGAGCATGATGGGCTGAATTCATGCTCCTGCAGGCAAGGGTGTCATCCAGAAATCCCCATTTAAATCATGCTTCCACCTATGTTTTCTCTGGGAAATGTACACAAGTGCCTACAGTTCTGCTATTGCACATGCTGGGGTATATCTGGGACATTTAAGAGGCACCTCATTGCCCCCCTAACGGGCCTGATTCATTAGCTGAGCTCAGGTTCATGCTCCTAACACACAGCGACAGCACAAGCTCCCCTTCGTTGGCGGTGATGCATTAAAGCCTAGCCATGGGGTTACTCCATGAGCAGGGGATGCCTGGGGGTGCCTCTCTTAAAATTAGTGCTCGGGGTGGAAAGCAAGAACAATAGGAACAGTCGTGGGTGGTAGGCGTAGGGCTGACATAAAGGCTGATACGCTGCTGCGGGTGCCATCGGCTCTGTTAGCTCGGGACGCCTCAGCAGGAGACTGAACATATTCTGGCCCTGTTGATGACCCACATGGGTGTCACTCCGATGCAGCGTGATGAAAGTCTTCTTTCGTCTTGTCTTCTTTTTTTCCCCAAACAATATCAATTTCACTCAAACAGCAATGCAGATTGCGAACCTGAGCACTCAGAAGCCAGGAATTGCCAGAACTACTGCCTGTATATTTTGCTTCGTATACCTCAGAGACCCTTCCCCGTTCGGTGCCGCAGACAGAGAGTACACAGTTAATCATCACCTGTTCAATACTTTCCTGTCCTTGCTGTTCAATATGCAACTTGAGGTCTTACTGCAAAGGCCACATTGCTCCTGGCATTTCTTACCTACTGAGGACTAGCTTTTGCAGTTTACTAATGGTTGAGCATGTAAAATAAATAGCACGTGCATCTGAGACTTATACACCTTTTTTTAAAGGGCTCTGATAAATGGCAGATGACTAGCAATCATTTCAGGTTTTCAGTGTTCATCCAGGGAAGGATAGTTTGGTCTCTGATATGCCTCACTGTTGTGGTTGGGAGGGTGAGAAGAGCTGCCAGAGTGCATTGCAGCTCCCTCCTTATACTCACTGCTCCCTCGAAGGAGGATGGCCAGGGTACATATTTGGTGATGAGGACTGTGGGGTGGACACAGCTTGCACAGTGCAGTCACTGGGAGCCAGATTAGGACCCTTTTGTCTAAGTGAGATGGCACAAGGGTCATCTCTCAGCTTTTTAAGAAAGATCATATACCTCTAATGTATAGTAACCATTCTGAGTAGAAAAGCCAGAGGTAGCTAGTATTGGCCTCACTGTGCTGCCTTTGAAATGAATTGGATTTCTACCATTCCCAGCCACCAAAGCAGAGCTAGTCCATTTTCAGATGTCCTCACTGGCTAGCAGAATTTTTTTCTACAAGCAAAGATGGCATTGCTCAGGTCTTTCCTCTCCTATCCTATATGAAAAGTAGTTTTTTCTCATACAAGTAATGGAAGAACTGACTATTCCCATGGTCCATTCTCTTTCAGTGGGAGCAGGGAGGAAAAGCACGTTTCTGTCCGGGAGGTTTCAACAGCTAGTAGGATAGGGCATCATGAGACTTTTTTTCCACATCATTCTTCTAACCAATCTACCACCTATTAAATTCCAATAAGCCTCCGCTGGTATTTAGGTCTGCAGCTCTCAGATCCTTCACAGATGTTGTTAACTGTCACAGCCATTCCTTTCTCTCACATACAAACTTTCTGAAATGTCAGAAGTCACAGATACATATGCTGTTGTCTGAAAATTGCCGAATCTTGTGGCATGTGAGTGCCATGACCATTATAACAACCATTTACCTTTAAATATACAGGTTCTAGTAGCAGTTTAGCACTGAAATTAACGTCGTTGTTGAACAGATGGAGCATGTTATGGCTATATTTATTAATATAGCCTAAATGCAGAGGAGATTTGCAGTCTTTTTTTATCCACCTGCCTTTTGCTCACCGAACATCTATTCAGCTTATAACCCACCCAATGTACTTACACACAACTATAAACTGATTCTTCTCCAAATGCAGTATTAAAGAGAAGAGTAAATAAAAGAGATAAAAAACATTACCCCTTGTATTTCCGTTTTACCTCCTGAATAAACAGACCAGAATAATTGAGTTGGAAATATTTTTTATTACTACTCTTGCAGTATGAATTCCAGTTAGATCTTTCTGTTTTCCTACAAAAGTGGCACTGGAGTAGTAATGGCAATATTGATCCACACGGATAATTTTATAGGGAATGGATACAAGATAAGTGCAAGGGACTGGACCCAATGTCCAGATGTTCACTTCCAGGCCTGTCTCTTCTTTCACCCTATGGTTGATATTTGGAAACTGGTTACAAAATATGTCTGCTCCCAGGACAGAGGGAAATGTTCCCATAAGTATTATCTTTGTTCCCTTGTGCTTTTCAGGGCTCTATACACTACTGTCCACGTTCAAACTTCCAGGAAATACTTACTCTTTCTGATTATATTAAAAAAAAAGAGCAGCTGGCAATTAAGTCCTAATTATTTACCAGATCTCAGACAAGCCAAACGGATTCTCCTCTGTGTTTAACAACCTTTCCTTATTGAAAGTAGTGTTTAATTTTCCACTTCTGCCACCATCACTTCAACAATATTAGGGGAAGTGTAAATAAGGGTCCACAGATGCTGTAAGCACCATATTCTCGATAGTTGTTCTAGTGGTAAGATGGTGGAGGGTAGCATCTTTTTGCCTGCTGCCACTGGTAAAGCTAAACTGAGTTTGGCAGCAAGAATAAATACTTTGGAAAGAAATAATTGGGTGCACACATTTTATTTAAAATATGAAAGAAATCAACTAATATCTTCATAAACATGCTTGTGTAGTCTAGTGGTGGTGAAGGACAGATATCATAAGTTTTACGGTCCAGTGATCTTATGTGAATTCTTTAAAAGATCCTAAGTACTAGCATTGGCTTGCTGATTACATAGTTTCCAAATGTGTTTGATGCTGTCATTACTAGGAACTCTGCTTCCACTACCAGGAATTGTGTTTCAATGGGAATTACACTGGGTAAATTGATTCTCTTCCCTAATGTCATTCTTCTAATTAAAATGTGTCCGGTCTTTTTATTCTCCTTCAAAATGAATAAAATATATCTTCTTGAATAGGAAATCAAAATTTAAAAAATCTAATTTGGTTTGTTGAGAAAGAGCGTGCTGTATCATGCTCATTTGCAGTCCCATGAAAGAAGAGATGGGATCATACAGTTCAAGTGCCATTGCCTGGTGAGGAGGTATCCACAATGGACAGGTACAGGTGAAAGGCTGGAGATGATGAGGTTGCAATGAATGGATTATCATGTCTTCTTTAGACTGTGTGTCATACCAGGTGCCGGCTAGTTGCCTTGTAGGGCAGATATGAGGACAGAGGGAACATGACGCTCATCTGGGATCAGCCCTCTTCCTTTGATTGGGATCAGAGGAAACTGTAAGCCCACCTGTCCACTCACCTATTGCCAGTAAAGTCAAGGGCTATGTAACATGCCAATCACCTCATTTAGCAAAGGTAGGAGGAAGCTTTATTGATGAGGTGCAATGGGCTTTGATCAGACTTGTCCCCTCCACAGACCACAATCAAAATCAAAGACCTTGTGTAATCTGCTGTGAAAGTCAGATCTGAGAGGGATCCTTGATGCTAGCAGTAAGTATCTATTAGTAAATTGGGAGAATTTAACTTCTGAGAGGAGGGATTGATTCTGCAAGGTTCCTAAGGACTTGAGTCTTTTCCTCATTTGCTGCAAAAGTCCATAGCTGATGGAAGAGAACTTGTCTTTCTTGAGGAGAAAGAAATATACTTAAAAATTACTTGGCAAAGGAAAGCTGTAGACTGGCTCTTAAGCCATTCATTGCACCATCCATGTTCTCCTTTCATCTGCTGTCCAACCCCTAACACTGCCTCTTGTAGTTAGGATGGCTGAATTACTATGCCTCATAGAAACAAAAGAACTTGAGAGCTAATTATCTGATAGCTAGTAGGTATTCTTTAGAATCATGGAAGAACATAAGTCAGAAGGTACATCTGGAGGTCATGTACACCATCCCTCTGCTCAAAGCAGGAGCAGCTCTGGAGTTGTCTCAGTTTTGCTCAGGCCCTTGTCCACCTATGTTCTCAGTACCTCCAAGGATGAAGAGTCCACAGCTTCTCTGAGCCCTTGTTCAAGTGGTTGGCCACCCTTACTGTGGAGTATTTTCCTTATATGTAATAGAAATGTTCCTTGTTGAATATGTGTCTATTCAGCCTCAGCCCTTATCCAAGAAAAGCCTGACTCCATCTTCTCTGTAACCTCCCTTTAAGTAGTTTCAGTGTGTCTGTGTCCATCTGTTTCTCATTTGGCATATTTCTAGGGTTCAGTCCTGCCTGCTCCTGCTCTCAGTGCTGTAAAGCTGTAGAACCTCTGCAGTCAATCTAATAGCAAGGGGAGGGGAGCATGGTCAACATCTCCCTAAGGAAGCAGCTGGACAGAGTTCTTCAGTAGTGCCACCATACGCACTCAGGCATCCAGTGTGTGTCCAGCTCCCCGGCCCCCTCTGAGGTGGTTAACCTGAGGAACTAACATGTTCAGCATGGTCTTTGCCTCTGGCCAGAGAGCCTGGAAAACTCACTTCGCAGGTGGATGCCCAACAAGCAGGAGCTGGGTTGTTGATCCACGTGCAGCTCTTCACCAGCCCAGGGCAGGGGGGTCAGGGCTTGGACTCTTGTCATTGCAAACCCCATGATCCATCCAAATAATGCCATCCGCGTAGTTCCTATGAGACAGGCAGTCCCTGAGAGGTGGGAGGGATAAGAAACATTGCGCTGCTACACTGTGTTTCTTTTTACTCTCTTAAAAAAATCCACAGTCATACTTTCTATTTTAATAATGCCTTGTCATACATTAGGATGGCACGTATGTTGCCCTTATGACTGCAACATGGCTAACTTCCTTGAGGGCTCATTTCTAAAGCTTCTTTCACTTGTCTTTCACATTCTCCTGTTTCCTTGGTGATTTGTCTGGCCTCATCAGTGTCTTGTTATTAATGCATATTTGCTCAGCTGGGAAGTCACTTTCTCATTATTCAAGCCTGCCATGTGCTGGCCATTTGTGATATGAAATCTTGTCTGTCTTACAAAAAGAGAAAAACACTCTTCCAGACGGTCCATGGTAGTACTGGGAGAGGTATTTGTATTTTTATTTTGCAATTGGTTGTGTACCTGAGATTTCATTTTGATTCATTATTTCTTTTCCTTCTACCTAAGGAGGATTCTGAAAAGAAATATTTACCGTCCTTCCCCTCTGTATTTGTGAACAGCTTCTAAGAATTTTGAAACACTTATTTTGCTTGCTGATTTTTGTCCCTTTCCATTTGGCAAACTTTAACTTCTTTTTCTTTCTATAAAATAAAGTTAGAAAAGACACAGCAAGGTTTTACTCGGCAGGAAAAAAGAGAATAAAACCTCAGAAATTGCTAACATAAATGAGTGTTTTAATTTTTAGGTGAACTGTGCAGTCCTTTCAATGCCTGTGATTTCATACTTTTTAGATCTCTGATTCTAGTGTAGTTTAGGGAAAAGGGCTGCACTTTTGCACAAGTGAGAACTGCTTCCCAGAGTTACTGTTTAGTGTGCAAGCCTTGGCTTCATTGGGACTGAAAAAGGTAGCCTTGGTTGGGATAGGGCCTGCCTATTTGAGGCACATAAGTTTTGCCTTGATTTTAGGCACCTAGTAAATCAGATCTCCCCATTTTTCCTGTATAGGGATATATTCCCTATAGGTAGTAAGTGGAGAGTAAGATGCTGCCCCCAAATATTATATCGATAGGAGAATTCAGTTTGCCTGAGTTCACTAGGTGTCTAAGATGGCCATTCAACTGAGTTGGCTTAGTTAGGCTGTTTAAGACCATCCTTCTTTGGCTGATATACTCATTTCAGAAGAATTTGCCACAGATCTTTTCTGGACGCTCTGCAGCTACTCCAGAAATGGGAGAGAGCGTCCCTGCCTCCTTCCCGTGGCTGAACAGGCTGGGTTTGCTGAAACTGCCTGCACAACCTATGATCAAAGTCAGCGCTCCCACCTCAGAGATGTTCTTTTGTCTGCTCTTCTTCACTTCCCTTTCCTTAACGTCTTTGTAACCTTTTCATACTTCATTTCAAGCAGCCGTAGAGAAAACCATAACCAAAATAGCAGGGGCAGGACCATTCAGCAGTATAACTGCTAAACTTGTGGCAAATGCTGGTTTTCCTGTTTCATTATTCTGTCAGCCTTACAGTATCTTAAGTACAGCCTCAGGCCCTGTGGTCTCTTCTGATCTGCCTCCCTTTTCTTAGCATGCTAAGTTGATGGTTTCATGCTGGAAACCATGCTTTCCTTCTGAGACCCTTCTCTGTCCTGCTAGGCTCGGTGTGTGACCACACTTCTAGATATGTCCATAATTTATATTTAAATGTACACATGTAACACGGCCTTTTGGGGAGCAATGAAGAACTGTGGGCAGGGAGGAGGAGAGGAAAGAGAAGGAGTATTTCATGGTTGCACAGTGGTACACAACAGCAAGCTATTACTTTCCCTTTAGGGCTTCTCATATATTTCGAGGCACTGTGTGTTGTATGGTTGTTAGCATTCTCGGCCACACTGGCACCGCATTGTACACAGTCTGAGTAATTCAGCTGGCTTCAATAATGCCATCTATATTTAATGTTTCAGAAGCTGCGAAGATTGGTTTAAGATGGTAATTTTCTGTCTGCACTTTTGAGATCTACGCAATATGGGCGGTACTGAACTGTCTCTGACAGAGATTCAGCATTGGAGGTGGGAATGTGTGAAAAAAACAAAATAAAACACCCTTCCCCTCCATATAAAGAAATTAGCTACCTGCTTACGTACAGGGAGGATTTGGTCCTCATGAATGAAGGAAGCTTAACACTGGAGAGTGATATTTACCATTTCTATACAGAGCAGCTCCAGAGCTGCCACTGGAAACAAGCAATCTGTCTTGCATTTTTTTGTCTCAAATGCATTGATTGATCTCTGGAGAGACAACCCGTAGGTTAATTCTTTCTCCTTTCCCGTCTCCTCTCTGGAAATGCCAGTAAGAGGATATCAGTGACATCTACCAGTCTGATCTGGACCTACTACACAGCTTCATCTCTTAGGGTCAACCTGGCAGCCATGGTGACAAACGGTTTTGGTTGTACGTAGACCAGCTGAGCTTCCAGACTGGTGCTGGTGGAGCTCTAAGGCTGTTCAAGTGTCTCTCTCCAGGATCCTCAGAGCTGCAATGAGCACCGTGAGATGCTTTTCTGCTTCCTGACACTGGGATTTTGGCTCAGGGAAAAACCCTTGCATAACTTGCAGGGGACCCTCAGAGACCAAAGAATTGCACATTGAGGACCACTGGAAGACAACAGAAGAATGAGCCAGGTATTTCCTGGCTGTGTAACCAAGAAGTCACTCCTTTGCCTGAGGAAACTGGGGAACTGCTGTCTGAATGCCATGGATGTGCCACAAAGCTGGGGACATCAGGGCTTAAAGGAAATGGCCAGAGAGGTGAGACAAGATTGAAGGAAGGGACACTTTGGTAGCTGTGCTGGCAGTAGCTGTGAGACAAGCCAGCAGGATACAACAGGTGGGAAGTGGGGTAGCAAATGCTGCATAGGTGGGTGGGCACGGGGGGAAGCTCTGGCAGAAAGGCTGGATGAGATGGCAAAATAGGTGGAACAGTATCAGACAGCACAAACATTAAAACCAAGAACAATTTTTTATTTTAATTGATTGTGGTGTATACTTGAAAGCAATCTGAAGGGCAGAAGAAATATCTATAGGATCAATTTTTAATAGGCACATTTATGTGAAAAACAAAATAATTCTGAATAATTAAATACCATCATCTTGGCATCGTTCATTACAATCTTTATGGGAAGGCTGTCTGTTTATAAGCAGGCATGACAGCAGTCACTATTATGAAACTTGCCTCATTCCTGCCAGTATGAGATCCTCTTCCGATTTGCTTCTAATTTTGCCAAACATCACGTGTTTGTGCTGAAATTTTTCACCCTGTTCGTCTGTCTTAGACTGATATTTTTTTCAGTCAAATCTATTTCTTCATTTTCCAAAATGAGACTAGAAGGGAAAAATATGCTGTTTGGCAGGTATAACTCCTTGTTACAACTTCTTGCTGGCGGCATCAACCACTCAGGAAAAAGGAATCTCAGAACCTGACCCATGCAAAATTAGCAGGTTCTGCAGCTTTTTGAGATAAAGATGAGGGAGAGAAAAAGAAAGAAGGTTAAACCCCCAGGGAATGGCTACAAGGTTTAAACAATTCTGACGTCTTTGGGTGTTGGATGGGAAGGTCCCAGTTCTGTGAATGAAAAACCTTATGTGTGACTGGGAGTACAGTACCTTAGTTACAGATACTCTGTTTTCCACCCTTGTGAAAATAGGACCCATTTGCTGTCTTTGAAAATATGAGCCTATGCACACACAGTGAGCCTGCAGTAGTTGACAGTTTAACCATTGAGACTGCTGGAAGGTTTTATCTGGTATCAAGTGCTTTGCAGCTCATGCTGCAACCAGAATGCACACTCTCTTACCCCACGGAAACTGAGCAAGTTGGATATTTTCCTGGGATTCCTGTTCCTGGCTGGTCCAGACCCAAGTACAAAGGTGCAGAGCAGGGAGCATCTCTCTCTCGTGCTCTCAGAGAGTGTCTTCCACACCACTTCCTCCCATGCTCGGACAGTTTTGGAAAAATTGCCTCAAACATAAAACAGAAAAAGTCAGGATCAAAGGAAGAGGGATATAATTAGACTAGATCACAGTGGGAGATCACAGTGGGAGATGTGAAAATAAAACAGTGGAAGTTTGTGAGCTGATCTGCGGTATGTAAAACTTGGCCATGGAAGAACCATGGGGAGGGGGTGGGTAGGATGGGGAAGGAGATTTCAGTTCTGGCGGAAGTGTAACAAGTTCAACCCATAAGTGAAATTTGATTTCCCATTTGTAACAGTCATTCAGTAGTGAAAAGGCTTTCCGGGGGCAGAGATGTACTGAAAACTCACTTGGGATCTTCCAGATGGGAGCTTATATTGTTCAGAAGGACGGGCTCTAGGGTTTCTCCCAGAAGCTGGAGTAAAATCTCTGAACCAGGATGAAGGTGCAGTCTGGATGGTGGTGATGTTCTCCTCGGATATGCATCACTATTCTCTTCCTTCAGAGGCTGTGGAGCAAACAAGATCTCTTGTAAGGTTCTCCTCAGACTCCCTAGTACTTGTAGCACCACACTGAGACAATGACAATAATCAAATCCCATGCTTCACGGTTTCAGCTGATTCCCTGGAGATGAAAAGAAGGGCTTCCCTCCCCCAGTACATCATTGGCTAGATGCATTCCTGGCTTTGTGTGAGGATCATTTCGTTGATTTTGGCTCCTCCCTTTGAATCATCAGAGGCTGGCCACACTGGTGAGACATAACTGCTCAGAGAAGACTCTGAGATGGGGGGCAAAGACTCCTTTCTCTTAACAACCCTTGCCACGTTCAGATGTGTAAGATCAAACAGGTTGCAGCTGGGAAGGAGAGGACATTTCACCAGCCCCTATTAGGTGACACATCTGCTTACCAAACCTCAGGTGTCTCAGCTACTGACCCTTGAAAGGGCTTATGCTATCTTTCTGGTGTCTTGTATGCTCTGCTTCTCTTCTGAGGATTGGCATCCCTTCTTTCTAAATTGCAGACATCGGCTAGAGCTATCCTGGGTGAAGCTTAACGGTCTGTAATAACAGGAGGTTACATGAGGTGACCAAATGGTCCCTTCTGGGCTAAAAAGTTATGAAGTGTCTGGAAAGCTATAACTGTGCTAAGGACCTGCATGGGTATCAGTGTGTGACATATGACAGTATACACAAATTCAGTGTATCATCTTCTGAAAATGTAGGGAGTAGTACCCAACAGGCAAGATGAACACGGGCCTGAGGTGGCAATCCATCCCTGGTCAGGAAATGCCAAAGTAGAGCTTCCCACACAAAAATTGGTTGGGCAAGAGGCTCAGTGGAACAGACCTTGTTATTTCATGTAAAATCTTGAGATTTGAAATGCTCTTGTGCTGTGGTAGAGTGAATACACATACCTGAATATCTCTTGAAGGCTCCCAGGGAGCAGCCCAGGTGGCAAGATCTGTCAAAAAGCTAACCCAGCTGGACTGTAGAGTGTGTGAGATATAATCAGACATATACCCACATGTATTTTTACTTCAGTGGCTGAATTAATCCATCATACTGGTGTTCATTTACAACAGAAATACACTACCAATAACTCCACCAGTCCCTGAAATGTCATCTGTTTCCAAGCAGCTCTGAAAACAATACTGGCGCCAAGTCCTTTGATGCCTGGGACTTCCAGTGCAGTGGAAAAAGGCCACAGACTATTTCTAGGTTTGCTATCTGTAACTTATGAAGATGCTGAACACCTGCAACATCGGTTTGAGTCAGAGTTACCAGTCCTAAGCACAAGCTTAAACTAAGCTTTAGATGCTTAGATACATGTTAGATCAGTAACGCAAGTTAGCAAAGCAATTCCTCATTCAAGTAGTCCTTAAAAAGGAGTGTGCTTACAAGCAATATGTTGCCCCAGCAAATCATAGTTTCCTTTCTTGATCACTAAGGGAAAGCACCATAAACTCCTTTTTAATCTAGTGTTTGTCTCCTCTTGCTCTTCAGCAGTGTCTAACACTCATCACATCAATACAAAAATATATAATTATTTCAGAATTAATTAAATCTACTGACCTGCTCTTGACAGTCACAATAAATCTATGCAGAACCTGAAGCTAGCCAAGACCAGGTGATGTGGGCTTTTAAATATGTCCCTACATCCCAGAATTCTCTTCATAAAAATAGGTTTTGGTCATAGCTTTTTGTTTTGACAGTTCAGATCAGCAGTCTTCCTGGCCGATATATTGATTGTAGGGCGTCAGTCTTCCTGATCTAATAAAATATCACAGCACAAGGGAAAAAAAGGAAAGCTTTTGTCTTCTTGGCAACTCAGTGTGAAAGCTTTCCAGAATATTGCTTTGCATAGAATGAAAATGGCTGTGGGCCAATGACTAATTATATTAAAGGACTGTGCTTTTAAATTATTTATGTACCGTAGTGTTTACCCTAGTGTTATTAAAACCACTGCATATACATCTACAAATAAGATTTTGGTTCAGATGAATGTGACAGTCGCTCTGTGGGTGATATACTGTACCAGGAGTTTCTACTTTAATGTAACAAATAGCTTAACACACATTAACAGATGCATTACTTGTGCAGCACTGCTGCCGAAGGAGATGCAGATGAAAATAATTTACCTCTGATTTACCTCTGGTCCATTTAGACACAGCAGATTATGCAACAATAATAAATGTAGGAGCAGACTGCAAAGCATTGTTTGAAACGAGGATTTATCAAACTGAGGATTTAAAACTGCTTTGGATCCAGACGATGCTAACCAGAAACTTCTTTTGTTTGTGCAGCAATTGCTGAGCATACAGGAAGAATTAAATAACAAAAAATCTGAACTGGAGCAAGCCAAGGAAGAGCAAACACATACACAAGCAATGCTTAAAGTCCTGCAGGAACAGGTGAGTGTTTCTGGTGGGAGAGAAATGCTGGCTTAGGCATGCTAAGGGGACAGAGGACTCAGGGCTTCACCTCCAAAATCCATAGGAGTCTGACCACAGAATAGGCTGTGAGCAAGACATTACCTTATGTGGCCTGTGTATCTGCTCTGATTAGCATTTGTGAATGCAGCTGAGGCTAACACAGAGTTTATGAAAACAGAGTGAAAAGGGACCGTTATTTTATACTATCCAATATTGAATTCCATGTCCTGAGTAAGAATTCTTCTTACGTTACTCTACATAGATATCTGTGATGTATGCTTTTGCTCTGAATTAAAAAAACATGTTGGGAGAGTTAAATATACCTGAAACAAAACGGCTCTTTCTTTTAAGACTAGTATTGAAAAAAAAGAGCTTGGCATCCCCTGTGTTATTCATGCAGATATGAGTATACAAAAAACTTCATCATAATGGCATTAAAAAAGTAGTTATCGATGCACTTATTTAAGCAGTGAGAAGTAAACATCTGTAAATCTGATTATCACACCTCCTTTGATACTAAGTATCAAAGTGAGTGAGAAGTATATTTGATAATATTGTTTTATAAGCATGGTAAGATGGATAGTTACACAGCAAAAAGAAAATCTCGTGCTAAATCTGTAAATCTGGAGATGAAACAGTGCATTGTGTGCAAGCACAGTGTGCACAAATACATGTTGTCTGTATAGACCACGTGACTGGGACACACTGAAATCATAAATCCCCACCTGTGCTGCACAGGCACAGTCTCTGCTTTGAGACCTTATTTTAATCCATTCCATATAAACTTTGAGCTAAAATATTTAATGACTTGGTGAAGTATTTGCAGTTTAAAGGCTGTGGGATCTGAATTGCTTAGATGGCAGAGATTCAAAATGCTGATGATTCTTATGTTCAAGATTTTTCAGCATGTATGTCTGCATATGTCTGAAGGCAGATTTATACATTTAATGTACATATTGGGAAAAGTAAATTATGCTTATTTCAGGTTTTTTAATGCTCATTATGAAAGCTGTGACATTGTTCCACATTTAACATTTTGTCTTTGAACATATCTAGTGACAAATATATGCTAGAAACTAATAATTTAGATTCTGGAAAAAATAAAGCTTTTATGTTCAGATACATGTTCTTAGCACTTATGGTTACAGAGATAACCTTCAAAATGAGAGCTGATGCAAGACTGTATTACACAAAATGCCATGAGGAAGAATGGATTTGATAATGACAGAATCTTTACAAACACAGAATCCACCAGATCTCTTGAGTTAATTGCATCTCATTTCCATTTTTACATGGCATTCAAGGCATAGCGTTAAAAATACTTAAAAAAGGAAAAAATGAAATTTCATGACGTTATTTTACATCTTGGTAGCAATTAAATGCTGCAAAACCATATAGGAAGATCTTACAATGCTAGGCCCCAGTAGGGACCACCAAGACAGACTTTTGAATCTCTGCAGACTCCTACTAATTGCGAATCAAATGTGCACTCATGCTAGGCAGACAGACGAAACAGTAGCTGGAAGAAAGGCAGGATGGATCTGCATTTCTCTTGAGAATTAGCTCTGAAACATGCCTAAGGCCAAGACTGTAAGTAGCCAGAATTCCTAAGGAGTGCTACGCAGCCAGTGTGCTTCTCCAACAGCCCTGAACCTGTTCCAAAACTTTCCAAAACAGCAGAAGCCCTAGCAGTAATGACCCCCACTTGCCAAGGCTCACAGCTTTCCTTTACAAGCACCACAGCTCATCTGTGTGTTTTATCCACAATGGGTATTGAAAATCATCCGGCAGAGTCAAATAAATATGAACATTTCTTTCAAAAATAAATAGCACCGGGCTCCCGCCTCGATTGTATGCTAAAATCTGCCTTTTCATCTCAAGCTGGCAGAGGGATCCCGCCTTGCCTCGCCACGGGCATGTTTGCACAGAGAGGTGCAGCTGTGTCTGAGCATGTCTGGTGGCTCAGCGCATCTCGCGCTGATCCAGTTGCACCAACCCAGCCGTGTCCAGGCTGGGACGTCCTGCTGGGAGAGGTCTCATTTGCCTGTGCACCGTGTTGCATTACTGTACCCAAAAGGCTTCTGGATCAGATCTGGCCTGCGGCTGCCAGCTCTGGTTATCAGAGGGATTCACTGGTTTGAGTCAGACCTAGCCCACCATGGCATTAGACGTATCAGAGACTTCTAACTCCTCAACCCTTCTCCTTTCCTTTCAGGTAGGCCCTTGGTTGTTACTGGCACTAGTTCAGTGTGTTGCCTCAGCATACTCTCTGCTGGTAACATCACACTCGCCACTGACCTGCGATGGAGCCAGCCTAGGGGGTAAGGCAAGTCCTGTTTTTCCAATATTGTATGTTTTTCTGAGGTTCCTATTCCAACATTTCACTATTTAGGATGTGAGAGAAGAATATAATTTAAATTTTAATTTAGAAAAAAACAATATTGGAAAAAAAGGGACTTTACCCTTTAGCCTGTGGGAATGCAGCTGCACGTTTTCCACCATTATCTCCACTGGGTCACCTCCACCTCCTACTGCAGTGGTCCTAGTGTAGATGTGGATGCTAGCACCTTCTTGCCTGAGCTCTGGCATCCTTTTCAGAGCATGGCATGCAATAAAAGAGATGGAAAGGCTCAAGCGTCCTGTCTGCATTAGATTAACCAGTGGAGCAGTGCCAGGGTGATGATGGTGGGAAACCATGGTGGGGTGAAAGCCTGCCGGACCAACGTAAGGTAGAGGCTGAGCCCACTCTCCCGTCAAACACACATGTGGCTGACGAGAGAGTGGTATGTCACCAGCAGAACGCATGCGGAGCATTGCCCAAGGAGCCGGCAAGTCACCAAGGGGTGACGGCACTTTATCAACCTGGAAAAGGACAGGCGACAGGTAAGTAATGAACAGCACTCCTTGAGTGCTCAGGACATGGCATTAGCGTGCAGAACAGTTTTACATACCCGAGCACGCTCTCCTGACCTCGTATTCAGATGAGTAATTCAGCTGAACTCAACAGGACTGCTCACGTGAGGTGAATTTCTATAATGAAGAATTGGCAGAATCAGGAAATGTCTCTTTCAGTTGCACCGTGATGCAGAAATACCTACTTCTGGTGCTTGGCTGGAAGTAGCCATCTCGGCTCCTTCCCATCAGCCGTCCTCACAGTGAGGTGGCTTCCCAGAATGGTTATTTTTTCAGTGTAGGGAAAACATGTAGCATTCATTGGAAATGCATCACCCTGCTGTCAGTATAAATTGCAGACTTTTCGAGGGTATTGAAAGATAAGCATCAGTGAATTGAACTAGGAGACCTGATGAGTTTGCAGTCCCCAGCTATCCTTTGTACTACTTTATCAGGGATTGCTGCCCCCTTCCCTCTCCGTCAGGACTGGTTTAGTGGCTTGAGCAGCAGTTCCTGAACTGGTGCAGTTTACAGCCCTGCATAATAAGGTAGGCAGAGACCATGGCCCGCTTACCTTAATTGTCAGATTGGAAACTGTGAGAAGCCAGGAATTGAATCACATGCAGTTTAGTTGTTGCTGCCACAGGGCAAAAAGATGATGGAGGTAACCTAGCCACCCTAGGGTGGTAGTCCGCCAACGCTTCTGAGTCAGACACCTAATCAAAACGTAATAGTGTTCCATTTCACCTCGATTTTAGGACTGTTGTCATTCAGGATCACAGCCATATCATCAACAGTTACATCAACCCCAGCTTCTTTGGCAAAAAACAAGGAATGCAGAGGAAAGTTCTGTTTATTGTTCCCCATCTCTGCCCACCCCAGATATCTACTCTGAATTAAGTTAGAATATAAGCATGACTCTTCAGAGATTTACCTAAAGAGTAAATGGTTCTGAGCACTTCATTTAAGTGTACAAACCTCCACGGCTTGTAGGCTCAGGAGAGCTGTGGTGTCTCCTCCTTTCTGTGTTTGCTCAATCACAGGATGAACGACTGTGTATTTCACTGTGGCTCGAGACATGAGCTAGGACATTCCTTAAAGCTCTTGGGAGTGATTTTTACAATCCCCAATGTAATCCTGGATTTTCCCCCAAAAGCTAATTCAGGAGGAAAAAAAAGTTTTGGTTCAGATCATATATTTGGAATTGGCAGTGTCTCCTCAGTTCTTCCTGCCACTGGTTAAATAGAAGAGCTGTTCTCTTCACCTCCTTTTCCGTCATACCCAGGAGCCATGTCAGTTGTTTAGATGCTTCCTCAGGAAGGAAACATACAGTAGCACTGTGGCATCTTAAACAGCTCAAAATATATCATTCAAAAGTAATCATTAGCAAAACACTATTTAGCCAGTGGCAACTTGCAAATATTGTAAAGTTTAAATTAATAGCAACAAGAATGGGAAATGAAATCGTTTATTATTCTTGAGAGCCAATTCTGTACACTTTTTATGCCTTGAAACTACTTTCTAATCTTATTATTTAAAAAATAATGACCCAGTCTTATTATTTTCCTTTTTTTTTTGCCAACCTATCAAGCCTTAAGTATGTTGGTATCAAAATGGTTTGAGCAAAAACTCATTAGAATTATATGCTACATCTGTTTTTCTCATTGGAAGCTTTATAAAATGCTCCTTCAAATAAATCAAAGATAACTGTGTGAAATACTCAAGTAATGTGCTTGTTTTGTTCTGTTTTGTTTTTTGTTCACTCTTTGCAGTTAAAAAGTGCCAAGGAATTAGCAGAAATCAATGGGCATGATGAATCTCAGGCAAATGTAGGTACAGCTCTCTATGTATAGATTTAGAGATATATATATATGCATGCGTATGGTGTCAAATTTACTATTTATGTCTTAAAGCTGATAAAATGGCTGAATGATTTGCACACCAGGTTTGAAATGCCTGGGTTTTTTTTCCTGAAACCATAGGTTCAAATCCTAGCAAACTTCATTTCGAGGTAGATAAATTGGGTTCCATGCAATTTACTTTGTAGGATTTATTTGGATGAGACTTTAACAACCAATGTCCTACTTGCTGTATGTGGGTGTTAAAGATACCATGGAAACGACTGCAAGAGAAATGCTTTGCCTTAGTGTCCTGTCCAGGATTACTCAAGCTACAAAGTTATATACCATTTGTCTCTGTGGCTGCCACCTTGCAGCTGAGCAAGTCTGGCCATATTTCAGTTCTGAGTGAAGTGATTCGTACACATGTATAATTTGGAAACAGTTAATTTTCACAAGAGGACTAAATTAATTCATTGAGTCATTATTTTGTCCAAAATCGTTAAAGGACTTGTTAAGGTCATGTTTTTTAAAACCTGCTGCCAAAAAAAATGCTTCTGTTATTCCCTTAATGATTGCAGTCAAAACAGCAATTTGGATAAGGGGAGAAAGAAAAAAGGAAAACTTATCTGCTATGTTTGTCATCCAAACTGTGCAGCTTTGTGCTTTGTCATAAACATATGAAAATTAAAACTGATTATATATGATATCTTCCTCTTCACCAAGAGAACAAGCAACAGTCTGAACACTAATATATTTTAACATCTATTTTAGTCGATGTGTTGTCTAATGGCACAGCCAGGAAAGCAATTTTATTTTAAACCTGAATGGAAGGCTCAAATTTTGTGGACTGCTTTGTGATAAGGAAATGTTGTCCTCTCTTTTTTAATCCTTTCCTGAATCTCATTCATTGTGGTCTGTTTCCGCAGTGAAGTCGATAGAGCCTCATAGCTCTCAGCATTTGGACAGGAGACATTCAATATTGTCTGATAGCTCCAACAAATCTGCAATTGCAGTCTGTCTGCACAGCGTCTCGTTGCCCCTTTGAAAGATTCTGTTTGTAAACCAAAATAAAGACATTAATCCACCGATGATCTTGAAATGCTCACATTTGCTACCTAAAAACTTGTCTTTGTACAACAGCTGGTTGCAGGATTCCTAAAGGAATTTAGAAATGTAAGACTTAGAAACTTTCTAAAGGAACTCGCTTCCTCTCCAAAAATGTGGATGAAACAATGTTTTGCAGGATTGAAATGTTTTAAAGGAAAATGACCTAAATGCTTCAACTTTTTTCATTCTGGCTCATATGTAACTGGATAAAACAGAAGAGCCTGAAGGTTTTATTTTTACATAATATAAAGGTTGAAATAGCATTAAAATGAAACATTTCAATTGTGTAAAGAGAGTGTTTCAGTACATCATTCCCAGATATCTAAAACAAAGTATTTCAGAATCTTTGGTTAGTGGTAAATTTTTCAAAATGTAATATTTTGTTCCAGTTTGTGATTGTAAGAACTGTTCAAATGCCTGAATTTTCCATAGGATAGAAACTCTATTTTCTGCCCCTCTTTTCCATGAGCTCTTCCCATGATGACCTCATAGCAATATTAGACTCCAAAGAAAAGAAGTCAATACCTAAATTAATGGTGAAGAGGGAGACAGCTACAATTATTGAGTCACAGTTGCAGCCATGTATTCAACAATTATGCCACCATGAAATAGAGAAAGCACAGCAGCACAAATGGAAATAGAGAAATAGAGGGAAAGAACTGATGTTAAAACATTTGCTACAGTAATGAACTTTGTAAAATGGAAGTTGAGGTACCTTTTAAACAATTTTCATTTATATCAGATATGTAGTGCTCAGGTGTTGTGCCTTGCAGGTTGTCTCCCCACATCTATTCTCATCAGACTTCATGGTTCCTGCCCTTGGCCAATGTGCAAATCTGGGATGATCAAAGAGAAAAAGGCTTGGTGGCTCCTACGTGGTTGTTAGTGAACTGTGATGCATATAATGGGATTAGGACATATTTGTTACAGTTGACAGGTTGAATTCAGCAAATGAAATACCTTTACATGTGGAGCAATAGTGGGAGGTGTTGGTAAGGAAAAATGGCAACGTATGTCTATATGCTGAACATACAATCTAATCTTCACACTATGGCATATTTAGATTACTTTGCACAAAATCAGGCTCCTAGAAAGGACAGTAGAAACTTTAGGCACACTGCACACACATCAAGAAAGCCCATACTGTAATCTTAAAAAGATTATTTTCTGCAGTCCACAGGCTTTCTGCTGGTGGCACTGGTCTGCATCATATTTTACATCAGAAAATATTGTTTCTTAAAATAAAGCCTGGAAATATTTTTCTTAGCAAAAGCAGATACAGATGAAAATATATACTTAGACCTATCCTGGTTTGTCTTCTACATGTCCATTATGTGAGAACATCCTGAAAGGGAAACAAGGATCTGGACACCGTTGGAAAAAGAAAAACATCCCTCTTGAAATATGCCCAACCTACAAATGGACCAATCTTAATTTTTTTCTCTTATGTTTGCAGGAGAATTGAGCACAGTTAACTAAGAGGCTGGAGCAATTGCAATGTTACCCTCCCTGCCATGGCAGTTCACACACAAATCTGAGGGGAAAAAACCCCAAAATTTTAGTGTATTGCCAGTGCATCTCTTATTTCTAGAAAGCAAAACCATCTTACAAGGCTCTGTAAAGAGTCAGGTGTTTCACAAGTGACTTGCCAGGTACAGGCAGTAATATTTGTTATGGCTCTTGACATTTCCCAGCTATACTCTGTGTCAGGAAAGGCCAAATGTCAGGCTCAAGTGGTACATAGAGCCCAAGATCCTGGCCTGGTGTTAACAGAGACTTCAACACCCAGGACTGCCAGAGGTGCTGTCACTGAGTATTCATTTCCTTCAGCCCTGCGGTTAAGAAAAGATTGCTTCTTGCTTCTAATCTGCCCCCCCTTTTAATTTCCTCTTCATTGCTGCATATAATGATATTTAATTCACATCTCTGTCTTAACTGAAGAGAAAATAATGGCCAACGGACAATTATAATTTCAGATATAATCCTCTTCCAGGATGTTCCCAGACTCTTGGGACCTGATTAGTCCCAACATGAAAAAAATCTTGCTTGAGAGGTGTGCTCGAGTAAAGAACATTTTGCAAACTGAAAATGCTAATCACATGTTTTGTGGCTAACTTCATAAAGGCAATTCATTCTTCCACTGTTTCTGTATGTTCATGGCTTTCTGTGGAGCCTCTTGTGTATAGGGTAATTCTGTGTTTTGATCAAAGATCTCCTTTTGCTCACTGCTGAGTTCAGTATATACAGGGCACTGCATGCAAATACAGTTATATAGGCTTGGTGAATATATCCCTGTTTTGGGGGTGGGAAGGTTAACATGCATGGTATCCCTCTACTGTTAATGGAGAAAGGGAGATTTTTTTACACAAGCCTCATTTTAGAAGTACTCAGTGATCTTCTTCCAGGAGTTTGGCACTCTCCCTTGACAGCTATATCTGCCTTCCTTAGATAGCTCCTGTGAATAACTTCTACCCTTTGTAAAAGTGCCATAAAATGGTAGTCAAGGGTATCAGTCCTCCAAGTTCAGACCAAAGCAAGAGATGGGTCATGGTCACAGAAGCATTTGGAATGCCCAGATTGCAATTGCATGGTAAAGTCTTGGCTCTGTTGAAGTCAGTAATTAAATTCCCATCAGGTTAAAAAGCCGGGAATTCACCAAAAGACTTTTAGGATTACTTCATTATCACCAAGGCATAATAAAATGAATATATTTCAGAGAGTGAAACTGATTTCACCACAAGTTTTTTTATCAGCTTTTTGTTCTGTTTGAATTTCATTGTTTGAACAAAGCGATGACTTTGACCTCATTCGTCTGTCTGCCTCCAGTTAGCATCTGCAGCAGCTTGGACACAATATTCTGTGGGTTTTTCTCCAGACATGAAATCAATAATATTAAGTAGGGATGCATTTTTCCATTTGAATGCTTGAAGCTGTTATCAGAGCATTTCTCAAGTTCAACCAAGCATCTTACATTTGATGTTGATTCTTCCTTTAATTTTTCCCCTCCGTATCTGCTTTTCAGGCAGTTACCAGATGATGCCTGACTCTGAGGAGGAATATACCCAGGGTGAAATATTTCAGCCATTTTACTAAATTGCTCACTTTATGCTACACTGAAAGTGATGTTATTCCTAACTACACCCTAGTCTTCTCTTTTCACGTAGTATGGTTAATCACTGATGATTTTTACGAACGACAAGTAAAGACAGCTCGTAAATGAGCCTCGTTTTTTCAACAAGCCGGGCAAAGATTTAAAAAGCTAACCCCCTTCAATTTTTGGAGAAGTCTGTAATTCCATCAAACTGATCAGAGTTCAGTTCTTGTACTTCACTATGCAAACCTTTAATGGAAGCACCCAAGAGTACCTGCTGTGAATGTCCCATGTCAGTGTATGTGTTAATACACACCCGCCATAGGATGGGGCACCTCTGTGCTGTGTGACTGCCTCACATCGGGCCAGGTGAGATGAAAAGGGCCCTTGAACACAGGGAGACGAGAGGGAGCTACAAGAATGCAATGCCTGCTCAAACCGTCCCAGTGGTTCGGGACTATGGGACAAAAGTTGGTCACCTTTATTGATGAAGATCCCAAGTGATTGCTGATGCTTTTGCTTCACTTCCTTGTGAGTGCAACAGCCATTTCCTGGCTAGCCCACTCTTCAAAAGGCTTGCTCTTCCCAGAACAACGCAGGCTTGTGATAAAAAATGTGCTCAACATGGCTAATATAAGAGCAATTTGGGCCTGAAGTTACCAGCCAGAAAACCCCAGTGCAGGGCTTGCACACGTCAGGAAATGCGCGTTTCTTTTCTATCTGAGCTTCCCAGGTTTGTAAGCTGTGAACCTGAGCCTCAGCAAGCTGATGTGAGTCACTGAGTAGCTTCCTTGCCTTCACTGGGGTCCTCTGGCCTTGCAGCAGACATTTCTGGAGCACACGGGAGTGAGTGGGCACTGCAAAAAGTGAGGTGATGACAGCTGGGTGCGTTTGAGGGTAGGGAGAGCGTGCTGGCAGCCTTTCCATACCCGAGAGCTCAGGGGTGATGTCCCCCGCAGGGGATGCCAGAAGTTGGGGTTTGCTTCTTTCCTCTATCTGAGAAGGTTCAAAGCTGCATTTCCCGAAATGGGCATGGGCTACATGCACTCTCCAGCCCCTCTGTTGTAACTGCTCCCATTTGCAAGATTGTATTTGGTCAACTAATTCATTTAACAAATGCAGTTAATTGTCTAAAGAGAACAAGCAGGAGTAATGGTGCAGTGCAGGGAGGAGGATAGCCCCTTGAGGAGAGATGTGGGGTTTGGTTTCTCATCATGGATGTATTATGTCGTTAGAAAAAGGTGCAAGGACCCTGTACCCTGATTGGAGTGGGGTGTAAAGCCCCCAGGGATTACAGAGATCCATTTACTGTCTGCATTCAAGTTCTTCTGTCCTGGTGTGGCCAGGACCAGGGGGTGGAGGAGTGGCCGTGCCTCTTTCTACTCCTTGTCTTTTCCATTCCACGCATTTATTTGTAGCCCTTCCATCACTCATTTCTTCTCATTTCCTTCAATTTAAGGCATGTGGAGTATGATAAATTCAAGCAGCTATGACCGTTCGCAGATCAGCAGCTTTCCTACTTACCTTGGCAGGCATGAGGAATGACCACCTCATGAATTCAATACCACAATGCCTGAAAAATAACAGGAGTTTAACTGGCTGTTTAGGACCATGTTATCAAAGAGCCTGCTCAGCCTTCAGGAGTTCTTACACACTGATAGATCAAGTCCCCCTGAGTTACCCCCTTCACCGCCCCAGCTCTGGTTCAGCATGTTAGAGGACAGCAATGGAGTTTCATTAGCACGGTGCAGATCTCTGCTGGCTGAATCACAGTCTCTGCGGTTTCAGCCACGATCTAACCCTACAGGGAGCAAACAGCTACGGCAGACCGAGGTATATTCTGACACAAAGTGTGCTACCTGAAGCAGATCTGGGCTGTAGCAATAACCCCTTTGTTAACGTGCAGCAAGGAATCACACCACTTCCCTTGCCCCTAATTAAAAATGTCAGAGTGGCATCGTAACGTGGCTTTTGATTGGAGTGAATTCCCATCATCTGAAGGAGGAGAAGAGAGAACTCTGAGACACAATGATAAAACCCATTCAGCCACCCACTCAGCAAATCACAAAAGTTTTTTGACTTTAAATTTCATATGAGCTCCACAGAGACAGTTCTTCAATGCCCAGAGCTACCTGACATTTTAATAATATCTGATCATTATGTGCAGCCTTTCATCCCAAAGCATTTTCCCCGAGTATTTATACTGCACACATATACAGGAGTCATCCTGTCATCTCTAGTGAGGAATAACATTCAGCCTTATACATATGCAGCTGTGTGCTTAACCCACACAGTGTACAAGGCAGATTGGCTTGTCAGAGCACTCAGGCTCCCCCGCAACCACCTGAAGGATGATGGGCCACCTCTGCTTCAGCCACAAGCCTGCTACTGCAGTCCTGGGGGCTGTACACCACATTCACACTCCCTCCAACCCGCTAAAGTCCTTCAAGAAATAGACAGCAAAAAGTGACAGAAGCAAGAAAGGAACTTCAATATCCTCAGGAGACACTCTTCATAGAATCACAGAATGGTTTGGGTTGGAAGGGACCTTAAAGATCGTCTAGTTCCAACCCCTCTGCCATGGGCAGGGACACCTTCCACTAGACCAGGTTGCTCAAAGCCCCATCCAATGTGGCCTTGAACACTTCCAGGGATGGGGCATCCACAACCTCTCTGGGCAACCTGTGCCAGTGTCTCACCACCCTCACAGTGAAGAATTTCTTCCTTATATCTAATCTAAATCTACCCTCTTCCAGTTTAAAGCCATTACCCCTTGTCCTATCCCTACATGCCCTTGTAAAAAGTCCCTCTCCAGCTTTTTTGTAGGCCCCCTTTAGGTACTGGAAGGCTGCAATAAGGTCTCCCCGGAGCCTTCTCTTTTCCAGGCTGAACAACCCCAACTCTCTCAGCCTGTCTTCATAGGAGAGGTGCTCCAGCCCCCTGATCGTTTTCACGGCCCTCCTCTGGACTCAGTCCAACAGGTCCATGTCCTTTTTATGTTGGGGGCCCCAGAGCTGGATGCAGTACTCCAGGTAGGGTCTCACCAGAGTGGAGTAGAGGGGCAGAATCACCTCCATCGACCTGCTGATCATGCTGCTTTTGATGCAGCCCAGGATACAGTTGGCCTTCTGGGCTGCAAACGCACATTGGCGGGTCATATTGAGCTTCTCGTCAACCAACACCCCCAACTCGTCTCCTCAGGAAGAGTTCATCATCCTAATCAAGATCCAATCCAAAGGAATGAGAGCTGTAAAAAGTTTGTTTCAAGTACTTTTCATATATTCAGATGTGAAGATTCCTGTGAATATGGGGTTGCCCTGAATTTTCAGATACCTAAAATCAATATCTTTCAAATACAAATCCTTGCTGAAAACCATTCACTCTCATAAAACATTTAAGGTTGGATTTTTTCCCCCCAATTACTTCCTTTTATTTCAACAAAGACATTTTCAAAACAATTCTACGCATCCCAGAAAGGAAACGAATTGCCTTTTTTTTCTCTCTTTAACTTTTTTTTAGAAGTGCCTCATTCTCAAGGAGATTGCTAGAGCAATATTTGTGTTAAAGACCATTTGAAAGGGCTTTCACAAGTTCTGAGTCTCAAGTAAACACAAAGTATCCCCTCCTACAATGGCTTCAGCAGAGCTGGTGGGCAGGCGGTGCTTTCGTTAGCCAACCATTGGTTTGCTGCAATTCCCTAACACAAAGTGTGCAAAATGACAATTACCTTTTCCCTTGCAAAACAACCACCTTCACATCACATAAAACATCTGTGTTAAGTCATCAGGAACCTACACATAAATCCAGCTTTAGAAAATGAAGCAACCTGATCATACTTTTAAAAATAAGCATGAAGTAACTTTCATATTAGTCATCCATATTTTGCATATGTACGTTCCCATAAAATAGATGTGCTCAAATACAATGAGAACAATATAAAGAGATAATTTCAATGAGAAAAGCATTTTCAGATTATTGCTAGTTGCCTAAACTCAGCAGGTGAAAGTTATAATAGTAAAAGCTTTGTAATGAAAAAGTTAAAAGCATCTCTCTGGCAAATGGATTGGAAAAATAGGATGTCAAGAGCACCATAATACAATTAATCTTCACTCCTGAAAACACTTCTATCATGTAGGATAAATCAGACAAACAAATCTTAGATGCATAGAGGTGCATTTGAACTGCTTCGTTTGCAAGGTCTTATATTCGTTGTTCTAATTTTTCTTCATTGCTGTTCCTATAATTTTAATGTCAGATAATTTTTCAAGCCAGTTGTCAACTGTTTATTTGTTAATACCAGTGCACTCTTAAATTTACAGTCATGGTAAATTCTATATTAGTGTATTTTAAAAGTAAATTTCTGTGTTAGTGTACTTTAAAAGTAAATACAATGTGCTATGGCTGACAAAACCAACACTGGTTTCTTGCATAGCACAAAATAAGTTATCAAGTTTAGGCTTGATCTGAATGAAAAGGTGACACCTGGTCTATATAATTTCTAATGGTAGACCAGTCACATTCACCAGCAGTGTAGCATATGGCAAACATGTTCTTCTGCATCACTAGGTAGATAGTAGGAGGAGAAGGATCCTCTGAGACCCTGGAAAAAAACATTGAAAAACAAGGAGTTTTTTTACTGAATTGTTGACCTCAAGCTAACTCTAAAAGTAGTGCAGGCTGCTTGTGAGAGCTCTGGTTTTGGGCAGATGGTTGGATGCCTTATTCCTTGCCTTATTCTTTTTATACGTGATGCAACACTGTAGTTTGTTACTGTAAACTGAGTTGTCCCAGTGCACACAGAAAAGGCCAAGAAACCTCTCTACATATAGACAGTGTGTCAGCAAGATCACCTAACTTAATGTCAGCCACTTTACTGAAATCAACTCTTAGGCTGTGAGGAACCAGGACTGTGTAAAATACAACATTTCTAGGAAGTAGTTAATTTGCTAGCATAAGATCAATTCATTTGCAGCAACAAAAGAATTATATGAATCAAAGATTATGAGCAATTTTCTAGTCATTAGAGTATTTTTAGAGGAGTAGTCAGCAGAGAGTCAGAAACAGTCACTGTAAGAGGACATGCTGAAAGAAAAGCTGTGTAACACACATGATCTTCCTGGAGAATTTTGAGTTACTTTCAGAGTTCAGACACTCAACCAGATTTCCACATCACATCACAGCACAGTGCATAGCAGCCCATGAAGGGGAACAAGCTCCATTAAAGGAAGAATTAGAGCCATTTGGCCCAAACCAAGCATTGTTGCTGTCGGGAGTTGCTGAATCCTGCAGCCTGACAGAGGCAAGGTGGTTGTAGCTCCATGCAACCAACCTGGAGTGAGGCTGAGCACGTATTCCCCACAGGCACATGCACAAATACACGTATACAACACATGCATCACATGCATACATATACACAGGGCCAGCCACACAGATTAACACAAACTCAGCATTCATAAACACAAACAGTACTGATGGCCTCATCTTGCTCCCCTTTCTGGCTGATCAGGATAAAGGTCCATTAGTGGGAAATACATATGCAGACTTACACATATATACAATGCGGATCCCTCCAGTAACTGGCCTTTGACTCTCAGTCTATCCCATAACTGGCCCCTGCCTCACACATACGTGCACACACAAACAGGTCTTTTAGTCATTCCCCAGACCCCACAGTGTCCCCAGTTGCTGGCTTGGACCCCTTGGTCCCTCCAGTAGGTCATGCACAGTCTCTCTGGCCTCTCCTGGATCCATCCCAGACCTATGGCCACTTCAATACGTGGCTTCCAAGCTTATTATCCTACTTAATGGCTAGTCTGGCTTGATGCTCACCAGTGATCACAGAGCAGCATACGCACACACTCTGGTCTCTCTAACTGCGGCACCCCAGTGCCCTGTGAGCCCTGGTCCCACTCCAGCTGCTGCACTCAGACCCCCTCACACCCCCCCATGCACACAAAATAGAGAGTCCCTCACCCAAGAAAAGAGTTAGAAATTGAGTTTAATGAGTGTAATGCACTGATCAGGGCATGACATGGCCAGACAGGTGTACTGACCAGCAACCTGTTTACATGTGACCAGTCCCTTTTATCCCCTTCCCAAACCACCATGATCCCTCCCTTTTCCTGCCTTTTGTTTCCCCACTAAGGACCCTCAACTAAGTCTTGTACAATCCCAAGGTGCTCTTCCCCTACATCCCCTAACAAGTCCCATACCCCTACAGGCAGTGCCTCCCTCAGTCTGTAAGATGATCCAGAGAGCATTTCCATTGACTGGTCTTGATAGGTGTCACACTCGACCCCTGGGGCTGATGCTCTCCTGTGACAGCCCTGGGAGGAGCTGGGTCAGGGGACTCTGTTTTCTCTGGTTCGGTTATCGGGTTTTCCGCATTTGTGATGGTGCCTCTGTCCTTCTTTGTGCTCATGGAGATAAGACTTTAATCACAAGTATCAGGAGGAAGCAGCAAGTGATGGTGGTTGGAAAATCCCTTCTGCAGGGGATGGAGGCACCCATCTGTTGATGACACATCCCACATATTGTTTGATGGTGTAGAATTGGGATGTTGCAGAAAAACTGCTGAGGCTTATCCAGCCATTGGACTATTACCACTTGTGCATCCATGTGCTCTGATCCTGCAGTTGATCCTGCTTTGAGCAGGAGGTTGGACTAGAGACCTCCCAAGGTCACCTGCATGATTTTGCAATTCTGTGATCATCTGAGTCACGATCATGTCTGTGAGTGTACTCATATGTTGCCACATTTGCAAGGAAATTTGATTTAAGTTAAATTTAAATAAGCTTTTTCATTGTAGTTTAGCTCAACTTGGATTGAATAATTTTGTATTCACCATGGATAAGAACATAGACAAGGACAGTAGCCCATTCTCAACTGACAGCCATGTTAAGCTGTCAGAAGTTGTCCTGTACCTCAACCTTGCCTGTCCCCATAAATTTAAGATGCCTGATTTGATGTGCATTGAAATTATTGCAAGTCTTCCATTCACTTGATTGGAAATTGAATTAGGCTCCATTCAGGTTAAAACAGCAACATTAAATTTTCAGATGTGGGTCTGAAGTACATTTAAAGAAAGACCAGCAAAGCAAACACAACTATACTAGACTTTAAGAGATCCCCAGGTAAATGAAAATAAATGAAAAACGTGCAGTCTTCATGTGGCAGGCCAGTTTCTACCCACGTTTGCAGCAGAATTGTCAAACCTGCCTGGCTGTCAACAGCAGGTTGGGCAAGCACATCTGAAGTCTAAGCCCAGTTCTGTGGACTCAGAGCAGATACACGTATGCCTTTCAAGAGCTTAAGGACTGCAGATTTAGTATCACATGTGCATGGTTCTTTCTTCTATCAAAATCATAAAATTACCTTTTCTTTTCAAGCTTACAGCATCTCTCTGGCCTGCTGTTAACAGCCTGCAAGATTTTTGCTTATGTTTCAGATATATAGTTTTTTTCTCCTCCTACTCGTTTTCTCTCATAAATCTCCTGGCTGATGAGAAAGTGTGGTGTATCCCTTACATCTAACAACGTTCAGCAGTTGCTCTGTCATATGCCTGCTGTGTCCAACATCTAGTCTTTCCTTCTTCTGCTACTGTTTTAATGCCTCAGACAATTGGCTTTGTACATATGGTACAAACGCCAACATATCCTGCAAACTATTCCAGAGTCTGGTAGGATTTTTTTTTTTACTGGGTCTTTCAGAAGGCACAATATTATTTTTACCCCCTCACCACACGATTCTGCAGAATCCTGTATACTACAACAAAGGGAATGAGGTCTTTGAAGATAATATGCAAGCAGTCATCATTCCCCCTAGATTTAAAGGTAATTATCAAATATTTGGATTACCCAGATAGCGGAGGGAGTATTTCAGCTCTTTGGATATTTGTCATTTGCATCCTGATCACATGCCAGGTGTCTTCAATGTCACATTCATTAAATGCCATATTCTGCCTTTCAAGCAGAGTCCTGTGCAACAGGTGATGTGGAACTGCACTCTACTACTCCAGTAGTAGAACAGCTACTGTTCAAGCTCTGCTCAGCTCTTGGTCAGTGTTTATGGGGAATGGAAAGTCCTCACTCCCCTCTTTTTTAGGGATGCTGGCTAGCATATGGTTTCAGGATCATAGAACTTTTTAGGCTAAAGAGAACCAATTTTGCTAAAGAGAGAAGGCCCAGGCAAGAGCAGATATTTTATATTCTGTCTGCCTTTTTTGCACTGGTGCGAGACTGGCCTTTAGAGGATTAGTGATGTCTGGATTGAGAACTTTTTATTTAATATCATACTTTCCCATAGTGGGAAAAAAGAAACCAATGAAGGACTGAAAGACCCAAGTCATCCAGCCTAAATATCTGGGGCTTTCTGATCTGCTAGTCCCCTGGAGTGCAGAGCTAGCCTTTTGTTCTTACAGTACCTGTGACTATCCTCTGTAGAAAGTCACCACATCTCTTCTACTCTTCAGGACTTCTGTGTCTCTCTCTGCCAAACGCAGCTCTCTCAGCAGTCACGGTCTTATTTGTTGTGTCTACAGTGTGGGACCCAGCTGCTCTGTGGTGGGCCACGGTGGACAGTGAGACCAGGCACCTTTTGGAGCAATCCACTTCCCCATGCCTCTGCATTTGCTTCCAAAAGAAGCCAGGGTACATGAGAGAATAACAGAACCCAACTTCTGTCTCACCTCATGGCCAGGACATGGCTAAGGTATACATCCATGTGCAAAAACTGCCATGTACAACTCTCCACAGCCATCAGCTCCGTGTCAATGGTGGTGTCAGAGGTCTGCCTGTGGAAATGAATAGTCCATGTGAGAAAATTGTTATTTGCCATCCTCTGTTTTATCCAGTACGTTCTCCTGAAAGTTTTCCAGAAAGACTCTCTCTCTGTCTTTCCCTCCCTGGTTCAAAAGCAAGGAGCCCCGAATGAAAATGCTGGTCCCAAGGGGTGTCTGCAGAATCATAGGGTTTGTCAAGCCCATGAGGGAAATTCATGTCTTTTCATCATCTGCTAACGGATGAAAGTGTCGTTTGCAGGGAAACACTCCAAGCTGGCAATGGTGAGAGCATCACACAGAATGGTTGCATTCATGCTGAGCAGCTCTGGAGCTGTCATCATCAAATCGGGCCTCCATGTTCTCCAATACCTGACATAATTTGTGAATAACGAATAGGGCCAGGTCCCTAATGATCTCCAGGTGTGATTTAACCTGGATTAAGCCTTCCACATACTGTATTTAGTTCTTGCAAGGTCATTTTGCTTCTAATAAGTACTGGTTTGCACATGCTTAGCTGTGTTCTTGTGCTTTAATGCAGTAACTGACAGATGGTAGAAAAATATTCCTTTTATAATGAAACCTGCTGAAGGAGACTGCTTAGGGCCTCAGAAAATATAATTTGCCAAATAAAGGATGGTCTCCAGGAAAGAAAGGAAATACTGTAATGTAGTATATATTAAATAATTTTCCTCAGGCTGTCATGGTTTAACCCCAGCCGGCAATTAAGCACCACGCAGCCGCTCGCTCACTCCCCCTCCGCAGTGGGACGGGGGAGAGAATCAGGGAAAAAAAAAAGTAAAACTCATGGGTTGAGATAAAGACAGTTTAACAGGACAGAAAAGGAAGGGATGTTGATAATAATAATAATAATAGAATATACAAAACAAGTGATGCACAATGCAATTGCCCACCACCTGCTGACCAATGCCCAGCCAATCCCTGAGCCACAGTGTCCCCTGGCCAGCTCCCCCCAGTTTATATACTGGGCATGACATCACATGGTATGGAATACCCCTTTCTCTTGTTTGGCTCAGCTGTCCTTGCTGTGTCCCCTCCCAGCTTCTTGTGCGCTCCCAGCCTCTGCTGGCAGGGCAGTATGAGGAGCTGAGAAGTCCTTGACTTAGTATAAACACTACTTCGCAACAACTAAAACATCAGTGTGTTATCAACATTATTCTCATCCTAAATCCAAAACACAGCACTATACCAGCTACTGAGAAGAAAATTAACTTTATTCCAGCTGAAACCAGGACACAGGCATCTGGTGATCAGTAGCTTTTTCTCACGTCAGAGAGGTGACCTAACTGTTTGTTTCCAATTAGTTATTGCCTCATTCAGCTTTGTACTCTTAAAAGTCTTGTTTCTGTGGGTTGGCATAAGTAGTGCCCCTAAAAATGTGCAAATTAACTGTGCGAGGATTTGTTGTAGAGGCTTCATAGGTACCAGATTTGCATCTGCAGTGTGTAGTCAGATACTTAAGGTTTTCACTTACACTATAATTAGCCTGGTTTCTGGGTGAATTTCACACTCATTTTTTAGACACAATTATGCCCATTTCTCTTAAACCACTATTAATTCCTAGCAGCATTGCTACTGAATCCTTTATGTGACCATGCACACTCTGGATTTTCTCATGGCCTGTGCAAGCTTATTTTGGCAGCTGAACACATCAGAACTGTCTAATTCATCATCTTCTGTGAGGCAGGTAGTTTTGGATGGCAGAAACCTCTCCTTTTCAAACCTCCAAGAACCTGCAGCCTTCTAAAGCCAGTCGTTCACTGAGTAGCTATCTTTGCCACTCTTAGTTTCCTCAGGCTCCCCCATAACCGATTTTTTACTCTTTTATCCTCTGTAGCAACACACAGTTAAGGAAGACTTGATATGACTTCCTTTAGCATCCATTTACACTGTCCTATAAATCATACAAAATGTTCTGCACAGGCTCAAATCTAAGCATTAAATAAGAATCCATCTGTTCGTTGCTCCCAATGGGAATATAGTTTCTTTCTCTGCATCACTGCTTGACAAAACTTCTAATCCCATCTGAAACTGCTAGTGTGTTGTGTTTGGGGCCTGTTATATCAAATACACATCTCTCTGCTCTCTCCTTCCCCTCTCAGGAATTGTTATTTTTAGACTGCTTTTCTATCTCTGATGGAGTCAAAAATTACATCTTAACCTATACAAGCTCTGGTGGCATATGCTGCTCTGCTCTTCTGCTGCAGTATCATGAAATCTGTCATCTAGCTCTGTTCTTCTGATCTGTAACCCCCTTGTCATTACTGCCCTTGCGGAGAAATTCATGCAGACACTTCTCTTATTTCTGTTTCTTGCCTAGGTTTTCTTTCACTGTTCTTGGATGTCATGGCCAGCAGTAGATGAATATTTGCATTAGCCTTTGGCTCTTGCAGGAGGGGAATCAACAGTACTGGACAACTTAGAGCATACTCCTGCTGCTATAATGTGCCCTATGCATTACAACACTACAGGAGTGTTAGTGTCAAGGTGATGTAGCTGCCAGAGCGCTCAGGCACACCATTATTTTAAGAGGGGATCACTGCAACTCTTGAACTGCAGACTCCCTCCTACCTGTAGGTGTCTAAATCTGTGCTACAAGTTTCCCTTTGCAGCCAATGAGGAATATAAAATAGGCACCTCTAAGGTCGAATTTATTTTAACCTAAAGTAAACAACTAAAATACATGACAAAAGTTATTCCATTTCTACTGACTAAAGAGGCAGCAAAGACTGACTAGCTTACATGTACACAACTACACATAGATCTCTGGCCAGGAGACATGCCTCAGTTGGCCACCACAACTGCAGCAAATCACAGGTGACTCAATACATCTCACTCCCCTTCACTGTGGGCTAAGGTCTGTCAGAGCCCCTTGCTGCTGGGGGCGAAGGATGCACATGTGCGTGTATGTCACTCAAATGCACATACAGTTTCTTAGCTGACACATGGCAACTTTTTCCTCTTCGCAACGCGAGGGAACATTTGAACCCATGATGCATCTGAGCCATCAGGCACTGTGTATCGGGCAGCTGCTCCTTGGAGCCAGCCTATAAAGAGCACAGAGTACATCACTGGGGGTTTTTTGTGTTGGTTGTTTTGGGTTTTTTTTAATTGAGAATAAGGAAGTGCCTGACTCTCTTTACCAATCTCACAGATTGTGAAGCCTTCAGTCATATATGAAGAGGCACATTTGACATATTTTGGAGTTTTTGCCTTTTATTAGCATGGAGTATTCACACCTTCAGAAATGCCCTGGAGTGACCCAAGCCCAGTGTCTCTCTTTTATTGCCAAAAATGCTTGCCAAGAATTTTGGAGCAAGGCACCACCTCGAGTGCATGTTCTAGATGGGCCACATCATTACACTGAATAGTGCAAATTTGCTTGCATTTAAGGCTGCCCAGTCCCATGCAACTCCAGCTGCTTACCCTGACTCCCCCAACCAGAACAAGAGCACCATTCCTGCACAGTCCCACCTCACACCACCATATCTCCAGCCCTATGCTCTCTGCCTCCGAGGTTTTGCATGGAACTGCTGAGCGTTTCACATAGCAGATGCAGCAGTGTGAGTCACTGCCTCACCAAGGAACGAGTTACTGCATATCAGTTGCTCCATGGAAACAGCCCATGTATATGCTTGAATATTGTGCAATGCACTTTGAGGCCACTTACATGCCTCTGAAATAAAGATAATTTGTTTACTTCACATATACCCAGGAGAAGAGCAATCTGTGTCAGACAACCGCCTGGGTACTTCTGATGGAGCATCTAACATGTGATAGCTTGGCTGAGATTTGGATGGTTCAGGCCACCTGGTTGCAGAAAAAGGAGCTCAAAGCAGGAGCCTTGACTCGTTTGCCCTTAAGGCTGGCTCTCTTTCAGTCCTCAAAACAAGGTAGCTTTATGCAAACCACCTGTTAGGAATTGTCCCTGAAATGTGCTGACCCCTAAAATGTGCCTGGGAATTGTCTGGGACAGGGGCCAACACCATGCCAGGCACTGGTCGAAGAGTATAACAGGGTAGATGATTGTGCTCTAGTAGCTAGAAACATTGCTAGTGACTGTTGAATTTACTCTTATAGCTGTAGCTGAGTGTTTCCATTCATGTTCCCTAGAGGCAGTCTTTGTTTACAGCTTTAATAGCTAGAAAATGTGAGTTTTCTGACCATCCCCACATTTTATGGCACATCTTTCAAGCTGTTATAATGAAGAAGCACTAGAAACAAAGTTATTACTTACTCCACAAGCAAAATTTCTCTTCTTGGCAGCTCTTGGCATAAAAGTATTTCAAAAAGTGTCTTAATATTCTGCAAACAAATCAATTATTTATAATTGTCTTGTCTTTAGATGTGAATTAAAGTAATGGTCTTTTTTATAGAGTTGAAAGGAAGCAGATAGGTTTAATTGAAGTAAATGAAATCTACATGACCACCTGTTTTTTTTAAAAACTTTATAGGAAATCAATGTATTGACAGTAGCATTGGTCAACCAAGACAGAGAAAAAAATTCAGAGAAACGAAGCCCGGGTCTAAAGTCAGAGAAGGAGGCACTATTAATAGGTAAGATAATCCCAAAGAAGATTTTTGAGAACAAAATGCATTTTAACAAGTTTTTGTTTTGCATATGTGTTTACTTGCATCTTTGTGCTAATAAAAGTAAAAAAAAAAAAAGATATTTTTTATTTTTCATCTGTATTCACAACGGCTTTTAGTAAGAGAAATCCTAAAATACAAGTGAACTTCTTTCTGAAAAATTTGGCAGAGTTTAATGAAAGGATTTCAGGTATGAAGAAAATTGCAGGATCTGCATTTAGACTTACAGTATGAATGTATGAAGATTTTATTTACATCAAGATTTAGCAGGCTAGAATTGTATAACTTGTTATCTGATTATTAGACAAAACGGTGAAGGAGACGGGGATGGAAATAATATTAGCAAACTACCAAGCAAAAAATATTTATACTGGATGTATTAAGCAAGCCGGATTTATGCTTTTGACATTAGGTGAGGGAATTAGCAATATGAATATTTATAAGGAATACCACAAGGACCGTCATATCCTTTACCTAGAATAAAATCTTTAAACTCTTAAAGAGTGCCTAAAAGCTAAAGCTTATAGGCAGTGGGCCAGCTAACTGGTACCTAGCATTTAGCCACACAGGAATGTTGGCTGTACCCATGCTACCCTTGGAGAGAACATGCCCCATTTATATCTGTGCACGTTTTGCATTTGGTTTCAGTGGGGCAGGTTTTCGTGGAGCCTAAAGGCCCACGGTCCAAAGTGCTCCCTATGGCATGGTTGCCATTCACGGGAATGCTGACCTGAAAGACCAGGTTTCATTTCTTTGATTTGGTCTTTTCACAAAATCAGCGGTGTCCCGGTAGGTGATAGTTCCAAAACTACTTTAATTTGTTTAAATGCAACTCATTTGCATCTGCTAAGCACCAGGGAAGTTGCTGGTTTATTGCTGGGGCATGGATTCAGACAGTTCAGACCAAAAAGGTCATTTAAAAGTGAAGAATGTATTTAAATGTTTAGAGGGCTTAGTACACAAACTTCCTGTGACTGGTGAGATGTGGAACAGTGGGATGTACAGGAATGTATGAATTGATTTAATTTTGCTTGTTATAATAAAATCTGGAACTTTTAATTGCAATGAAGAGTATTTGATCTATTCACAGATAACTTCTGTGCGAAGAGTAGCAAGGATGGGACTTACTTTAAGAACAGAATAACGAACTTCTTTTTCTAGGTCACTCGTTATTTGACTGTAACAAGTGATGGCAGTGTCCCAAAGTGGGTCCCATCCACCAGCTGTCCAGTGGCACACTCAGATAAACAGTGTAATCTCAGTCCAGATATTACTGGTCATAATACCCCCACAACTGGCTCATTGTTACAGTTCAAAGGCAAAAGATTGCTCAAGATGGGTTTCATGTTATCTCTTCCTCTGAGGCATGTTCAGATGTGGCAAGGGAAAAACGGGCCTTGCCTCCATCCATTCACTAAGTTTGTCTATATTTTGCACAATTCAATACTGTCTTAGAGGAAAAGAGCATTAAAGAAAAAAAAAATTACTAAAAAGTTATCATGGAACTCCAGTCAATAACTACAAAATATTTTCGAATGACTTTTTATTTACATTATATGAAAGAACTAGCTTTGAACATCCTGAATTGAAAAGCCTTGGGAACACACATAACAAACGCAATGCCACTGGTAAAATGTGATTTGAATACAAATTGGATTTCCAGTCAACCCATCCCAGTGTGATGGTCTTGGCTTTTGCTTCAAGAGCTCTTGTGTGTGTGCTTATGGTCACACACAACACAAAGGCGGCAACTGCTGCTAGGACTCGCCATAGTATAAAATTAAATATACGCTCCTCCCTTTGCAGGATCAGAAGTTTGTAAACGCTATTGGAAAAATGAGGGACGAAAAAAGGTGTTCTTTGCAAAGCCACTCTAAAATGAGTTAAATTTTACTTATCATTTTCCACCATGGCCAGTATTTGGGGAAAAATGAAATCCAAGATTATCCTAATTCATTCAGCATCAAGAAAGCAGTATGGCCTGCAGTACACAAGATACAGTGACCCATTTTTGTCATTTGTAAGCATTTTTAATCCTGGTGTTTATGCTTTAAATATAAGGAACTTCCCCTAGGGTGGTTCAGCTAAGAAACCCATCCAAACAGAGTTGAAAATATTTGCTCTGATTCTTACAGTTCAACTCTCCCCAAACAGTAAGTAACACACATGCCATTTTGTATTTTCACTGTTTGTTTAGAAGAGGAGAAATTGGACAGTGCTTTTAATAGCAATTCTGATGCCCCAAATCTTCTTTTCTCTGGTCATCATTATTATTCTGTCACTTGATTTTCACTGCAGAAAAAATCTCTAGACTTAGATCCTGCCTCTTGATAAGCCACTTTTATTCCCATACCTTTTACAACGATCCTATAAATAACAAGGAAGATAGACAGAACTGGCTCTCTTTTAAGAGAAAGTAAATAAGTAAATATGTCATAAAGGATTTGTGTTTTCTTCAGCAGCAGTTAGGGGTAATACGGATTAAACACTTTTCATAACTAGCATCAGCGTAATTACTAGAAAAATTTGAGGGAATGAGGTTTCTGACACAATTATATGAAACATTTTCACAACAGAGCATCCAGTGAAGGGAAAAAAAAGCAATAATTTTACCATTGCAATATCCACAATTTTATATTGGTAAATCAAGCATAAAATTGGTAGTTGAAATGCTTCCAGCAAGTCTTTGTTTAGAAATTCCTTTATTCATCAGTATATTATCTTGGTCACTTACTTGCTAACTACTGTCATTCCTGAAGATGAGCTATTGTGTTTACCATGTTATTATGACTGTATTAAAAATGTGCCATTTTGTTATGTTTATTGGGTTGTGTAAGAAAAATAAGAATCATAATTCATACTGAAAAACCTGCAAGAACAGACTATTCAGAATTATTTTGCTTATTTTAATGATATATTGTCTGAGGTAATTTCAATACTTTGTGTGCATTTGTTTTTAATACAGGTATCATATCCACATTTCTTCACGTCCACCCTTTTGGAGCCAATATAGAGTATCTTTGGTCTTATATGCAGCAGTTGGACTCTAGGGTAAAAAAATTTAATCTAAATCTGTTTTCTCTATAGAAATATTGTATTATTCTTTACTGCAGGTTAAACTCTTCTTGCGTTTCCATTAGAAAGATAATGGGATATGGGGCTTGGGGGTTTGCAGTCTTTATTCATTCGCAAATTACAGTGCACGTGCTTGTGTTGAGGTCTTTGCCTCCCGCTGCTTAGCTATTCTTTGTGGCAAAGAAGAGCAGAGCTTTAAATGGCAAAGACTAGCAGCTGATTTTATGATACATGATCCTGAAAGAAAGCAGAACAAGAGGCAGGTGTGGCCATGGCCATCAAACTGTGCAGAGTTTTAGGAGATGATTCCTTATTCTTCTAAAAGTTGTTAGTCGTGGGTCACACTGAACATGAACTTTCATGAACACATGAATGGACCATGAAGCATAGCCTTCGTCTCCACATGGAAGCGGAGAGGGCCTCATAAAGGAATTGGCTGACCCTATTGCTAAATTCAGAGAAGGTGTGGCCGACACAAAAGTGAGGCCAACACACTACAGTGTGCAAAGTGGTTTTTAATGCATCAGTTAGTACAGTCCATAGCCAATACATACCTGTAGGATAAGATTCATTGACTTACTTTTAAATATCTACTGTAGGATGAGATGAGATCAAGCCCCAAAAGGGCCTATTCCTCTCCTATTCCTGAATATTAAGCAAGTCAAGAGTGAGAAGCTCAACTGTGAAATAGCCACTTTTGATCAGGTGAATGCTACTCTAAGTGCTAAACAACGGCTCTGCAGGATGCTAGACTGCATGAGATACATTGCAGATGCAGGGGTCACCCTGCAGTTAGCCACAGCTCTGATCCACATCTGCCAATACTTACTTTGGACACAGGGATGATGGTGCTTGCCCAGATCTTCTTGCAACACGGAGTCAGGATGTAGCTATGGTGTGCACGTGGACTCAGAATGTGCGTGGCACTCCTTGTGTGGTGATCGTTAGACACAACTCCTTTGATCCTGGTAATATTGTTCCTGAATGCTCCCTCCAGCCATGTCACCCATAGCCAAGATGACTTTCCAGCTGCTTTGATGGGCTGCTTTGATGGGCTGCTTCATGCCTCTGGAGGATCCTTCCTCTCTTTTTCTATGAAAAAGTGTGTAGCTAAAAGCAGAGGAGATCCTGAGCTAGAAGCCCACTGGAAATAAGACAGGTTGCATGGATGAGTGAGGAAGAATGATGAAGTTCTTAGGCACTATCTTCAGGCCATGGCAGCTCAGATTTACTAGTGCTTTACAGTCCCACAATGAAAAGGGAGTAAGGGATGAGGATGGTAGACAGAGGTGAGAAACTGGTGAATTTCAATTTAAAAAAAAAAAATCTGATTTCATCAAGACCTGATACATCCAGAGCTTCACATCTGCAACCATTCTTCTTCTGCTTCTCTGTTCCCTGCCTCTGCCACATGTACACCTTCCTTCATCTTGTCCCCAGTTCCTGCAGCACCCAGTCCGTCCAATCTCCTCAGTCATCTTTCAAGTCTTTCCTTAACACACAGCGTTTGGCTAAGTTTCAACTGCTTTTTCCCCTGGCTGACCCCTCCAGCTCTGTATCTCTTGAGTGACAACAGCAATCATTTAAAATACAGGCTCCTTGGGCTCCAGCCCTGCTGCTCATTGCTCCTGCCCACTGAGCTCTTCAACTTTCTCCCCCTTCACTGCTGTGGTCCCTTCTTGTGCATGTCTGTGGGCTCTGTCCTTGAATTTGTACTCACGTGAGTAACGTGTTGGCTTCTGTGAGGCTGCCAGGATCAAACTCTTAAGTTGCAAACACAGCCTTCATGGAAGGAGCATTGTCTCCATCTCTCCGAGGTGCCAACGTACCAGCCCTTGCAGCTACCACTGGACCTACCCGCTGCATAATAAACATGAGCCGCAAAATTTGACCTCGCTGGTTTATTTTGGAAGTAACTGCTTGTAGCAACAAATTACTTTTTAATAGCGCAATCCAGAGATGCAATCTCAGAGATGAATTTCAATTACTTTCCATGGTTAGCCTGTCATTCCTCACCTGAACAGGAATGATGAGGTCAGCATACCCATGTGGGCTGAGGGCTCAGTACAGAGCTCAAATACATTACCCAAAGGTAACCAGCTATCCGTTACTGCCATGAGAGTACGTAAAAGATGGACCTGATTACTCTGGGGCTTTAGACTGCCTCCAACACTGATTTTCGGCACCACCTTTAACAAATCATTTAATCTTTCTGCTGCACTAACCTCTTCAGGAAAACAAGAGGTGATAGATATTTTCTTACCTCCCTTGGGTGGAATGAGGTATAATTAGCATATTTTATGTTTATATACTGTTTTAAAAAGAAAACTTTTCACCATGGAACGTTCCTACTAATATGAATAAGCAGAAATATCATCATTGCCAGAGAAGCCTATCAAACCATGGAGATACCTGTGGATAACAGGCAGCACCCATAAATTTCTCTACTGTTCCTTTCATGACCATCACTTTAGAAGAAGTAGCAGTAGGATAAAATGGTTCATTTTCCATGACTGTTCATTTCTTGACTTCCCTACTGATTATACCAGAAAGGTTGCCTTTGTGAAAGCGTTTTCTGCAAGGAGAGCATTTTTCCCATTAAGAAGGTGACCAGTCATTAAGGTTTCAAAACCATAAAAACATCCTGAGCAATGCTGAGTCAGGAAATTTACTGCTTAGTTATCTGGGGCTGCTGAACTGGGCCAAACTGGGAGAAGATGGCCTCATAGATAGTCAGCCCTAAGTAACAAAAGTGAGCTGATTAAAAATAAAGTCCCTGTGTTAGTTTTTTTGCAAGAGAAAAACTGATGGAGCTGGGAGGAGGATTCAAGAGCTCATGGGATGAGAAGGAAGAATAAGGTCCCATTTGCTTCCTCCTCCTCACAAGTATACCCACAACTGTAGTTATTAGATGGACTTTGTACCACACTGTGTGGCAGCAGCCCTGACATAGCAGTTGTCATTCTTTTACAGTGGGATGCCACTTACAAAAGCAGAATCATTCCTGCAATGAATCTGCACTTGCTTTGGAGTCTGGAAATTCATGACAGGCTAAAGTTAAAAAAAAAAAATAATGGTTGGTTGTTTTCATCTGGCCTGGATTTCCCCCCCCCCCGCCCCTTTATTTCTGTTCTCCATATTTCCTCTTTCCAATCTACAGGGCAGCTTTCTCACTTTCATTTTACCTTTATTTCTTTCTCAGATCTCTGCAAATGAGATAGAAATGCTTTTGATGAGACTGCCACGCATGTTTAAACAAGAATTCACTGGTGTAGGAGCAACACTGGAAAAGAGGTGGAAGTTTTGTGCCTTTGAAGGAATTAAAACTATCTGACTGTGACTAGTAATGAAGCTATGCAGAAGAATTCCTAGAGCATGGCAGGGTTATAAAGTATTAAAGTAAGAAATTTGGATTTGGGCACATAGTAGTATGTTTTCAAAGTTATCCAAGCCTAATTTTAGTTACATTTGTGACGTTCTCTTGTGAGTGGAAATGTAGTCGTGCACCAGTTCCTAAAATAAAATAAAATTTTAAAAAAAGTTTCAAAATGTGACAGAACTGTTTCCTATGAAAACTGAAGAAGGATACCACAGTCATAATGATTTCAAAATACTACATGTCCTACATCTAATAAAAGCTCATTGAGCAAACAGTTAAGGGGAAAGATTGCCCAGTTATGGTCGCTAAGCTACAGCGATGTATATGTAATATGTAGTAGAACTCATTAAGTTTCATTATTGAAAGTTCTTTCTGTTTAGTAAGAAAATTGAGTAATTTTACAGTGAGGAAAAGCATACCAAAAGAAAACTTGAAGATGTGTCTGAAGTTATTGTATTTTGTAAATTAAGTTATAAGCTGTACCAGGGATTTTTGCCTTATTGAAAGAGGCCTGAAAATGTGATTGGAGTCCTCAAGAATGCTTTATCAAGAATATTATTTTTCTAATGTAACTATTCTCCATTACAAGTTCTTTTAACATGGATTGCATATCAATTTTCATAAACATGTAAATAAGGAGGAAACCAGTGTTACTGTATTGTATTTGGTATGTAAAATTCAGGTTTATGCATCAAAATAAATATTCAGTTGCATTACTGTTACAAATTTTATAGCAGATATATTAATTTTTATCAATAAATATGACTTCTACCATATTGTTTGTACAAGTTTTTCTTCTGATGTTTTTGAATTTTTATCAATCTAGCAAGAGTGTCCTGGCACTTATCTTTCTCCTACCTAAACTATTAATTGCAGATAACTTGGTTAAATTAATCGGGAATCAAAAAAGAGCTTGCAATATTAGCTAAGATTAACATAATTAAAAATGTTGGTAGAAGAAGTACCAGCATGGACCTTTGTTTAGCTGAACAGATTTCATTTGTTTTTTTCAGACAAGCAGCCAGGTTAAAAATGAACACCTTCAAATGTCTCATTTTCAGTGTTGTGTTGGGTAGTTGCGATGCATCCTATTAGTTACTCCTTCTAACTCCCAGCTAATGCTTCTGGCCTTTGGCTAGCCAAGGCAAGGAATAACTCACTTTTGGTGGTGTCCCTTAAGTAGGGACATCAATGTAAATTATCATTTAGGATTTACTGTCAAACACAGTACTCCAGCACTCCTGTAAGAGCCAGCGAAAGCTGGAGAAGTGTGTGTATCAACCAAGCCAGGAGAGTATGGAAGGAACTGCTCCTCCCAGAGCCCTCCTTTAAAGAACTGCATCAATACAGCATTTAGCATGGTGCTGGATAAGAAACAGCAGCCCCCTCCAAGTCACACCTTTATGTAGGCAGAGGAGCCAGCCACAAGAGAGCTGGCCCTATAAAGTGGGGCAGCAACAGCAGGAAATATGGCAAATAATTGCAACAGATGCAGGGAGTATCCAGATAAATGTCAGAGTGATGTTTCACTCAGGTTCTTCAATAAACAGCAATTAGTGTCAAATGCAATTAGTCATGAAGGAACTCTCCTACATGGCTGTTAATGATTACTGCTTTAGGACCTATTTCTCTTCTGGCATCTACCTGGAATATAGAAATATTAAATGAAATGTTAATTGTGTACAAAAGGGAAACAGAAAGAGGCTTAGCAGGTCTATTATGGGAGAAAATTATGCTTTCAGCCAGCACACGCAAAAATTTTTTTAAAGAACATACATCTCTGTTACGGTTGCTACAGAACCTGTGTTAAGGTAAGTTACTTAGGTGAAACTAGTAATTATATGCCAGTTATGTTAATGAAAATTAACTAGTTTAATCCAAGTAACAAGTCTTTCTTCTCTTGTGATCATACAGATTTATGAATAATTCAGGCAAAAATGTGTTAGGTCTGACAGCTCTTATTTAAGTACTGTAACATAAATGTGTATGGATGGCAGTTAGGCTGGGGAAAAGAGATGTGAGAAAACTTCCACCTCAGCTTTCTTCATGCCATACTTATTCATTATATTCTGTCCTCCCTTTTCTCTTGTGTCCTCCTTTTTTTTTTTGCTCATCTGCTCTCCCACAAAACAACTCCAATCCCAGATAGCTACAAAACATCTTAAAACTGACAGGACCTTGTAACCTAATCACCATATTTACTCTGCATGTGTTTTCTCTTCCTTTTTCCTTCCTGGGTTTTTCATGTCTGTCTAGACCATAAGTGCTTTAGGAGAGTGACTCTTTAGTCCTTGTGTACTACTAGCTAAAAGAGAACCTCCTTCACTGGCCTTTAGATACCACCGTAGAAGATCTAAACTTTAAGTATAAATAGCATGTAGGCATCCTGCAATATTGTAACGTATCAGCTGAGACCTTGAAACTCGGGGGGATCCTCATGAGGATCAGGTTGGGCCCCAGAACTGGCTTTAACATTGTGTGCTCAGTGGCTTTGGGGGAAACTGGATTAAAATGCTCAGGTCCATCACTTAGCTGCTGAAATGTCCTTATGATGACCCTTAGGGGATCCAGCTGGGGGTCCCAAAGTGATACAATGGGATGAATATCAAGGATGCCACCTTTGAAAGATATCTAGACTGGACATTAGGAAGCATTTCTTTACCGAGAGGGTGGTCAAACACTGGAACAGGCTTCCTAGAGAGGTGGTCGATGCCCCAAGCCTGTCAGTGTTTAAAAGAGGCATTTGGACAATGCCCTTAATAACATGCTTTAACTTGGTCAGCCCTGAAGTGGTCAGGCAGTTGGACTAGATGATCATTGTAGGTCCTTTCCAACTGAAATATAGTCTATAGTCTATTCTGTCTCTTGCAGATATGTTACTTGTTACATCAAGACAGTGATGTTACATCAAGACTATGTCTTGTTACATCAAGACAGTGATGTTCTGCAATCCAACATTAAATTCTGGCAAAGCCAGCTTGTCTGAGCAGTAGTGTCAGTCAATTTGATGTCATCATAGCCCAGAAAGATGTACTCCCTATGAAGTGCATCACTGGAGGATGGCTGTAAACCCCTGGAGCCATGGCTGTGGGTGACGGTGCTCTTCTTAGCACTGTTGGGCATTGCAGAAAAGCAGCTTGTGAAAATGGCATGAGGTGATGCCACTTATCTATGATAAAAGAAGTCAGTATGGTAGAAAAGAAGACTAGCCTTTCTCTACGTCACTTTATCCTGATGACTGGAACAGAGGCTTGGTCAGCTGCAGCAGAAGTCAGCACGCTGTCCCCCAGAAAAAGGAAGATGTTGAGGCGGCCAAGTGGTACTTAGTGAAAAGAGGCAGTGCAAGACCTAAAGCAAGTTTCTCCAGCTGAGTCAGGTTGAAGGAGGATGCACATTTGGCGAAGACTCAAAGCCATTTACAGTTAGCAGGATCCTCACAATGGTAGTGGGAAAGAAAACAAGGGACAGAAAGGCCAAAGAGGCACCACATCATCGGGCTAACCACAAGCTCAATAGGTGAGACTTTGCAATAGCCTGGCATGCAACTGCAAGTTATGGCAGAAAGCTATAGCAGTGTCCCCTCTTCTCAATTAGGGACTAGTGGAGCCGGAGAAGATTTGGTTTCTAACTGCCCAAACATGCTGAGGGTATTTTGCAGGGAGTTGTAAGCTCAGTTGGCCTGAACTCCTGTTCTCCCAGGAGAGCTTTTTAACTCATCCTCGGCTTTGAATTGTCTTGGAGTGGTGGCATGGTTGACTTTCATCACTTTAGAGGGCCAGCCTCTTACTGCACTGTATTTGATTCCCACTTGAAGGCCTAAGAGATACACTGTGCAAAACCTCTTGGACAAATGTGCATTTCACCCTGCACATTCAAGGGAGATGAGTGTAACCTCTCTGTTAAACTGCATTTTATGCCCACAAGAGACAGTAATGTTTGATGAAGACTGCATTATCCCCATTACTAAAAAGGAAATTTCTAATATCTCCTCGTGCTATTGCACATAGTGGAGTCTAACTGTTCATTGAAGTGTGCATGTTTCAGGCGAAACTTGCATGTTCACAACTGCCAGAGCATCACATTCACTTCAGGAACAGCTATACTGAGATTTAGAGAAAATCCTGTATCGAGCTATGCTACATTTAGCTACACATCATGTACAGTAAATGCTGTGGAATCTAAAGCTAGAAAATTTGTCATAAAAGCATTCTGGGTGGTTTGTTTAAGTCAAAATTCTGGTCTTGCAAGCATTGTTTTATTTAAAATCAGAATAGCTTTGACAGTCAGTGTTAGTATGACAAAAATGTTCTGCGCTGATGTGAGTTGATTTGGGGAAGAGGAAGAGGGAAAGGAATTGGTTGGTTTGGGAGATAGATACATTCTTTTTGTGCCTCCAGTACCAGTAGTAGCCAGGTTTGATACAGGATTGATGTCCACTTTGTCCACTTAACAAATGCATCTCAGAGTTCAGCATTTGAAGTGTGAGGCTTTTATCTTTTTCCTGTGAAAGGGTACAAGTTGTCCCTTGACTTGTCACTCTGGTTAACCTGATAAGATCTGCAGCTGTTTTACCCTAACTTTTCCCTCAGAAAGAAAGTAGAAACAGCTGCAAATTCCTTCTGGTTCTGTTCTGTAGTCAATCTCCTCTGGAAGCAACTGCTGAGATGCTCAGGAAAAAAGAAATCTTCCTAAATTTATTGGCATTAAGTGCCTATAAAGCAGGACATGATCTGGAGGAAGCCATGCCTTCTTCCAGGCTCTCCAAGAGCACAGTCAGTGTGACTGCTTGGACTGCAAAGGGCAACTATTTACTTACTGAGTTAAAACTGAACATTTCAAAAACAAGTATGTCAACTGAAAAAGCAGCCGAATCAGGAAATTATGCTTACAAGGTGCAGATCCTCTGACTACATAAAACCATTACATTGAATACGTGGAAATCCTAATTTATAAACAAAATCAAATGGATATGCTCAGGAGTACCTTTGATTAAGAATTTTGCCTTACACCGGGTAATAAACATTGTGCCTGTTTAGACTCAATGGGCTGACTCCAACGTCATACTCCCTCTCAACAGGGATATTTGGGGGGCAGCAAGAGGAAAAAAATATGTATTCCTTTAAACCTAGCAGAGAGCACTCCTGCAATCCTACCACAGCCATATTATAACCATTTGCTGAGACTTCTGGCTGGTAAGTACTTCTTGCCAATTTATGTACTTTTATATACGTAACATTGAAGCCTAAAAAAAAAAATCATCCACTTGGACTGCTCGTATCTTAGCCATGTCACAGTTAATTCTGTAGTCATCCCAATAGCATGTGGTGGATTAAAATACATCTCCCATAAAAGCATCCAGCTGTAATCAAAGTTATCAAGTGATGGAAAAGGTATTTTTTTGCTTGATAGTTTGTTAGAAGAGATTAGCATTGTCAAAATTGTGTCCTTACTTCCTAACTTTTGCTGGCTTCTTCTAGCCAGTTTTACTTTTCTCTGCAAGATTAAATAATCCTTTAGTACTGTATATTTTCTCCTGGTGAAGATATTTATATATCGTAGTCTATTTACTTCTCAGTATTCTTTCTCATAAACTAAACAGATTGAGCTTTTAAGTGTTTTGCTATAAAGCATTTCTCTTTTCTTCCTCAAATCATTGCATCCTTTTTTTTAATATCCTTTCCAATTTTTCAACACCTGTTTTAAAATGTGCAGAGAAAAGCTGTTATGTGAATTAGTCTGATCAACGCTGTATACAGACATGAAGTCACATCTCTGCTCTGATTCAGCTCTTTGCCTCCTATTCCTATCAGACTATTAGCTAATCAATCACAAATGTCAAAGCAGTAGTCTAAGTAAATCGCTGTTAGGTCATTTTCTTCATCCTTCTGGTGTAACAGATTCCTCTGCGTAGATGTGTTTCTGTATGCTAAAGCCTGGATTTTCCGTCCCCACTGATAGGCTTGTTTGTGCAAGGGCAAAGGTCTCACCCCATGAGGGTATTTTGGAGCTTAGATCCCATGCACGGCCTTCAGGGTTTGTTCTTTGCTACGGAGAAAGTCTGGATAATTCTATGATGTTTATAGCCTTGCATGATTAAAATGGGGTAATCAGATCTGCTGTCAGGATGTTAGCTAATCGCATCAAGCATTCAGAGGGCAATCGCACAGGCTTTGTCTAGACTAGGGTTTAAATGCGTGTCATTAGCACATATTAGCTGATACATTTTAAAAGTCTGATGCAGACAAGGCATAATGCCTTTAATGTGAAAAGCTGGCTGAGTTAGGCCCTTGGGCATTGGCGTTGACACCGGTTTGTCTATTTTAGAGTTTTAGAATAAGTTAGGCAAGGGCTTGTCTGCAAAGATCAGTTAATTTGGAAGAAGATAGGCTATGAATTTAAAGGGCTACGCCAGGACTCTTAAGACCAGAAAGAGATTCATTCTCAAGTAGTTGCTCTGAAACTGCTCTCTATAATAGTATATTATACACTTAACTAGATAAGTTTTCTTTTTTTTTTTTTTTTAACCTTACCCAAAACCCAGTTTCCATATGGAGAGGTGTTATATTTAAAAATTAACCCTCTGGTGCATTTCTGTTTTCATCACTGCTCCTTACCGAATGCAGCTGATTAGCCTATTTGTGTCTGGGGAGGAGGCTGGAAAACTTGTACACTCTGCAGATCTGGTTGCTGACGTTAAAAGCTGACTTGCATTTCACAGGGGGAAGACATGGTACGCTTGTGAGAGGAATGGGAGTGGAACAACAGAAGACCATAAAATAGGATTAAAAATAGAGACTGGAGGGATTTTGTTAGAACCTGGTGTTCCATCAAAAAAACACACAAATCCCAGGACATCCCAGAAGCCTGTTATAAACTAAGAGGGGGAACAGGGAAGAAAAAGAGATAAGATTTCATAGTAAAAATCGTTGTGAAGTATGGTGGTATTGAATGCATGAGAGTTTGTGAGTTTCCTTAGCTGGTTCTGCCCATGGAGGCAACTCAGGCGGGTGTTGTGTCTGACACTCTGTGAAGAGGAACCTTCCAAAATCACTCTGCAGTTGGCTCTATCCCAGAAATAAGCTACTCAAATAATACTAACTTCCAATGGCAGAGGAGCCCCCCTGCAAGAAAAATCTGCATCTCTACCTCTACAGTTCACTGGTTGATAAAGAATGGTGATGTTAGCAAAAAATTTTTTCTTGTCCTTGAAGGCTAGCGAGGCCATATATTACTCACAGAAATCAAATATTTGCCAGGCAGTCAAAACTCATTTCAGGATGTCATTTCTACCCCTCCACTCTGACTGGCTGTCACCTTGGTGGAACTTGTCACTTGGTTAGATGCAGACAAAAAAGCTGAAGTCTCATCAGGGTGGAATCTACACTTTTGTCTTCAGAAGATGAACAGCCATGGATAAACATCACGCCACCAGTTCAAGGCTGATTTGTCTAGTAAAGAGTTACAAGGCAGGAACTGCTTTGCAGGATGATCCTGGAAGCTTGTTTTGCACAATAAAACATATCGACAGAGAAGGAAGCCAGATGGTGGCTCAACAGCAGAAGTTTTCTAAAACACATTTCCTACCCTGAGAGGTTCTTGATTGACAGCTCTGGAAACAGGTGTTTTATTTGTCCACAGGGCAGGACAGTGAAGGCATCTAGTATTGTCCCAGCAGAGGTGTACAGAAATCACCTGCCATTTCATTTCCATCCCTATGAAGTCCTTGCCTCATCTGTGCAAACTGCAGAGGAAGGCGACATCTACAGAATGCACATTTGACCCTGGTTTGAGGCCACAGAACTTCTGCTAGTTAAAAATTTAGTTTCAGGGCTGGATTTGAATCTCTGATCTATAAAATGGATATCCTACTGTCCTAGCAGGAAGTTATCCAATGACTGAGGAGCAGAAGGCAGCCTTTCTTGAAGTACAAATGAAGAAGCATGCCCTGGTGACCCCATGCTTCCCCCTCAACCTTCACAATGAGCAAGAAGATTTGGAAGTGCATAGCTGGCAAAGAGGTTCATCCTATTAGAAAGAGAGAAAAAGAGCTCATGTTATGTTCACGCAGAATGTTTTGAGATGATTTTTAAGTCTAAAGAAAACCCTCTGTAGTTTATAGCCATGAGATGCTCTTAAAACAAAGGTTAGTACGGGGAAATGGAGCAGCAATGAAAAAAAAGTATTATCTTTTATGAGCACTTCATTGCTCTTCCTCTTTGAAGAGATTTCAATGTGGAGGCTGAAATCCCTATTGTTTCAAAGGTTTACAGGCAAGAGCAGGAATAATATGGAATTTACAGCCTTTCTTTGATTTTTGTGGTCCGTGCAGTTCAAAAGCCCGAAGAAAAACATGGAGGTGCGTGGCCAGGTGAAATGGAACTGGGCGGTCATTTATGCAACACAGAACTGTTGCTTTTCTGCAGTGCAGAGCTTTTTATTTACAGCAGTAACACATGGGCAGATGGTCAGAAGTTCAATGACGTATATTGGTCATGCAACCAGCAAGAAATCTGTACATGTTCAGGACTCAGACTTCAAATTTTTGTTTGTCTTTCAAGGATGATGAGATTTCTGTCATACGCAGCCTTGAGAAAGACAGTGGAGGGTCAAGTGGATGGATCCGGGCAAAAAGCCCTAATCAAAGGCTAACTAGTGATGTGACTGTCACACAGTACTGGGCAGAGATAGCCACACTAGCAGTGGACAGGCTAGTTTGGCCACAGGAGACGTCATAGCTGTGTTTATACAGCCTCTGTCCAGCTCCATACACTCTACTTACTGCTCACAGGTTAAGTGATACGGTACTGTCTCGGCTGTCTTCTTCTGGCCTTCTTCTTTCTACATGGTTTCTTCTTCTGAAAAGTTTATTTTGAAGTAGTTCAAGCCTTGTTTCAGGCAGTTAACAAGCTATATTGTCAACAGAAAACAATGAATTATCTGCAGCAAGAGTGGGTGGATCCTAATTGAAAAAAGAACCTGGACACCTTCTTCCTAAATTTGCTAAAAGCCTCGAAATCACTTTATTTGCCAATTTCCAAAGGAGATGGAGCAGCAAAAATGTTTCCAGAAATAACCAGAATAAGGTTTCAGCTCCCAGACCCATTTGGCTCATACCTGTCCCAAGTTCCCCAATCCAGGCATGCAACAACGTTCAGAGGAAAGCAAAAGCTGTTCCAGAGTTTAAGTCATGTGAGTAATTCAAAGCTTTGGGAAGGTTACAAAAAGGTCCCTTGCGGGCAATCCCAAGATCAATGCTACTGTTCTTCTGTGTAACTAATCTAAAGTAAGGTTTTCATTAACTCTCTGTTTGATGCATTGTGAAACAAACCAAATGAGAATGTTTAGGCTGGCAAAAAAAGCAACGCAAAATCCCACAAGAGCCCAGCTAAACAGCACGCATCAAGAGCTGAGTAACAAAGAAAATAACTCTTGATATACAAAGTCTCAGTTTTGCAGCTAAGCAGGAGATGGACAAGTTTAAAGCTATACATGAGTACCAAGGCTTTTCTCCCAGCAGAGATGTTGGGAAATTACCACTTTATGCCATGTCATAGAAGTATAACCCACTACTAAAAAGTTCTTGTTAATCACTGAAGTATTACATGACCATACAAAGACTTGGGCTAAGCCACAGCCCCTTCGCTTTCTGAACTACCGAGTGTCTGAGAGCTGTCACCAAACAAATACACGAGCAAGGGAATCTGTGACCAAAACCGATATTAAAGCTACTCAGCAACACTCCAAAACCCAGCCAGACAGTGCATGTTTCCTACCAAGAATTTGCTTTTAAAAGCCATCAATACCAGGATTTTCACTGGAATGCAGACATAGAGCTAAAGATGTGATAGATGTTAGCCACTCGACTAACTTCACAGAGTATCCTGTGATTGGAGGCACTCACCACTTCGTGCTATAGTCCAGAGAGCAGAGCCTAATTTTTCCTTGTCCCAGTGAGCACTTTATCTGCTCAACTGTTGGATAAGCAAGATGTCACACTGCCCCAGTTTCCATCACTTTGTGCAAGGTTTTATCCATCCAGCACATTCTGAGGATACCTGCCAGACTAGGTACCTAGCTGCAGCTGTAGGTACACACTTCACTGCTCAGCACTCTTAAGGCCACTGGTGGGTTTTCAGATAGTCCTCAGATGTCTTTGCGGCATACCTTCTTGTAGCCATGATTGATAAGCATGATCCTCTGAATTCAAAGTCTGAGAGTCACTCGCATTCTGTGTAACATAAGGAAACACAAGAAATCCAGGCCTTGAAGTATAGCACATGGATGGGTAGGACATTCTTCCTGGGCTTCTAAGGAGGCCTCTCTTCAGGCCTTCTTAATCCAGCCTTTATCCGCTCTCATCTTGTCTACAGATTGGTGTGGGTTTGTGTATGTGTCTGTGTGAGGTCTCGAGACCATTCAAGTAGACTATAGCTTTTTATCTCCTTAGCACATCACACCTTTTAATTTGTTCATTATATAATTTCTGATTATTTTACTGGAAGTCATATGGGTACAGGAGAAATGCAAAGGAAAAATGTCTACCAAGCCACGTAATAAAATACATATAATGACAATCTCATACATAAGGCAAATCCACATGTAAATGGCAACCCATCTAATTTACAAAGAAGTAAGGAATGAGCAATTGCAACTGAGAACCCATAAAGATTTATATAAATGCATAATATGAATTAGTCTTGAAAGATGAAAGTCTACCTACTCAGAGTCATTTTGTCCTGATGGACCAAAAGCTACCAGTTACTTAAATTTTTGTTCAAATATGAGAAACAAGAAACCCAAACTATAGTGCCTGACTGGGATCATGGATTACCAGTACCTAGCTTCAGGCACTGACATTGCTACAGCACCTAAATTCAAGAAAGCAAGTGTGACTCAAGGCTTCTGCCTTAGGACTGGGGAAGCAGCTACAAAGCCTCTGTCTGGCATTTGGCAAGTAGGGGCAGAATCCAGCCTTCGCTCAACAGGTCCCATGTAAACAGGGCTGGACCTTGCCTTCACAGTCCAGCCATGCTGGAAAAGGAAAACTAGCTTCCACCTTCCACTCAGGACACTCTGTTTTTCAGGTATCATGACAAGGTGCATGATGCTGCAGTTAGCTGAGGAGAAACAAGCATGGGGAAAGTGCACTTGGCCTTCGCCACAGGGAGCTGCTAGAAAATCAAGGGTTACAATATCCAGCCAGTGATGACTTTATTCAAAATACAGAGAGCTGGAGCATGTCTGTGGCAGCGACTTTATCTCAATGCAGTTTAGGCTCTCAAGCAGACAGATCTAGTCTGCAGTCCAGTCCAGGATCCTGCACTGCCACCTCATTAAGGGGGTGCTGAATTTATGGACCCATCTTCAGCTGTGGCTCACTGGAAATGCTAGACCACAGCCTGTCAGCCTCCCTAGAGCCTTCCAATTTTAGTGAAACAAGGGAACAGCTGGTAAATGTTGCCACTTGAAGCAGGGTTTTCAGTGGTAGGGACCGCGATTGCTGTTGCCCAGGGTGCTCCTAAATCTGCAGAGCACCACTTTGCTGCTGCTGCTGCCCCCTGAAAGCAACACCGCTCCGGGAAGGTATCAGTCAGCAGAGAACGACTGCCACTGCTGACACACGCAGGCAGTGATTTATTCACACCACCTCCAAAAGAGGCAAGTCACATAAAGGTCGTGGTGCTGCAGACAAAGTAAATATCTTGCTATAATGTATGTGGTGAAAAATAATGCCAGACGTTATAGAATAGAGGAGAGGAGGGGAAAACATATATTTTACCTTGCTTAAAATTTATTGAGTGATCAGAATCGGGGGAAAATGAAGTTGAGAGGATGTGGGTAGGAGAGGAGTTCCCTGTTAAACTTTTTTCTCCTTCCCTACCCCAGCCTTATAAACAAAATGCAACATATGTAATAGATGTATAAATGAGTAAACCCCGTAGTGCATACCAAATCTGCAATCCAATAATTTGTATTTGAATGTTTTAGCAAAAACTGACTGTGACTACAAACACCTCACAGACTAATTTTCAGATTCATGAGTTTTTGCTTGGTTTGCGTACATGTTCTCTGAGCTCTGTGCCAAAAAAATATTTCCTTTCTTGCACTGAAATGTAACGCTGACACGTGTCAAACTACTTCTTTTGTATGGGCTTAAGCATACTTCCTCTTTCTGCTTTTTGTAGATTCATACATATTAGACACACATCTTTGGGTTTTAATTATAAAATTAATGTAGACAGCAACCAGAAATAAAGCTGACAAATCTAATTTCCCAAGTAACTCAATATCATCTCAGGATCTCTGAGGAGGAAAAGAAAAAATTATGTCCAAGGGGTTACAAGAATGTTTCTAAAGGGACAAATTAAAAAACAAACAAAAAAAAAAGCGGATCAGATTAATAAAGGAGCATTTCCCTAGTGTCAAATTCCATATTTATCACCAGCCAGGAGAATGTGATGGTATTTTAAACATGAAATGACTTTTCATACTGCTTCCAATCCCAGACACTTAGGGGAAAAAGCTATATAGATATACATCATAAATGCATCTTAAAAGAAAATAGTTTCTAAAAATAGTTGTTTAATGACTCTATACAGCGCTGTGCTAGCTCAAATCATGTCAGCTCCCTCCCATTCCTTAGATTTAATCTAAAACTTTTTTCAAAGTGATTGGCTTGTCCCAAGTATTGACAGAAAAAGAGGATTGCTGTAAAGTAAGCAGAGAAAGCTGTCAAGTGACCAGTCACAGCCACACTGAGAGCTGCACTGATGTGGAAGGGGCATAGGTAGCTTTCATGTCCCATGACAAAATGTCACAGATACACAAAGATGACCCTGAACATACAAAAAAATAAATAAACTTAAACATGAAAATACAATGCCAGCCAGCAGTTGTTTTTTTATGCCAGGAGGAGGTCAGGAAATACAAAGAAACCCTGAGAGAACAATGTAGTTTGCTGAACAGGAATTTGAACCCAAACTTAGATCTAGTGAGGCTTTTTTTAAATCCAGTTGTTGCAGTTTTCTACTCCTGTGTCCTCCCAGAAAAGAATGTAGCACCAGGATCCACACACACATCCACACCTCTAATTCTCAGGCTGCGATGGTGATGCATCAGGCACAGCAGTAATTCTGAGTCTGGCATCTGCTTTGCCTGTGCCCTGTAGAGACAGGTTTGTGGTGCCGGAGCCAGGCAAACACTGCTCTTCACTGTTCCCTTGTTTCCGTTTTCGCTACATTGGAAACTGGAAAAAGTGTATCTTGTAAAATCTTGCAAGGCCAAAATGTAGCTTTGTGTATGGACGATATTGTTCTCAAAATGGGAAAGAGGGTGAATTGTAAAAGCAGACATAATGGGTTAGATCAAGTCTTAACCATCCCAGGACCCGTACCAAGTAGTGGCTTCCAGAGCTGATGCCCATGTGTTTACTATCCCTTAATGAATTTTTCTTCGATTAATTTATTCCATTTCTTTTGGGAACTAATGCAAACTTTCGGCATCTACTGTGCCATACAGCAAGGAGTTACACAACTAGACTGTTCACTGTGAAGAAGTTTGGTTTTCAACCAGGCAGTTTGATTTGATATTCCCTACTTGTATTGAAAGAGGAAAAGACTTCAAAATTGGTTGATCTACCCAAATCTGCTATAATGACCGGTCGTTGAACTGCTGCCAAAATTCATGCTCCAAGTCAGCCTTACAGCTTGGCAGAGCGCAGCTCTTCTTGGCAAAAGCAGAGGTCCCAAATACAGCCTTCTTGCCCTCAATAGGGTGATAACCTCTTACAGCAGTGATATTGTTATGCCCATTGAAGAGGGACTTGCTTATGAGATGCTGCTGGAAGGAGCGGGTGGTGATCACACCTTCATTAGGCAGTCTGAAGATCAATAGATTAACAGACATGGTCTGGAGGTGAATCTTACCACTCATATATCAACTGCAGAGAAGCTTCAGTCACTTTCAGCAGCTTCTGCTCCACTCAGTCATCATGGCCAAAGATTGTTATGCTTTTTACATCAGCACATGTGCACCAGCGGATAAGGAGGTCTTCTACCCAACATCAGCAGTGTCATCCCAGGTAACGATAGTCTGATCAATGAATGTGATTTTAATGGCAAGTCTGGATGTAACCTAGAGATGGTAGGTCAATGTAAAAAATTGTTACAAAGCTGGTTGCACTAACTCCAGTGTCATTACTGCCTCCTAAGTAGGCTGATCACAACCTAACCATTATCAATACACTTGTTTGAACTAGTCCCAAAGTGCAAGATAGACTGAATGTTTCCTTTCTCAAAATACCAATATACAATCAATTGTAAAACAAACAGCTCTGTACCTTAGTCTCCAGAGAAGTTGGTGCCCTTCTCCACTGCCCCCAATAGAGAAGCCAATATCTCAGTTCAGCGAGGAAAATTGAAAGAGTGGGCTGACAGAACTGTGGAAGAAACTCATGAAGCTCTTCCCAGGGCCACAGAGCAACTCAGAAACTTCTTCATGACGCAATACTCTCTGAAGCCCTCAGCTCTCTTCTGAAGGACTGAGCTGGAGCTAGTCTACAGACTGCCCAGCAGCCCAGCTCAGCAATGTGCACCAAGCAGCTTGTCCTGCCTAAACCAAACTGGAAAATAAACACAGAGTGGCTCAGCAGCCTTGAGACAAAGACTGGAGGCTTGCAGGTCTGCGTCCTCCCTCCTCCTTGGAAAGGGGTCTCGGGACCTGAACCTTAATGCCTAGTGCTCCCTTGTACAGGAGCAGTCAGGCCACAGGGACTGCATGGCACAGCATCCAGTTTCTCTCGCACTGCAATGTCTTTCAGGTGATCTCCAAACCCATCTATGTCTACAAGGAGCAAGTCACAGAGACACAACAGAAGCCTCTGCTTACCTAGCTCAAAGACAAGTAGGTTCTGCAAAGGATGAGGCCTTAGTTTACAGTCCCAAAGGTGCAGGTTGGTGTGTGAGCAGCGTGCCTGTGTTCCCATTACAGGCAGTGGAAAAATGAGTCGCTAACCTGGGCTGAGAGAGTCTGCAGGGCTATTCAGCTGCCCAGATGTAGATGCCTACTTTAGGGAGAGGTACACACTCCCGTATCCAGCCAGCTGAGTAGCTCCCCCGACTCCACTCAACAGGAGTATGACAGCAGCTTAGTCATCCTAATTGCAGACACCTATGAGTTCATTTGTGTGGGATTTAGCTTAGGCTAATGCAGACCATATCTGCCTGCCAGAGCCAAGGTGGAAATTGAGACCCAGAATTCCGACTTAATTCTCTAGTCTATAAAAATACTAATTTCATCCATAGCCAAAAAGTGCTTTGAGGTTCTTATAGCTTTTGGCCTATGAGCCTTGATGACTTTTCAATCACTTCTTTATCTTATACAGTATCACTCTGAGTTGTTCATGAACGTACTTGGGCTCTAACATGCAAAACTTCTCGGAATCTTGTAAAAGCTTTTATTTGGAAGTGGAATTTATGCAAGTGTGTGTTAATGACTTGGCATCTTAAAGGGGTTATTTTGAGTGCTATCTTTAACTTCATTATCATTAAATTATTCCAAAGAGATGCAGGCAGCTTGTGGCCTAATGCTTTGAACCAATTTAAAAATTCATATGTAGAGTTTGTGATAGTCCACAGTCAAGAGGACATTTCAACAATGGGAACCAATTAAGGAGCTTTTGGGAGATCAAGAGGTGTTTACCTCAGTTACACAATGTTGATTCTTTCCTATATTTTTTCTGTATAGAGTGAATTGGCAATCAAAACTTGAACAGGTGGAAATCCATCACAAATATCTAAATCATTTTGTAAAACAATCCACACAGCCTTTATTTTGCAAGAAATTATTGCCACATGCACGTAGCAAAGCTGTAAAGCTTCTAGAAATCGAGTTCCATTTGAACAGTCAATCCCAGATGGTTTCCACTCCTAAAGACGACCATAATAGAAAACAGCATCTTGAGAGAAACGTTCATCTCCAATAATTTGGCTGTGCCCTGTAAGGTCAGCATGCAGCGAGCCCAAATCTCAGGATTGTATTTCATTTCCCTTATAGAAGTAATACAAAAGGACAAAATCAGGGAACGATGGGCTTTCTTAATCCTTTACGTGATCCTAACACTGGCTGTAGGGACTATTGGTGCTAGGAGTTTCTAACTGTGGAAAATTTGGGGAATATAGCTATTACACACAAACTGCGCTAATAAATGTTGTTCATCCTTAGCAAATGCTGCACTGAATCACTACAAGGGAAAAGGAAATACAGACAACTTAATGTACAGTTAGATTCATCCATAGGTTAATGCAGTCAGAGTAAAGTCTTTTAGCTACTGACCAAGAGATCAATGACTTATTATGATCAATGACCACTGAGAATAAGTTTGCTTCACTCTTCAATGTTTTCAGAAATGGGGGTAAGGGAAACACCTTTAAAGGTGAAATCCTTGCCTTGTGGCGTGTTTTATGAATCAGAAGAAACTTTGGCTCTGTAAACATGATTTCTGGGGGTTAAAGGAAATGTAAAGGGCAATTCTGATGATACTTACATGAACACTTTATTTTCCTGTCATACATTCCCACACTTCCCGAGGTTTTGCTAAGCACTTTAAAGTTACCGTGGGATAGGGGACAATTGGTATTACCACTATAAAAGCTTCCCCTCAGTCCTCCACAGCATGAATCAGAAGTATAAATTGCTGTGCCTAAGTGGGAGAAGTAAGAAATAGACTGTTCCCACTGGAAAGATAAGTGACTGGAAATGAGCCCAAAAATTTGTGTTTAGGAGTCTCAAAGCTGGAATACTGCTAGAGTGGATTACCAGGGAAACCAGCAATGAGTAGGAACCAGAGCCTAAACATCTGACTCTGTTTGCCTGGCATATATTTTGGAGAGATGCAGTGTGCATAAAGACCTTAGATTTACATCACTGCACATCTCAATAAAAAAGATATTTTCTACTAAATTGCTGTAGAACATCATTTCTCACTGGTTCAACCTTTGATTTCTTAGAAGTAGTGTGCTCCTGTGTACATCCAATGATCCTGAGTTATAGCAAACAGCATCTTCTTTTTGCCTACCTGAATGCACTGGTATGGTGAAAGAGGGAGGAAGGAGGAATCTGTGCCAATTTAACTCCTACTCCTTATTCTCAGTGACACAGGACCCTCTACACGTCTTCCTCTGCCCAGTGATGGAGGTGGAATGCCCACCCACCCTATATTTCCTCTTTTGAAAAATATTGCCTATGTGCCAGCCTCTTTCCAGCAGGCAATTATAGCAACAGTCCCCCCCTTGCCATCTCCTCTTCTGCATCTTTCCACTCTCTGAAAAAAGAAGGAATCTTGCTACTTTTATATATATTTTCTAAATCCCTGCTACATCTTCTGGGTTTTGCATCTTCAGCTGGCCTTCAATCCCACCTTCAAGGGTTTTTTCCCTACACTTACAAGAACTGGAAATATATTCCAGAGAAGTGTCTTAAATACCAAGGACCCCAAGATGACCAAGCCCAAACATGTGTGCATATGTATACATATACACAAATGCAGCTTCTCTGCAAGGTCTACTATGCATGCAGAATTTGCCCTAATTCTGAGAAACTCACTTCTAACTCTCCTCCGCACTCACACATACTCTAATGCACTCCCTCTTGTACAAATTCACCCTCTCCCACACTGACATATATATTCTCTCTTTCCTTCACCACTCTCTTTGCCTCTGAGCTAAATTACTCTACTGTGGAAATTGCCATCAGCAATTTTCACCCTTTGCTGCTCTTTCAAGGAGTTTATGCAGTGGTGCAGTCATGATGTTCAATCAGCTACTTGATAACTTTTGAGCTATTTTCCAACTATTTGCATCCATGTGTTACAGGACAGCAATGTTTCTCATGACATCTCCATGGACTTAGGGCATGAACTGAACTGGATGAGGTTGAACTTTCATGTTGATTACTTAGGCTCAAATGGACGTTTTGGGGATGACGTAGCTCCCATTATGAGGTCTCTGCCCAGCTACCAAGCACCCACGTTAACTCACGTGCAGTGCATGCTTGCATTTTACAGGAAGAAGGTTAGTCCAGAGGCTGAAGCAGTGTCCTAGGAATTGGAGGTAGTCTCAGATCCTGGTGCTATCACTAAGGGAAGAGATGTCCTTCTGGGCTTTTTGCTAAAGTGTGTAGCACCACCCAGCTGCTTGCTCCCATCCTCACAGCTCATGGTGAACAGTGTGATGAATGGGGTGAACATTGAGGCTGTTTCAGTGTACAGTCAGCCAGGTTGTTTTAGATCCAGACGTATCCCATGAGGACACTGCATTATTCCCAGGTCAGAGATGTGAGAGTGGCTGTGAACCATTTTCCTTAAATGCAAGCTTGAAAGGAGGTGAGAAGGTCCCAGCTGAATTCATGGCTTGAGCTCTTGACCCCTTATGACTTTCCCAGGTGGCCATGAGAAAAGTCTTCTAACTTTCCTGCACTTCAGTTTCTCAGTTATAACAAACCAGCACTTTCTACCACATGGGGAAATTTTGAGGATAAACACATTAAAGACTGTGGGCACTATCATGCTAGAGTAACGGAGGACACAAGTGCCCAAGAAATTTTTTGTTTTTCATATGTGAGAATAAAAAGGCAACTAAAAGAGGTTAAAATGCTTATATTTGAGATGGATGGGGGAGTGTTATAAGGCTTGCTTATTACTTGTCTGTGGAGCTCTGAGATGCTGTAGAACCAGTTGGTGTTAGAATTACACCATGATCTACACAGTCTGATGAGCTGAACAAGCCCTGGCAGATGAATTTTTTTTTTTTTTTTTTTACTTTAAAGCCAGTCCTTTAGATTTATTCTTTGTGAATCACAAAATATAAACAAATGCATGTATATGAGCAGGCTTAAGGGAGAAAAAGTGCTGTGGTTTGACAAAGTAGATGAATCTTTATTTCACATTAAAATGGTGGGTCCTTCATATTGATTATTTCCAGGCAATAACCTTGGCGGTTTTATCTAAGAAGCTGGGCCTAAGCACTCAGTTGCTGAAGGAAGAATAGTAGGGAAAACTCATTTCTCACCTAAGGGCATGTCAAAGAAGTAGGAATTTAGGGAAACTATAGCTTCTTGAAAATCTAGATTTATATCTAGTGATCTCCTTGAAAAAAGTTTCCACTGACAGTACCTGTTCCTTCCCGCCCCCCGTGAAAAGCTTGTGCTGCCAAGAACGGCTTTTTGTTCATGAGAAATGCTGATTTTGTGGGAAGTGAAAGGAACCTTTACTCAGCTGTTCTGATCTTTTAAGTAAATATTTATTTATTTTCTGTATGAAGTTATAAAGTTTCTTGGGAATACAGATAATGTAGCAGGAGGAAAAGTAATTACTGTAATTTTGCCTGTGCTTTTGGAAAATAATCCATCTGATAAGCACCTCATTTACATTTTGTGAATTGCACAGCTCAGCATAGGAGCATCTTAACTAGACGCATGCAGTCCCTATTTATCAAATACTATCATTCTCATGCTAACAGAAGTACTTGTCTTGGCCTTTTCACTTTTCAAAGACCATGTGATTAAGATGTCATTGACATCAAGCGTGCCTTGCATCCATTTCTTGAGGAATGGGCATGGTCTCTGCTCAGAGGTGCTCCCTGAGGTTTAGCAATGCTTTGAAACAGGAAAGAAGAACTGCAGCCCTTAAGGGCAGTCAGACACAAAATAGTGGCCCCTTCTTTTCAGCATAGCTTGCAGAGACCCAAAGCAGGTCCAAACCCCTCCCCACTCTGGGAAAGGGATGGTACAAGCATCCCACCAGCTCTTTTCCTTCGTCTTCCTAGAGGTTTATTTTCTAGCAGAAGGAAATATCTGTCCCTCTGATTTTCCGCGGACAAATGGCAAGATTCTGAAAGAAAACCTCATTAATTCCCTGTGCTACAAATGACATCAAATAAGACATTCTTTAGGAAGTGAAGTGACAGACTGCGGGGGAGAGGGGAATGAGAACTGACCTAGCAACCATACCTGCCAGGTAGCCTGAGGACAGTCAGTTCCCATCAACATGAGTGAGGACTGAAGGCACTCAGCACCTTGCATGATTAAGCCCAAAATGAAAGCAGCCTTTCTCATCAAAATTGCGCTGCCTTCCTCCTTCCCAAAAGGCACATTAATTTGTAAGAATTTGCTATCTTTGGCAGTTGTTTCCAACTGAGCTCTTTTGACCTCCCCTCCCATCATTTGATGGGAGAGCAGGACATGCATGCACACCAGCTAAGAGCTTCAGGACGCTTCAAAGGCAGCCCACAGCTACTTCCATTGCCCACACCACCTTTTTTCCTGAGGAAAGTGCTATTTGGGCAGGTATGGTGCAGAGAAAGGTGGGTACCTTGTCACAGCAAGAAGGGAGGTAGGAGACGGGCCTCCTTCCCCACCCCAGGGTGGCCACGGTGGCACCCCAATCAGGGAGGCCATGCAGTGGGTGGAGGGAACGCAGGAGAAGTATCATCCCACATTGGCTCAGCATCAGCTGTGTCTGTTTTTTCCAAGCAAAGCTTGGGAAAGGGCCAAGCAGGAGCATCTCCATCACAGCTTGCTGCTTCATTCAAGCGTGGGTTCAGGGTTTGCAGGGATACCTGTGTCACACACTGTCCAAGTGTGTGAATGAGGAAGGCAGGATGCCATCTGCTTGGAAGGGTCTGAGGGCTCCTCTCTTTCTCCCCCTCTCCTCCCTGTTCCTTCCCTACCAAGCCTCAACCCTCATGGCAGTTGAGCTGTGGCTTCTCATGTAGGTTGCTAGCAGGAGAGTTGTTTATTATGTTTTATGTTTTGTGCAGGAATCTGTAACTCTCATACAGCGTTCATGTGACATACAGCACTACATTTTTTCCACTGAATACTTTCCCCTTAAAAACACTTTCTATCCTCTGTAGAGGAACACACCAAATATTTCTAAGGCATCAGGCTTGTTACACAGATTTTTCCTCACTGCCTGTATGCCAAAGCATTTCACAGTGGTAAAAATTATGAGGCTGCATACAGTGAAATGTAAGGAAAGCTGTTGCAGAACGACATCGCACAGCGTGAGTGGGAGAGGGAAGGAGGAGTCAGTCATGAGACCAACAACTGAAGGAGAAATAAATTAAGAGTCATAAAACAAACCGCCATTCAAAACTCCCTTTCCACAGCAAGGCCATTACTGCAGTTTCTGACAGCTTCTCAAAATGAGGATAATTCAGGAACGGTCCTGAGGATACACTTCTGCTCCTGTCCTGTGTGCCACAGGACAAGTCAGACCTCTTCCATAGCCACAATCTGAAATCCAGCAGAGCACTGGAATAGGGCATTCATAAAGATAATGAAAACAGCTGTAGACAGAGCAAATGGATGAAAAAAAGAAAACAGATGTAAAGTTTGGCTTCCAAAGCAAAGCCCTTTGCTTACTGGGACCCCACTTGAAAGCCCACTGCCTGGTGCCTCCTTGCCTGGCGTGTAGTTGTGGGATACACATGTACCGTTACTGGAGACTGAGTAGGCAGGAACCCTGGCTCAGTTTGGTGGGACACCTGCCCTATCTGCTCTCTGGGTTTATGCATTCAGGAGTCCCTAGGTGGATGTGCAAGTTTGCAAGGGGTCCCACCTACCTCAGACAGGGCATAAAAAGATGAAGTTACAACTGGACGAGCTGCGTGGCATGGCACTGCGACAGCATGGAGCACCCTTGCATATCAATATAGGGTGGTGAGCCCTAAAGAAGGAAAGCAGTCTGGCCAGTAAAAACGCTAACATGTGGTGGGAAACACACATAACCCAGCCTATGCTTTTTATTGTCTGCTTGCAGGTATAGAGGAAAATACAGCTGGCTCAGCGACCCCACCTTGTAACAACATCCATCTGCTTCAAAGTGTATGAAGAAAATAGTGGTCAGAAAATGGTATCATGTTAACACCTATCCAGTGCTTTCCTCCCAAAGAGCTCCCACTTGCTACTGCCAGTGTTGCAGCACAGTATAACTCTGTAAAAACACTTTTTGTGATTTTGGTTTTTTGTCTTGATTGCACTTGCATGTAAAGAAACAAATACCCAAAGTACTGATTGCTTTGTATGAAGAAACTGTCAGTGCAAAATATAAAATATATGTGTCATTAAGCGTTTTCAAAACAAAAGGAGCCTGCATTTGTTTAATGACCTCTAACCTTAGTCTTAGAACAGCTCTTGAGACACTAAGCAAACAAAATATTACTTGTATCTCTCATCAAACTCGCTTCTTTCGCCAGATTTCATTATGAATCTCTACTCTGCCATGCTCAGCAAAAAGAAAAACACCAAAAGGAAAACTCTTTGTAATAAAGGTTAAATAATCTTCTTCCTCCTTTAGAAAAAGTGTCTTCAGAAAAAGATTTTTTTCTCTCTTGCTTCACATTGCTTACTTTTCACACCATCTCCTCTGCTTCCCACACACCCTCCCTACCTGTTGCTGGTTTTGTGGACTAGCCATCTTACTTGGCTCATAAACAATTACATGCTCTTGCCCAAAAGTACTGTGGATGCCAGCAGTGCTGTGAAAAGAATACTCTGTTTAATGCCTCTTCAGCAGCTATGCCAGATACAACTAGAGTTCAAAAATTAAATGGATACTAGAGGTGAATATACAAACTACAGTGGCACCTAGGAAAAAATTATGACTTTTACAGAGCTCCACTTGGGACCAGTGCATGCAATGGCTGTGCTTCCCCATGTAGACAATTAACACATCTCTCCGTGGATGTGATGTGTTGGAACAGACACACAACGCTCGTGCCTTATGCCAGTTCTGATGCTTGCCTGTGCAACTGCTGCCTCTAACTGTGCACAGTGTCAAGATGAGGGAGGAAAAAACTAGATCACTGAATCCAGTGGTACTTTTGAATACTTCTTCTACCCTCTCTCTGTGCCACATAACAGAAATGTTTTAGGAATGTCTTTCCCTCCCCATATGTCCATAACTGTAAGGTATTCCTGAGCAATCAAGATCCTTATGCACCCACTGGCTCAGTAACCAGACTCTTATCCATTTTTCTGATGCATTAAAATATAAAATCACTTGGATCTTGAAGCAGATAACACACAAATTCAGATGCTGTATCCAATCAGCTTTGATGCCGCTGCTGAAGCTGTCAGCATGATGGTAATTTACTTGATTTTAAGTGTGCAAAATGTTAGAAGCTGTTTGTGCTTATACTGGTGTCAAAGCAGATGGCACCTCTTGCTTCCTATGAACTGTATTTAGCCCGCCTCATTGCATGCACACCAACCACTCCAGTGCATATTGCTAGGGTTTGCTATTGCTGGTTAACCAAAACTAATTTCACAAAATTCTTTGTGCATCGCCACAATCAAGCACTTCGCAGATGCACACTATGTGTAGCAGAACTGCAATCTACATGGAGAACCCCCATCACACATGATGAGTCAGACAGGGCTTCCCAGTAGGTCCAAGCAAAGCAGAGAGATGCCAGTGTGTTGTGCAGATGACAAATGCAAACAAGAGAGGTAGATCTTTCCTCAAGTGATGGAAGCTGAGTTTCCTGTTCTTGTTTCAAGGGTCATTGCTGTGTTTTAAGCAAACAGTCTTTGGAGCAGAGAAAAAAACCCAAGACTTCCCATCTCCTTCCTTGACATGGGACATATTCTGTGGGACATTTCAAAGACATGCAAAAGCTGGGCTTGAGCCCCCTTGAGCTAAACACAAAAAGATCAAAGGGACACTTCCCATTTTGTTTTGAAAGATACCCACACCTGCCAAAATGTTTTGTGCAGCATCCAAGCCACATCCTCAGAGCACATCTAGCAGTGAAGACCGTTGGTATCACAAAACACCTAATGCGTACTCAGAGTTTGGCCAGGAACTTACAGCCTTGTAGCTGGATTTTCCCTTCCTTCACAGGGGACAGAGCAGAGAGGACGTCTCAAATCACTTGCAGAGGGGGCAGCACGACAGCAGATGCAAGGTCATTCGTGGGGGAAAGAGGGGAAGGTTAGAGGCTACCTATTACCCTGTGAAGCTCTGCGAGGGTGTAGGTGACTCTGGTTGCACCTGGACACAGCGTCCCCAGCACTGGTGACCTTCAGTGCTGGAAACCCACTGCATGCAGGCCTCCTTCTGCCTGTTGCAGAGCAAAGCAGTAGCTGACACAAGGATTCTACGATCCGAGCTTGGATTGTCTCAATGTTGTTCAACGTGTCTATATCGTAGGTACAGTCATTTTCTCACATTTAAACCAGCAGTAGCCTTATGGGATTTTCAATGCATTGCATAGACTATAATGTCCTTCCTACCCATCTGTCTTATCTGGGAGGGAAGAGCTCTCCTTTTGAGTGTGATATAACCCAATCTTTCCCGACAGCTATTGATTACATTTTTGTCTTCATTCAAACATTCACATATCAGCTGATGCCTGTGCTCTTTCAATTAACAACAGGCTCTGTTGTTAGTTTGGTGACCTGAGAATATTAAAATACTTACTGGCAACGGGTAAGTTGCAATATTTTGCCACCAAGAGTTTTATGATACCTACTTCCAGAGAGTAACTAGGTCTCCCACAGTCTTTATCAATACCTGTTCTTTATATGCCTAAACCTGTCTTAACGTGTACTAACAACTCCACTATCTTTGCAAGATAGTGTATCTAGAAGCCACACCACACAAGGTAATTAGAAGTTTACAACTGGAATTTCAGCCTGTTTCTAATCCAAGACTGTCTATAGTACTTTAGTCTCTGAACATAAAACATCGTTTTTCACCTTTGTCTTTAGCTTGCCAAGTACAGTGAGTGTTTGAATTCAGAAAGCCACCTCCTTTCCCCCTCGTGCTCTGCTTCTCTGGATTCCTAAATCTTGCAAATGAAAAGCTACAGTTTTCTTCTTTGTCTGAACAGTTCTGTAGGAAAGGATAAGGAGGTTAAAATTCACAAGATAACCATTTCATACCTGAAGCCTTGAAAAAACTGCAGCTTAAGGTTTGGGGAGCAGGGGAGAGAAGGCTCTGGAGAATGATATTTCCTAAAGATTCATCTTAGCAGTTGCAATTAACTTCCTCAATACCTTTTGGATAAAAGTTATCAGATAAGAGATCAAGAGAGAGAACATGATTTAGCTCTAGCAAGTCTCGATTTACAATCTGTCTTCCCTGATCTGAGTTCATTTTGTGCAACTCCTGTGTCATGTTCCTCTCTTGCAGAGATGGAAGAAAGAGTTTAAGTCAAAATAGATAAGCGTAGAGCCTCCGGAGGCCAAAATGAAATGTCTCTTAATGACATTTTTATGGCACTCCCAGGATATCACCATATCCTACAGGGCTATTATGAGGGGAATTTCATCTGCTTTACTCAAAAAAGCTTTGGTGACATTCTGAAAAAATGCATAATGCAGCCATTTAAAATACCTAAAATATTTGGTTCAAGTTTCCTGGATTTCAGCCCTGCCTGAGAAAAGAGTGTGTGGGGAGGGAGGTGCAGAAGGGAAAGGAGAGAATTAGAAATAACTCTTTCTCCCTTTCTCCTTTTGCTCTCTTTTCCCATCACTCTCCGACGTTCAAAATCAACCTGAGGATCGAGGGGGAGGATGCTGCTGTTGAAGAGCGCTCTCTGCCAGGCTTCTCTGTGGAAAGGTCTGATTTTCATGAGCATGAACAGGAGACCTCTCCCTGATCACGTTTCCAGGCCTGGATTATTAATGGCTGTATTTGCAGGCCTTTAATTGCTTCCTCTTCCGGTGATGTCTTTTTTAGTCTTACTTCAGCTAATACATGCTCGGTACGTATTAAGTAATGAAAATGCACAACCAAGGCACACATGCCTTGCAACTGCTGTTTATACTCAAGGATTTAAAACTAGTAACAAGGGAGGTTAATGTTATTCTTAGGAGATAACACTCGTTGCTATGGTGAAGACGTCTTCTGTCACTCACTGTTGGGAAGATGGCGCCTGTGCTATGAATGCTTGACGGTATTTTTGCTTTTGAGATTAGCAATAGTAATTATTCTAACGCAGATACTAACCCATCTGTTTCTGTGTAGATTCTCATATGGATGCTTTGTATCTAAACAGGCTCCTCTCTGCCTTCTCGGTGGGCTCAACGTGCTGGTATTGATAGGGTTTTTCAATGCCTGAAGAAACAATGGAAAACAGCAATAGCTTGTGTCTGAAGATAACAATAGTCTTGCAAAAATTAAAGTAGCAGGCAATTTAATTTTTTGTTGTTTAATGTATGTTACCGTTTGCATCATATTCTGGAGATCCTTCAGCTTTTTAAAATATATGAAATTTCATTAGGCCTGATCTGCTGCTCACAACTTCATGATCTGCACTTCCTACTAAAATTTATTCAGGCAATAATCCACAAGAAATTGGTTGTTTTCAGCAGTTTATGACTTGTTATTTAACATTTAACAGAATGGCAGTTTATTTTGGTAACAACCAATACTGAGAGGTTTATTGCCATTGTAAACCATAATCAACCGTTTGTATCATTACTAGTTTTTCAAGACACAAAAATGGCCAGCTGCATTGGAAAATTGTTTAGCAGCTATAAAAATTTGCATTGAAGATTATGTATGGGGTTATTTCACCTTAAAGGTCAAAAGTATTTAGAGAAACCACTCACTTCAGTGTAAATTATTCAGTAGATTGGTAAAACCCAATCCCGGAAAGGCAATACTGAAGCAATTTCCAGTAATTTTTTCAATTATGGTTATGAAAAAGGAATCTGTAGGAGATGGACAATATAGAAGATTGCACTTTCTTTATCACAGCATCAGGCCAGAAACTAAGGCTTGTTGCCTTTATAGATGTTGCAACTGTTTCGCTGAATAATTTATTGTACTGTACTCAAAAATAGCTTAATCATCAAGGTTTCCCATTTCTCTCTTAGCATCAGGCAACTTGCCACAGATTTCATAATTGACATGTTTAGAAAAATTCAAAATACTTCCATTTTGGGAGGAATAGGTTTCAAATGAGAGCACACATTTTATAACAGTATATCAGTTCTTCATCTTAATCCATTACAGTGGGCCAAATCTAAGTGAGTAATTCACAGTGAATAATTCAAGTGTACAAATGAGTTTCTGTTTTTGCTCTCAAAAATATATCTACAAGTAGAATGCAATTTCCTTTTTTCTACTTATTTCACTAATATTTCTTTTTACTCCATAGTTGCACAAGTAGTTACTGCAGAATATTTGAGCTGAGTTTAATCACAATAAGCTCTTCTATTGCCACTGTCTCAGTGGATATATACATTTGCACAATTCATGCAAATGTTCACTTATGAATAAAAAAATTGTTTCCTCTTAACACTTGTGCCTGGCTGTAAAGTTCATTTTTCCAAACTGTTTGTGCTAGTAAAACTTTCACTAAGCAAAGTCACTGCACAGAGAGGAAAAATGGATGAAAAACATCCATTTAAGCCTTTGAGCAGGTAAGAGGAAGGTTTTTTAAAAAAAAAATATGTTTAGTAGTATTCATTCACCTCTTCTCTTCAATGCTGATTGCAATTTCTGGCAGAAAGCTTTAACTCATTTTTTCCTCCAGTCTTCAAATATTGTGAAGCAAATTAATCCCTACTATAACTCCAGTGAATCTGAGGACATTATAGCAGCGATTACTTTGGCACTGTATTTCCTGTTTAAAGTGCTTACCTGCTCACGCACACTTTTTATACAGTCAAGAGAGATGGTTGCTGGATTTCATTACTCACATTCAAATGATGTGAAATATGGGAGATGCGACGGCTTTAATTCTCATATAATTTTTGTGGGTTTCGCCTTCTGTAACTTGGAGTGGGTTATTAGGATTGGCAGATATACGCAGCTGTTGCCACACTGCTTAACTGGAAACAGAAGTTTTCTGAACCTCCACAAAGGTGCTCAGCAGGCCGATGAAGAACAGAAAACTGAAGAGACTTCCTCCTTGGAAGCGTGGTCCACCATGTCAATCCCTTTTGAAGGGAGAAGAGAATTTCTCTTAAAAAAAAAAAAATCAAAAGAACAACAAACGCTTATTTTTGCCTCCCTCGCAAACCTAGAAATAATATATGACATGAAAGAAACTGAAACAAAGTCCTCGGGAAAAGAAAATCCAAACCCAAATCTACCGCCTAGTCATATTCAGCCTGTCTTTCACGCTGTTAAAAATTCTCTTCAGCCCTGGGCATTGGTAGCAGAACTGCAGCAATGAGGGTCAGGCAATCCTGCCTGCCAGTCAGAGGCATTAGCAATTTGCTGGTTGCAGAAAAACTAAAAATAAAAGCGTAGTATTTCATAAAGCAACAAAAGCAAGGCAGCCTTCTTTCTACCAGGCTGCATCGGTATAGCTATAGGGTACCAGGTATCAGAGATGAAGAGCATTTAGGCCTGTTCAATGCTTTTTCACAAGTGTAAGCAGGGATACAAAAGCAGGCACAAAGGTTGATAGAAAAAACCTGCATGCTTCAGTTTACCTTTACTGACTAAAGTAAAACTAGATACTTGCAATCAGAATCATTACCAACCTCTGCTGGATTGATACAGTAGAGGAAAATGTGAATCAGAGGGTGGCTTTTCCAGTCACAGATGAGTTTTTTAATTGAAACAGTGCCTTTGTCTTTTGTGAAAGCATTTTCCCCTCCGTATTTTTATGAAACACTGAGTCATTAAAAAAATTGAAAGCATTTATGTTCACAATTTTTGCTGAATTTTGGGAAATATTGTAAACTAAGAGTGTTGCTTCCCTGCCCTCCCCCCCCCCCCCGCCCCCGGCACTCATAGTAAGCACTCCCTTACCATGGCTTTTTTCTTCTTTGGTCCGGAATCACATGGGCTAGCCATTGGCATCATTAATAGCTTTCAAGTCATTGTGTTCTCAGCTTTTAAATCGGGCTTTAAAAGACCATGCTTGCATATTTATTAAGGGCTATTGGTAACATCAGCTTGTATCAGTAGACTCATTTTCAGGGCTGTAAAGTCACTTGCTTTTGCTTATGAGTTCAGCATCCTCACCCGGGGACATCCCAAACCATGAGCTCACCAGGCAGCGAGGACACCTCAGCACTCTGCTGCTTCTGTTTCCTTGTCATCCATGGACAGGCTTTTGAAATAAGACTTTAACAATATAGAACCAAATTATGTGCCCTCCCCACCTCCACGCTCAATCCAACAAAACCCGGGTGTTTTTTCAGCTAAGCTTCAAGTCAACCTGAGTAAACAGGTCAGCTTTCCCAAGCACTGGCTGCTCAGCAGCTAATGCTGAAGTAGCATAAGCTAATTTATATTCTGTAGGGTCACTTAAACTCTCAAGTGTTAAGCTAAAGTGTCAGCCAGGTCCCAGTGGGGCAAGGCTCTGCAGCTCTTGGAGGACTTTTTCTTAGGAGGAGAGTTTCGTCCCTCATTATAATTCATTTCATATTATGGATTCCTTCCTTCCTTCCTCCCAGAAGTGGAAGGACTAATTAGGAATAGTTATCACTGCTGACATTCAAAGCATTATTAGAATAGCAGCCCACTGAAATAAAAAGGGAATTCATATCTATTGTAGGAGAACCTGACAATTCAGGCGTTATTAGGCTCCAGTAGTGTCACCTTTAAAGCTTTCCTCAGTTTCAGCTCCAGCTCCAGCAACCTGGCTTTCATTACAAACCAGTGAGACTGGAGTACAACTGATGCTGTCTGGACCTCTGGGTTGGTTTTCTTTGCAAGGGGAAAAGTTGTTTAAATGAGTAGAAAAAGTCCAGGCAAGCTTCTGTGTTTCAGAGCCTAACCCCTCACGCTGTTTTCACTTCTGCTGCCGCATTAACCTCTGCAGAGGTTCTTCATTTGCTTTCGTTACATGGCTTTTGTAAGGTCCTATCTCTAGTTTTGTCACTTCAAAACTTCAGCTGAGCATAAATAGGCAAGCATCCGTTGCTCTCGTGGGGGACTCGAGGCAGGGGAGATATTATACGCTAGCCAAATCTGAAGCACACGGAGGATGCTTGTTTGTGATTGGCATAAGCAGATCTAAGATGTGCCACTGCCAAAGGCAGCTCCTCTCCAGCACTTGTGTGTGCCCCTATGCATTCACATCAGTGCAAGCCAGAGACCACGTGGTTATGTGGTTCATTGAAATTACAGCCCCATCACAAGCGCTAATACAAGGGGAAACCATGTGCAAGCCAAGGGGACCTTCAGTAGCTACATGCTATTAAGTTGGTATAAGCAGGTCATGCTGCTGCAACCTGTGTCCACAGAAAATCTGATAGAGACTCCTAGTCATATAGGAAGAGGTCTGACATTTTCATTCTGCCTTCGGACTCTGATAGAGCCAAAAGAGTCTAGCTTCACTTTTTAAGCCATATCCCTTTTGGGGGGTGTTGCTGAGGGGAAGAAGAAAACCCTTTCCTATTTAATTCTCAGCAGCTGGTAATCTAATCAACTTGCTAACCAGCTTTACATATGCAACTTCAGTGCTTAGCAGTAGAGAGATTCACAAGTGCGAGGAAGGGAAAAAAAAAATCCCTAAAATAAATCACATCTAGAGATTCCAGGCAAATTCCAGTATCAAAATGGAAACAGGGATAAAGTGTCCAGAAGCTTAGGAGAAAAAAAGAATCCCTCTGAGTGTTGCTGAAAAAGGTTTGTAAATTCTACAGAAGTCTTCATTATAGTGTAATCCTTCCTTCCATCCCCCCAAACATTTTTAAGTTATCATCTTCTCTGTTCATGATTGCCTTTATATTGTCATTGACATTGTGTTGCATTAAGTCAGTCTCTAATATTAGATGCAATTATGATACGTGACATTGAAATCGTGCTTAAAGATTCCACTTGAAGGAGTTACCTTAGATCTATGCCTTTGTAAGGCTGTTTATTGCTTTTGTGATTGCACTATCAAGTATTCTTTGTATACAAGTACCAAGGTGCTAACAGCCAGATCCAAAATAGATAAAAGGAGCCAAACATTTGAGTAACTTGAATTCCGATGCCTGCAGTCAGGTTTGTACTCTAGAAACCCCTCCACAGCTGCTTCTTCACCTCAGTTTTGAAAAGTACTGCAGCTATATTTTTGCTTGATTTAACCTCTGGTTCCCCAAAATGATGTTTTGCCTCTGCACATTGGTAGAATTAAGTCTATTAGTGCTAACTGCCCCTATGCCCAACAGACGTCAAGAAACTAGGAAATTAGATGAGCTATGGATGCTGTTGGAGCCAAAGGGATTCTGGACCCATCACTGGACATGCTGGCACCTACACCGTTAAGTCCAGTGGAAATTAAGAGTTCAAGACACTTTGTGGATTTATTTTGGTATTTTCAGTTAACAATTTTTTCCCAGACTTACAAAACTGGAGTACAGCCTGATCTTTTCATCTCAAACATCACACTCAAAAAGTTTTTGAGGTCAGATTGTGCCATGGGTGACACTGACTTGTGCCTTCTGTCTTGAACGAATGCCTGTAACATTGCCTCATCAGTGGCAACACACAAGTGTAACTCACTGGCAATTAACTCCACTAGGACTAGGATCCAGCTACTTCACAGTTAAAATCGTGACAGCAATAGAGTTAACAGTAGAAAACAAATTTAGAAGAAGGGAAAAAAATCAACAAAAATAGGATGTGACAAGTGCTTATTTACGTAGTCATTTTTCAGGAGCTGAGCTGCACTTCAATACATAAATGCATTGTACCTTTAGCGAAACCTTTCTCCTGAATAGCTAATAAGTTATATTTAAGTGCTTTCACCAATGAACTGACTTACTTTAGTTACTGTGAAATCATATTTATTATCCTTCTGTCCAAAAAAGTTGGAGGTAGCTAAAACCATTTTGGTGCACCTCCTGCAAGCTTATGAATTATTGAAGACTGGAGGTAGAGTGGCTGCACCGAGAAAAAGACGGATAATGAGGGCATTTTCACTGTTACTGAGAAAATGGCATGAAGGGAAGGCCGGAACCCCGGAAACATCTGCAGGATTGTATTCTTAATGAAGGGAGTGGTAGAAAAGACCGAAGCTGACTCACCAAAGATTGAAATATTTAATTGTGTAACATCAGCATATGGAGATGCCAACCAAGCATGTAAGCAAGTTGCAGATGTTGCTTTGTGGCACAGTACCTGGCTTCCCGCTCGCTCTCCCAGTTATTTAAGGCCCCTGTTGAAATGGTATCTATGTGCTGTTGGGAGCGATGTGGGCTGGTGGTTAAATAATATGCTAAGATCAGGAGAAACATAACAAACAGGAGCTTGCAAAGGATTTTTTTTCTCAAAGGGGAATCCCACTGCTTCTTCCCCAGCTGCGACTAAAGAAAATCTAACTGGGAATCTTGTAGCCCTCTACTTAATTTGGGAAACCTGAACTGCTGTCAGTAACCTCAGTACTCAGATCTTTAAGCCTCTCTTAGCTGATCAATTTGTCCCCTGCAGCAATTCCTACCACAGTAATTCCCACTGACCCAGCGAGGGAAGCAATAAACAATTACGGGCTGGCCGGCTGCTGAACCCGCTAACTAGGTGCTCATGATTTGAGGAGATATTTCTGTCTGTTTAGGCCACTGGCAGTTTTACAAGGCAGAATGTCTTTGCTCTCGGCCCAGTGGAGACTAGAAAGTTTCCCACCACCTGGTATTAAGAACAAAGGACTGACCCAACCAGTGACACCAAGACTGGACTCAAGAGTCCTCTGGAGTGTTGGCTCCAGGACACCGCCATGAAGCTGTATTAAAATACCAATATTTTGTATTGTGCAGCTCTCCAAACATTCAAGACTATTTTAACTATGCTTCTAAGTTCAGCTGTACTTCAGACTTTATAAGGAGCAAGCAAACAAAAACCACCCGTAGAAACTATTGCAGGATACTTCTCTGATAAGACTGTTCTGCTGTTATACCCCTGCCATCTGTCTTCCCCACTGCATCTCATAACATAGGATAATTCAGGCTGGGAGGGACCTCAAGAGATCTCTAGTTGTACCTGCTGCTCAAAGCAGAGCCACCAGTGGGGTCAGAGCAGGTTGCTCAGGACTTTATCCAGCAGGTCTTGAAAGACTCCCAAGGATGGAGAATGCACCACCTCTCTGGGCGACCTGTGTCACTGCTGGACTGTCTTTGGGGTGAAAAAGTATTATGTCCAGCCCACACCTCCCTTTTCAGTTTGTGCCCATTTTCCCTCAACCTCCCGCCATGCATGACTGTGGAGAGCCTGGACCCAGGTTCTTTATGACCTCCCTATAGATGTTGAGGAGGCTGTTGTGAGGTCCCCTGGCAGCCCTCTCTTCTCCAGGCTGAACAAGCCCTGCTCCCTTGGCCTCTCCTCACAGCGCGAGTTCTCCAGCCCACAACTATTGCGGTTGGGGGATCTGCCTTTGCTGGATCTGCTGTGGCTGGCCAACGTCTGTCCTGTACAGAGGTCCCAAAACTGGATGCAGCAGCTAGATGTGGTTGGCCGAGTAGAGAAGAGCTGCTGCTGTCGACCTGGTGAGCATGCTCCCGTTCGTAGAGCCCGGGAGGCTGCTGTCCTTCTCTGCTGCCAGGGCACGCTGCTGGCTCTTGTTCTTGCTGTGCCCTGGGTCCCTTTCAGCAGCACCGCTCCCCAGCCCGGCAGTCCCCAGCCTGTAGCGCTGCGAGGGACTCTTCCTTCCCAGGTGCTGGGCTCTCTGTCCGTCCTTGTTGAATTCCGTGAAGGGTTCCTGTCACCCCATTCCTGCAGCCTCTCCAGGTCCCCCTGAATGTCAACCCTGCCCTCCACCGTATCGACTGGTTCATGCTGTTTGGCGTCATCTGTAAACTTGATGAGAGAGCACTCCGTCTCCTTCTCCAGGTCACTGACAAAATTGTTGAACAGGAGAGGACCCAGGACAAACCAGCCTCTGTGTAGAGTACAACCCCTTAACCACTACCTTCTGAACCCAGCCATTCAGACAACTTTTTACCCATTGAGTTGTCCACTAGAATTTTGTTTAGGTTTCTTTCATTATATTGTATTACTTAAATTGTATTCACTGCAGTGTTTAGGTTCTCTACTATTCTTTGCAACACAAAGTGTTCACTCGCCTGCCACATGTAAGGAACGTCCAAGTTGCCCACATCAATTCCAAAAGTCAGGAGAAATCACTACATCTAGAACCAGGCTTTATGCAATGTTTAAATCTTACAACCATTTTGGAGAACTTTGCCACTATTTAAAACTAGAGTTTATTAGATGCAATATCTGCTGTATTAAAAAAAACCCTAATTAACCTCTCCTTGTATAAGTTACTATATAAATAAGGAAACTGTAATAGCACAGTAGGGGTGTTTTAATGTCACATGAAGCTGTACAGCAATTATTCTGTGTACCATGACTAACTCTTGAAAAATCTTAAGAATATTAATCGGATGATGCTACCAGTGTCGAAATGCTATTTCTCATTCTAAGTACAGTTTTGTGATTTCCTAATATTAAAGGAAGTAGGTGTATTGCTATCTAGGCTGACAATTCAAGTTATTCACGTGAGGAGTTTCTCAGCCTGTGGTTCATGGATCACCAACAGTCAATAAGACATCAAATAATGATGTAAAATTCTCTCCCTCCTACTCAATGCCCTGAGCAAGTGAATAAACTTACAAAGCAGGAGAAAGTAAAATACAAAAGCATATTTTAAATGTAGCTGAACTTTTAATAATTTGCAATTAGAAAATTTTATTTGGGCAATATCATAAAAAGCTCTAGCACTTTTTGTTTTCCAGAAAGTTTTATATTGTCCTCATTTAAAAAAAGTTGGGAACACAGATCTGTAAAAAAATAGCTTGTACAAATACAGTATGATGATGGCAGAAGTACACTGCCACTATTTCTTTAAAAGACTCATAACTACGTTGTATGTATTCATACCAGAGCAAAACTGGGTATAAAGAAACTCAATAAAGAGCATAAATTGGAGATGTTTGGGTGGTGGTGTTTGATTTTTTTTTAAATTGGCTTCCTATTTACGCAACAATAATTAAATTAAGACCTGTAATTTACTTTGGCATTATTTTTTCTGTCCTTAAATGAATGAGAGGCATGTCAGACATTGCATATACCCATGAAGAGGAAAGTTTTTCTTACTCTCAAATTGTAATAATCTGATTTGGAAAATTCAGTCAAAAAATTCAAGAAAAATGTTATTTTAAAAGCGCGCCCCAGTACAGATACAAAATTCCTCATAGGATCCTGAAAAGCAGTGCGTATGTGTATAAACACGTATGCTTATACATACAGGTACACACACATATTCTGTTGCTTGAGAGAAATCGTTGAAACAACAAAGCTCGAGTCCCAAGATTGTGCTGGCATCACTGATGATGCCGATTCACAAATGTGTCTTAGCAACCTACATGCCGACAGCTGCTGTTTATGACCCAAGGAAAATGCTAATTTTATCACCATTCAACTAAAAAGTTCTGGAAGTTGTAGCTGCCAATTTAGTGCCAGTCTACTGTGCTGCTTGTCAAGGACAGAGAGACAGACAGACAGAAGCTCATAGAAGAGTGTGAATTAAAGGGAAGACCCTAAAGCTCAACACGTGGAAACGGAGGCTCCTAAAGAAGTTAGCAATAACTTTGCTGGTGAAGGTCTTTAAGTTGTTTTGACACCATTCAAAAGTTTTAAACTGACCAGAGCTCAGTACTCTGGCCCTGGGATCTTGCAGGCTTTATGAACCTTCCATTCTGCAGCAAGGCACAACTTCAGCAAGAAGTGGGGCAAGTGCCATCACCTCCTCGGCCCAGCTTCATCACCAGCCTCATTTGAGTACCAGGTCAGACATCAGCATTTTCACACCAAGGCTGATGAGGCACCCTATAATCACAGCTATCGGATCAGGCTTTTCAGGGAACTTAAGACACCAGACACCTAATCTGTTGATTTAAGGATGAGAAAAGTGTTAAACTGAGCAAAGACCTGGCAAGAAGGAAGTAGTTTTACACCTATGCAGAAGCAGAAATCTAAGCACATAGGAGAGTAAATTTTTACCTTTAAAATTACCTAGGAGATCAGGCAAAGGTTTTGTGATTTGTGCCTTTGTATGTCTCAATTCTACCCAAGTCCCGTTCTAGGCCAGCAAAGGTTTTGCAAGTTCCACTCGTGCAGGCAGATAACCAGATTTCACTGGGTCTTTTTGTGGACCTATGCCTAAGTCTGCTGTGGCAAGGGTAAGGAATGACATTTCAGAGAAAACTCCCACAGACTAAGAGCAAAAACCAGGCAGATGAGCAAGCTGCGCTTCATTAAATAAACTGGGAATCGCCCACAGCAATGCCAAATGAATGCACTCAAGTCTTGCCTGACTTCTGAAGTTATAGAGTATACCTGGGCCTGGTTATCGTGCAAGTGGAAAACTACTTGGGAATTCCCGAGCTAAGAAGCTACAGATGAATACTTTCTGAACATTAAAGCACATACACAAAAAAATGAGTTCGCTTGTTGCTGGTGTTATGGATGGACAGAAATTGCACCAGAACAAATCAACCGCTATGCAGTTTTCTTACACAAAAAACTTCTGCATCTGACAAGTAAAGAAAATAATCTCAAGAGGCTAAATATTTACAAGGTTAAATTAACAGGCTATGCTATTAAAAAAAGTAGCATCCTATTCTTCCTAGTCCACTTGAGCACCAAACCAGGTGCTGTTCTGCAAGGCAGTCTCCAAAGACATTCCTTAGCCTGCAATGGTGACTATCAGCGACAACAAATCGAACAGTATTTACATGATTTGCTTGACTACATCTTTCCTTTCACTGTCCTATCCTCATCCTTCCAAACATCATTTAGTAGGTAAAGCAAGCTTTGCCAGTAAACAGACGAGAAAAATTAGTTGCTTCCACAGATACATACTTATGCTATTGTATGTGTGATGTTATGGCACTGGACATATAATAATGATGCTTTCACAATCACTATTCATTAGCTTCAATCATTTTACAGAATTTTCCAGATATACAACTGGCCAAAGTTAATTTGTTGTATTTTTTAATTTGTTAATTTGTCAAATTTGTTAATTGGTCAGTAGTTTGCTCTGAAAAGAGGGAGAAAGCAGAACCAGAACTTGGTTTTATCTCTTTTTATTAAGAAGGACAATCTCTCTCATAACTGAAAGTCAGAAAAAAGTGTTTTGTCCAAAATAATCAGATATAAATAATTAGATCAGGAAGAAAATTATCAACAACACAATCCCACAAAAATAAAACCCGTACTTCCTACAAAGACATGGGAAGTTAATTTTTAAAAACAGAACAAGTAGGAATCTTTAATGCATTCATTTCAACTGACACTTTAGAATAGCTCTTTATACCTCATTTTACTCAGGGGAAAAAAAAAGGCAATCATATGAAAACAACAGCTAGTCAGTTCACAATCATTAGAGAGAATGTTTTTGTTACCTACCATACACAATGGTTTTGCTTTTGAACAATGACTCAGATCACTTACAGACTCCACTTAAGAAAATTAGGAACAACCCCACCATCTCACTTCTCCCAAAATGAAAACCTTCATGATTTTTTTTTTTTTTTTGCTAATACATACTGATATAACAGTGAAAGGAATAACTAACCTTAAATGTGCATTAATTGGTGGCTACTCCTTCAGCAACAAACAATTAAGGCTACTGCGTAGGAATAAAGTCCATTATCTTTAAATCAAAGTTTCTTGTATTAGAGCATTAGTTAAATGACGCAAGTGTCGTACTCATACAGCGTATGTCTATTCCCAGGCAGGTTTTATCCCTGCAGCCTTTTTTGCTTTATCCAGTCAAGTTGTGTCATATGTCTTGCCACTCTAATTGTAAAGAAGTCTCTAAATTACCTAAAGTTACTATTTTCTTTCAAGGTCAACTTAAACTTTTTTCATCTCTCTTTAATGAAAGTAAGGGAATTGTGACAAAGTGGGAGGAACCTGATAAAAAAATAAATTCATATTCTTTTTTCCTTTCAAGGAAAAACCCATATAATCTGAACATCCACCACTGGATGAACAGATAAATGCATGTTCTGGTGGATAATGAGAAGTTGGATGCTTTAATTATTTAACTGCTCTTAGCCCCTTGCCTCTGGCTAAATAACCTAGGAAACGGGATATCTAAATTTTATATTTGTAGCACTTCAGCGAGTTGTTTGCTGTACCTCAAATGATACGAGTTTGAATGGATACTAGAAGGTTTTTCAGTCTTGCACTGAATCCACTAGACTGTCTCATCTCATCATCCTCCTCTTAGGAGAGTTAATTCATCCGCAGCCAACTTACTGGCAGGAATTTGCAGCAGCCAAGTGCCCCAAATAGCACCTACTCTAAGCTGTCAATTAAAACTTGTTCTCTTTAAAGTCAGAGATCCGTGGCTTCAGTACTCCCTGAAAGCCAGCACTAGGTTGCTAGGGTGCTACATAAGGAGGTATGTATGATACTTTGGGAAATGAAGCATAACGCAGAGATGTGAGAATTACTGGAGAACTAACCCAGTAAATCCACCCAGAGCCATAAGCAAAGCGACTGTCATCAGGGGTACAGTCCTGTTTATTATCAGTCCTACACCAGGCTGACATGACTGGACTGACCTAGACAACTGCAGCCTATAAAATCGATCTGAACTCCATGCCACATGGACCCACCTTCTTCAGTTCCACTGCCATGAAAACCCCTGCACCACCCCAGCTGCTACAGAGTAAACATACTCCGTGACTTGAAGTATGTCCAAATAATTATTTGACAATTTCAGAGATCTTTTAATATGCAAAAGAAGTAACCAAAACCAAGACTCTTCCTTCATACCTCCAAGCCCCATATATACAAGCTAATGGAAACTGCAGTCTGTAGTCCCGTTAGTCATTTTGTTCTGAGTTGCACCTCTCAAACTGCACTCATGAATAAACCCTACTATTTCACAAATGAACAGACGCAAGTGTAAGGTGATGCTTAAAAGTTGCCGTACGGGGTCTGTCATACTTCCTGTGACTCAATACATTGTCACAGATTTTCTCGCAATGGTCAAGTCTTCATCAATGAAGGAAAAAACCCTATATTTAAGACTGTTTTTTAAATTTTAAAAAGCTCCAAAAGTTTAATGAAAGAAGCAACTACTTCTGAATAAAAACACAGACAGTAAGAGAACATTTTCAAAGCTTATAATGGATCATAATTCAGTAAAAATACACAAAAATTGAGACATAGAATCATAGAATATATCGAGCTGGAAGGGATCCATAAGGACCATCAAGTCCAACTCCCTGCTCCTCGCAGGAGCATAACTGTACATAACTTTACATAACTGTAAAAGATTTCAGTTTGCTTTCAAATAATCTTAATTTTTTAGTTATGACAATAAATAGGAACAGTCAATGCAGGGTTAAGAAACTGTGCAGACCAAGTAGATATGAAAGCTGTTGCACAACATATCTGCTGAATCTCCTATGACCCAAGGCTTCGGATTTCAGTTTTTGGCACTGGATTCCAACAAGTCTTTTGCTTCATTTATTTTTGTTGCTAAGTAAGGTGATCCACCTGAGAAGAAAAAGGGGAAAGGAATACCATTTACACATCAGTATTAACTATCAAACTAGTTCACTTGCAGCATCCCCTTATTACTCACTTTTATTAGCTCCTCCTTCCTAAATAGATCCTTTTCATACAACTGCTTAAAAAATGACATTGATATGAAGTAAACTAATTGATAAGGAAACATGAGAAACGTAAGCAAAACTGAAGTCACTGAAGAATAACGCTGAACAACTTGTCTCAGAGAGAAGACTGAAATCACTTTACATCAGTGTGATTTAGACTTGCAGTACAATGCTGCTGCAAATGTATGCAAGGTCAGCTGTCCTGAACATTCATCCAGAGCTAACAGCTATGATTTCCACTCACCCCACAAACTAAGAGATAAAATTTTATAAGTAATTTTGACAAAGAATCATTAAGTGTGTGCACATGCACACACACACCCACACCGCCCCAAGCCTCTCCTGTGCTAGATGCCCAGAATTACCAGCCAGAAACCATCACATTAAAGCTATTTAAACATGGTACGCCTTCTAACTTCTAGTCCTGAACACTGTCATTGCTTTACGCTCCATCTAACAATCTGATTACAGTTCAGCGGTCTTTTTGTGTTTGTTTTTTTTTACTCTCCCCTTGAGTGCCAACCATCTGCCTACGGTCACCAAAAACAACATTACGAGGTCTGTATCAGTAACTTACCACTTACTATAATATACCTATATTTTTTACATGAAAATGTGATTCCAGCAGTACTGTGCACTGAATAGCCTTTTCCAAGGCATCTGTTCAATCCTGTTTTTTCATTCATCATTTCATTCATTCTATTCATCAGAAAAGATAACCATAGAAGAAGCATGCAGAACTAGTTGTAGACACATGTAAATAAAAACAAAAATGCAAGGCTTGCCTAAAGAATTCTTTAGGACATTCCCGCAGGAATCCAAATCATTATAAAGTCATTTCATGGTGTGAAAAAACAACTGGAAAAAGTAATGGAGTTCTCTTGTTCATGTTTTGGTTTTGTTTGAACGTAGCCCTAATAGGTACAACACACTGGAGGAAAGTGAGGCAGGGCAGGGGAAAGGCAGGGAATTGGCTACTGGAAAATGAATTTTTTTTTTCTTTTTTTAAACCAATTGGCTTTTTAGCCAGGAATAGGATTTACTACATTGAGTATTGCTTCTTTCAAAGAGTAGACAAGAGGATCAAGCAAACAGTAAAGACTAAAAACTGCAATAAACAATGTATCCCAAGTAATTTTTAAATGTGCATTGATTTTCTACATGTCTAGAGTGCAGGATCTTAAAGTAAATTCAAATCTGCTGGAAGTGTTTTCACTACATTTACATCCTTAAGTGCCATATTAATTTTGTAGCCCTCCAATGAGAGAAAATTCAATCTCATGATTGCCTAAGTGTTTGTTTATAATTAAGGTAAGTCCAAAAGGCTTCTCTTTTCCTCTTTTTTTGTGAGCAAATATTCTTTCATAAAATTAGTAACTGATAAATTAACATACAATGTATCAATATAAAAACACTTTAAAACTGAACTGTAAAAGGTTAACAAGCAACCATTTTAGTAGTGCTCACTGGGGATGCTACTATGCAAACTTCTATATATTTCTTATTTATTTCTAATAATTCTCTCTCCAACATTTTGGATCTCATAACATATGTAACTTTTAAAATCTGTAATTATTGCCCTTTCTTCTATCAACTCCAGTTGCTAAAATATTATTTAAAAATAACATTCTAATGTTGAATATTATTTTTAAAAGCACATCTGTGCTACCCACAGCCAGAAGAAATCAAGATATACACATAAGCAAACAAGTCTCTCTATGATGCCACACGCTCAAGATTACTCCAGGCCCTCGCTCTGCAGCTGAAGACATTACACAAGCTTTTTTCTATGGCCATGCCAGAAGAGCTGCAGGGGCAGCACAGAGGCACAAATCCCTTCAACTGGTGTTCCTACTGAGAAAATGCTCCATCTTAATAGCACGCAGGAGGGCTCACTACATCCATCCAAACCTACACTGTGCCCAGCTGCAGGTGCATTACAGCTGTAAGAGCAGGTCGTTAAAATGTGTGATCTTCGTAACAGGAACTGCCTCTTTAGGTCTACTCAACATCCACACGGAGATTCACGGTTCTGGCTCACGTCTCTTAAGTACTGCTACAATAAACTTACAAGTTCATTAGCAAAAAGTTTTGGCCTAATAGGTACTCTAGTAGTTAAGAGGCCTTTGACCATCATAATATATTAGAAATGCAGAAGAGAATTTCTTTTCTATGTCTGTGCAGCTTATCTTATAAAAAGTGTAAAAAACAAAAGTGTGAAATCGAATAAGCAGGACAACTTTAGAATTAAACTGAGGGGTGAAGACCACAAAGAAAAGCATCGACTGAACACTTCCCATGGCCAGTGGTCAGTTATTTTTTCAGTTTCTTAAAATGGGGTGCTGGCAGGGAGCCCTGTAATTCTGTCAAAAAAGATATAAAAACCCTCCGATTTCCCCTTTTGACTTCTGAAATACAGTGCAACTCTTCACCATCTGTTATTTTAAAGTAGAAACAGCAATGAACATATGGGCTTTCTTTCTCAACCAGCTGTAGTGTAGTTAAAGTTATAATAATAGCCTTTCTGTAAGATAAATTTACATTAAAAACCTGGCCAGTAAAGCAACAGTGCCCAGCTTTACATTTTTTCCAAGTGAATTCCAGGAAGTCTGAAATTCATCAATGATGTACTTGGTGACTGTAGAACATTTCCCCACAGAAAGTTACTTTCACACATGTGACTGGTCCATCTCAGTTCAAAACAGGAATGTCAGTTTAATGTAAAAATGTTATAGCTAATTTTTTGTTATTTTTGAATAAGTTTTTTTTGAAGCGTGGAAGACTGGTCCCTGAGCTCATAGTTTTAACTGAAGCAGCACAAGTATAGAAAACAACATTAAAGAAAGATGGGTAAAACTGTGGTTCATAAAGCCTGGTTTATCTGAGAGAAGACACACAGAAGCTTAAGTCTATAAATAAACAACACACATTTGCACTCAGTGTGGTTATTTACACAATCAGTAAACTTAAAGGACCTCATTTAAGCCTCTTCATTTCCAGCTCTGGTTAAGAAAAGTAATAATTATTTACCTTTATCAGGATGATTCAAAATCATGATTCTTCTATGGGCTGTTCTGATTTTGGCCTTGCCAGCAGATGGACTGCAAAAATAAATTGAAGTGCTTACCATAAATGCCACATAAATTAACAGTTTATACTGGCTTCAAAAATAATTAAAACTTGAGATTTTCACCATCTTGTGGACAAAACATAAAACTGCATCTCTAAGGAAGTAACAACAACAAAGGCATGTATGACACTGAGAAGGACATTTTTAAAAAGCCTCTATATTTGACACATACAAATATCTTTCAGGTTTTCTTAAAATGCAATACATGCACTCATTTAAAATAAACAATTTTGAAAAAGAAAGGAAAAAAAATGGCAGCTCTACGGTATATCTAGCTGGTTATTCTTATCATTAAATGCAGAAAACATATTTTTCCTCCTAGAAAATAAGTATTTATATGACCAGTGACAAAACAACAAATATTTAATATTATCACATTTTGTTCTACTGTAAATATTTTTATAGCTACTATAAATAATTCTTCTTTCTGCTGGGGCCTGAAAAAAACCCTGTATTTGTTATTTTTGCAAAGCTGTTCAATGTGTTACATTCAGGGACATGCTGATTTACAAGTGCTACATAATGTTGTTTCCTTCAATGACAGATACATAAAATACGTACTTGGCCTAAATTAAATATGTACTTTACCAGACAAATAACCACTTATGGATGCAGTATGCCAACACAATAAGGCTATCATAGAATCATTTAGGCTGGAAAGGACCTTTAAGATCATCAAGTCCAACTGCAAACCTAACACTGCCAAGTCCACTACTAAACCATGTCCCTAAGCGCCACATCTACACGTCTTGTATGCAAAAGGATGGTTTGAATGGTTTAGTTTTTCATAACTTGTTAGCATGCAGAAATGAAGCAGTGTTTTCCACTTCAGGTGATTTCTTAAATCAGTGATGATTCAATTAATTAATCTTTTTGTAGATACAGTTTGAATGCAAGGTATCAGCCTAACTACGTTCCCGAGGTAAACAACCTCTAATTACTATTCTGTCACAGGGAAATCAGAGTATGTTGCAAAAATAGTTCACAGAACTATGTAAGAAAAGAATACTTCAATGGAACAGAAAGTAACACAGAAAGTAAGAATTAAACAGAGGGTGAAAGGCCTTGAACTATATAAATACAAAAATGAAACGATTTGTTATCGGACAGCCAAAAATAACAATCATCTACATTTTGATTTGTAAAGCTGTTTAATAATAAAAAAGAAAGTTGATATACCACATGTAGTAACTCAGATGGCCAAAGCATAACTGTAGAAAAGTTGCAGTTGCATATTATGGAAAATCATGCAGTTCTGCTCCAAGAAACAACTGTGAAAATGATGTTTTACAACAGATTTGCTTAGTTTGAGATATTGCTTACCCCACAGTCAGACTGGTCTCTAAAGATTCTTAATCACTATCAAAAAAACCTTTAATGTCAAAAGCACATTTGCGTTGAACTGCTACAGCCTCACAAACTGAGTCATACCAATGTCATGCTGCCTTCTAACATCACCAACTGGCTGAGAAGTCTATCACCTTGGTGGGAACAGTTGATATGCTGGAGGGCAGGGCGGACATTCAGGGGGACCTGGAGAGGCTGCAGGAATGGGGTGACAGGAACCCTTCATGGAATTCAACAAGGACGGACACAGAGCCCAGCACCTGGGAAGGAAGAGTCCCTCGCAGCGCTACAGGCTGGGGACTGCCGGGCTGGGGAGCGGTGCTGCTGAAAGGGACCTGGGTCACAGCAAGAACAAGAGCCAGCAGCGTGCCCTGGCAGCAGAGAAGGACAGCAGCCTCCCGGGCTCTACGAACGGGAGCATGCTCACCAGGTCGACAGCAGCAGCTCTTCTCTACTTGGCCAACCACATCTAGCTGCTGCATCCAGTTTTGGGACCTCTGTACAGGACAGACGTTGGCCAGCCACAGCAGATCCAGCAAAGGCAGATCCCCCAACTGCAATAGTTGTGGGCTGGAGAACTCGTGCTGTGAGGAGAGGCCAAGGGAGCAGGGCTTGTTCAGCCTGGAGAAGAGAGGGCTGCTGGGGGACCTCACAACAGCCTCCTCAACATCTATAGGGAGGTCATAAAGAACATAGGTCCAGGCTCTCCACAGTCATGCATGGCGGGAGGTTGAGGGAAAATGGGCACAAACTGAAAAGGGAGGTGTGGGCTGGACATAATACTTTTTCACCCCAAAGACAGTCCAGCAGTGACACAGGTCGCCCAGAGAGGTGGTGCATTCTCCATCCTTGGGAGTCTTTCAAGACCTGCTGGATAAAGTCCTGAGCAACCTGCTCTGACCCCACTGGTGGCTCTGCTTTGAGCAGCAGGTACAACTAGAGATCTCTTGAGGTTCCTCCCAACTTGAGTGGTCTTACGATCATATGATATATCTGTGCAGTAAGCTGTGTTTAAAAATAAAATAAATTTAAAAAAAAACAACCCAAAACAATTAAACCTTAAATACATTTGTGTTTGTACACTTATACAATGTACAATATGTTCTTTTAATGTAATAGCATAATTTTTTTATGTTATTTGTGTTTTAAGAATAATGATTTAAACATTTTTAACTAATGCATATATACATTTTGTACATAAAAAAATTAAATATTTCCTATGGAAGGAAAAAGTATGCATCTTGTTTCATAGAGGAAATGGTACAATACAGAAAATTTTATTCATTTTTATCTAGAATTTTAACTTACGATTTTCAGACATATTTTCTAACTTCAGAAGTTCAGCGTTAGGGATTTGATAGTTGTAAACCATTATACTTAGGACAACTGTATTTTGCCAGCATCTATTTTGTCTAATGTTTGGAAAACACTCCTAACATTTTCACCTCCCATGTCATCTGAGGCATTCTCCCACTTCTCCCATCAGCAGTTCCTTCTACAGAGTACATAGTTGTTAGTATTATTGCTACGTTTACTGAAATCCAGCGGGGTTTCCCCGCACAGTTTTATTTCTTTTTTTTTAATGAAAAGGAATATAACACAAAAAAAAAGAAGAAATAAAACGCAAGAAAAGACAAGTGATGCACAATGCAATTGCTCACCACCCACTGACAGATGCCCGAGCAGCGATCCGCCCCTCCCGGCCAACTCCCCCCTGTTTATATACTGAGCATGACGTTCCATGGTATGGAATAGCCCTTTGGCTAGTTCAGGTCAGCAGCCCTGGCTCTGCTCCCTCCCAGCTTCTTGCACACCTGCTTGCTGGCAGAGCATGGGAAACTGAAAAGTCCTTGGCTGAAGATAAGCGCTACTTAGCAACAACTAAAACATCAGAGTGTTATCAACATTATTCCCACACTAAATCCAAAACCCAGCACTGTACCAGCTACTAAGAAGAGAGTTAACTCTGTCCCAGCTGAAACCAGGACAATACTGAATTTCAGTAATTAGTGCTGCTTCATAACAACTAATGCAAGAACACTAAAACTTAAAATTAGTCAGTATTTCCAATACAGTACTTTGTAGCTTTGGATACCTTTTACATTTAAATACAAACAATGCACATGCATGTTTCTACCAAAACCCCTGCAATCTTACAAGATGGTTATTAGAGAATAACATTTGGAATATGTAATGGGCCAATATATTTGAAATTTAAAAGTTGCCATTAAATGCCCACCTTTATAATGGCTTGTATTTATTATTTATACTGCCCATGCATACTCAGTACTTCAAAAAATGAAGAAAGTCTTTGCCTCAAAATTTAATGACTTGGAAGTTATGACACAGAGGACAAATGTTACAATGATAAGATCAGGGCCTAGACAGATCTAGTTTGTGCATTTGTGCATACCCTGGCATTTTCCATAACACTTTAAAATTTACTTGCATTTTTTTTTTGGTGGCATTTATATATATATATACACACACACACATATAAAAAAATACAGAAAGCAGTGAGCTAAAACTGGTCTAGAAAAGTGTGTTTAAACAATGTGAAAATTTCCTATAAAGATGTTTAGCCATGCTTCTACACAATTAAAGGCTCAATCCTTTAAACATTAAGAACTTCTTTCCTCAAATCTGATTAAGTCTTGATATTTGCAAGACTCAGTCTAAATACAAGCAGTGTCACCGTTCCCAGTGCAGACTCAAGCTATTAAAATTAAAAATGAAAGAGGACTGATTTCAGATGTGATGAAACTTCAGACATGTACATGAGCAGTTTTCAGGCTAGGCATTGCCACTGTAAACACACTTTAATGAGCTGCCATGTGCTACTCTGGAATATCACTGAATTTGCCCTTATAAAGTGAAAATGTTAATAACATTATCAAACTTAAAGGCCAAAGGAAATATTTCTGAAAAGCATTCCTATAAATCTCTTCTTCAGTGTGCAAGCATGAAATATTTCAAATAAATGTAATGCTTTATTTTACAATTTCTTAAAATGAATGTTGAATCTGCATAATTTCCATTATGTTAGAAGTAAACACAAATAGCACACCGAACAGGATTTTAAGTCCCAGTTTTCACCATCCGAAATAATTTCTTCTGGGGATAATTAAAACCATCCTAATTTTTTTTTTTTAAACCTTAAAATTCAGAACTGATCTAAACCATAAATAAGAAATCTACTACCTAAGGTCAGATCTGCTCCTCTCATCTGGAAAGCCCTCAAACTCACCGCCCGCTTTACAGAAAACACTAAGGTGTGTGCTACCATTGACCATCCAGATGTTTTTGAAAAAAATCCACTGACAAATTCATTGAATACTCAGACTGAAATTTTTTTCCCCATACCTACTCTAAATGACAAGTCTCTCCAAGTATTTTTGTTTGGAATATGCCACAAGTTTTTAAATCCAAACTAATCAGAGTGGAGAAAGAAAAAGATAATATTACTGACTTATGAAACAAATGAGCAAAATTTATTTGTTTTCCTCATTTATTAATATAATCTACAATATCACTTATCTCAAGGGGTTTTTTTGGAGACCAGGCCATGTGATCGCACTAATTAGCACAGTATGTGCTATTCTGATTATTTCTAGAGCACCAATTCTCCACTGCAATACGTTACTATGCCTTCAAGCCAAACACAAGTTGCATGTTTTATTAGCATTTTATTGTTTGCTTTTTGGCTTAAGCAGAATACTAGAATGGTTCAAGCGCCATTAGAAGTCTTTTAAAAAAAAGTTACGATTTTGGCAAGAGTATTCCACATTCTCGCAACATGCATTTTCTTCATTCAATACTTACCAAACAAAAACTTATTAATGGAACACACCTACCTTACACCTAAAATAAGACTAGCTTCTCGCCTACTCATTTTCTGTTCAAATCCTCCTTTATAGTACAATGAAAGACTCTAAAAAGAAGAAAGGGAAAACAAGCAATAATTAGTTTCATGTACAAGGTGCCAGGACCTAAATTGGATTTATATGACCTCATTCACAGCATTACATTCATCTATAATTTATTTCGAAGGCATGGAATGACTGCAAACCAGGTAATAAGAAAGGACTTCTCCTGAGTGTTAACACATACAAAAACCGACTTAAAAATAACTATCTCTGTTTTTACAATCTTCTACTGCTAATAAGAGATATTAATAGCTACAATCATTAAAATCCTGCCTTCAGGCAAAAGAGTCCAGAATCAAAGTACATACTAGCACAGAGTGGTACAGTGTGTGTGTCTTTGGGAGGGCAGTGGAGGGAAAGGAGGAAACTTGTTTAGAACAGCTTTGGTACCACCGCAATGGAAAATGGCAAAAGTCACAATACTTTGGCATCCAAGGAATTACGCACAATCACTCTGAAGTCCAGCTGTTTCTACGAAGAAAGTAGGTAAAAACAACAATAAAAGGATAAGAACAGATAAATATAATACACTGATGAAGAGTCAATATGTTTTTTCACATGAAGGAATGTTACTTCAAAAAAATATATAAAGATTTCTTTGAAGGAACCCTGAAAAATAAACAAAAAGAAACAAACAAAAAAAAGGCTTAGCATAAAGCCACAACCTCTACTTCAGGAAATCACTGAGCTGGAGAACACTGGAAAGTAGCAGAGTATATGGGGAAATCCTAACCAACTTTTGCCTTTACCTCCTTCCCTAGACATCGATGACTGATGACGATTAGATACAGGATCCAGGGTTATTTTTTTAAACTCACTGGCATGTGAGACTTTAGCTACTGTTTTAAGAAGGGGAGGAAAAACACGAGTGGGAAAAGAACATTTAAATGAAGGAGATGGAGATCAGAGTAAATCATTACAACAATTAATTGTCACAGGGAATGGGTTGAAAGTATATTTGTCAACCATAAATATATTTTAAATTTAAAACAAACAAACAAAAGAGAGTTACTGAACCACCACGGATGGTTAGCCGTGATCTCCTCAATGTAAATGTTTCTATAAGAAGAATTAGGGACTAGCCCATTGCTACACAAATAATAGTCTAATCTGCACAAGTCCCAGAGGCAGCAGATGTAGCTCCAAGACAGCTTGCCTTTGGGAACTGGCATACAGAAATCACTCAATAAGACTGAAGTTTTTTCCTCAATGTAAAACCTATCAACTGGGGAAAAATAAGCTTCTTTTGTTGCTATCAAAGGGAAGTCTGGCCTCAGAGCTGAGATTATTTTTAAGTGTTCCTTTTACCCCCAAGTAAAAATGTGCCTGGCCCTTAATAAAACACTTTTCTCACTAAATATATCCGTTCATATTCAGTGAGAATTTTGCCTTATGTTTACGCAAACTCTCTCTTATGTAATTTCAAAAGCCTTAAAGCATTTAAAGTGCTCTGTCTATGATATCTAAGCAAAGCCTTTAATTAAGCTATGGAGCGACATTCACCCAAAAGCGTGGTTCAGAAATACTTCACCTATTGCTACCATGAAGTCACACACAGCCACAGAAAAGATTTTTTTGGTGTGCTGCTATGATCTGAAACTAATTTTATCTTCCTTCTTCCCACCCCAAACCATACACGAAATAACCACGACCGTAACACTACAGGTATCAAAGCTGAAGCAACTGTGGACATGTCACGCCTACAACAAAGATCTGAGGAACCGCTTCTATAGCTACACGGTAACACAAAACAGGTCTGTAACAGTGCACATCGACATTACAGGTTAGAGTATGTAACACTAAGGGAACACACAGGGCTTCTGCAGTCCTCTGAGAGGAAACGATGCTAATGATTTAACGGCCACCAGATAACACCCTTGAGGAGGCAGAACTGCACAGAAATTTGCAACGATGCCAAACAATTACTACAGCCAGGAGAGAAAAGCACACTTTAATGTCCTCTGAAAGATTTTCCAGAACTTCTCCCAAAGCAGCTTAGGTGCAGATGGATTTCTGAAAAGGTTAATTCTTCTCTGCCCTTCAACTCTGGCCTACAACTCTAATACAGGAGGACACTAGTTCACTATTCATGTAGAAAAGAGCAATATTTGAATCATTTCTAACACAGCTTGTCTCTGTTCTTGGTAGACTTCATCTAAAATACTATTTGAAATAAGAGAATAAGGAGGGATGGCTGTAAGCTTAAATTGAGAAATTTTTCATGTTTTTAAGCCTACTTCCTTGACACTGTTCTAACCTCGGGAAGCCTTGATTCGGTTCACTTCCAAGAGGAATGAAAAAAGAAATTCTGTTGTCTGTGTCCTTTGGCACATAAGCAAAAACAGTTTGTTGAATGGTCATCAAGAAAAAACATTTTCTTCTCGGAAGTGAAGCAGGCAGCAAGAATAATCAATTCTTAAATTAAGATCTTGATCCTAAACAGAATTTAAAGCAAAAGGAAATTAGACATAAAAGCCATTTTTCCCATTAGTTAGAATAAGGGCAAGAAACACTGAGTCTTCATTTTAGGAAACATCTTGGCAAATTTCTAGTTTCCTAATGAAACAACTTTTGCACACTATTCACAGTAAAGCAATTTTTTTTCCTAGTTGTAAATTCTAAGTAATGGCTGCAATGATATCAAACAATACTCAAGATGTTTTTCTGTTATGAGAACTCCTCAGTGAGCGGGCAGTTCTAGACACGTGCTTATTTATTAACCCTAGATATTGCAAACAAATTCTGTACTGGAAAAATCATCAAAATGAGCTCTCCATTTCTTCGTACTATTTGGGGTGAGGGGAGAGGCTATCATTTAATTTACTTCATTTCCTTGCATGTTGTTACTGTTTAGCAACTTATGTAAGCAAATTCTGCTTACTGAACAAATGCTATTAATAGGTTGGGGGGGGGGGGGCAGGGAACAACAGAAAATGGCTGGACTTCCTCTGCAAACATCTATTCACTCTTGCAAATTTTCACAAAAGCAGTCAGCTAAGAAAATCCAGTCCATTTGGACCGGGACATCTTCAAGATACTTTTCCTGGCACAGCACAGGGAAAGCATAATCACTGTTTCCATGCCAGGTAAGAGATTCAAAACTCCGTAACGCAGACCATTCATCATATTACATGTAGTAGTGAATTTTTCTGAAAACTCTATGTGTTGTTCCACCACCAATATAGTCCTCCATTGAAAAGATAACAAACACTGGAAGGAAAAAAAAAAAAACAACCCACCAAACTACAATAACAAAATATTCAGAAGCTGTGTTATAATATAACCTACAATTTGCTAAGATCAACTTTAACTTCCTTAACTTCAGTTAGAAAAAAATTTATAAAATGGACTGCAAATTGCATTATTCTGTGGAAAGTTTATTTTCAACGAAGGACAAGAGAGATGGTTGCTACCCTTACCTCTCAATTCAGAACTCTACAAGTCTGAGCAGAATCAGATCCAATAATGGAAACACAGTGCAGAAATCTCTAATGAAGTGCTACAGAAGACACCCTTTTCTTCTGGAACACAGAATTTTCAGGATTGTGGGATTTGAGTATTTTGACAGTTCATTTTGCCTAGAATTGCTGTTTCTATCTTCAATATCTTCTATCTTTCAACCTTCAATATCATTGATTCAACAAAGAAAGGTAATGAATGCTATTAAAATACCTCCTTTTTTTTATTTCACATTTTAAGGAAATATTAACATTATAATTAACAGCATTAAGGTCTGTCTGAGGAAGAAAAGCCAAATGACTACTCAGTGCTATACACCTACTGGCAACAGACTCTTGTCACTACACACAGAAACAAAACAGTGTCACTGGCATTTGTGACACCAATAACAAGACTAGGCTCAAACTAAAAAAGCGTTTCTCTGGAAACGAGTATTATTACTTGTCATAGAGGAGAAATGACAATGTTTCCTTCTATGTCTCTCTCCACTAAAAAAAAAGATGGTAGAAAACTTCAGGACTAAATTACAGCAGCATTTACACTTCATATTTAAGAATATATATTTAACTGCCGTAAGTTAACGTTAAATGAGAGGTAGAAATTCAGAATCAAACATAACACTTTTACTTGCCTTTACTTACTATTTTTGACTAGAAGATGAGTGCAGTTGTTGACTGTACACTTTATTTATTTGGGTAAGTAAATAGAAAGTGTCAAATACTCAAGATACAGCAAGCAGGCATTTTAAATGATCGCTTCATAATTGTTCAACTTGATCTTACCGAAGTCATTTATTAGTGAGCAGGAAGAAAGCACAAACAGCATCTGGATTACCTTGTGTGACTGCAACCAACAGGAACTGTGATTTCTATTGCAAACGGGGCGGAGGGGGGAGGGATAATTGCAAATGGGGGGAGGAAGAGTGGGGCTTATAGAGAGAACAAGCTAGCTTTTAAATAGGTAGCTGCTTCACAGTCTCTCAAAAAAAGGAGGTGATGAGGGACAGGGTTTGATTCTAGAAAGCTAGAGTAACCACTGAAAATTACAGTGACCAAGTTCGGCGCCTCCAAACACCATAGGAAACCAGCAAGTAACACTAAGCCTAGACACTAAATGTCACATGAGATGCTTTTTTCAGTAAGCACAGGTAGAAGTACTAACTGCTTGATTTCCTTTGTCAGTATAGTTTAGAGGGCAATATGCTGCAAAGAAGTGTGATGAAAGTGCTAATCCACAGGTTATACTCAGCAGCTTCAAATTCCCCAAACAAAATCATGTAAAGCCACTAAAATAAGAAGTTATGAAAATAAGCACTTACATAGGATCTTTGTACCTAATGTTTTCTCTATTGTTTTAAAGAAGAATTATAAATAGGAAATAACTGTTAAGGGGAGAAGAAAAAAAACTTGGAAAAAAGTACAATCCAAGAAAGTAGTAGCTGTAGAGCAGTAAAGAACAAATAATCTTGGCCAAGAATTATACAAAGGTCTTAAATTTGGACTATGATTGTAGAAGAAAAATACTATCACTACCCTCACAAATGTGAAGCTGACAAACACATACAGTTAATGGCAAACAGGAAGAGAGAGCTTTTACTGTATTCAGCAGATCTCGTTTTACACTGAAAACTTGTATTTTCAAGTTCAGAAATAGAACAGCAGAAGAGAGATACTCTACTGGAAATCAACATACAATTCTGGGCTGTAAGGTAGGATGTGAAGGCAGACAGAGGATGCAGCTCCAGGGACAAGGAACACTGAGAACACAGAAGCTGCTGGTTTGCTCTTTATGGTTGTTCATGAATTCTGCAGGACTCTGAAAGTCACTGTGGTAAAAATGAGATAGGCCTGTATTGAGCTCAGCTCAGCCAGTATACCGGTATTGAGGAGTGAAGTTTCCTAGGAAGAGACACCCCTCTGTGGAGTAGCATGTCATATTCCAACATGTTAAAAAGAGTCACCGCCTGCTTTCTTATGTGAACATGTCTGAATTTAGATTCTCTAGCCTATCTCTACAAATGGATAGAAGAAGAAATGCTGGAGTAAAACTGCTGGGAAGGGAGGGCGAAGACTGCAGCACTCCCTACTCTGAAGACACATGTCCTTATTGATAGCTACTTCTAGCAAGCCTGCAAGTCAGACTGTATCCATATCACATGGAAGCAATTTAATTTGCAGTACCTAAAGTCCCCTCTGCTGTTTTGGCAGGCAACTTGGGAATCTCTCAAAAAATTACTTCGAAAAGGAAAAAAAAAAAAAAAAAAATTGTTTTGGTCTCACAACAGCAATGCAATGCAATGCAGGGACAGAGAGCAAAAACTGATCCAGGAGCACCGTTTCTGGCTGATACACATTGCAATTAAGAACAAGTGTGGACCAGCCCCAAGAGGACAGCCCATGTTTCTAGCCTTTCCCTCCCCAGGAAGCTTACATTGATCAAGCTTTCTCCTTCAGCACATGAAGTACAGATGGCAAATGAATTTGGACCCTAGCGTCTGTCTAAATACTGTAGGCAGGCTCTGTGCTGCAATCGGCCTCACATTAATAGGTACAATGCTAATGATCACTTTTTAAAAAAAAACTACCTTTAATATATTTTTCAGGAAACAATAATCTGCAACAACTACTCCCTCAAAACCCTTACCCATCAGCGTCAAGAGGGGAACTGTATTCCTTCCACTGTGGATAAGTGTTCACAGACGATGAACTCCGAAAGAATACACTGCCACAAGCAGACATCTACCTCACTGGGAATTACTTTAATCAAACAGGAACGGAACATATTTATTTATTTACCAGAGGACAGTATAGCCACTGAAGCAAAAAGTAAATGCTCTTGAATATTCCCTGAATATGCTCCTCTCACAACACTCTACCTCTTGATTTTTTACCTCATTATTGTATTTTTAAATATGTAGGGCAAAAAAAAGAACAAAAATTTGGTTAAAAGTTCAAATTAGCTGGGGAAGAAAAAAAAGACAACTCATATGTGAATAAGAAAACAAGCTTCCCCATCTCTATGGCAACCTTTCCTAGAAGTTTATCAATTTGTCTTCTTGATTTTTAACACTGTATCTGAAAGAAAAATGACTAAGTTATTTCATTTTTAGCTTCTTGAAATGAAACTGCATGTCATTACTTTGTAATCTCTAGGAATTAGCTATTTCCTCACAGCACACTTCAACAATTTATCATACACTTACTAGCAAAGAGTTCTGAAACATGGAACATCACCAGGAAAATCAGAACTGTTTATCAAAGTCACAAACATCTTTTGATATAGCTTCATCCACAGGGATTTAAAATATACTAGATAATACCCCAGAACATACACAGGAAGGAGTACCCCTATCCTGGAAGAAAAATAATCTAAGTGGCACTTACCGTATTTAACATAAAATGTCTCCTTTCTAAATACATGAAATATGAAATAATAAATTTAGCAATTCATAAATTTAGCATAAAGTACCCTCTAAACTTACAGAAGTTGAAATCCTCTTTGCTGTCTCCGTAATTGCCTGCTCCAATGGCTTCCAAAGGTGGAAAGCATAACGACCTGAAAAACATTGAAGTTAAATGAAATTATAACCAACATTCACTAAAAGGAAAAAAAAAGTCTCCAACTTATGTTCATCAGCTTACAGCAGAGAGAATTTTGGTTTAAAAAAAAATAATCAAAATCCTTCCTTGTTAATCTTTTTGTCTCATTTATTTGCTGTACAGCACTGCTGCACTGTACTGCTTTTCAAGATGTTCCCTCAACAGCCGTTTCTGGATCCTGCCGAGCTGAAGTCCCACAGTGAACTTGCTATGGTTTACATTTTTCAGTCTTTGTACTGTTGGGGGAGGAAGGGGAAGAAGTTTAGTATACTTCATCTAAAAACCTAGTCATGGACTGCAAAGATCCATTGTGTTTGCTCACAAAACAAACAGAGTTAAATGCATTTCAATATGATAAATAAAGATATCTGCCTTGTGAACTTTAAGAAAAAGGGCAGTATGAAACATCAGCTTTAGATATACATTATTTATTAAATACTGTTCAAAGGTTATGTCTTCAAAAAAAGAAATCTATGTACTACACGTTTCTTGCTGTGATGTTGTATGCTTAATCACACATTTTGTAAGTACTGCATTTTTTATTTTGTTACAAAGAGAGGATCTTCTGGGATTCACAGCCATTCAACTCCCTACCGGCAGTGAACATCTATAGCTAGAAAAGGCTAGAGAGAACTCTATTAGACTGCGTTCTCAGAAGTACAAAGCAGATCTATCAACTTCAGAATCAAGATTTGTGCCACGTTACTGAAAGATTTTCCCTGTAAGTCCCCTCACCCTAATTATTGTTTTGATTAACTATTCATTAGCAATGTAACTTACTATTATACACAATGGAAAAACTTTTTATAAAATGTGGCTCTGCTTCATTCAAACAGCATCTTGCTTTCATTCTTAAAATACATGATGTGTCCATAGGTTAATCATCTAAGCCTGTGCCTATGTTAACACAGAAGTTAAAACCACTGTTAAGAGTATCACTGCTGAAATGCTGTGATGTACTAATATTACCTGACCTTCTTCTTAATGCTTTCTGTTACCACTTCTTTGCTAGCTGCCACTAATTCTTCAGCTCAACCAGCAGAAGAAATTCTAAGAGCATTCCTCTTCTGCTTCTATGCAAACACATAGATAAACCAACTGCTTAATGGGTGTACATCACCACAGATCTTGTCTTTCCTTCCCCTAATCAAAAAAACAACACAGCGGTACCCAGCAAACACCTGCTGAAGTTTGGTGCAACTTGTTCATCTATTGCATCTATTCTTGGTGTATGCATTTGCACATAGCTGACCATGGTTGCTTTTATATGCTGAAAATAACAGAAATTGATTTGTGTATTTCAAAACCAGAACAGGCTACAGTTATCTAGTCTGAGTAACTCAGAGTATAAATCATGTTAAGCTCATACCCTATGTTCAGACTAGAACTTATTTTTCAGAAGAACATACAGTCCAGATGCAAAGAGTTCAGGTAACAAACAATGTACTATGGGAACAGTTTAGTATGATAGATCACTAGCCACTAAAACCTTCTATTTTTCTCTATTTGAGTTTGTCAAGCATCACCTTCACATCACAAGATCCTGTTGCACTCTTCTGTACTAAAGAGCCTCCACCTTGCAATATGCTATTAAATAAACAAAGTAAACTTTTCACATTAAATTTTGCAGACAAAAAGCAGATGGAACCTTTTAGCTGCTGCCCATACAATTAGTTTATCCAGGTGTGACTTTTCAAAAAGAATTTTGAAAATATGTCAAGGATTTTGAAGGGACAGGAACTATAACTGGACACAATTCTCCATAGCACTCTCAAGTGACCTTTCCACTTTCCACTATTTATATTCACAAAAACTTCATTAACCCTTTTCGAAACAGCAGCTCACAAGTGAAAGTTCCACACTCAGCTGGTAATTTAGCTTACCTGCAAATGCAACAGTTGCAACACCAAGTCCAACTGCTATCATAGTTCTGGCCTAAAGCAGAAAAACAGGAATCAGAATAACGTGCAGATTCTAATTTGAAATATATGCACCTTTTACTTTAACAGCGAGTATTTCTGATGTCTGACATGGACATTTCATATGTAATTTACAAGAAAGATAAAAGTAAGTTCTGTATTCCACAGGCTACGTTAGATTTTATAGTTCAGTCCCATTAACCCATGCCAACACATCAGGTTTAACTTGGAACTACCCATTAACAAATCAGTGAACAAACACTGTCAAAGCAGCTCACAGTATGTAATGATAAAAACACAAGGCAGACAACTGTTCAGGATTACTTGAAATTATTTGTGCGGATTAGTTCAACACACTACATAACAGAAAGTATCAGTTTATTACAAAAACATGAAAAGCTAAAAAAATACTGTTTTACAAAGCCCTGCACTGGGAATCTCATCATGACATTGCTTGAAAATGGTATTGGAATATTAACCTAAATGCTATGGCCACAAATGTATGTTAGTGTCTTCCACCTTTCACGCTTTCACTCATGGAAGCCCCGATAAAGACATGAAGCCCAGTAACCTCTTTTCATTACTCAGTGTCAATCACTGGCTGGACTTCATCTTACAGTACAAATATTTGTAAATAGACAGACTTCTGACAGATTTCAGACAATGTTCATTATCAGCTAAAATTCGCTTTAAGTCTAACTGGCCTCTTGGAACGAAACCCACCAAACTGGCTTGAACATTTGATTTAGACAATAGAAACTCCTACCTTTTACTAACTCAACCCCCCCAGATTAGGTGTGTGTATTTCACCACACAGTGCTTGAAGAAAGTCAGACATCTCAAGAAGGACAATAAGAAGCATCCCCATGTTGAACAAGAAGCTGCTGAAAGATATGTAGTAAACTTTGAAGAAGGGACTGACTTCTTACACCTTTGCAGAATTCAAGAAGGGTAATGAGCATTCCAAGTGGTGGGGGCATCTGTCCACTTCTGAAAAGCCTACACATAATCTTTGAAACAAATGAAATAAAGTCATCTGTGGCATTACATGTCTTATTATATGATAGTTCAATAATGCCTTGAACTTTCCCCCAGGAAACACGAGAAATCAGATTAGGCCTGTTTAGCTTGAATTCAAAACATAACGACAATGAAAATGCTTTTATCACCAGACTGTCTCTTCTATATATGACTTACTTCTGCATTTACCCAATAACTGGTTTATATATTTTCTACCAACAAGCCTGATGGCAGGACTCGAAGCCCAAATTTCAATTTGAGTGCCCTAATAACTGGATTTGGAGCCAAGGTGCCTTTGCTACTAAGATTCCTGGGGCTAAAATTCTCTGTCTTTGATTGTACCCAATCTCATTTCTAGACAGAGAGGGAGTAGGGGAAGAGTTGGGAAATACCAGTTTTAAAGCCTTCTAGAGCTGGCTTAGTAGGGGCTACAATACAGGCCGACAACTTTATCAGCAAACAGGCAGCTGTACAAGACGTAGGCACTGCCATCACGCCCAGTGGCTCCTACGGCTTTGGCTCTGAAGGCAAGTGGCTGTGATTGCTGCCTGTAGTATTGAGCCCAGTACGGAAAAAGTGGTAGCCTGCTCTGAGCTCATCTAGAAGAAGCTGTATTCCTCTATATCTAGCTTCTGGATCCTTCTGGATCCTAAGCATTTTAACTAAGTACCAACCTCCCACCTGCCCGGATGGGGCTATTCTAGCTATTTGCTTAATGTAATACTGCAATTGCCTAGAGGTTTCTAGTAGAAAAAAAGAGACTCACTAAACATACTGAAAGTGGAGCTCCAAAGTTAAGACTGGAGGAGTCTTGGCCTTAAAAATCTGCCTGTGTATCCCATTTTAGTAACCTAACTCTTCCATTTCAGTGTAGTCTTCAGTCTCAATATTAGCATTCATTTCTGAATGTAAAAATAATGTAGTAGTTTTATGTCTGTTGTTCCTTTTCAGTTCCACAAAATTTCCCCTCATCTTTAGACCATGAAAAAATATAAGTATGTTACCTTAAATGGTAGAAGATATAAAATAGTGAAGCATACAGTTCATCTCCTCACTAAACTAAAACCCTTTTCATTTCTTCTCACAAATCGGTTTTCCCAGGCTCTCAATATTCAAACCTTCTAAAAAATTCCTCTAATTCCTCTGTTTAGACACTAACCAGAAACAGCCACAACATTTCTGAAAATATCATAACCCTATAGAAATTCTATATTATTCTGCTCTGTAGTTTGTGACCATGGATTTATATACAAGAGACTTTCCTTGACTTGTTCAGAGTGACAGCAACAATCTTTTACTTAAGAGCTCAACAATGTGTGAAATAGATCACACTGGCAAAAAAAAAAAAAAAAAAAAATTATTAGCTTGTGCTTGTCCAAATTAAGTTATACTTGTTTTGCCACCAAAGAGGTGGTTTAAGCCAGCAGTTTACAACAACGTATGCAGGTTGCAACAAGGCATTAGCAGCAGACACCTCATCACAGGTAAGGCCAAGCACAGAGACCAGGCTAATAAATAACACCTGGACTCTGTCAGTTCAGTGCAGAAATAGCCTAAGTGTTTTTGCACAGTAGTCTGGGAACAGAGCGTAGAGACCCCTGAGGGCCTTTGACAGAGTCAGCCACATCTACTGGGATGCGTTATTTCAATCTCAGTGGAAAGCACTAGCAGTTAGCAGAAAGTTAGTGGAAAACAGCAAGTAAAAAAGCAGCATAGCAGCAGCTCTAGAATACGAGCAGTATGCAGGATCAACAGGAATATGAAGACAAGCCAGAAAACTAGGTAGAAGTGATGGAAAGCTGAAGCCAGAGAGGCATGAAAGATTGTCCACGTTTTGAAGTGAGGTACAACCACCAGAAAAGCCGAGAAATACTGGTTCATGGTAACTCACCTTATTTGCGCTATGAGCAGGTTAGAGAAGAGTCACTTGCCACATAGTAGCAAAGAAGTGATAACTTGTCACACCAAAGCACCTTGAATGTTTGTTATGGTGTGAATATATCCTAACTATACACATGCAATAGAAACTGAATTTGAATCAATGTAAGAAAGATTGCATGGTTTGTCTTTTACTGACACAGCCTCACTCAAAATTAGTGGCAACTTCAAGTACTAACCAGTCTTTTGTCCAGCTTGACTCAGTTTCCTTTTCCATGCTCACTTAACTCAGTTGATAATTTATAAGAGTAATGCAAGGTTAGTCTGGTGCTTTGAAATGTAGAGTATAAAGTGCCATGCTTTAATTAAATGCACTCCTTTCATGTCAATATGAAATGAAAGCAACTCACGTTCATTGTGGAAGGGATCAGTTCATTTATGTCATGCTAATACAACTACCACCACGACCATTTTTGGCTCCCATTGCTTGAAAATGCATTTTATTTCAGACTCATAGGCTGAAAAAAATGAATAAATACTTACTGACTTTCAATTATGACAGAATTTACCTCCCCGCCCTCCAAAAAATGCCCTTAAGAAATTTCTAAGATGTAAGTTTTAAATGAAAGCATTCTGTTAAGACCCAAAATTAAAGAAATAAAAGATTAAAACGTAACATCTGTCCCTTTCTTTATTCAATAAATCAGCTCCCAAAGGTTAGTCATCAACCCTATGCTATTCTGCTGATCTCCATATTTTAATTTTACTATGTAGTTCAGTTTTCAGTAACAAACTGTCTTAGATACAGAAAACAATAAAACAAAGTTTTGCTAAATCTGCAAAACCTGATTTTTTTTTAAATTCTTTTCAGAAATGAGTATGAGAAAACACACACATTAGAAAGGCAACTGCAAGACCTGACTTACCAAAGTGTTTGGCAAACAAAAGAGGATAAAGCTTATTAATTAACATATCCTACATTTAGAGGTATACATCATATACTGCTAGCATACAGAGATCTGTGGCCTAATCCTTTAATATGTAATTTTCCAGTAGCTTTAATTTTTTAGCAGAAGAAACAGGGAAGAATGAGATATTCTTTCTGCAAATTTCTAATCCGCAGTCTCTGCTAACTTAGCCATACTAAAAAAAAAATATGACTTCTGTAATTCCTAGCATTGCAGCTTCTTCTTCTATGAAGTAGAAAAAAGTTAAACTTATAAATATAAAAAGAATTTCAAATGCATAATTTTAAAGTTTCAGCGCAACACTATTATATCTGACCACAGGCTACAAGAATGACCTTTATGGATGTCAAAACATACCTGTTTGCATAGGATTTGGATTTTATACACTGGCTCTTCTAACACAATCAGTTAAAACACCCTTCTTGGCCAAACTGAAAATATTTTGCTCTTCCCACAACTAGCTTTCAGACACACAGCAAGAGCTCCACTGTCTTTTGCCTCAGAAAGCTAGAGCGTAATGGAATAAAAAGCACAGAGAAAATAATCATTTGTTGTCACGGGTTGCATAGCATTTTGTTATTAGTCCATGCTTAATCTTGGATCAGTAAAATAGGAAGTATATACTTACACTGAAATAAGTACACAAGTGTAAATCGCTTGCTTAACTAAAAACTTGGTTTTAGGAAGGTTTGGTTTGTTGGGTTTTTTAAGTGCTGTATGCTGCTAAGAAGTAGGATACACAAGTATATTAACCAAGTGTACAAAAATATTTCTGAAACTACTTTTTCCCTTAAATAAAAATTCTTGACCTGAAATAAATGATTGTTTGGTATGAAAGCTAGAATAAGGCTTCTGTTCCTCAGAAGAGTAGGTACTACAGCTTATTAAAAGACTGTTTCAGAGCAAACCACCTAATTAACTCTATATGGAGCCAGATACATTTTGAAGTGGGATTATATTATAAACTATCTGCAACAGATTTGATTTCATAATCTAATGTTTTCCTTCCAGTCTTACCTTCCTACGAAATTTAATTTATTTTCCAACAGTGAATTAAAAGTAATTTCAGCTAGCTGCTGTTCTCATACTCAATTCTCATATCAATTTGTGCCACTTATTTTACAGCAACTTTTTTGGTTTGTATATAAAACTATGCATAAAGTTTCTGAGTTTTTCATTGGAAATGGTACCTGAGCAACAGATTCACTAATAGAAGCGTTACCATAAGGCATTCAAATCAATCTTCTTGAGTATGTATTAATTAACAAAGGCCTCTTGCAAGTATCTTTAAGAACAGACTCTTTATGCTTCTACGTTGTTCTTCTGTCGCTCCAAATGCTTTTGTAAAACAACTACAAGAGTAAAAGTGACCCAGATCAAGTGACTACAGCTAACATCCACGACATCTCACAATCAAGATTCAAGGTAGGATATTGAACAGAGCTCTTTCAGCCCTGACAGATGGATGCTGCTGTTAGACTTTGCTTCTACTACTCTTCCCTTTCACTGTGGCAAGAGGGCCTCGTTAACCCTGTACGTCGGAGGAACAGATGCACAGCACTACAGTTGATCTTGCTATTTCTCTATGGCAAAATTTTAGAATTTGGTTATATGCAACTTGACCTCCTTCTGAATTCTTTAGCTGGGAATCCAATAAGCATGGGTACTGTCCCTTTTTCCACTATCTACCTACATAATACGATCTAGAGAAACTCTGAGATTGCCAATCATATGCTAACAGTTTACAATGTGTATATGCCTGAAAAATACTGCATTCTCCACTGAAAGGCCTGGCGAAAGAATAAATTTCCATAGAAAACTGCAGCAATCCAGAACCTAGTCCTTTAAAAACCCGCCATAGTCTCTGGACCTTAGTAAGAACCTGACAAAACAACTCACACCAACGAAGCAAGCCATACCAACCCCAGATGCAATTTTTATCCCAGATAGGTAAGAAGACTCAAAGCCTCCACAAAATTCACTAGGAATTTCCCTACTAGCATTCCACGGGGAGAGTGCATGGACATGACAATAATGAGTTTCAGAGTCAGCTTCTTAAGATTACACAGCTTGCTGTTAAATACACAGAAAGACTGTCCTGGGAAAAAAAAGTCCCAGACTGTAGTAACAATGAATAAATAACTTAGAGAACTATGATTTAAAAAATTGTATTTAAGAAAAGAAAAAAGAAATATTGTAGAGGCAACAACACACACACAATGAAGTAAATCACATACATACTTAAAGCCATTTTTAAAATGTGAAAACTTCACCATCCAGTGCTTTAAGCAGCGATCCATGTGTTTTTCCCAATTCTCAATTCCTTTCCAAAGAGAACTCACTGTCCCATGAACTAGCCAAAGTGACCAGGACGAAGGAATGGCATATAGTTACAGCACCCTTCCCATCAGAGCACGGTACGGCACAGGAAATTTTGGAGGCGTTTTGCCTCCGCTCCAGACCCCATCCAGCCTCTCCCACACAACAAAATATCAGGTGAGAATTACTCTTCCGAAACAGAGCTCTACAAAACCATTAACGCTTAAACCTGCGGTAATAAAATTCGCACAGCACGTGGAAATTTCACAGGTATCATCTCTTTACGGCCGAGGGAGCAAAATTTTAGGCCTTGTTTGCTCATGCCTGTGAACGCCGGACCAACGCAGCGCTTCACGCGAGGACTGCAGCGCTCCCGCGTATTCCCGCTGCCCACGCTGCAGCTCCACCCGCGCCACGCACGGCCTGAGGCGAGGGGGCCACAAGCCTTCTCACCCCGGGCACCGCCACCTCGACCTCACTACCCACCCCCGGGGGGGGGTGTCGAGAACGCCTGCCCCCCGCAGCCCCATCCCCCAACCCGCTGCCCCGCTGCTCGCACACGTTACCCCGCGGGGGTGTGAAAGCCCTGGGCTGGGAAGCAGGACAGGTGCCGCCGTCACGGCCCGGGGAGGGGGGAGGGATGTCCAACCGCCACCCAGGCCCGCGGGGGGGAAGCCCTCAGCGGCACCAGGCCGAGAGGGAGGAGAGACCCCCCCGCCCCGGCTCTTCGAGCAGCGGGGGGAGGGGGGGGGGGGGGGGAGGAGGAGGGCAGAGCCGGCTGCTGCCCTCCCCTCTCCTCGGCCGCCACTCGCGGGATGCGCTGCCTCCCCCTCCCAGCCCTCGGCGCGCTCACCAGCCCTCGGTCCAGCTCGGCTTGGCCCTTGCCGGCGCCCGTAGGGACCCTGGCGTACTCGGCATAGCGCAGGCCCTCGGAGGAGGCCGCGGCTCCATCCATGACGGAGGGGAGGAGGGGACAGCGCTACAGGTCGGCCGGAGGGACAAACCGGTTGGCAGGACGGACTCCGAAGCGCCTCCCCTCGCCGATCTTCCGTGAGAGGGGCGGGGCCAACGCTGACGCGCCCCGCGCAGCCGCCTCCTTCGTGCGTCACGGGCTCGGTGCGACGGGCGGGCGCGGAGGCGTCCCCGGCGGCGTGAGGGGCTGGGCGGTGCCGTGGCGGGGGGCGGAGCCTGTCACCGGCGAGGCTCAGCCCTCACGTCCTCCTCCCGCCCCGCGGCCGCCCTGGCTCGCACCTGAGGCGCCCGGCTTCGCCGCTGCGGTCTCCCGCTCCTGGGTAGCTCGCACCCGTGTGAGGAAGGGCGCGTTGGGAGGTTCATGGCGCCTCACGGCGGGGAAGGGGCCGGTTCCTGAGGGATGCCCTCCCAGCCCACCGGCTTAATGCTGGGTCGGAGGCCGGGGACTGGTCTTCCCTTCGTTTATCCTCCTGACTGGTTTGAGGAGCAGGAAGACTGGAGGTGGCTGCTTGTTGTAAATCCCGAGAAAGCCAAGAAAGAAAGAGGGGGGGGGAGAGATGAAGGGATGAGAGATAATTTATGCATAAAGAATAGGATAAGAAGAAGGAGAAAACACTTGGGAGAAGGAAAGGCCACACGGAGAAATGTTTCATGTCCACCTTCAGAAGGAATATGGGATTTTAGAAGGGGGAAAACATATGTAAAGGAAAGGATAAAAAGTGATCGGGGGGGGGAAGCAAAACCCCTAAAAATGGGTTTTAATGTTTATATTTTTGCACCTTAGTTGATGTCTGTGTATGTTTCAGTATATTTATATTTTGATTTCCTGAAAATGCTGACAGGATCATGGTTCACCCTTCTGAAATTCTTCTTCAAGTGGTACCTTATATGCAGAAGTTGTCAATCACCATTAGTCCTGTATCACAAAATGTAAAATGCTCAATCTCTTTTCAGTACAGCAGCATAACAGCTCTTCTTTTGCCCTTGTGCTGGTTTTCCTTCTCTCCTACCTGGTAGTACTGGCAATGGAATTGAATTATCTGCAGATTGCTAAGCGGTGCGACTCAACAAAAAGAATTACTCTTCTTATCTCCTATTTCAAACAGCGATTGTTCTTCTGTGGCATCGTTCTGAGCACATACCGTGGTTTTGTATATCTGATTGATACTCATCAATCCTATGACGCTGAAAGGCAACTGCTTTAATTCATCTCTAAGTATCTTTTTAAAGTACAGCTGCTATTAACCATAAAGGTGAGTTGATCATATATAGCATTTCATTAATCTTAGACAGATGTCTAAATTTAACTTTTCTACAGCACAGAAGTCATTGGAAGTTGTATGATGATCCATTTGGGAAGAAATACATTCCTTTTTACTTCTTCATTGCACATATAACATACAATCATATATGATTAATTTTTTAAACCTTCAGTGGAATTGAATTTCTTGCAATCTTAAAACCTATTTTAAAATCAATAAAAATGTCCCCAGCTAATCATTTTTTGTTCATTGATTTGCATAGATGTAATGCAGAATAGCACGCCACTTACTACTTTTTTGATTAGCAAACTCAGTTTAAAAAATAATAAATCGAAAGTATTGGAATTTAGGGGTTTTTCCTTAATTTTCCTCTTCTGCATTTTATTGCAACTTGTTTAAAAAAATCTAGGTCTCTCATGATGACATAATGCTCTTTGTTAAAAGATAATCAGCCATAAGAGAAGAAGCATTGTATTTGTTTTGGGGAGAAAACTGAAACGGCAGGAAATAAAAAGAAGCCAAACAACTAAGACTAGGAGAAAGTAAGAGGCAAATCTATGAAGTGAAAGACTGCAGAAAATAATACCTATTTTTTCCAGCTTCTGCAACATTTACTCATATTGAAAAGTACCTACTCATAAAAGTAGCATCTTTGAGTCCAATGGGACAGTAAAGTGAATGAGAGTTACTCATTTTAGCCACCATATGCATTTGCCCAGGCAACTGTAGGAAGTACGCATGGGTGGCTTTAAACAAGAGTAGCTGCATTGCTTTGAAAAACTTGAAAGACTCAGTGGACAAAAATCAGCAGAACATCAACAATAATGAATTTTAACAGTGCTTTGCAATTCGGGACCACCAAAACCCAAAGTAGTTTAGAGGAATTTCTCTAATATCCAGGTGTACAACCATAATTCACAAAATCTACCTAAGTCGTACCACATAAAATCCATATGAAATACAGGAGGGTGAGGAATCCCAAACGTTTTGCTGGCTTATGGTCAACTTGCCCACCAGGAATTACTCGCTTCACCATCTTCCCTGGGATCGAGGTGAGGTTGAACAACCTGTGTTTCCCCAGATCCTCCTGCTTGTACATTCAGACAGTGGCTCTATATTCTTCCTGGGTCACCTGCCCCTGCTCCTGCCTCTTGTACACTTCCTTTTTATATTTGAGTTTAGTCAAGAGCAGCTTGTTCATCTATGCAGGCCTCCTGCCACTCTTGTTTGACTTCCTGCTGTCAGGATGGACTGTTCTTAAGCTTTTAGGTAGGGAACCTTGAAAATCGAACAACTCTCCTGGACTCCTCTTCAGTACTGTATCCCATGGGATCTTTCCAAGCTGATCCCTGAGACCCCCGAACAGGTCAACGTCTGCTCTCATTAAGTCCACGGTTGTGATTCTGTTATTTTGCCCTAATTCTCCTGTCTCATGGTCACTGCAGCCAAGTTCTTCCCCATTTGTAAGTATCAGATCCAGAAGAGCATCTCCCCTTGTCAGCTCCTTGATCACCTTTGCAAGGAAGTTATTACCAATGCACTCAGGAAACATCTTACGTCATTGTAAGGTAGCAAAATGTGGCCTTTAAAGACACTGGGTCATACTATGGTCCATCCAAATACATCTAGCAAGCTCTGAGATGGAAAACAGTGCTCTGAATGTATTGCTCATATCACCAGCTATGCTACTACTACTACTTTCTGGACAGTGAGACTCAGGAAGCGTATAGATTAAGCAGAGCAAACCAGATAATCAACACAAGGAAAATACATCTTTTGCTAGGAGTGAAAGACCATAGGTTGTTTCCCTTGGAAGCAAGGAGGGGAGGAATGAAAGCAGCTGGGTCTATGGTTATGGTTCTCTCCCAAAGCTCCTCTCAGCATGGCACAGCTGTGTGCTACACTATGCACAGGATGGTGCTGGTAGAGACAATCTGTCCATTACTATTTTAATTTAATCCTAAACACTGGTATGTTCCAGCATATTGTCACTATTAATGTGTAGCAATGTTGTCCATATTTGTTATGGCATTTAAGTTAATTGTCTGCATACTTTTCCTGTAAATGACTTTCCTAAACAGTCTGTGCTACAGTATTCCATGTTGCAGTCAGGATCAATGCTGGCAAGAATCTCTGTCAGGAATGAAGGAGAATCTAGAAACAGATACCAGATTAAAGCTTGTGAAATTGATAACAAGGAGGGCGGGCCTTTTGGATTTACTCTTTACCACTGAGAATTTCCAAAGTACCTGTAAGTGTAGCACCCTACCAGTGACATTAGAATGGCAGGGACTAAAGTTTCATGCCGAAGATTAAAGTTTCTGAGGTCAGGCAGAGAAGAGAGTATAATTGAGAGTTATCAAGGAAATCATAAGGCGTATCATATAAAACTGGTAGAGGCAGTACTTGAGCCTCGCTGAATTGTCATGTGCATACAAATGAATAAAGAATAAATCTTCCCCGCTGCTGCACCAGGATTAGAGGTTGGAAGAGTTCATTGCTCCTAAAAGCATTTGTATGTTTCTTTAATTACTGCAATATACTATAAAAGCAAAAAGAGGCATGAGCTGTGGACTTCTACTAATTTATTTAAGTAACACATTCTGAAACATTAAACAATAAAGAATGTAATGTTCTTTCTAGATACTATAATAATTGTCTGTATGACACCTTTGGTTGACTAGGTACCACAGGGTAGTATATTATACAAAATCCTAAGCTGGAACTAATCATGGCCTTCAGGAATTACAAGAGTACAGTTATTCCTTGAAGAAGATGGTATATACGGCAAAAGGCTCAGGTATCTTTTGTGAATAAAAGTATTAAAATAATTTATGTGCAAGTAAACCTCCTCTGCTTTAAAAACTGTTGAGAAAAAGATGTATTCAGGAATTTCACAAATACTATTTTAATACTGTCAGACTTCTCAAGGACTTTTTCCTTCTGGTCACAATGCTGGAGCAATAGCTGTAAGAGTTCTTTGTTTCTGATAGCATTTGTGTAGTTTACCAGTTAATTTTGCCTTTTCCAATAGATTTGTTGCAGGCATTTTTAATGGTATAAAACATTCTTTTGTGGTCCTGATTGGTTTTATAACATCAGACCTTTAAAATAGCCCTGCTTTATTATTTAGTATTATTTATAGAGCAATATAGATATGCAAAGCACTCTCCAGGCATAAGAATACTCCTAAAATGTAGCAGTAATTTTCAGGCACTACTTCAAGACCTCCATATAGCAAGTTCTGGACATCAGGTCAATTATATTTTCAATCTCCACTTCCTTTTACTGAAGTAGTATTAGCTAAAGGAGAGGTGGACCTGCTCTAATGCTGAAGGATACTGCAGAGAAAGCAAGGGTCAATTTTCTTTTAGAGAGTGAAAGATGATAGTTTCTGACAGGTACCGTCAATTTCAGCTTTTTGCAATAAAATGCGAAGTGTGTGCAGCATTTTACATCTCCTAAACAGATTTCCCAACAGAGACACACAAGTGCACTTGTCAAAGCTAATGGCGTTCTTTCTGCTGAGCCTGACAAATTCCAGTCCTAAATCTAAACAAGAATAAATCTTGGCCAAATGTTGACATTTCACCCTCCTCCTGGAGCCACCTCTCCAGGGAGCAGAGAAATTTCTCTTCTCCAGCATCCTGAGCTCTAACAATTAGTGCTATCAACCCTGCAGAACGCACTGTGCTCACAACAGAGCAATCTTGCTCCTAACGAAACATTTTCTGTGAAGTGCACAAAACTAAAGTGATACTACAGCTTTCATTCATATTAATGTTTTGTGGTTTTGTTCTATAGTGAGCTTGTATATTTTGCTTGCCAGAAGCATGTTTCAGATCAAGTATTTTAAAAGTCAAGCTGAACATTACTTGTTGTCCAGTTTAAGGTTTTCTGTTCACAACTAATTGTACAGCAAGCTAGAGTACTCAGCCAGAAAAGCCTTGGTAAAGTAAAATGTGTCTTTAAAAATTCAATTTTTAATTTGCCATCATGGTATAAAACACTATATGCAGTGCTAATTATAGATATGCTTCTAGGTATATTTGCCATGCCTTGTCATTGCCCTAAAATACAGGGAGATGTTCCCAATGATTGATTACATGTATATGCTCTGTAGTGTATTCAGCTGTGTGTCTTACCTACTTAGCCAAAATATCCAGGGAAAAAACTGTGTGTGTGAACCCTTGAGCATCACACTCAGCTGTAGGACTAAGTATTTTAGCTGATGGCAAAGGAAAAAGCAGTTCTCCAGCAGTCAAGGCCTTCTGATACCATTTGCTGGCTCCTGGGAAAAACGGAGAGTGCGCCTGTAGGAAAGCTAGCCTGTCCTGGCTGTCTTTCTCAAAAGTCTCCTGCAGTTTGATGCTTTTCTTCAGGCTTTAGGCTTCTAGTCTCCTTGGATTAAATGAAGGTCTTAGCTTTTAATGAAAAGTGTCCGTGGTTGTGGAAAAAACTTAAAAATGCAAAACCTTAAAATCCATAAACCAACAGTGAAATAATGAAGAATGAACAGGTGTTTTCAGGGAAGGGAAGGTAGGGGACATTACATTGTTTTAAATATTTTTTTTTTTTTTAATACTGTTTCTTTCATAGAAGAGTTTTATCCCAGCTGACATTCCCAAAGAAAGGATTAGGTGGCTGACTGGGATTCTGAGTATCCTTTATAGTGAGAGAGGATCTCTGATATCGCTCATTTTTGGTATAGTTCATCGTGCTGCTAAGTTGGAAATAAAGGTTCAATATAGAAAGTTCCTCTACAGAAGTTATTTTGTTTTATTATTGTAATTTCATGAAAAACACAAATGAGGGAGGGAATATGGTGATTCTTAATATTTCACATGTCAACTGAAGGATTTTCTCAAAGCAAAAGAAAGATCATTTTCTATCTCTCCCACAAAATAAAAAAAAAATTGTTATTAATAGCTGGAAGCAACAGAGCTTTACAGACAAAAAAGCTTTATTTTGACAGAAGAATTCTCTCACTCCTTTTCCTGTTTTCTCCCCTGTCCCACTGGCGGGGAGGGAGGGAGCCACCAGCTGCGTGGGTGCTTGCCTGCTAGCAAGGGCCAATGCACCACAGCATCAGACCCATTTAGGGATGTAAGACAACTATAAACATAAACCGTCGGATAGAATAGGCAGCCAGTATTTGGTGGGTCTAGAAAAATACAAGTACTGAATTAAAATTCTTATGGAGGATTTGGGAAGGGTTGAGATCTGGTGGGGTCTGCATGTTTCAGGAGGCTGAATACATTGGCATTCTGATACTTAGGAAGCACAGACACTTTAGCATCTATTTAGCATCTACAACACTAAATAAAATAGGGCCGGAGACTGATCCTTTGTCCTAAATCCAGCTAGCACAGACTTGCTTATATATATGCTGCCTAAGACTAGCCTCCACGAAGTGGCTAGGAGGAGCCTAGTCAAGGCAATATGCATGTCCTTACTACAGCACTTAAGCTCCTGTCTTGGTTTCGGCTGGGATAGAGTTAGTTTTCTTCTTAGTACCTGGTACAGTGCTGTATCCCAGCTGAAACCAAGACAGCTCCAAGTGTCCTGAGAGCCCTAGGTGGTACTGCTGTGACCCGAAAACTTAAATATTATTTTGGGGGATATTTCAGCTCAATGTGTCTGAAGCAATATGAGGGATGGGTTGCAGCCCATCAAAAGTTGTGTTTTAGTAGCATGAAACTGAAGGGCTGATGAATGATATACTGTGGAGTATGACGCAGAGGTACATTGGATGCGTTTGAGACGCAGAGATTGCTGGGACAGTGTTGCGGGGATGTTTAGGGTGGAGGAAGCTAAATCTGGTGCAGTCATACTCATACTGACTTTCTCGGGGTCTTGTCTGGCATGAACCATCCTCGGAGCCAGGCCTGGATGTTGTCCTGGAGAGAGTGAGTTTGGATTGTCCACAACAGAGCTAAGAAATAAATAAGCATTGAAGCGATGTAAGCGATTAAGCTTCTAGTGCTTGGGTTCATTTTACATCCCTCTTTTATGAGCAATATAGATGTAAACTATTTAGATTCTACAGTTACTGTTTGCAGCCAAAACTTTATAAATTTCAACAGGAAGCATATTAGATCTGAATTTTATATAACAGTGTGGAATTGAAGATACAGCAGCAGTGGCCACATTAATTATAATCAATTTTTGTAATTAAATTTGGGTTATTAAGACATCAATCTGCATGGGTTAAGAAGAATCCAGATGTCAAAGCTGGATTTTTACCAAATAGGATGCCTGTAGGCACAGCTGTTATCCCACAAATCTTTGCAGTCCTCAGACATGACTTTGCTATCATTTTGCGCTGCTTCTAGTCTCTCTGCACCTCATGTATTTACCTCGCAGTCCTACATAAGGGACTAAGCTTGATGCTTACTTTCATTTGCCAGCTACCTTGTACATAAAATATATATTTGTGAACTGGAGGGGGAACCTAGGTTAAGAGATCTTCCCCAGGGCCTGCCTTTAGCTGTGCCTGGCAGCTCACCTGAAGGAGGACGGCAAGTCTCGAGCCTTCTGGCCTACCCGAACACCTTCTTGGACAACTTAGGGGATGACTCAGATTGTCAAGTGCCATGCATTTAATTTCTGGTAAGAGCCCAATCACTGTCCAGGACAAAATGTCTGTGTTCCCCACAGAGACCGGAGGTAAAGAATAAATCCACACGTCTAGTCCAAGGCTGTAATGCCCTTTGCTCTTTGAGCAATTCCTGAAGACATCTGGCAGAGGAGACACTCTTGGACCCAGACCCAGACCAACCTGGAACACCCTTAAACAAGAAACCTGCCTATGTTGGCTGTTGGCAGTATCAAGAGTTGCCTTGGAGCTATGACCCAGCAATATCTTACAGACTATGTCTATTTTCTGCTCTGGCCTCCTGGCCAGTTTCCAAACCAAGACAGGGGCTGTGTGAGCAAGCAATGTGATTAATGGCGCAGGCAGCTAAAAGAGATTGAGATTAGAGAGATCAGGGCTTGGCAAAAGGTAGGTAGAGGGCCTTTGGGTGACTTCTGCTATCTGTCTCCAAGAAGTGACCATACTGGACACTCCCACAGTGTTTCTGTGTGTTCATAGACCAGGCTGGACCCATCATAGCCCAGAAGCGAGACAGTTCTGGGAGTGGTGCAAAGGACTATGCACCAGTTCATCCCTTTGCAACACACTGCCATTGCACTCCAGAGTCTCGCAGAATGATTCGTGTACAAATGAAGATCATCCCTGCTGCAGAGCATGTTAGGAGGGACGGTGGGAGGGAGAGACCATTGATGCTGCCTTCATCGGGCAGCCCTAGGAGATACGTCCTGCTGGATGTGGCAGCTCTGGGAGGTGTGCTGCTGGTGACAGGGTCCCATACAGCACCCCAGGGAGCATCACGAAAATCAGGCAGCCTGTGGCATTTTATTTTGCTACTTTCCCAGCATGTGTAGGGTGTGCTGTAAGACCTAGACAGTCTGGACAGTCAGAAAAAGCGGCTGTGTGGTGCTTAGTTGCTGGCTGGGGTTAAACCACGACACCTGGCCACAAAAGCATCCCTTCAGCAATGTGGTTTTAGTGCAGCTTGAGCAGCTGAGGACAAAAAGTGACAGGATCTGGATGTGTGGAGCTGGATTGCCCTAGCTCTGCTGCATAAAGCTTGAGTAGCATTACTAGTTCTTTTTTTCTTGGGTTAGGAGCTGCCAAACATCTTTATTTTACTAGTGATATTAAGAAGGTTGCTGGTTTTCCCCAGCCCTGCTGATCCCATAGATACAGTACCACTGGTCAGATGTGTTCACTGAAGGGATCTGCGTTTTTGCTTAAGAGGATCATGTATTTGTCCTCTATTCATCAGGTAGGATTAGGAAAGTCAAAGTAAAAAAGTTTTCTGATTGAGCAGAATTGAAAAGCAGAATTGGAGTTGCGCAGGACCATTGCCTTAGGATTTATCTGAGGGTTAGCTTTTAGTTTCATCTTTCTTTGTACACTCCTGCAAAATAGAAACCAGCAAACCCCCTAGAGTTATTCCCCTCTGTCGTAGGCAAATTTGAAGTGCTGGGGTAAAAAATTGTCAGAAATAATGGCTTTCAGCCAGACCTCACCATGCTTGTGCTGAAGCAGTCTATTCCAAGACTGCACAAACTGTTGTTGACTGTTTTAATAGTATAGATCACCTTTGCTGTCACCCCATGACTCCAGTCTGCCTAGGTGCTGTGGTTGAGATGATCGAACTGAGCTTCAGCTGGAGGATGACTCAGAAACCAGTGTGTGCTTTACAGCTGAGAGTCCAGGCAGGGGCGGGTCTTACAAGGAATTGAAACCAGCTTGTGAGAACGCAAAGTTTTGAGTCTTTCCCTAGCCTTAGTGGCAATACTCCTTTCTGACAAGGCAAGGTACTCCCAAAGCAATGTCTGGGGTTGGAGAATGGAGGGAAGGCAGCAGGTACAGGACGGCTGCTGCCTCCAGTACCCGGTTTGCCTCTCAGGGTTACCTGTGGGATAGCAACAACGAAACAAAAGAGGCTGAAAACCCCCAGAATCTGACAACATCTGAAGAGGAGCAAAGCAGCCAAGCGTCGGTCTACCGACAACAGCAAGAGCAGTAGTAAGTAACAAGGAGCCTGACTGAGATGGTGTTACATGTATCAGGTGCCTTTCTCCTCCTTACTTGAGGTGTGCACCTTCAAAGGTGGAAATACTTTATAGAGAGCCTGTGAATGGGACTGGGCGCACAAGCAGTATGTCCTCATCCTCTCGGAGCCACCTGCGGTCAGGCTGAAGCCCACCTACAAACGATCCTACATGGGACTGGAGTTGTTCTGGCAGGCTTCCTGATAGCATGGCTTATACCTCGTGTGATAGCAGTGGCCGGTTCTATATGTTTGATAATGGTGTATGTGGTGTCTGTTTCTTGGTATCTTTTTCCAAAGTGAAATTTCAAATCCATTTCTAGCTCCCTGTTTTCTGTCCTCTAATATTTCATTCTGGAAAGTCTAAAAATACTTTCTTTGGCTTAAGAGATGGATGCAGGCTGTGTTCCAGCACTGATCTGAATGCAATCCAGGATGCAGAACAGCTTCCAACAACTTCATGCTGACAAAAGTAAAGCCAAAGTTTCAGCCCTCAATTTCATTTTAGGCTTTATTGGGATCTATGCTCAGTCCATCTCTGGTTTTCTAGTGACAATTCTTAGATAGCTTGTATAAGCTCTAGCTTGCAGATACAGTACAGAATAGAAACTGACAGTAGTGTGCGTGTATTTTATGCACATGTGCTTAATACATACATACTTAGCTGACCAAAGCTAATTGTTTACAGTCTTTTTCCCCAAATGTGCTTTTTCTGAGCTGTTAGTACCAATGCATGTAATGCTATTATTATTATGTGCTGAGTTTGCTTAGCTTGCTTTTTTTCCTCTCTTTCAAAGCGCAGCTGACAGAAACTGAGGGCTGTTTCAGTTTCCTTTCCCTTCTTTCTGGATGAAGAAGGTGGAGCCACGCTGTGAAAGAGGTGGCAGGCTGCTGATTGCAAGCAGCAATCAGCAGCTTTCCATTGTAATCCATGAATGCTTGCCTACAAGGTAGTAATGATACAGGGACGATTAAGAGCTGGGTAGCTTTGAAATCCATCAGTGCTTTAATGACTGACTTTCAGGAGAGCAAACAACCATTCCTGAGTTACAGTCTGTTTATTTTCTGCCACTTCCAAACATGAAAGACCCTCTGTCTTGCCTGCCCTCACACTGGCATATATCCACAGTAGAGTGAGAGCAGCCCTGGTTAGCTTATGTATTTGTTCTATGTGCATTTTTTTGCTGGTTTTTTTCTTTTTTGGGGGGGGGGGGGGGGGTGGATAGTGGGAGTTTTCCCATTAGTATAACTGTCTTTGCCCAGATTGGGTCTGGGATACAAACCCCCTGGTATAGGTCAGGTAAATACTTAATCATTTGGTTAGCCTGAGCTCCCTGCAGAATTTAAGGCTAGAGCAAATACATTCACACAGATTCTGACTGCATGATGGGATCCCCCCTAAAACTAAGTAAGCTTTTGGGGAAGAATAATTTAAAGCCCTGTTCCCTTTTTCATCTTTATATGATGCTTGCAGAGAGAAAGCTGTTGTGCATCTACTGCAAGGACTGCTTAATATTTTTTGCTATGTGATATGAAAGATTCTCTATGTGTCTTCATAAAGTTGTAACAAAGAATTAATTCCTAAACCTAGAGTTTACAAATTAAAGTCTGCGTTAGTATGTAATTAATGAGGAGGAGGGATGAGGGAAAGGCAGGTTCAAACAGAAACCATGTAATGTGAGTGGAAAACAAATACTCAGAAGTGAACAAGACTGGGGTTTGCTCCCTTCCCTCAAGGAGGGGGATGCTAGTAGTCAGTTTGAATGGGATGAAGCCGCTTAAACTGCGATTCCCTTAACTAACCCAGATTAAAGTGGTAGATAGTTAATTTTTGTTTTAAGAATAAAGATCTCCCCTTGTCTGCTTCAGTATTTCAGATACTATTTCATTCATTGTTATTATCTTTGTTCTGTTATCTCAAGTTAGGTTTCAAGAAAGATCTCAGATTAAAATATCATTTTAGCAGTGATACAGCTGACTCAGCCTTTTAGCCATCAGTCCTTTTGAACATGATCTTTAAAACTAAAATACTAGGACACCATCAGAATAGTCCAGGTTTTCAGGCTCTGGGATAACCAAGGGTTGAACAGAGCAGTTGGAGAGCTAGAAGTCACAGGGTGTCAGTAGAAGAAAAAATGCACAGACTAGCATTAACCTAGAAGGCTTTCTGGAATATGCATAGCAGAGGGAACATGAGGGGTCCAAGTAGGATACCTCTGTGCCAAGGAGTGGCTCTGTTCCAACTTGTGTGCTGCTTGCTATTTTTTTGGAAACAGTCAGGGTATGGCTTTGCTGCCAGCAAAGCAGGAGTTAGAGTCTCTTTTGAAGTCTCTGTGTGAGTTGTTTCCATGCAAACTCTGTCTCACGCTGTGATTCAGAGCAATTGGGAGTGGGAAAACACCTTAGCAGCATCTTAGGGTGGAATCAGGCAACCTTTCATGTAGACTGGACACATGTGTGGGATGTGGCACGTTGTAGTCTCATCCAATAGTCAATACTCAAACTTGACTATTAAAAAGTACCAGGTGGGCAACTGGTATTACAGGGTAATTTTTCTCTTGCTTTGGAAAAGCCGTTATATGACATGTCGAGGCTGAGAAGTGAGAATAAAATGGTCCTAATTAAGTTAAGAAAAATACTTGTTCAAATGCAAAATTGAAATCAAAGTTTGCACATCCCCCTCCAGTTATATATAGGATGTGGTTGCAGGCCATGGAGAAAAAATCACCAGGATGACAAGTGCTTGAAACTGCTTATAATAATAAGCTTGCATTTAAGTTACTTCACTTTGTCTGCTAAGTGCCATGAAATTAACTTGTAGAAAGTGAATTCCCAGATTGCCCCTGTTCATGTCTATTCAGAAACAAAAATCTGTACAGAAGAAAAGGTGGAGGAAAGTGGGGAAATTAGAGGCTGAACTGTAGCTAGTGCCCAGAAAAGAAAATGCTGCCCCCATTCAGCAGTCTGTCCTTAGTGCCTTTAAAGCTGGCAAGATTAATACTAGTTCTGGTAAAATCCATTAAAAAAATCAAATTCAAAATAATGAAATCTGAAGATATATTGTCACACAGCTGGTAACAGTCCCTCATCATTTTGTGTGAAAGGAGCGCAGAGTTGCTAGAATGCTTGACTTGTGAAATTGTGTTCTTTGGCTGCCGGAGCCAAATGCATCACGGCTTGCTTTCCTTCCTTTTCCAATCTTCATCCTGAATTTAAAAAAAAATATATATATCAATAGTGTTGTGAGACCTCTCAATCTTTTGCTGATAGAGTATACTTAGCAGTGCTTCTGAAAATTTTTTCTTTCACGATCTGAAATTTCTTTTTAAAAACATCAAATTAGTCTATGAAACTGGAGGCGGATGCTTAGCAAAATGCTTGTTTTGCCCACTGCCCTGCCACTGGTGGGAGTGCTAGAAGAGTAATTTGAATTATGGATAATCTGTTTGGAGTTGAGCTCTGCATTTGCTGCACAGGAGAAATCTCCCGACTCTCTATCTTCCAGGCTGATGTACTAATCTTTACAGCCCAGTGGGGCGATTCAGAGATGCCCACCTTCGCTGTGGTCAGTAGCCAGCCTTGTCTCCAGCCAAGTGTTTGGTGGCAGGGTCTACGTAAGAGGATAACTATGCAGTAAATTTTCTCTTAGTCTGGGTTATGGGGATTGCTGTGTTCCTTGTAATGCTTGGAGGAGGGGGAGGAAGTCCTTCTAACTTCTGTATTTAGAAGGCTTTCTCGGAAGAGCTTGATTTGCACAAGCCCCGAGATGTTCCCTTGATGCATAGTTTGATGAGGAGCTGTGGTAAGACGATGAATAAGGAACATAAGGGAAGATACTGTGTTTGGGCAGGGGCAATAAAAGGACAACAAATACTGTGGTGCAGAGGAGGAGGAAATACATTGTTGAAAAGAAAGTAGGGGAAGCAGAGATGAACATGCCACTAGCTTAAGTCTTAATCTTCTTGTGATACAGCGTCTGACCTGCTCAGCTCTCCAGGCATGCTGGCAAGCCTGACTCGCAACACACGGACGCCTCTGCGGGGGGTAGCTCAGCTCAGCGCTGGTGTTGCCAAGCCCAGTGCCTGGCCTGCCCACGTATGGATGCTCTGTGCTCCTCACGGCTAGTGATTACCAGGTGCTCCAGCTGGCTCTGGCGCGCTCGCTGCATCCCTGGCACTGTGCTGCGCTGAGGTAACTAAGCTGCTTTGGGACCTGGGGACAGCATAAACACAGCCATATCTGACTTCATAGACTTTGTTGGGCCTGATGTTAGCCTACCACACTGCCACAGTGAACTCTTTCCCGTTGGTGTAGTCTGCCCACAAGCGTATGCTGAGTAATGGCATGTTAGTGTTTTCAGGGAAGAGAGAAGGCTATGCTGTGAGCTGAGTTTGGGCTGAGAGCTACCCCTTGGCTCCCTGATTTGATCCATCACTGTGACAATTTGCTTGGAACTTTAGAAGGTGGTTGAGATCATCCGAAATGGGGTGCTGGCAGAACCACCTGCTGTTCTTTCTGCTGTGCTGTTGCATGCTGAGCCCAAACCAAGCTGCTGAATCTGAGCCCCATCTTAACTCTTGGAAATTCAGTTCTGAGTTTCAGTTTTACTCTGTGGACCAAATTTTAACTTCAGGAATTTCTCTACAAGCTTGTGGGTACTGGAGAATTGAGATTTGGGTGCCAACAGCAGAACCGTAGATCTGTTGCTTTCCTGCTTGTTTCTTACTCATACCTTCTCCGGGGCCTCTCTCTGCTGCTGTTTTCCTTCTCACTCTTTCCCTGTGCAAGTTCACTTCTGCAGGGTTTAACACTTTGTTTTATCCCAAGGCGTCACTATGGCAAAAATGTTGGCCGTTCTAATGAAAGCTTTAGCTACAGATACAGAAGTGAGTTACCCTGGCTTAATAAGCTTCCAGACATCAGCTGAACTGTGGTAATTAAGTGTACTCCTAGCCTGTGGCAAACACAGGACAAAATCCATGAACATAGACTTTTGATGATAAATATTTTCTGCTAATGCAGTTTATTTTCTGTCTCTCGTGTTAAGAGCACACACGCAGCTAGGATGAATCAGACAGTGTATAATGTTAAGCCCCAGTAATTCACTTTTGTCTCTGAGCTGCAAACTGGTAAGATGCTGCCGCTGATAAAGATGGAAAGCCAGAGCCCCAAGCCTGCACGCAAGGTTTGTACACCCTCCCAGAGCTCTGCTTATGACAGCGCTGGGGCACAGAGCATATTGCTCGACTGAGGTCTAGAACCGAGGCGGTCAGTTATCATTAGCATCTGGCCGTGTGTGCATCGTGAAATAGGGATACTTACAGGACAGTTGTCTGTTCACTGGGATTTGGCATCTTGTAGCCCTCTGAGTTTGCAGCTTCCGTGGTGCTTAGCAGCATATGGCTGCTCCATCAGGCATGGGAGCCTTGGTGAAAACAATACTTTGTGGTGGCATGGACTTGACTGCTCTTAAAACAATTCCTGATAATTGAATGCAAAGTTCAGCTTAGCGTATCTTTGAAGGAGATTCGAGAATTGTCTTTGGCAGTTTGGTCCCTTTGCTCTTTTAAATTCAGTCTCAACTATTATTTAATGCAGTATTTCACCTATATCTTCTCTTGAGTCCTTCCTCCAGACTGAACCTCCCCAGGTCTTTTTCCCAAGCTTTAGTCATTCGTGTTGCTCTCCAACTACTCTCTCCTTGGTCTCCGTCTCTTACACAGAGCACATTGCCCAGCAGAGCGAAATATTTAGCTTTCAGCTTTGTAGCATTCATGTACCGATGCACCCGCAGTATAAAACACAGTGGAACTGGAAACAGTTTATAACAGCCATTACTTTTGTAACTCTTTAAACTATTTCACACTTCATTTGGAAAGCTCCCCAGTGGTAGATGGCTGGAGCGGGCTTGAGGAAAAACTGAAGGGCACAGCTCTGCAAAAAACATTATTGGTGAACGGCAGTTCTCATGTTTTTTCAATTTTAGAAATAAACTATTTTATACAAACCTGAAAGAAGGTAGAACAAAGGTTTCTATGGTCTATACCCGAAAGCATTGAAAAGGTGTCCTTGAGTGGTGCTAGTTAGATAAGTAGAGTTACACACAGGATTGAGAATTTAAGATTGCAGGCATGGTGTTGTCTGTGTTGCTGATCGCTCAAACTGTAAACTATCTTTGCAGATTTTCTATGACAGTATTGCATGTTTCTCCTGACTGAAATGTTTCTATAGCTACCTATTTACATATATTGTTATATAGGTATTTATCTTCCCACTACTGTGGTATTTGATGTCTATCTGTTTGAAAAATCATAGGAGGTTGCTTTTTGGTTTTATTTCAATACAGATACATTCTCTTATTGGGTTATAACTTTCTTACTCTCGTTAATATCTGTTCAGTCTGTGTAGTCAATACATTCCCATTTTCTGTGGAGAAAATACACCAAAAAAAGTCTCATCAAGATTAATATGATCTATGAAGGTAGAAGACAATTTGTTTCTCTTTTTTGAGGAGCTATAACCTGGGTAATATGTTGTTCCCCCCTCCTCCAGCGACTTCTGTATTTTTATTTATAACACAACCCTGCTTCAAAGATAGGCTTAAGTCATATAACAGTAAGAATCATTATTAGGGAACCTGTAAACTTAAATTCTTTATCATCTTTTCTGGTTGTGAATTTTGAAGCACTTTGTATATTGGTATAAAGTACAAAAAGTCTGCACACCACTGATAGCTTCAAATCTTCACATTTCCTTAATTGCTACCCAGGTAAGTAGGATAATTTGCTCCAGACTTATGGCTACTGTGGCAACTCAGAAACTGACTGGAATATTAAATTGACAGGCTGTAGTGGGTTTTATAGGCTTTACTGGATCAGAGGTTTTGTGTGAACAAAGAAATGACATGCAATATCCTGCAAACTGGCTAAAAACACAAGGTGAAAGCTGGTGGTGCGTTTTTGCATTAACTTTCTTTTCTTCACAAAAAATCTCACGAAAATAGAGGATGCTAGGTGCGGATTTTAATTTTAGCGTTAGAACTAGCAGGGCAGTTGGAGTCTCTCAGGCAACAGCTCATCTGGCTCCTCTCCTGCTGTAGGCTTGAAAAGCAAGGATCAGTTCATACCCTGACTTTCACTCACCCCACAAGAATTTTACCATGTGCTCACTCTTCCTTCCCCCGATCCCAGTACCCAAAGCTATACTCTTACATATCTCCCTTTCCAGAGAACAAGGCAAACACTACAAAATTAGATAAACTTGCTAATGCTTTTTTTTGTTTGTTTGGTTTTTTGTTAACTTGGACTAAAACAAAGCATGTAGTGTAAGCACTAGGTAAAAGACAACCAAAAGTTGGTATCCTGTTCTCCCTTTCCCTCCCCCACCAGAGACTTGACATCCTCATTTTATTTTAACTTTGCCTTTATTTCAATAACATGGAAACCAATTTGGCCCTTAAGTAAGCACTCTTTTATCCATAATGACTCTTAAACCGCTCTTTGGAAAATGGAGCAGAGCTTTCCCTGGCGGTAAGTGTAGAGTCACCTCTACCCCTTTTGTAAACTGATTGATCTTTGCTATATTTTGTGTGACATCCTTCTGAGCTCCTGGATAAGGACCATGGTCATATGTTGGAAGAGTGGCCCCCAGCTGGCCTCGCGGACTCTGAGCCTTCCAGCCAAAAAGCAGAAGCAGATAAAGGAAATGATTCACGGCATAAGGGCTGGATTTGATATCGTGATTTCTCATACAAGTGCAGACGCGCAGAGGTCCATGCTTTCTTTTTAATTTGATTCCTAATTTAAAAAAACCAACCAACCAAACACTGTTTGAATTCATCAAAGTATATCTGATGATACAGAAACTCTTCTGCCCTCTAGTGCTGTGAAGCAGTGGCATGTCTGAGGTGCACTGATGTTTTGGGGGGGAAATATGTAGCCTTGCAACTCACAATTCCAGCCATTTTTTTCACTGACAAAGGGAGGGGAGTGTAAAAGGTACTTAATAATTTTTGTGTATGAACTTGAGAGAAATATGATCTTAATATGTGAAACAGCCAAGAAAAACTAATAAAAAAAATTCTTGAAACTGATAAACTGTACAGCAGCTTGTAAAAGGCAGTTTGGGATAAATTGTAAATGCTACTACTCAGTCAAATAAAGAAAAATCTGAAAAACCATCACTGATGGGGAATGTTATGCCATAAGCAAGATGGGTTGTTGAAACTTCTTTCAAGTAACTGTTGCGATTGTGCCGTGAATGCCAGAGGAGCATTGCTGCTCTCTTAGCTCCTGTCTTTGAGGGTCTGGGATTCAGCGGAAAGGTGAAGAACAATCTCATGAGCACCAGAGTAAGCTGGCAGGAAGGGAAACGATCATATTAAATGGCACCATTAAAGCTCACAGCTCTATCTTTACTAGTTTAATCTCATAAATTAATCCACATCCTCCTAGAATAAGTCTTCAAAGAGAAAGAGGTAATTGGATATAAATACTTTCCTTCTCAAACCTTGAATTACAGTGATACGGCAGCAGGCAGCTTTTTGCACTTTGATCTCTTTGCATGATTTTCATTCCCCTTTTTAGCCTTAGTCTCGGGCCTCATTCTCTCATTACTTTTTCACAGCCAACTGTGCTCTCTCTGCTTCCTAGCTTGTCCTCTAGCCACCCCCTGTGGCCCTTTCCTCTTTTAAGAGCCTCAGCCTTCGCCTCTCATTATTCTTTGTTTTCTGCTCTTCTCCTTTGGCCTTCCCCACAATGAAGTCAGATAAAATATTTGTGCCCACGCGTGCAGATAAAACCCTGCCGAATGCTACAGAGAGATGTGAGCTTACTCTGATATGTGGAGCCAGCTGCTGCTTAGTGCATTTCTGATAAACCTGCACCCCCGTGGCTCAGCTTCCGCTGAGCGGGAACAGTGTAAACTCGTACCCACGCAATACACTGTGTAGATAAAACCCTTTGTTTTCTCCAAATGGAACTGACATGTTTTCATCACTCTTTTGATCACCTCGAGTCTCTAATACACTCTGAACCCTGTCCTGCTTCTTTGCTGTCACGTTAGATTGATAGCTCCTTGAGACAGCAACTGCATTTTGAATTAAGTCCAGCAAAACAGGGCCTTTGTCCTGATTCAGTGAGTCGCACCTTAGGCATGACAGCAAGATAAATATGCCCAAGGAATTCGTGGTGCCTGACACACACAAGGCTGACAAGGAAACTGAGGCTCGGGCTGAGAGCAAGGCACCTGGGTCCATCACAAACAGTATGATTTTGCACGCTCCTTGGACAACTCTTGGGCAGACTGCCTAAATCCATGAGGTGCTTGGTGCCCTCAGGGTATGGGGTGGGACTGCCAGCACCAGTGCTCTTCCCAGTAGACAATGGTCTTCCTCTGTGCTTGAGCAAGCTGTGGAAATAGTTGTTTACCACGTGGAACATTTTGAAATGGCTGAGATTTGAGGTCAGCAGTTGTCCTGGTTTCGGCTGGGACAGAGTTAACTTTCTTTTTAGTAGCTGGTACAGTGCTGTGTTTTGGATTTAGTGTGAAAATAATGTTGATAACACTCTGATGTTTTAGTTGTTGCTAAGTAGCGCTTATCTTAAGCCAAGGATTTTTCAGTTTCCCATGCTCTGCCAGCAAGCAGGTGTGCAAGAAGCTGGGAGGGAGCATAGCTGGGAAAACAACAGTTTTCTGCTGTTGTAGCAAACAACTTCGTATGAAAACTAGTATTAACTCTGTCCCAGCCGAAACCAGGACACCTTCCTGATGAAGGAACCCCCTTCGAGTCCTGGTTTTCCGTAGACAGAAAAAATAAGAGAGTGTTTTCTTTCATTTTAGTGTCAGCCCGTATGTCTTGATAACTCCAAATGAAACCAGAAGAAACCAGTTGCAGCAAAGTAAGTTGAGTTGTCTAATACAGTAATACATTATTTCTACTTGAATAAGTTTAGGGGTTTGTGCGTTTTATTGGCCTTGCAACTTTTATCCTCATTTTTACAATGCTTTTATATGTGCAGCTGTGACAGTAAAATCAGTGCTGTGAGCATTCTCCATCATCGTGTAGGCTTTTCTTAAGATTAAGTTCTCATCTGACTAAACTTCATGCAGACTAAGTCTTGTTCAGGAAAAGGTTTTTGGTAATTTCAGCACTGGAGGTGTTCAAGCTGGCTTCTAAAGACTCAGCTGGAATTAGCTCTATCCCACTTCTGCAGGATTGAATTCAGATTGGGGAACCCAACTTTGAATGCTCTCTGTGTTAGGGGGAGTGAGAAGAAAAATATAAGTAAGAAATATTTTTGAAAATACTCTCGTGTGGAGACTAAAGCAACTAGAACCACTGTTGGTTCTTGAATCTCCTTTTAAGGATTGTAGGTGGCTCTTTTAATGAAGCTGGGAAAGATCATTTTAGATGGAAAATATCTGTGGATATAAGTTCACTTTTGCTTGGCTTTGAGTCTCGTGAGTGAAAGTAGCTAAGCGGGAACACCCTGAACCTCTACCAGAAAGATTAGGCATGTGTTAAAAAGGTTTCATTGGCAAAGTTACAGCAAGAGTTGGTCGTGAAAGAAATTCTGTATGCAGAGGTGACCAAGCACTGCAGTCCTACACTCCTACCTGTTTATTTGTGCAAGATATGAAAGCTGAAGGAGTGTCAGTCAGCACTCCTCACGTTTTGAGCCCTCAAGTAAACAGTGCAATTAAATCCTTTCTTCTGAAACGTTGTGAGTTTGGCTGAAATGCTTCACCAGCAGGCTGGTGTGGGGTTGGGTTTCCTTTGGTTGCAAGAAAATGGACTTCTGAACCAAACCGTAATCTTCTGGAAGGAGGAATAAAAGCAGATCATCTTCGAGCTGACTCTGATGCTAACAGCAAAGGTGCTGCTGCTCTAACAAAGACCTGTTTTCACTTTGTGCCACCGGCATCCAAGGTCTGAAGCATGCCAAGTATTTCTGCCTTGGATATTGGCAGAAATAGGGCCTCAGAGCATATGGCTGGTGCCCCTGGCTGTATTGACTAGACTTCCACCAGCTACACTGGGAACTTGCCACCCATCTCACATGTGGACACCTATGTTGAAGTGTCTTATTTTGAAGCTGAATCATGCATTCCTCTTGTCTTTATTTAGGGAGCATGTGGTTGGGAGGGAAAATTACTTATTCTTCATTTCCCTGCTGGGGAGCATTACACCACAAGTATTTCCCTCCATGCAGCAATAACATCTTAATCGTAACAACTTCTGCTTTACCTGCAGGAGTAAATACTGTGGCATTTACCTACAGGTTCCCAGGGGTTAAAAAGCAGTCTATTAGCAGTCCCTTAGCTTTTTTTTGTTTTGCTTTTGGAGTTGAGTCCTAGGGTTTGCTTACCATACAGTCTTGAGTTAGGCAAAATGTTTGCCTTGTTAGCTGATCATTGCAGTGACTGCGTAACCTCCTGGGGGTGTCTGCACCCCTTGAGAACAAGTTTGTCTGTTCCTGGATGGGTCTGCAGGGTTACATACAATTAGCGATATTGCCTGCTTTTTAGTATTGCCTCTAACTTCAATATATTTTTTTATTTTTGTACCTGCTCAGTTGCTAATAAAGAGCTAGACGACCTGAAGCGGTGGAAGGAAGAGCACAGGCCAGGGCCAATTAAGATGGTTCCACAGAGACTGGGTAAGACATGTAAATCAGCTATTATGAATTGCAAAATTTTATTTTCCAGGGCATGAAACATTTTTCACTTTTTCTCACATGCTACTTATTAAAGGGATTCAGTGTCAACAAGGGCTAACATGAGCCTACTGTACGTGCTCTGTGCTTTTTGATGGTCATGGCAATGAAGATGTTTCTGAGACAAGACAGCATAGATTGTCACTCAAGGAATCTGTCAAGATCAGTGTAGAAAATCTATACTAACATTTGGGGAAAAATAGGTAGATTATCCCTCCTGCTGGTGACATTGTCTGTGGTTGATGTCTCTGAGGGGGTGCACACTTGGCATTAGCGTGCAGATGGACAGCGTGCGTCAGAGACCCTCCAGTTACCCATAAGAAAACTCCTCTGTGTTAGGGGCCAGTACCTGTGCTTTCCTGACTGCTGGCTCTTGAAGAGGCAAAAGTGATCCCTGCAGCTTCAGGCATTTGCAGGCTAAATGTGCATGGGGCTCTGTATTACCAATTTTATAAAAATAACAGCAGAGATGGGTAAATGAAAAATGGGATAAAAAGCTACAGGAACTTGAGTCACCCTGAACTGAACTGATGTGTGTGATAAGATAACCAACTTTTTTTCTAGACAGGTGAGAGAAACCATAGGAGATCTCTTCAACTGTAACCACTATAAAACATTTAATTTAGTGCTATTTGGGAGTTAGTTAAAAAAAAAAAGACCAAAAAAAAAAAAGACCCCCCAAAAAAAGACAAAAAACCCCCCAACCCACCCCCAATCTTGTACAGAGAATAGGACTGCAGGTTGTGCTGAAGCAAGAGGAAGACTATTAGAAGTGCTTTTCAAGTACCAGCCTTCAGACCTATGTTGTTTTATTATCTTTCTTTAATGTCTTTGGCACAAAAGGTAGGAGAGAGCTGATGAAACTTGCTGACAAGACAAAACTTGAAAGCATCATCCGTATAGAACATGATGAGGATACTGCACAGCAAGAATGGGATGACCTTGAGGAACTGCACTAATAGAAATAGGACAAAATTCATTCTGACAAAGTGAATGATTATGATGATGCCTTTATTAGTTTTGTAAATCTAGAGCTGCACTTCCTTCCCTTGGCTGTCATAGGAGAATTTGGGGTACACAGTGCAGGGTATTGTCTGCCTTGATCTGGGAACTAAGTTCTTTCTTTGCCATGCTACACAGGATAAGTTTGGCATTGTGTACTGTGTATAAAAATAGATACCAGGTGGGAGATGGAGGAATTTGAACTGACTCCAATCCAGATTTGTTTTTGTGGTCAAGGTGGTACTGGTCCCACATGCTTGTTTTGCCCTGCAGCCTGAGTCCCAGTTGTTTGCAGTTGTGAACCTACCTTTGCAAGTTGGTGTAATGCCCTGTATTCCCACCATCATGTGCAGTTGTGTGGCCAGACATGCTCTTTGTGAGTTCATACAGACTAGCTGCTTCTTGCCTGTGATCAGTTCCTAGAAGACATGCTTCTGTCCCAAGAGGACCACAAAGCTTTTTGCTGAAGAAAGTGAAACCTGAAAACAGAACTTTGGTGCGTGGTGTCTATGCAGAATGTGTGCAGGCTGGCTGCATGACTGGGGATGCGGTGGCAAACCTGCAGTGACTGAGTGTGGGGAGTATTAGCTGCTTCTGGTCCCACTGCATTTAAAAACTTCCTTGGGAAAGGAGCAAAGTAAGAGAAAAAAAAAAAGCAAGAAAAAGCTGAAAGAATTCAAGGAGGTTATATGAGCTCTTCAGTCACTGTCTAGCTGCCACTTAGAAAGACCCCTGGAGACTGAGACACATGCACTATGTTCAGTGCCTCTGAAAAGAGGTAAGGTGCAAAGATTATTAGATCTTATCGTTCCCACAGGAACAAATTTGGAACAGAAGAGAGCTCAAGGAAGGAGAAAAAAAATATAAGTGGCGTCTCTAATTTTGCAACTGTAGGTACTCATTAAGGTAAAAAAGTATCCTATGTTATTTTCTCAGAGTGATTTTAAGAGGCTACACGTCTAGTCCAAATCACCAGAGAATTCTTAAAGTTGAAGTTTCTTAACACTCATGCTTTCCATAGGGAAATAAGTATTCTGGATTTCAATTCTGTAATATTTGACTGGCAAACTTTCAGTTACCATGGCGGGATGAGAGCAATGAAGGATGCAAAGTTCCACCTTTCTCCGTAAACAATGAGTGGAGCAATAAATCATGCCTGATAAATGCAATGGCCTCTTTTTTGATCATATTATATAAAGCCAGTCATGACATACTCTGACTTCAGTGAAACATTTGACACGTTACAGCCAAGCCAACTTGAATGAATTAAACCTGGCTGAAAGGCTAATAGGCAGCGGCTAATAATGATCAGAAAAATACTTGTTTAGAGCCGATGTCCAGCAGTACATGCAGAAAAGTACAGTGAACACAAGAGTGTTAAATGTTGCCAATAAAAGGCTAGAAAGAAAGAAAGATCAAGCATCCAAAAGGTTTCAAAACTTGTTTAGTAGCAATTTTATTTCCTAGACCTGGGGAGGAGACACTCTACAATGCCAGCTGTATGCTTATTGCTACTGTAAGCTTGTTGCTTGTATACTGTATGGCCAGTCTTTCTTGAGAGCTTAATCTTATGGAGTTATTAGTGTGCATAGAAATGTTGCCACACTTAGGGAATTGATCTCCCATTCACTGGACCTCACAAAAGCACCTAAAGATTAGTTACCTTCCATTAGTAAGCGGAGAAAGATACTTTTAGTGAAGAGTGATCCCTCCTGAAAGATCTAGTATAGTTGTCTTACATTTCAGGCACCTCAGGTAGCACAGACCGGTCCAGCTGCTTCTGTAGAATTAACAGTCACATAGTGGGGAACTTCTCAGAAAAACACTAGGTGAAAATACAGCCCTCATCCTCGGAATGGGGTGAGGGCTGCTGTTGTTTTTTGCAACTGAGGGAATGAATTATTGACTTTCCCAAAGCAAGAAAATACTTTGGAAAATAGTAGAGCAGAATAATAGAATCAAACCCACTCCCTCCATCCCTTAAGACCTATTATCACTTTCTCTGTGTGGTTGGTTTTTTTGTTTGTTTTGTTTGTGGGTTGGTTGGGGTTTTTTTTAATTGAAGGCTGAACATTACGGCCAGAGCTTTAGATGTTCTCGAAAGAGAGCCTGTGCCTTTGGAAAGGGCACCTTCTGCTACCTGGATATGAATATGAGGTCTGTGGGAAAAGGCTTTGATTTCCATTTCAGAAAGGGGATTCTTCCTCGAGCCCCAAGACATTACTTAGAAGATACTCAAATGATAACATCCCATTAGAGCTGGCAGACTCCAAGCTCCTAAATTTGATAAAAAAGATACTTTTTGGTTATAAAATTTATGACTCTGTGTGTGTGTGTGACAAACTGAGCAGAGGTGGAGAGAGCTGGATCTGAAAATGAAGACTCACCTGCAAAGCATGACTGATTTCCTGAAAATGGAATAGTTCCTCAGTAAACTGATCATATACTGTAGGACATATTTGCTGGTAGAGTGGGTGATACAGTGGATGCTCTGTAAATAACAAGCTAGTGCTTTTGATGGATGGATAAAATGATCAAAAAGGTCTCCTATCTGTTCTCTTTAATGGCAGACAGCTACTGTAATTATGAAAATTTTCCTGTATATGCATACATCCAATCTGTTATATTGCTCTGTTCTGAAATGACTGGCATTTGAACTTAAAATGCTCATGCAAAATGCAATTTATACTTTTTTTTTTTTTTTTAAGGTGGAAAGGAATCAGAGGCTCAAGCAAGGCAAAACCAGCAAATGATGCTCATGCAATCTAAATACCAGCAAAAGGTCAGGAAGAATAAATTTGTTTGTTTATTTTAAGAAGTCAAAAAAAAGCTTTTCTTTAAGTGTTTCATATGGCTATAAAATGAACCCACAGCTGCTTGACAAAAGAAAGTCATGAAACCTGAAGGAAGCAGAAGAAAACTAGAAACAAATGTTCTGCACCAAAGAAAATGAGAAATCTGCCTATAAATATGTAGCAACCTGTATCGCAGATAATATCTAAAATGATAACGGGTACAGTTGGAAAGCCACTTCTATGCTTTGCTGTATCTTCCAGCATGCTGCATACACTTTGACTAATTGATCAATGTACCACCCCTTCCAGTGCTTATGTAGAAATGTTGTTCCTGTTATCAAAGGTATAAATGCTTGTAAGTTATCAGTCAGCTGTGTGATTCCTTGCATGGATGCCCATTTATCAGTCCTAGATTTCTCAGTCTTTGTAAAGCCAATATTGGAGTAGCTGGTGCACAGCTTGCTTTATTCAGTGCCTCATTTTAAGAAAAAATTCTGGAAACTTTCCTCAAACACACTTTAAGTTTGAAAGATGTGCAGTACAGGAGTCAAGTTACCTTATGTGTTCTTTGTATACATATATACATAAAATAATTTTCTATGTTTGTCATACAGTACAAGAGAGAAAAATATGTAAAAGCAAAAAAGGCAGCTGAAGAAGCTGAAATCCTGAAAAAGAAAGCAATTCAGAGAGAAAAGGTAAACATGGTTACTGTAGAGTTGGAGCCATATAACAAAGTTCATGTCTTGATGCTTGATTTTGCTGAAGTACATGGAACAGGCTAATTAAATTAAATGGTAGCCCTGGATTACATCAAGGCGTTGGGAAGTCCAGTCCTCCTCCTCTTCGTAGCTGACTGAAGGATGCCTGACCTGCTGTTCTTTGGGGTTTGAGCGTTCCTTTGGCTCTTCAGAAACTCCAGCCTTTCAGTTGCCTCCATCCTGAAGAGTCAGCAAAAACGGAGAACACTAGGGTCAGGATTAATATTGTGTATACAGGTTATATAGTTCACTTTGGCATGAGCTTTCCCTGTAAGGTTCGATTGTGGCAGATGGCCCAAAGACCTTATAGAAATCCATAATTGCCTGCTGTACACATGGGAAGAATACAAGAAAATCCAGCCTGTCATAGTGGAAAAGGCATCCAGATCATGAAAAGGTCAGTGTAGTCTATCTGCATTGTGCTGAGCGCACCCTGAAATTCAGATGCTCCTCCAGCCCCTTGGGAGCTTGCACACCCAAGTGTATAGCTAATATGTAAGATCACTTTTCCTTCTAATATTCGCCATATATTGACACCAATGATAGCTCACTTTCAAATCTTCCGTTTTATTTTGCGTGCATTTGTTTTTTCCAGTTATTTTCACAAAGCATCTTCTCATCCTGTGTGCTCCATAAAACTTAGTAAAAATTCATTCATGTCTCCTTGGTGGAAACCAAGTAGCACTCGCTTGAGGAAGTAACATGGAATTTAAATGAAAAAAGAAAAGAAGGGGAGCATGATACTGATGTGCACAGTAATAATGAGAGAAAGGGAGAATTCAGGTTTGCAAGTTTTATCTCCACAACAGTAAAAATGATCTTCTGTGGAGAAGCCGAATGCTGAGAGTTAATTAAAAAATCATCACTACTGGATGGTGTACAAGGGCATGCATAAACAAAAATAGCCTTAATTGCCTCTAGGTAAGGGTTAGTCTGTTCCCTGTCTTTCAGTGGTTAGCGTTACTCTTTGGGGATAAGCCCATATGCAATAGCTCACGGGGGCAATAAATACTGTCACATGAAAATGTCATTAACAGTTACCAGCTTATGTATAGCTCCAGAAGCAGTGATGATGGCAATAGTAGAAAGGGGATTAATTATACTTTATTCACCTATTAATTATATGTTGTTTGCCCGTGGGCATTGGACACAAAAAATGTTGCAAGACTGCTATAATTTATAGTTACACCTAGGAAATATATTGAAGTATCAGTTTTGTTTTCATGCTTTTTAATTTCCTTACCTTCACTCCTACAGATTATAAAATCTTTATAGATGTTGTAGATAGTAAAACTGTAACTATCAGCTTCTTCTAAAGGAGAATGCAACATCATGGCAAACATCTTTGCCAAACAGACTGTTTAATTTGAATAAATATATACCCACAAAGCAAACAAACAAAACAGAGGAGCATGAAAGGGAACTCTTAATTTGAATTTGTTTATTTGAGTTGTCTTCCACAATAGTGATTGAGCTGATGAAGGTTTCTGCTTGGAAGTTGTTTATATATTAAAAATTCAACTCTGTGTTTAAGAAAAGCATGCTGGAAAGCCACTAAAAGGTGTTGATTTGGCTATCTCACCCTGTCTGCAGATGAAAGGCTCCCGACAGCTGAGGATGACAGGAAAGGGATCCTAAAGAACTAGTACTGTATGACCAACATTGGGCCCTGGTTACTGCAGGAGAGGAACTTTTTTTTTTTGAAGTGATAGATTTGTAGACAACTGCACCTGCAGAGCATCAGCTGAGAGCATGTCTTTCTGCAAATTCACAAGCCTTCTTTTCTTGCTGGCCAGTCCTTCTTTTGCTCAAGGTTATTATTCATTCAATAAAAAGCAAATTGTCTGACAGTCTGAAAGGAGATAATGGCTAGCCAGCTTTATCAGCAGGGGCTCTGAAACTTTCACAGCTGGAGAGCTACTTTGCCAACAAACGTGAATGGTGAAGCACTACAGACTAATGCACGATGACTAGAATGAATGCTGGTACTCAGCTCAGTTCTTCCTTGATTGTAAGGACGATGTACTGTAAGCCAGTGCTGTTTATGAACGTAGGATCTGTTTATGTTATTGCTTTAATGCTGGTTTTGCAGAGAAAAGCAGTATCCACTCTCCTGTTATCTTTGTGACCAAGAGAACACTGGGTGTCTGCCAAAGCAGTACCCAAATGTGGAAGGTCTGCCTTACCATCTGTACGATTCCACCTGCCTGTCTCTGTCGTTCTTTAATTAACCATGAGGTCAGGTGCTGGAATGCCAACGCTCTTGGCATCTACCTTGTCTCTCTTCAGCTCTCAGAGAGAAGAAAGGTGCATCCTTCCCCCCCATCCTGCGTTCCACAGGACTAGTTTGTGTGAATTGGTACTTGAGTCTCCCTGTGTAGCAGTGAATGGGATTTGGGATCCCGTGTGCTCCATGCCAGGCAGCCTGCCCTGGGACTGCTTTGAGTTGTTCATGGGATAACCCTGGGCTGCATGAGTTTGGATATTTTTCTAAGCTAGTGGTCTCTGAGTGCTCACTGAAATAATTTTGGAGAGACTTTGTAAGGTTAGCAGGGGAGTCCCTATTTCCTATTTCCCTATATGTCCCTATTTCAGATGCGTGTCTGATCGGCAGAAAGTGTGGGAGTACATGGGAAGTAGCATTATTATTATTTACTCATTAGTAGTCAGCATCTGCAGTTGGGTATCCTTTGTGCAGCCCTTCACATCACAGATTTTGACCAGACTGAACCATAACTTCCTTTGTGTCTTTTGGGTGAAAGGACTGTCAAAGTTCCCAAGGAAATAAACAAGTGGCTGATACTTGGCTTCCTGGTTTTTAAGCTTTCTGCATTTGTGCTGCACACAAAATAGCATAACTTCAGTGCACTGGATATTTCTGTTTCCTGTCATTCAATCTCTGCTCCTGTTACCCAGCCTTTAGCCTTTCCTTGTATATTCTAAATTTTGACTAAATATTAAGAGATTCAAATGATTTGAAGTGAAAAGGCTCAGTGTGATTCTACTGCGTGCAACTTTCTTTTGCTCTTACATTACATAGTAAGTCCTGCCATCTTTAGAAACTATCCTATTTAGAATAAGCTGTAATTTAATTTTATTCTTTATCAAATCATGTGCTCTTTAATTTGACTGTGTTAATCAGCATGAATGGCCTTTTTTGGGAATTCGTTAAAACCAGGCACTTTACAGACCTTCTGCTAATGCTTTTCAACATGTTTACCTTCAATATCACAGCTGTTCCACTCTTGGCTTTGTTTTTGAAGACAGTGCCAAATGTGGAGTGCTTTGGCAATGTCTATTGATAGGTTGTCATTAGCTAGAGAATGTCCCAGTCCCGTTGCCTGTCATTTGTACACGTCCTAACCAGGGGTCCCAGGGTAAACCTCCAGAGTAAAAAGTAGTCACACCAGCCACAAGTAAATAATTTCAATTGGAGTTTTCTTCAGGCACCATTCTGGTGTCTAGAATAGCTGTAGGATATTTCCTTCTTTTTTATCTAGTGGGAGACGGGGGTGATATTGAAGGATTGTATTCATCAAAGTTAATATCACTGTGTTGTTCTAGCTAGGAGCTAGACCGCAGCAGCTCTGGTGAGCTTTGGATTTGAACTTTCAGGAGCCTTGCAATGTGATGGTGGATCCCATGTCAAATGCTTTTTCAGAGGTGAAGGCATCAGTTTGCAGTGTTGAGCAATGGTGGGGAAAAGCCTGGGAGCTATTACTGGTGTCTTGAGGGTATCAGCATCACCTTTAACAATAATAGATGCCATCAGATTTCCTTTCTTCCTCTTTCCTTTCTTTCCTTGTAAATTGTTAAGTTGCGTAGGTGGGTGGGAGTCTTTTGCCTAAAAAATCATCTGTCTCTGGGTGGAGGGGTTAGGAGCAAACAAGATATCCCTTGAACACTATCAAAATTTACCTATACTGTGCGGTCATATTCCTTACTTTAGTCTGATTATTTTTTTTAATTGCATCAGTACTTCATACATTCTACCACTGTCTCAGCATGTCAAATGACTGAGCAATGGGACATCTTATTCAGAGATTTGTCTTCCTCCTTTTGTTTATTTTCCCATTGCCTTTTTCCAAATAATAACTTCTAAGTCATTTGCCTTCCAACAGTTTATATCGTTGCACAACATAGTGGCTCTTTTCCTATCTGCAGACATCTGACAGGATTTTTTTTCTTAATCCAATACATGCCGAGGAGGAATTTGCACTTGTTTTGCAAATCTCTTCCAGACAGTCATTCTTTATCCAATTAAAAAATACCCACACTGAAATCACTGAAGGCAAAGTAATTGAGTTACTGCCAGTAGAATTGTAATTTTTCTGAAATGTTATTGATTGCAGGACAGGAAGAAAACGATGGAGGTGGGGGTTACAGCCCTGTTCTTAACACCACTTTCCCCCTTACACCCCCCACCCCTTCTACCTGGCCTTGCACAATACCTCCACCCAGGTACAGTGTCCTCTCCCTGATGTGGGGCTCTGACCAAACAGGCCATTCCCACCTACAGCTCCCTTCTCATCTCTGCAAGGTATTGTCTGAAATTTCCAGGGCACTTTGTTTAGAGCAATGTCTGGTTGCTGGGTTACCAAACGATTACTTTTTTTCATTTTGAGGGTGGGCGATGAGCAGAGTGACAGTCCGAGGTTGCAGTTTGCTCAACATGCTAGTCGTTGTGAACCTCGGGTGGGAGCTCTTGTTGGAGCATCCCCCCACCAACTGCAGCGTGGGAGCTTGTGCTCAAAATATAGCAGGGCTGAAATCCTGGCTTGGCACTTCTAATTTGTGCTTTTAATACACTGAACTGCCTTTTGACTGCTCTTCCCACTGGACCTACCTATAGCCGGCGTGTCAGAAAAAAATTTGGCTGGCCTCCTTTTGACTGGAATTTAGCTTGAGCTACATATTGCTGTTGCAGCAAGTTCTCTAGTTTCTGCTTTATTTTAATGTTTTATTCTACTTGAATTTGGGGGGTGGGGCAGCTTAGATGACACTTCCACTGGAAATTATGTGCAATTTTATATTAAAGGACTTAATCACTTGTGTGGTATCCAGATTTCCAGAGGAGTTTTATGTGTCAAGGATTTGCTTGACTCTTGCACTGGGCGTGGTATCTGAGGCAGAATAACACCGGTTAAGTACAAATGTCTCCCACGTTCATCCGTCTTAGCATGTATTCAACTGGCCAGTACCTAATGCTCCTGAAGGCCACGGGTCTATGTGCAGAGCTACATGTACTCGTGTCACTGTGCTTTCAGTGCTACAAGACTATCATCTGCTTTGGTGCGGTGGTTCGCGTCCTCTACCTTCTTACTAGGACCAACGTTGCATCAGTGCCAACAGTGCTGTGGCATGAGAACTGTGAAGGCTCATGAGGCCCTTTGTGAGGATAGATGGGTCTGCCGGGAGCACAGTGCGGTTTTCTATTTCAGAGTGGTCTCTTGACTAGGAGCTGTTTGGTCATGTGTGAATACTTTTAAATTTGAGACTGGGTCACTTCTGTACCCAACTGCTGCTATAGTTGTTTTAAAAAACAGAATATTGAAATACTTGAATTGAAACAATCAATGTTTGTTTCTGGCTTACTGGAAATCTCAAGTATGTTTTCCTGTTTTTAATGTTGTAGGCAGAGAGACTTGAATTTAAAAAAAGGCAACAAGAAATGCAAAGAAGAGAGATGTTCCTTGAAGATCAATATTTGTAAGTAAAATTTGAAACTTATTACCTAAAATTCCTCATCTGCTTGTCCTTCTGGTTTTGGGTTTTGGGGTTTTTTTTATTTGTTTGCTTTTGTCTGGTTTGGGGCTCAGGAAGGGTTTGGCTTCTGTAGCTGTTTTTTCACTTTTGACTTGAAACTTTTGACTTCAGGGCAAGAGGCAATGGGCACAAACAATGGGCACACAGGAGGTTCCTCCTGAACATCAGGAAACACTTTTTTATGGTGAGAGTGACTGAATATGGGCACAGGTTGCCCAGGGAGGTTGTGGAGTCTCCATCCTTGGAGATATTAGAAAGTTCTGGGCAACTGGCTCTAGGTGGCCCTGCTTGAGCAAGGGGTTGGACGAGATGACCTCCAGAGGTCCCTTCCAACCGCAACCACTCTGTGATTCTGTGAAATATTCCAAGCCTCCTCCATACCTTATTCTGTGAGAAATTTGGTTCAGCAGATTTCTCTTAGCTTCTCAAAACATACACTTTGAAATGAAAACTGTGAATTATAGAACGACTTTGTGCTTTCTTTCTCTAACTGAATCAATATGTGATCATTCAATCCAAGACTAATTATCGAAACAGGATCTAAATTACATCTCCACCCATTTATTTTAGTGACTAGTAAAGAAATATAACCCACATGGAAATAATGAGGACTTCCTATATTTAGCATAGTCCTACAGCTTAAATGTAGAGATCTGCTGTGAAGACCTGTTTCCCAAGAATACCTCCTTAATGTCAGATTTAGATATGGCTTAGCTCCTGACATAATTAATTCCATTGGCAGTGAAGTTCCTGCCTTGCCAGTTCACTCTACCCTACTTATTTATTTTTAACTGATCCAAATTAATTAACTGATCCACATAATTAATACACAATGCTGTTTAGTCACCTTTACCTTTTTTATCTTTGGCTCCTGAAATTACTCACCTGTATTCTTAGCATGATTGATTGCTCTTTCTTCCTCTGTGACCTTTAAAGGAGTCACTTTTGTCCTGTGCTAGTAGCTCCAGTTCCTTCATCATTTGCCCAGACTCTGTTCTCTACTGTATAGACATTTTAGTGCTTTCTCACTGATCTCAGCCCTTCTTGTCTTTTTCCTTTTATTTCTTCCCATTTGGCTTTAGGTATAGCTCTTTCCTTAAATACATTGCCAATGTTTGTCTCTAGATATTGGTATTGTGCCTGCTGTTTGTCCTCTGTTTCTCCTGGTGTGGATTTCTGCCCCCCACACACCTTGATTCCTCAGGATTTCTGAAGACCCTGCACAGCTGTAGATCTCTGCCTGTTTCTGACAGACTAGACACCTTCATGCTCTTTGAGCCTAACTCAACAACAACCTCATCAGATGTTTTCAGTGCAGGGTCCTCAGTTATGGGACTTGCTTTTTCCTGAGGGGATTGTCAGGGTTCTTATCTTCCCATTTAGTCTGATTTTTTATCTTAAGGCTTATTCAGTTATACTCAATAAGAGACATATCTCTTCCTTTCCCTCACCTTCCCTGTCTGTACCTTTTTTTGCTTAGGGTGAAATTAATTCTGCTGATCAGCACTTTTTCCATTAAAAGTAAGCTTGGTTCTGTCAAAAGCAAGCCCAAAACCTCTGAAACACCTTCATGTGGGCAGTCGGTTGGTCCTCAGCTGGTGCAGGAGCTCAGGCTGCATGGGCACTGAGAAGGAGACTGGCTGGCAGCCATTCTGTCCGCTGGTTTAGGAAAGCCTTGTGAGCATTCAGCTGGTGTCATCTTAGGAAACCAAACTGACTGATGCAACTGAAGGTAAAGATGGACTGTTGAGCTCCATTGCTCAAGATTATGTTCAACTATCAGAAGATTATTTGTATGTACTATGTATTGAACATGCACCAGGAGGACCCTGTAGATACTGCACCTGGAGGCAGCGAGCTGAAAACCTACCTACAGTGAATGCAATTTTGGTTAAGCAAAAACCTCCCGTGCTGTACAGAGTGACACTAGTGCCTTCCCTGGTCTGAAGGAATCCTCTGGTGGGCAGAGGAAGAGAAGTCTTTACCACTGGATGTTGTTGAGGTTGCATTGCTAAGATACATTGGCATTATGGAGCACAACATCCAGGAGTAAGGGAAAGATACTGTGCGACATCTCAGATCTTGTAAAGTAACTCCACTGAAGTACTGCCGGTTATTAGAGACATGTTTGCATAAAAGTACTTGGTATTTAAAGACTTGCTTTTGCCTAATATGCAAAAATGAGTGACTCATTACTTCCATCATCTAAGACCCTATGACTAGAGGCGAAGAGAACAAGTATGAGGTTGTGCCCCTTTCCTCACTGTCTCTGCTGGAGTATTTTGATCTCCTTCCCTGCTTGCTGGGAAAGGGGGGAAGGAAGGTCATGCGCTGCATATAAAGCAATGACCTCTGCAAAGTCATGGCCTGTGGAGCCATTTCAAAAGATAAGCTGCCTTGTTAGTCTGTCCTCTATAAGCATCTGTAGCTGCAACATCACAATTTTCCTGAGGAGATCAATGCCTACCAGCAGTCTCATTAGCTGGGAAACCTTTTAAAATTGATCACCACCTCTAGCTGTATCAGCCTCCACGGGGTACAGCCCAATCAGTACCTCTCCTGTATGAAGTGCTGCTTCTATTTGATAAGGAAAGGCACTTAAGATTCTCATGTCATTAACATACTCTGACAATAAAGTATGATGCTGCCCAGAAGTTCATTGTTCTGATTAAATTCCTGTCACTATTAAAAATAAGAACTTCTCACTGAAATCCCCTTTCAAAGGGTGTAAGATGAAGTAAGTGAATGCCAAAAGGAAAAATGGTCTGCAACCTTGTCCACTGTCTGCAGAATACAGTTATTTCCTATCTCTTGAAAGCCTTGTTAGCTTCTTTGTGTACAACTGGCCCTTGAAAGTCAACTGTATCTGTTACCACAGTTGCTTGAGTATGTGTTAGTGTCTTGTGAGAATGAGGTCTAGACACGCATGCAGAGTGCTGTGGAAAAGTCTGCAAGCCTCTCTCTTTTGGGATTAGCATCTCCTCTGACCCGGGTGGACTCAAGCTCTATTAGGTGACTAAAATGGACAAAACTCACAAGGTATCTCCTAAAGTAGCTGTGTATAAAAAGCCTGAAAAGCACACAGGAGCAGACTCTGGGCTGGGGGAGTTGCTGCATGGCAGGATTGCTACACTTCATGCTAACAGAGGAGAAGCACTTGAGGGATTTATTGATGATAGCGTCACTGTGGTTCGGCCTCTGCAGATGCCAGATCTAGAAAATAAGGAGTACGTGTGCACTTTTCTACTTGAAACTACTTACACATGAAATGGAGTCCTTCCTTCTGAGTAATGGTGTCTTGGATGCATTTTATATTGATGGCCTGTGGTAGAGACTGCGTTTCTGTCAGAGTGCGTTAAAAGGTAATGAATGCTTGTGTAGTCCATACTTTGCAATTGCTAATCCTTGTGAGGAAAGGACTGAGTGTTCATCTTTCCAAATGGGAACGAAGAAGAAGTTAGATGGCTGGCCCAGGACTTTTCAGGACATCTCTCTTTAGTTGGGACACAAAAATTGTCATTTAAACAGTAATGAGGGATGGCTACCTCATGACCTGCTTTTCTCTGTGGCTTGCTGTGCAGACTGTATGAATCTGTGCCCAAACCGTAGCGTGTCTCACCATATGGTTTTAGCCCAGCTCTCTAGTAAGGTGCTTTTATTTAATTTGGATTCGACTTCCCAGAAACTGTAGTGTTGGATGTGGTCCACTGCTTTTCTAATAGCCGTCTACCTATTTATGTAATGGGAAAAGCAGTCTAGAACATAGGGTTACTTTTTAATAGTACATGATGGCTGTTGTATCACTTAATCCTTCCCTTTGTTACATATTCGTGCCTCTGTTTTTGTGAAGGTTGTATTCCTGTAAAAATTCCTGGCACTGCTGCACTCGGGTACATGTGTGCACTCAATATATTCTGCTCAGAATTTGGAGCTGGAAACAGAATTTGCCAGAGTGCCTCTAAGTGCATATTCCAAACACAATGCAGGAGATTCACCGTACCAAGCTGATATACACTTGCCTGCCAAAGCAGTTTTCTCAAAAGTTATAAAATGCAAGAAAATAAAACCTGAATCGAAACAGAATTTTTATTTATTTATCTATTTTTACAGGGTAAATACTAGTGTCCTTGCCAGTTTTCAGTCCCCTATGATGTGTGGTTCAAACAGCAGGCTGGTAACAAATTTTCCCCACAGAAGTGCAAATGTAAACCTGACCAGACTTTTAATATAGGATGCTAGAGAGAATGAAAGAGAGCTCGCACAAAAAGGGTTTGCAGCCTTGAGAATCTTTTGTTTGCTTCTTTTCACCACAATGGTCTTCGTTTTGTTCATTTGCTCCTGATTATTTTAAGCGTTGTCAATTATTTAGCTAACAGGCAGAAAACTAGGCTTTTATAGACATCCAAAGGGACTCTCTTGAGTGTAATAATGAAGGCAGTTTATTGAACGCCTGTGAGGTTGCTTTCTAATTGTACGCATTAATCTGCCCATGCAAGCTGGCTGAAAATACAGAAGCAGATTGCACATGCAGATGGAGCACACAGAATGGAAGATCTATGCAATAGACTTATACAAAACTGCATTTTCCTTAAAACTGGATTTATGCTTATTACTTTAGATAATAAATGAAACTTGATGTCTGAAATAACTTCCAAGAATATTGGATGAGTTGGTGGGAGGAAAAAATAGCCTAGCTGTATTATTTCATCCAGTCAGGAAAACAAAAAAAGCAAGTGGGTTGACAGGAAAGATTAGTTTTGGGTGTGGGTGGGAAGTGATGAAAATAATTCTGCTGAGAAAGTTGCCTTTTTTTTTTAACCTATTTTTATACTTTCTTGAAGCCTTATACCTAAAATGAACTAGTGTCACATTTTTTGTTCTTATCCTCAAGAACAGGAACACATGCTCAAGAACTTGCAGACAAGAAAGCCTACCAGCCACAGATAGCACAGTTTTGATCACTATCATTAGATTTGTCCAAGCCCTCCTTAGTATGCTTGTGCATTACTCCCAGTAAAGTCTGTGAACACTGCATTAAGCTTGGTATGTGGCTACTGGAAGGATTTGTGCGGTTAGAGTTATTTGTGTGGTTAGAGTTGAGGCACAGGAGAACCAGAATCCATGTAGAGTTGAGGGCATGTTTGTTGCTGACAGATGGAGATGTTTTTACTACCTTGCCCCTTGTCATGGCCCGGCTGTGGGAAACATGGCAGTTGCTTGTAGCCTTCTGAACTTATGTAAACCTTGTAAACTTCTTGCTGTGGTAAATCTCTGCAAACAGGAGGGGATGTCGAGTGCATCCATCACAGGAGGCATGTATAACTGTATACCAGCAAAAGCCATTGGTATCCCCACTCAGGCTGCTTGCAACTTTCTTAATGGCTTAATTCTGAAATATGTACCTTTGGTGGGATTATTTTCACAAATGGCATTATCGGTCCCCCAGCTTCATTCCCACTTTAGCAAATGATTTTCATTAGTGAAAATCCCAATTACACCTCCCTTTAAAGTCTCTTTCTCCATCTCCCAACACAGAATCTATGGGAAACCTGCATATATGGACAGCAATCTCATCGACCTTTGCGTCGACTTCTGGAATTTCTTCTATTTTAACATTTGATTTTGTTAGACCACGTGACAGAGGAGCAGCAATGGCCCTAGTACTAGCCAGCCTGGCTTGTGGGTCATAGCAAGTGCCTGACCAGGATGCATACGACAATGCACAAGGCAGAGCCCTTGCTGAGGAAGGAGCAAGGGCATCAGTAAGAACACACTCACCATGAGCCTTACTGAAACGAAGGGCAGCTTTTCTTGTGGGTAGGCTTCGGTAGTGTTAAGCAACTGATCTTAATTTCTGCAAAAGTTGAGGAAGTTGTTACGCTTAGCCAACTAAATATGTTGAAGTGGGGAGAAGTGTAGGTATGCTTGTGGGATGCTGCAAAAAGATGCGTCTTGAATGAAATTCAGGTTTGGGTTTTGGTTCTGTTTTTGAGAGGAGGAGTCCTGCTATTGTTCAAAAACCATCGTGAAACTTCTGGGCAGATGTGTGAAACTAACATTATGTATGCATTATGCATGGTTCTTAGTTTTTCAGCTGTATTGGAAGAAAATGGTGAAATATTACTTTATCATTGCTTACTGGCAATGAATTTGGAAGCTGATGTGTCCATGTCATTCAGCACTAGATGCTACTTCTGTTGTCTTAGTGACTACTCATGTTGTCTCCTCTTTGAAATGGCTATAATGATTTACCTGGCTTGGGATTCTTTATTTTTTATTACTGTTTTTGAATGGCCCTTAGCATACTTGTGGACGTTCATTAGAGCAGAATTGTAATGCTGGAGATACTGTAGCTTGAGAAAACAAGGAGTTCAGGAGCTGTCTTGTTTTCGGTAGTAATAAGACTGGCCATTATCTTTTAAAAATTGTCAAGAGCAATAAATAGATTTATGACATACGCAAAAGTATTGTGCTGCTTTTTTTCCAAAAGCAGTGGCATAAAAGCCAGTATATTTTTCTGTATCCTGGCATTTCAATATCCATCAATTAAAGCAAAAGAATTGACTGCCACTGGTTTCATTGGGAAGGAGTAATGAAGATTATAAGGAGCCTTCTTAATTGATGCATTTTTAATGTTAGTCTGTAAAACAGACTTAAAGCCAAGAACTTTATGTGTAGGCAGAAAAATTATTTTCTTTACATCTTTGTTCTGAGAGGAATACAGTCTCAAATGAAAACCTTAGCAAGCGGTGCTGTGCGACTCCTGGGTGGAGGAAGATGCTGGGGCCTGAGTCCATATCCTTATTCATGTCCCTAAGGAGGAATCCTTTTCAGGACTGGCTCTTCTGTTTGCCTTGTAGATGTGACAGGAGTTAAGACCAAATGACAAAGTTAAAGACCTTATTCTGCACAGGATTTTAGACCTCAGGTCCTGCAATGAGATCAGTTGTGGGTCTTCAGATCTTCCACAGTTGCATGCTGGAGTCAACTGTGGGAGCTTTCTGCTTCTTGGGTCTCAAGGCTGGTGACTCTATTAGAGCATGGAAACTCCTACCTAGGCCAGAGGAACCTAGGCTCACTCTGGCTTTTATATCCACCCCGTTGTCTAACCCAAGTGGGAATGTGGGCAGCACACGCATTTAGTCCCAAACGATAAGAAATGCCTGTGGATTCCCTAATCTACAAGTAGCTTGTGAGTGCAGGGTGCCAACTCTAAATCCCTAAATTACACTGTTCTCAGTGGAACACCTAGCAAATTCATGTTTGTGCATTTTATGTGTACTTGTTGAGCTTCAAGTATATGCTTTTACGTAACAGCTTTTAAGAAAGGACTCTGCTTGAAGAATAGTTGTGAAATGTAAAGCTGTATATCTGAGGACCCACAGAAAGCATCTGCCACGTGGACTGATTTCCGCAGTCATGCACTGTCCCCTCCTAGCACGTTACTGGCAGCGGAGTCAGTATTTTCCCATGACAGCTCTTCAGAGTTTTTCAGCCCCCGAATCCAGTATTGTGCTTCACTCCCCCACGGCTGCATCTGTACTAATAAATTAAACCCTGTCAATCACTGTCAGTTTTGAGGCCAACAGGCCTGAAACTGCCTGCTTCCATTGCTAGCAAACTTTTTTACCTCCCAAAATGGGGCGGTTGCATCCAAAGTGCCTGTTAGGAGTTACTTGTGGTTGATATTCATTCCCGGACAGCAGCCAGGAGTTATTTGGGAAAGTGCTATTTGGAACAGGTCAAAACTATTCCAGGAACTGTTACCACAATATAGATGGCTGAGTTCCCATGCTAAGAGTATTGCCTGGTGCTACTAAACGTACCAGTATCGGAGTAGCCTATTTTAATTAACAAAGCAAAAGGCTTGTTCCCAATGGTATAATGGGAAACAGGGCTACCGAGAAAGAAAAAAATACCCTCATAAGATCGCTCCAGCTTAACCAGTGCTTCTGAACGGCTCTCTTCCGTTCAGCCTGATGCTTAGGGGTAGTCAGAGCTCAGGTTAGCAGCCTGTTAGGAAGGTGCCATCTTCTTGGTTTGTCTAAATTTTGGATCTCCTTTTGCCTAGCTATTTTTGAAGGGTATCAGGGTGCTGCTGTATTCAAATTAATTTCTTCATCTCATGCTCTTCTTTTCTTAATATTAATTAGTTTAAAGGAACACATTTTATTAGCATCTTTGATCAGCCCTTGAAGTTTTAGCAAGCAAGCAAGATGTTGCTCCAGCTGTCGAATGTGGAACACCTATGGACACTTTACGCTGATATCCTTCTGGAGATAATGCTTTCCTCTCTGGAACATTAATTGAACTCTCATCTCTCTGACTTTCCTCTTTCCCTGCAGCATGGCTTATGCTATGCTCTGCATTGTTATGACTATAGGTTTAATATTATGAAAAATACCATTCAGACAATATTTTGACAGTCTGGCAACTCCAGATGCATTGCTGGGTTTCCATAGAGATGATACACAACAAATTAACATATATGACTGACTTGACTGAGTTTGTCTTTACTCAGGTTTGGAAACTTGAGTCCCCTTCTTGTGATAGGGACATTTTATTAATGTATTACTTAATTTGGTGTAGTAGGGTGTTTTTTGTATTCAAAGGCAGTGCGCAGTCTTGCTGAGATACTTTATTTTCTTCCACTCTTGTAATCATCTTTTCTAATACCAAAACTGAGTTAGCTTTTCATCTATCAGTGTGCTGATCCAGGAAATGTCGCGTCTTAACTCTCCACCCCATTTTTATGCAAATAATGAGAACTTCCACATACCCCATGTCATTCTTTTGCCATCCATAAGGAATTAGGACAGCCAGGTATACCCCAAGTTGCCAGATATTTCTTTGCAGAGCTTCAACCTTCTCAAATACATTGCAGACTTTCTGTAGGAGTTCTCAATCTTTCTGGTGTAGAAATAAATTGCTATTTTAGGAATTTTAGCATAGGTAGAAAAACACAAAATCTGCAATTTAAAACTTCGAGTTCCCAAAATTATTCTGTGCAATCTCACCACTCAACCACTCATCTTTCATGGAAAAAATGTGCGTGCTTAACGCTTGGGTAAGAAGACTATTAATTTATTTAACCTTGATATACAGGTGCTTTGTAGATCAGGGAATCTTATGTTTCACTCTGTTCTTTCTGTATTGTGCATTGGCTGAGGTCCATGTTAACTGCCCAGGTAGTGGAGGAAAGGGAGTGAACTGGGAATGCTGAGACTCTAAAAGCATGGCTTGCAACAGCCTGAGCAAGTACTCTGTACCTGAAGTGGTAACATGGTTTTGTATTGTGTAGAGTAGCAGAGAACTTGTGGGTTCTTGTTCTTTTTCCCCACTTCTCCTCGATATACCCACTGACCAGCAGGATATTTTCCAAAAATGCATCTACTCACCGTTTCAGATCATGGAGTGAAAGATAAAAACACACTTGGTAGTCTGTTTCAGCAGTTAGTCATCATCACTCTTTGGCAGCCAAGGCTTTTTCTCCAAGGTTAAGTAGCTGTCTTTGGTAGTGGCATCTTCTCCCCCACAGAGCTAGCTGGTTGCCCTGTTAGCAGAGTAAATCTTTGTGTGGCATGCCTCTTGAAGCACTCTTTCTGCTCTCACTTCAGTACTTTCATGCTTTCCAAAGCTGTATACAGAGATAAAATTGCCTCTTTCCTCTAACTCTATTCCTTTGAGTGAGCAAAGACTTGAATAGATATGCCTGGGACTACAGGTTAGGAAACTGATTCCTGATCACGGCACTGAAACTCCTATTCTTAACATTTGTTTATGTTGTTGCTTGTGACTTTGTTTAACTGTACTTGGTTGGAACTGTGAGCAAAGTGATGCTACTTTGAAAATCTGGTTTATAAGGGATGCGATTGGAAAAATACAATTGCCCTTGCCACAATAAGAAATGACAATGTCATGCAATTCTGCTTCAACTAAAGACAAGCATTTTTTTTTTCAATGCTACAAAATGCTTCAAAGTCTTTCTGCTTGATTAAGTAATCTGTTGTAAGGCTGCATTGTATTAACCATGAAGCAAAAATCCTTAAAATAATCTTTAAATTACTTATCTGAGATTTATAGATCTGGTAGAAGGATTTGCAACAATTCAGTGAAGCAGTTGCATCCTGATGAAGTCCAATGGTATGCAAGTCTGTATTTTAGGAGCTTTACAATCAGGAAAGAAAGCGTAGCCACTGTAGACCCCAAATATGCAAATGGCAATAATTGTTTGCTTAAAAATTCATCCCAGCAAATGTCTTATCCACAATATAGGTTCTGTATTCTCTGTCCCATTTCATTCTGTCTGTCTCCATAACCTTTTGTTCCACCTGTGATGTTTTTCAGCAGTCACATGATAAAATGTCTAGGCTAGACTCCAAGGGTGGAATAAAAAGCTGTATTTATTTTTATGGAAGCACTAACAATTCTATTTGGATTGGATTTCTTTGTAGCAAAACCAATGAATTATTGAACAGATTGGACTTGGGTTTGCCAAAGAGTGATTCCTGTCAGATTGCTAATCGTGGCCCAGAATCTACAGCATGGGTAAGCAAAACCATGGCATGTGCTATATTTTCCGTCAGCTTTCCAGGTGCTGTCAATAGTGTAATATTAGAATATTCTAATTGAGCTTAATTGCCTAGACATAACTCAGTGAGTACCAAGGAGTCTTTCTGGGTGAATGAGATTGCCTACATTGTCTCTTACACACTGGCAGAGTATCCTACATAGTAGGGGACTGGCTTTATTACTCACAGATCTCTCTCTGATAAATGAGAGCCAGATTTATATTCTAAGGTCAGATCAGAATCTTAAATGTGCTCTGTACCCATCCGTTGGTGGCAAGCTTTTATGAAATCTCAACTAGTTCATGTCAGCGGATGCTTTACTGCATTGAAAATCTAGTCAGAAGAGAAGCTTATTTCTCACTGCATCCTAAAAGTGATTCCATAGAGTGCTTGGGGACTTTGTCCCAGTTTGAATGAGCCTGTTAAGTATCAATGTAATTAGGAAATAGATAAGTATTGCTTAAGTTTCATTATTCTAATTGCCTCAAAAAGCCTTTTTCACATATGATTAGTCTCTTCGTGTCTAAACCAAGCTTTCCTACTGATGTAAAAACTTGCAGTGAGGAATATTAACCCTCAGACAGAAGTATTTCTCCTTTGGGGAGGTTTGTAATTGGGGACTGACAGAGAGCAGGCAGCCAAGTGGACAGAAATTGTCGTTACAAGCAATAGTCCTTAGTCAGCAGAAACTTGGAAGTATCCAATCTGGGCAGCCTTCTGTTGTATACAGCCTTGAACACCAACAGTTGAGTAAAGGGAGGGAAAGATTTACCTCCATGTTTCCTCGGAAGCCTTGGAAATGTGCAAGACCCTCCCATTATAGAAATTGCTGCAAACAGAATATATGACAGCTCTGTCTTGCCTCTAGTATCTCTTCTTGGTTTTCACTGTGTGAAAAGGGAAGGTGATATTGAAAATAGGTTCCTTTCCCCTTTGATTCCTCAGGTCATTTTGTGTCTCTGAAAACTTTAAAGAAATCTTAGTGTATGTGGGCAGATATACAGCTTGAAGGAGCCAACTTCTGCCCAGCATTGCTGGGCAGAAGGTCAATTGCAGGAGAGTGGCTTTCAGACCGTCTTTTGTAGTCCTGGGCAGACAAGCAAGATGAAGGACTATGGGAAGGGAGAAAAGATGTCTGTAAACCACTTCTACCTCCCTCTTGAAGCATCCAACACTTCAAGCAGTGGGGAACTTGTTCTTTGGTAAGGAAGACCGAGCTCTGCAGCCTTTTGTATGGTATGAACATTGAACTGTGAAGACAAGTGAGCTCATGTCCCTAGGACTGACTCAGATTTCAGCATTTTGGTGTGGTGTCTTCATATCTATACAGAAGTGGGTGGATGCCTGAAGGAACACTGAATTCTTTCAGGTGTACAGGTCCTACTTTTAGCCTTTGCCTTCTATTTCACCTACCTATGTGTGCCTTTCTCATTCCAGTTTTTGAGGGGTTTCCTAATAAGTTATGCCAAATTACATACCATAGTTCATCTTTGGCTTCACTAGTATCCAAGCAGATAAAATACATAGTTTATCTGTACTGTTCTTTAATGCTAGCTGATATTATATATGTCTTTTGCATGGCAACATTTCTATAGCTTTGTGAATCAATTAATCACTTGCTTATAATGCAGCAATGCAGTTAGCAAAATGTCGTCCCAACCAACTTGGATGAGGTACGGTCTATGAGCATACACACAGCCTCTGTGCTCTGTGTGAGGAATCCAAAGCACATAACCAATGAGTTGTTATCTAAATAAACTTGGCGTAGTACCAAAATGCTAAACCAGTGGGAAAACTTGAACTCTAACTTTGATGTTATCTGTTACCTGTCCTTTGTCTGGAGCAATTAAAAGATTCAGGAACAATATATTTGAAATAGTGAAGTGTAATAAGCTTAGGAAGTGCCTGACATGCATGCTAAAAGGGGGGCATAAATATATGTGATTTTTTAAATCTAAAATTCATGTTCTAAAAAAAGTTTGGGACAATGTAATGTTGATTGAACTCTTTCCCTCACATCATTTCTTTGATAGTGATATTAATTTAGCACACCTAGTTCAAATATCAGTGTCAAATATTACTTGATGTGCATGAACAAATTTAACTTCTTTGGAGTGACTCTGTCATTGGTGACTTTTTTGGCCCGCTTATTTAATCAAGCTCATAATTAATTTTAATCCTATCTTTCAAAGTGTTACCAATCCTGTGTAGATTTTTATTGTCTTCCAACTTGATTAACATACACTCCACACAATTCTCCAAGCCATTACGGAGAGTAATGAATAATATTGGACCCAGAATGAGTCTCCCCGGACACATGTAACAACTCCTCCCAGCTCAAAATTGAGCTATTAATAATTGCTTTCTCTATTCAGTCTTTTTAGCAAATTATGTGCCTGTTGTTTTAATGGTGTCATTCTGCATGCATATATCAATTTTCGAGAACATTGTGTAGACCTGCAACAAATTCCTCACTAAAGTCAAACCTGCACACTTCTATTAAATTATACTGGCTCATTATTTAGTGTGCTACACTATGTCCCTGCTCAAAGACTTTACAGTATAAGTTCCTATGTATAAGATCCTAAGGATTCTATAAAATCCTAATGGTAGGCTGGCTCTTTGCTAACAACTACAACTTGTGAAAGACCAGGTCTAGTTATTGTAATGAAAACCTACTACACAGTTGAATATGTTATTCATGATGTGTGGTTCAGATTTTCAGTTCTATTGGCTGCCCCACAAATAATATAGCAGATCTGATCTCTCAGCTTCTGTTGCCCTACCTTCACAACTGCCTTGCCACAAATAATCCTGGGTTGCCCTCTGTTACCACGCCTCCATTCTGCTTCGTTATCTTGGTAATATTTTCACTACTTTTCTTCCTTCCTGGAATACCCCATCTCACTATCATATATCCTGATTGTGTTTTTTGACTGCTCAGGGTATCTTTAAGCTTGCCACTGGGACACGGAATAGCATATGCTGTGGCTGCCTGGTTGTGACGTGCAGGGGGACATTCAGCCAAACCGAATGACTGAGAGGCTTTAGACCACTTCTTGTTTAAATTCTGCTCTGGAGACTAATCTGTTTTTTAAGTAACTGGGATCATTCAACCATTTCTCTTTCGTTAATTACCTGTATAACGATTTGGGAATAAAGTTTGGGATTTTGGCCCCCCCTCTCCCCACACCAATATGTTTATATTGTCTGCTGAACAATAGATGAGAAGCAATACTTATAAGCAAGCTCTTCGAGAGGATGAAAACAGAAGATTAGAGGAAATGAAGCAAGAACAACGGAGGAAGGTAATTATACATTAACAGTTTGCATATTGTATCATTTTTGCATGCTGTGAAACCAATTAAATACATTGATTACTTGTAGCCTACGCACAGAGCTTCTTTTTAGCAAAAGTGATTCAGTCACTCTTTTCAAATATTGTGAGAGAGATAAGCCAAGCTGTAAAATTTGGACAGGGACAGGACAATTATTTTCCGAGTTCAAGGCTATTTGCATCTGGATGACTAGCTCCTGTTCGCCTCTCCATTTGAACAATTGTGCAGAGCATTTTTTGACCATGGCACCCAATTTCATAGGCTAAGGAAACCAATTTCCTCTCTTTCAGGCAGAAGTAATCTTACTGAGATATTCATAGAATCATAGACTCATAGAATGGTTTGGGTTGGAAGGGACCTTAAAGATTATCATGTAGTTCCAACCCCCCTGCCATGGGCAGGGACACCTTCCACTAGACCAGGTTGCTCAAAGCCCCATCCAACCTGGCCTTTAACACTTCCAGGGATGGGACATCCACAGCCTCTCTGGGCAACCTGTTCCAGTGTCTCACCACCCTCACAGTAAAGAATTTCTTCCTCATATCTAATCTAAATCTACCCTCTTTCAGTTTAAAACTGTTACCCCTCATCCTATCACTACACTACCTGATAAAGAGTCCCTCGCCATCTTTCCTGTAGGCCCCCTTTAAGTACTGAAAGGCTGCAATAAGGTCTCCCTGGAGCCTTCTCTTCTCCAGGCTGAACAACATCAAGTCTCTCAGCCTGTCCTCATAGGAGAGGTGCTCCAGCCCCCTGATCATCTTTATGGCCCTCCTCTGGACTCGCTCCAACAGGTCCATGTCTTTCCTGTTCTGGGGACCCCAGAGCTGGCTGCAGTACTCCAGGTGGGGTCTCAGCAGAGCAGAGTAGATGGGGAGAATCACCTCCCTCGACCTGCTAGCCACACTTCTTTTGATGCAGCCCAGGATACAGTTGACTTTCCGGGCTGCAAACATGCATTGCCGGGTCATGTTGAGCTTGTCGTCAACCAACACCCCCAAATCCTTCTCCTCAGGGCTGCTCTCAATTCACTCATCACCCAGCCTGTATTTGTGCTTGGGATTGCCCCGACTCATGTGCCGGACCTTGCACTTGGCCTTGTTGAACTTCATGAGGTTCGCATGGGTGCACCTCTCAAGCCTGTCAAGGTCCCTCTGGATGGCATCCCTTCCTTCCAGCGTGTCAACCGCACCACACAGCTTGGTATCGTTGGCAAATTTGCTGAGGGTGCACTCAATCCCACTGTCCATGTTGTCGACAAAGATGTTAAACAGCGCTGGTCCCAATACCGACCCCTGAGGAACGCCACTCATCACTGCTCTCCACTTGGACATCAAACCATTGACCACAACTCTTTGAGTGTGACCATCCAGCCAATTCCTTATCCACCAAGTGGTCCATCCATCAAATCCATGGCTCTTCAATTTACAGACAAGGATGTCGTGCAGGACAGTGTCAAATGCTTTGTACAACTCCAGATAGATGATGTCCATTGCTCTTCCCTTATCCACCAACGCTGTAACCTCGTTGTAGAAGGCCACCAAATTTGTCAGGCATGATTTGCCCTTAGTGAAGCCATGTTGGCTGTCACCAATCACCTCCTTATTTTCCATGTGCCTTAGCATAGTTTCCAGGAGGATCCACTCCATGATCTTGCTGGGCACAGAGGTGAGACTGACTGGCCTGTAGTTCCCCAGGTCTTCCTTTTTTCCCTTGTTAAAAATGGGGGTTATATTTCCCCTTTTCCAGTCAGTGGGAACTTCCCCAGACTGCCACGACTTCTCAAATATGATGGATAGCGGCTTAGCCACTTCATTTGCCAGTTCCCTCAGGACCCGCCAATGCCTCTAATGAGGTCCCATGGCCTTGTGCACCTTCAGGTTCCTTAGATGGTCTCGAACCTGATCTTCTCCTACAGTGGGCAGTTCTTCATTCTCCCAGTCCCTGCCTTTGCCTTCTGAGACTCGGGTGGTGTGGCTGGAGCACTTGCTGGTGAAGAGTGAGGCAAAAAAGTCGCTGAGTACATCAGTCTTCTCCATATCCCAGGTAACCAGGTCTCCCGTTTCCTTCCGGAGAGGGCCCACATTTTCCCTAGTCTTCCTTTTATCACTGACGTACCTATAGAAGCTTTTCTTGTTGCCCTTGACGTCCCTGGCCAGATTTAATTCTCAGGGCTTTGGCTTTCCTAACCTGATCCCTGGCTGCTCGGACAATTTCTCTGTATTCCTCCCAGGCCAGCTGTCCTTGCCAACACCCTCTGTAGGCTTCCTTTTTGTGTTTGAGTTTGTCTAGGAGCTCCTTCTTCATCCATGCAGGCCTCCTGGCATTTTTGCCTGACTTCCTCTTTGTTGGGATGCATCGCTCCTGAGCTTGGAGGAGGTGATCCTTGAATATTAACCAGCTTCCTTGGGCCCCTCTTCCCTCCAGGGCTGTATCCCATGGTACTCTACCAAGCAGATCCTTGAAGAGGCCAAGATCTGCTCTCCTGAAGTCCAGGGTAGCGAGCTTGCTGTACGCCCTCCTTGCTGCCCTAAGGATCTTGAACTCCACCATGTCATGGTCACTGCTGCAGCCAAGGCTGCCCTTGAGCTTCACGTTCCCCACCAGCCCCTATTTGTTGGTGAGAACAAGGTCCAGCATAGCACCTCTCCTCGTTGGCTCCTCTATCACTTGGAGAAGGAAGTTATTATCAGCACATTCCGGGGACCCCCTGGATTGCTTATGCCCTGCTGTGTTGTCCCTCCAACAGATATCAGGGTGGTTGAAGTCCCCCATGAGGACCAGGGCTTGTGAATGTGAGGCTGCTCCTATCTGTCTATAGAGGGCCTCATCTGCTCCGTCTTCCTGGTTGGGTGGCCTGTAGCAGACCCCCACTATAATGTCACCTGTCCCTGCCCTCCCTTTAATCCTGACCCATAGGCTCTTGGTCAGCTCCTCATCCATCCCCAGGTGGAGCTCCATGCACTCCAGCTGGTTATTGACATAGAGGGTGACACCCCCTCCTTGTCTCCCCTGCCTGTCCTTCCTAAAGAGCCTGTATCCTTCCATGCCAAGACTCCAGTCGTAGGAGCCATCCCACCATGTCTCTGTGATGCCAGTAAGATCATAGCCCTGCAGGCATGTGCACGCCTCTAACTCCTCTTGTTTGTTCCCCATGCTACAGGCGTTTGCATAGAGGCATTTAAGTTGGGCCCCCTGTTGTGGTTTAACCCCAGCCAACAACTAAGCACCACGCAGCCAATTTCCCCTTCCCCTTCCCCCCTCCTAGTGGCGTGGGGAGGAGGAGGGGAAAAAAAAGTAAAACTTGTGGGTTGAGATAAGAACAGTTTAATAACTAAAGTAAAATAAAATACACTACTGACCAATAATAATAATATAATAATAATTGTAATGAAAAGGAATATAACAAAAAAAAGGAAATAACACCCAAGAAAAGAAAAGTGATGCACAATGCAATTGCTCACCACCCACTGACAGATGCCCGAGCAGCGATCTGTGCCTCCCGGCCAACTCCCCCCTGTTTATATACTGGGCATGACGTTCCATGGTATGGAATATCCCTGTGGCTAGTTCAGGTCAGCTGCCCCGGCTATGCTCCCTCCCAGCTTCTTGCACACCTGCTTGCTGGCAGAGCATGGGAAACTGAAAAATCCTTGGCTTAAGATAAGCGCTACTTAGCAACAACTGAAACATCAGCGTGTTATCAACAGTATTCTCACACTAAATCCAAAACACAGCACTGTACCAGCTACTAGGAAGAAAATTAACTCTATCCTAGCTGAAACCAGGACACTCCCGATGAAGCTGACTTACTGGCTGGAGTGGCTGGAATTCCTTTGTGCTGCTCTTCAGGTGCTCTCCTGCTGATCTGTGATCCTTCTCCAGGCTCTGGGTATCTATTACTGGCACTGGCATCAAACTGGTAGGAGTGGGATGCATTGAGGTTCCCCTCCCCCAGCAACTTTAGTTTAAAGCCCTCTTCACCAGCTTGGTGAGCCTATGACTGAAAATACTCATCCCCTTCTCTGACAGATGGACCCCATCAGCCCCCAGTAGACCAGCTTTCTCAAAGCGAGTCTCATGGTCTAAGTAGTCGAACCCCTGGCTGTGGCACCAGTCCCGTAACCATTTGTTGATTCACCAGATTTGACTGACCCTTTCAGACCCCTTCCCTTTGACCAGGAAGATTGACAAAAAAACCTACCTGTGCTCCAGAATCCTTACCACTGCTCCCAGGGCTCTGTAATCCTTCTTGATACTCCTCAGACTGCTCCTGGCTGTATCACTGGTGCCCGCGTGACACAACAGCAGCGGATAATAAGCAGTGGACTGTACGAGGCTTGGTAGTCTCCTGGTGACATCCCTCATACATGCCCCTGGTAAGCAGCGCACCTCTCTAGAGAGTGCGTCAGGTTGGCAGATGGGTGCCTCCATCCCTCTCAGAAGACAGTTGCCTACTACTATCACCCGCCACCTTTTTTTAGTTGCGCTGGTTGTTATGTGGGGAGCAGATTGGGCTGCCTTACTCAGCTTCAGCGCCTCTCCTGATGTGACAGGTCTTTCCTCTTCAGTCTGCTGAGCAGTGAAGTGGTTCTGCAAGGACACCTCAGGCTTCAGGGGAAGTCCCTTCCTCCTGCAGGTCCTTGCCGTTGCAAGATTCCATTCTTCCACATTATCGGCCCTCGTCCCCTCTGTGTGTGCCGGTGGGGAACTTTTTGGCTGTTTGGCTGTGGGCTGTGGCTCCACTGCAGACTGCGCTTGGAACCAGCTATCTAACTCCTTCTCAGCCTCCCTGATGTTACACAGCCTTCTCACCACCTCCTGCAGCACGGCCACCTGCTGCAGGAGGTCCTCCACCTGGGAACACCTTCTGCAGGCAGGTCTGCTGCCCGTCCCTGCCCCAGGAGAAAGGTCTAGGCACTTCCTGCAGTCTGAGGTCTGCACTGCAGCCTGTCCCTTCAGCAGCTCCGTCTGGGTGGAGGCATCGGCCACCGCCAGGGTAGATGGTGCAGACACCCCCAGCCGGAGCTGCAGCCTTTGATATCAGATGAGTGCCCACCATTCTGCCTTGAGGATCCGGTGGGATGAGTGCCCTTGGCCTGTGCAGATGGTCACAGAATGGTGCCCGGTTACTGGGTTATGTCTACTTCGAGCCTCTCCACTTAGCTGGTGGAATGTCCCTCCTTCGAAGAGGCGCCCTCCCGCGTGAACTGCCGTGCCACGCCCTGGCTGACGCGCCACGCCCTGGCTGCCCGTCCTGGTCGCCAGTGCTCCTGTGGGCTGGCTTTTGTGGGCGTGGGGGGACGGCCATCGTTACTCCTGGTCCTGCCCATGCCGCATCAGCCGCTCTCCCTCGTGAGAGCTGCCGGCTCCTGGTGGGTCTCCGCGCTCTCCTGGGGTTTCCCCAGCTCAGGAAATCCCCCTTGGACATCGCGATCTCCCGCTCTGCTGCGGAACGTGCCTGCGCCGGAGCGGATCGCCTCGGCGAGTGACTGATTCATGATGATCTTAGACTCTGAGTAGTCTCTTTCTAGAGAATCGAGGCCCGTGTGCCCTGCCTTCCCAAATGGGGATGTGGAAGCACTCAGATTTGCTGTTAAGTCTGTTTGCTTCTCTGTTTCCTTGCTAACCACCTAAATGAAGAGTTTTGAATTGTCTAAAAAGCAGGCATGCCGTAACTGCAAGCTTGAACTCCATCTTCTGCATATGCGGCACGCATTGCCTGAAACGCATCTCAGCCACTGTAGTCCCTCTGGCATACCATATCCACATCAAGTTCATCTACGCAAGGCGATGGCACTGTGCTAAGTTATCTGTCTTGGCTCCAGGTCTGACTGTGCAAGTCTGGGGAGGGCAGCATTTGAAAATCATATTAGCGAATCATTAAAAAACGTATTAGCAAATACCGAGCCTCTGCTGTTACTAACATCCAAATTAATGTTAAACTAATTCCCCAGCAGCAGAATCTTTGCGCAACAAATTCCACTCAGTGAGTTTCTACTAGAGCTGCACAAGTGACTCAGTCCCTCTGACGAATATCTTTCTTTAAATGTTGGGGATAAGTCTCCTCATTTCATAGTATTCTAGCAACCAGGATGCTGAAAACAAAAGGTGGGGGAAAAGGGAGGCTCTTAATTGCTTTCCCATCAGGTGTATGCTTATTCCCAGGAACTATACAGAGGAAAAATTTTTGAAAGCCAGTCCTGATGGGTGTAGGGCTGGCAGTTGTATTCCTTACATTGATTCTTCCGCAGAGAAAATAACTACAGATGTGAATTAGCATGCCCCTACTTTATGAGTTTGGTTTAAGGGATTCATGTAGAGCTTTAGACTCTACTGATTTCCACAGATTGCTAAGGTGTTGGCTGCTTCTAAGGCTGCTCTTGCTTGGTACACGGTTCCAAGTGCTCCTTGCCTTCACAGTTGCTGCTACCTATTGCGCAGAGTAATGCACTACTTACAAACCTACTGTAAATAATGTGTATTTTAAAGTCTCCAATAATTGTCCCTCAGATATATGTTGGCTCGTTTCTACTTCAAACTGATATTTATTAAAGTAATTGTGAATTCTGTCTTGCATGTACCTACTAGCACAGTGTAGCTATAAAACGTATAGGTATTGTCAGTTCCCTTTTTTTTTTTCCAGAACAGGTTTTAGTATGTATTGCTTGATTTAGAAATTTTCAGTACGCTTTGAACACCGCATCATACACACACAATATATTTCAGAACATTACTCCAAGAGAGGACTCAGCATATTGGGAAGTCAGGTACTGGGTTTTAATTTTCAGGTTGAATAGTTATTTAAAACAGTGAAAATTAAGGTTGGCTTTTTTATTTCTTAATCCTGTTTCTTCTTTTAGGGCTAGACAAATATTGATACACACCACATTCGCAGTTATTGATTTTCTTCATACATTTATTGCATAGTTTTTATTTAATGTTCCACTTAAATTGATTTTTTTTTAAAACTTCTGTGGTTCCATTCAGTTATTGAAGCTTTTATCTAACCACATCATTTTATTTTAGTTTCTATTCCTACTGCTGCTCAGTTGCTATGGAAAATATGAAAGATGTGTCTGTTCCTGTCCCTTCCCCCTCATCCTGCAAGCCAAATTTTCTTTGCAGAAAAATCTGCATCTTCAATTCTTCGGTGTATTGCAGGGAGCAAGAGCCAGACAAACAAGCACACATGCAGAGCAGAGTCATACAAGCTGTGTTTCCTTCGCAGTCCTGGCTAAAATTGCATAAGCAAACTCTCCTCTGAAAAGAAATCCCTTTGACACTGTTTATATACCTTAATATTATGTAACATAAGGATGGTAGCAGCAATGCTGGGAGCTTGCACCTGCTTTCCCCACACCAACAGGTACCGTTTGCCCTTCCCTCACCCTTGGGGGAGCCCCAGGGAGCTGGAGGTGACACACCACGCCACATACCCCTGTTGTTGTCTTTTCTTCCTTGCGCTCCACGGAGGCAGGAGGTGAAGGGCATGTCTCCTTCGTACCCTACGGGCACGACGGCTGTGTCTGCTCCTGCTAGATGACTTCGGCTGTCTTCCCCCTTGGACCCACAGGGAAATTCAAACCCGTGGGTTGGGGCAAGGGGAAGCAGACTGGTGTCTGGTGTCCTGGTTTCAGCTGGGATAGAGTTAACTGCCACGACACTGGCATACCCCTTTAAACGTAGGACTGTAAATGTCTGAATCCTGTAACTTCCCACTTTTTGAGGCACAAACAAAACTCATCCAGTGCAACGCTGAACAGAAAAATGAGCTCAGTTTTTAACATAGTGCTGTCACATAAATAAAATGCTGTTGAGAGAAGTTCTGGGAATGACATGTGGCTCTAGCTGAAGTTAACACCATGTGGAATTATTTGGGTTTGCAACATAGGTATGTTAATTAGGTTTACTGGTTTGGGGTTTTTTTTCACTTTTATCATTCCCAGGCTGAATTAATGGAATTTAAAGAGAAGCAGGAAGAGGAAGCCAGAACAAGAGCACATCAAAATGAACAGAGGAGGTATGATGCAAAAATGCAGAATACACTGTAATTGAATTCCTGTCTGGAAAGGGTCGCAAAATTGCAGGCATTCATGCTTTAGAAGACAATTGCAATGAGGATCCCTGACCTCGCCTCTGGTTTAACTTTGCCTTCAAATGAGTCACTGATACCCATCATTACAACTGCTCGCTGTAATGCAGTATGAGCCAGAGTGCCTTTTTCACTTTATTTATCCTATCAGTGTAGGATACAGCATAGGATAGAAACTGTTAGTAGTGTCATGGGTAACTACTAGTACAGTAGTTTCAGCTGGGAAACATTTTATTCATCCATCTATCTATCTATCTATCTATTTATTTATTTTTACTTTATTTTAAAATGGGCTGCTTTGTCCATGCCACATTTTGTGGTTGACTGTCACTGAGGCTAACAGGCAGAGCTAAACGTGGGATTTGATATCAATATAGATAGAAGCTGCGGTGCAGCAAGGCCTTCTGCAGCTGCATTGCTTTGTGCCCCAGGCTGTGCCCCACTGCTGTCCCCTCTCTGTGCTCAGCAGTTATAATCTTGCACTTCTGTCACTTAACTGACTTTCCATTATCTTGAAGCACAGCTTTATTCTCAGCTTTGTTTTCTGCTGGTAAAAAGAAACAACGCTCAGGCTCAAAAATAAAAACACAATTTGTTTCTTTTTTTATATCATTAGGGAAATATATAAAAAAATTAATTCTGTAGGCAACCACTCTCCATACTGTTTTCATTTCTTTTTTTTCTCTGGCAAAGATATTGAGATAATTACCCATAGAAGTTAATGAAGGATTTTCGATTCAGTCCATCTCATGTCCCTAGATAGAAATAATCCAGTATCTTGCATTTTACATCATTCTTACCCATAGCATTGTAAAACATTAAAGCAACAGTCATGTCTAAGCATGTGTGTCAGTCCTAAGCATTAAAAGGGGAAAAAAAGAAACAGTTTTCAGAAGGTTTGAAAATATTTAAAACAGATTGAGGAAAAGTGTATTTGTTTTTGTGCATGCTTTCCAGATTGATAGAGCAGTACAAGAAAATGCTACAGTTGATTTCAGAGCTGGATGGTAGGGAAAGTTGTCAGCTACACAAATTGTCTCTATTAGTAACAAGCTTAAGTGGGCTTTTTCATTGGCATTAGGAATTACTTCTAGAAACTCTTCTTGTGTACTGAAGGCTGAAAGACTACCTACCTAAGGTGAATTCTCAAAATAGCTAACCTCCCTGGTAAGGTGGGTGGTGGTATGCAAGTCATCTTTCTGTGGAGAATTTTGGTGCATTTCTCACAGCAGGTGAGGTATGCCTTTTAATCACAACGGACTGATTACAGGATAAGGATGCACCTAGTGAACTGAAAATGAAATCCACCCTATCTCATGCCCGTCCATGGTGATGCAGCACAGGCTTGAAAAACATAGGAAGATGGCTATTGAACTGAGAATAGGGAAAGCCACTCACAGAATGTTAAATTTCAAAAGTTTGTGAACTCCTCAGCTACCTTCAGTCATTATTCATTTTTTGTTGTATTTTAAGGGTAAATAATGCTTTCCTGGACCGACTCCAGAACAAAACGCAACCTAATAGCATCTACCAACCTGGATATTCCGGGAGTGTGGACTACCTCAGTAATGGCGCCTGGGTAAGTTTTTGGGTACAGAACATGAAAGCAATGAGATATTGTTTAAAAGTTGACTTTTTCCCCAGATACTATTATTTGTCTGTATGCGTTTAGCCTGCCTGACAGAACTTAGAGTCCTGGCTGGCTGTCTACAATAGCTTTTAAGAAGAAATCCTGTCTTAAATATAAGCTGTTCAAATGAGAGGAGGGAGGAACAGCTGCTCTTGCAGCAGAACTGAGTGGCTCTGCATGCAAGGTGCTTACTGCAAGGAACCACATCCAAGGTACTTCCTTAAGTTCAGAAAAAGGGCAGTGAAATCGTAAGGATTTTTTGAAAGTCTTTAAATGAAAGATGTTTGGAAATGCTGTAAACATTGTAATATGATATTGAAATTAGAGGGGAAAAATTCCATGAAAGATACAGATTCATTTTTTACCCATATAAAATTATGACAAAGACGACCCAACTTTGGGAGTCTACATAGTATTTGTAAGGATTCTTTGAAGAAAAGATATCTTGACTTTAGTCTATTAAACATCCATTAATTTTTTCAGCTGTCCTAATGAGGCATTAATGTGACTTATTTAGAATTGCACTCTTCAGTGTAAAAAAAAAATTACATAGTATTCCCATCATGGAAATGTCCATTAGGTTGAAATTCCATTGCTGAGAGGACCCTAGTGCAGAAATGGAAGATTTACAAAGACTGAGCAGCAAAAGGATGATAGTCTAAGAGAATTTAGTGAATGTGCCAGTGTAGAGAAAGATGTTTAGTTGATAAACCAGAAAAGCTTGAATTGGATTAGTTGAACTGTCTGGTAAGGATGTGTATGTTGGCAGATGAATGCGAGGAAGACTTGGGTTCCAGCATCTACAAAGTCAAGGCATGATTAAGAAGCAGATATTCTTGCTGCTGGAGTTTTCCATATGCTGGAAGTGGAAAAAGAGTGTCTTAATCACTACAAGCTTTGGGCAAGCCCTGGGCCATGGCAGAGGGCTTGGGAACCTTGGACTGAGGCCACCTTTGTGCATAGCAGTTCTCTTGGTCTTGCTGAGAGGAGGCAGGACCTGCCAGCTCAACCTCCCACAAGGTCTGCGGGCAGCTGCTTGGAGAACCAGTTGGTTAGAGGCTTTACTGGTAAGGCCTGTATCACGTGCCAGGCAATCCAGGAGTGGCTGGAAGCCAAACTACAGATGTCCAGGCTAGTAAGAGAATGCGAGTAAGAGAGCGGTCTGTATGGCAGGCCTGAACCACCTGCTGAAGGATGGCATGTCCGCAGATAGCAGAATTAGAGACTTCAGGTGGGACAGAGCCGACTGATACCTAATAAGAGGCAAAAGGTAAACTCTGCTGGATGGGGCCTGGTTTACAAAGGCAGCAAGGGCAGAAATTATTATTTTTATTTCACTTTGTGTCCTTTATCCCAATTTGTAAACTGTTTCCTGATAAACTCAAAAGAACGTCTGTGACACAGCCGAGATCCCCAATATCTAAACTCAAGCATCTCCATCAGAGCACTTGCTGTCACCACTGAAAACCTTGCCATTGTCTGCAGAGGGAGCGGGATTTTGCCTTTAGCAAGATGCCGTATGTCCTCTTCCACAGGGTGGGTGTTGGTACCACCAAATAAGTGCAGTTTTAGCAACAGATGACTCTGTGATGTACACAGGCAATCTATGCTTTTTTTTTAAATATGCAAAGAATGCATCAACACAAATGCAATAAAACCCTGTGTGTAGAAGTGATAAATTTCCTACTCTCATGTTTACTTAATGGGTCCCAAGGAGCCTGCCTTCTGTTGGGTAATGCTAGATTATCCATTTTTCCTTTATGCTGTGATGTGAGATTTGAAGACTAAACAAAGCAGGGAAGAATAAACTATGAAAGAAAATGTCATCATGGAAAGGAATTAAAAATGAGTATTGGTAACGAGCAAGAAAGAAAAATACCTCTCAAAAGATAGGCTGGAGGCTGCAACCTCAGTGTCTTTGATTATACCAAGATTCTTCTCCCTTCCCTTGGGATTTTAAGCAAAAAGAACTGAACTCCAGGTGGGGCTTACAAGTCATGTAGTCTGCAGTGTGGCATTTTACATTACAAGGGAGCTAACTGAAGCAGGTCAGACTATATACTAAGATTAAAAGAAATTTAAAAGGTTCCCAAAGTTAAGACCTGCAGGTAATTTTTGAGCCTGCTCCGTCTGTGCAGTGGCACTGAAGAGGAAATAATTGTTCTCTTTCCCGCTTCTTTTTTTCCTGTTTGAACTCTTTACAGTCACAATGGCTTCACAGTCACAATGGCTTCACACTTAACAGAAACTGAACATCGCACTGTGTTGTCAATATACCTGCTGTACATTTCACTATTATTTCTATTAGCCCGGTTTCCTAAGGAAATGAAGTTTGTATGATCACGCTGTCTGTCTACATGTAATAAGGTTTTCAACCTGCTGGCCAATCTTAGCCAAATTTGAAAGGGAGTATAAGTCTCAAAGATAATTAATTTTCTGTGCGTTTCGTGAAAAGCAGTGGCTGGCAGAGGAGAGACCCCAAAACAGTGCCCCACTCTGAGGGGTGGTGGGAAGGACCTGGGCACTCTGTGCGTTGTTCGGCTGCAGCCCTCTGGCCGATCAGCGTGGGCACAGCTCCAGAGCAGCTGCAGCTCTGCCCTGTTTTCCTGGGGGCTAGGGGCTACAAAAGGGGACATGGTTATCACAGGGGACATGGAGAGGAGGGGGGGGAAGGCGGATTTATTGTGTGTGTCTGTGAAGGGGTGAGGAGAGCAGTTGCATTGCCCAATTGTCCCCTAATCGATAAGAAACCAGTTTTCATTAATTCATCTGCCCTCCAGACATCTTGTGTTTTATTAGGAAAATTTATAAGCTGTTATTTCAAGAAAGATCTTCATGAAAGTAATCTTTTCTCCCTTTTTGATGATAAATGCCAGGGCGCTCTCTGGGTGGTTGTGTGGTTTCCTTTTTTAATGGGAAGACAAATTAATGAATTTCCACTTCTGACTGTGAGCTACTGCACCCTTGAGAGACCATCGACTCTTGTTGTATGCTATCAAGAAAGTTTTGATGTCCTTTGCACTGCCATTGTCTCTAACATAAGGATAAACCTTTTAGGATAAGAGGGTAAAAAAATAACAGTTGTCATTTTGACATCAAAGTTTAATCAATAAGATTTAATCCTTACTCAACTGAAACCTATGACTGAGACAGTATCTGTTCACTGTAATGGCACAAATGATCAGTTTTATTTAAATTTTAAAACACTTCTATTTTTACAGAAGAATAACTTCAAAACAGTTGCACATTTTTATATTCACACCCTCGTGAGATTTGCCCATGTTCAACTACGGAGGGATTTGCAGAGGCCAAGTACTAATGCATGGCAAGCCTGTAACAGAGCCCTTATTTATTTTTTGCATGGAAAAGGAGCACTGTCAAGGACCCTTTTGTCTATTCTATTAATGGGGAGAGGTCATGTGGTGAACATATGAAATTTATATGTCTGCTCTTCTTTAGTGAAATACTAGTTGTCTCGTTGAAACACTCTGAGCTATAGTAAACCCAGAATCTAGAAGGCAACATGACATATTACACCTTCCCGTTTCATGTCTCCATTACACCCGGTGTCATGCATAAGAATGAGAAATGCTCTCTCGGATGCTGACTCTGCTCTTTCAGTGGATGCATAATTCTAGATATTTGTTGTGGGAAGCAACTATGCCCTGAATACACACGTGCAGTGTGACAGGAAACCCCATTCTCTTCCTTTCCCATATGCAGAACAGGAACTCAATGGATGCTGGATAAATCTGTTTTGAGGAAACATGATTTATGGATAAAACTATTTTAAATAAACATGGTTTGTGGGTGAGCACTTGGTTTAGTTCTTGTAGCATGATCCATGGGAATGTTTCTTTGGAGTCTCAACCAGCACTTGATTTATGCTATTTGCTACCAATTTAAGCGGGAGCATGTCATGAAGTTTACTGTTGCACAGCAAAGAAGAACCATAGCTCACAGGTCCCTGAAGTTACAAGGCCAGCACGCATGCCACAATTTTCCATACACAATCAGTCTTTAATGCAGACTTTCATGAGCTTTTAGATGGATAAAGTTGCACTGAAAATGCTGGTTTCCTAGCACAAAGAAAAAGCTTTTATTTAACATGGGAATATTGAGAACAGAATATTTATATAAGGAGGTTCCAGAGTGCAATCCACAATGGTTATGTTTGTTTTAACGAAGAATGTGGTTTGCTAACTTAGCTTTAACCTGGTTAGTCTATGTACAATCTGAGTTGGAAAGATTATTACATTTTTTCCTAAAACTGGTTGTTTTGGGGTTTTTTATTGAGAGTAATGTGCTTGTCTTTCCTGGCAGAAGGATGGCAGAAAATGAATAAACTACTCAGCAGAAGTATCAGCATCGATATAGGAACCTCAGATGAGTAGGTCCAGGCATGCTGTAGCTGAGTTTAATGACTTACCTCTGACAAGGCAGTCAGATAGCATATGCAGATGTGTTCTGCCTGGCTTGACTTTGAGCTCAATCATTCTTTCCTTTGAAAATCTCTTCCTGAAAGAGAATAGTGGGAGTAGGGGGAGGAGCGGAAGAAACTTTTCACTCTTTCAAATTGTGTGAGATCAAGAAAGGATTGAGGCATCTGAAGATATTTGGAACACTTCTAGATTGATTTTTTCCCAGCAAAACCACGATATGTTCATCTCCTGAGTCAATACACCCAGCTATTCATATTGAGTTCAAATCGAAGAAATATTTATTGCTAGAACTGGAATCTTGCAGAAGGGTTTACTTGTTATTTTAAGTGGAGTTTCAAAAGACAGGAAAGGGCACCAAGTCATCAAGAAAGTTCCACAGAACTGGATAACTGTAATTCCTTGCATAAATAAGTGATTATACTGTACATTGTACATTGTACTGTACTAATGCATTTTTTTGTTTTATCCAGGAGTCTTGGAATAAAGGAGGACAATGGTAAGAATAATTTATTTGTTCATTCTTATTAGTACCAATGCTGGTGTTAATTTAGCTTCATATTTGACATTTCATTATGACAGCTTATGTGGTTTCATTCTCAAGTAATATGAGAGGGGATCTTAAAATAAATGCTTTCCAACTCTGTGTTTGGGGCCATGCAATGGCACATACCTATTCTGAAACACGTTCTCGTAAAGAACTGCGGAACGCGTATTTCGAGTCAGAGGAAGTGCTGATGGCATGGAAGGCATCTGCTGGGGGTGCCTTGACATTTAGTGCTAAAACCTCAATACAGCCACGTTCTCTGTGTCGTGGACTGTGAGTGGATAAACCTGCGCAGCTGAGGAATGTGGCTGGAAATGCAGGAGGCAACTTTGCAAACTTTCAGTCGTCTTAAGTGAAAGAGGATGACTTTGTCGTGGGCTGCATTCTTCCTGCTATTTCCCATGAGCAAAAAGGGAGACTATTTGTATCAGTGGAGGCTATCAGTAAAACATCACTATTGAATCAAAGAAATCAGGCCCTCTGTTTTCAAATGACCTTTTCATAAGGCTCACCGCACCTATGTTATTTTCTGAAAGGAGTTCCCTACCCTAATTCCCGGTTCTGATATAAAGATTTGTGCAGAGCCTTTACTTCTAGGCTTGGAGACTTTTGAAGCAAGTTCAGGTACTGACACACATTATTCTTGCCTTAGGAGATGGCTTTGACATAACTCTTTTTAGAGAGCTAGGATTTTATAAAGAGGAATTTAAAAAAATCAGACTTTAAAAAGCCCCTTGCTTTCAACCCTTCTCCCACAAATGCAGATATTTTTCTGTGACTTTCTTCCTCATTTTCTGCTCCAACAGTTATTTTAGTATTTTTGCAGCAGGGTTGTATTCTGAAGACCGTATCTAAATAATATTGTCGACGTCCCATGAGTTGTCTTTTCAGTTTTATGAAGAGTAAAATTGTTATTAAAAATTAGCTTTAATTCACTGAAGAAATGACAACTAATAGATAAAGGCAGTTCCCCACAGGGGAAGAAATGGCCATCTTTTGCAGCCCGCAATACTATTAGGTTTTGTAAACTGTGGGCAGCTGAAGGAGTTCAACGCATTGGATTCTTTGTTGTTTTTCACAATATCTACAATACTAATAATACATTCACATATGAACTGTAAAAGAATTATGGATGGGTGTACTTTTTTAAGCCTTGTTTTACTGTTGTTTTGAAAACACTTTTCAGCTTGCTACATTAATATATTGTTCAAAGAGTTATTAATATGTCTGCAGATAATTAGGACATTTTGTGAATTAAATTTACAAAAAGATAGAAATCCCTTCATGAAGGCTTTACATAATTAAGGGCTAAAACCTGTTGGAAGAAAAGGGAGACTTTATTTTCCAGTGGATTTAATCCTAGAGAAGTTCACTTTGATTTTTGTTTTTGCTGCAAAAGATAATTTTTAATTCTGTTTTCTCCCTCTTGTTACAGTGTATTGGAGAAATAGTCACTTTTATCTGGCCTAGGCCAAATGACCTTGTAAAAGCTCCAAGAAAGCGCTCTTTTATCATTGTGATTTTTTTTCTTACCCTGACTTCAGCTTCACACCCACTTTGTGAGCAATGTGCAGAGACTGGTTTCTAGCTGTCATTATTCATGCATATTTGAAGCAGCTGATTATGAAAGTCCTATTTAATTTTTAATAAGAGAATGTGTCATTTTTTTTCATAGATTGTTTTGCCTCTTGCAGAATGTAATTATCCCAGTCTTTGGGATCTCAGGAAAAGAAGACATTAGTGGCTGCAGAAGCTGCAGTAATATCTGTGTTTACCTGCTGCTCTATACCCAGCCAAAAACGTCTCAGAGACTTGAACTAAAGAAGCAGATACAGGGTTTTCTTTTGGCATGGGAAGGAGAAGTGTTGCTGGTTTGGGGTTTTTTTGTTTTGTTTTGGTGGGGATTTTGTGGAATTGTTTTACTATTGTATTCAACAGCAGACACTCAGGAAGAAACAGATGTGTGTATTGTAGACAGGATATTTTAAATATATTCTTAGAAAAATACAGCACGTGAAAGAAGTAAAACTTGAAATAACACTGAAACGTATTCAATCTCTCCCATGTCTTTTGTGATATGATATACCAGTTTTTCACTTTGCCTGTTTTACCTTGGTAACTTCTGTTACATGAGTGGGGAAGACTACTGCAAGGTTAGCTTTAGTTTCTTGCTTTTCTTTGTCCCTCTAGTCTAATGGAATTTAATTTATATCTCCCTGTTTCTGCAGACATCAACGTTTTAATGCTTTCCAAAAGTCAGATGGATGACCAAGATATTTCTAATGGAAAAGAAGGGTCCACAGTACATGTCAGATAAACCATGCAGACAAGAAAAAGTATCTGCAGCATTTACAAGTACATCTTAGGCAAAGTTAAATGTTTCCTGAGCAGTTCTTTTCAGTGTGCAGACATGCCATGATGTTTTTCCATCACCCTTGCAGTATGGAAACTTCATAATGGATCACCTGAAGTCTTCTTTTGAACCATGGATGTTGCTATGTTTGCGTTCCCCTCTGGGACTCTCTGCAGTTGCCCTTGGCTCTCTTTGCCTCAAAGAATCACTCAAATCTCTCATACTACTAGCTAGCTGATGTTAATAGGAAATGCCGGAGATCTTGGCAATGCTCAGCCTGTTTTTTAAGTATCTGACACTGGGAAAATTCCTTGGGAAGACTTTTGCATACCTACACAATGGCACTGTGTTGCAAGTGGTACTTGGCTGTGCTATCGGACTGCTGCTTTGGAAATTAAATTCACATCTTCCTCCAAGAACTCCCTCACCCAGCCTCCTGTAGTAGATATCAGGGCTGGGGCTAAATGTCTGCAGAGTTGGATATACGTACATGCATGCACATATACTTTAAAGGAAATGTCTTTGCTTTAATCAGATCCTTGTATTGTACTCTAATCAGACTAAGACTTGTAGGTGGTCTTTTTGAAGTAGTGAACCTGCAGCTTCTCCGCACTTGACGTACGATACCCCTAGACCCCGCTGACAAAGGCTGAGTGGGAGGGGAAGTCACCATGGTCACTGACAAGGTAAAATTCAGTGTGATCATGTTGCTGTGTTTCTATATCCAAAGAAAAAGAAGAACTTTTTATTAACCTGCTACTTTCACATTCACGAACAGTGATGGCAAGTCACCTTGAGTAACCTCTTCCATTAAGCTTGTCTGCTTTCTTTTGGCTGTCTTCAAAGATGAAACTTGATCACAGTCTTCAAAGTGCTTCCCCTTATCCAGCATTTCAATCTCTTGTTTGAAATGCTCTCTACAAACTATTTCAGACATTAACTATTCCAGCCCTTTTTAATGGCGAAGTATCTGAATTTTTCCTCTCCTATCTTTCTGAACAGAACAAACAAATCTATATGAACAGTGGCCCAAGAAGTATCTTTGAGAGCCATGGTCTGCAATGGAGATGATAAGAAGTTATATGCATCCACGAATTGATGTTAGCAGGATGTCTGGAAAATGCTGTTCTTATCCTGTTGGAAAGCTTCCAGTATCTCAGAATTACCACCTCCCCCCACACACATCCTGACCAAACTTTAAGCTTGAAAGCAAAGGGGTGTTATGATATCTCTTTAAGGGGGTTATAATGAAATGAACTGGCGATAGACTGGGAAAATGGCTTCATGTCTGTCGAGAGTTAGGAACTGGTAGTTGGGTGTGTTTGCTATCTATCTGTTAGAGTAAACCTATGATAAAGGTTTTCAAATACAAATAAGTTCCTCTAGTTATAACTTACACTGACTGAATTAATTATCTGTTATGCAGTGGCATAAAACCAGATTTTATTACTATATAACAGTAAATGGAGCTTTGTGGTTTTTGTTTTGAAAATTGTTGTTGTCTCAATATAATCTGCACTGGTGATCTCCTTGCTATTTCAGAAACAAACCTTCCAACAGGGAGTGGTATGGGGCTGGAAGTTGCAAACCCCCTTGCTTTTTCATTGCTGAGACAAATTCATTTTAACAAACTGACTAAACCATTATGATCAGCTATTCTGAATTGCGATATAACTTGACAGCAAGATTCCTATGTTTAGATTTTATGGTTTGCCTAAATCAGAAACTACCTTCCTATGAAGAAATGCAATGTTCATTTAAGGAGCTACAAGATTGATTCTCCATTACGTACCTAAAAGTTGTTCCAATGGTTTAACTATCCCTGCTTTTAAAAATATCTGCCTAACTCCTAGTTCAAACTTGCCAAGTTTCGGGTATCTGTTACTCAATTTTCTTAACCACTTGCCTGGTAAATTGAAGAGTTTTCTGCTCTTGGGACTCTTATTTTTTTCAATATGTATATTTGGACAGCTTCATTCAATTTGCAGTCCTTGTTCAGCTTTTAGTCTTAAAAATATCCCAGATTTACAGAAAGCCTCAGATGTGATAGGATTCAGTGTAAGTGTATCTTCTTTTTGGTATGTGCCCCACTACCCAGACACTGAGGCAGAATATTATTAGCTACTAGAAAGGGAGCTAATCCATAGCTTACATTTTATGGTACTCATCCATGTTCAGTTCACACCTCTGCTTCAAGGAATCCAAATCCTTGTCTCCTGTCTTGGAGAATATCTTAACCACCAGGCTCTTCAGTGTAGTTCTCAGCACCCAGGCTGTGATGGCTCTTCTGCTTTATGCAAAAGAATAGAAATTCGTGTGAAGTGGGAAGGCACATCATAGCTTTATCTAGCCCAAGAGCTGGATGTTCCTGCTATGGCCCATGCCATGTATCTGCTCCCCATCTGTCATGGTTTAACCCGGCAGGCAGCTAAACACCACACAGCCAGTCGCTCACTCCCCCCCGCCCGGTGGGATGGGGGAGAGAATCAGGGAATGTATTGGGTTTGCGTGGCAAGGTTTTGGTAGCGGGGGGGGCTATAGGGGTGGCTTCTGTGAGAAGATGCTAGAAGCTTCCCCTATGTCCGATAGAGCCAATGCCAGCGGGTTCCAGGATGGACCCGCCGCTGGCCAAGGCCGAGCCCATCAGCAACAGTGGTAGTGCCTCTGGGATAACATAGTTAAGAAAGGGAAAAGAAGTTACAGGGGGGTAGCAGTTGCAGTGAGAGAGAGGAGTGAGAAGATGTGAGAGGAACAACTCTGCAGACACCAAGGTCAGTGAAGAAGGAGGGGGAGGAGGTGCTCCAGGCGCTGGAGCAGAGATTCCCCTGCAGCCCGTGGGGAAGACCATGGTGAGGCAGGCTGTCCCCCTGCAGCCCATGGAGGTCCACGGTGGAGCAGATATCCACCTGCAGCCCGTGGAGGACCCCATGCTGGAGCAGGTGGATGCCCGAAGGAGGCTGTGACCCCGTGGGAAGCCCGCACTGGAGCAACTCCTGGCAGGACCTGCGGACCCGTGGAGAGAGGAGCCCACGCTGGAGCAGGTTTGCTGGCAGGACTTGTGACCCCACGGGGGACCCACGCTGGAGCAGTCTGTTCCTGAAGGACTGCACCCTGTGGGAGGGACCCATGCTGGAGCAGTTTGTGAAGGACTGTAGCCCGTGGGAAGGACTCACGTTGGAGAAGTTCATGGAGGACTGTCTCCCGTTGGAGGGACCCCACGCTGGAGCCGGGGAAGAGTGTGAGGAGTCCTCCCCCTGAGGAGGAAGGAGCAGCAGAAACAACATGTGATGAACTGACTGCAACCCCCATTCCCCGTCCCCCTGTGCTGCTCGGGGTGGGAGGAGGTAGAGAAAATGGGGAGTAAAGTTAAGCCCGGGAAGAAGGGAGTGGTGGGGGGAAGGTGTTTTAAGATTTGGTTTTATTTCTCATTATCCTGCTCTGATTGGTCTAGTAATAAATTAAACTAATTTTTCCCCAAGTCGAGTCTGTTTTGCCTGTAACGGTAATTGCTGAGTGATCTCCCTGTCCTTATCTTGACCCGTGAGCCTTTCGTTTTATTTTCTCACCCTGTCCAGCTGAGGAGGGGAGTGATAGAGCAGCTTTGGTGGGCACCTGGCATCCGGCCGGGGTCAACCCACCACAGGGAAAAAAAGTAAAATTCGTGGGTTCAGATAAAGACAGTTTGATAGGACAGAAAAGGAAGGGAGAATAATAATAATGATAAAAGAATTAGAAAATACAAAACAAGTGATGCACAATGCAATTGCTCACCACCTACTGACTGATGCCCAGCCAGTTCCCGAGCATCAGCCCACGGCCAGTTTTCCCCCTAGTTTATACACTGACCATGACGTCATATAGTATGAAATATCCCTTTGGCCACTTTGGGTCAGCTGTCCTGGCTGTGTCTCCTCCCAACTTCTTGTGCCCTTGCCCCCCCCAGCCTCCTTGTTGACAGGGCAGTATGAGAAGCTGAAAAATCCTTGACTTAGAGTAAACACTGCTTAGCAACAACTAAAACATCAGTGTGTTCTCAACATTTTTCTCATCCTAAATCCAAAACACAGCACTATACCAGTTATTAGGAAGAAAATTAACTCTATCCCAGCTGAAACCAGGACACCATCGTAGTCTTTCCTAAGGGCTCCCTCACATAGCACACTCGCTCCTTTACACTTCCAGATAATTGTTTTCTCTAGTTCTGCTCCTGGAGTACAGGCTCTCTGGCAGAAATCCCTTTCACTCCCTCTGTTAAGCATTCCTCCTCCTTTCCCTTCAGTCATGCCCCCTTTCTTGTTAAATCCCTCTGCTTCACCAGCTGAATTGAATCACGTGCCTGTAATCTGTGGATTCTTCTTCAGCACTCTTGACTCCTTCATCAACAGACTCTTTCTCTGCTCTATCTTATCAAAGAACAAATGGACAAAATACTGTTGCTATTTGCTGCTTCAACTTAACTTTTTTCTTTTGCAATCATTTCTCTCTCCTTTCTGAGAGGCAGATGTGTTTTCCTGACTCCTCTCTATGTCCCCTACTTATCCCATCCTCTCCCATCTTGGTATGGGGCTGCATCAGGAAGAGCATTGCCAATGGGTCAAGGGAGGTGATCCTTCCCCTCTACTCAGCACTGGTGAGACACACCTGGATTGCTGGGTCCAGTGCTGGGCTCCTCAGTATAAGAAGGACATGGACATGCCGGAGTGAGTCCAGCAAAGGGCCAAGAAGATGATGAAGGGACTGGATCATCTTTGATATGAGAACAGACTGAGAGAGCTGGGACTGTTCAGCCTGGAGAATATAAGGCTCAGAGGGATCTTATCCATGTGGGTAAATATTGGAAGAGGGGGAGTAAAGGAGATGGAGCCAGGCTCTTCTTGGTGCCCAATGACAGGACAAGAGGCAATGGGCACAAATTAAAATACAAAAAATTCTGTCTAAACACACAAACCCCCTTTTTCGTACTGTGAGGGTGGTCAGGCACTGGCACAGGTTGCCCAGAGAGGCTGCTGAGCCCCCATCCTTGGAGATATTCAAAACCAAACTGGATAGTCCTGAGCAATCTGCTGTAGATGATCTTGCTCTAAGCAGGGATGATGGACTAGATGACCTCCAGAGGTGCCTGTGAACTTCACCTGTCCTGCGGTGATCTCCTAATCTGTCCATGGCTATTTTCATCTTCTGCTATCACTCATTTCTTTCCTCAGCCCACATTTTCCACTTTCAGCTCACAATCCAAGAAACAATTGTTGTTTCATCTTGCAGACATAAGCCAAAATTTTTGTACCCCAATCAATTTTAACTGCTTCCAACCCTCTTTTTTTTTTTTAATTTTTTAGCTTGTTTACAGTAATTCTACACTTTTTAAATTAATTTTTTAAGAAGTAGTTTAAATCAATATCTCAAATTATTTCTTTTTCTCTAAGTCTTGGAGTTGACCCTTTGTTTTCACCCTCCTTTCTTGTTAGCAACAGCCAGTCCTGGCCCTCTCAAGCTCTGCCCATGGTGGCCCTCCTCCAGCTCTCTGCTTGCTCCCTCGGGCAGTTCTGGATAGCTCTGCAGGACCCTGGATGCCAGCTTCAGTACATCTGAGGTCTGAACTGCTCACATCCCTCCCTCGCCTGTGGAGGAGGAAGCTGTAAGTGTGTCTCGTTACCTGGAATAAACGCTTTCTCTTGTCCTGGCCTCAAAGGAGTCACCTCAGTCCCAGCAATCATGGGCAGGTACTCAGCAGATGCTGACACTGTTAGTAGAGGGGGAGCACTCACTGTGACTGGGGCTGGGTACAAATGCAAGCTTGAAGATGAGAGAAAATTCACTTGAGCTTCTTCAGTCTCTCATTAAAGGCCTTCCAAATTTCAAACCATTCTAGGGATCTCATCTGAACTCTCACCAGTCTGCTCTCATTAAAAAAGGGTGGGTTTCTTTCTTGCCAACATTAATTCATTTTTTATTTCACTTATAGTCCACATTCTCTGTTCCTAGCTGTTTGATCTTTGCACCTAGCTCTTTAATTAAAAGAAGGCAAGCCCAGATTTTCCTGCTGTCTGGACCGCTCTCTAGAAGCTCTCTTTATCTCTCACTCAGTTAGTGCCAACCACAGCCTTTACCACCAATTTCTTTTGCCTTCCCTCCCAATCCATGAAATCCTCTGAACTACATTTGAATAAGAAAACCCTACCAGAAATGTTGTTTTTGAAAGATCATTTCCATTTAGTATTTTCTTTTAAAATCTCTCTAGTAAATTTTTAATTTGCTTACCTAGACTTTGAATTTTGAATAGTTCTTTTTTTTTAAATGAGAAAGTCATATGGCCTTATATAACTCTGCTATTTTTAACAAATGCACGTTTTGTCAGACTAGTAATCCCACCAAAAATGCAACTTATTTATCTTTAAAGTTTTATCTTTCATTAAACCATGTTGTCTGGTATTGATTATATTGTTCACCCTTAATTCTTTATTGAGTGCATCCTAGTTTGCCTTCCTGAGATTTTGCCCTGGGTAAGCATTAAATTGACAGACCTATAGTTACATTTTCAGACCATTATCCTTTGGAAATATTGAAAAATTTGTTTCCTGTCTTCTCTGTTCAATCTTTTGGACAGTCACCATATCTCAGAGGACTTACTTACCCAGTATCCTACTTTGAAAACAGCAGTTTAACAATCTTATCAGTTAATATGTCCACAGCCAATGGTCCAAGTTTTCTGCTTTGTTGATGTTTAGTAACCAACTGCTTTACTAAAGGAATAAAAAATATGTATTTCCCTATTCTAATCTGGAAATAGTCATCTGTCCATTTCCCAAAAATAAGTAAGAATTTATTTTATGACCAGAAGTGAGGATTTTACACTTTTGCCTCCTCTTTGGCACAGTGTTTGTTAATGAGCTAATCTGTGGTGGTGGCAGAGTTTCTTTGCTGGTGCTCCTTCTCTTAGATACTTTGGTCTCTGCCTAGAGTGGGGTGTTTCCCTGGAGGTAGGCATGTAGTAGCAGTAGCCCTGAAAATCATAGAATCATGGAATAGTCTGGGTTGGAAGGGACCTCTAAAGGTCATCTAGTCCATACCCCCTTCAATGAGCTGGGACATTTTCAATGAGATCAGGTTGCTCAGAGCCCCATCCAACCTGACCTTGAATGTTTCCAAGGATGGGGCATCTACTACCTCTCTGGGCAACCTGTGCCAGTGTTTCACCACCCTCATTGTAAACAATTTCTTCCTTATATCTAGTCTAAATCTACCCTCTTTTAGTTTAAAACCATTACCCCTTGTCCTATCACAACAGGCCCTGCTAAAAAGTTTGTCCCCATCTTTCTTAGAAGCTCGCTTTAAGTACTGAAAGGCCACAATAAGGTCTCCCTGGAGCCTTCTCTTCTCCAGGCTGAACAACCCCAAATCTCTCAGCCTTTCTTCATAGGAGAGGTGTTCCATCCCTCTGATCATTTTTGTGGCCCTCCTCTGGACCTGCTCCAACAGATCCATGTCTTTCCTGTGCTGGGGACCCCAGAGCTGGCTGCAGTACTCCAGGTGGGGTCTCAGCAGAGCAGAGTAGAAGGGGAGAATCACCTCGACCTGCTGGCCGTGTTTCTTTTGATGCAGCCCAGGATATGGTTGGCCTTCTGGGCTGCAAGTGCACATTGTCAGCTCATGTCCAGCTTTTCCTCCACCAGTACCCCCAAGTCCTTCTCGGCAGGGCTGCTCTCAATCCCTTCATACCCCAGCCTGTATTGATACCAGGGGTTGCCCTGACCCATGTGCAGGACCTTGCACTTGGCCTGGTTGAACCTCATGAGGTTCACATGGGCCCACTTCTCGAGCTTGTCCAAGTCCCTCTGGATGGCATCCCATTTCTCAGGCTTGTCAACCGCACCACTCAGCTTGGTGTCATCTCCAAATTTGCTGAGGATGCACTTGATCCCGCTATGTCATTGATGAAGATATTGAACAGTACTGGTCCCAATACAGGGACACCACTCATCACCGATCTCCATCTGGACATTGAGCTGTTGACCACTACCCTCTGGATGCGACCATCCAACCAATTCCTCATCCACCGAACAGTCCACCCATCAAATCCATAGAGAAGGATGTTGTGGGGGACTGTGTCAAAGGCCTTACAGAAGTCCAGATAGACGACATCTGTAGCTCTTCCCTTGTCCGCTGATGTAGTCACTCCATCATAGAAGGCCACTAGGTTGGTCAGGCAGGACTTGCCCTTGGTGAAGCCATGCTGGCTGTCTCGAATCACCTCCCTGTCCTCCATGTGCCTTAGCATAGCTTCTAGGAGGATCTGTTCCATGATCTTCCCAGGCACAGAGGTGAGGCTGACAGGTCGGTAGTTCCCAGGGTCCTCCTTTCTACCCTTTTTAAAAATGGGTGCAATGTTTCCCTTTTTCCAGTCACCAGGGACTTCACCTGACTGCCATGACTTTTCAAGTATCATGGAGAGTGGCTTGGCAACGACATCAGCCAATTCCCTCAGGACTCTGGGATGCATCTCATCAGGTCCCATGGACTTAGGTATTTTCAGGTTCCTCAGGTGGTCACGAACCTCATCTTCTCTTACAGTGGGAGGGCCTTTGCTCCCCCAGTCCCTGTCTTGTGGTCCATCCACTCGAGAGGTGTGGGAGGAGAGGTTGGCAGTGAAGACTGAGGCAAAAGAGTTGTTGAGTACCTCAGCCTTCTCCTCGTCCGTTGTTACCAGTTTGCCAGCCTTCCTCATCAGTGGGGGTACGCTTTCTTTGACCTCCCTCTTCTGGCTGACATACCTGTAGAAGCCCTTATTATTATTCTTTGCATCCCTTGCCAAGTTGAGCTCCAGCTGTGCCTTGGCCTTCCTGACCCCATCCCTACACAACCGGGCAGCGTCCCTATACTCTTCCCTGGATAACTGTCCCTGCTTCCACTGCCTGTGCATTTCCTTCTTGCCCTTTAGTTTGACCAGCGGGTCTTGACTCAGCCATGCTGGTCTCTTGCCTTCCTTTCCTGATTTCTTACACCTGGGGATCGAGAGCTCTTGCACTCTATGGAAAGAGTCCTTAAAGATCTGCAAGCTCTGTTCTGCTCCCTTGTCCCTGAGGGCAGTTTCCCAGGGGGTATTGACTGACTCCTTGAAGAGCTGGAAGTTTGCTTTTCTAAAATTCAGGGTCCTGACTTTACTCTTTGCCTGACCCATATCCCTCAGGACTGCGAATTCCACCAATGCATGATCACTTTAGCCCAGGCTGCCTCCAATCTTGACATCACTGGTTAGCTCACTTGCGTTGGTGACCAACAGGTCCAGTAACGCATCCCCTCTGGTAGGGCTGTCTATTACCTGGCTTAAGAAGTTATCCTCAATGCATTCCAGGAGTCTCCTGGAATAGCTCGCCATGCTACTTTTGCAGCACATGTCAGGGTGGTTGAAGTCCCCTAGCAGGATGAGAGCCTGTGAGCACGATGCCTCCTGTAGCTGGAGTAAGAAGGCTTCATCAATAGGCTCCCCTTGATGTAGAGGGCAACTCGTCTGCTCCTCCTTCCTCGCCTGTCCCTTCTGAACAGCCTGTAGCTATCGACAGCCACACTTCAGCTGTGGGATCCGTCCCACCAAGTTTCAGTAATGGCAACTAGGTTGTAGCTTTCTAGCAGCACGGTGGCTTCCAACTCCTCCTGTTTGTTTCCCATGCTGTGTGCATTGCTGTAGAAGCACTTCAGCTGGGCTGTTGGCCGTGTCACCTTCTTAGAAGAACACCCTTTAATTCCTTTGAGGTATTTCACTGGTGTTTCCCTGTTGGCTCCTATTACCCCAGGACCCCCTGGCTCATCTCCATAAGACTTCAAGTGTGCTCCAGTGTACCTAGCACGTCTCAGAGCAACAAGCTGAGGGCCCTCGCTAGCACCCCGTCCCTCTAATCTTGGTGTGTCATCCCACAGCTTGCCACGGGCAAGCCTGATTTTATCCCCCTTCCCCTTCAAGTCTAGTTTAAAGCTCTGTCAATGAGCCCTGCTAGCTTGTGAGCAATGATCCTCTTCCCCCTTTGAGAAAGGTGAATCCCATCCGACACCAGCAAGCCTGGTGCCGTGTAGACCATCCCATTATCGAAAAACCCAAAATTGTAGCGGTGACAGCAGCCACGGAGCCATGTATTAATAGACTGGGCCCGTCTGTTTCTTCCAATGTCACTGCCCGCAACTGGAAGGAGAGAGGAAAAAATAATCTGTGCTCCAGATTGCCTTACCAACCGTCCCAAGGCCCTGAAGTATCTTTTGATTGCCCTTGGACTACATGTTGTGGCTTCATCGCCACCCACATGGAAGAGCATGTGTGTGACCCTGGCCCCTTAACAGGAGACATACTCCAGTGCCAGCGATTCCCAAACGCCTCTTGGGTTACAGATGTTCCCAGAGGCTCTGTTTTCACAAGCCGTGGTACATGACTGGTGACCACTGGAGAAGCAAGGTATCTCATTTTTGTAAAATTTGATCCTTGCAGCAGATGATAAGCTTTTAGTAGCCACCCTCCATACTTACTCCACCAAGGAAAAGATTAAATCTTGGATTACAAAGGCAAAAACAACGTTATAAAAAGAGGAAAATAACAAATGCAGTCTTGGTGTATCCCTGGTACCAAAGCTCTCATCTAACTGTCACTTCAAAGCTTCGAGTAATACTATGGCCCAGCAGCCAAGAGGAAAACAGCCAGGTCTACTCTTCATCACCGTCTTCTCAGTTACAGCTTAATGTAGATTCCCCTATGTTATTTCAGTTTTGCTCTGCTTTTGTGGAGATACTCTATTACTATTGACTCTCTTTTTAAAAAAAAAAAAGGTGCAAAAGCCTTGTTGGAATGCTTGTATCTTGATTTGTATTTGTTTTGTTGATCTACCAAGTGAATTGCTTCCTCCTTCTTCATGGAGAGTCTGGGAAACAGATGTTGTGCTGTTGTAGCACATCTTGAAGGTCAGCAATTGCTGGCACAGCAAAGCAGAGACTAGAGCCTTCAATCCTAGAAATTGGACTACTTCTCTTTATTCACGTACCTGATCCAACCCCATTTAAATAAATCAAAAAGACTTGCTACAATGAACTAATCTGGGCCTTTTACTGGAGATTAAGGTAAGTGGACTGCAACTGTAAAGCTGTAATACATGAGAAATTTTCTTAGGTAAATTTCACCTATTTTGCCCAATTTCTTTTTAACCTGAATAAAATGGCAAAAAAAAACCCCAAAACCACAAACCCAAACCACAAACTCAAACCAAACTAAAATAAAACAAACTGTCTTTTTTTTTTTTTCCCCCTCCAGAGAGAAGAAATGATTGAATTTGATAGGCTGGAAATTTTTTTGGATTAGCCTTTATTTTACATGACTTTTCAGAAGTTCTGCAGTACCTTGTCACACTGGATCAATTCTGATGAATTCTCTGTTCTCTTGAACTTTTATATTTTCTATATGTCAGATCAAAACTCGAAGTGCCAATTACTTTACTCTTTAAATCAATGTCTCTCTTGGCTCTCCTTCAAAAAAAAACCTGTATGAAGCACTGATTCATTCCGCTTTCTCTGTTTAATCTGGGAAAATGCATTGCTCGCTCTTTGTACCCTGGCAATTGTCTCCAGCAGAAGGCAATGGGAAATATTGGAGTTGAAAGAGGTTAAACTGATAGGAAAGAAACTCAACCATAAAGATAAAATAGTTTAATCAACAGAGTCAATGTAATTATTGCCTTACAAGTTGCAGCTCCTTTTGACTTCAAGTGGGATAGCCAGCACTTGGGTCTCCTGCAGGTTAGCTCTCTGGTGTCACAAAACGGACATGCAAAATGGACAGCTTTTAAGACTTGGGAGTGGGTATGTGGGCTCATGAACTAGTATTGAAAACAAATGCTACTGTGTTAGCATTTTGCAAAATCTATGATTCATAGAGGATATCTTTCTTACTGGTTCTATTTTCAATTTAACATAGGTAACAGTAATCTTTATAGTGGTCTTTTAATGTTGTGAGGCAGAATAAACTGAAAAGCTAGGTGGAATGTGAATAGGGAGGTGGTACAAATAGACCACATGTTAGGTTTGTAGTTTGCATGTGGAGAGGAGAAGCGAACACAACTTGGTCCTGCAGAGGCAGTTTATTTTCTGTTCCAAGGAGTGTCTTACTGAGGGAAGGATTCAGTTTTCTGAACTGTCTGGAGAGCAGATCTGTGGGGCCATCTGGTAGGGGATCTTTGACACCTAAGATGAATCAGCCTCTGAGGATGCCTGTCTGTCTTTGCTGTCTATGGAGAGAACACAAATGATCACTACAGACTATGTTCCTAATTTTTGGGTGACATGAATCCCAACTATAACAGCCTAAGCACCAAGAAAAGTGTTTTACTTGCAGCATATTCCCATAGGTGCAACTATATGGGTAGTCTTGGGGCCTTTTTAAAAAATTGCTTTCACAAATAAACACAAGGGTTTTCCATGAGGTTACAGTACTCCACACTTCAGTCTGTCAGTTACCACAAATCGGTCTTTCAGGCAAATACAGGGATCACAGTTTAAAATGGAGGCCTCAGTACTCATTGATATCTATTAGCTGAAATTATATTTTGATATTTGTGGCAGTCTAAGCTTAAGGGTTGTTGAAGGGTCAACTGAGATTAGAAGCTTATTGTGTGAGCACACAGTGCTGTGCATTGCTGTTCACTGAGAGTCTCTGAACCAAAAAGGCTTTGTTTAAACAGGCAAGGCAAGAGGGTAGGGGGAAAAGGAATATAATATATGAACAGAGTGATGGCTGGCAAACAACAAGTGACTTCTGAGGTTGTCCTGGTTTCGGCTGAGACAGAGTTAACTCTCTTCTTAGTAGCTGGTACAGTGCTGTGTTTTGGATTTAGCGTGAGAACGATGTTGATAACACGCTGATGTTTCAGTTGTTGCTAAGAAGCGCTTATCTTAAGCCAAGGACTTTTCAGTTTCCCATGCTCTGCCAGCAAGCAGGTGTGCAAGAAGCTGGGAGGGAGCAGAGCCGGGGCAGCTGACCTGAACTAGCCAAAGGGATATTCCATACCATGGAATGTCATGCCCAGTATATAAACAGGGGGGAGTTGGCCGGGAGGCGCGGATTGCTGCTCAGGCATCGGTCAGCAGGTGGTGAGCAATTGCATTGTGCATCACTGGGTTTTTTTCTCCCCCCCCCTTCCTTTTTTTGTTATATTCCTTTTCATTACTATTATTATTATATTTCATTATTACTATTGTTAGTATTATGTTTTACTTTAGTTATTAAACTGTTCTTATCTCAACCCATGAGTTTTACTTTTTTTTTCCTTTCCTTCTCCTCACCCCACTGGGAGGGGGAGGGGGAAGCGGCTGCGTGGTGCTTAGTTGCTGGCTGGGGTTAAACCACGACCCAGGTACCTTTTTTAATTATTTAATTCTTAAGGAGTTCATTAGAGAGGATTAACTAAACAAAGAAAATAAGGGAAGGTGAAGAGGAACCTGGGGTGATTAATGTGGGGCAGAAGAAGGCAGAGGAGCTTGTAGTTGAAGTGAAATGATTGTGGAGACAGTATGTGAGCAGCCAGCCAGCTTAAAAGCTTTTGTGGTCCCAGGAAGGTGGCATCTCCCTGGAACTGCCTTCCATCAAGTCTACATGGCTTGAGGGGTAGAAACAAATTACTCTGGGGACAAAATGCATTGAGAGAAATGGCTCAGGGTACCATGGTTGTGCTAGAGTTGGAGGGGCACCACTCAATATCTCTGGAGTGGGATTGCCTGAGTGGGGAGCTCTGACTATGGCTAACTGGCATTTTTCTGTTTCTTCCCTTTCTATAGCCTGCAGAGATGCCTCTGCCATTGATGGGCTTTCATTCACGTCCCAACTAGGAGGCACCTAGGCAGGGTCAGGCCCTGAGAAGATGATGCGTTATGACTTTATTGTTGCTAAAAAACCTTTTCATCCCTGAGCCACCTTGCTTCACTCAACTGCTGTTTGTCAGGCATCTGTTTCAACGGGACCACAACACCCGTAAGTACCTAGTAGTAGTACGGAGGTTTATGTCACTTGATACACTATTTCATCCTAAAGGCAATATAGACCACACAGGCCTCTAAGATACCTTGAATCTGACAGTGTTTTATATAAATATGTATGGTCAGATCATAAAGAGGGGTAAATCAGCATAGCCTCAGTGAAATTGGGTCCTTTAAACTGCACATGAATTACATATCAGTGCGAGCAATCCTGAGCAGCTGAGTCTCATGCATTGTGAAGGAGCCGCACAGCTGGCTCCGGGCAGGCTGGGGGATTTGCAGACACCCCCTATGGCAGATTGGGCTGGCAACAGACTTAATCCTGGGAATCCTTTCAGCAAGCTGCAGCCTATTGCTACCGCACCTCCTTGCACCTCCTAAACACACCAACTGTGCATCTGCTGCGGATGCCAAAGCAGCGCAGTCGTGCACATCAGTAAAGGAGATATTGGAGATGCCCGGCAGGGTCAGCGATATGCCAAGCCACTGCCTGATCTCAGTTACAGCTAAAGCCCACAGATGAAGGCAGAACCAGCTCACTGTGTTTAATTGCAAAAGGACATTAACTGCAGAGCTGTGAGACCAAAGATTTGGCTGTTATGTTCAACCCTTCCACATGTCAGGGAAAAAGGCCGGTAGTACTATGTGCTAATAGCTCCCAGTAGCGACGAGTTAGTCTTTTCCTTGGACACTTCCTTGCTAATGGATCTATGAAGCATTTTCCTACTATAATAGGGTACAGTTAACCTGTCAAAGGTGGTCGTCTGTGCCAAAGCCTATTCAAAGCGGTTCTACAAATATTGTGTTCAATGGTTTCGCCAAGCTCCCAGCAAATGGTTAATCATTCATTCACCAAAGGTTGCATTCCTCACGTGTTAAGGGACCAGTAAAAGTCTACCATAAACTTTTATAACGAGCTTCTGTACTGAGTATTCAGCAGTCTCACTTTCTCTGTTACCTGGCCTTGCATGTGTATGGATCAGACCCAGTCTGTTCTGGGGTGCCCATGTCTGTCGCTAGGAACAGATCATGCTGGAATTTATTAATCCACTTTGCTCAGCTCTGCCACCGTGGTCGGCACTGCAGCATTAGTTGTGTTCGCTCAGTACTTCCACTTCTTATTGAGTGATGATTACATCTGAGCAGCAGGGACCAGTGAGTCATCAAAGGGTATAAATTCCAGGTTCTGTTTAAATGTTAAAAAGGTGGTAAATGCATGATATATGAACTGCTAAAATCTTCTACAGTTGGGAAAGCAGTATGCTATAAACAGGATTTATTTTCAATATATTAAAAAATTTCTTGAGTATTCCACCGATAAATATCACAAGGGGCTGTATTCTTATTGTGCTGTAATTAAAGTGAATGTTTCAAAAATGCCTGCCCCCAGGCTGACAATAATGACAGTGGAAACAGGTGAGGAAAATAAAAGTTAATGAAACTGGACCAGAGTTAAGAGATGTCACAAAACTGACTTTATTCCATATGTGCACAAGTTCCATTTAGAAATATTTAATAGTAAGCGTATAACTGTTATTACACTCATAAATTAATCTTTGCTGAGAGTGAATCGTTCATTATTGGTTACTCAGAGTCAGAGTTTAACACCAAGCACACAGCTTGCCAAAACCTTTCAGCTCAGGGACGACAACCTTCAAAAGATGACAGTGACAAATACCCCACGCATTTAATCCAAAAGGTCTTTGGATGCAGCTATGTGATCTTTCGAGGGGCACCTCAAGACAGCTTTCTGGTGGAAGTACAGGCCTGGATGCCCCACTGGGCTCCCCCCATAGCCCATGGGAGGCTGTGCATTCAAGTGTGCCTATGGCATTGGCATTAAGTCTGTTGCTAGCCCAGTCTGCCATCAGGGTGGCTGGAAGGCATCCATATGTCTGGGAACTGAGCAAGTCAGGGAGCACCGTATGTTCCTGCCTGCTCTTTAAAAAAAACCCAAAAAACAGAACAAACGAAAACAACCAAAAAAAAAGTGTTGATCCACTCTTTGGGCAGGGATTAGCTTTTAGTATTAATTCTTAGTTTGATCACCAGCACAAGAAAAGGGCCTAGTTGTCTTTGTTGTAGGGCTTTGCAAAAATGCAAGAACACAGCAGAATAGAGAATGCTTAACCTAAGCTGGCACAAGGAGCAATTCTGTCTTAAAAGTGTGAAAGAGAGGCACTGGATGTATGACCAGGGAAACCTGTCTCAAAACATCTTTGTCTTGGAATAAAACAGCCAGCTCAGAAGAATACCAGAAGAGACATAAAAAATAATTAAAAAAAAAAACCAACCAAACATAAAAACTCACTTGTTTAGTTACAATAATTAGGGTGTAAAACCACCTGAAATAACAAAATAATATTCTTATGTTCTATGGTCTAAATAAAATGCTTATAAGAAACATATGCACTTCCAACCTAATAGCATGAGAAGGAGATAAGGAAGAAGTATATTGAATTTATCAAGGAAGTCCTGAAAGGAAACAAAGAACTGAAAGTCATAAGAAGGTAAAGGAAAGAGAAAGGCAACAACGTGAACAGCTAGATAGAGATGGAAATTAAGTGCCAGTCAAGCCCTTAATAGCAAGATCTATGAGCAGGATTGAGGTGTGATGTACAGCTCAGAGCTTTTGCAAGTCTTTCTTCCACATCCCTGGGAGATAAAACTTCATTCTGAGGCCCATCTTTGGAAGAAGTCTTGTAAAAACGATTGCACTAAAAAGAAGTTGGTCAAAAAGCCTATATATTTTCACAAGGCATTTATCCATCTTGTTTTACTGACCCATAGCATCAACTAGCAAACGTGCAGTTGTTTACTAAGTTGTTTACTAAGTGCTGTGATATGGTTTTAAAATGCTATAGAAAGCTTTACAAACTTTCTTTCTTGAAAACTTGATTTCTGTGTGACTTACAGGAGAAAAAAAGTCAAAGAGTAAAGGAAGAAGGAAATACCTGGAAGAGATAGAACCAGCATTTATATTAGTAGCAAAGGACTGATACCCAAGTACAATGTGGAAAGTATATCACTAAGCTGGGACAATGAACCAGAGGGATTTTTCTCTATGGAGAAAACTTAAATATCCTTATCTACTTTTACTAGTGTGTCAATCCATATACCAACCGCATTGCAGAATAATAGGGAACAAACTACAAGACTTACTAGTTTTAATGAATTGTGATGACATCCACAAATCCCAGTCCAATGACATGAATTATCCTCATTTCTTCACTCCATAACAGAAATACATGCATAAAAAGAAGAGGATGGAGTACCTTTGATATTGCCAAGTAAAGCAGCAGTGCAGGGAAAAGCGAGAACTATAGGGCATGAAATAGATAATATACCGCCAGGAAAACAAATGAGAAATGCCTTATCCTTACCATGAAAGAGAAAAAGGTAAAAGAAAAGAACTCACTGATTTGACATGACTCCAGCAAGGTGAAACTCAGCTTAAGACAATGATAGTAAGCAGCAGTCCTAGATACGCTTTTTCTGTAACGAGCCTGGGGAGCAGAGCTCTTAACTGATAATTGCTTATTGCATACATATTATTCTGATTGTGGACAATACTTTTATCTCAGCTAAATTCTTCCACGGAAACAGCAAACTGTCCCCCTGACCTGTCACTTGAAGAACTGTTCATCATTGTATTTTTATTTTGTTATGCTGAGATTTATAATGGTTTCAGTAGAAAATGTAAATTTCAATTTTCTACTTCTCCAAAATCTTAATTTTCCATCTCTTTCTAACTAGTCCACAGATAGGATTAATCTGCTTCTAAAACCAAAACACGTAGATCTGACATAGTTACACTTGGCTCCTTTTGGTGTAGTAAAAAACATATCTCTGTTGTGTGATGAATCTTATCCTAAGATAAGTTTCTAAAGTAGGCCATTTTAAATTATTTTTGGAGGCTTATCTCTCTTCATTGGCTACAGAAGGAGCCTCCTGGGATTAGCTCAGTTTTAGATGTCCACTGCTGGACAGTGAAAGCAGGCTGACTTGGATCCCGTGAAAATCATGAGACCTTGATATTCCTCTGTGGGTTGTGGGTCAATGGAGCATGATGAAACTGCATCAGAAGTCAACGGGCAGCATCTAGGAATCCAGATGCTCCTAGTCCTATCAGGTCCTCTGCTTTGTTCTTAGTGAGACCAAGCTGATGACTCTGAATTGATATCTGTAAAGGTCAGATCAGACTGCAGGGAACCTGCCTTTGTGAAAACCAAGAATCCTGCCTGGGGCTGGCAACAGAATTGCTGGGAAAAAAAATCATACAGGAGGTAATAATAATGAAGACTAGCAAGGATGTTGCTTGAGAAATTGTGTGCATTCAAATGTGTGCTTTTGCTAGGTTGGCTGGGATACAATGGCTATATCATATTAGGAAGGGGTTTTGCCCAATAGGATCAGATTTGTAGAGCAAAACTGTTGTTGCTGAGGAACCCAGGCCCACACTATCTTTATTTTCAGTGCTTTGACTACAGACTAACTCTGCAGATTGAGGGCCCATTAGTGATTGGAGCATGTTGGAGACACCACAGGAGTCCTTCTTATACTTTAGTTCCATCAGGGAAGAACATGATCCAAGACTATTCTGAAATGTGAGCCCAAGTGTGGTGACTGGCACAGTGAGGATATTTGCTTCAGATGTACACTGCTGATCTGGATTAAAATACTGATGTAGACACACCCAAAATTTTGGTTCCATTGAAAATCTCAAGACCTTGAAGAAAGTGTTCATACAGAGTCAGAATGAAGAGCCAAAACATTTCCTTCCTTCTCCCCTTTCTACAGTATTTTATTTCAGAAACACTGGGAACAATTTGTTCTTATAATGATGAATGAGCTCCCTGGATCTATGGGAGCAGAAAAGCAAGGCTTCTCTACCTACAGTGCACAGAGGACTCCTTGGTTTGGGAACTCTTAAGGCAGCTTGCCTGGGAATATGGTCAAGACATCAGACAAGTCTCAGGTATAAGTTTCATCACACGCAACGTGTGTGTCCCCACCATGTCCTTTTGAGTTCATTGAATCAGCATTTTTTTTGTACATGTGTTGAAAATTCTCAAATTATTTATTTAAATGCTGCTAAATACGAAGTCATCCCTCTAGAAAGAAAGAACAGAGCCCAAACGGACTAGATTATTATCTTGCAAAGCAATAACTTTGAGAAGACCTTGGATATCTTGTTGGATATCCTTGTTGGATAAACAACTAACCATTATCTCCTAGCAGTTTACTTCCAACTCCTGGCGGGGCTGACTGCTTGTGGGGACACTAATACATTTCTTGCATATAGGTGTAGGAAGGTGGTACTTTCCCTTTCTGTAGCATTGAGAAAAATGTTATGGATGTCTAGTCTGATCCTGTTGTCAGTGTTTTTGAGAAAATGACATTAAAAAAAAAGTCAGAGTTCAGAGAAAAAACACAATAGATATGAAATCTGAAAAATGCATTTCAGCATGACAGGCTGAAGGTGTACCATCTTCATTGTTTGTTGAGAAGCTGAGGTAATGACTTGTTCAAATTCAACAAGCTGTATTGCAAGGAGAAAGTATAGGAGAGCCACCTAGTAAAGTGTAGAAAAGAACCAAGGACCGAATGTTAAGAAAACTGGATAAAATCGCACTGGAGACTAACTGTCAGGGCCAAGAAAGGGATATCCCTGTGGAAAAAATAAGGAGAAAGCCACACCAAATATTGCAAATCAAGGAGTTCTACCCTATTTCCAAGTTAATACCTCCGAGGCACAATGTGTTCTCAGGAAAGTGATTTCTCTGTGTACTCTTCCTCCAAGGTGCTAGCAAGTTTTAGGCTTTTTGCTTGTAAATCACTGTCTCAGAGTGATGCCTACTGGAGTAATGCTGAAGAAGCAAGTGACCAGACAAATCAGTAACATCTCCATCATTCCAAGTCATTAAGCAAAGCTAGATGACTTTCTAAAAAGATGCGTTTCTTATTCCTCCAAGGGATGCAAGTTTGGTCTTAACATTTACAAAAAAGATGTCAGGACCAATGTTAACAAATTCCTGTATTAGAGCTCTTACATGTGGCAGTGCCAACTGGGATCCTTTTTGGGCTGTGACTAATACATTCTCAGTTCTCATTGTGACCATCTACTTGAAATTATGACCCCACAGGTTGAAAAATGTAGCCCTAGTTCAACTACAAATGTGCAGTATTGATGGAGGAGCATGTTATTCAATGTAATCCTATGGTCTTTGCTGGTATATAGGAGCTCACATAATCCTGTGTCCCTTAAAATTAGGAATTATTCCAGGATACTGTATGGAGAACTGAGCCGTGTTTGCCATGTTTCTGGATGAGTGTTAATGAGGAAAAGATAGTCATATGAATTGGAAAAGAGCAGGTGAACTAAACCATAGCTACTCTTTGATCTATGCTCCTCGCCTTCCAAATCCCTGCCTTCCTCTAACATAACCATGGAAGGGAAATGCTGGGGTGATCCCAAATTCAGGTATTTTAATGCATTCCCTGGTATTGACTTATGGACTGGGGTTACCTCTCCTTCTCTGCTGAAGTTAGCACAGGCCTATGCACCATGAACACTGCGACAGAAATAATAAACAACATTAATAAACTCTGCAGACAGTCAGATATTCTACTGTTTTCAGCCTTGCTAAAATATATGGCACTCCTGCATTGGTGCTGTGCAAGTAAGTAACATTGATGTATGCAATCTGTATCTAAAAATTCATTAGGGTTTGAGTTTGAACTACCACATTTTCACATCCCAATGCAAGGCTGAAAGACTTGGCAAGAAGATTTTCTTTCTTTCTTTCCTTTTTTTTTTTTTTTTTTTAAATTGAGTTCCTTTCTCTTCCTTGCTTTGTGTGTGCACAGACCAATCCCACCTGCTCTCCTCATGTCAGTAAATCCATTGACACAAAGAGACCACTTTCGAGAGAGCATTGCCTGCTCTGGGACTCCTGGTGCAAAGGAAAGCAAATTTGACATAATTTCAATAATTTTATGACATTACAGATGCTTTCCTCCGTGCTGTTTTTGTGTCTCCACAAGCTTATATCTTCCTTCCTCGATTATCCTTGCTGGAGAGCCGACTGCCATCTAGTGATCCCTTAACCACCTTGTTCCCTACTGTCACTTTACAATATGCTTGTCTTACAGCTCCAATCTTTTAGTTTATAGCCTGCCCTCTTTCTCTTTTTCCCTGGTGTTATGAGCAATATCAATTATAATGCTTTGAAACACGGCCTACCAATCCCAGCAAAGGACAAACTAAATGTGATATTAAGTCATAATTTTAGTCCACATAATTTTTTTCTCCTTCTGTGTTTTATAGAAGGGATATTGGATTTCTGTGTTTCACTATAACCTTGCTGTCAAATAAAATCCTTCAGCAAGGGAGAAGGTTGTTTAACCCACCAGCAATGAACCATTGATTATGGTTGAATGTATTTAGCACTTTAATATGCCCATCTACCCCGGTACATGCTGTCCACGCTTTTTGGCTGTTTCTCTAAGTGACTCGGTGCAGCTGCCTGTGCGTTGAGGGAGCAGGCAGAGCTCAACTGTTTCCAGCACCATGCCAGGAAAACCCGCTCGGAGCAAACCCTAATGACTCCATGCTGCAAAAGGAAGTGTCCTCACTGCACAAGCCCTTAAATGTCAGCCATTCCCCAGCAGGTACTTCCCCCAGCAGCGACAAAATGAGACACTGTATATCGAAACATGGTCCTTTTTCTGAGTTGTTTAGTCACCTAGTCCAAATTAGATGCAAACTGTCCTTAATTCATTAACATCTGAGCAAGGCTCGGAGGAGGTAAAGCTCTCTCTAACTGCTAAGAATCATGATAATTAATTTCCGAGTCCAATCCAATTAAAAAAGAACTTCAAAGGGACTTTAAGCAGGGAAATCCGAGGTGTAAGTTTTTTGAAATATGAGATATTAAACTCTCTTCCCATACAGTCCTAGATGTTACCACTTAAGCAAGTGAAGGTCTTCCTGTCTCTTTGTCTGTGTGTCTATTTGGAAATGGATGGAAGAGGAGAAGGAGGATGACAAATTAAATATTTTACAGTGGCAGGCAAACAGCGTACTATCCAGATTGACAGGTAATAAGTCTGCATTAAAAAAAAAACAACCAACAACCGTGAGACTAATGTTGAGCTGGCAAATTTTTCCATGCATCAGAATAGCAATCGTATTAAAAAAGACAGGTGCTCAAAAACACTAGAGAAATCAGTGTGATTTATTCAATGCGTTCAGGGAATCCCAGACACATGTTGATCCTGGGAGAAGAGCTAAAAGCTTAATTTTTCAGTGAGCAGAGAAAGAAGGGACAATTTGTCTGAAGACCATGAGGATGCTAGAAAATGCAAATAGTATCAAGGCATTATGAATAGATTTGTTACAGGCACAAGCATCACTCACATCCTAGTATCAGCCAGCCAAAGCTGCAATGCAATATACCTGGCGTAGCCACACAGAGCATCCAGGCCAGCTTCATAGGTCTAGGACTGATGTAAACAACATAACTAGCTTTGAAAATTACACAGCTGAAATCCGTCATTTCTTTTCTCTTAGAGCAAATGACTTCCCAGAAGAATTGAAGAAGCAAGCATGGGCAGACACTAGGAAATAGTGCACCTAGGAGGGATTTTGCAAATGACCTGGATTCATTTTCAGCCTCTGCCATTGCTCCCTTGATGATCAAAGGTAGTTGCTACTGTCTCCCTGCCTCAGTTTTCCCATCTGGAAAAGGGAATAATTGTGGTAGTCTTTGTCAAGGATCTCAAGACCTATCGAGGTAAAACACTATTCAAAAAGTTTCCTGCAACAGATCACACTCCAGGTATGTCTATAACAAGGTCAGTGCTGGGACTGCAGTTTGTGGTCATGTCCCTAGCTTCAAGCTGTCTTCAAAACTCCTTCCTAAAAGCCAGGCAAATGGGGTGAGCTGTACACCTCCTATTTTGCTAGCAGCACCTGGGCTGCTAGTTTGAGGCCAGTTTGTCTACAAAAGTTTAAGTCGTGGGATTATGCTGTGAAGAAAGCACCCTCTTGTGCTGGGCATTTGCATTGCTGGCAGAAAGCCTTCACACCTAGTAATTTGCTGCTAAACATAGCAGCAGCAAGCACTGGAGATGTTTCAATCCGGCTGTAGCAGCAGGTGGCTTAGCAATAATTAGTCACATTCTTCTCTCTTCACAGAAATCAATTCATTTCCACATTATGTCTCTGTGTCTGTCTTATTGATTAGTGATACACAGCACAACCCAGAGAAGCCATTCCTGGTCAAACGAAACTCTCAGTTAACATGCAGGAAAATAGGTCGTGAAAATTGACTACCCAAGCAAAGTACCTAAGCAAAACAAAAAGCGAAGTCCCCAGGAGACAGCCTGTCATGTCTGTGTCCCTGTCCACTTGTAACGGGCTGCAGCCCAACTGCAAACCTAAGCGCTGCAGGGATCTGCCCAAGGAAAGCGTTCACAGGGAGGTACGAGCCCCAGAAACCCAAAGGGTTATGTTTGCAGGAGCTGGGATCTCTCGCTTGTGAGGCTCAGGGTTCACCCGGTCAGAGCTGAAGTGAGACCTTGTCCCAAGGCAACCTGAGAGATTGGTGCCAGTGTGTTTTTGCAAAAAAACAAGCCGTCCTTAAGAGATGAAACCTGGCTCAGCAGATGTCATTAGTAGCATTGACTTCAGCAGGAGCAGTACTTCACACAACAGCAGACAGTGTCATGGAGGACCATCCAACTTGCAGACTGGACTAATTAAACGACTGCTACTCTGCCAGCTGGACAATCAATGTCTTTTGTACTATTACGGAAACTAATCATTTGCTGGATACCTTTATGAAGTAAAATAGCTCTCAAGGCCCTTAGATTAAAAAAGACCAAACAACAAAACCTTTGATAGATGCAGAGAATATTTCCTGTTTTCCTGGGTTAATACAACATCAGAATTTGAGAAGTCTTGAAAATGTTGGTTTCCACACACTCAAATGAAGGAATTCATTCCTTCCAAATGATACCTAGTATTCCACCGGGCTGCTGAGAAAGCACCAGGAATTGAATTGTAACATCAGTTGTTTCATGTTGCTTCCAGTGATGATGAAGCATTTCTTTCCTATTATAAGTGAACATTTTGTAACTCACTTGTCTTATTTGGGCTGTAAAAGGTTTGCCTTGAGATGTTTATTATTTACTCAATACTTAATTGCTGTGCTAGAATGCATTCACAGAAAAGTACATACCAATTTTTATTATCAATTGGGTGGTTCTGTTTTTCTTTAAGAAGCAAACAAACAAAATATTTCCTGTTGTGTTTCAGTTATCCATCGATCCTTAGACAAAAATAGAGCAAAAATTCAGAATAATATGGCTGTGATATAATACTCATACAGTTTTATTGTAGAACTGCTTTTGTCCATTTATATTTCTGATTGGCTGCTTGGGCAGAAGGAAATTAAGCCATAAAGAATAAGTTGCTGTACATGATATGTCATTTCTGGAGGAATGGCAATGGAAATGCGCAGGCTGGGCGCCCCCATACATTCATCTCCCTTGGTATCCAGAAGTGAAATGAAATGTCACATACAGCTGCCTTAGCCCTCCACAGCTTATTTCACTGTAACATTTCAGTAAAGCACAGTATTAAAAGGAAACCCAAAACCTCAACCAATGTCACTTTGAACAGCTTCAGTGTGACTCTGTTTTTTATTACACAGATGACAGCTCCCTACTTTATCTCTCTGACCATTCCTTTTAAGTCTGTCTGACTATCATATAATTTCACCCAGCGCCAAATGGACAACAGTGTGACTGTACTATTATTGCTTAGAAACTGGTCTGAAAGGTTCCCCTAAACCAGGGTGTATCTGAATAGTCCTGCTCCTGAATAGTCCTTGCATGTCTGAGCAGGTGGCTAACTAACCACAGCGTGACCGTGCTGTGAGAAATCAAATCTATTCTCTGATCAGCACTTCTGCTTTCTTTTACTTAATTTTCCTTTTTTTTTTTTGGTACAGGAACAACCAATTAGCAAGAGAGAGTAGAAAGAAAATACGTCACTTAAAATACCCCATAACATTAAAAAGTACAGATTTAAAATGCAGTTTGATAAGTAGCTCATTTATTCTTTTGCAGCCACCTTCGCTTTTTTCTGCAGTGAAAGAGAACATTTTCTTTTCATGGCCACTGGGATGCCAGCAGGGGGTTGACTTCAATGAAAGCTACATTTAGCTGTAAATTTAGATGTGGTGCCAAACTGTCATGATTAAGGAATTATATTACGTTGGGTCTTGAAAGGTGAACAGAAATATTATTAAGAAAAAATGGCATTGCGCAACATAGTAAGGCAAAACGTCCTCATATGTATTGTTAGCAGACACTTCAGTCATTTTTTCCTAAGTATAAATTTTTCTCCCTTAATAGGTTCATTGCATTGCTGGTCCATTGCTGGTTTCCTGCATGGGGCCAGCCCAAAGACTCCTGTAGTCCCCAGGACTCCATCTCTTCTCATCAACAGGTACTGGACAGGATTGGCCACGAGCTGTCCCGGTGGTTCCCACGCGAGGGAATCAGCAGAATTCCTGACGACCACTGAAGAGCAAAACCTGCTGATAGGAACAGAGAAAGACATCTTTTTTCCCTAAAGTTCATAAAAACAAATTTAAAGCATTTTTAATCTGAAAAATCCTCATTTTTCCAGGAGAACATACATACATATATAGAAATATATATACAATCAAAAATGGCATTTTTTTGAAAAGAAACAAAAATCCCCAGTCACATTTCAGGAATCTATTGAGTTTTTGTCAATATAGACTAAAAGTTCAAAATAATCTGAGTTTTATGTATAAAGCTATTGTCTGTCAAAGATACTGACTGGATGGCTGAGCAGCAGTATATTAACCCATAAAGTGTATGGCTTAATCTTTTGATTGGTTATGATATGTTACAGTTTATCTAGCATATACGTATAGTGCATATGGAATAGATTATTTTTATGTACACAGTTTCAAATATTTATATATAAATTTATGTACACAAAAATATGCTAATATATAATAAACTATGCTAATATGTAATAGATATTAACATCTGTATATAAAATATTTTCAAAAATATGTGTTTAAACATACACACATGAATGTATCTATATATTACGATATGATATATTATATATGACTTTATATATATATATATAGAATGTCTATTGAAATGGAGACAATCAAATAGTGTTGGTGCTACCATGTACCCTTCACTCTGTCTTGATTATCCTGAATCCACAGTCTGTTTTAGTGTCCTCATTATCCTTATTATTATCACTGCTGTACCTTTGGATACCACTGACGACCCTAGAGTGAGACGCAGTAGGAAATTTATCATGGGCAGATGAGTCTCAAGTTGGGGAATCTTACTTTAGTTAATTTATTGACAGCCAACACAAACACCCAGTAACTGATCTGGGTATTGAGAAAAAGAAGAAAAATATGACATTTTTAAAACTTACAGAAATATCTGTATCTCCCCCCTTCCCCACCACATGGTTGCCTACAGCCACGGTCCCTCTACATGTTACTGCCCCTCCATGGGTTGCTCATGGCTGCAGTCCCTCAAGGGTGTCCCTGCCCTGGTGTTGATCACCCATGGCCACAGTTCCTCATGGGTGTCTCTACCCTTTTTGGCATCAGTTGTCCTCTCATTCCCAAAGACTGTGTCTCCAGCCCTAGCCACTGCTTGGTTTCTTTCTTAAATTTGTTTGAGCAAGGGCACTGTGTGTTTCACTGACTGGATAATGGTGGAGATTTGTCATGTGATAGTTTCTCCATCATTGTTTTCATGTGCCTCAGGGCAGACTGCAGCTGATTTCAGCAGGCACACAGTGGCCCGTGACCTTCCCCAGCACAGGCCCCTTGATAGGACAGCCTGCAGCATGTGCCCCAGCCTGTAAGGTATGATCCTGGCAAACTCCACCCATCACCCCTTAAAAACAGATATTTAAAGATCATGTTCAGACTGTTGCAAGTTAACCTGTACAATCAGGCTGAACAACAGTCATTGCTCCAGTCCAAAGCTTCCCCCAGGCCGTGTGCCGAGCATGTAGGCTGAGGAACCGTGACATGTACTTGGCTGTGAAGAGACCCATGCACAGCCTGGTTTCTGTGATGCACAAAAAGTAGGGCAATGGCTGAGGTTTTCCTATGGGATCAAAGTATTAACCTTAAATCTTCTATTATTCAGCAGGCAGGAAACTATCAAGCAATTTCCTTTTCCAGGTTGGCAGCGATATGCACTGAAGTGAAAGGAGAGCAGGAGTCAGTATCACCAATGCTGGCCCAGCACCCGTGAGGAGTGGGAAGAGTGCTGGCGATGTCAATGTAGAACCGACGTAGGAAATGTTGCCCGTGGGTCATGGCATAGCTACTGCCTGTGAAGACGTAGGCCAGTAGACCTCGTCAGGGTCTATTGCAGGCCAGTGCAGCCCCTGACCCAACTACAAAACTGAAGGAAATCAGGCAGAGCAGAGCACTGGCGACTGGACGGAGAGGACCTTTTGATCCACACTGTACACCACATGGAGATGTCTTGAGTGAAGGATGAATCAGTGCTTTGAACAGTATACACCCTGCTCCAGCAGATTTTTATTTCTGTGGGTGCTAACCCAGACGCTCATGCAGGCTAAGCTCCTACATTGCTACCCTTGCCATGGCTACCAAAGCTTCTTAATAGAGGTGCCAGTGAGTTTGCTCCTTTGCCACAATAACATACTATGTTTGTGAAATGAACTGAGTTTCTTGCCTGGAAATGCCAGACTCCTGAACTACTCATGCAGGGTGAAGCAGGTATGCACAGCTCCTTAAGAAACAAAGGAAAAGGGAAAAATAATGTGCTGAGCTGACATTTTCTGAGGTTTCTGAGGTTTTCTGTTGACACAGGGTAGGAATCTACACTGTGTTCAAGCCAGGGTCTCCCTGCAGCTGCCCACCAGAGTAGAAGATAATGAACTGGGCTCTTCAGGGCTTTAGCCATTGTCCTGGTTTTGGCTGGGACAGAGTTAACTCTCTTCTTAGTAGCTGGTACAGTGCTGTGTTTTGGATTTAGTGTGAGAATACTGTTGATAACACTCTGATGTTTTAGTTGTTGCTAAGTAGCGCTTATCTTAAGCCAAGGATTTTTCAGTTTCCCATGCTCTGCCAGCAAGCAGGTGTGCAAGAAGCTGGGAGGGAGCATAGCCAGGGCAGCTGACCTGAACTAGCCAAAGGGATATTCCATACCATAGAACATCATGCCCAGTATATAAACAGGTGGGAGTTGGCTGGGAGGGGCGGATTGCTGCTCTGGCATCGGTCAGCGGGTCAACCTGACAGCTGTCCTGGTTGTTTTTGAAGTTTTCCTGTTGAAAATGCTCCTTTCTGATCATAGGTCCTATCTCAGTATGCTCCCGATAGTCTCCACAGCTCAAAAGAACAGAAAACAGCTATGATCTCTGCTGTGTCCTGTAAAAGTAAACAAGGCTTTCTCATTTTGGATGTAGGTGGAGGCAGTATTGCATTGAGTCTCATTGCATTGAGACTGCAATGTGCTTCTGACGTTCTTCTCTATTCTCTATATACCCCTTTCACTATTTCCTGCACACTTGCAACCAGTAATTTGTGCCGTATACTTCTGGCTTGTTTCCGTACCTGTCTATCACATGACAGCAGGAATAACTGCATGGATGCACTAAACAACATCCTTTCTAGCACATACCCATCCTATCCTTTACATGTGAATAATGTCTTCTGCCATTATGTCTTTGAAAACTGGCCAGTCCTGGATAAGGGTGGTTTCTCTGCCTTCACCCTGCTTCACCCTGCACTGTGTGCATCCTGCCCTCTGATATACACAGAGGAGCCATTTGCAAGCAACATACGTACACTTTGAAGTACTTTGTCCCGTTTATGAGAAAAGTCCTGGGAAGTCTTCAGGCCATGGCATGTTAATGACATGGCTCTTAGGAGCACTTGGCGATGGCTTCTTCATCATCTTTCCTGATGGCTGGTGATCAGACTGTGCATCCATCTTACGCCTGGAAGTGTCATACTGGCATCATTCTGTTCCAAGAAGCAGAGCCAACAATTTCTTTTTTTTTTTTTTTCTGAGCAAATCGTTTGCTTGTGCACCCTGGGCTTCTTTTGGCAAATGTGCTGGTCAATGGCTTTGCATTGCTGATGTTCTCCACTGGAGTCCCAGACTTCAGCTGTAGCTGATCCACAGAATTGTAACACTGCAGAAATGGTGTTGACTTGGAACTGCCTTTAATCTTACAGAAGCTGCTCCTTTGGTCTTCCCCACTCATTATGTGGTGACTGTATTAATAGCTCTTGGCCTTCTGACACGATGTGCTCATCCATGGATGGCAAACCTTTTAGATATTGGCAGCAAATTTAGCTTAAAAAGCACCCCAACTCTCATTACTGATGGTGCCAAGACTAATCTCTGTCAGTGTCAAATTTGGTAACAGGGCCAAGGACTTATCATTGCTTCCCTAATTTGAATTTTAGATCTATTCTCTTCCTTTCAATCCAATCTTGTCTATTTAGTCCTTTTCCCTTGGTACTTTACCATATGCTGAGGAATCCAATTCTATTTATGGCTGTGAATCAAGACAGGGAGACCTATTGTCTCTTTAAATCCTGACCTTAGGTTGGTTAAATTTCTTCTTTTCCAGCTGAACCTGATGATGTGAACTTCTCTGCTCTCTATTCCCTGCTGAGAGGAAACAGAGTGTGCATTAGCTTACGTGCTGTGAGGATGCATGGTTTCTGCTACTGTACAGTCGGTCTACACGCGTGTGCAGGAAACTATATAGACTTCCAGGAGAATGAGCCTGCAACACATGCTCACGAACTCCTTTTATTGTAGAGAAGCGACTTTCTTCTTTTCTCTCTATGCTGCAGATTTTTTCACTGTTATTTCCTGCCTACCTTGCAATAATTGTGTGAAAATTAATTGGTAAATGTTTACAAAATACTCCAGACATAAAACTGCTAGATAAGTACTAAGTATTATTTTAATTAGAATTAATAACAATAACAGAACTAGATTGAGAGCCTTTCCATGACTGTAATACTTGTTTTCAGAGGGAGACCTTAAACTGACCTGAATATTTAGCAAGTTACAGCTACATAGTGTAGATAATTAAAAATAAATTACTATCAGGGTTTTAAAAGTAATTGAAAATCATGTTAATAAATTTAGAAGGGAAAGAAAAAAGAGCCCAGTGCAAAAAACAAGCCAGCTCAGCTAGCCATCCCAGGGGTTTCTGAACAAGTGCAAAGGATTGAAGCCTACAGGATATAGAACAAACCTGTAAATCTCTGAACACCACTGGCAATTCTTATTGCTTGCCTAAAGACCTGACCTCTTAAGAAATGGAGCAGAATCAAATGTGGCCAGGTGTGTCTAGCAGGAAGCAAGATGTAACCAACCCTTGAGACAAAATAGAGAGCAAAATATGATGACAGCAGTTTGCAGGTAGATGAGGTCATGCTCTGTTTGAATTAAGTGCTGTTGGAAGCTGAAAAGGGCCTTTACTGTGTTCTTTATCACAGAATCAAAAGCACTCAGATGGCTGATTGTAACAACTCCCCCGTGCTATATGCACAGCCAATGGCTTAAATTTGCCCCCTTTCCAGCTCAAGATAGGACCTTCCATCCAGAAACTCCAGTTTTTACCACTTGGGCTTAAAATAGACATAGCTGACAAAGTATGGGTTAGATAAGTGGACAGTAAGATGGTCTGAAAACTGGCTGGGTGGATGGGCCCAGAGGGCTGTGATCAGTGGCACAAAGTCTTGCTGGAGGCCAGCCACTAGTGGTGTGTCGAAGGGGTCGATACAGGGGCCAGTACTGTTCAACATCTTCATTAATGACCAGGATGATGGGAGAGAGTGCACCCTCAGCAAGTTCACAGATGATACAAAACTGGGAGAAGTGGCTAATACAGCAGAGGTTCATGCTGCCATCCAAAGGGACCTTGACAGGCTGGAGAAATGGCCTGACAAGAACCTCATTGAGTTCAACAATGGGAAATGCCAAGTCTGTCCCCGGGGAGGAATAACCCCAGGCACCAGTACACGCTGGTGACCAACTGGCTGGAAAGCAGCTCTGCAGGGGCAGACTTCAGGGTCTTGGTAGACAGTAAGCTGACTATAAGTCAGCAATATGCCCTCACAGCAAAGGTGGCCAACAGCATCCTTGCATGAGGAAAAGCGTCACCAGCAGGTCAAGGGAGGTGACCCTTGGCCTCTGCTCAGCACTGGCGAGGCCATACCCAGAGTACTGTGTCCAGTCCTGGGCTCTTCAGTACAAGAGAGACATGGGCATGCTGGAGAGAGTCTGGTGAAGGGCCACAAAGATGGTTAAGTAACTGCAGCATCTTTGACACGAGAGGCTGAGCGAGCCTCTGGAGAAGAGAAGGCTGAGCAGGATCTTATCCATGTGGATAAATGCCTGATGAGGGGAGTAAAGAAGATGGAGCCAGGCTTTTTTTTTTGAGCAATAGACACAGAGGCTGTCACACTGCAGCTCCTTTCCCAATGTCTGCTCTACACACACTGTTAGAGGTACGTGCTTAGGTAGAGGAGTAGAGCAGAAGTGCTGTCTCTGAAGAGCTCAGATTCAGGCCACAATTTGCAAGTAAGAGGATAGCAAATTTTCAGGATTAGCATGACATAGCATTTTGTAATTCAAAAGCCTGTTGGTGCTTTTGAGCGGGAACCGTATCAATCAGGTTCAGGAAGAAGGAACACAGAGGAATAAGAATTCAAACCCTATGCACTGTCTTTGGATATTCAATGGCTTACTTGGGCCAAACAAACTTCCCTGTTCACAAGGTCGAATAGGAAGTAGGAAAAACTGAGCAATAACTCCGTTAACAGCCTAGGCACTATTTGCCTTGCAGAAACAGGTGGTCGCTACATTGTCACTGGGTTAAAACCCTGAGAAAAGTGTCCAGATTTTGTTAGAAGAGAAGCTTGAAGAAAAAGAGAATTCTGTACTGAAAGAAAAGGTTGGGTATCATACTCAAGAGAAGGCTGGGGTCAACAGGAAGATTAAAAAGGAGACAGAACTCAGAGCCCCTCCAAAAAACCCCAACTATGTCAAAAAGAAAAGAGGCCAACATGGTAGGAAAGAAAAGCTGTTACTTTGGACTAGGTGCTAAGGGAGAAAAAGAAAATCAAAACATCACTCTCTGATAAGGCAGAGCTACCTGTACTTCTGTAGATGTGCATCAGCTACTACAGGGATGAGAAAGAAAGAGTCTCAGTAGGAAGGAGTGAAAGGAGATGTTGCAGATAGCGGTACTCAGATCAGTTACTCACTAACAAGGAATTTGTGCCAGCCCCGCACTTGTGCAGCTGTGCTGCCACCAGTACTGCTAAAAATTTATTTCCTCATCTCTGATTTTAGTATCTGTGCAAATGGCCTCAGCAGTGCATGAATTATTATTAATAACAATGGTATGATTGCTCTTCATCTGCATAGGCTCTGTTATCCAACTCTTTTCTAATTCCTGCTAGGTTACTCACTCCCTAAGCTTGGCAGCCAAGAGCTGCTGCACTGAACGTCAGTGAAATGAGAGTCTTGACTGTTCATGGTTTAATCAATAATAGATTTAGGAGATGAAGTCGCCCGTGCTCTTCATTTTTGAATCTCAAGCCCCATCTGCTGCTCGCTCACTGATTTGGTCTCTCTCCTGTGAATGCCTTTCTGATGATCTTGTTGTTTACTGGGAGTAAAATACTTGCCACTCAAGAGTTCAGTCAAGTACATACTTTTGCGGTCTTACTAATTATAGAAAACATTGGTATTGCCAAAATACACTCTCTCTTGCATCATAAATGCTGCCTGATACCACATGAATGTTTATTTTTGAGCATTTTTCACCTGAAAAGATCTATAGGGAGACTGCAAAATCAGACAGAGGAGATCTGGATGAGGAAATCCTTCCTCCATCTAGTATTTAACTTTCTGCTGATGAATAAGGTATAAGCTAATCTGCACTTCTAGAAGTACATTTGCATAAGAAAGTTACTCGCGCAGTCCACTGCACATAAGGTCTACAGAACTGGGCCAGAAATGAGGGCAGAGGCCCACATACATTTCATTTGCTGTCTTTTGCTACTCCAGTGCCACTGCTGCACATAGAGAGCAGGCATGAATATGTGAGGCAACTCTCATGGCTTTTCTTAGGAACAGTTGGCAGCAGACTATTAATATAGATGCTCCAGTGCTGACAATTAGGAGTAGGGAAGGACACACATAGGTTGCACTAAGCACCCCATCAGCAGAGCATCTGAACGCTGCTTCTGTCCATAGCAGGCTAAAACTGGTCCAGCTGCACAAATTGCTCTCTGCTGGCTGCTGCATCAGGACTGCTCTAAGTGTAAACAAGCCTCAAACCTTCTGCATGAAAAGTATTTCCACACACACAACAATAATGTAGGAACTGTACAAGTAAAAATATGGGCACTCTGTTCCCAGGTACCACTTTCTGGTGTCCACTGAACTGTGGTTTCTGCTCAAGTGATGTGACCCCTGATTCATCCAGGCAGATCCTAACAACAACATAAACTGCTACGGGCAAGGCAGGAGGATTTGAGGAGCTTGGTCCCAGGAGTTTTACAACAACCTTCCAATAATGTTTCAGTGTGTTATTATCTCCAGGACATAGTGGACAGAATCTGCACAATCTATTGTGTTGCTGAATCTACAAACTCTCTCCCCCTCAAAAACAGACCAGTAAACAAAGAAAATCTCCTACCAGATTTGAAGTCAGAAGACAGCTTTGATTCAGCCATAATGTAAACGGATGCAAATCCCTCAAGGTGGATGAAAACCCACCCTTTTACACCAAGATTAAACATTTCTCAGAACAACCAACTCTTGCTTACAACAAGGCCACTCAATGCTGTCACATAGAGGAGTTCACACTGAAATACTGAAAATCTTCATAGGAAACAGAGGTGGGGCACCTGCAGTCTACGGACTTAGTACACACTGTCACTTCATTTCACGCCAGCTATGGGTGCATCATTTGTTTTTTAGTGTCATTCATGTGAGATAACACATGCTTTGTGGCTCACCAACAGTGATAGAAGAGCATAGTATTTCAAACATCTGAGGAAGACCCAAACACAGTTCCATGTGTAACTATAGAGGATGTACTTCCAGAGTAACTACAGAGTGGCATTTTAAAAGCAATTATACTGATTCAGCTTCTAATACAAAGGACAATCTATTACCTCAAAAGCTGCTCATTGCAGCTGTGTTCATCCTGGAGAGGGTTTGTATTGCTTTAACAATATTTAACAATAACTTCTTCGTGCGGACTTGAAAATTGAACTCAGTGTCCTAAGTGAAATTGATGCACCCACTAGAAGACCTTCTTGTTGCAGTTGCAAAGAGAAGCCTTTTTAGCTGTCTGTAGCTTTTCCTCCCTTGCATACTGTGTATTGCTACTTAGTCATCTTTCTAATTGTAGCATATTGGCATGAATATTGGATGATGATTTGGAGATGCTTAGCACCTCAGGAAAAATAATTGCAGCATGACCTCAGGTTTAAACCATCACCTTATCCTTATGCATGGCAGCTACTTTACTCTGTATTTTTAATAGGGCTAACACCTTATTTCCTCCATCTCATTTATTGGAGACTGCTATATGAATGAGATTCGGACATTTTTTTCCTAAGCCCAGTAGATTGCTAGTCCATCTCTTTAATGTGCATGTCCTCCTTTTATAGCATTTTAGATTCTACCAAACTTGATTATCTGGGGAAAGTGAAAGGAAGCCTTGCTCCTGTTAACAGGTTTAGTTGCCCATGACAAGACAGACAATGGCTTAACTCTCCATTCTACTGCATCTAAATTTTATGGTGCCTGCATGAAGCTGGTGTAAGAGAAGAGCTGGAATCAGGCCCTTCGCTTTACATTCCCAGCTCACCTTCTTTCCACTTGCAGAATCATAGATAGAGCAGCTGCTGCATGTGTGCAGAATTACACACTATCATCACATTTCTTTTGGTTTAGCTGTCTTGTCATATTGTGTCACATCCCCGCAACAGGACACATATTTAAAAAAAAAAAACCAATAGAACTGCAATAGAGCACAGTACAGCAATGGCACAATTGCAGGCAAGTACAGAGCATGGAAAACATAAACAGTTAATTGCCATTTGCTGGTACATGCCCCCACTGCACACAGGTGAAGCAGAGGCATCTGAACTAAATTTTAGTATAATATAAATGTCTAATATAATTTTCTGTGAGAGGTCGGCCTTTATTTCTTTTGTATTTTCAGATCCATTGCTAATTGAAAGCAAACACAGGGGTTTTTTCTAACACATACCTGAATTGAAAGATGTGATTAGAGTCAGCCATATTTTTACATATGCATCATTTATTCACTAAAGAAAAACATACTTTGGACTGCCAATATTTGAATTCTTGCCGAAATGCACAAAAATTTACAGATTAAATCAAATGGATTTTTTTTTGGTGGGGGATGCAATTCTAATAATTTCTTTTTTAATATTGGAACAATCAAAATATTTCAAAAATTTGGAAATATATATGGTATGCTATATATAGTATAGGTAGTATTCTTCTAGTGCTATTTCAAGACTAGCTTCAGCTAATTTTTTTTTTTTTAAAGTAAGAGAAAAATGCACAAAACTAAAACAAAATATCTCATTCGGGATTGAATGAAAAGGATTTCTGTCAGTTGAAATGCATTTTCTTCATCATATTTTTGTTTTAGCCACCAAGCTAAAAAACAATAGAGATGATGATAGCGTTATTAGCAAGGCCATAGATTAAATCATATTCAATCATCTACAGCATTATTGGAATGGGCTGGGAGATAGAGAGAGGGTGCTTTATAATACCCTTTGTCAAAGACAAGTGAAACATTGGGGAGAGGACAGCTGCTTTAGCACAGGTACACCGCTGGGAACAAGAACTTTGTGTCACTCTTGAAAGCACCTCTTCCCTACTAGGAAGCAATACATGCATGCTCTGTAATTCACCCTTCTGGAGAAAATTACCTGCAACTGCAATCAGCCGAGTTGGTGAGAGGAAAAGGGAGTAGACAGAGGAGTCTAATAACAATCCCTGTGCTGGCACACAGGGGAGAGACAGATGAAATACCTGATGGGTCCCAGGACAACCAAGACAATACCTACCAGTAATTTCACACAAAATAAGAAGGGTCCCCAGATACCTGAACTCTAGCTCTGGTCACTAGGAGATAAAAGATGGAGGTTGTAGAAGGTGGCAGTGGCGACAAAATGGAGAAGTCTTACAGATGCTTGCAGATACTGCTGGAGTTTTAGCCTGCCATCCCCTCAGTGGGGTAACAGCTCTGGCAGTGGCAGGAGCCCATAGCAGAATATTGTCTTGCTTCAGACTGCAAGTCCTTATTACAGTGTCTCCAGGAAAGCACTAGGGTACCCTAATGATTGATCTACAGATGGATATTATTTTGTGGCAGACTGTTGGGGCCCACAGGAGTTCTTCTGAGCAAGGGCTGCAATTGCTGCTGCTGCTGTTACGATACAGGAATGTATTGGCTTTGCATGGCAAGGTTGGGGGGGGGGGGGGGGGGAGCGTCTACAGGGGTGGCTTCTGCGAGAAGCTGCTAGAAGCTTCCCCTATGTCCGATAAAGTTAATGCCAGCGGGTTCCAGGACGGACCCGCCACTGGCCAAGGCCGAGCCCATCAGCAACAGTGGTAGCACCTCTGGGATAACATATTTAAGAAAGGGAAAAGAAGTTACAGGGGGGTAGCAGTTGCAGTGAGAGAGAGGAGTGAGAAGATGTGAGAGGAACAACTCTGCAGACACCAAGGTCAGTGAAGAAGGAGGGGGAGGAGGTGCTCCAGGCGCCGGAGCAGAGATTCCCCTGCAGCCTGTGGTGAAGACCATGGTGAGGCAGGCTGTCCCCCTGCAGCCCATGGAGGTCCACGGTGGAGCAGATATCCACCTGCAGCCTGTGGAGGACCCCACGCCGGAGCAGGTGGATGCCTGAAGGAGGCTGTGACCCCGTGGGAAGCCTGCACTGGAGCAGCTCCTGGCAGGGCCTGCGGATCCATGGAGAGAGAGGAGCCCACACTGGAGCAGGTTTGCTGGCAGGACTTGTGACCCCGCGGGGGACCCACGCTGGAGCAGTCTGTTCCTGAAGGACTGCACCCCGTGGAAGGGACCCATGCTGGAGCAGTTTGTGAAGAACTGTAGCCCGTGGGAAGGACTCACGTTGGAGAGGTTCATGGAGGACTGTCTCCCGTTGGAGGGACCCCACGCTGGAGCCGGGGAAGAGTGTGAGGAGTCCTCCACCTGAGGAGGAAGGAGTGGCAGAAACAACATGTGATGAACTGACTGCAACCCCCATTCCCCGTCCCCCTGTGCTGCTTGGGGTGGGAGGAGGTAGAGAAAATGGGGAGTAAAGTTAAGCCCGGGAAGAAGGGAGTGGTGGGGGGAAGGTGTTTTAAGATTTGGTTTTATTTCTCATTATCCTGCTCTGATTTGACTAGTAATAAATTAAACTAATTTTTCCCCAAGTCGAGTCTGTGTTGCCCGTGACGGTAATTGGTGAGTGATCTCCCTGTCCTTATCTTGACCCACGAGCCTTTCGTTTTATTTTCTCTCCCCTGTCCAGCTGAGGAGAGGGAGTGATAGAGCAGCTTTGGTGGGCACCTGGCATCTGGCTGGGGTCAACCCACTACAAGGAAGAAGAAATGGAGGAAATTATCTAAGAGCTAGTTGTCAGATTTGGCCTGGGTACAAGCCAAAGGATTTACACTGCAGAAAGATGTAGAGCCTAGGTTTTTTTACGATACTTCCAGTGTTGGGCACTTTATTTGTACAAAGTCCTTTTAGTGTTTTCAAGGAAATAGTTAACCTATGGAGATTACCTAAAGTATGTACAGCACAGCAGGAGGGTACCACTGGGTGGATATGTGATTTCCGGACTAATCAGTTCACCTTTCTGTATGGTTAGCTTCCTTCTTGTTTGCTGATGCTTTGGCCGGTCAAGGTAATACACAGACTTTACAGTGAACCGAAGATGAGTGATATATAATTTAAAGTATCCCTCTGCTAGATAAGAACTACATACACTTTCTGTGCTGTCAGCCTTTAAATCTTCAAGACCACAGAGGTGGTCCCCTTGGATCTAGATGATGGCATACGTATTTGTTTGAATGTTCTTCTCTAAATCATGAAGATCATGCACTGTAGATTTGTAGTCACTGGAGAAATTGGTACTGCTTATCTAACATTACAGCAGGCAAGGCCCAGCACTTTGAGTTAACACCCATACTCCAGTTCTATATAACCATGGCGTGCTTTTTTCTCTTCTTTCTTTTTTGTTTTCTTTTTTTTTACAGTTGTAGACTTCACTGACCTTAAAAAGGATTTTCAAATACATTGGGAAATAAAGCCATACATTTGCTAAAGAAAAAACAGACAGCTGTTCATGAGTACTGCTCCCAGTTATCTTCTCCATTTGCTACTGATCATTTCTCGGAGAACAAATTCTGGCCAGGGCCTGAATGTCACCTGTTATTTCTTTCTCCCTCTTTTAACTTCATGCCTGACCTAACATGACATCCATTTGTCCAAAAGGTGGCACTGCATCTTTGAGCATTTCATGGACTGAAATTGCTCTGGTGCAGAAGAGGTCTTCCGTATAAATAAGTAGAGCTGCTTTGCAAATCTGCTAAACAATTCTGCTAGCTTTCCAACCATGGACCCTTTCTAAAGTAAGTCCTTAAAGTTTTTAAAAATTTAAAGCTTTGATAAAAACAAAAGCTTGACCTTGAGTTTTCTGACATCCAATTTTAATGTTGTGGCTAAAAGCAATCTCTCCAGCCATGCACATCCAGGTAAGAGATAGCTCCTCTTTGGGAAGCTCTTTAAGGAGAGTTGTAATTCTGAGCTTCCAGAAAAGGCCAATGTCTTCCACTATGACAGGGAAATTGTTGCCCCTTCTGATCACTTGTTCTCTCTCTCTCCAATTTACCAGCTGTGCCATGCAGAGAAATAAAATTTACTTTAATTTAAAGTAAAAACTCTTACTTAAGACACCCCTTTCTCCTCAAGCCACCAGGCACAAGCCACAGCCACAGTTTTTCAGGCCCTAGGTAGTCTTAGGAGTATACAGTTTGGTCTAAGAAATACAGAATTGTCCTTTCCACAACACTCCCCACAAAGCAATTGGACTCTTGGCATCAAACCACGATGTCATGTCCCAAATTAGCTCCTTTGCTGTGCTACAGTCTCTTTCTCACAGTTGTCTGGTACAACATGGATGGTAGGACCACCACCAACCCATCTCTCTGGCTTTTGTCAGCTTTCCCAAAAAGGCTTTTTTGACCCCTCCTGCGTCGCTTGCTTCTTGTGTTTCTAGGTCTTGCCGAGACCTGGCTCAAGGCATCTGTCGTCTGACTCCCAAAGCTGCTGCAGAGATGCCGGACTCCCACTCTTACTGCATTCTCCTGTCAGGTCAATCTCTATTCTCCTTTTATCTTCCTTCTCTTTGGAAATCCAAGTACTTATCTCTTTTTTATCTTCCAGTGAGTTCAGCTTCCTTTTCCCTGATTTCCCCCCGCCCCCCCCATATTTCAAGTCCTCCCTTCCTTAGGAGACCAGACTTCAGTTTTCATGTTGACAGTCAGCCTGGCTCCAGTCTTTCACTCCTTGAATTTAAATTCCTGGATTGCCATCAGCTTTCAACTCTCCTATTGATTGCCGGAGTTGTTCTCTCCAGTTTCCACTCAGATTTTCCACACCCTTCAGTCACTTCTTGCTTTTCTTCCTTGTATTTCATTCTTTCCTGTGTCTTACAAGCCCTTTAATGAATTGCAGTCTCCTAGAATGTTCTTTAGCATGCCTTTTCCTCTCCCAAATAGCATTCCACTGTGATTCTCCTACCTCCTTTCGTGTGATGTTTTTCATTGCTTTACGTCTGACTGTAACCAGTGTGTATCCTTCAAAATTTTTTTTCTCTTTTCTGGCCTTGCTGCTATCATCTTGTTGCCCTGATTTACACTTAGGACCCAGTAGAGCAAGAAACCCCATGCAGGGCCAGTTCAATTGCAGGAAGCTGTGCTCTGCAATTGGGAAGGAAATTGAACTCCTTTAAAGCTTGAAGAAGCTCTGTTTTGGTGTCTGAGGTTGATCAATGCCAGAGAGCCTTAAGCCAGAATTCACTGTCAAATTCTTACCTAACTTTTAAAAAATGCACACCGTTACATAGTGCTTGTATGTAAGAAGTGTTTCAATAGCACTTACGAGCTATAGGGCAGATGATGTAGCTATGCATGGCTTTGTGAATGTTTTATAATGATCTTATATTCCTGACAGAGTGGCCAAATGAATAATGTAAAGTGCCATGATGATGAGAACTGCCTAACTACTTACACAGACATGGGATCTATGCATGGGCTATGTAGCGGGCATTACCAATCAAAGGTTTACTATTAAGAATCTATTGTAGCCAGAAAGTCTCTTTTTCTAGATTTGGGGTTTTTTTTCTCATTAATTCAATCATCTTCATGTTTAATCCACTTTTTCTCTTGTGAGAGGTAACTGCATTGCATAAAAATGTCTTTTCCAGTAAAACACTTCTTTAACAATTTGGCCATGATACAAAACCAGATTCCCACCAGAAAAGATTTTTATCTCCAAGCATATTGCGGCCAATTTCCTTCCTAGTTAATACCATATCTACCTCCAAATTCCATTTCAGTTCCCAAATGAAAATTGATGAGTCAGTCAACCACAAATAAGCACAATATACCACCGATATAGTTCAATCAGCACAGTTTCCAGCATAGCGTGTTACTAAAGCACAACCAGTATTTATGTTTTCATGTCCCTTGGACATGCCCTGCTTCTAGCATGTTACGATGATAGCTTCAAGTTACACTCAAAGAAGCTTTTTAACATGAAGTTTGATCAAAGAGTCAGCTGTGTACGTGTCAAAATGAAACAGGATAGGTAAAATCTTTTCTGAGGAGCAAAAGCAGGGCCTGAGTGGTGGCATGCTTGAATGGGAGACAACAGAGGCTGGAGCAAAAGGAGGTGCATAGACCACATAAGCTGTTCCCTGATGTACTGGACAGTTTGCAATACCATTCCCATGGCATGATATGCAACTGCGAAGCAACCCAGCTGCAAATAGCCCTGCAAAAGAGGACTTGAAATGGCTTTTCCCAGGCTGAATGGTAGTATTGTGTCCCTGATCAGCTGTGATCTGGACTTGTCTCACACCGGTGCTACCAGCCGGTGTAATCAATGCTGATTGTGGTGCCAGTACTTGCAACGTATTTACCTAACCTTGAGAATGAAGCTATGACTGGTCCTTGTTGGCTTTCTTGTAAGACTCTTCTTGGGAACTGACATCAAGGAAATGAAGTGACAATTAACATGTTTAAATATGCTGGCTACCATCTTCCAAAGTATATACAAACCTGAAGTGTCTACAGTGCAATTGTCCTCTTCCCTGAACAGAGCCTATGTGAAATTACATACTGCCTTCCAGGAAAGCAAATGCGTTTACCAGAAGAACCCAGACCACCAAAGTCTTTGTGTTTTGGATAAGAGGACACACTACATTGATTATCAGACACACATTCATACAAATTAGAAAGCTTCTGTCTTAGAGTAGCCCTACGTTTGCTCACCTTGCCTGTGTACAGAAAATCATGAAGGAAATCCTGAAGGGTATGTTTTCCAGTTGAGAGGATATTTAGAAAAGAAATTACTTGATTTTAAAGTTGCAAAACACTGAGAAGAAAGTGGCAAAGCTAGATATTGGCAACAGTTCTTTAAAGTAGCTGTAACAGCTATGGACATGTTTTCTTCTGCTGGGGCTTATCCATGAAGCACAGCTGTTGGTTGGTAAAAAAAAAAAGAATCCTTTCATGTAGATGAAAATGCTCTGACTCTAATGTTTCTAAATCTATTTGCCTAGGTCTAGCAAAGTTTATTTTAAAGGGCAGTTTCTTCTTTAGGAATTTCTCAGTAAATAGCATATTATGCATATCTTGGTGGAGGTATTCTCAAAGCTGCCTGCAAAAGCTGCTGTAATGCTCCAGAAATTGGAGGAATCCCAGCCAGGGGAAGTACACAACAAAAAAACCTGCCTTAACATTAACTCTAGCTCTAGCCAAAGAGATTAATGAAGTAACCAAACAGATTAATAAGCACAGTAATAGGGGGAATTAGTGTGGTGGGTGATAGCAACTCCCTTGAGAAATGCCAGTCAGTTAATGCCTGCACATTTATTATTATAACTACTACTATTACTACTACTGCTTCTACTACAACTACTACTGCTACTACTACTACACCACAAATAAATGTGGTGCTTGTAGTGGGCATGACCTAAAAATCTCTGGACTTGTGCTCCATGCACGGCAGTATGGCAGGTTTGTTCTCCTCAGTGGCCTTAATCCTGACCCAGAGGAAAGAGAGGACCAGTACCTTCCAGCCCTTTGCACACCTTCCGGCTCTCCACAGAACAGGGAACTAATGCCAATGGTGATCTTTCTTTCTCGTCATTAATATTACTAATGTCATCTATCAGAGAGCACAGCCCAGGGACACCAGCCAAGTTAGGGTAATAATGTGCTGTGCAAGCACGTAGTACCAGATATATTATCACTCTGAAGGAAATAAAAACCCAGAAATACCAGTTGACTGGCTTTTGTGTGGGGCTGGGAAGTGAGCCTGGATGCCTTGCTCTAAAGCAAGCCTTGAGTCACATTCTTCCCAGATTCTTCCCTAAAATACGCCTGAAAGTGGAATCTAGCTAACCATTTACAGCAGGCGGGCACTATACATGGAACAAAACTATCATCGACTTCAGCAAGAGCTGGATCCAACCCATGGATGGTGAAAGAGCAACCTCATTTCATTATGTTTCCTCTTCATTTTCATTCAAATGGAAAACAACTTTCATAAACAAAGTTTGCAAGGCTGCTCAGGCCATCTGCCATTCATGTAATGATGGCTAGTTCTTTGGTGTTTCTACTCATGGACTATTCATCTTTTAGCTATCAGGTTTGCAATTAACCGGAATTTACACATGTGTTAAGCTCCCCCAGTTAAAAAAATACGATCAGTTTAGTAGGTGTATCAACCACTACTTAAAAATGCGCTGCTTCTATTTATTACCTTTCAGTCAATTATATTTGCAGTTCCCCAGTTTTCTAGAAATCAGCATTCATTCTTATCCCTGAATTTCCATTTTTATTCGTTCTGGCTTAGAGAAGCAAAACTTTGCCCGATGGAAAACCGCCATGGCTGCTTTCCAGATGCTTAAGGGACACGCTCTATTTTCATAAAATGGAGGAATCTGCAGTTCCTCATACATTGTAAGTAGAGGAGTCATGCCACAGCTACAGGTTCTTAATATATTTTCCCTGGGGAGTAAATGAACTATGCAGACCACCACAGTTTCTAGAGTTAACCTCCTCTGGGGACAAGTCTGATCTTGACTTCGGCAGGAGTTGATCTCGGTCAGGCTTCAATGTATGGATGACACAGAGTTAAACTGCAGAGTCCTGGAGGCCAGGAGACACAGTCTCCCCACCTGTATAGTTCACTGTATTCAGGCCCCACTGACTAATGCCTACACCTTTAGAATTTATTCCACTGTATATAAAAAATTAACAGCACTGACAAAATAAAACTTGGCTGTATGGTCTCTTTGCCTATGGAGCATTTTGGCTGCTAAAAATAATGTTGTAGCTTGGGAAAGCCAAATTCTTCATGTTATTGCAGCCAGACTGTCTAGACTGCCTAATAAGGTGGAGGTTGTTCTGAGATGGCCTCATATTCTTTTTAACATTGACTATTTGTTTCAGTGATTGCTTTGTTTGTAGATATTGCCCATGTTATACTCATTTCAGATTTGGGGGCTGTTGTGAGGGATGAAAAAGAGTGTAGATTTCCCTCCTGGAATAATTGCTCTATAAATATTAGTCTTCTCAGTTCAGTAAAGCCCAGAGTATGAAAAAGTTTTGAACACTTTCTGCCTAAACAAAAGAATATGATGCCAGTTCTAAGCAGCGACATCAGGAATGACAAGTGATTATTTAATATTCAGGACTTGACCTGGCTAGTCCTCCATATACAGAAGTCAATGTGAATTCCACGCATGGAGGCTTTAAAGGATCAGGTTTGTAGTTTGTATAGAACTAAAAAGCCAGTGCTCATTTTTAAAATGTCACTGCACATGTGGTCATCAACACAGTAATTCAGCACTGCTTAGGCCATTGTGTTTCTCTTGACTCGGTGCTGAATGTCATGTTGTTCCTGAAGAGCAACTACCCTCTGATGTGTGAGAAGTCTGGCCTTCATTCTGCAAGGGGCAAAGTACTCTGAGCTTCTGAGCATCTGCTCAAGCCCACATCCTGTTGCAGCAGACCTTGTGCTCCTTCAGAAACAGCATCCTTTTAGCGCCATTTGTACCGTGCTAGAGAGGAAGGTAGAACCATGCAGACCCAACAGTGAGCCACTTTTCCGTCTTGGAGTATGCATGTAAACTAGGTTTGTACATACAGATTATGCGATTAACAGCAACTTACTGCTAGCTGAATCTAGATAGTATTCTGTTCTACGTAAGGATTGCAGTCAGTGGTCAAGTGCTTGTTTTATTTGCCCTGTGGATATGCCACTGCAACTGGTAATTCCAGTTACCTCTCCTCTTTTTACTCTCTGGTGTCTTTATGTTCTTCTGTTGAAGGCACTTGACAGAAGCACAGAATATACAGGCTGTGTTCCAGTCTTCACCACAATCTTCTCAACACTTCCTCAAATGCCCCAATAAACAGGCAATACATTTTCCAAGTCACCTAAAACTCTGTTTCCACATGTGATCTGCACTGCCATGATCTCTCCCAGCTGAGCATAATCACATTTATTTGAAACCATGGTCTGAAGAGGAGGAAGACACCTCTTCCCTCCAGTAGTTCAGTGGCAAGAGGAGTGGGACCTCCACAGGAGTCAGATATGCAAGATGGGTTCCTGGGACTTTCTCATATTAGCAGCTTCAGACTGTATCCCAGGAAAACATTCTAAGCTGTTCTGTGACAAAAACCATTCTGCTCTCCACCGCCTGAAACAAGGACCTTTGAAAAAAATAATGTAGTTCCACTGAGTCGGGAGGAGTGAGCACAGAGTCATAGAAAAACTGGATTGGGAGGGACCTCCACCTAGCCTAAGGAAGGATCATTTATACCTCCTGCTTGTCTAATTGCTACTAATCCTCCTGGATAGAGACTGCCATATCTCCCTAGGCAATCTATGCCAGTGCTTGTCTATGCATAGATTTAGGAGACTTTTCCCATTATTCTTGTTTGCGCTATCCATTACGGGAAGAGGGAACAGATTATTCTCTTCTCTCTAAAAGTGTTTGTGGTCTGCTGTCATCTCCCTAATCAGTCTTTAAGTTAAACAACCCCAAGTCCTTTAATCTTTCCCAATAGATCATACTTTCAAAATTGCTTTCTTCTAGACTGGCTCCAGCTTGTCTTTCTGATACCCAGAACTAAACAGAACACTTCAGCTGAGCTCTTACAAAAAGTGGAGCAAAACAGTATGTCTTGCAAGCTGTTCTTCTGCATGTAAATCCTGATCTGATGTCTGCCATTTTTGTAATGGAAAAATGATGTTTGTTTCAGCTTATGATGCCCAATGGTATGCATGTACATTAGTATTTCAATTGTTACAAGAGTACTTTTGAAGTGGTTCACTCTATCCCCATATAACATGTTTTATTTTGCATTACAGAGTAGTCTTAAAGTGCATGACCTACTTTCCTTTGAGATGAAACTAAACCGAAAGATGCTCCACAAGAATGCACTTAGTGAGCATTTTCTGCAAATGGACAGTCAGTCCACAAGACCAGACTAGAGCTAGACTGAAGTAAACCCTCTAAAAGTGAACCCAAGAGAGCTGGGTCCTCAGCCCTGGCTCTTTCACTCTACAAACTTGCTCCTGTCGCACAGCCCTGCTTGGGTACCCCTGCAAGGTACAGAAGTACCCCTCAACCTTCAGAACCTGTCTTGAAGAAGAGCGCCTTACTGGTTGTACTGTATACCACATATGTACCGTTGATTACTTTTGCCTCAGTGTCATATCTTGCATTTATCCACTTTGAATGTTATTTGACATTTCATTTCTCAAGCTCTCCTTAAATTCTAGATCTGACCTCCAGTGCATTTGCTGTCCTTCTTGTCTTCCGGCCATCTGTAAATTTAATATTTAATATTTTCTCTTCTGTCATCCAGGTCATTAATTAAAATACCAAGTAGAGTGAGATCCAAGACAGATCAGATCCCTCTGGCACACCACTCAGTACCTCCTTCCATCTTAACAGTGAACTACAGAAAATATTCTTAGCATATGATTATCTGGTCAATTTTGTCCCACACTATAGAAGTTCCACCAAGGCTATGTACGTGTAGATTTTTTAATGAGAATGTCATACGAGACCGTGTTGAGATCAAAATATGTGAAATTAACTGCCTTATCTCTATCTGTAAGATCTTGTCATAGACAGAAGTTAAATTGTTTTAAGGCAGTCTGGTTGTGATAAATTCCAGTGAGCTATTATTTACCTTCTTGTTATCCTTCAGATACTTACATATAGTTTAGTCAATTATTTGTTCCAGATTTTTTCTAGGAACTGATATTGACTAATCTTTTCCCTATTTAAGAATAATGCTTGCCGTTTTTCCTGTTTTCTGGTACCTTATTTGACCTCTATGATTCTCAAAGGCTTAATTTTGCACTACCAAATAAAACAGACTGAGGAGCACACTCTCGCCCTGAGGCCAAGTGGCACAGCACAATTCATCTCCCCATGGCAAACCTTTCCCCTCACTCATCAGAAAAGAGTGCACACATTCAAACTGTCCCTCACCCAGGTTATTCCCCGTCTGTGTCCAGAAACTGTCTGGGAAGATACTAGAACAAAAAGACAAAAATATGCCAGAGGGCTTTTAGCAATAAGCACTTTGGGTGATCCTAGGACAGCCTGTTAGCCTATAACCTGTCTCTGTTCTGTTTATGACTGTTTATGATTTTTTGGCATAGCCGAAAAATGATCACTAAACCATCTGAGATGGCCTAAGCTAGTTTAGTTGTGATGATGATGACAATGATGCTCAGCTCAGTGCTTAGGATGCAAGATCCATTTTATCCCACTAAGAACTGCAGTAACAGTATGGAGAGGGGGAGAAGACGCTTTTTCAAAGATGCAGAGGTAGAAAAATGCCTGTATGTGCCTGTCCTGGTTTTGGCTGGGATAGAGTTAATTTTCTTCCTAGTAGTTGGTATAGTGTTATGTTTTGGATTTAGTATGAGAATAAAGGGGCAGAACCCATCTTTATCTCTGGTGTGACAGGGGGATCCCAACAGCTAACTGTATTGGAGGCTGAAGCAAGCCTAACTGGGAATGAGTGGCAAAAACACCCCATTGTGACTGGCCCAGCGTCTCTGTGCATCCTTGGCATAGACTATCTCAGGAGAGGGTATTTTAAGGACCCAAAGGGGTATCGGTGGGCTTTTGGTATAGCTGCCTTGGAGACAGAGGGAATTGAACAGCTGTCTACCTTGCCTGGTCTCTCAGAGGACCCTTCGGTTGTGGGGTTGCTGAGGGTCGAAGAACAACAGGTGCCAATCGCTACCACAACAGTGCACTGGCGGCAATATCGCACCAACCGAGACTCCCTGACTCCCATCCATAGGCTGATTCACCGACTGGAGAGCCAAGGGGTGATCAGCAGGACTCGTTCACCCTTTAACAGTTCCCATATGGCCAGTGCGAAAGTCTAATGGAGAGTGGAGACTAACAGTAGACTACCGTGGCCTGAGTGAAGTCACGCTGCCTCTGAGTGCTGCCGTGCCAGACATGGTAGAACTTCAATACAAATTGGAGTCAAAGGCAGCCAAGTGGTACGCCACAAATGACATCGCTAATGCATTTTTCTCAATCCATTTGGCAGCAGACTGCCGGCCACAGTTTGCTTTTACTTGGAGGGGTGTCCAGTACACCTGGAATCGACTGCCCCAGGGGTGGAAACACAGCCCCACCATTTGCCATGGACTAATCCAGACTGCGCTGGAACAGGGTGAAGCTCTGGAACATCTGCAATACATTGATGACATCATCATATGGGGCAACACAACAGAAGAAGTTTTTGGGAAAGGGAAGAAAATAATCCAAATCCTTCCGAAAGCAGGTTTTGCCATAAAACAAAGTAAGGTCAAGGGACCTGCACAGGAGATCCAGTTTTTAGGAATAAAATGGCAAGATGGACTTCGTCAGATCCCAATGGATGTGATCATCAAAATAGCAGCTATGTCTCCACCGACTAGTAAAAAGAAAACACTTTCTTAGGCATTGTGGGTTTTTGGAGAACGCATATTCCAAATTACAGTCTGATTGTAAGCCCTCTCTATCAAGTGATCTGGAAGAATGATTTTAAATGGGCCCCTGAGCAACAACAAGCCTTTGAACAAATTAGATGGGAGATTGTTCATGCAGTAGCCCTTGGGCCAGTCCAGGCAGGACAAGATATTAAAAATGTGCTCTATATCACAGCCGGGGAGAATGGCCCTACCTGGAGTCTCTGGCAGAAAGCACCTGGGGGACCCGAGGCCGACCCCTGGGGTTTTGGAGTCGGGGATATTGAGGAGCCGAGGCCCACCATACTCCAACTGCAAAAGAGATATTACCAGCATATGAAGGAGTTTGAGCTGCCTCAGAAGTGGTTGGTACTGAAACACAGCTCCTATTAGCACCCTGACTGCAGGTGCTGGGCTGGATGTTCAAAGGGAAGGTCCCCTCTACACATCATGCAACTGATGCTACATGGAGTAAGTGGGTCGCACTGATCACACAATGAACTCGAATAGGAAACCCCAGTCACCCAGGAATTCTAGAAGTGGTCACGGACTGGCCAGAAGGCAAAGATTTTGGAATATCGCCAGACAAGGAGGTGATGCATGCTTAAGAGCCCCACTGTATAATAAACTGCCAGAAAATGAGAAGCAATATGCTCTGTTCACTGATGGGTCCTGTCGCATTGTGGGAAAACATTGGAGGTGGAAGGCGGCTGTATGGAGTCCTATATGACAAGTTGCAGGAACTGCTGAAGGAGAAGGTGAATCAAGTCAGTTTGCAGAGGTGAAAGCCATCCAGCTGGCTTTAGATATCATTGAACGAGAAAAATGGCCAATACTTTATCTCTATACTGACTCATGGATGGTGGCAAATGCTCTGTGGGGGTGGTTGCAGCAATGGAAGCAGAGCAACTGGCAGCGCAGAGGTAAACCCATCTGGGCTGCTGCACTGCAGCAAGATATTGCATGCCAGCTGGAGAATCTGGTTGTAAAAGTACGTCACATAGATGCCCACATACCCAAGAGTCGGGCCACTGAAGAACATCAAAACAACCAGCAGCTGGATCGGGCTGCTAAGATTGAAGTGCCTCAGGTGGATTTGGACTGACAACATGAGGATGTCTTATTTATGGCTCGGTGGGCCCATGACACCTCAGGCCAGCAGGGAAGAGATGCTACATATAGATGGGCTCGTGATCAAGAGGTGGACTTGACCATGGATATTATTGCACAGGTTATCCATGAATGTAAAATGTGCTGCAATTAAGCAAGCCAAGCGGTTAAAGCCTCTGTGGTATGGAGGGCGATGGCTGAAATATAAATATGGAGAGGCCTGGCAGATTGACTATATCATACTCCCACAAACCTGCCAAGGCAAGTGCCATGTGCTTACAATGGTAGAAGCAACCACCGGATGGCTGGAAACGTATCCCGTGCCCCATGCCACTGCCTGGAACACTATCCTGGGCCTTGAGAAGCAAGTCTTATGGTGACATGGTACCCGAGAAAGAATAGAGTCAGACAACGGGACTCATTTCCGAAACAACCTCATAGACACCTCGGCCAAAAAGCACGGTATTGAGTGGGTATATCACATCCCCTATCATGCACCAGCCTCCGGGAAAATAGAGCAATACAATCGACTGTTAAAGACTGCATTGAGAGCAATGGGGGGTGGAACCTTCAAACATTGGGATACACATTTAGCAAATGCCACCTGGTTAGTCAACACTAAAGGATCTGCCAATCCAGTTGGCCCTGCCCAATCTTTTGCTCAGGGACCTGGGTACACTTGGTGGGTGATGCGGAAGGATGGGGAAGTCTGATGTGTGCCTCAAGGGGATTTGATTTTAGGTGAGAACAGTCAATGAATTAAATTGTATGATATTAATTGCTATATAAACCTGCCACTGTGTGTCATCATTACTGTAATTGTTATATGCTATATCAATGGTATTACAGTAAGAATCACTTAGATTAATGAAGAATGAACTTTGATAAAACCAAGCAAAACACAGTAGTAATGGAACCAGAACTGACTTCAGCATGCAGCAATCCAACACCGCACACCATCTTCCTGCTGTGCCCAATGTCACCCACCTGCCACACTGCACCAAAGCCCAATCCTACTGTGCTGACTGAGTCATCATTCCTCCTGCCCAGAAAGACTGTTATGACAGATGAAGCCCAAAGTCATGGACTAAATGAACTCAACGGACTTTTTTTATTGGGATGGCCCACAGACTAAAGAAATGATATCTGTGTGTGTATATGTATCTCAAAGGACAGGAAAGGTGATGGTTATTAATTGGGATGTATTGGAAAGTGTGGGACCTGAGCATGACGTAAATGGTGTAGAATAAGGGGTGGATGCTGTCCTGGTTTTGGCTAGGATAGAGTTAATTTTCTTCCTAGTAGCTGGTACAGTGCAGTGTTTTGGATTTAGTACAAGAATAATGTTGATAACACACTAATGGCTTTAGTTGTTGCTAAGTAGTGTTTACACTAAGTCAAGGATTTTTCAGCTTCTCATGCCCTGCCAGCAAGAAGGCTGGAGGGGCACAAGAAGTTGGAAGGGGACACAGCCAGGACAGCTGACCCAAAGTGGCCAAAGGAATATTCCATACCGTATGAAGTCATGCCCAGTATATAAACTGGGGGGAGTTGGCTGAGAGGGGTGGATTGCTGCTCGGGAACTAACTGGGCATCGGTCAGCGAGTGGTGGGCAATTGCATTGTGCATGACTTATTTTGTATATTGTAATTCTTTTATTATTATTATTATTGTCATTTTATTACTATTATCATCATCATTATCATTACCATTACCATTATCACTGTAATTATTTTCTTCCTTTCTGTCCTATCAAACTGTCTTTATCTCAACCCATGAGTTTTATTTCTTTTTCGATTCTCTCCCCCCATCCCACTGGGTTTGGGGAGTAAGTGAGTAGCTGCATGGTACTTAGTTGCCGGCTAAGGTTAAACCACGACAGTGCCAATTTAGTTTAGTTTAGGAATCTAATTTATTCCTTGTTCTGCACCAACCCCATAATGAACGTTTCCTTTCTGTTCATCATATCTACTTTTTCTTTCCTTGGGTTGCTTGCTTACTTGCCCTCATTTTCAAATGCCCTTATTTTTGTGATTCTGTAATATTCTCTGCTACCCATTTCAGCCCAGGCCTTCTTTTTAGTTATCATATTGTTACATTATGCAAGAATCATTATTCGGTCCTGTCTTAAAGACAGAACCTCTAGCTGCTACATAATGCATGTACAGATTCAATGCATTTCTAATGCCAAGAATTTCTCTCCTTTCCCATTGTTCATATAACCAGAAATATTCTGTGGAAAAACTAAAAATAAATCTTCACCCAGTAGAATATGGTTTGTAATGTCTCTTGATATGGGCATTATCTCAGATTTAGCTCAGCTCACTTTGTATGGGAGATAGAGAGAGATTCAGCTCTAATTTAATATCTCTGAGATTGATCTGAGCTGTTTGCAGTTTCAGTCACACGTAATAAGGTGAAGGTACAGTGTCTGACTGTCTGGCTGAGCATTTATGCTGTGCTTATCATAGTAACATATCTGAGCTGCTTTGAAAAAAAAACAACTCTGAAAAGCCAGCAAAAATTAATAATGACCTTCCAATATTATTAACCTAACCTGATTCCTTTGTGCTTGACACCATTAGTTTTCATTCCTTTAATGTTGTGCTTCCCCATTCCGCAATCCTGAAAACTGCTGGAGTAAGCTCTTTTCCAAGGTTGAATGGGAAGCTGTGTCAGATGCCCTTCTGACAGAAAGCAGTGCTGGACTGTGATCCTGATGGAGGCTGGAGCATGGAGCGGGGCTAATGCTCATGCGGCTGCACCACGGGTTTTGGGACTGGAAGGGAAAACACCACAGGAGGCACTGCTAATAGAAGTAGGAGGGAGAGATGGATGGGTACCTACAGCTGCAGCGCTAAATCTCTCCCTTGTGAGTTCTTATCAAAGATAATTCAAAATGGAGTAACTTCTGAAATATCTAGGCTACACAATTCAGCCTAATGCTGTGGTCCCTGAATTAGGTCCAGAAGCAGTATAATTACATTGCCCTGTCATTCTGCCCAAGCTCTTTAGTCTTCTTGAGAGGCAGATCTAATTACTCTGGGCACAGCACCAGCGTAATGCAGCCACAGCTCTTCTGGGACCGAGCCGGGACATGCGCTGACACTGTGCTGGACTGGATAGTCAGACCAAAGCCTACTCAGTGATAGCTCTGAATTGTCCTCCCAATGCCTTGTGGTACACTGCAGGTGTGTCTTATAGCCAGTCTGCCAAAGTAGACCCCAAACCCAGATGAACTGGGTGGCAGGATTCTGGAAGCAAGGACCAGGGGGTATGTATGTGGTTTCCCCTTGATCTCGTTGCTGCAGAGCAAGAAGCAACATTGGGTGTCAGATGAAACCTGTTGGCCACATGCAGTCCTGAGACAGTTTCAGAGGAAAGAAAAAAGCCCTAAGAGACTCCAAAAGAATCGCCTGCAGTATTAATGGGAGTATCCTAAGCTAGCTTTTATTTAAATACTGCTCTTGCGTGAAGCAAAACAGCATGAGATAAGCACTGTAAGTGCTGCAAACAGAATGCCAGCTCCATTCTTAGGGTGTTTGTCTCCCAGAAGAATAATCCTCTGTATTAAGAGAAGGACGGGTTTTTTCTGAGTTATTTTGAAATTCAAGCTTGTTGGCTCTGCTTCATGTCACTGTAACTTAATCAGTACATAAAAAACTGTCTGGATTCCCAGATTCACATTATGGAGCTTTTATTTCTAATGAAGAATGCCACTGGGCTTATCAGTACAGTTTGTGTTTACAATCTGGTATGACACTAGTGCTACCTCATTTAAGTGAGGTACTGTGGAGCACTTTCAGTATCGTCAGACCCAGCAGGGCTTAGAAAGACCATTCCAGTGAAAACAGCAGACATTTTTGGTGACTTCAAGCAGCCACTGGACCAGGCTGATAAATGACACAGAGTTGCCTGAGTGATCGTGACTTTTTTCCATCAGTGATGTAAGAAGTTGGACCCTGGCAGCTGTGGACTGGAGGCAGTCTGAGTTGCTCACCCTACTTTTATTGTCCCACAGAGCGTAAGACTGAATAAACATTAATTAAACTTTTCAGTATACCACGACTGTATCAACACCACTCTTTTGGAGAGCTGCCTATTCAGCCGGACCAGCCTGGATACCCTGCTGTTGCTTGTATGCTCAGTGGTACCAGTAATAGCACTGGGTGTACTGGTGCCTGCCTTTCAGCAGCATGATTTGGATCCATTTCACCTTTATTTCACCAGGAGCCTCAAAGAAACCAAGAGGACCAAGGGTGAAGAAAAGCATTCTAGCATGAAAGCCTAAGAATCTAATCTATCCTGAACAAGAAGTTCACAATTCTACATTAAATATCTCATCCCCTTCTTAGATTCCATTCAAATACATGTTTAAAGTATAGGAAAAATCTGAAGATAGCCTTATGTCTACAGGACAAGGACTGTTTGTTCATTTCTGTTTGTATAATGTTTGGCACAACAGGACTCTGACTCCAAGACTTTGGGGCACGTGGGAGTGCAGAAGACTGACAGCAGTTAAGAGATGGACTGTCTGAAGCCAAAGGATAGTTAGCCACTGGAGCAGTTCCACAGTTCTTCATTCTCTATCAAATTTGGTAAACCATGCTGAACTCGGTGGAAACTCCTCTTGGGGAATCTTGACTCATCTGCGTGACTATGGCACTCTCCATCAAGCCCTGACACATTTATGGCTAAACGGACTTCACTGCAGTAGTGGTCTGCTGCTGTGTTTTCCATTCCATAAAATAAACTGTGCAATTTACTGTTTTCTCTTCTCCTTTCCAATTTTTGTAATCTAGAAGAACAATAAGCACATATATTGCTTTTATGAGGGAAAGTTCTGAGAACCTGGCGACTTGCCTGGTCTCCTCATTTGTTTGTGCTGGGGAACAGGCAGCATATTTTGCTGCAGCAAAAGAGTGAATAGAGTTCTGTCCCTCTGAAATCAATTGCTGAGGAGTACAGGACAGAGCCAGCGTGCGTGGAGGTCTTCAGGAGGGACAGGGGATAATAAATCACCTCATTACTTCTTGTTTCTCATTACAGCCAGTATCAGGAGGAATGTGTCTAATCTCCTTACCGTGTGGTACTGCTTCAGCGTGGGTGTGGGAAGGGTAAACAAGGTTTAGTCCCCATTCTGTCAGCTTTACTCTTAATATCCCCTACCTGGAGCAGATTCTGACACCCTCATGGCACTGGGGAGACAGTGTGGATCCTGGATGGATTTCAAAGGGACAAAGAACAGAAATTGAGCCTCAGGAGTATGGGCAATGGATGGGGAGGATGTGGGAGATGGCAAATCTGAAATGGAATCTTGTGCCTCCTGTTTTGGGGGCCAATCCCTGTATGTGTGACAAAAGCCACCCTGGGGCTGCCTAACTAGTCACAGGATTATTTTGCATATCTGCTAGGGCCCTGCCTATCATGGCATTGCCTCCTATACCAGCTCATCTCTTCTTCCCCCTTGACGCCACTCCAGGCTCTGTGATTGGATTTTAACAAAACGGATTAAATTTTTGGATGACAATGGGTCTCTCCTTCCTCAGTTCTCCCAGCCAAGCCCTCCTACCTCTCTCCCAGTTTCTAGTGCCACTTTCATTCAGTGTGGTTCCTTCACTTAGCATAAAGAGACAAAAGCAGGCTGAGGGATCTTTCCTTAGTGCTTGACATGTATCACGGATAGCCATACAGCAAGGTGTATTGTACAGCACCACTCAGTGGACATAGGCTTAGATTATGGGTCCCCAGGAGTAACCCCTTAAACTCCATTGATTCCAGTGGGATTATGTGTAGACTAACATTCTGCCTGCTCTAAGGAGGCCAAGATGAATCAAAATGCTCGTGGGCAGAGTGGGCAGAAGCCTCCTGGTGAAGGACTTCTATTTACCGGTTTGTTTTCAGTATATGTGGCTAAATTAGGAGTTGCCTTCTCACATGGGTGAGCTATCCCTCAAGTAGTCCCACTGGATCTGTTTGCATCAACATTTTTATTCTGTTATAAGAAGTTCTCCATCTGCCTCTTATTTGAGGACTGGTGGATCTGTTTGTATTAGACATCCAGGACAGGACTGGGACTAGGTCTACCTGGCTGTCTCCAAAGGAGAGAGCCTACTACTTTCAAGTCTGACAAAATTACCACCTGCATCTTCACATCAATTCTCTCCTCCAAAGCAGGTAGAAGTGGAAATGGTTTGAGAAGATGAGGTGCCTTTTGTAGTTATTGGCCTCTACAGCTGAGCTGTAGAAGCTGTACATCTCAGCAGTGTCAATTCACAGTTAAAACTACAGGAGGATTTTCCTTTTCTCCAAAGCTAGGAAATAGACCACTTGCGTGTCGGAGGAGCATCCATCGGATGGAAAGCGTTGGTGAAACTGTCACATTTCCCTCCCTCCAGATACACCTACAGTTGCCTGGTAAAGGCTTATCTGCACTGAAGTCCAGTGTAGAGGCCTGAACAAGCTTCAGATGAAGTAATTCAAGTCCCAGTAATAGCTTAGCTGTGACACCATGGAGCTACTTAGAGCCAAGTCTGTACCTTACCCCTCCTTTTTTAATAACTCTGATAACTAAAAAAGGAAAGAAAGTATTTCCAGATTCACTCACTCAAGTAACAGATGTTGCCACCGATGGACTTAACAAAATTGTGGCAACAAAAACCTGTGAGTCATCTGGTTCATCCCCTTTTGCCCAGAATTAGTTTCAAGAATGCATTCATTAGCTCTTTCATAGTACAGCAAGGTTATCCTCCTGTAAAAGGAAGTAGCTAGGATAAAAAAGGGTATAGGTCTGTTAGTGCAAAAAGTAAAAGAGGTCTGCAAGATCGTCTGTAATGCTTGAGAGATGTCTTGAACAATGTAAGTGCTACTGGATATATCTTGACAGTATGTGGATCTCTATCTCAATATTTATAGAGATGCTAATAAATACTGTAAGCCATATCTTAAGACAATGTTTTAGAATGCAGACTTTGACCTTCTCAGGTAGATGTGGATTTTCTTCCTCATTTTTATACTGGGAATGTTACATCAGCCTGTGGGCTGTGTTGCATAACTGATTAGATTGGATAGGTCTATGCTATCAGGGAACAAGGTCAAACAGTGTATCTTTGATCATCCGAATGGCTCATTTGCTTCAGCCAGCTCTCTCCAAGACAAGGCTGCTCTAGAGGACCTTGCGCAAGGCAGTGTGGACATTGTCCACCCTACCTATCCTGAGGGTCAGAGGCTGGGTCCCTGGCCCTTTTCTATTTTAGCAGCATAGACAGGAACCATATTCAGACCATCTACCATGGCACCTAAGCTAGACTGAAATGATGCCTGTTAAGACATCCTTCATTGTCAGAAGAGAGATGGAGAGAGACAGGGCTGCCAGAATCTTTGCAACCAGCAGAGATAAGAACTCGGTGGATGTGAGTAAGGATGTCATGATCTAGCCATAATGCCCAAAGTTAGTGTCTGTCATAAGCAGTCTGAATGTGGAGCCTACTCCATTGGCTGCACGGGTAGTCAGAGTCCAACAACTGGTTACTGAGTCAGACTCAGTCACTCTTAACTTTAAGATCTGGATGGCTTTCAACACCCATATGCTGCATGTCTGTCATTACAACATGGCCGACACCAGGCCCTGACCCTGACAGAGGTGGCTGTGCAGTCTCATGGCTGTGGTCAAGTAAGATGATGTGCAGACATGCGATCTACCAGACATGGTAGGACGCCCACTGGTGTTAACACCTGCTGTAGAATAGGCTGTGCATGTGACACAAGGTCTGCATCGAGCCTTTGTTGTAATACCTAATGTTTAAACCACAGATCATCCTCGACCCCACAGCACTATTTCTGCTTTTAAAGTGATGCCCAGATCAAACATCCGAATCTCTGGTGTATCCATTTGATCCGAAGATTTCAAAACTACTTCCTCTCATTTTTGCTAAATTCACAAAACTGCACATAAAATTTGTGCTATATTAATGTGTTACATGGCAGCAAGTTGAACAATAATTGCTTTAATGTATGTATCTTTTGTCCCTACTTTTTGTTCTACTGCATTTTCTTATTCTTTTAAATTGTCCTTTTTATCATCAGATCCTCTGCTACCTTTGATAACTTTAAGGAGGCCCAGTTTATAGGTTCTCCATCTTAAATCATCCATTTTCTCATTTTCTGAGTGCTGACTAAAGACTTCCCTTTACATTTACTCAAATTGTTATGAGTTTTTAAAATGTTCTTTTAAAAAAAAAAAAGAAGAGTTTTCTAAAATAAAATGAAATTATTTCCTGCTGCTTCTGCTGGATTGAAACAGTTGTTTTGTTGAAACATATTATCCTGTTTAATTGCTTTGTTCCAATGCACATTATTGGTTTTCATATGAATACGATGGATTTGGTTTATTACTGTAATACTGGTGTCAGAGAGGTGTAAACCACTGTGACAGAGTAGGGAGTAAGGTCTCATGGATCAAATCAATAGACTTACTTTTGCCATCAGCTCTTAGAGATTTTAGCCATGAGATATTTACTGAATTATTCTGGAAACTAGCAGCATGGATTCACGTGAGGTGTTTCTGCAGCACTCCTCCATGCTATGAGGAGCTGAGAGCTTGTTTCACTTTTATACTCTGGCTTGGGTGCCATTTTTGAGCTTCTTCACATAGCAGCATCCTCCCTAATGATCAGTTTGCACCTCATCCTTGTGACTTGGGGGCTACACTGAGAATTTACACTCACGAGCAAGGGACTAGGAAGAAAATCAAAAGGATGGTCCTGAGCACCTTGGGAACTCCTCTTTTACACAATTAGGAAGCTCTGTACCATCAACCTCACCAGATGCATCACACTTCCTGTTTTGTGGTTGGGGTATCAGAAGGGACAGAGCCATGTTCCCACCCTGCAGCACCAAGTCCTGCATGGTTTTGCTGAGAAAAGCTTTCTTGGACCACACTACCACAGAAAAACATACACATTAGCATACTATGACCACCTTATTGAAATCCATAGCATGATGCCAGTCAATTAATACATTAATTAGTTCCATATACCAAATAGTTATAGTTATGGTTAACTGGACTCTACCAAACAACATGTTGTAATGAAGTAGTAAAATTAAATTGCAAAAACATTATGCCATGCTTGAAAAATTTTTAACTTGAGATTGTATTAATGTTTCTGGTTTATATTCACTTTTATATACGCCCATTACAGTCAGCAAGAGAGGATGTTTGTTGAAATTAGTCCATTCTGTGCAACACATATTTTGGGCAACAGAATATAATCCAGGGAAAAAAAGAGAAAGATTTTTTTTTAATATTATCCCCTTACCAGTCTCTACCTAATAGCTAAGACTGTACTTTCCTAAAAAGCAGGTTTTGGAGGATATCTGGATGGAGGCTGGGGTTCGGTTGCTGCCTTGTCCAGAATGGACTTCTGCTCCACATGATACTTCTTATTCCCACAAATTTCCTGTCCCTAGGCAAACATTTCTTCCTCTCTGTAATCATCCCCTCAGGGACCAAGAATTACATGAGAAGTATATCTGATATTAGTATTTCATGAGGTCACACGGTGGTAGAAAAATACTTTCCTGTCTTCAAAGTGGCCTTGGAGACTGTATATAGAGACTCACAGAATGCTGCTCATTGAACTGAATTTCACTGAGGAGCAATTTCAAAGAGTATTTTGACACCTAAATCTATTTACGAGATAGTAAAGGGATTAAAGTACAAAATATAATGTGGTCATATCCAGATGTCTCCTCCCACACACAGCTGGTTCCTACTGTAGCTCTAGGTAAATACAATATTACCTTTTGACTTCCTTGTGTGAAACTTGGTGTAAACCTATCCTGTGTTATATTATATAAACTTTAATGCTGTATCACTGATGACAGAATCTGAGTACTGTTATTCGGTTGCCATGGCTGCCGAGAGATGGCTAGATTGCAATGGTAAAGGGATTTTATTTACATCCACCCACACAGCGTGTTGTTTGGTATCCTGGCCCAATACATATTTGCAGAAGATGAATTTACTAAGCTGGGATTTTGTGGGTGTACTTGGCAGTGGGGGAGAGAGATTGCACTTACCTCTGCATAACAATTTTGTCCTGAATTAGAAGTGCCCTGAGACCTTCCAGGGCACAAAATCCTTTTTGTCTCCATGCAGTAATTTAGGATCCAAAAGGGAGAGGAAACGGAGCCGGTCAGCGGCAAGCATGAGATGCCGGTCAGCGGCATCAGATGAGACCTGGTGCTGCAAACAAGGGGGCAAGGGAGACAAGGGAGATGCCTTTTAATATAAGACAGTCTTGGGCTGGGAGCAAGTCCCCTGTGGCCCTGGAGTGTGAACTTCCCTTGTGTGGGAGGACAGACAGACAGCACCGAGCCAGGTCCTGCCAGCATGCCATCAACCCTGGCTGGGCGAGAGCCCTACCTCAGGTACGGCTGGCATAAGTCTGGCAGCACGGTCCCTGCAAGACTGGTCATCCCATCGGGCTTTGTGAAAAGGGAAAATTGCGGCTTGCCGAGATACAATTGCTGTAAACCATTTACTGGATGCGGTTTTTGAGGAAGGTGGAAGGTGTGTTGCCAGGAGACGGGAGGTGAAAGGAGCTCTTCTGCTGCTGTGATTTACTAGATGGCTAGGTTAATGTGGGTGCTGCAACTCGCTAGATGGTCATTGTAAGTTTTAATTAATAGTTAGGCCATCTAAATCTTTGCAGATGGGTGTTTTTTAAATTTGAATAAATGAATAAATACAGCTTTGAGGCTTGAGCCCAACTCAGCATTTCCAAGCGCAATTCAGAGCTGGCAGGATAGCTTCCATTTTTGATTAGTGATAAATCTAATTGCGAGGGAATGGCTGACTTTCAGAGCTGGGACTGTATTACAAGCCATCTGAGGGTAGGAATCAGGCTAAATGAGCCTGATATAATGATTTATTTACAGCAACTCTGATACTTTTAGTAATCTATTATAATTGTATAGACAGAGACTTCATTATCCCTTCACATATCTGTGATCCCTTCAACGGCTGGGGAGTTTGCAGAGCAAGCCCGCAGAGAGGGGAGCGCTCAGAAGGCTTCATCCTGCAAGGTGCTGAGCAGGCTGCACCCCTCACCAGGCAGAATAAGTTATTCAGTTCTTCACACAATTTCCCCCTGTGAGTTATTCAAGTTGGTAGAATATAATTGAATTTATTTTATTTACAGTCTAATAAGGAAAGGTAGTTAATTTCTGTTGGATAATTAGAATAAATCTCTATTTGAATCAAAGTCAATGTAAGTAAATATTTTTATTAGTTTGTTAGCATGTTGTTTGAATGTACTCCTGTGCATGTTCATAGCTATCTTATTTTGAGGGAGGGAGGTGTTTTTAGCAACTACAAAATTAATTGAACTTGTAAAAATTTCTTTATTCCTTTGGAAAGTATTTATTTTTCAATTTAAAACAGGTGGGCCTCTTTTTGACTCAAGCCTATATATTTTTTGAGAGAAATGGGGGCTGTACCAAAATAGCATATCACACCCTATTCTGCCTTCTAAACTAAGGTTATACTTCCCAAGTCAAAAGTTTTCCGTGGAAAAATTGAGCTTTTTCTTAGTTGAAGCCCAAATTTTCCTCTGAAAAACAACCTAGATGGAACTTTTTTGACTAACTGTATTTGGGCCAGTTCAGTTTGCAGAAAAAGTGCCAGCTAGTGCAACCCTTAGGTATGTCCCTCTCATAGTTCAACAACAGCAGCAAAAAAAGGCATCAGCAGTGCTGGCTTTGTGCTGCTGAAGCCCAACATGCTTCTGCCAGGAATGTCTGTACCTCATCCTCTGTTTTACCTCTTCCTCTGGGAGGTAGTCCATTGAGGGCACATACGAAACCTGAAAGAAGATTTGAAACCTCACCAAAGAGTAGGGTTCCTTTGCTTCATCCCCATCCTTGTTGCTTTTCAAGAGAATTAGGTAGGCTGATGTGTTGTTCAAGGGGTCCAAGTACAGGGTAAGATCACTGGTGCCCTGTCTAAGGCTGGAGGAGTGGGATGAAGAGTCTTAATTGTTCCTTGCTTGTTTCAGGTAGAAACCCATTTTTTAAGTTGTTGTTAAAGGGGTAAAAGTTCCCCAGGGAATGGAAGAGCAGAACAGCCAGTTAGCACGTCTATCTATCTGCCAAGCCTAAGCAGACATATTGACGCACATTGAAGACTCTGAAATGGGAGCAAACAGACTGAAGTACTGCTTCTACAGCTACAGCTGATTGGGAGAGCAGAGAGAAAGCAAAAACACTGGTCTCATTCAAGTCGTTTTCCTTCAAAACAAAAATAAAGCTGGTCAGCAAAAAACCCGGAAAGTTAGCAGAGTGGAGCATTTCAGATGTGAGCCATGCAGTGATGCTCTTCATCCCACATTAAAGTCTGGGAATCTGGCAAAGCATTCTGGCTTTGGACACATCACTACATCAGGTGCCTTTAAAAATCCCAGCCTAAATCATTGCCATGGACAGATGGGAACAGTTTTATGCTGTCTTTTGTAAGTCATTTCTGGACTGTTCCTATCACAGATCTGTCTTTCCCCCTATCACTCACATCAACACACAATTCAGAAAAAGCAACCTGGATTCTTTCTTTTTTTTTTTAAAGCTAGGATGCATTTTAATGCTTTAACATGGATGTGGAGCACAAGAATACACCATGTGCACCTGGTAGGACTTAATCTACATGAATTCCTGGATGTTGATAGGACAAAGGGAAATAATACAGGTTAATACTACTTTAATATTATATCCACCGGAGATAGAGTAAGACTTCAACAGAAAGTGACAGTCAGAGAGAAGCTAGCAGTTCTCTTTTCCTGGGGTCTTTATGTCTGTACAATCCATTTGATTCACACCCAACCGAACCCTTTCACCTGAGATGCTCTTTCTAGCTGAGACTGTCCTGGAGGATCTCTCACAAGCATGGTCCAGAAAGGAGAGGTAAAAACTTGACTTCTTCTTGGGTAATGTGACCTGGATGACAGGTGGGGGAGATGAAAATAAATCTGTTGTGAGATTAATACATGTGCAGTCCATTGCGGACGCCCCAGGGGGTCGCAAGGCCACATACTCCTAAAAGTGCTGAAGAGCTTGTGCAGGAGAAGCCTCCTGCAGCACCTGAAAGCTAGCTTAACCACAGACACAGCAGCACTGGTCAAAGCAGCAGAAAGTTGTAAAACTGGCTGGCCTTTGCCAAGTGTGAATGATAGAGTCTGAAGATACCATTTGCAATTAAAGCTGGAGCTGCTGAGCCTTCTGTTAGCAGTCGGCATCTCCTGGTGATGTAGCACTACTCCTGACGAGATTACTGAGAGCAGCCGCAATCCTGTCTGATAAATCAGGGTTATGGGCTCAGCCAGGAGAAGAAAACTGTTTGGCTACATTCAGCATCTCTTGCTTTCTTTCAGTGCTTTGTAGACCAAAATCTCATCCTAGAAATCTAAACAGTGCAACCAATGTTAGTTTTGTCCTAAAATAATCTTTAATTGTCTGGGACCTAATCATCCCCGGGTGAGACTAAAACTTTTGGTATTCATTGAACTCACGCTATGCTTGGGAATGCCATTGCATATCTCCAGTAGGTGCTGTTGGTTCCACTCTTTCAGGAAAAGGCTGCAACCCTACTTCAATGGTGCCACAAAGCCCAAGATTCCCAGCTTTCAAGGAGCTGCAGAGGATGGAGACAAAAGACATAATGGCAGACTAAAGGCCATGGCTACCAAGCAAGTTGGTGGGCAGGACCAATAGCCCATTGGTACACTTACTCTCTGTCTGTCTGCATTTAACACTTCTGTGGTTAATGCCTGCAGAAAGGGACAGGCATTTTCTCATCGAAGAAATCCACGTAAAAAGCAGGAAGCATATGGTCTGTACCTGTTGGTGTGGTCATAAACTCTGCTGAGAAGGGCACAGTTCAGTAGCCATAAGCGTGTGTGTGTGTGTGTGTCCAGGCCTCGATTGCTTTAGGTTACTGATGTGCATAACAACGCCAGCAGGCACTTACCCAGTGAGCTCTGCTGCTGGAGGTTGAGCTCATATCGGTGGTACAGTTTCTCCCTCATAGGTTTGCTGTCACAAAGCTTCATGGTGCTGTAGAGATATCGCTTCTGTCCTTGCTTCAGGACCCGTCAGAGAAAGGCTGCACGTAGCAATTTGTGAATAATAGGACTGAATTTGCATCTGATTCAAAAGTAATTTCACATGGCTTTGAAAGGGTTTGGTTTGGGTTTTTTTTCCTTATTCCACTGTTCTCTTGCAGGGGGATTTTATTAAATGAAGCAGAGAATAAAAACAAGGAAGAAAACTACAGAGTGAGGGTTGTATTGGAACATTTTAACCATTTAAAACCACTAAGAGCATATTTCCATGATGCAACGCTTGTTAGAGACCCCCTTTGTTACCTCCAAAAGGGTTAGTACTTTTGGGTGGCAGATGGCAACAGCCTAAAAAATGGCAGCTCAAAGTCTCAATATGTAGAGTCGTGCCAGTGCAGCTCTTCACCTTCTGGGGACCAAGAGCCCAAGAATGGGGCCAGGAAGAAAGAAGCAGTAAAGCATTTTTTGCCAATTTTTATTAAAGTTAGTAAAGCTGAGGGTTCCTTAAATTCAGTTGTTGACTCCTACGGGCGAGCACAGTAATGACTGAGGCTTTGCTGGCTTACACTAGTTGGGAATAGAAGCTTGGGAAGTGTACACCAATATTTATAAATATTCTGTTAGTCTTGAACACTGAGAATAAATGGGAAAGATGCAAAAGGAGGAGAAGGATATTGAATTACACCAATAAAACCCTCCAGATGGAAAAGCCCAAGGAATGTGTAGAGATTGCTTGGAGTCAGAAATGAGTTCATTAAAAGATGCACCAGAAGTAATGAGATAAGATAATGAAGGGATGAGTCTGTCTCCCTTTTCACCTCCTTAAAAAAAAAGAAAAAGACAAGTGGGTGGGGGAGGGAAGGAGGACTTGCAGAAAGGGCAGGGGCCAGCCTGCATCTGCTCCACTCCAGGAACAAAGCCCTTTTGGACCTGAAGAATCACAGTAGCTCCATGAGATCCCCACTGGAGCCCTTCCTAATCACATCCACTGCATGGGCAAGGACCCAGAAATATGCAATCCTCCTGTCTCCCCTTCCCTCAAAGCTCCTCTTCCATCATCTGCCTTTTCTCTCCATCTTGCACTCAGCTTTTCAGCCATCTTGAGACTCACTGTACTGCAGCCAACAGGCTGAGATGTTATGAGCGATCCAGAGCTGCCCAGACTGGGAAAGATCTGTAAAAAAGAGAGGGAGAGAGAGAGAGATGACCAGGCCACACAGTTAACTGGGGAAGGGAGCCAGCAACCAGAGAGATAGCTGTTGTGGCTGACCTGCCATCCCAAAGCATCCATCTGTGACTGACCATCTGCCTTGGATCCTGCAAGCATCAACAAAACACCATATTTTTCCCCAGCTCTGCTATCCTTTCTATCCTCCTTCTTCTTATGTCTGTCCATGCCTGGCCACAAACAGGGAAAGCAGCATCTCAGAGCAGAACAGAAGTAACTGTGGCCTCTCGTTTGCCGGGATTGTTTGACCAGGCAGCGATATCCATGCACCAGCATGCAGAGCTGCACAGGGTTACTTCAGCAGGTAACCTCCTTCCCCACAGGGAATTAAAGCATGGGGAAGCACCAGCTACTTATAAAAGCATCTGCTAGGACATATTATCAGGACATGACAGGACATAGGACGAATATGATAAGACGTGACAGAAAGGTCACTGAAAGGAAAGGTGGAGTTCTTACATAAAAAAAAATGGACAAAGCTGCTCATTTTGAGCTTTGTATCATTGAATCCTGACATTTTAAATTGTATTATATTATTTTGTTTGGAAATAAGGGCAGCATGAACATAGGAGTCACTGCTGAGGAAAGCAGAACAGCTTCATTTTGAGGAAGAATATAAATAAAGGAGATGCCAAAGAAGGGTGGAAAGACAGAGACAAAGCAGAGTCCATTTAAAGCGAGGTGATCCTACCTGATTTCAGCCCAGTGTGTATTCAAAGCTTCTTGTGGCACTTATCAAATACTGCCCACTGAGAAAGACTCTGATGAGCATTTCTCCCCTATTTCTTTGTTAGTGAAACTGCTCCTAATGGCTACAGCAGTGCACGTTGCTGCTTAATGCATAAAGCCTGCTGTGTTTGCCTACACAGCCACCTGAGTTGGTAGCATTATATTCACAGCGCTGTGCTTTGAGTTACCTTGCAGAATGAAAGACTTCATATATAAAACAAACTCTATTCAGGTCTGACTCACTCTCGCTTTTCCACAGGAGATAGTATTAATATTAAATTTTATTTCTCCCCGGGAACAGTATCATTTCCATTCTGTTGACAAATATCCTAGCAACACAGGGGTAGAGGAAGAGGAGACAGAAAGTGTGACAGAGAGCTCTGGGAACTGATCTAAGTGTTTTGCACAACCTCAGCCATTGCGCTGCTGTTTCTTTCGGATGGCCACATCTTTGCTGTTTTGCAATGCGTCTGACTGCTCTGATTCTCCCTGTGAAACCCTTGCCCAGCCTTCAAAAACCATCTCTCCGTGGATGCATGGGGCTGCTGAGAGCTGGAGTGCAAATGAGTAGCATTATGCATCCTAACATCAGGCAGAGATTTTGGGAAGCAGAACATGTCCATGCTATGAGTAGCAGACAGCAAACAGACATCTTCATGAAGGCAGAAAGAACAGACCCAGCAAAATCCTCTGAAAATGTTTTGTGATTCAAACAAGCCAGCTTCAGCTGTGCTAATAAGGCAGAGGCGTAACATTTCATTTAAGTCCTAATGAAATGGAATTACAGTGTCCCACTGACTTTCATCGGGGGGTTGTGGGCTGTGAAGCGTGTTGAAAATCTTGAAAACCTAAAAATCTCATTTTTAGATGTGATCCCTGAACCTCTGTAACTTTCTGTACTGATTTACCACAAACATAGTAGCAAATGAGTGAGTGAGACTGTAACTTTCCAATAAGTATTGCAAGATATTCATAGAAATCAAAATTTTAATTCACAATCTGAAACGCTACTGCTAAGAATTAATTCCATCAAGTCAGGAGAAAGACTCATACAACACGGCTTATGCATCTGCATGAATATTTCTAATACAGCTGTTCACAAAGAGCCGACAAGCCAAGGATTATTTGCCAAAAGTGTGCAGTGAATAGTACCAGGTAATGGATGCATTTGGGATGATCACATTTCATTCACAGATTATTCAAGAACAAAACAAAAAGAGGTGCTGAAATGTATCAGCACCTGTAGGAATTATGCATCTAGCTGCAGTGGAGAGACTGCTGTTTTGCAAGTGGCAAGCACTCGGAAATTACATCTTTTAGAAAAATTTTGTGGTGAGACTGAAGATTGAGTAGAAAACTCTGGTCACTTATTTCCACTTGTTCTGCAGAATTAGCACAATAATCCTCATCCACTGGTTCTCATCACAAAAGACAGAATGCATCTTGCATTGTATTACTTGGAAGACAAAGCAGCTTTCTGAAGTCAAGTGCAGTTTTGCAGACAGTACATCAAGAAGCTCATCTAGAAGGAGTTTCCTGGTGCGATTTTAGATCTCAATCTCTTGCACGTTCTGTAAGAGGCATCTACCATGCTTGGGGACATACCCTACAGCGGACTTCCAAGAGAGTGCCCCAAAAAGCTGCTGGACACTTAGATCTCGGTGATTGCTGAGCAAGCTCTTGAAAACCACCCACACTGCCCGTCTTAGGGAAGACCTCAATTCCAGTCTGTGGTGTCTGTAAAAAGTATGTCCTTACCAAAACATATACCATCCCCAATTAAGAGTCAAGAGTAATTTTAAGGAAAAGATTTCTCTGGGCCTAGTGGTGTATTTGTAGCCTGTATTTGTATAGAGGAAGAACGGAGGTCATTTCAGCCCCTTTACTAAATATTTGGATTTTACATAAGTGCATCAGTGCAAACGTGCATTATGCGTCAGTGCTTTTTTAAGGGACCAGGGAAGTTATTTGTTGTACACGAGGATGTTTGAACAGGATTTAAGAAATGGGTAAGAGCCTATGTAAATTTAATAGAGCTTGAAAAGCTGCTCAGCACTGTCCCATAACATTGTTTTACCAGCAGACCTCAATATTGGCATTATGTGAAAATCCTTTCCCAAAGGGACAGTTGATGCAAGGTCTCTGTTGGGTGTTGCCCTGTAGCTGACACAGGGATGAGCGGGCACCTATCCACACCACAGTACCCAAAAAAAAATTACATAAATTAAATCTCCACATGCACACCTGTCTGACCTCACAAAACAACTTTACAGTGCTGGCTGAACTGCTGGGGTGATGGCTGTGTCCCATACTGCCTCCCATTCTGAGACAGGGATTTGCCCTCTGGACCCATGTGATTTCTCAATGAATTGTTCAGATTAAGGGCCTGACACACAAAGACATTTAAAGCAATGTACACAAAGGTATTGGGAAGACCAGATCCCACCCACCTGTGTTTGAGGAAAAGCAGGGGTACAACAAAAGCTTTCAGGTATAATACGGGAATTAGTTTCATTTTCCAGAACAAAGAACCATGCTGGCAAAAGCTGGCACGATATAAATACCTCAAGGACAAAGAGTTCTCTCCCTGCAGGGAAAAGGAGGAAGGAATAAAAGGGAAGAAGAGCACACGTTCATAAAACTGGGATCTATCTCTTTTTTTGTTCTATCTTTTCTTAGATCCCTCTCAGTTTATTAGTAAGGTAGTGGGGTTTAATATCCTTTGCATATTTTTAATACCTCTGCATAGCTGTTATGCATATGTGCATGTGGGTGCATATATGTGCACAAACATATGTATCTACATATTTATACATACACATTCATAAGTGTGTGTATGTTATGTATAGAAACACATTTATACATACCTGAAACTTTCTGTCCTATAGAGGCATCACTTTCATTTGTATATATTCCTTATGCCTTCTCTATCTCTTTACTGGTATGGTTGTAAGTTTTCCACACAACAGATATGATTTCAACATCTTTTACGCAAGTGTCAATCCACAGCCACTGCACTGATTGAAATTAAATCACTCTGGGGGTTTCTTGTGGCACAGTGAAGATCAAAATATGGGCAAACTGGGACTGGTTTTGACTCTGTTGCCAGCACAGACCCGCTTTGCAGTTACTAAGGCAGAAGATCTGAGGGGTTTTTTTATAGATTAAAATGAATTTAATGTTATCTTGACCTTTTCAGAAAAGTACTGAGGGGAGAGCAGAGGTTAGAGACACTCTGCGTGTGACCTTGCCCCAGCGCAAGCTTCTCTCTTGCAAAGCTCTGCAAACTGTCATTAAGTCCTATGATTTATCTGTCCAGACTAGATCCTGTGGTTTATCTGAGCCTATCTCTTAAACCCAGAAGCCAAGCAATTTCCATGACAGGGAGTCCCTGCATGAGGATGGGTTGCTTTAAGGGTCACAGGGGATGCCAAGAGAAGGTGGAGAGTTCCCCTGTGTGTTGTTGAAGTTGTATATGAGGAGAAACATATGACAGCCAGCCAAGGCAGAGCCAGTTGTGCAATCAACTTGGCTTGACTAGCCTTTGGCGGCATGACACTGTATCAGGGTAGAGAAACCATGACCTCTGTGTTGCACCCTGTCCTATCTTAGAGGAGAAAGGCTACGCAACATGCTGGCCATTTCTGTTGCAGAGCCATGAGCAGTTCTATACCTGACCCCACCGCTTGGGATGATCTGAGATCCCAAAGCACTCAGAGAGATCTGAAATTGTAATGCTGTGAGTCTCCTTTCAGGAAGCAGAAAAGAGAGAATGGGAGCAGGAGAATATTTATCGTACCTTCCTCCTCCTTTTTTGTCTGGACTCGTGCCAAGCACATCTGGCCAAAGAGAGGGGAAATGTGGTTTCCACAAGATGAAACTTTGAATGGATACAAGCAGTTTCTAAGGAGACCTGCTCTATAATTGTAGAGGAAATTACAAGCTGAATCATCTGTGGTTTGGGGAGAGAAATCAATGATATTTTGTAAGTTGAACCCAACTGTGCTGACTACATACCAAGAAGGAAACTGGAAAGAAATCAATTCCAAGAACTTTCAACAAAAATCCATCTTAATTCAGGTCTGACAGATCTGTTTTGTTCTCCTTCTCTAAAGCAACGTGATGCATCAGCCTGAAATCCCTATTACTATTGCAGAGACAGGCCCTCCCCAGCAAAGACGGACTAATACACTACAGTCCAGGCCTGCCAAACCACGTGCTGCCGAGCCTTGGGAATGCACAAAGGCCCGCACACCTTTCAGGGCTGGCCTGCCGAACCTGCTGGTGTCTCTCCAGGGGGAAGATCCAAAGCAGAATCCACCAACTGTGATGCATTGCACCACACATTGAAATGGATTGCTGAAGCACAGCTGCACCCGCTGCACCCTGTAATGACAGCAGCAAACTAATTCTGCTTATAACCAACCTAAATGGCATCTGATTCCTAAATTAGTGCTTTTCATATGCTGATGCTTTACACATTTTAACTTTTTTTTTTTTTGGAAGACAAGGGAAAAAAAGCAAGACCCTGAATATCTACTAGAATTTGCCCTTCATTTTGTAGTTTTACTTTACTGAATGTCCCTGTGGAATGCTGAACTCCGTTAAATCTGATGAGATAACAGGGAGATAATACTCGATCTTCTGGAAAGATGAGTGACACTTTCCTTTTGCGTTTATTCTATGTTTCTTTCTGGTGTTGAGAACTCCACAGTCAAACATTGCAATGCCTGGTTCTTGCCCCTAATCTTTGGCAGACTTAATCCTGCACATAGTGTAATTCCTAACCCATCTCACCAGGACTTACCTGCAAAACAGACCTGCCAAAATCTGTGTCAGAAAGGCTGGATTAGTTACAAAGGTCGCTGTTACTTACTCAGAAGAGAATGACGTGGACCCAAGCTGAGGTACTGGCTTCTTCAAAACAGGAGTATTCATAATTTCTTCTCTACTTCCCACAGCTGTCTTTCTTGTACCTTGTTGTGGTTTAACCCCAGCCGGCAACTAAGCACCATGCAGCCACTTGCTCACTCCCCCCCACCCAGTGGGATGGGGGAGAGAAGCAAAAAAACCCCAAACTTGTGGGTTGAGATAAAGACAGTTTAATAGGACAGAAAGGAAGAAAATAATAACAATCATAATAATAATAATAATTTAAAAGTTACAATAATAATAATAATAAAAGAATTAGAATACACAAAACGAGTGATGCACAATGCAATTGCTCACCATTCGCCAATGAATGCCCAGCCCGTTCCCGAGCAGCGATCCGCCCCTCCCAGCCAACTCCCCCCAGTTTATATACTGGGCATGACTTCATACGGTATGGAATATTCCTTTGGCCACTTTGGGTCAGCTGTCCTGGCTGTGTCCCCTCCCAACTTCTTGTGCCCCTCCAGCCTTCTTGCTGGCAGGGCATGAGAAGCTGAAAAATCCCTGACTTAGTATAAACACTACTTAGCAACAACTAAAACCATCAGTGTGTTATCAACATTATTCTCATACTAAAAACCACAAAACTGATGGGTTATAGTTGAGAGGTTTCTCCCTCTGCTTCCCACACGACACACAGCATGATGCCTGCGGGGCTGGACCTTTCTCTGATTTATCAAACCCCTTGTGAATAGTGAACACTTTTTCAACTTCACAAGAGATACTTGCTAAAAGACATTCTGACTTCACCTTGCCACCTGCTTAGATTATATCAGGTGAGCCCTGTAACTTGAAGCCCCGTACCAAAAATACTTGCTGTATCTTTCAGAAGCCAAACACAAATTCTTCCATAAATGTTTGCCTTGTGGTGCCATATTCCTTTTGAGCCATGCCCACAAGAGTATATGAAATTTAAATGCCTCAGGATGGTGAAGAGAAGAGTTTTCCCCTGAGCCTAAACACCAGTACAATGCGTGCTCTTGCTTCAAGGTACGGATGAAAGAGTATCCTTCCCTACCAAACGCAAAGGCAAACTCTTGAGGACCCAGTCTGTTTGGAGAGATCCAGAGTGGAGAACTGTCCCTGTCTATTCCATTCCCAAGCTAGCTGGGGACACAAGAAAGAAGCACTGTAAATAGCATCCTTTTGGACAAGTTCTTGTGATCTCTCCGTTTCTGCTCACCTGTCTTCTTACACTTCTTTTCACCGTAAGGTTCATTTTGCCTGAATTCAGCTGTCAAAAAGGTGGATGGACCTAGGCTGTGCTGTTCAATAGGGCCCTCCAGTGTCAGCCACTTCATCCTACCTCCCCTCAATGCCTTTCTTACACTGGGTGTATGACAGTCTGGAGATACCTCCTGTTCTCTACCGGCTGTACTGAAAGCCCATGTAATTGCTTGCACTACAGGCCCAACTTACAATCACAGAATAGCTGCTTGGATCCCACTGTTCAGGTTTTTGCTTTTTTTTTTGAGCAACCGTTCTCTCTGTTCCTCTCTTTTTCCATCTGTGATTTCCCTCCCTTTGAAAATGCAAGCTTTCCATGGATTTCCTTGTCACTTCACGTCATTGCCATTTCCATCAGATTTCCCCTTCTTGGACTTTCTTTTAGGGCCCTGTCCCTTTCTAATCCCCAATCATTTGTTCCACACTTTTCTTTGCGTACCTCTTATTCACAAAGCTCTAGCCATTTCACATCTCCTATGTTTAACCCTCTCTACTGTGCAGAAAACCTGCTGGACTGAAAGAGCAGGAGGTCACCTAACTAGCATCACCAGTGGAGATGAGAATGAATTCCTTTGTAAACTTGCTCAGGGACAGAAGGAAACCCAGTTCTGGACAGGGGGAACTTACCAAAAGACAAGTGTTCCATGACCAGAAATGAAAACAAACACCAGCTGAAAGAACTTTATGACTCAACTGATCAAAAAATTCTACTATAAAAAATGCTTTTGTTTTCAAGTGTATAGTTTCTCTTTGTAGCCATGGAAATTCTTTTCAGTCTCAGCAAAACTAAGGAGTTATCAAAAACTTATATTTTTTTATCTTTCAGTGGTTTTGTGGGGTGGGAATAGGGGAAGATGGGAGTTTTAGGAAAAAAAAGTTGAAGTAATAAACTCTGATTCTGAAACATCATATTCCATTTATATCTTCTAAAGAAGGAATGTTGAGGTACAAATTTCAAAGAAGATGGATGGTGGATAATAAGTTCTCTATTTAATCTCTGTTTGGCAGAATGTCAGGTCACTAGACTAGACTTGGTGTTATAAAAAGCTTGCATGAATATCTTCTTTCAGATTCTTTTAGTGAATTCATTCAGCACGTCTTCCTACTTCCAAGTATTCCAGCCAATGAATCTACTGGAGCTATTGCTGATATGGTGAAGTTAGAATTAGCATTGTAGAATAGTAAAAGCAAGTGAATTTCAGATTTGTAAATGCATCTTGGAAGTAGAAACTTGATTCTGTAAGTTTTACCCATGTAACAGGGCACAGCAATGACCTGTGTGTCCATCCTGAACATCTCAAATTCTGAATGTCACCTACCTGCAATGAATTACTCATGAGTGCTATAGTCTATTCTGAATAACAAATATATTCAAGAAAATTACAATTTATTTGAGGACAATTCATGAAGAGAGGATGAGGTGAAATTAATCTAATATGGAATTAAAAATGAATTATTCATGCAGCTCTACAGGACAATGATATCCCCACAAGTGATAACTGTATCGACATCCATGTGGAAGAGGGCCCTCATTCAGTCGTTCTTCCATCCCAGCAAATATAAGTGTACCAAACTGCTTTCAGAATTTAACAGCAGCCTGTGGTTTCTGTTAAGCTTCTTGAGTTATTTTTTTGCCTGCAGGGGTCATTTTTGAAATGGAGTGATGGATTTCTGACAACCCTCATCCAGAGGCCTCCTTTTCAGATCTGTTGGAGGACTAGTTAACAGTCTGTTTAACATAAAAATTTGCCTGACCTTGAATATTGGAGTTAAGAAAAACCTTGAAAGATTTATGATTCACATAGTTTACCTTGCTCTTGAACCTCTGCTATCCCTGTGGGATGAGTATTTCCAGGATTAGCTGGAGAAAACATCATCTTATTAAAATGTTGCCCAAAGCTGCAAAGTACATACTATGGAAACACAAATTAAAAGAAAACTGGATTTCCAGAGACTGAGCTGAGACTGAACAATTTCATGTCAGGAGTGAAACAGTTCCCTTTTCACGTCTTCGTGTTTTCCTTTGTGGTCTCTTTTTGTCTTTGTTTCCAAGCAGGGGTGAATGGGACCGATCTCCCTGCAGCAAGCAGCTACCATTCATCTGCGTTTACAAACCAAAACTGATGCACCCTTAACCTGTCATTGAACCACTGATGAAACCTGACTGACTGCTGCGGGACTTGGAATAGAGTTCAGCTGCAATCCATTAGTGCAGAAAAATCTTTTGCATGGAAAAATCAGGATCTTATACTAAAAAAGCAGAGCTATTATAGCATGACACTTTTCTGTTCTGTTTGCATTATTGTGGCAATGTTCTTGTAGACTATATTTAAAATGATGCTAAAAAAATAAATTCTGATTAGATTTGAATGCTTGATGAAATCAGCATACAATTTAGATTTTCCACAGGGTGTACAAGAATATTCATAAGAGCTCTTTAATTATTAAATAATTACAAATCACTCATTAAAACATTATTCATTTCACCATTTAATCATGCCAAGTCATACATTTTAAACTGTAGAATTTTTCCTTTCTTAGTGCCAGATAGATCCAAGGAAAGTTAATTGAATGTTTTTAATATTTAAGTAGTCAAATGACTAGTTCAATAAACTGCAATAGAACCATAAGATAAGGCCCAAATCACAGGGAGAACTCATGAGTGTATCATTGGGCCCAGGAGGTGGTGCACCACTTTGTGAACTGCACAGGATGACACTTTGTTAAATTAAAAAAAACCCCTTGCTATTGTGGTTAGGTTTGTCTAAGTTCTCAATATGATCCATGACTGTGTTCCCCAAAGGCAAACATTTTTACTTTGTTTTCCTTAGTTGTAAGTACCCTTATTGCTTTTGACTCCATCAGTTACTTGCAAGTTCCTATTTCAAAGTACTTTCCCTCGCTATCCAAGAAGATAAATGGAAAAGCTTGGGCCAGGAATGCTTGCTTGACTCATCCAGACGATGACAAAACACCTCATCAGTTAGGAAGGATGAGGACACTAGCAAAAATTTAGTTAGCATTTCAGCCATCCCATTATCCAGCACAACCTCAGAGAATGATTATAGCGATATAAACAGCAGCTGCCTTATTTACCTAAGCATTCACTATAAAGCAGGTGTCAGATTTCCCCCTTCATGAGTAAATTAAGGGTATGAGCAAGCTAAGAGTAAGAGCGGGTCAAGGGCTTCCTGGCAATCGGACTCACCTGCTGTTAGGAGAACAAACATGTAGTGTGGGCAGCACATACCTTTTCACATCCCTAGGCCACCTGAGATATGATCCTGCCCAGGAGGGCTGCCGAGGAGCAGAGGGCACCAGACACGAGGCCACTCCAGAGACTCATCTTCCTGAGCATTGGGATAGCTGTGTTCCCTCAGAATCAATTACTTTCCCTGTTATTATCTCAAAGGAATGCCAACCATACCAAGACAAAATTATGTTTTATACAAAACATATTTTTTTCCTGGCTGACTGTTATTCCAGTATTTTAATAATGACTGCAGTGGTTTGTTCAGGGTCACAAGGGAAAATGGTAGCAGAGCTGGGGACAAAGTCGAGGAGGATCTCATTCTCATTCTTCAAACCTTCTATCCACCAAGGAATGCAGCTTCCCAAATCAAAGTGACAGGATGAGTTCAAAGGGGAAGCAACAAATTGACCAGTTAATCCAAGCATCATTTCTACAAATGGTACTACATCATACTGCCAGAGATGTGGCCCACTCCTTGACCTTATTTTTTGGCAGAATTGCTTTCCCTAGGGAGAGCAAAGGATTCTGTGTCCTTTAGGTAGAGTTATGAAAAGCCTTATTAGTCATTGAATACAGTTCCTTTTCTTCCCCAGCAGGTTATTGCAGATTCAATATCTGCAGAAATAGCTATGGAAAGGCTCACAAAATATCCATCTGCTTTACAAGATCACCACACAGTGTGACCACCAGTGTTCAGACAGTAAAAGAGTAAAGGCTACAAGCCTGCTGTGCCATGGAAAGACAGGTCAGAAAGGTGGACAACATTGCAAATATGCAGGTGTAGCAAAACAGAGGTCTGTGACACCTAGAAATTATAAATGTATTAATCAGAATATAATTAATATTAACCTGCCTTCAACTCAAATATATACAAGGATGGTGTAACTAACAACAGAATGTAAGTATTATGTAACACTCAAGGCACAGCAAGGTGCAATGTATAAACATTTTGCATAAGTACGTGAGCAACATGACTACCAAAGATGGGTGTAGTTGCAAGTAGGAGGCATCCAACTAACAAAAATTGCCAGACAGAGGGTAAGATAAGCACAAGGGACTGCAAATAGCCAGGACAACCTGCCAAATACACAAGAAGGATGACTGGCAAAGCAAAAAATATGGTAAGTGATACCAGGAGCAGATGAGTTCCTCCTTTTTGAGAGCAGAAAATAGCATAAAACCATCAGGCATAAGCAAGAAAAATCAGAGAAAAAAGAAGACAAGCCCGCTTCAGTTCTGGCTTCTCTCATCAATGAGCTCTCAAGCCTGATCACCAAACCTCGGCAACTAGGGACCACCAAAGACCACAACCATCAGTGCCAGCTGTGAGGCATCATCTCCGCAGCATTGTGTACTCACAACTGACTTACAATATGGCTGTTAAAGACCAACAGTGACGATGTTGAACAACGTGTGGAAATTCGCTATGAGCACAAAGGGTGTTCTTAATGAATGGATTTAGTAAAGTCAAAAGTTTAAAACTTCCCTGATCTGTCAGCCTTCTAAACATTTCCATGACAGCAATCTCTAATTCCCTAACTATATACACACATTCAGTTTGCATACCTGCAACACAAGTCTTCTGCAACAGTAGGAATTTCTTTGCACGAAGTCCTAGCTGATCCTGAGGAGTGCACACATACTAAGAAAACTGAGGTGCTATAATCAGTATTTTTCAAGATGGAAAGACTTTCCACAGCAAGGGGAGAAGAATGAACAGATTGGGGGTTTCATAATGTAAACTCCGCATCTTCAGCATTGATACGAACCATACTACAGGATCTGTAGCCTAATCTGCATTCAGTCGATCACTGTTAAGCTATTTAAACTGAAGCAATTGCTTCAGTTCAGTTCCTAATGAATATTTGTTTACACCAGAGAAGCCTTATCACAGTTAGCAGTAACTCACAATTTAGCATACCTGCGGGCAAGGTCAGCAGAAATAGCAAGACCTTGGACAATGAACTTGAGTCTTGCTCCAGAATGAAAATAGTCACTTTTTATCATTCACTGATCCTAAAGCACTTTGTGCAAGTGAGCCAAACGGCTCCTTGTTTACAAATGGGCAGAAATAAGGTACGGGGTGTGATAAATTTATGGCCTATTTTAACACTGCAGGACAGTGTCAGTGGCTGGAGAGAGAAACCATAACTCTTGGCTTCCAGCCCTCCAGCCTGGCCTTTCAGCCAGGCTGCATCCTTCCAGAGCGTGACAGCACCAATTGTCCAGTACCTCCAGGTGCCAAAAGATGGAGAAAAACTCCTGGGGTGGAATTTTTCATGCCAGCACCTTTAGGCATCCAAATGCTTTTGGAAATGTGATCCACAGGCACCCAAGCAGACTAGCTTTGAAAACTTTCCCACATCTTATTAATGAGCAAAGACCTTCCATTTTCAGACAATAAATTGAGCATCCTCCCTGAGCTTTACATGTTTAGGAATACTGATTATTAATTCCTTTTTAAAAAGTAATTAATTGTTTTGTTCCCAACTTACATGAATGAATCTGTCTATATGCTGTGACCATGAACTAAAATCATTTTATTCATAATTTATATTACAGTGATGCCTAGAGGCCATAAGAAGGAAGGAGGCTTCATTATCCTAGGTGTTACCCAGGCTGCCAGGAAGACATGCTCTCTTGCTCTGTGACTTTATAACTTAATTTATGAAAAAGAGCATTAGGGCTGATGAAGGAGAAAGGTTCTTAAGAAGCTGTGACCTAATTTGCTGTTCTGGTTTCCCATGCTCTCTTGCAATGATGATGACCCTGTTTTGAAATGTCTGGGCTGTTCTTGTGTGGCAAAACACAACATGGAGGCATGGGGAGGGGAGCACCACTCTCTGCAGAAGACACATTTGACTGGGCGTTTGTTAAATTGTCTACTCGCAGACAATTGGAGAGAAATGTGAGACAATACAGCTGAGAGGGCCTCGCCAAACCATCTGAACTTTGTGGTAGCCCCATACGAGGGTTTTATTGCCATCAGTCAATCAACCAGCATGTTTGGCCTAACTTGTGGGTTCTTTTCCCTCAGGCAGTTGATGACATTAGATTGGTGTCTTGTTAACACAGCTCTCTGAGCTATGCAAACAAAAGTTTAGTCCTGATTTGTGTAAGCGGCTACCACAACATGCAAGCAAAAGGGGTAAATGTAAGTAATTAGGCATAGGGTTTGTTTTGTGATGGAATGGTCCAGAACGGCACACCAAAACATATTTTGGAAAGAAAAGAAAATTGCAAGTACTCTCAGTATTTAATTGGTAAAAATGCCTCTGAATTGGCACTCTGAATCATCCTTTCACACAAAACTAACCATGGCTGGACCTGTAACTTCACACTTATGCCAAGATTTAATAGTAGGACTAGGGGACATCAGATAACAGTAATAGGAAGCAAATTCAAAATAAACAAAATGAAGTAGTTCTTCACAAGCAGAATTTATTGACAAAGGATGTAGATCCAGAAAGTGTATATAGATTCCAAGGAAGACTGAAAAGATTGGAGAAGTCCACTGAAGGTCAACAAACCCTGGTCAGGCTAAGAAAATTTCTAACTTTAAAGAAAGTGAAGGCTGAGAAAGTATTAGGGGAAAACACTACAATTGCTTGCCCTCTCTTACATTCTTCCCTAAGCCTCCAGTTCTCATCAACGTTGGAATCAGTATACAGGACCAGAAGAACGTTTTATTTGACCTGCCACTTTTGTATTACATTTCATGTTCTTAACAAACATAGCAAGATTATTTTGATTTTTTGCTTTTGGAGTTTTTTTTTTGTCTTCTCCCTCCCACTAACCAGGAGGCAAAAGCATAGCTCTTCATGTGAACATGTAGGTGTCAGATTTTGCACGCCATCTCATATGACCCCACCTGGAGTACTGCGTTCAGCTCTGGGGCCCGCAGCATAAGAAGGACATGGACCTGTTGGAGCAGGTCCAGAGGAGGGCCACGAAGATGATCAGAGGGCTGGAGCACACCTCCTATGAAGACAGGCTGAGAGAATTGGGGTTGTCCAGCCTGGAGAAGAGAAGGCTCCAGGGAGACCTTATAGCAGCCTTCCAGTACTGTGTTGGGTTTCTGTAGCGGGCAGGGGCTACAGGGGTGGCTCCTGTGAGAAGCTGCGAGAAGCTTCCCTGGCTCCAACTTGGACCCACAACTGGCCAAGGCCGAGGCCATCAGCGACGGTGGTAGCACCTCTGGGATAGCATGTTTAAGAAGGGGAAAAAGACTGCTGAAAAACCTGCAGTGGAGAGAGGAGTGGGATGTGAGAGAAACAGCCATGCAGACACCAAGGTCAGTGAAGAAGGAGAGGGAGGAGGTGTGCTGGAGCAGAGATTCCCCTGCAGCCCGTGGAGGACCCCACGCCGGAGCAGGTGAATGTGCCCAGAGAAGGCCGTGACTCCATGGGAAAGCCCACGCTGGAGCAGTTTGTGGAGGACTGCAGTGCGTGGAAAGGACTCGCGTTGGAGAAGCTCATGGAGGGCTGACCCCCGTGAGAGGGACCCCACGCTGGAGCAGGGGAAGAGTGTGAGGAGTCCTCCCACCAAGGAGGAAGGAGTGGTAGAAACAGTGTGTGATGAACTGACCGCAACCCCCATTCCCCATCCCCCTATGCCGCTGTGGGGGAGGAGGTAGAGGAATCGGGAGCAAAGCTGAGCCCGGGAAGAAGGGAGGGGTGGGGGGAAGGTGTGTTTTTACGATATGGTTCTATTTCTCATTATCCTACTATGATTTGATTGGTAACAAATCAAATATTGATTTATTTTTCCCCAAATCGAGTCTGTTTTGCCTGTGACCATAATTGGTGAGTGATCCCTCCCTGTCCTTGTCTTGACCCATGAGCTTTTTGTTGTATTTTCTCCTCCCCATCCTGCTGGGGGGGAGGAGTGAGCGAGCGGCTGCGTGGTGCTTTGTTGCCAGCTGGGCATAAACCACGACAAGTACCTAAAGGGGCCCTACAAGAAAGTTGGAGACTTTTTACAAGGGCATGTAGGGATAGGACAAGGGGTAATGGCTTTAAACTGAAAGAGGGTAGATTTAGATTAGATATAAGGAAGAAATTCTTCACTGTGAGGGTGGTGAGGCACTGGAACAGGTTGCCCAGAGAAGCTGTGGATGTCCCCTCCCTGGAAGTGTTCAAGGCCAGGTTGGATGGGTCTGTGAGCAACCTGGTCTAGTGGAAGGTGTCCCTGCCCATGGCAGAGGGGTTGGAACTGGATGATCTTTAAGGTCCCTTCCAACCCAAACCATTCTATGATTCCATGATTCGTATGCAGGCTGGATGTCTACTTGCAGGTACATGGATGCAATTAAAGATCATCCTGGGATCACAGCAAAAAAAAAATAAATCAGTTTTTTCTGCCAGGTCAGAACTCTGCCTTCCACTATTAAAAGTGCATATCAGTGTTAAGGTAAATGCCATAGAATTTGAATAAAAAGCCCACCAGAGTCCACAAATTACATAGATCAAATGCACCTAATCCTGTATCACCATGCCAAAAGGATGAAAAATTACAGCTCTCTTCACTTTGATCTGGTAGGAAATACAAAAAACCCTGCTTTTCTTTTTCTACAGCAAGAAATCCATTTCTGTAGCCACGGTTGGTTGTGCTAAAGGAAAAAAAAGAAAGAATGCAGGTTAATTCAGCTTCCAAACCACTACAATATACCACAAAGCCCTCAGCTGCTTTACACACAGCCTTCACCTCAAAAGACTCTAACAATTTTCTTCTTGCTTCTAGGTGGTGATTAATACACAGGCTCCAAATACACAAAGGGGTAATAAAACACCCTATGCCATGCAGACATATTGGATTGAATTCATCATTCCTTGAAGGTGTTGGAGGTGCTGCCAGCAGCTCTTCCTGGGAAACAGTGCTTCTCCTCCTGAAATGTTATGTTCTACTTATGAAGGGGACACCTTACTAAAGAAAAAAAAAGAACTAGAAGGAAATGCCATTGGACAATTTCATTAGACGTTTAGTAGCCCAGAAATAAAATACTTGCTCAAAGAAGGTGCTCAGTCTCACTGGACGGAACCTGTGTTACCACAGAGAAATGCCTCTTCAAAGATAGCCCACTGGAAAAGCAGACAGTAAAAAGAGAAACAAGGAGACTCCTGCTCATAACCACACACAAGAGAGGCCTGACCTCATTCATCTGGGAACTAAACCATCAGGACCTCACATCTCTTTTCTTTTACTGCAGGGAAGCAGATGAACTGCACTAGTGTACAAGGGTGAGAAGATAAGTGGGTCTCTTTTGAGACACCTCTCTAGGGCATTGTTACGCTAACTCATCACAGAAGTGTTTTCCACTCTTGTTAAACCTTCTCTTCTTTACTAAGTGGTCACCGTGCTGGGAGCCTTGGTGGCCCGAGATCAAGCTCATCTTCACCTGCTAGCGAAGAACAGTCTGTGATCACAGGCAACTAGTGCTGGTCCATGCAGATCACTGACAGCACTAAGCATAAGAGGTTGATCTCCTCACCATCTCACTAGCTGAGCCAGCTTTAACAGTATCCCTGACGTCGGCAAGGCTGAGAAGTTTTTTTTTTAGAAGTGAGAGATTGATCACTCAAGCAAAAGCATATCTCACGAATTCAGATTTGTAGAAGAGCTCCTTTTCTCTGTGTCTGCTTCTCCCAGCATCGTTATCAGAGTTGATGAACTACAGGATGGTAGTGCCTTGGGAGCCCAAGCTGGCAAATCACAGCTCTGCTGTGCCAAATTCTATACAAACAAAAGGACAGCCTGGGTGGGTCTCACTTACTTAACCCTAGACATCTGCCTATGTAGTCATCTAGGGAGAGTCATCCTAGTCTCCCTCCCTAGGCTCTGGAAAACAATTGGCATGTTTAGGGAGCAATTCCTCTAACCACAGGCAGCCGTCTATGCTAGGGTGAAGTGAATCACACCTAGAAGCCCCCATTTCTCTGCAAAGGCTATGAACAGAGTGGAGGGCAGACAGCTCAGATATTGATAGATGCCTACATGTAGGCAAATAACGCCATCATCTCTGTTCTTAAGGGTTTTTGTCCACAAGGGAAACAATTTAATGGCACAAATACAATAATGAAAAGGAAGATAACAAAAAGAGAGTGAAATATAACCCAAGAAAGACAAGTGATGCACAATGCAATTGCTCAGCACCTGCTGACCAATGCCCAGCCAGTCCCCCAGCAGCGATCCGCCCCTCCTGGCCAACTCCCCTCCAGTTTATATACTGCACATGGTGTCACATAGTATGGAATATTCCTTTGGCCACTTTGGGTCAGCTGTCCTGGCTGTGTCCCCTCCCAGCTTCTTGTGCCCCTCCAGCCTTCTTGCTGGCTGGGCATGAGAAGCCAAAAAATCCTTGACTTTTAGTATAAACACTACTTAGCAATGACTAAAACCATCAGTGTGTTATCAACATTATTCTCATTCTAAATCCAAAATACAACATTATACCAGCTACTAGGAAGAAAATTAAGTCTATCCCAACTGAAACCAGGACAACCCCCTTAGGTGACTGGTTAACATGAACATCCACAGCTCAGATCAGCAGGAAGACAGGTTAACCAGTCACCCTGCTCTAGCCGAGACACTGAAGGGCTGGGCAAAGGGGACTCCAGCTCTGTGGATGGACTGTGGAGAAGCCACGAGGGCAGCTGAGACCTGAGCACCACCAGCAAGGCAGAAGTCTTTGACATGAGGCAGGAGACAAGGTGCCCTTACAAATCAGTGCCTTGGAGGAGGCCAAACTGACCCCTTTGGTAAAGCCACAATGCCCTTCCCGGTGAACAAAGGCAGCTTTCTGATCTCTCCTGAGCAGCTTAATGAATCTGAGATTTCTGCAGGGACAAAATGTTTTGCGTTTTCATTCCAAATATCACAGAGAATACCTGCTGTCCAACACCCCTGTCTCAGCCTGAAGCACAACCTGTGTTTTTCCTTCAATACCTATTTTCCTCCAAGCTCATCATTTGCGTGTTTAGCTAGTAATACAAATCACCTTGAGGGCACAGCAGTTTTGCCTCCCCTGTGTAAAGTATCCACATATTGGATAAAAAACATGGTTCATCTATTGAGCAAGGGAAGGTGATCGGCAGGATCAGCCTTTGAGTGAAAAGAAGATGCTTTCATTATTTCAGACCTATGTCCCTGTAATCAGCAGCTCACACTTCAGCTCAGGGAAGGCAGCATCAAGACTGCTAGCAGAAACACTCAGGTTCAGACTGTGTGCTAATAGATTCAGGCAAAATATGTTTGTTAGTGTCTAATTAGTCAGCTTTGTATGCACATCAATGGCAGCTGAAAAGATGTGTTGTACTTTGAGTTTCAGGAGCCTTCACCACAGGAAACAATATTTTATTATAATGTAGATTTCTGGATTACTTGCAAAAGCCCTTAATGTAGGAAAGATCTTTTCATTACTCACTGCCGTATCTAAGAAAAAGAGAGGGGAGAAAGATCTTTGAGAATAAATATTTTAATAGGTGAACCAAAGAATTATTAATTCTCTGCTTCTCATGCAGAATATAAAGTATATATAATTTCCAGGAGGAGGTGATTGATGGTGCAGCTCAGTGAGAAACTTTCTGCATTAGATGATCGAAGCAGACACGTAAAGCATGTGAGGCCACAATGGGCCACTCAGGCAGGGTAACGCATTGGGCTCTCCAGAAGAAGTATGGGGAGAGAGGGGATGAGGGAAGGCTCAGGCAGTGTTTACCTTCACTCGTGTGGATTTCAGGCCAGAGACTTTTGAGCAAGTGGAGTGCTCAATATTCAGGCCTCCCTTATTCTGTCTGAAGTAAGCTGTATAAGCTCTTCCCCTGTCAAGGGCTATTTTTTCCCCTTCTTCACATAGGAAAACATATCTGGAGCCGACCACTACTGAGCAAGTCTTTCTCTATTCCACTGGTTGGATTCAATGGTTTTTAGTGTGTCTACAAAAAAAGGAAGCTAGTGATTAAGAATTATAGAAGTCTGAGAGGAGACGTGGGAAAGGCGTATTTTTTCCTGTGTTTAGTTATCTAGAAGGCAGCTGGTCCCATTAGAAAGAGCCATCTTGCGGAGGGATGCCTTTTTGTTCCAGTTCATTTTTTGATTTATTGAGAGAGGAGCTTTTTGTTTGTTTGTTTGTTTTTCTTTGTTTATTTTGGTTTGGTGGGGGTTTTTTTGACACATTACTTTGCAATGGATTTTCAGGGCTGAAAATATCACGTAAGATAGGTTCCAAGACTCGAAGTTAAACTAATACAAAGTGACAATCAAGAAAGCCTCTTTTCAAGTCTTCTGAATTAAAACGGGATACTATCAACATAACGTGAAATGGGAAAGCTTATTTCAGTGCAGTCTTTCTGCAGATTCTTTGCATCTGAAAGCGTAAGTCAGATACAGATTTGACATGAATTAATACATCCCAAAATACATAATGAAAACAAACAGTTGGGATTCTGCAGACTCATGCAAAGGAAATTGTTTTCCGCTTATAAAAGTCGTCTCACTGACATAAATAGGGCTGTTTGTACAAAAGTTGAGGCTTGCTGGGTGAACCCAGCTGTTTCAGGACAAGGAGTGGGAATCAGATATATACCCTAAAATTGTACTTGCAGATGAGGCAAGGCAGTAATGTGAGTGGCAGCAAGAGGAAAAGCCTGCTGCATGCACATACTGTATCAGCTCATCATGATCTGTGCTTCAAGCTTTGGAGAAGGATTAAAAAGTGAAACCACAAATGGAAAAATAAATCTCTGGAGTTTTTCTAAAAGGCTGTGTTAGGGCTTTCACTGTGTACTTTTGTTTTATGTTACAGACAAAACAATGAGTCATCCTTAAAAGCTGCTAATTGATTGGGTTGGGATCATGTGACCCATCAAGCATCGTGCGTCCTTTTAATGTATTTTATAGCGAGCAAACAAATAGAGAAAAGATGTAATTGCAACAGAGGTAACAGGACAGTCCTGTTTATTTATTTAAAGAAGAAAGAGACACTGTATTTAAGCAGTCAGCCTAAAATGTCCTCTTCTTCAATGTTTCATTTTTATACTACCCATTCAGAAGAGTTCGGTATTCCTTTAGAGAGCTGTTCAGTACAGAAGAAGAGGCTAGTCTAGACTGATAAATTGAATAAAAGCAACACAAGCACAGAGTAGATAAAGTACAGTTCAGCCTAACCTGCCACAGTGTTTAGTTGCCCTTTGCAAATTTTTTTCATTTAGACTGAAATCTCCCATTCTGCGTGTCTGCTTCAGGCTGTTTTATATATATATATATATATATACACACAAACACACAATTTCATTGAAAAAATATCAGTGGTTTCTGTGAATGGGGCTAGGCAAAGCACGCTGATTTCTCTGCATGGTTCCCCAAGAAGCCTTTTGTGCCACTACGCTATAGATGTTCAGATTTGACAGCGAGGCTTCCTCTTGCTCAAGGACTTGCCCAGTGCTGTTAAGAAAACAAAAAATCATGCCTACATGGGGCTAGGTGGTGAGGGTTTGACAAAGTAACATGTGTGAAGGCTTAATAGAGGCTTGCTGGTGCTTTACCTGCCCCGGCTGTCCCCCAGCCCAGGGTTCAGAAAGACTTTTCCTGCCATTTCAGCCATAGCCAGAAGCTGAACTGAAATTAGAGGGAGGCTTTCTCCAGTGTCCTTCCTACCTGTGATGCTCAGGTACTGGAGGGGAGAAAGACAGCAGGAATCTGGGCCCAGCCTGGAGGGAGAGAGACTGAAAAGTAACATGGAAAGAAAAAACTCGGGAAAGAGGAGGACAGAGTTACATCAATTCATCTAAAAATAGGTTACAAAATGAAGGGGAACAGTGAAGACAAATAAAAAGGCTTCTGGGAAGTAAAGACAAAAAGATTTCAACAGACCCATTCCCATTTTTTCCCCGAAAAATCCTCCTTATTTTTTGAGATACAGATAAGACTGAAAATTAACGTGTCCTTTTTTTGCGAAATCATGAATTCTCATAGAATAGGACATGTAGTTTTCACTGTGCTCTAGTCAGCTCTTTGTGCAACATTTAGTGCTCCCCCAGCTCCGCTGCTGTTCCTGAGTCCTTCACAACCCCCAGAAGATGAGGAAATTGTATTCCCTCTATATTAAAGACCAAGAGGTGGGGTAGAGAGGGGATTAAGTAAGAAAAAAGATCCACTAATCTGGGGCTTTCTCATTTGTAACGCCCTGTGATCTGGCACTTTCTACCTTCAAAGTGCAGCTGCTGGTATTTTACTTGCAGCTGTGAATGCTCAGCTCTTCTGCAAATCAGATCCGAGGCTCAAGACAGACTCTCAGAAAATAAGAAATACACAACAAAGCAGCGCTTCAGTCGCCTGCCTAGGTTTGCTAAGAAGCTGCAGCCCTCCCTCCTCCTCTGCACAGAGAGCTCGAGAGAGACATTCTGGTTTGGATGGTGTCACCCTCATTACTGATTGAAGACACAGTATTTATGGTCTCACAAGGGGTCCTTGTTATGGTATTTCATGGTTGGTTGGCAATAAACACAGTTGACCCTGTGATTAATTTCTCCGGTGCGCTTGTGTGACAGCTGGATTGGGAGCTGGCTTCTTGCTCCCTATTTACGTGCCCAGTGCTAAAGTGGTTTGAATGCACCGTGACCTAGAGGTGCTTCCAGAGTCAAGGCTGATCTACTAATATATAAAGATAGATCTCTCTGAGATTCTGGGTGACACCTTCCAGGCAGATAAATTCATTAAATTACACTGCCTTGCAAAACCACCTCATCCACTAAGCCAAAGAACAAATTCGGAATTATCAAATGAAGTGTGACAGCTCTGCTAACACAAGAATACATTGTTATCTCAGGTGAATAAAGTGAAAACCTAATGTATCAGCTGGGTAAAAAAGTCTTTGGAAAGGCCTCCTGTCTCATGATATAATCCAACAGAAATCCTAATCTACCCTAGCTGCAAAATTTGGAGGAGCAAAAGACAGAAACAAACAGCAGGATGCAATGAGATACTTTACTCTCTAAGGATGGAAGAATTTAAATATACAAAGTTAATTTCATTGCTGGGTTAAAAAGTATTTTATTTGCTGTAAGGGAAAGGTATTGAGCCGAACACCATTATAGCCTAACTTCTTTTTTGAAATGCATTAGAAGTTCAGTGCCATGTCTTAGGCTAAGAGGTAAACTGGTGCAGAGTTAGGCCCTGAATATTTACTTTTGTTTTGGCATTTAGCATTACTTGAAACAGAAGGGAAGAGCATGTTTTCCTTCAATAGCCCTTGTATCTCACTGAGATTATTGGGTTAGGTCCTAGGAAAATTCAGATTTGAATAAATCATATTATGCTCAGAGTAAAAGTGTGCAAACACAATTTCACCTTTTGTTTGCAAAGCGTCTTGAAAAATTAAGGAAGAATCAGAAGCCCTTCACCAAACAGCCAGAGAATTAGAGATGCTGAGAAGCAGAAGTTGCCAGGTCAAGGCTCCCTACCTAATCTGAAGGAGGGCCAGGAGGTACCTAGAAACAAGCTTCAGAGCATTTGATGGTAAATACAGCTGTATGAGACTTCTGCAATGAAACCCCAAACCAAGCAGGTAACTCAGCAGAATTTTGATTTTCATATAGCCACCATACTTGGTCAACATGCTCCAAAACATCCACCCGGGTTCAGAGACTGTCTCACAACTTTGGGTTGTGGCTTGAGTAAACCAGGGCTGAGTTTCAGTCGAACAGTCCTATTTATAGTTTCCGGCAGACACCAGGCCAAACTCAGTGGTTTTGCATGGTTTCCATCTGAAAGCCGGCAAAAATTGGCCATTTCAGCTGATTTTTTGCTTTGGGTTTTTGGAGCGGAGGAGAGGAAAGAGGGAAGGTTCATTCAAAAATTGAAGTGATGAGCAAAAATAAGAGTCTATGAACCTCACCAGCCAAAACTACGAAAGGTTGACATAGAGCCCTGGGAACAGAAACCACGGCGATTTTCCTGTCTCCCATGGTAAGCAGAGACTATGTGGTGAGTGATAGTGCTGTAGGAAAATGTCTGAGGAGCTCCACAAACAGGAGGTGGATTGAATGGACAAGCAGCCAACTGATTGCTGCTGGTTGGATCCTGTCCCCCTACATTAAGAACTTCTGCTATAAAATCACCAGCTCACAGATCGGCAGCAAAAGCCTTTACAGGCTGCACCTCTCAGCTGTGAAACCCCAAAGCACACCAAGAGGAAGCCATGTGGTCCTCTCAGTGGTTGGAATAAAAATATGGAAAGCCTGGAGGTACTGAGCCACTGACTCAGAGTGTGACTGTAAGGAAGTCACTCCACCTTCTTGTGCTTCAGTCATACTAGTCCAAATTAGTTTAAAAAGTAGGCATCACTAAAAAAAGTACCCACTCTGACTAACCTGTTTGTTGAGTCACCATGCATGTGATGTCTCTGGAAGCTTTCTTGGCATATAAAGCACCTTCCCAAAAAGATAATCACCCTAGATAGGTCAGGTTCACGATACTGGAAAGGGAGCTCCTTTTAAAAGAAACAAGAAAATGCCAACAGAAACTATCTGTGGAGGCAAAACTGACCTACAAGTCCAGATGCCATTTTCCAAAGGGACATCTGGAGTCACTGTTATTTTACTGTTGTTCATTTTCACTGGATTATTTTCTATCTCATCATCATTTTCAAAGGGATGGAACAAAACAGATCAGAATCAGAAATTACTGAAATGTACTTGCTAAAATGGAAGAAGACGTCAAGATAGACATTTTTTCTTTTCCTCCAACTGGATGGAAAGTCAGCGAAGCTGAGTCATATTAATATGCATTTATCTTACATTTCTGTACTGAAAGGTACACAGCAATTTGGCAAGCATTAAAAAACTTCAGTAAAACTTAAGTGAAAAAAAATTAAGTGGTGTTATTCACACAGTATAAGGGCATGAACAGAAAATACATTAAAAGTGTCAAGCCCGTTCTCCTCCTCTGATCCCAGCAGTATTCTCCCAAAGCCTTGACTCCATCTCCCAGGTCATGCACAAAGAAATGGGGGCAGACACAAAAGCTATATCCATAACAGAAAATGAAATGCAGGCTGAGAGCTGGATTAAGAATCCCGAGCACCATGACCTTTTGCCCTGGCTTTAGCTTAAGAGGAGTTCAGATGCAAAAACATGCCTCTAGTGAGCTAAGGAACAGCCAAGCTATGGATATCTGCTGTAGCATGCCCTTTCTGATCCATCCAGGTATTACAAACAAAAGCATTTGACCACGCCAAGGTGCCAAACCTGCCCAGTATTAGACTTGCCAAAGAGTGTGAACATATGCAGAAATATATGCCCTCTCCTGCTTTGTTCCCTTGACCATAAATTTGAGGCAGTGCTGAACAAAAGACTCTTAAGCTCATTAATACAAAATGTTAATCACTCTGAAGGAGACTGGTTTTAGCCCTAATCAATGGATATATTTGTACTGTGTGGTTGTCAACCAGGAAGATTATTCAGGGAAAAGAGCAAAAATAAATCCTAATTTATTTCTGTAAGGATGGAAGTTACCAAAATGTATTAGACCACATGCACCACTAGAACTACGCATGTTAGTTGAACATAGTGTGGTGCCAAAGGGTCAAGCAACTCACCTCATGCCTAAGTAGAGCTCAGCTGATGCAGGTGGAAATCACAAAAAGCTGATTCAGGTGGAAAAGGACCTCTGGATGTTACCTAGTATAGCTCCTGATGATGTTATTCCCTGAACAAAGCAGGACTAGCGCTGAAGTTAGATCAGGCTATCCAGCTGAGTTTTGGGTATCTCCAAGGATGGAGATTGCACAGCTTCTCCGGACAACCTCTTCCACCTCTTAAAAAACCTTGTGAAATCCCTTTTGCTTTTATTGAGCTGGCATTTCCCTTTCCGCAACTTGGGTCTGTTGCCCTTTGTCTTCTTTCTGTGCATCTCTGAAAAGGGTGCAGCACCACCTTTTTTACATCCCCTACTAGGTTGGTGTTAGCTCCCCCCAAAACCATCTCTTCTCAGGCTGAACATGGCAAGCTCCCTCAGCTCTTCCTTGTACATGGTGTGGCCCAGTCCCTAGCCATCCTAGTAGCCCCTCAGGCTTGCTCCACTTTCTCAACAATCCTGCAGCCCTGCTGTGAGCAGTGGCCCAGCCATAGTCAACACTGAATCATAAGAAGATTTAGACTGGAAGGGACCTTCAGGTCTGGGTGCCGGTGTGGGTCCTGCCCTCTCCTCAACAGCAGCAGCGTTCACGGATGTAGCTGCTGCTGCTCCTTTTCGTGTTATCAAGCTAACAAAGTTTGAGAAGCCTCATTCTACGGTGGAAACTTCTAAAATATGCCCAGATCCCGCAATTTCCTGCAGCTCCTCAAAACCTCCCTGCCTTCATATGCATGCCTGAACACAAGATGCAGGATCTTCATATTTAAAGGTTTTGGTAGCATGTGTATTACTCTGTGGCAGTCCATTTATAGCTCACTGATGCTCACAGCACTGGCCTCTTTGTACTGCCCGCTGGTCATGTAACCTGGCTCTTGCCCAGGACGGTGTTACTGGAAGACAGCGGCTATCCTGGCTATGCTTTGAGAAGTGGCCAAGAGGCAGCTGAGCACAGTAAAGAACATAACATGGACCTTTGCCCTTCCCAAATTGTAGGGCTGGCTGGGCAGTGGTCTGGTTCCCAGAGTATTTCTGCTTCCATTTACCTCAGCTCAGAGGCGGAGCAGAGGAAAATTCCTGGTCATACACACGCTTGGGGAAGCAACTAAGCCAGACCTCTCTCCTGACGCTAACAAAACACCTAAACCAGAACTACATGTGCAGGTTTAGGCAACTAACTTCCACCCCTTGCAGGGATGGAAGGACTTGGAGGGCAGCAGTCTCCTGCCCTCCCAGGGAAGTCTCTGGGGACTGCCCACCCTCCCAGAGCCATGCTGCAGGCTTGCACACCATCTCAGGCAGACTCGCCATCTCATTTCTCCAAGGGTCACATTTTCATCTTGCCTTTCACCTCTTCCCCCATCTGCAAGAAACAGAAACCTCTTTTTCCCTCTCTCTGGAACACCTACCCCTCTGGACTCACCTTCTTCCTCCGTTCTGTTCTTAGGAACAGCTAACCAGTCTAATGTTTACATGGTGAGAGCCAGGTAAGACATATCCCACAATAGTGCTTGTACCTCATTGTGGTCCCAGAAATTCTAAAATAGTTTTCAATCGCCTTTTTTTCCAGGGCAAGGACTCCCACGGTTGCTCATGCTGGCATTAATGCAGCTTTTAGCTGCCCGAGAAGCACAAAGTGCATGTACACAGCAGAGAATCAGGTCCCACGTATTTATTTAGTAGATTAAAGATCTTATATTAGTTAAAAAGACACAAATGTCAAGGGGAAAAAGGACTGCATAGCATAAGTCTCAGAAATAGTCAGATTCCAATTACTGTAATTATATCTTTCAAAGGTAAGGTATGAAAATTATCACTTAAACAAGGGAACAAGGAAAGCAGAGAGAACAGTACCTTATTTCTCATCTTATCTTTGTCTCCATGCCATTGTACTGAATTGCCATGATTACATTTTGTTAAAATCTTTTCATTTTTCACACCACTCTCTAAGGATGTAAGGCTGGGTGAATAAAGCAGGGTTATCAACCCAAATTCAATTTCACAAACTCCTAAAGGGAAATATTTATGAAAATGCAGACTTCAGAAAGATCAGATTCCTGTCTAACTTTCCTTTATGTGTTTGATAAGTGCATGAACAAGAGCGGATGCTTCAGTGTTGGGGTTCTTTTTGGTTGGGGGGGGTGGGGGTGCAGAAAAATTAAGGGCATAAAAATGCCTCCCACAGAAGGAAGTTTTGTTTGGCAAAACATGCCTGCTTCTCCAGGTTTTTCTCCTTCCTGCCTTCCTGAAACCTCCCTGTGACTTCTGGATCTTCCTCCTCTTGAGCAGCTAGAGGTGGCTCCAGCAATCATCGAGCCATTGCCGCAATTGCCTCTCCCAGGCAGCGTGTTCCTGCACTGGCTGCCGCTGAACTCCCCACCAGCTCCTGCTTTCCTCCCAACTAGACAGTGTCTCCTGCACCGTGAGTTACACTTCATATAACCTCATCCCATTAAATGGTGTCTCTACCAGTGAGAGCAATACTTTTCTCTTTGTCCTTTTTTTGAACATTGATGGCACTAAAATAACTCAGGATTCTTTTTTTCCCCAGCAAAGTCAGTTCCTCAACTCAATACAAGGCCTTCATCCTTCTCAACAGCTCAGGAACCGTCTGCAGACTTAACCCCACAAAGTGCAGAGCACTGACTACGTTTCATGTCCATTGAGCATGAGGCAGCCTCCGAGTGCAGGAGTCGGGCACAACCTGGCAATACCTTCCCTGTGGCAGAGCCATACAGAAGGGTGTTTTCCGTAAGCCTCTGTCACTCTAAAGGAAATCACAGGCAGACTTGCTGTCGTTTTCTCTTTTGGTGTCAGGACAGAGGCCTCTTGGGAGAGGAGGAAGCTAACGGAAAAAGAGACATGAGGAGACATAATGATAGGGAGCAAAGAGAGGAAGGGGTGTGAGGGTTAAGGGCTCAGACATGAATGGGAAGGTAACAGGAGGAGGCCACCAAGCAGAGCATCTCTGACAGCATCCGTCATGCACAGAAGGCATCTGGGTTGGTGGCCACTGTCTAACAGTGCCCCACTTGGATATGCAAATGGACAAGGGAAGGAAGCTAGCCGCGCAGACCTGGTTATAGCCTCACTAGGAAATTTGTTTTTGCTGGCACCACAGACGGACAGCTTGATGCAGGCCAGGAGGAGGCAGATGATGACATCTTGTGACTTGGGGAGGTCTTGGATAGGGATGACACAGATGAAGAGATGACCTCTCAGCAAGAGGTGGTGGGGCAGCTGGGAGAAGGACTGTAACACCGTGTGCTTGGGGCAAGCATGTGCCTAGTCCCTGCTCGGCCTGGAGGCGCCTGAGTCAGGAAGGCCTGAAGATCTAATGTGCCCATCCCCTCTGCTCTACAGAGGACTTTCCATCCATTCGATGTCACCTGCAAGCAGCAGCAGGCCAGGCCAGCGGGGATCCTTGGGGTGGTACCTTATCCCCACTTGTGTCTGGGCAAGACCTGAGGGTGAAGGAAAGGAGAGAACAAGGACAAGCATGCAGGGGTCTGCGTCGGGGAAAGGAGTCCTCTGCTGCTGTACGTTGGTGAGTATGGAAAGCACCAGCAGCGATGCCACTAGTGGAAACCCTCAGGTTTTATTTGTATGCTCCCAAGCCCTCCAGATGACTTCTGGGGAGTTCATAACTACATATAACCTGACGTGGAAATGGGACTGAACTTAGAACAAACATAGCAAGAAAGCTGTTTTGTTGTGAGAAACCTCCTCTACTATATTATTCATCTTTCTCTGCCTCTAGTGAAAACACTGCAAAGAAAAGACTTGGTGAGGTGGGGCAACTATATGGACTCAGCTTCCTAATGCAAATCATTCGCAGAACTAGCAATGACCAAGACAGAAGCAGGGTTATTAACATTGCTTTGGACTTTGATGGAACAATTTGATGACTGATTTTCAGCCTCTTTTTGAAGTAGAAATTTGTAGTCATGAATGCTGCATTTCAAGGTAACCCTGCTTAAATTAAACCAGACAGCACTGAACTCTCCTTGGAACTTGTTAAATTAATGGCTGAAGACTTTAGCAAAGCCTTTTTTCCCCCTTCTAAATTGTGTTAAGTGTGGAATTAGTGCTTTTAAAACAAAAATGCAATTTAAAAATTCCAAGTGTTGAAACTCGTACAGAGCACTTAGCTTCTTCAGTAATGCCAGACAACTCCTACACACATGTCCTGGTTATGGCTGGGATAGAGTTAATTTTCTTCTTAGTAGCTGGTACAGTGTGTTTTGGATTTAGTGTGAGAATAAAGTTGATAACACCCTGATGTTTTAGTTGTTGCTAAGTGCTTATCCTAAGTTAAGGATTTTTCAGTTTCCCATGCTCTGCCAGCAAGCAGGTGTGCAAGAAGCTGGGAGGGAGCAGAGCCGGGGCAGCTGACCCGAACTAGCCAAAGGGGTATTCCATACCATGGAATGTCATGCCCAGTATATAAATAGGGGGAGTTGGCCGGGAGGGGCGGATCACTGCTCGGGCATCAGTCAGCGGGTGGTGAGCAATTGCATTGTGCATCACTTGTCTTTTCTTGGGTTTTATTTCTCTCTTTTTTTGTTATATTCCTTTTCATTACTATTATTAGTAGTAGTACATTTTCATTATTATTATTGCTAGAATTATATTTTATTTTACTTTAGTTATTGAACTGCTCTTATCTCAACCCATGAGTTTTACTTTTTTTCCCAATCCTCCTCCCCATCCCGCTGGGAGGGGGGAGGAGTGAGTGAGCGGCTGCGTGGTGCTTAGTTGCCAGCTGGGGTTAAACCACGACAGCACACCAGGTCAGGGTAATATGGGTCAGAAATGAAAAAATGCAGATAAAAGCTCAGTTATAAACTATAGACATAATGTTTAAAACAAGTAAAAGTATAAATGTAATGGCTAGAATTCCAAGCAGACAAGAACCAGATAAGAAATGAAGTGCATATTTTGAACAACCATTTGAACAACTTCAGTATGGATGCAGTAGATTCTTGTTTGAAGTCTTGAAATAAAGGATGTCTGTCTTCTGAGAAGCTATGTTTCGGCACAGCAAGGAATGATGACCTTGACACAGAAATCTTAAAGTAAAATTTTCTGCTCTTTGTTTGCTGGAGTTTAGACTTAAGGATAATACAGCTACCTTCCAGCCTTAGTCTTTGAATCTTTGCATATAGACGTATGTATGCAGAGTGTATCTAAAGCTCTCCATCTAGTGGCAGTTGTAAAGAGCCGTGTCCTGTTGCTCATTTGGTCAAGGTTCAATAAAATTTTTACTGTGCACTGCACATGTACTGCATGTGCACATACAGATATAAAGCAGCACCACCAACACAAAGCCAATCTCAGCCCACTGTCCAACTCTGTCTTTGCTGACTGCCTCCTCCTAGCTGGGACAGAGGCAGCCACAACCTTTTCCAGTTGCCAGTAATAATTACAAGGGAAAAAAAGCCTAAAGATTCATCAACTTCCCCATGGCATTCTCACCCTACAAGTGCCTTTCCTTTGAGATAAGCAAGTTCTCTGAATCCCTGTTAATGTGGATGTCCAAACCCTGGAGTCAGTGCAGGTGAGATGATGGGACACAGAGCAAAGTAGGGATGAGAGGACCACCAAAGATCCTAGCCACCTCTGTGGACCTGTGTCTCTAAAAAACACCTTTACAAGGAGCAGAGAGAGCATGTGAGGGAAGAGGGAAAAGGGAGGAAGGCTACAGGGAAAGAAATAAACATTTCTCATCCAAACTCTTTTGTGTGTTCATCTATAAAGCAAACACAACCTCTCTGCAGTTCCATCGTGGTCACTGAGCTGGTAAATGCTAGATCTAGAGACGTATTAAAGAGCGTAGGATTACTATCGCTCCTTCATCTGTGTTTCCAAAGTGGATTTTTACATAACTGGAGGTTAGCTCCGAATCCGTGACCAAAGTTAAGAGTGTCTCCCGCTCTCACTCTGGTGACAACCAGGTATTCCCTGTGGGTGCCTGACAAGTGTGGGCACAAGTGTTACCCTTCACTCTTCCTTTCCAACAGAGCTCTCGATGGATTCGGTGGGAGACAGCTCTAAATAAGGGGCAAAGGTCCCTGCAAAACCATCTGCAGTCTCGCAGGCTTTTAGCCAATTTTTGTGCAGCTGATTGTTGGCTGGCTTGCAGATTTTCCAGCTGTTTGATTGGATTTCCCCCCCCCGCCCCCTGCTCTCCAGCTGATGGATTTATATACTGGCCAGATGGTCCCAAGCTGGGACTGGTTATCTTGCCTGTCTCTGCTTCCTCATTGTGCTGTTTCTCCATAAGTCAAGTTGCTGTCTGCCAGTCTCGCTTTTCTAAGCTCTACTGCCTTATGCTTTTTCACATAAAGACAATCTCATACCACCTTTACATGCCCCATCACTAGCTTGATGCATGACTGGCTGAGAAACAGCAAGAGCAATGAAAACGCTTGTATGTGTCGAGGAGCATGACAGCGCCCCGTCTCTGACTCCATTCACGGGCAGAGCGAGTAAGAATTGACAACTCTACCAGAGCAGAACCACCTCCTTTCCCAATGCTACAGCTGGGATCCACCTACCTGAGATCATCTAAAAGTATGGTGTCAGAATTAGACATCGTCAGTGGAGAGAGAAGTAAGCACTCTGGAAGGCAACTATGCTGGTGTATCTTAACTGCCTAACCCAGGAGCTGAGGAACCTCCCTCAGGGGTTTCTCTACGTTGCTTCTGCCTTTGTATTTGTGTTTCTCTACATCAACCCTAAAGGGAGAATGGATTCCCTGATGCCTACCTTTGGGCAGCGACTGCAGGGACCTTGATCAAATTATTCAGAAAAGCTGTCTGGATGGCAGACAGGCAGATTTCTCAGTACAACTTTTTTTAGTGAGCTCTGCACTGTAAAATGAAAAATTTTATTCAATATATTGAGTCTTTTGGAATTTTGTTTCTGGAACTATATAGTAAGCATTTTGTCCTTTGCATAAAAATAATAGTTTGATACAAAGATACAAGATATACACACCCATATGACTTAAGAATGATAAAGAAGCAGTAGAACTTCAAGTATTATTTTTAAACGGAAGAAACGTAAATATTGGAGGCAATGTCAATCCAACGTTGTTTGGTTTTTTCTTACCACAACACAACCAGTGAGCAAGAAATCAGATTATAAACAGAACAAGAAAAGAAATCCATGCAGGTTATTTCAACATTAAACAGCTTGCCCCTTCTGCCTTCTCTCTCCCTAGAGGAAAATAACTGCTCCTGAGGCAGTAACATTTGGATATCTAGAAAAAGCATTACAAGTTGCCCTTTACAGAACTGTGCTGAAGTGCATAAACAGGGCATGATTCAGTAGATGGAGGCCGTTTTTTTTCTTGCCATCAGTCTCTCCTATCTTAAATGTTTGAGCTTTAAGATGATTATGTGGCTTGATGGTTCCACTCTGATGACAGATAAAAGAACTTATGCTTCTGAGAGATACCGCTTCTTTGGGGCAGTGTCCCACCCTTCCCTGCACACACACGATCCGTCCCTTTGAGCTACGAACACGTGTACAAGCAGCAAATAGCTGCTGGGACTTTTACACGAAACGCATCTTGGCTGCCTTTTGACCTGCTTCTGCTCCCTTTAAACTCAACAGAAAAATTCCCCTTAATTCTATATGAGCGGGAACTAACTTGCTGACCTCCTCCATGTGCGTCTCTTGGGTGGCCTTTTTTCTTTGTTGACTCTGAGGGGGTTCCCTGGTCATCTTCAGTGCTAAGACCTGTGGTAGCGTCCTTCAGTTTTGATCTTCCAGTTTACAAGGGGTCACAACACAGCTTCTTTCACAATACACAAATTAAAAATGAAAAAGTTGGGAGAAAAAAAAAAAAGAACAGGAGGGGAAGGGAAGGACATAGACGGTCTTTCAGTCCCATTGAGTGTCTGTTGCTCAGTTTTTCTCCAGTTTTTTCCACTGCTGTTTTTTATTTTACTTTCTTAGTTAGTCAAGAGAATTTCTATATGTATATTGTTCATTTACTAGTTTCTTACCTTCAAAATATGAAATTTTAATTTCAACCTATGAATTACTTGGGTTTTTTTCTTTAAAGCACATGAAAAGGGAAGTTACAAGAGCATTTGTGTTCTTATTGTATCTATTAGAAACCAGCAAGGAGGAAAGAAAATTGCCTGGAAGCCTAAAGGGGAAGGGAAGAGGTATAACCATGCCTAATTAGCAAGACACTGGATAAAAAGAAGGAACCAGGTAAAGTTCTCAGCTGGCAGAGAACTTGCCTCATTAAAAGCCACAAACATAGGGAAGGCAAGGAAGATCCTTGGGATCCAGGTTCAGTGGAAATTCAATTTGCAAAGTTATGTGCCAGCCTTCAGTTTTAAATGTGGTTGTTCCTTCCTCTAAATGTAAACCATGTGAAAGCTGCCAATCAGTTTTGCACACAGATAAATTATTAATGTGTAGTAGCAAGAAAACCTCACTTTGTGAATCTGACTCAACCTACCAAAAGATAAAGAATTTTTGTGGAAAGCAAGCAATTGAAAATGATAATTGTACATGAAAACAGCTTATGCTTCTAAAAGTAAAAGACAAACATTTACCAAGTGGTCTCTTGAAGCAGATAAACAGAACGTTACTGAGTCAGAGGATATTATAGCTGAAAACTGTTTGATGTTTTACTGGCATCAAATAATAGGTCCAAGTGCCCACCCCTGAAACCCTTGTACGATGCTTCTAATATTGGCTGTGTACACAGAAGATCTGTGTTCAGCTGGGAAATGGTAATGTCCCATCAGGGATGGTACCGTAAAAATTAATATGAAAGAAAGAATTGAATATAATAGGACATTCTGGACATTTTTCATACTGGGAATCTCACCTCTGTGAAACATAAAAAGGGCAATTAAAAATATTTATTCAAGCACCTCCCTCTGGATATTGAAACATGAAGGGTTCATTATGCAATGCTGTAATTGCAGCAAGAGAGAACAATTTAAAGTAACTAAAAAAATTAATTTTGACACAAATGCAAGATTGTTCCCTGACTAGATAATAGTTATGTGCATGGGAGGAAAAAAAGCCTTTTCTAACTGCAATTGAATCTTCATTTGGAAATTAAAAGAGACTAGGATAATGGGCACCACTTGCATGCAGAGCCATCCAAGAATGCAGTGGGCAGTTCAGCAGAGCTTTTGGTTCAGACAACAAAAATAAATTGAGAAAGAGAAGAGAATTTGTCTTAAGCTTTTGCCATATGAATTTCAGCACACTACAGAAAACACCACTGGGGGAAAAAAAGGAGCAGTTACCCTCCCCTCACAACACATTTCCAAGTCGTTCAGACCCTGAACCTGCCCTTACCTCGTGTTGTTTGACCATGACAGTGATGCCCCAGCATTTCCACAGCTTCCCAGGCACTACCTTGATCCTGGGAACCAAATACCATGTGAACTTTGTGCTGAGACCATGGAAAACTTTGGTCTTTTGAGTGCAAGTTTCAGAGCAAGGTTCTTCAAGAGATGCCAAAGTCACTTGTTCATTTAAATGATGAGAAGTCAGTCCCTGTCCTAGGGGAAATCTGGCTTCTTGTATGCTGTGGGGAGAAATAACTGCAACCAACCACTGGAAGCTACAGAATTTTTGTCTTGAGGAAATATGAGCAACCAGATGAGGTTGGGTTTTTTTGCATCCTCCATATAGTAAATGCGCATTTTTTGCTGAACCAGTAAAAGTGCATCTTTTACTGGATGGTTAAATAAAAAAAAAAAAAAAAAAAGTGCAAATTTTTAAAAGAACAGCTAGGCATGAAGATGGATTCAGTTGCTTAAACACAGATGTCTAGTGATATTCTAGACTCCCTACAGCACCTGACACATCTGCACATGGCTAGCAGATATGTCACAGGATTTATGGGGCATCTGTACTTTTCTGGAGCCACAGCTGGAGGACAAGCATGATACCCTAACATCTGGTGTCTATGTTTAGACAACTAATCTCACACCAGTTCTCTGTGTGGGCACCTGCGAATAACTCTGGTCGATTCTTTATAACAGGCTAAAGGAGCTGATGAAACCAGCTGTTGCTAAAAACCTGTCTACATCTAAAGGATTATAAAATGAAAGGAAGTTTTATAATTCAGTAGTGCAACATCTCAGCTTTCATGTTCTTTTATTTTCCTCAGAGTTGCCTTTTTAATGGCTAAAGAAGAAATGTACTTACTCACAAAAAATGTTCATTGATTTCAGCATGCTGAGGAGTAAGCCCCCAGTACGGCTATGTGTATTTTGTGCTTCACATCATTTTGTAGATAGATAGGCTGTAAAGAAAGAGGGTGTATTTTGCCTAGGGAGGGTGGAAAGGGAATGCAACAACCCTGCAAGCTTTAGTTGTTTGAGGTGAAGATTCCCTGATCGGCAGAGGGGTTTGAGTTCTCCACCCGTGGGGTGCATGCAAATGCTCCATTCACTGATAGCCTGATGTTTCCAAACTTTACTCATTCTGCCTGCCTCGGCTTTGTGCATTACCCTTTTGACTTTCTGAGGAGCATTTGAATAGAATGAAACAACCTTGTTCCCGGCGTGATCACAGTTCTCCTGATGAACACACCATTTCATCTGGTGGTAAGCTTCTGGCATCTTTTAAAAGACACAAAAAAAAACCCCAACAACAAAAACAGAACAATGGCTTAAAACATGGGAATAGGAAATTTCACTGTTTCCCTCTCTGCCATGATTCAGCAAATGACTTCATAGCTTTTACTCTAACGTCTTCTGTATCCTAAAGTTAGATGACAATTAAGAGTGGAACAACACATCCAGTGGTTCATCCAGGATTTAGGTACACCAAAAAAAAAAAATATTTATAGAAAAATTGCTAAATATTTGCAATCTGGTTTTCTGTCTGTATCGTTGAAAGTATTTTCAAAAATTGCTTCCTAAAAATACGTATTCAACTACAGTTTTATTGACTGGGAAGGAGTACGCTTTGTTTTCTGAAAGTTTGTTTTCCAGTTATTCATAGTTTCTCTGTCTTATCTCAGTCACTTCCAAGGATATGAATCTTTTCCTGTGCCAGCCTTCCTCTGAAAGGTGAGAGCAGGCTCTGAGTGGAATGACAGAAAGAGAAGGAACATAATGAAGTATCCTTGAAATGCTTACAAGAATTGCCCCTGCAAGCAATTTCCCAGGTGACTTCAGCAAATTATATGTTATAAACATTTACTTTTATTACAGTAACATACAAAGACACTAAGCAAAGTTGAGAGCCTGATGGTGCAAAATACCGGTAAAAATAACAGAGTAAAATCTTTTTTTGACCCCAAGAGCTATGATCCTGCTGGGAAAGGGAGTGAGCTCTCTAATTCAAGGAAACAGTTGGCTTTTAACCATTCTGCATAAAATGTAGGTGGGAATTGCTTTCTAGAGAAAAGATTTGGGTTATGGTCCAAATCCTGAAGAAAGAAGAACAGAGCAGCATCTCTAGGAAGAAAGATTTATCCAAATCTTGCTATATTATCGTAAATTCATTAATGAAACGAAAGCCTCATACTCACTCTTACCAAGGCTTGACTTTCTTCCTTTGAGTATGATAGTCTCCAAGCCACTTGTGTTACCTTATCTCAGCTGTCATTATTCAGGACAGCACTCCTCGTATTTCATCTTCTAAATAACAGCCTTGTGTTTGATGCTGTTGATTATATTGTATTGTAATGCTCTGTTTGGGCCTTTGATTGTAAAATCACATCTGTGTCTTCTTATTGTGTTTAGAATGGAAAAAAACAGTTGTAAAAGTAAGTACTGGAATAGAATCGTGCAGTTCAATGAACAAACAAATTAAGGAAAGCACCTTTACGCGACAAAAACAATAACTTTGTTAGTCCCCATAAATAAGTATCAGGCATCATTAGGAACATTAATACAAAAATGTATGCAACCTGAAAATATGTGTAAATTTGGGATGGATCAAAACTGTGGATAAGTAGAACATTCCTATCCACTGGGATTTAAACCTCTTCCTCTCCCATTTAATCAATAGTTAAAGAATTCATTTAGTATGTAAAACTGGGTTTGGATTTCTCCGCCCAAAAAGGCCAGAGTCCTTGGATCTTGCTAAGTGAATGCCCTGCTGTCTTGTATTCCAGGTTAAGCTATTTCCTACTTTCTCCTGTGAAAATTGCTGAGTCTTGACTCAAGTACTTTATTCACCAGGTTGGAGGGGGAAAAAAAAAAAAGAAAAAACCCACTCTACGTGCATGAATGAACTATAACCTGCTGTGCAAACCACCAAAGAAATAAATAGGGTTTCAAGCCTGGTTTCCAAGAAAGCGTTCTTGTTATGCAAACAGTACCTGCCCCAATGTGTCTGTCATGTAATGTTTAAGGCACTGTTCTTGCAGGTGAGATGCTAAGATTTAAACCTATCAGACAGCAAAAGTATTTCTATTTAGACATCCCGCAGCCTGGGTGAGTGCCCTCACCATTGATCAAGGAGGGTGGTGATAGCTACCTCTGTGCTGCTTTTGTAGATGAGGCTTCGAATTGCTTTGCCTTTATTTAAAATGAAATGAAACCATTTTGTCTGTACCAAACAAAGCTTTCTTCTTCCCTTTTTTCTTTTTCTTCTTTTTTTTTTTTCATTCTGTTTAACAACAAAAACTGACTGTTTTCTTTTCAGCATTATCTAAATCAGTTAGCTCTCTTGATTTGGGTTCTGAAACAAAACCCAGTTATTCACTCAGACTTTATTCATACTGGATCAAACCTCCAGCCTGTAGCGGAGCTGGTGCACAATGCCACCCCTGTGGAACAGGGATCTGCTCTGGGAATTCTGGAACAGAGGCAGACTTTCTCCCACCATCCTACCCATCTATTTAGATATTCCGTCATTGTTTGCTATTTATAACTAAGCAGCTTTCCATTGCATGATAAAGACCCGAATGAAAAACACTTCACAATGCTGATGGAAAACTGTTTGAAGCAGGAGCCACGTGGGCTCTCAACATTGGAACAAAGGAGAATTTGAAGTGTTTGCTAATCCTTGTGGACCTTTTTATAGGGCCATTTCGTTCACTGACTAGAACAAAATACAACAGATGAAGACTGTTAATATATGTTAAATTCTCAGACAGCATTTTGCAGTACAGTTTGGTGAAATCTTGCCATTCTGCCCGATAGACATGAAGTTCTTCAAAAACGGGACAGGAAAAGCTGACCTCACTATAGTAAGCAGAATAAACCAGTTATACTTAGTCCCGTTGGTGTTTATAAGAGGTTTTAGCTGGCTTCCTTCCTGACTGGCTATAAGTGGCACAAACAATTTCCTTCTTTGAGAGCAGCTGTCACTGGTGTAGTTTCTCTTAGGGCCAGGAACAGAATAAAGCATTTCTCCTCTCGAAACATCCTCCTTCATGTAGAGGCCTATAAACAAAGGGTAATGATAACCAGACGTTCATCAAATTGTGGGAAGGCGATTAGTGGGCTGCCACAAGAATTAGTGTTAAGCCTAGGTATAATTAACATCTTTAGTCTCTTCCACAATCTAATAAAATCTAGCTGCTGGAAAAACTTTTTTAATATTCACGCAATTTTCTCATTCCCTTGACTTACTTGCATAGTGTCAAGGTAAAGGTTGTTAGACTGCCTTTAGCAATTCTTTTTTACTGTGGATTTTTCCACTGCTTGTAAATGACTGACTTCATAGGCACGTCTGTCTGTACTAGAAAGCAAACCAAAGTAGTTTAGAAGTAACAAGACAGTGAAAGAAGATGTTGCTATTTAGCACGATTCATAACCTCTAAGTCCAGAGGGGCCACTGTGTGTGAGCTTGACTTTTATAGAACTGAACCAAAGGTATTTTTCTGAACTAGGAACAGGGAACGTAGAACCAGGTGAGATATGTTGAGCTGATGAGTCTGTCTTGGTTTTGTGGACAATTGGACCTAATATCTTCATTTAAAACTTATCAGGTTCTATTTCTAAGCAACCAACCTTCTCTCTCCTCACCATTTCTTCTGGAAATCTGTTCCAGGACCCCATAGCTCTGTCATTAAGAAAATTTCCAACTCAAATTTATTTGTGTCCAGTTTATGACATTTGGAGACTGACAGTAAGTTTCTGAATTAGGAAAGAGAGCTTATTGTGAGAGCTTCCTTAGAGGTCAGCCTCTACTTGCAGTTCAGACTCTCAAAAGTTTGGGGCCAAGCCACAAAAACTTACATTGCATTTTTCACAGGTCTGATTTTGCTAACTTTGCTATATTCCCATATTCCCGTAGCTGAAAGTGGGAAAAGCTATCTATCTCCCTTATTAAAGTATTCCAAAATTTTGTATAGGAAACCTTAAAATACGTGTTTGGTCAATGAGAACAACATAGCATTGGTTTGTGCAATTTCATACAGAACTAAAACTGCAATTAAAATTTGACATTAGGAGGTAAATGTTTTAGACCATCTAAATGAAAGAGCACAAAAGCAGAGGTGCAACTTGTGTTGATGTCAAATTAAGATTTCATAGTTTAATTATGTATTAAATAATAGTCCATCAGCTTAATGAAATATAAAATCAGGTTAATGAGTTAATAAGGATAACAATTAAGCAAATACATATATATATCTCCATAAAAAGAGAGTGATAATTAAATGCATACCATTATAACAAAAACATTTTGAAGAACATTTGGGGTTTTGGGAACTGTTACACCCCGTTCCAACAATGATTGTTGTTGTCTGAACTAAAAAGCCCTGTATGCGTCATTCACGCTGTCTTTACCAATGTTTGGCCCAAATACAGGTATTTTTACGTAACTGGCAACTGTCTATTTAGTGGTCTCGCTAAAAACAGAACCTACATAAAATGTGTACAAGTGCAGTGCCACCTCTAATGTATCATGAAGATGTAAACATCTTGAGTCCAACACATGATTTGCAAGGCTTAACTTGGACCTCAAACGTTTGTAGATATGGACATAGTTTACAACTGAGGAACAGTATTTACCAATGGTTAAAAGCAAGGCAATGACTAGAGAAACAAATGGGAAGAATTTTGGTTAATTATCCATAATGAATGAGAAGAACAGCCAAAAAGAACATTCCAGGGCAGAGCAAAACCAATGTAGGAATAACCAGGAAGTTGTGGTTATTAATTGTAAAAAAATATGAGAGTGCCTAGATTGGAAGAAAACTACAGCTACCACGTTTTACTTTATTTTTTTTGTCACAGAAGATGGCATTTATTTTTTGTTATTCATATAAAGGGTTAAAAAAAATAATCCCTGAAATGCATTAGTTCATTGTACTGGAGTGAGTTTAGAAGCTGAGGAGGATGGTTGATGGTAAGTTTCTATTAAGATATTTATGATGTTGGAAATAATAGCACAAAGCATTTTTTTAAGATACCAGTAAGGTCACTATCCCCTAACTATGCTGAAAATATAGAAATTATGTTTGACGGATAGAAGAGGATATCCAAACGTATTCTGATGTGTGTGTAATGAATATGTAATTAATATCAGTTGAGGCATTAAGTGACCTATCTAAAGATACTTTGGAGCTTTTCTCAGGATGATACCTTTGAAATCTGTTGATTTTCTTGCTTTGCCAGGCCAAGAAAAGTGTGAGTATAAGAATGTTAGCAAATTACAACCAAGATTTTGTTTTGTAAGAGTGTCTTTTTTATATTAGTGATAAAGAATTTTAACTCTTAATCTCTGCTTACATAAGCAGAGTGTGTAATGATTTTTGTAAGCCTGGGCAGGGTTGACTCTAGCAAAAATATTGAGTGGTAATTAAGTTTTATCTAATCCCAAACAAATCTGATGGTTAAATCATTTTATATCAGCACTGTTCTCTTGATGTTCATTGTGGTTTTAACTCCTGAAGTATTTAGAGAGAGAAACTACATTCCTCATTTTGCTATAATAAACAAGTTTTTTGCTGTAATAAACAATTTTTTTTCGAGCCTCAATTCCTTACGGACAGTAAGATTTTTGTGAGATTCCACTGATCATTTCAGTAGCCCTTATCTCTTCTTCCATTCATCTTGAATATGGTTAACTGCAATTAAAACAGAAATGGCCACAAGACCTTGTAAAATAACATTAGCACTTTACCTCTACAAAGAACATATTGTGCAACATACTCGAGGGTGCATTTGTCTTTTTCATAGCCACATCATAGTTCTGACTGATGGGACTCAGCTCCAGAACTGGACTCCAAAATTTAGGTGTCTGTATGTGTGTGTCTATATTACAGTCAATAGCACCTAGACAGCTATTCATCTCGTCCTTAAATGAGGCTCTGCAGACTCCATTTTCTGTAACGACTTGATCTTTGTTGACTATATTGGGACCTCAGCAATCCAGCTCACATTGAGGCACATACATTGTAGATGCTTAGATTTAGGTGTCTGAATCCACACCCCCATTTTACACCACATAACCAGCTAATACATCAAGGTCTTTTCTTTCATAGAATCATAGAGTTGTACAAATTAGAGAATAATTCAGGCTGGAAGGGACCTTGGGAGATCTTTTGTCCAGCCTTCTGTTCAAAGTAAGGTCTACTTTGCACTATTTGAACTATTAAAACAGTCCAGGCTGTCCAGGGCTTTATCCAGTCAAATTTTCTTCATTTCTAACCAATGAGCTTCATTTTACACCAGAAATTCTTGCTAATAGTACTGAAGCAGTGACCTTCACTTTTGTACTGTCAAAACCCATTCCATTTCTATTTCTCCATTTCTATCTCCTTGTATTCATTCTGGAAGGCATCCCAGTCTTTCCCTCTGTTGTGCATGCTCAGCTTCAATTTCTCTTTGAACTAAAATATAATTTTTAAAATAAAAATACTATCTTCACCTCCAAAAAATTCAATGATGAATTCACCAAAAGCCTTGGTAAGTTGCTTGCTACTTTCTTAAATTTGCTAAATTTTAATTTCCAACCCTGTATCTTACCATTTCTTCAACTGACAGATGGAGGAGCCTTCAAGAAGCAACTTCCCATTCCCTTTTGAAAACATAGATGAATATAGTATATTATGTTATGATTTGCAAACAGAAATTCAGTTCACCGTTATGTTGCCACTCACTGGGAAGCAACTTCATCAGGTAGGAGTGGAGGGCAAGGCACGTCCATTGGTCTATAGCTGAAGAGTGGTAACTCAGCAAGGCATTTCTGGAGCTCTCATTCACACTTAATGAACTTTTTAGTAAAGACAAATCCCTGGAACACAGATGTCACTGCTGTGCATATCACTGCCAAAAATGTCAACAACAGGTAAGCATCCAGGCAAAAAGTACCAGGATGATGAGTAGTCTGAAGAGAAAGATTTGCAGGACAAGTCAGAAGGACTAAATGCAGATGTATAGTTTGGCTAAGTGACATCTAAGAGAGGCTGATCGACGGCTTCATCTGGCTTCTTCCAGTTGTATGGGTTGAACAGCCTTTCTGTGGCAGGCTTGGACCAAAATAGCCTTTAATATAATGACATTTCTGCTTCTCTGGCAAATGTTTACATATGTGAGAATAAAGTAAGTATGTGGGTAGTGAGTGGGAGAGGTACAAGAATGACTACATTTTCCTATATCTGCTGTTGCTTACAGCCTGCTTTTAATCCCTGCCAGTGTCCTGGGGGCACTGATGGGCCTGACTGTCCCTGCCCACACTCCTGGGGCTCCCCGACCCTGCCCATGGCCCAGGACCCCATGTCAGCCCCCTGGGGCCCGTCAGCCCCTGCCCCAGTGATGCAGCAGCAGGGCCGGTCTCCAGCTCCCCACAGCCCTGCCCTGCCCTGCCATACACCCCACCGAGCCAGGCCTACCCACAGGCCCATGTCCCAGCCCCATCTCAGCCTGTCCCCAGGGAGGTGCCCGATGCCCGGGGCTGGGGCTGCCCTGGTACCCCCAGCTGCCCCGCTCCTGGCTGAGGCAGCGGGACAGGCCCTGGCTGCCAGGCCCTGCCCTGATGGGGAACCCCCCTAGCACCTGGCCCCAGGGAGCCACCAGCCTCCACTGCATCCTGACAATGATACTTCCACTCCACATAGTCCATAGACTGGAACTTCTTCTAACTAACTTCTTAAAATCATGCCAAATTACCTTCTATATTGCAAGGGTTTTGGTAGAATAAACAGCTAAACCTTTGAAAGTGACAGACAAAATAATCGGAATAGCCTGATGGAATAAGATAAGGGGCTTGTTATCCCATACACTCATTTGAATTTTATGTATCATACTAATTGTTATCAACAATAGTTATGCTATATTTTGCTGGTATAATCATCCCGACTCAGCTGTTTCAACTTTCAGGCTGTCACAATAATTTAACAGAGCAATACCTTGCTTAGTTATTCTTAACTGAGCTGTGATTCCCTTCAAAACCTTTGTCACGCACTTTTCTTTCTTCTTTTTTTTTTTTTTTTTTTTTTTTAACTAATTCTGCTGGAATCTGCCCTCCCAGGTTGGGTGAGGGGGCACTAAGCCATAATCAGGTGACAATACAACACAGCAGTGGTGCCGTCACAAGTCCCATATGGCATGTGGACATGATGTCTTCTTCCTATATGGTGTTGCATATTCACCCCGGGGGATTCACTCCACAGCAGAGTCATTGCAAGGCGTACGCTCCAAGGACCTACGTAGGTCCCATCAGTTTGAAGACTTTGTCGCACACAGTCCTTGAAACGGTTCTTCCATGACAAGGAAAATCTTGTCTCTTTGGAATAAACTGTGATCAACTGCACAGCAGGGCTTAGCCACCCAGTCACTGATCCGTTTTTGACACTTCAGATAAATATGACAAGGTGTTTTGCCTTCCATCTGAAGCATCTCATTTCTCATCTCATAAGCAATTTGCTGCCAAATTTTTAACTAGGGCTTCATCAGAAAACATTCTCCTTTGTCAGCAAATCATGCAACATCTGCCTGGTAATATATTTTCCCCTGCTCCCTGATCCAAATCAACAAATGAAACAAATTTTTAAAAAATCATCAATTTCCTGCCTACTCAGAAAAAAATACAACCCTTCTTCAGTCCTGTATTGTCTGACTCCCAGATACATCAGTCCTTCCACTGTCATCCCCCTCTTGCATATGGAGGTGAGCAGAGCTGCTCTGAGTAGTGGGTGGCCTGGGAGGTGACTTTCTCTGCTTAGAAGAGCAAAAAGAGTTAGAGCTGGCTCTGGCTGCTGCATGGAGACGGCAAGCCTGGTGGGTGAGCCAGCCCCATACAGCACAGGGAGTGCAAAGAGGGCAGTGTTGCTGCCGCAGTGAGGGCACCCACCATCCCCAGTGGACAGGAGCCCATCCAACTGCACTGCTCTTCCCTGTGACCCCAAGAGCCAGACACGTCCCCATTTGTATGATCGGTATGGGTCCCATCATGGGGAAAGAAGATGCCAAAACCGCAGTTGCCCTCTTGTATGTGCTTGAAGCAGCTGGACTAGCAGGGGGATTCAGGGATTCTGCAATAGTCTCATTCTCTCTCCCTAAAAACATGCTGTTGGGAACATAACTACGGAAATTCCCGCACATGAGTTCTTGTTGGTATGTATGGACATCACAGTGTATCCACAGATGGATTTATACACATTAAGAAGACTTGTAGCAGCTTCTAAAAATGTAATCCTTTCCTGTCTATGACTGTGAGACCTCAGAGAGGAACAGACCGCCTACGCTATCAGGCCACCCTGCTATAAGAGGCAGCTATGCCTTAACACTGTGCTATGCACTAAGCTGGCCAACGATTCATGTGAGGGAGAGGTTTTATCCAGAGGATTCATCAGGAACCTCACATCTTAAGCTCTGCTGATTTATCTTGCATGAGAAGTGTGGGTGTTTGGAGGAATCCTTTGGTCCTTTCTTGTCTGCCTGCAGAAACAGAGTGCAGCTGTGCATCCATCTTAATTACAGCATTTGCCTTGCAGTGGTTTGCATTTCCAAAGCTGTCTTCCCAAGACAAAGGTGATAGTCTTCTCTATTTTCTTCTAATCAAGAACTGAGTCACTCCATTACAAAGCCCATAGGCCAGACATGTTACTAATGCAGTTGCCCAAGTCCCTACACATTCACCAAAACAGTGCGGATCCAGTTCTGAGAAACAGCTGACTGTTGCATGCCTCTATTTAAATTAACTTGAAAATCTTAAAGATAACACTGAAAGAAGCTAAACTGTTTTCTTTCTTCTTTGCTTTCCTTGTGTTGCTTTAATGTCCAATATTACCTTCCTGTGACTTCAGCGAGGTTTTATTGATCCTAGAATTGGGCTGCTGGAGCCATATTCAGACAGTTTCCTTATACCTGCCTACTTTAGATATTGCAGCTTTTTTTTTTGCCTTGGGTTGGTCCTTGAAAACAGGCAGACATTGCTCCCTTGTTTCAGATGCCACAATATTTGTGATGCATAATTTACATGTGCAGATAGGTAGGTCTGGTCCAGTTCCTCAGAAATATGCACGTGATGAGGGAGAATTACATTCCTACACACCTTCAAAAAACTGAATTTCCATCCCTGAAAAGTGGTATTTGCAAACAAACCCAACATTGCAAAAGTGTTACCATTAAGTCAATGGTATTCAGTAAAAGCAAAGGCATTGACTTCAGTGGAAACAGGCAGAGCCACAAAATGCCCATTTGAAAACTGAACCCCAAATACACAAACAGTTAACATTCACTCGCCCACAGAATCCTGCCTTCTAACTTTGCCTGGAAAATAGGCTGAGATAGAGAATAATATCTAGATTTCTTTTTATTGCATCAATAATTTTCATTTGGGTATTTCTTTTCCCTAGCATCAATCCCAAACACTACTTAAAAGCAATCTACTCCTTGTCCTGATTTCAGAAAAAGCTGTTTTACTACTGTTTATATAGCAGTGAAATCAAGTTTATATCCCAATGCTATCAGTGTTTCTTTTATATCACACGTGTACATAGAACAAACTTCCTGGTGAACTACCATTTCTAAAAGGTTCATTACTGAAATTTCAGTCTTGAGTATTACTTCTCCTCACAATCACCGAGTCCATTCCACTTGGGTAGCATTAATCTGCTACATAGACGGAGGCAAGATGTTTCCATTATTCACTAAGATAACTAGTTCCTCAGTTTCTGCTGACAAGGTTGTTTTCCAGCTACTCCAACCCAAAAAGTTGGCAAGAGTTTATTAGGAACATAAAGACACAACCCTCAGGATTAGTCACTGCGTCTGTGCAAAATGTTAAGTCTTTTTATTTCTGTTCTTATAGACCTGGAAATATGGTAGATGGTGAAACTGCAGCTTCCATATTTTATACTTGGTATAACAAAGCAGCAAGGTCTTAAGTTGTGTAGGATCAGTTTTCTCCTGCAGGTTGCATGTTCACAAACTGACAAAGCCCAACCAGTTTTTTGCCTACGGGATACGTGCTTTGTACCAAATTTTCAGGCAGTTTTAAGATAGTCTCTATAATTAGTGGTCTAATTTTGTCGTGCACAAATGACTTTACCCACCCAAGTAGGAACACAAAACTCATATTTGTGAACTCAAATTGGCTGAATGTGTGTCCTCAAACAAATGCACTGTGAGTCTGCTGCATACATAATATTAAGTATGGCAGGCTCTGAAACTACAGTCAACAAACTAATATGAAACACTGCAAAATTATTTTGGTGCAAAATAGGTGAGGCTAGGAAACAGACCAGAATGAAAACTTTGACTTTCCTAAGCTAGCTCCTGTCCAGATCCCCCAAACATGAGCAAATTCTCCCAAGAGACTTGGGAACACTCAGAGGATTTTGCAATGTTGATGTGTTGCCCTGTAAGGGTGTTAATGTTTGGTATCATGATCTTATCATTGTTTCAGCCTAGCAGGATCTTGGACTCCATCGCTGGACCTCATCCTTCAGGAGCACCTTGAGGCCGTGCATGAAAGAGGTCTATAAACCCCTGCAAACGAGGGACTCTCTAAAACACCAGACAGAATAGATTACTGATAATTCCATTCACAATCCCAAAATATACTTGCACCACACATGTTCTGCACCAGCATTTATAGTCTTGGTTTTCGTACTGTGCCTGTTCCAGTGTTTTACGAGCTGCCTACCAGTACAGCTCAAATGCTGTACTCTTAGCTTGATCATTCTTTAACAATTGTCCATTCCTGAGTCAAAGCTTCTCTCTTCTATTGAATTATCCAAATAAGGCTAAAGGAATGAATAGTGACAAAAGCACTAGTTAGTGCAGGCAGTGGTCCAAATCTTCAGGAAAAGCTATGAGAAATTCTGGCAAATAATGTGTGAACCACCATGGCTTGATTCCATATACGTTTCTTGCAATATTCCATTGGGAAGCATAGTGCAGTAGGAACAATTAATCTTATTCACCTACCAAATGTGTGGGGGTTATACATCCTTCTGAGTAAATACCTTGATTTTATTCTTGTCTGCGCCCTTTAGTGCTATCTTCTCTATATAAGTAGAAATTGTAATAATAGCAATTATTATTATTATTATAACTAATAGCACATTTCTTAAATTGAGGCTATTTTGAGTTATAAGAACACAAAAAGCTTGAAACAGGTGGAATGATTTTCTTTAAAAATCACAAAATACAATGAATCTTTTTTTTAAGTTTTCTTTTGAGCTAAAAACATTGTCAAGTTTCACCCTGGAGCAAATTTCTATGGATGAGTTATAAATCTCTAAATAATGAGATTTTTAATGAAAACAAGGCTAACTCAGTGTGCTGTAGCAGAGCAAATTGTGTCACTATAACTGTAACTTAATGGAAAACTACAGAATATTGAAAATGTTTTCTGATTATTGCTAAATTTATCAAAATCATATCGTTTACAGCACACACTAAATGAGGCAAAAGCATGTTCAAGGATGTGACAGAGAGAGATAATTATAAAAAGCACCAAGCAGCCAAGTAATGAGTAGGTAGAAGAGTAAGTAAGTAAGTCACACGAGAGAAGAAAGTATTTAGGCTCAACGTAAATCTAGGATTTCAATGGTTGTATCAGCTATACATATGGGAGATCGTGGGAAGAATTGAGGACAGAGGGTGGCTAGGTGGAGGGAGGGTTACAGACCATGAGTGGAAATGGCTTTGTGACCAGTGAGTTAGTAACATCGTCTGTAATGTTTTGTTCCTGGGGTATGGTATAACTGCTGTATATGTAGGCATTTTTAACTGGAAGCTTGAGATGCAATTAAGCAAATGAACAGCTAAAACCAAAGGGTCCCAAAATAAAGGAAAGGTTAGCAAATTAGCTTTGAAGTAAATAGCACTCATCATTTGTGCAGCATTTTACATTTTCAAGGCATTGTACAAACATTGACTAATGACTTCCCTGGAGTTCACAGGAATTAAGGCATCTACAAATAAGCAGGAACAGGCCCAAAATGAAGTAGTGCATCAACCAAAGATAACAGAGGAGGGGATACCAAGCAATAGCTGACTACTAGGTAGACGCATGGAAGATACAAACCTAAAATAGCCATTAATGGTGCAGTGCAGAGCTGCTACAGAGCTGGCTGGTTCGTTATCTGGTGCATTAACATTGCGCATCCATAGGGACTGCACCTGAGCCTAGAAGTCCTCCCTCTCAGCCAGGCACAGCACTGTGCTGCTGGGACCAGCTATTGCTCCATCAGCCCTGCCTCCGTGCCTCTGTGCCTCTGTGCCTCTGTGCCACACTTCATCGCACATGAAAGATGTGCCTGAAGCATCACATAGTGCACCAAGACAATTACAGACCAAGGAATTGCATCCAACAGGAGCTCACACCGACTGCAGGGACAGCCCATAACCACCATGATGACAGCATTGCTCTTTTCTCTCTTGAAACTCGACCACCATCCAGGCAAGAATGGGAGATTTGTGGAATGCAAAACACTCTAAAGCCTAACGCTTACGGAGTTCACTTGCTAAGGGAACAGCCAGGTTCCTGGACATTAATTTTATGTTACAAACTCTTACAATAAAAGTACATAAACTATTGTGGGAACAGGGGAAGAAACTCTTGCCAGTGAATGCCCTTATCATAAGATGATTTTGCAAGGGCTCCCTCCAGTCTCACAAATCTTTCAGTTTCAGTTGTAAAATGATCCAGTTTGCATCTTTCTCCTGTTTTCCTCCCAACCAGAAACGTCCCACAGTACCCTGGATTGTGGGAGAAGAAAGTAAAATCCCTTTTCAGCTGAGGACACCAGAAACTTGGTTTTACCACCTCAGCCAATATTCCAGCCACCAACTATTTTACAGAAGGTGGATGTCGCCTTCTCTTTCTTCTGAACAAAAACACCTTTGATGGCTCACCATCCTGTGAGATCCATAAATGAAAATGTAGCAGTGGTTTCTCTGCTTCAAGCTGAGACCAATCCCCCAGTGTGAATTCGGTGTGCCTAGAACAAACCTACCAAACCTGACTGCTCAGGGGTTTAGGCCTAGGCAGGCTTTTTGGATCCCACAGGGAGTTCAGACTAACCCCACACTCAGCTGAGAAGGTTGCAGCTCTGAAAATGGATACTAGCAGGACTGTCAAGGTCAGGCAAAAGTGCAAGCACTTGAGTATCCACTTCTACTGAGGGGTTAGGCACATTACTTGTGCCTCAGTTCCACCTACGTAGCATTTGAAGTACCTAAGTGTCCTTTTGGATCTGGGCATGAGTGTTAGAGATGACATTAAAAGCATGTAAACAGGAGCCCTACACATCCTGGACTGTCAGACGTCAAGTCCTTAGTAACAAATATCTTCTGAGCCGTGAAGGCTGGATCACAGAAAGAGATGCTGAGAGCGTACAAGTCATTTTGTGACTGTGTAGTGGCTGCTGGTGCAAAGCATACATTTTCAAGTGTTTCCAGGACTACAGAAGACTTGCAGCTGGTTCTGAGTCATTCTGAGCACCAGAAAAGGTGATGAACGTTATAGGAAATGATCTCCAGTTACTTCAAAATGTTATTCTGGAATGGAAACTTCTGTGAGCTATTTGCTCCGGGAGGTATTTTGTGGTTATTAGGCTCATTTCTGTTCTGTTTTTACAGAAATGCACTGCCTACTCCTGCCCAGGACTTTGCAATGATAGGCACAGCTGCATCCCATGAAGACTATCCAAAGCATCATTTAAAGAAAGCCAGTAAACAAAACAACAAATTATAGCTCACTCAGCAGATGTTGAAGATAGTGTCTCATGCTGGCACACGGTGGGGTTCTTACTCCTTACACCACTAGAGTGAGTATTCACCAAAGCTCTCACAAATCAGAGACTATATCACCTAAGAGGACCAGCCCCAATTATTATGAACTGAGCCAGCAGATCCACTTAGCAGCATCACCACCATTCTGCTGGCTGCTGTCAGTTCTCCCCTCTGTCTCCATGCTTCCAGAACGGTGGTCTGTTTCTTCCTGGAGTAATTTGTCATCTCAACTGTTCAGCCAAGGGACAATATAACACGGACACATGAGGTCTTACTGGAGATGGGGATTGCTCTCAGGTCTAGGAGCTGAGACATACAGGCCAGCAGCTGGGACTACCTGCTAATAGTAAATGCAGTGAAGACACAAAACACCAATCTTGCAAATTTTCAGAGAAAATTTTCCCGACACTGACTTCTATTCCATTGCGGTCTAATATCTCAAAGGAAACGGTAGAAGCTTCCTGACTTTAGGCATTTAAGCCTCAACTGCTGAATAAAACTTAACAAAATAGACTGCAGTGAGCAGCTTTTCTTTGGCAAGAAGACAACTCGTCATAAGGGCTTGCCCTCTCGTGCGTCTATGATTTCTGACAGATTACAGTTAGCCAAGTAATTAAGGTAAAGAAAGTAGCTTAAATGGGAACCTAAAACTGTGAGAAAAGAGAATTATTATAGAGAGTGCAGACTATACTAAGGGATTATAGTAAAGAGAAAAAAAATGCCTCAGGAGGATTAAAGTGTTAAATAGTAGTTAAATAGCAAAAAGAGAGAGAGAACACAGTCTAATGCCTCTTTTTTTTCTCTTTTTTTTTTCTTTTTCTTTGTAATCCAGCTTTAGCAGCAATTTTTGGATGTCTGATGGCCCGGTGTGTGAAAATTGGATGCATTTTCATGAGATTAATTTCCTCAACAGGAATGGGGTTAGGTGAGGGAGTTTTGTAGCTTCTTACTGCCAGACAGCCACTAGGACATTGATGGAGGTCTTGATGGAGGTCTTGATGCAGGTCTTATGCCTTGCTCTTCCCTTCGCTGAGAGGGAATGGTTGCAGGAGGGAATGGTTGTGCTATCTGGCTTAAGCTGAGCAGCACTGTGAGTACCGCTGTTTACTTGGAGGGGGTAGATGTGGCACAAAACAATCCTTTTAGTATCTGGTATCAACAGAGAAAGATAGTCTTAAAAGAAAGAAACAGAGAAGACTTGTCTGAAAGTGAAGCATAGATTTAACAGAGGGCACCTTATACGCCCCTATGGCGTGGTAACCCAAAAAAAGATGGCTTTCATCGGAAAGCAGTTTATGACCACAGCTGATTTACAAGGTGAGTCACTGAAGCACATACTCTAAAAGAAGGCAGTGCCCAGTAAAAATTGACTACATGTGGCAAACCACACTCCAGCCCTGCCTCAAATTCATCTGTGCTGGCCATGCTTCTGTGTCCAGCCTATGTACCAAATCTATCCCAGAGCGAGCCAACGCTCCTCTCAGGCTTGGCAATGCCTTTGACAAGATTTTAGCTTAGATTCAGCTAATATATATGAAGCTATTTGCACTCTGTGCCTTTGTCAGTTGAGTGAGGCAAAGAGACCAGCTGAGAATCTGTGTTTAAATATAATTTAGCCTGTCAAGCAAGAGTGCTCCTCGGTTGGGGGTGTTTAAATGGGAATCGAGGCACTTGTCGTGAAACAGCAAGGTCAAAGACACCCCCTCGCTGCTGTTCAAGCCCTGCTTCCAGCTCCAGGCCCTGGGGCAACAAGAGAGGAGCCTCAGAGAGGAGAAGGCAGCATCTGGGAGAGCCGAGGAAGTCCTGCTGCAGGGACGGGAGCAGGCAGATGCCAGCTCCTGGAGCTTGCGTTTCCTGAGGCCAACATCCTTTCTTGTTTTTCCTCTGCTGCTACCCACCACCAGCGAGCGTGTCTGCCCGTGCATGTATGTAGCTCCAAAATCAGCTGCCTCCAGGGGTTTTCCTGAGCTCCCATGTCTGCCTTGGGCAGACTACCACCGGGAAGGGAGACTTACCCCCTTGCAGGCACGGGGATGGGAGCAGTGCCAGAGCACCCACCACCTTTGCACATCCTACTCTGTACACAGCCAGCTCGCAGCAACCTAGCTATGCTAACCATTAAAAAAATCATTCCAAGAAAAACAGCTCCTTAAATAGCAGTGATTTGGGTGATTTTAAAATGCCACCGCACTGCTGCATAGATCTGCTCTCTGTGGCTGAAGTTTTCAGTACTGTCATTCACTTCTCGTTAGTATTGAATCTTGTAGCTCCAGCTCCGTGTATTACTTTTTGAAAATTTGCCCGTATGTATCTTCCAAGATCTATCAGCTCAGTTTACGGACACAATCAAATGTTTACTGCTTTCAGCACTGCAGAGCCAATATAGCTGAACAGCAAGCTATATCTACTTCTTGCAGCATCATCAAAATTGCCAGCTAAATTTTGATTTCTGATGCCTTATGATTGCAATGAAGATGTATGGAGCAAAAAAAAAAAAAAGGTTTCATTACCAGATACCCATCTGATTCTTGAAACTGTCATTGAAACAAAAAATACCCACCCCCACCACCCCAAAAAAGGGAACATATTTTTCCTGAACAGTAAATGAGCATCTAAATGCAAGGCTAAATTAGATAAGTAAGAACCAATAGGTCATTTTTTACTTTAATTCCATGTGGAACTAAATCCTCAAAAACAACTGTCAGTATTGTGAGCACAAATTTTGGCACCCATGATTGTAGGCAGTTTATAACTGAACATCCTGACATAACCCATAGTTCATCTCTTTAGGCATCCTCTATGTATTTAATTGAAAGTACAAATAAACATGACCACAACTGCTCTTTGCAAAAGCCAGGCACCCAACAACAGGTGTAAGCAATGTGGGACAGCCTAGGGAGTAACTGGTTAAAAAAGACCTGGTTAAAACAAACAAACAAAATGAAACAGGTTTTCAAACCCAAATGCATCCAATACAAGGACCCTAGGAACTACAGCCTGAAGTATCATCTGATTTGTATGTCCCGGTTCCTTACGTGGCATCTAGGACCCAGAGTTTGCTGGTTTGGGACTCATTGAGCTATAAACTGCCAAAGTGAGTTCACAGTTCACTGGAGATGAGAGCTAAAAGCCTGGGACTTGAATGTATCTTCTTTTTTTAAAGGCTTTTCAGCAGGGTGGTTGTCTCCAACCCCTTGCCTGGTGGTTAGGACTCTGCCTGAGGAAGGATAGGCTTGAACTTCTTCATGCTGAGGATGGAACCAGAAGCAAGTCTCACTCAGGCAGTCAAACTGAATCCCCATTTCCCTTGTCTCAGCGCTGCTAACCAGTACCCACAGTCAGAAGGAAGGTGGGGTTGAGGAGTCACCCGTCTCTGTTGCCTGCCTGGCTGGTTGGCTTCTCTCTCTGTCCTCTTCCCCTTCACACACAGCCTCATGGGCACCTCATCTTGAAAAGCAAGGCCCATCCCAATGAAGCAGTCATGAGGGCGCAACCCAGCACTGTGTTCTCACACTGCTTCAGAGGCGACTGGTTTTAAGCAGCACAGTGTCTTAGTCCTGCACATCTGAGCCCACCTAACTTCTTTCAGATCCACATCCAGGTAGCGCTGAGCAAGAGTGGAGTCAGGAGGGAAAGCAAGCAGGAAATATTATGGACAGGAGGAGGGCAGAAGAGGATGCAGATGAAGGAGAAATATATTTAGGACAGGGTGGTTGCTGCTAGCGATGAAACCCCATGGAGGTCTGAGGGACCAGAAAGATGTCTGTGCAATTGTAGCTATTACCCACTTAGACCTGTCAAGTCTCAAGCTTTATGTCTGAGGGGTATTTGTTGAGCTGCCTCCTGGACTGGTGTTGTGCAGCCTGGAGAGCAACAGCAACACAGATTTTCTCTGTCTTTACCTTCATTGACCAGCTATATCCAGCGCAGGAGGTACCAGGCCTCGGGGAGGCTCTGGCAAGGATAGAGGCAATGGAGTTTGTATTCCCATTGGGCCCTCACTGGTTGGTACCCTCTGGTTTCATGTAGCAGCCACAAGTAACATAATGTAGAGCTGGATGGGGAAAATGTGGAGTCAAAAGCCACCGTAGCCATCTGTCAGGTATTCTGATACCCGAAGTTTGTTACCTTGGAAATGACTGGATGTCAGTGCTAGGTGAAGCAATTCCTGTGTTGAGATTGTGAAGAGCTTTGATTTAATAAAATAAGTCATTATCATTGTTGTTGTTGTCGTTATTATTATCGTTATTATTATTATTATTATTGCTTGTTTGGCACACCTTCTAGTTTTAAAGGCCTGGAGAAACCTGACAGCTGATATGGGGATTAATGTTGTCATTTGCTATGGTTACCATCAAACCTTTCATTAAATTCGTTGCTGCAAGGTAAACTGTATTTCCACATTTGCTCTTGTTCTATGGCTGCAGCAAGCTGTTAAGGTAGGACTTGGGATTTGGCTGTTCAAACAGAAATGTGGGCAACCAATTCATTGTAATTTGGCTGTCATGCTATTTGGCATTTGCTGGTTTTTTTCAGCACATACGGCTAATGATTACTGCACAGGCAGAGATGTTTATGCTAACTTTCAGGGACCCTCAAGGCAGAATTCTGGTTCTGATCCATCTCTTGTCAATAATTCTTTCTCCTTTTAAATGACTGAAACACATTCTTCAATCACCAGGCATTAAATGAAATGTGTGAGATTGAAACATCTACGGTGAAAATACTAGATGGAAATAAAAGGGCAACTACATTGTAATTATAATATTAAGCAGCATCAATATGCCCATTTCCATTAAAATACTGCGCGTTAAAGGTTACAGGAAAGGCCACGCTGCAGCAATAGTTTGATTTGTACCGCTTTTCTCTACAGAGTATGTAAGTCCTGTCTTAATTTTGTCAGATGATATGCCAGCCTAGAAGAGGGTATGCAATTAAGAATGAAAAAAGCACAAATAAACAGTGCCATCTTTTGGGCACCGCTTAAACTCCACATTTATTAAATTCCAGATACATGTAATGTATGAATGCTATACAGGAATGCACATACACACTTATCTGTGCGGCAGGTGACTTTAGGGTATTATCTTTATTGTCTCTTGAGAGGTAGTGATAGGGACTCAAAGCCTGAAAGTTTCCATCCAGGTCTGCAGCTGACCACTTTTCTGCTGCGGCATCCCAGGCTGCTGCAGCGTGGGGTGCAGAGCGATGCCTGTTTCTGAGGCTGCCTGTGGCACCTCCCTGGTGGATGTAAGTCCTATCAAGAAGCAGACGGACGACTGAGTATCCCTTGAGAATTTTTGTGTATTGAAACACAAGGAATATGAAAGTAAGGTGGAAATGCAGTGTTTTCATTTCTGTATGGGGGAAGAAAAGCTTCATGTTTTGCCGACATGAAGTCCAAATGGATTACATGTAATATCAGGCTGTTAATCTCTGGGATAGGTTTGCTAACAAAAGTTGTGTGGGTGACTGTCCCCCTGACTGATACAGGCTTTCCCACTGTGACCCACACTTCCACCACTGCCGGGCTTGACTATTACAACACATTGCAACCATGAGCAGAAGTTGGGCCTTAAACAAGCTCCAGCCCCACCAAAATGAGTCTCCCAAACCATAAACACCACCATCCCTGTGCCCCAGGCACTGCCTTAAGACTTTCTGAATGCCACAACAAATTCCACTAGTTAGGAACAGCCTGTACAAATAACTCCAAAGGCAAGCACAGGTTTTCAGGTGTATTTATATGTCCAATGCTCATTTGAATAGGAGCTGGGTACTCAAAACTCCTCTGAGAATCTGATCCTACCTTGAAAGGAGAGTGGATGTTCAGCCACAGTTTACTGAAAAGGTACCCATAGAAAGAGTTTATACAAGATTAAGGGCTAATTACAGGATGTTAGAAAAGTGTTGCACTTACCAGTGATACATGCATTGCAGCAGTCATCACCATTGTGGTGGAGAGCATCAGGGCTGGTGGCAAGCAAGCGATCAACCCCCTGGACCATAACAAGGGATTAAGCAGTTCTTGAAACATCCAGGAGCACTCTGGCCAAGAAGGGACTGTATAAGGAGATATGACACCAGTCAATCTGCTCCCAGGTAAATGCAAAATAATAATTTGTACCTGACTTGGGTAGCGTGCACATCTTTGATCAAGGTTGTGTTTAGTCCTGAATAACATAACCTCTCAAAGACTTAATATTCAGTGATTCTGCACGAACTGAGTACACTATGAAGACCAGAAGGTAAAGCCCTGGCAGCTCCTTCCCTGACCTCACTCCCTGGAGACATGGCACTAAATCCCATATTGTTGTGCAGGCACTGCCATGCACTGGAGTCCTGCCCCCAGCTCCACCAGCATAAGTGTGGATGGTAAGGCAGAATATTCAGAGACAGAAAAAGTCTTGACCCTTGAAAGAGTAAATGTTGCAGTTAGGAACTGCAGAAATACAGGCAGGCAGACAAAGCCTGAGCTCAAGATGCAGGGGAAAGCAAAATAAATTGTTCTGTGGCACAAGTTTTTAAGTTGTTTGGGCTCCTAAATCTTGAGAAATCAGTGGGGGCTGGCTGCCTCTGAGGTTCAGCTTTACAACACACAGGTTTCTCTGACAGATATGTTCCCGTTCGTCTCCTGTCTCTGTGCTCTCTCTCCTTTCTTTCTCCTGCACAGCTCTGTGGTGGAAAGGCAGTTGCACTGCATTACGTTCTCAGATAAAGATACAATTCCTTAACATCTCTCTCAGGAAGGCCTACACAGAAAGTGATATTTTGGGGAAGGGAGAATTACACTATAAAGCACCGTGACTTGGACAGGGGTCCAAAACTAACCTGTTTAATTTTGACATCTCCAGATTCCCACTGCAATTCTTTACCTGAGCTGTTATCTGGATGATGCTTCTCTCTTCAAATTAGCTTTCTCCAGCTAACACTATTCAGCTCTAGATTTTTCTTCTTACCATCCCCAGATGCTGAATTTATTAATATTTTCCCAAAAATACAGAGAAGTTTGAAGTCTGATATGGTATCTTTTTATTTCTGTAAATTGATATCCTCTGTTCATTTACTCAGAGGAGTTTGGCAGCAGTAGCCACAGCCCAGTTGTACATGGCACACATTGCACATTGCAGAGAGATCAGCATACAGATATGTCTACTCTGCTTACCAAGCATATCGTTTGCTGCTTTGCAAACAGTGAAAGGCTTGATTAAATTCAGGTTCTGTGTGTTTGCCAACCTGGCTTGAGGTCGTAGTCGGTGGAATCAAAATCTCATTAGAAGTGAAGTGTACACTCAAGAATAAATCATTATCTTTTTTCATCTGCAGACTCTTCGCTGTCTTGGATGCATTGTTTTTGCGTGCAGAGTCTTTGATTTGGATTGGTCCTCAATAATAAACACTATATCCAGTTACTTTTTGGTGACAAGACGACATTGTTTGACACTGTATAATTCAGATGATACATTTTCAGGTTGTTCTTGTCTACATTATTGTTATGTTGAAGGTGCAGGATCAGCAAGGGGGGATGCCACAATGGGCATCTGCCACAGATTACCTGGTCAAGAAGAGGGAGTCCTTGATGCCTTCTTTAAACAACTGGATGAAGTCTCCTGATCTAAGGCCCTGGTTCTCAAGGTGGGGGTTTACCCACTCCAGCATCTGCTGGAAGGGCAGCATGTGGGGCTCAGGCAAGCCAGGAGATTTATCAGATGTGTTGAGGGCAATTTTTTATACAGGTTCTGGACAGGACAACTAGGTAGGTGCTCGGCCAATTCAGCTGCTCACGGATAATGAAAGACTAATCAAGGACGTGATATCTGATTGATAGCAGCCTTGGCTGTGGGTACCATGAGATGGTAGAGCCTAAGATCCTGAGGGAAGTGAGGAAGGAAACTAATGTAAAATTTATCACGTCTTTCAAGAGGGTGGACTTCATTTTTTTCAGGGCAGTAGTAGGCAGGATCCCATGGGAGGCTGTTCAAAAAGCCCAGGAGAGCTGGCTGAGCAACCACCTCATTGCACAAGAATAGTCCACCCCAATGTGCAAGACAGAGCACATGGCATTGATATAGCAGGAGGCCAGCCTGGTCGAATAGGGAAATGCCGAGTGAACTCACATGGCAAAAGGGTATATACGGAAGGGGGGAGCAGAGACAGACTATTAAGAAAGAATATAAAGACATTGCCAGAGCATGTTGGAGGGAAGTACAGCTGAAACTGGTGAGGAATGTGAAAGGCAAAAAGGAGTGAAACAGCTTGGATGGTTATGACTCTTTGGACTCTCTGGTCCTTGAGAGATTCACCCCACACAGAGTTGTTGCTTCACAGTTTATTATGTCAGCCTTGCACCAATAACACACAGATAGCTGGAATTATTTTAGTGAGAAAATAACACTGTACTCACAAAAAGGCAATTTTCCATGAGAAAATTTTCAATTTTGCTCAAAAATGTTTTGATTTTCTGTCAAGCAAATTGAGCAGACAGCAGCCCAGCTGCTGGCTTGGAAAGCTCTTTCAGCTGTGTTTCACAGTGGCAAAAAGTCAAATCGACCAAAGCCTGCCAAGGGGGAAGCTAAAGGCCACATTCATCCTTTTGGGTTTTCAGTCTGCTCATCTCCCTCATTTACAAGTGTCCAGCAGGGAAAGGTGAGCTCCTCAGCCCTCTGCCTCGCTGGCTTCTGCTCAGCACATTTCCAACCAGCAGGGCAGGAGGGGAAGGTGGGCAGCCCCAGCTGCGGCTGCTGGACCTGTGGAGACCAAGTCCTTGCTCCTCCTACACCCAAGCCCTGTGGAAACCACCAGCTGATTTCATCTGGCACTCACTATCAAGAGGCTTCAGGTGAGCAGCCAGAAACCTTCCCCCTGAGGTTGCTTTTGTTCTTGACATCCTTTTTGCAATTTTCACCTCTACTTAGAATGTTTTGTTGGGGTTTTTTTAAATGCAAAGGCTTTCCTAAGGAACCACCAGTCTCCGGGCCAGAATGACCACAAGTTGCTTCTGCTGAGTCCTTCAGACCAAATCTACACTGCTGCAGAAAAGAGGCCCATGGACAAGTCTGAGGCCAAGCCCACAGATGGGCTCCGAGCCATCCTGCAGAGAGCTATGACCTGTGCAGAGCAGGGCTGTTTGGCGGGAGGTAGTAGCTGCAGCAGCAAAAAACGGAGCCACAGCTATGCAGCACACAAAACAAGGCAGCCTGTGCTCAAACTTGCTTCCTGCTCCTCTTTTATTTAGCAGCACAGCCATACCCTTTGGCACAGACCAGGACCTTGCTGCAGACCACTCCAAGATACGTGCTATTGCCTGACCAGGGGGATCTTTCTTACAGCATCTTCTGAGCCCTCCTTACTCCTTTTGCCACTGGCAGAGGTGATCTCTCCCTCCAGGCTCTCATCTTCTGGGGAGCTCAGCAGTAGCCCGTTTTCCCCTACCCTCAGTAACTCGTCCCCCTACTCAGGGAACTGTTTGGCTGTGCTGGAAGGCTTCCGTGGGGTGGCCCCAGAAATCTGGGATTTGCCAGTGATACCAAAAGCTGTACTCACCAGGAACAAACTGGTCCATCTGGATAGCTCTGGTAGGGTAGAGAAGGCTTCTGGAAGTGTCTGAAAAGTTGGTATATGGAGCCTCCGTGAGCCAGTGAGACCGACATCTTCACAAGGAGCATCCTCCACCTTTCCCACCTCCTCTTTTACAGCAGATCTGGTCCCCATCTAGGGCATCTGCTGTCTCCACTGACTGAAGAGCCTGGATACAGGCCTCATTTAGACAGCTGAAACTGAGGTGGCTTCAATACTAAGTTGGCATCATATAATGCTCTTTACTCTGATTTGTGTTAAAATTCACCTCCTTTTAGAGGGACAGCCGAAGGCCTGTTTACCTCTTCAGGTACCACACCTCTTCTTACACCTTCTGGTCTTGTTTATGCCTTTACATGAGATTTAAAAAAATGTCTCAGAAACCTAATCCTCGCATGACTAGCACTTGAAAGGCCAAGGACCGTTGTGCCCTGTTGATGGCAGTCCATTTTATCTAGTCAGTTAATCGCAGTGTTTCTCTGATATCTATAATGTTTAAACATTTCTTAAGAGATGGGTTTTATCAGACAGCACAAGAACTTTCTTGGACCCATTCATGCTGCTGTGGTTCCAGGAAAACAAAATGAACAGTTAGTTCAGAAGTGAAAATTTTCATTTGTGAGTGTATATCTGGAAAATATGTAAGGACATACATGTATATATGTGTATTTCATCGTAACCCCACTGCCTAATTTACATTGACACCTGTGAATTTCAGCTCCTACATGAAAGCTGAAAGCGGCATTTTGGAGAAACTACCCACAGATAATAAAGTAGAGCAGAGTATGCGTGTCTACACCTTTGCTACGAGAATTTAAAGGAATAACAGCTCATCACAATTGAGCTGATTTCAAGGACTGGAAGGCAGGTGATGAATTCTAGCATGCGCTGAGGTTATACCAGGTAACAGCATCATCTGAAATTTTACCAGATAACCCATTTCCTGCTTCAGATTTTTATTATGTATTTCAAACAAAGAGGAAATTCTAGGTAGTGCAGCTGCCTTGCTGTGTTATACGACTCCAGTCTGCCAATGGCTGATTTCTGGTGCAGTTTTAGCGCTGTGGATGCTGCCTCGGAGTACAATAAGCAGCATAGTTCCTGGTTAATGCAGATACTTCCTTTGGTTCTGCAACTGAGGCCAAATCAGATACTGCAAATATCTCAATATCTACCCCTTGCTTGCTAAGAAGCAGCTGCGACCATGCTACGCAAAAGAAGGTCCCTAAATCTGGGCCCTTTATGGCACGTCACGTTTGGGGAACCTTGTGTGTTTTGGGATGAAGAGGAGACTGGTAGGAAATAGGAGTCTGCTTGGATCTTGGAGGTATTTAGATTTTAGACACAAAACAACAGAAAGAGGCAGGGTCTTCCCAGGGACAGTCACTGGAGGAGCGGGGCTAACATCTCCCTAACCACAGGAGACAGAAGGACCCTGGCAGGACATGTGTTCTTTCTTTGTCATCTAAGCCAGCGCACTAATGCTGGGGGAGAAGAGGGGAGGATGAGTACCCCCCCACCTCCCTTGGAGGGATGTGTGCTGTCCTGTCTGTGCCGCAAAGAGGGAAAGCTTTCCAGTGCATAGATATAGGAGTCAAAAAAAACCCCACCCGCCTCACCTACTGACCCACTGGGGCAAGTTACTTCAGCTCCATGTAAAACGTATTTTAGCTTTAATCACAATTATTACGGCGATGCCTAAGGATTAACCAAGGACCCCACCAGACTAGGGGCTGCACAGAATCAAGGAAGCAGTCTCTGCCCTTAAAGCCTGTACTGAATATGGGCATTGGTGGGGGCAGGTACGACTCACAGCAGATGCAAAACAAGTCATCGCGGCAAAGACTGTATCAGTGCCAAATGGATGCAGGGCTTCTGCAGAGTGGGAAAGGGGTTGCTGTGGGACAGGCGAGCTAAGAAAGAGTGAGGGAGAGGGACAGGGTATGGAGGAGAGGAGGACCTGAGCTGAGCGGAGGTGAAGCGATGGGGCGGCAGAGATGCCGCAAGGAGCAGGATGTGAGCAAGCAGGCTATCAGCACAGGGAGAGAAAACGAAGGCGGCAAAAGTCCCTGGCGTGCTTTCTCAAGCCTGCTGGCTGCAGGGTTTCCCCCGGACCCTGAGTGGAGGCAAGACATGTGTTGTCATGCAAGTCAGAGAGGATTTAGAGTCAAGAGGGGTCTCCCCCCACCAGCCTTGGGCCAGAGGGAAGGTACTATTTTGCGAAAATGTGGCCCTGTTTTATGTCTCCCCAACAGCCATCCCAGCATTGCTCGTCCTCCCTTACAGACATTAGTCTGGTCACTTCTTTTTCCACACAGCAGACAGGAAGATTCAGAGGAGAAAAGCTTAGCCTGGGTTTTTCTGAGCCAGTGAAGGAATTTCTCTGCTAAGCTCTCAGCAAAATTAGTAGCTAAACCCTTGAGTTCAGCTTCAAAAATCTCAGTCAGATTATTCATTACTGTTGTTATTCTGTATTCAGATACTTTCAGCCAGGCGTATTATTTATGATCCTAAACAATGTCCCAGTTATTTTTTGCTATGACACCCAGTTAGGACACAATGGGAATGTTAAGAAGAACCTACAGATATCAACCCTTTCTTGCACAGAAATCAATGTTTGCAGGAATCAGCACTGAGATGTCAAATTGTCAGAAGAGTTAGTTTTGGTCAATTGATTCCACAGACGTGGTGGGCATCTGAGGCTGATTTACCCATTAGTGAGTCTAAAGAACCTATTAAGATTCTAGTTCTTGATGTATAATTTCCAAGAGCTACTTACTTTGCATGGTACTGTGAGGATTATTAATGTTAAAATGATTTGTTGATGAATTTAGAAAGTGAAGTTCTAAATTTCTTCTCTGACCCCTGCAAACCCAAGTGACTTTCAAGTTTGGCACAGCAAACCTCCCCCTTATTTATGCAATTTATAGGAATGGACCCAGAAAAGTCTGTGTTGAATGTTCCCGCTCACAAAAGTTTAAATGACTCAGTAGCAGCTTAAACCACAAGCAGCATCAGTGTTTGCACCACCAATTATTTTGAAAGGGAAATACGTTTCCATTTTCATGAAGCGGAGGAAGATAAAGTGATGTTTTATGAACTTCCTCGTATGTGTCAAGCTGGCTTGGTTGATTTTTTTGGATAGCACTTAATCATGTTGGGTCTTTTCCAGGAAATGATAATTTACAAGCTTTTGAAACTCATACTCCCCCTTCTTCACTAGTCAGAAAGTATGACCTAGTTTAAGTTACAGCTTGAAGATGTGACCTAGTTTTACAGGTAGCCTGCACTCATTGTGCTCAGCTCAGCATTGTAAAATTTGGAAATCTTCTCTTCGTGAAAAGTGAGCTGGACTGTCACCTTGAATCATTGCTCCTTTTTATCTGGCCCCTGAAAAGTGAACAGTATTGTCTAATTTAGAAAGCTCGGGACAAAAAGTTTTTAGAGGTACTTAATCTCCTACATTCATGTCCTCAGAAATACTTTGCTGCCCAGCCCCAAAGATCAAAAAAGGCCTGGGGGCTCCTCTGTAAAACCCTGCAAAGGATGGTCACCTGAGGACCACAGTTTAAGGGCACTTTGGAGCTGAAGACACGGCTGGGTTGCCCAGCGGTTGAGAAGCTCAGGCACAATGAATGGCTGGCACTGCTGACAAGGGAACGACCTTGGAGAAACACAGAGGAGAATGGGGAGAGCACAGCTGCCATTTTTTTCCTTCTCACTGTCCTGGTTTTGGCTGGAATAAAGTTAATTTTCCTCCTAGTAGCTGGTATAGTGCTGTGTTTTGGATTTAGGATGAGAATAATGTTAATAACACACCGATGTTTTAGTTGTTGCTAAGCAGTGTTTATACTAAGTCAAGGACTTTTCAGCTTCTCATACTGCCCTGTCAGTGGAGGCTGGAAGTGCACAAGAAGCTGGGAGGGGACACAGCAAGGACAGCTGACCCAAACGAGCCAAAGGGGTATTCCATACCATATGATGTCATGTCCAGTATATAAACCGGGGGGAGTTGGCCGGGGGACACCGCAGCTGGGGGATTGGCTGGGCACTGGTCAGTGGGTGGTGAGCAATTGTATTGTGCATCACTTGTTTTGTATGTACTATTATTGGTGGTGGTGGTGGTGGTTTTATTAGTAGTAGTAGCGGTAGTATTTTCCCTTCCTTTTCTGTCCTATTAAACTGTCTTTATCTTAACCCACAAGTTTTACTTTTTTTTTTTATTCTCTCCCCCATCCCACTGGGGCGGGGGGAGTGAGCGAGCGGCTGTGTGGTGCTTAGTTGCCGGCTGGGGTTAAACCACGACACTCACACAAACAGTATGCAATTACGGAGGGAAATGCTCCTTGCTTGTCTGGTCTCCCTATATCATGGCTGAGTGTTCAAGCACCTCTAAACATTGAGCAAATGCAATGTTTTATAAAGAGCCTGGACTTATTCATGGCTTTGACGTTATCTTAGTACAGTAGTGGGCTTATTTCCTCTGGGGCAGAGAGCACCAGCGTGCTTTCTCTCTACATCTCTACCTGGATTGGGCAGGAGTTGCTCAGATGGGGGCAGTTCTGACGATGTGCAAAATCAGAAAAATTTGCATCCTTAAAAGCAAAGACAGATGGTGATGGCAGGTCCTTCTGCACAGAAATGGTCTGGCGGGTTTTCTGGAAGCAGTTTTCCTCTTAAATGCTTTGATTCCAGCAGAGCACGTCACAGCTCTAGCAAAGGCATCAAAACCTTAATGAGTATGTCCTATCTGCTAACTACCATTTGCAGAGATCTCCGTGTGGTCTCCTACTACTTTTCCAAACTTTTCACTGCATTAAATAAGGTTCTGCCTTAAACACTGGAAAGAACTGAGAGCACTGTTCATTGTCACATCCAAACAGATGAACAAGAAGAGGAATAATATTAGAGAGAAAAGTTTGTATCGATTAACCAAGGAAGTGCTGCTGTAGTTAAAATGGAGGTTCCTCTATGTGGAAAGCTATACGTGATCACATCCATCACATCAGTGGCTTTGGAGCGACAAGCCAGGCCTCTAACAAACGGCTTGCTTCCATAGCAGAAGAAACACGAAAATGTGCGGCACTGAATTTTCGGAGTGATGCAGAACTTGAGCCTTCAGAGGTATATACTGAGTTAATTTTCCTCAACAACAAATAATTGCCCTATAAACACGAGTATGGGGGAGTCATGGTGATGGTTATATGTCATCTCCTTTGCACATAAATAGGAATGGGTTAGGTGAACATGGTATTGCAAGGGTTATTTGCACCACCTAAATCTAGGTCACATCAAGAAATTCAAAGAAAACTGAGTTTACGGATACATTTTTAGCAAGTACCACATTTCCGAGTATGCAGGAGTTGATAATATGAGAAATACCAGTATTTCGTTTAGCCTGGCCTTTTCTCACTTTAAAATTAGTGCTGTGGTGAACTTTTGGGTAAAGGTTGTATAATGTGAAACAAACACGTAGGAAGGGCTTTGGTCTAGCCCAAACTCGGCTGCCTGTTTTCATGGCTGAAGCAGCACGACGCTCACTGTCACCTTCAGTCCTATTTTACTCTCTGTGAGAAGCCGACTGGCGTGTGCTGGTCTTGATGCTCAACCCAAACTACTGACTCGAAACAAAAGACCGCGATGAAAGATAGTTCATCGGTAACCATTGGGCAACATCAGCTATAATTACTTCGAAAGGAGGAGCTGGTATTAAACCCATGGTACATTCTTGGTGTTGGTCCTTATTTTAGTGGCTCTTATAGTCTGTTATTTTTTCCTCCCTCTAATGGCCAAGAGGGAGAGGAGATCCTGCCCTGGCAGCGGGAACTTGCTCCAGCAGACTCTTTGGTAACCGGCCCATTCCCATTGTTGATTCAGACTGTCTCGTGTTGGGAGCAAACCCACATTCATATACTTTTTTTTTTTTTTTTCTGTAAGAACTTAAATTACTTTTCATTGAATGTGTCTCCAGCCCATAATGGTCATAAAGGCCATCTGTGCTCCCGGGCATTTGACTCGCAAGCGGAGGACAGCGGATGCTGACTGGAGCCTCCTCTGCTGTCCGCCTTTCAGTTTCATGAGTGTCATCGATACCTGGGCAAAACCAACAAAAATAAAACAAAAAAAGCCTCCCTACCACTGAGGCAGAATTTCTGCTTGGGTCATGTTTTACACATATTGCACAAGCCCATTTGATAAGGCAATGTGAAAGTCTCTGGCAGGTCAGGCGTGTCATATCTCTTCTCCCTCACTAGATTATGGCCTCAAGAGTTAGGACGGAGCACCTATGAGCCCTTGTTCCTCTTCCTGCCCTGTTCCTGGCTGGGATGCTGACAAAAGATGGGTCATTCTGGACATTTGGTTGGCATTCTGGACATTTCCATCACCTATTCATTTGTTGTTGATGCTGCCAAAGTAAGTCATCCGGTATCAACCTTTTAACATAGGCACAGAAATGCCAAAACGAGTTATAATCTTCCTTCATGGCAGATCTCACAAGAGGTGCAAAGGTAAGATATGTCATCAACAAGCAAGTATTCTTCCCAGGGCTATATTATTCTCAGTTACATATAGACTATATATGCTGTATATGAAATAGATACAACTAACGGTTCTTATGTAGAAGAAATACTACTTGCATTGTTGCTGTTTTAAAGCAGTTTATACTGCACAGTAACAAATACCAGCATACACTAAAATAGCCACTTCCTAAAAAAGGCTTAAAAAGAAATTGTCTCATATAAAACTATTTATAATACTAATCTTATTGATGTCAGCAGGAAAATGTCCACTGATTTCAAAGTGAGAAGCTAAGCCCTTTCTTACCAGTACAATATTAACCAAGATTAATAAAACTGAATGAATTGTAACAAGCAATCTATGTATTTGGGGGGAATTTTTCACATTCAGCAAGTCTCACAGCACAGCTGGGCCAACAGAATTCTCAATTATCTTTTTTATGTGAGCTGCTTTGTTTCACAATCTCACACATCAGCAAAATTCTGCAAGTGTACAGATGGCATATACCAGAGAACAAGAGCAAACTTGAGGAAATTTGTTTGGATGTTTTCACATAAATCATGGGAGCATTTCTATTTGGCTCGTATTTTTGAGGAAAAAAAAATGTTTTTAAATGTAATTTTCAGTCAAATTGAAAAAAAGAAAAATAGCCAGATAACAAAGCAGAAATAGAATAAAGTGCTACTGATCCACAGGCAGCAGAATGCTGGACTGCAGTCCAACACACTTGATACTCATCTATAATATTGCTTTTTATATTTATAATAAGGCTAATGAGGTTTAAATAAAATTATCTCTTCTTATTCATAGTAGTATAATAGGACTGTTAGATTTGAGAGAAAATGCAGATTCACATAAGTAGTAATTCAACTATATATTTACAGGTGACAATAGATGGTAAAATCGACAGCTGCTTTCAGGAAATAGTAAACAAATTAAAAATGTTTTGTGCTACCAGATTATTGTCTAATTTATTACTGTCTATCGACAGTGATAGATCAAAGAAAAAGGCAGAAGCTCAGGCCCAGACCTTTGTTGCCCACATGGGTTTATTTTAGCTCTCTTGCTGGCTCTGTTTTGACCTGCTTGGAGGAGCTCTCTCTGTCGAGCCCCAGGGCATGTGCCACATACGCTCAGTTTCATGCGATAAAAACACAACTTAGTGGGTTGCAACTTGGTGGGATCTTCTGCTTAAGAGGGAGGCTGGCTTAAGCTGCAAGGCTGTACGCCACTCGGTGCCTCCTAACTCCAGCCCTCTTCCAGTTAGTAGGACAGAAATAACCTAACTATCCATTTCCAGAACTGCAGTTGTTTTTCCAGAGCAAAGATCTGGAGCCATGATGAGTGATAAAGCATTAAACCAGATGGACCTTGTTTTGTTTACGCTGTGTTACTGTATGTGATATTGTACTGCAGAAAAAATATTTAGTGACACTAACAGTGCAAAATGCTGCAGGTAACCAGGGAGCTGGTCAAACTTCTGTATAACACAGAAAGCATTATGTTTGGGAGATGTTTATACAAAAAAGAGTAGGCAATCTGCAAATGGATGCTAACTAAAGCAGTGTCATTAGTTATTAGCTCCCAGAGGGCAAAGTAAGTATGTAGGGGTTACGCCATTTGCCGTACCTCAGTCCCCCGAGATGTCAGCAGCGTGGAGAACCCACGCTGGGGTCAGAGCAGGCACATGAACCTGTACCAGGCCAGCAATAAGCTATGGACTAGCAATGAAGGTCTGCTCCACTCTACGCATTCATAGACAACATCTGTGGTGAACCGATTTTATCTGTGTCCACGGAAAGTTGCGACTCTGGTGTCTGGTGGTTTTTTGTGACACCGTAAGGAAAAAACCATTCCAAGCATTTCACTCAGTCAGTCCAATTAATAGTGAGGAGTAGGTTAAAATCCTTCAAACTGGTGGGACATGGATAAAAACATTGTGTACCAGAGAGTATCTGAACTTCCCAAACAGTTACCTGTTTCAGTGCTCCAAAATCCATGACCTGCTGGGAAGGGGAAAAGGGGGAAGAGATCCTGCTTGTGAATCCTCCCCTTATGGAGTCGGGGTCCCCAAAACTGCCCACCAGGCAGCCTTCCTCACACCTGGTAGTACAGACTGAGGGACTGAGGGAGTTTGGGACCTACAGGATGAGGCAGCAGCTACATCATGGTTATGAAGACATGATAGCACCTATAATGTGAGCTCGGCGGTCAAAGGAGGACTCTGGCATCCTCTGCTAAAAGAACAACCAGGCATCTCTCACGCAGTGAATGAATCAAGAACCAGAAGGTTGGAAAAATGAATCTATCATTTTGTGACTTGCAGCATGTAAGGAGCTGAAAGCAACTGGAGTTCCTGCTTGTATTCTGTCATAGCCAAACATAAATTGATTGGAGTTTGGTGCTGTGCGGTCTGGGGAAAAGCAATGTGTCTCACACAAGAGGGCAGGTGGTAGAGAGCACACGGCTCAAACGCTGAGCAAATGACAGGAAAATATGCCCTCCCTAAACTTCATAAAAAGGATTGTGAACAGATAGCAGTAAATCAAAGATACCCAGCCCCTCACCTCCACCCCAGCACAAATACTTCCTTGGAAACCCAGCTAGAAATCCCAGCACATTCAGACTTAAGGCTAAAAAAAGCAGAAAAAAGAAACATCCGAAGTTGCGTAGAAATTTGTGAAATCTGATTTAAACAACCTCAAGCTGACACGGGTTTCTCAGCCTTTCATGACTGACCTTTGCTTGGGAGCTAGTCACAAATGATAACATTAGGCAAAGGTATAGGATCTACAGGGTCAGACCCCAGTGAATTAAACAACAACAACAAAAAAAAAACAGTTGGCAAAGTCCACGGGTTGTGACCCCAAATACCAGCAACCAGGAAATACTGGATGAGACACCAATACAGAGAGGGAGAAAGAACAAGAAATCGCCTGCGTATACATGTAACACTTTCTGGTTTAGGTGTGAGTTTTCTCAAATCACCACAGCAAAATGCTGCATATGGTCATGTTTGTGAAGTTTTGCTGGAGACTAATTTTGTAACAGCAAAAGTATAAGCATGTGATAATTGTTTGGAGCCCTCTGAAGCTGGTCCATCAAAGCAGAGGGCAGTATGGACTGCTTCGTGTGTCCAATCTGCTGGTTCCTTATTCCCCAACTGCTTTTCTTTGTTCCTATCCAGCTCAGCCCTTGCATCAACGCTTCAAAAACCTTTTTGACAAACATAATTCTTGTTGTTTTCCATCCAAAGACACAGCAAAGCCACCTGAAAGTGGGCCAAGTAAGGGGAAGTATGCCTAGATCTGACCCAAGGCTGTTGCTACCATCAGGGAAAAAGAGCTGTAAGTCAGTGAGAGTGGGGTGAGCAGGAGACACTGGCAGCTGGAAGGAGCCAGAGAAAAGGAAGTGGGATAGACAGAAAAAGAAACACTCACTGGCTGGAAAGAGCTTGGGAAGGCAGGGGGGAGGAGTACCCAGGTGCCAAAATATGCAGTCGTAACCCCATGTATGAAAATTCACTTTTTTAGGAAGAACACAGGAAGAATATACAGATGTTTACATGCATGCAAATACACTGAACTCCAAATAAACTATATCCAAGATTTTTTTTAACTTCAAATTTCAGCAAATAATCATCCTCTATCCACAGACCAAAATTTGTTTTATAATCTTCAGAAGATAGAGTCACATGTACCTTTCTTAGCCAAGAAAGCATTACCTTCTCCTTAAGGTAACTCTCTTTATTAATTGATTAGTCTACTGTTTCCATTAATTGTATCCCGATGAAGCAATCAAATAAACGAAACAGACAGAAAAGAATGGACACTTCTGAGGGAAGACTTGGTTTTAGGAAGGTCAGTGCTAAAGCAAGTAGTTTTACTTTATCATCTTGGCATACATGCCCAGGCTGCCTCAAATGACACCACTGAAGCTTTTCAATCTGTGGCTGCTCTGATATAAAGAGCAAAACCAAACTGTACTAACAGCTCTACGTGGAGCTTCCTGCTTCCTTTTAAACACATGTAAGGGTAAGAAGGGACACGGGCCAGGGCAAGACAGGCAGAATAGGACCTCCTATTTGCTTTCTATCTTGTAGAGAGAATAGCCAGAGCATGGCTTCTAATTATAACCCCCACGGTAGCCTATATAGCCCCATGAGGGCTATTTTGTCACATCCCTCCCACCTGCTTCATCACATAGCTGGACAATTTGCATCCAGAGGACACTGAGGCAAAAAAAAAAAACCCAAATCATTTAGGCCCCAAAGTCGTCACACAAGGGAAATTTAAAGCCCCATATTGCATTGTGAAATTCAGATGCCTACAGCACTCCTAATGAGCACAGATGTACTACTGAGCTGAGCCTCAGAAGCCCTCTTCTAACCTCTGGTGGCTTAGGATGCACAGGTAACCAACAAGTGTCTTCCCCAGGGCTCAACCCACACTACAGGCGTTGTGTGACCTTATCTAGCACACGCTCATAGCCCACAGCCACTGTCATCAGATGACATTTAGTGCTGGTGGTTCCCCTCCTTCATATAATACCATACGTAGGCAGAGCGTTTGCTAAGGTCAACTACTAAGCGCTAAGCCTAACTTGACTTTCAAGTCATTCAAACCCCCATCTCTACCTCCCCAGAGGGTGACTTAAGCCCCAGAACAGACACATAGCATAGACATTTTTCTCCCAGCCCGCCACTGGACATCTCTATAGTGGAAAAAATATGATTGAGTGTGACCTGTAGCTCTTGAAATTTTGAAAGAAAAGCCCCAGGTTCTTCAGTCATTTCTGGTTTTGAACTGACAACTGTTCGGTGTAAAACATAAATGGGAAGTCCTCATTTCCAGGTAAATTTCCAACCCCTGATGATGTAACCCTACTTGAAAGTGGTGGATGCATGTTTGGAGCCAAATCAAAACTCCGTAAAATTCATTGTAATTGTCTCAAAATAGTTGATTTGTGCCTCAGTTTTCTTGAGTGAGTTATACTATACCCAGCCTGCATGTTCTGAAATCTGAACAAAGTGACCGCAGCTGCACAAGAAATACAGGGACACAGGAAAATAAAGAAATCACAAAGTTGATTTTTTTTCTTAGAAATATATTTTGTAAGAAAACAATATTAACATTAAAAAGAAATGTTTATTATACAGTATAAAATAATTGCTTGAATTCAACTCTGTTCCTTAAAAAAAAAAAAGCCTAAGGATTTGTATGAAGCCTCAATTCCTACAGATTTGAGTCTTTTGCCTTCTGTGATTCCTACTGCATTAAAGAGCAGGTTTTCCCCACATCATCCTTAGAGCACACAGACACTCCTAAAACCTCCCTCATCCCTTCCCCAACAAGTTGCTGTTCCCTGCCCAGATGTGCTCTAAACTTCACCCATAGTATTTGCTGCTCTCTCCTACGTCCCCCATACCCACCCCCAGATTCCATCCACCCACCTCTTTTGGCCAAGCAACTATACAAGCGACAACACATGTTGCAGCTAGCTAGGAGTCTCCCCATATTAATTTGTTGGCTAATATGAACAGTGGCCAGCCACTGACAAATAATGTATAATGGCTGAGTTGTTCTCAGCTGTCCGTTCTCATAAAACCTGTAAGAATATCTCTTAACACTGCCATTCATCTGCCAAATCTGGCAGAAGTGTGCAGGGTTTTAAAAGCTAGAAGGGGAGACAAGGACAGGCAAGGCAATGACATAAGCTTCACTTTTTCAGGAAACTAAGCTAAAAAAGTCATTACTCAACTGCAGAATTTACAACTTGCAAATTTTGTTGTAGGAAAATATGCCTGTTCAGTAACTATAAATACCCCTAATACTTTTCTGTGGCTTATTATGTATTAATTTTTTTTTTTTCCTAGGTAATGCCAGCTTTTTAACGTCAATTACCCTCCAGGTTTGAAAGGCACCCAGTGACCAGCATTCTGGTGTAATTATTCATGACATTGGTGTGATTCCCCCCCTCCCAATAATACTGACAAGTTTAACAGAAATCTATTAAGTTAAAAAGAACAAAGATATATATTACATTTGCTAATTGCAAACAACCTCTTTTAGCTGCAATTTTTCCCATTGGGATTAAAAAGTGCACCAGTTTAACATGTCTGTACATTAAAAACAGTTTAAAACATTAAATATACAAACAGCAAGAGATTTTAAATATTTTGTATCAAATACTATAGGACAATATAATTTACATTTTTTTTTACACAAAACATTACACCTGAAATATAACTTTAGATATTACAGAATATAAAAATACATACTTTTTGTCTAAAAAATGTCTTTGCAGGTTCTGGCACAATGTAATACTTTAAAGGCACACCGTATTTTGGCAATCTATATTTGCAATTAACTGTGCAACAATAATAAAAATGACCTGTAATTAACCTTTTAGAACTGCAAGGCCAGATGATCTCCCTTCTTCCTGGAATAGCCCTTTTAATCAGGTAAAAACTTAAGTTGAACTGTTTAGGTGTTCTGCAACTCATTTCTGCCACAGCCTGAGCTCTCCAACCCTAATCCAGCAAAGCAAGAACAGGCTTAACTAAGCATGTGAAAAGCCACATCAAATGCAATGGGATTAGTCACACTTTCATAATCTTGGCCGTCTCAGGGTCAGAATGCTCAACCCCAAGCAAAATTGAGCCCTAAATGCAAGTTGGGAGCCAAGTTCCGTCCTGCCCTACGTTTGCGCCAAAACTAGTAAGAGTAGCACAGGTTAAAAAGTCAGGGCAGAACTTGGAAACAGAAGTTCAATAATATTAATTGGTCTGATTTCAACTACACCAATGTAAAAGTCATAATAACTCTACTGAAGCCAGTGGCGACATATGAAGTAAAACTGCTATAAGACTGAATCGGGAGAACTATGTAATTTTGCCCTTCTATGCATTTGTGGGACTCCCGCTGGAGTCAGCACAGGGCAAGAACGTGTCTTTAGAGATATATGGCTTATACAGATGCAATTGGGTTGCAAAAAGATTTTCAGTTCTGTCTTCAAGTTGTTTCTGGACCACTAAAAACTCAAATAATTTTCAGCACACGAAAGAGAGATTCAGTCTAAATCCCTAACTTTAAATGCCCCAAAGTAAGTTGCTTCTTGTGATGAATCCAGTAGCAATGGGTTTGATACCTGGATACTTATCATTTCACCAGATTTTAATTTAAAAAACCCTCCTACATTTACAGAATAAAAATGAAATTCTGAATTCCCTGACCAGTATTTGGTGCTTCCTCCCTTCATCAACACATCAGAGCGCCTTATTTTAACGTTTGTCTTAGTCATATATACCATCAGCTGAAGCCCTCTTTTAGTCAGATTTCCTGAAGTTTCATGATGTCTAAAACAAATGTTGGCATAAAGGTAGTAAAAACCATCTTGATTAACAATTAGTTTTCCATCACTGAATGTCATATTTGATAAGTTTGCCTGGCCTTTGTCATGATGCCAGGATGTGAGGTTCACTTTCCGAGTTCCTAAAGAGGGGAAAAAAAAAAATTATTTATAATCATTTAACAAACCCCAACATTTAGAAAGCAATCTCCAGGTTTTTAGAATCAATAGCAACTACAGTTATATAGGCTAAAGTGAATATTAGACAATTATGATAAAAATCTGTAAGAAATTTCCTTTTTTCATCATGTACTGCCATATTTGGCTTGCTATTTATAACTGTCTGCCCTCCCACCAGAGTATCTGCTGGACCATGGTACAAAACACTTGCTTGGCCAATAGTTTGATTATGCTAAGCAATCATGCAACAAGCTCTGTATACAAATTGCATTCCACCTAAAACTTTAGTCGAGTAACAGATACTTGAGAGGAATTTGAAAAGAAAAATTACTAATGAAAAAACAGCAAATCTTGTTATCAGTCTTGAACCTGTTAAGTGTTTGCAAGGAATAACTAAACAAAATCTGAAAACAAGTTAAACTAATAATTCCCCAAAGAGAAAGCTTATGAAACCTTCCCATATTTATGTTCTTGTGACTGTAGTGGTACAAAGGTAAACATATTTTCATTTCAGAACACCAAAAAAATGGGGAAGTCAGTACAATTGTGCATCTTTAGTACTACACAATAAGTTGCCTAGACTGTAGATAGCACTTCAAGTATTTATGACATAACAAACCTTTTTATGCAAAAGCTACGTTTAGACTTAACCCAGTGCATGCATATACCACAATAAGGCTCCACAATCCGGTTTAGTCATATCCTAGATATCTAGGATAGTGGCCCACAGCACAATCCTAATTCTTCGATAATTGTACAAATACTTACAGCTGGGCTATTATAGCTATTCGGGAGGTAAACTCAGTTTCTTTGTCTAATATCTAGTGGAAGGTCTTAGAAAAAGAGCTTTAGGAAGACAGATCTGACTCTGGATGCATTGCTCTTTTTTTCCTTTTCTTATTTTTATTTATTTATTTTAAAGTATTTTAAGTTTCAAACTAGAAACAATGAGCTGATATTCCATGCTTGGAGAACAGTCCCCTTCAAGTTCTCTTAAGCTGGAGATCCACAAATTAGGAAAGAAAATTATTATAATATTCTCTCTCTCTCCATAGAACATCATGCATGTGTGAATCCAAATACACGTATAACAGTTACCAAATCTGACTACCAAACAGGACAGATTAATAGAATTAACATATGTAAACAAGCATTATTGAATTCCTTCTAACAGGTACACGTAAGCCTTTTCAGCTCTGCCCGCATGATGGTGGCCTGGTAAACAGGAAGCTGTCCCTTATCTGTTAAGGTGACTGAATATTTTGTGAAGAGAATGAAAAGGAGCTGAGAGATTGGAGATGTTTTGATTAGTTCGTTAGCTCAGCACTGTCACTGAAAGCTAACTTCACATACACAGGTACAAATGTCCCCCAGGAATTCTGGCCCAAGGGCACCTCCTGGGTACTATCACCAAGTAGCCACATTGTATCATCTCGTGGAGGTTTCAGGCTGGTCAAGTCTCAGATGTCACTTCATTTAGATCCTACTATTGAGGCTGTGCTAAGAGGTGGCCTGGCAGGAGGTCAGATAGGCAATGAGAGATCATTTGAGTCTTCCTTCCAAACCTGGTCACATTTGGTACTTCAGATTGGTTTTGGTGGCACAGTTTTAAGAAGCAGCCTGCAACACCAGCCCAGATAGCATTGCTACTACAGCACATGTATTATGTAGAGGTTTATCACAGTACGCTGAGGAGCATGCCCTGCAGCACACATCCCACAGTCCCTTCCACCTCCCCAGCTTCACCACCATCCCATTATAGCACCCACCTCATCTCACAGCCTCTGCCTGCAAAACAGAGGAACAGGCGACAGTGGGAGGAGAAGATGCAGGCAAGGCCCACGGGCATGCCCACACAGAGGAAACAGCACTGTCCTGAGAAAGCCACACAGGCCCTGACCCTTCCTGATACACACAAGCCACTAACACTCTACCATTTACTCAGTGTAATACACAGGGCGTAACACAACAGATGAGAGTTGACCAACTTGTCCTCCTAACCACTAGCAATTTTCAGCACACAAGACTAACTCGATTTGCTCCCTCCCACAGCAGTGGGTCCACACAAGCACCAGAGGACGTTACACCTTAGGCTCCCAGCGCATCTAAATGCCTGCTTGGAATATTCAGTACCTTATTCTCCCAACATCAAACCAAAACAATCTATTCCCACCAAACTTTCCATGGCACACGGCAGGGCCCAGTGCCCTCTCCTCCAAGCATGTATCAAGGCATGCCCCAGAACCATCAGTGCTCACAAGCATGCTGGGGAAAAGCCCCAGGTATATTTGACTAGTTAAAAAGATGCCTCTTGGATTTGTTTGTGCAGAAAGAAGTGAGGGGAAGTGGGGACAGGGGAATTTGAGAGCTATGAGTCTTCCCCAACTGCCAAGGGCAAGCAACTTTTGCATGTGAGAGGAATACTTTGACAGTAGTCCAGAACAAAAAGCTTCTGGCATTCTTCCACAAAGACTTGAGCAAAGCACAGGCTGTCAAAGGCAGATCATAAATAGTTGCTCCCCTATGGCTCCAGTGCAGCCAGATAGAAATTATACAAGCAAAATCACACAGAGAAGCCGTCTTCTGTGCAGTGCCTCAAAAAAACCTCTGAAAACCATCAATTAATTGGAAGTGACACTAAGATCTTCAGTCTCTTAGCCTGGAATTATTCACCTGCAAGAGATGCTGAGATAGGGGTACCAGAGTACACCTCTGAAGCACTGGGGATAGCTGAGGAAGTTGTAGGACTTCTTGTGCACAGTGTCAAGTCTGCCAGAAACACTGCCCCAAGAAGGTTGGGCTACCTTCAAGATGAGGAGGATAGACAAGGAATCACTGCTTGGATCGGAGGAGAGGCACATCAGAGATACGGGACAGGAATGTATACATACGACAGAACAGAAAGGCATGCTGTGACTGACTGCTGGCACACTGGGCAGTTGCTAGGCAGATTTTATTTACCTGGCAAGTAAACTTTTTAGTTGCCAGTCTTAATCAAGTAGCAATTTTCAAGAAATCCTTAGTGGGAATGCATGATTCTCTGCTGAAGAAGGGGGAAGAGAAAAAATAGGTGCCACAGTCACTTGTAATTAAGATGCTAAGGCGGGGCTCTGGGTCAAGTTTCTTCACACTGTTTTGGTGTTGAGGGGAATATGCATCATTCATCCATGGTCAGGTGGAGGGACAGGCCAAGAGATGATGGAAGATGACCCTATCTCTTTTGAGCAGAGGATTAGCCTAGATAACTTCTGGAAGTCCCTTTGAACCTAAATTATAATGCTATGATTGTATTAACTGAGGCAGATGGGTATTTTGCCACAATCCAGAGCTTCAGAAGAGGCATGCCACAGCCAGCAGCACAGCTCAAAGACGCATTGGTACGAGTTATGCCATGCAACCTTTAATGGAAGGAGCAAGCAGGCTCTCAGCACTTCTGGTGGTAATACACCCAAATTGGGAGACACCAAAACAATCAGTACCCCAAAACACAGGAAGAAGAGAAAACTGGAGCATAAAAGTGCCAAATCAACTGTCCATGTATCAGAAACTCTGAAACATAACCCAAGCCATGGGACAGTCAGAAATGCTACAATACAGTATCTTCTGTGATAAAATTTACTATGGAGCCATGAAAAAAATAGCACAAGGTAAGTCATGTTGACAGAGAAGGAAGAGGTCAGAGAGATAATGAGTAAGATAACCTTCCAGACATGGTAAAAAGCATTATAAAAAAAGTCAAGATAATAAATAGTCTTTCTGGTAACTGAAGACAAATCAAAACAATGTCTTGGATATTTGTGAGCATGAACCAAGACTAATACAAAAGAGTTTCAATAAAATTAATTAGTAAGAAGGAAGACAATGGGAGAGGAACAGAGGATAAAGTAGCCCTGTATCAGTAATTTGTTTGCATCCTAGTAACTTTCAGGTATAAATAAAGCCTGAGGAAAGGACCAGAGCACTGTTTGCTCTGAAAAACTGTTTTGGAGGCAAAGGGCAGCTAAGCCGAACCTGTAGCTGTAAATAGCTCAGAATACTACAGTGTTTTCTTAAGTCAGCTAAAGGTATCAATTCACATCCCAGATGATATATTTAACGCTTATATTTATTTCTGTTTGTGATTTTCTCCTTTCAACTGTGACTAATTTCTGTAATCAATTTATAAACCAAAATTCACTGTTTTCATTTAAAACCTAGGTAGCATTTATAGTGAGCTCTGGTAAAAACCAACCAGCAAGCATCCAGCTTTAACCTAAGGCAGCAAACCTAAAAAATACACACAGCAAGCCAAACCACTACAGCTTCTGCAGCCAAATGATGGGTGGGGACACCAAGATCTGGGAAGGGTTATTTTCCCCTTCCCTCGCACTCTCCCCAGCTGCAAAAGTCCATTTGGGGCTTGATATTATTGCGTACCAGGTAAAAGGAAAATGTTCTCTCACAGACACTGCTCAGTGCCCCTTCATGAAGGGTGTTCAGTGGAAAACTACTTAAAATAAAATCCTGTTTGACAGTGATGAAGACTGATTTTTTTTTTCCCCCGACCTTGTTTATTCTGGGTCAGAGTGATGACAGTAGAGAACCTTAAAATACTAAGAACAGATCTGTCCAGACTCATGGATGGCATAAAACAATTTAGAAGTATTTCAGACATGTAGGGTCTGAAATCAGGGGAAGAAAATAGAAATTGCCATTTGCAGTCAGAGGAAACAGAATGGGAGAGAAAAACTCCTGGTGACCCTCAGGCAAATTCTTCATCCTTTATGCCTCTCATTAACCTTTATGCCACCCAGCCAAGTGGGTATTGCCTCATACCAGTGAGCATGATACTGAAGTGCCTCACAACCAGTAGGTTCAGGGTTCCAGCTATCCATAAGGATACAGCCCCTCACTGCTGCAATGCCCACAAGGACTGCAGCAGCTGTGCTCATGATTAACATCCTGGCAATACTCTTCCAAAAGAGGCAGAAGCCGTATGTGCCAGATCAGGAGGGACTATGTCCAGCTCATCACATTGGTAAGGGGTTGATCTGCTCCAAGGAGAAACAAAGAAGCTTGCTGTCACAGGCACTGTATTTCTGAGAGTTCCTGCAGCCTGTGCTATTAAAAAAAAGTGGAGAGAGCAAGCAGGAGCAATGCCTCTCTTGCCATTACCCACCGGTGTGTTACATCAGTCCCTAGAAGGTTAATGCAGTGATGCACAACAGTAAAAATTACCAGCTGCCAGCCCTGATAAAAATACAGTTTAGAGCAACATCCAGGTAGACAGCAAATACATTCTCCACAAGAAAAGATGGATTTCACAAAGTGTGACACTGACACACTCCACTTCTGTAGATATAAGTGATCTGTCTCTATGATTAGCAAATTAATTGAATCCTTCCAAAGACAAAATGCTAAGACAAGTTTACTGATACTGCATCTTCTACTGTTGAGCTACGTCAAAAGCCAAAATCTGACTGAAATAGAAGCTTGTCAGGAGGCATTTGAGCTACTAAGAAAGCTTGTAGAAGTTCTGACTGCCATCTGACAAGCTGCTTAAGCTCTCTGCTTATAAAGCTCTGGATCTTGGCAATGCCAATGCACTTGAGGGAGAAAGAATCCTATCCCTCCAGGCAAGAAGCTAACCTCTTGTGTACAGAAGTGCTTTGTCTTTAAATAGAGCAAGCGCAAGGTATTACTATGCAGGCTGCTGAAATCTCAGATTTCAAGCCTTAACACAGCATTCCCCTTTGGTTTGGTTATATAAAACAGAAAAGCAATGCACATAGCTTAACAAGTTCAGCACTGCACAATGTATACATCTTCAGAGGAAGAAAACAGTGGTTTTCAATCAATGCCCTCTCCCATCTTGAGATCCTCTGTCTAATAGCTTCAGAATAAACTCTGGTTTACTTCTACCACACCAATGATGATTGTTGCATTGAGAATACAGAGAGAAAAATCTCAACTGACAGTGCCTCAGGGCAAAAAAGGAAACAGTACTAAGATATCTTAAAATTGTAGGAATGAATCTTTTCCTCTGCAGAGTGTTCCAAGGCAGACTCATGTCTGGTTCCCTCATATTGTACTAGCAAGGATATTCCCAAAGCCACCCAAAGATACCTGCGGGTAGAGAATAAGAGCTCTGGCAAGATAAAAAAATGCCATCCTCTTACCATAGGGGCAGACAAAAGCCCCAGGAACATTTTTTTCCCCTACTCAATAGCTCAGAAACATACTGCATCCAAGTCAACACACTGACCAGAAACCCTGTTGCTCAGAGTACAATGCTATGATCTTTGATCTTCCTGCTACTGGACTAGATGGATACAGACAGACCCTTGTGAAGCTCTGGCATGTCTGAACGTCAGGAAGACCCTGGGAGTCTTGATGTGAAAAAGCCTATACCAGCCCTGCAACATAATAATGAATGGAATACAACAAAACCTTTTCAACATGCCATTAGCAGAAGGAAACACTTACTATAAATTCAGCCCTATGCTATGAGAGTGCAATGTACCCACAGAGGGCGGGGAACTAGCAGGCAAGTTATAATAATGACATTGGGACTGCAGTTCTAGGTTTTCAACACCTCAAAATGAAAGATGTGCTTCCTTTATGGCGAGTTCTTACACTGATGGGCACCTGACATGGATGTGGTGTGTATTCAAATAAGATTCTCAGCTTCCAGATCCACCATGAAGACAAATGCTGTGTCACCCAGTACAGACCCGATTACACTTCAGCACACAAACAGAGTGTTGCTGTGAAGGGGTGAATAGGTGGACATAAGATATTCTTGAATTTTACAACAAAAACCAACACATTTCTTCATCTGACAACAGGACAAAAAAAAAATCTTAGACTCAATGGAAGGGAAACATCTTTCAGCCTGCAAGATCTGGATTCTGGCCAATCTTTGTGCTGGTATATCTTTGTATGTATGTGTGTATGTATGCATACATCTGTGTGTATGTATACCTATAGCTGATGTCCAGTGTGAGTGAAGAACTCCAGATGGGCCCTACTAGCCAAAGAAAATAAGAAAATTCAGAGGAGAGCATTCAATGCATATCTTCATTCCTCACCTGAAGACAGCACAAAGAGGCAGGCCAAGCCCTCAGAGCTTGACCATGAAAACTGGTCATTTGAAATGGAGGCCATTCAGCACATAACAGACTGATGTAAGATACCTGAGGCGAAGTGGAGCTATCCTCCTGTTAACATTACCCCTGCTGCCTCTGAAATCCTTTAACGCATCCAATTTATTCTCATTAACAAAAGCCATTTCTGAAATCCCAGCCTGTTGCTAGTATTGCTGAACTATTTTCATATACTTCACTGTTTAATACATTTATAGTAGCATTGGAAGTATTCACATAAAACCGAACTTACCAGACGGAATATTCTTATCATCAATAATGAGATGGGCAAATGGCTGCTTCTCAGGTTTGTTTCTCTTGTACAGATCCATTCCTAATGCCTCCATTGCAGCTAGAGATAAAAGAATTGCATTACCTCAGAAAGACAAATTTAGTATAACTAAAATATGGCTTATTCATAAATCAGCACCTACCTTTTTCTGGTCTTGGTGGTGCTCTTCCCATGACACGCTGCACTTCCTAAAATGAGAAAGAGCCATTGCTTTGACGTTGTCTTGGTTTTCTAATATTGCGTATTGCAGGTAGTTTGCACAATTACAACACCCTGTGTGTATGTATATGTGGGGGATTTACTACCTAGAGTATATTCAGATGCCTGGGATACATATTCTCATATTTACATGATGTAATATGAACACACAGTTTAGCTGCCACAATCAAATTACTTCCTCTGTCCCATACTTCTACTAAAAGTGAATAGGAATGATGTGTGTATGACTGCACTATTTATTGAAGTAGTGGTGACAGGACATTTACAACCTTTCCTACTTACTGTACTTGGAATATTTCTCTAAGTATAATGGAACAATGACTGCTAAGAATGCTTCACATAAAACAATGGAGTTTATGAACTGATTTAATTACTTGGGGTCAAAAGGTAACAAAAGAGGCCGTTCTACATAGGGACTAGTGTGTAATCACACTAACAACTAAGGAAAGCTAAGCTCCGAATTTCATTTGTGATGAGGTAAATGAAAACCTCCACCCCTCACACTTGACCACTAACAGGGAAGGTTCCAAGACTACAAGGCTTTATAATTAAGGCTCACTTCTAACAAGGTACGCAGGAACTGAAGGATTAAGCATCTTCCACATCTGTACTGGACCAAATGGACTGGGTGCCAGAGTTTGGAAGTATGCATTCTTCAAAACTGCAGATAATTTTAACATGAATGAAACCCATGTTACCCAAAACCAAGAACAGCACAAGTAACAGACATCAGGCACCACAAAAAGCCTTGCTTTTAATAATCCATGCCTGTTTTCCTCTTGAGAAAACACACAAACAGCAGTTTTCAAAAAATCTAAGCAGCCTGTTCTTGTTACAAGCCTGGACTGAGTCTTGGTAATATTAGTTCAATCCTCAGTTCTCTCCCCTGTTCCCCCATGACTCTCTTCATCTGTTTTCTAAAAAACTTCTACTCTACTTGCTATTCAGAATACTTCATACCATGGAGCCATCAAGAAGATGTTTAGTAAAAGGAAACATTTTGCTGAAGATAGCAAATCATATCTCATCTTTGAAACCTAAGAGTGGTCCTTTGTTTTGTCTTTATGTCACACATACTGCTGTTCATCTGATTCAATACCATGTATATGCAATACGCCTCAGATTTGGCCACATCAGCAACGTTCCACTGTGCTCTCAATCACTGTGGTATTTTAGAATTTGAAATCCTGCTTTGAAAACACCTGAAGTCCTGCTTTTATGTAATTTTGCAGCCACAGTGAAATCTGTAACGCCTTAGCCAGTGCATTTATTACTCTCACTTTCCCCTTTCAGTAGGTGTTTAAATGTTAAACCAAAATGAAAAGCCACAGCAGTATGGAAGTTGTAGTATGACTATCAAAGCATAATACTTCAGCAGAGATATGCTGATTTTGTAGATAAGAATCATTAAGATGCTTTCTGCTGTAGAGACAAGAAGAAAAGCAGAAGAATTGCAACTTCAAAAGAAGCAAAATTCATGTCCACCTCCCCCATTTACATTCACTTTCCCTCTCTGATCTTCCTACTTCAATGTCAGTTCTAGGAGCACGAAAACGAAGCTCAATTCTAGGAGCTGCACACCAGCATCAGCCTCTAGCCACACTTGACTTCTTTAACTTCATCAGAAATAGGAAAACAACAAAAAATTGCAAGTACTAGATACTGCAAAAAGTGGCAAAAGCCTCTGAACAGAACAGGACAGCAGGTAAAAGAGACTGGGAGATGGACCACACTCTCAGAGATTACTGCACCACACCTACTCCCAACCCTTTCCCTAGAAAGGGGAGACTCCTTTGTTTTCTTGCTTTCTTAATGGAAACTTCTCAGATGTGGAGTCTGCTTTTGTATCCTTTCCTTCTGGGGGATGTGATAATGTCCTTGCCTGGAGAGCCTATTGGGCAGATCCAAAAAGAGCTATGTACCTTTTAATCTCCTATTATCTAAACTGGTACTAAAAAATATCCCATGGTTGGTAACTGCATAGCCTCTGAAGTCCCTGAACTGGCCAACTGCTATCCTCCTCTTAACCTACATTTTTCTTGGGAGTATAGAGTTCTGCTTCTGCACATTTCCAAAGACGCTCTAGCTTGAGCAGCTGGGTGCCTCACCTTCTGAGATCTAGCAGCGTGACTCAGCTCATCTTCCATGCAGAAAGGCTGTGGTCCTCATGAAATGCAGTCTGAGCTGCTTTCTTTCTAACTGTTGGTGGTGCTGTTCATCTGCAACATCACCACTTGGTAAGCAGAACAGCTACCCAGGAAGACCTGGGTCCACAACTCTCCTTGTCCTGATGGTCTTGAGCCTACTTTCCTGTTTCCTAGGAGCATCCCTCTGACAGGAACACTCTCCTGTACTCCTCTTGAAGCCATGCTACTATGCAATTAGGAATGCAAGTGTCATTACAACAAAAGGGAGATTATAAGCGTGAGTCCAACACTAACACACTGAGAAGAGCTGGAGACTGGCTCATGTTCATTGACTCTTCTGTGTGCTTGTCATTGGATTAGAAGTGGCTAGCCTGTGGCCAGAAAACAGAAATCCTCCATCAGCCGAGTTCTCCAAACACTGGACTAGTGTCATGTTCTTTACTTGATTCTGACCAGCCCCACAAAATTTTGATATTCCTTTCTGTTCTGTTGCCCAGGCTTCCAAGAGGAAGCTGAAATACATGAACTAGTCCCTAGATAACAGAGATGGAGCTGTGGGTTTCCTCCTGAAGAATAAGCAGTTCAACACTTCTCTTGATTTTTTTACTTCATGCTTCTACAGTTCCAAGGTGCTGATACACAACATACCTTAGAAAAGCATTTTAGCATGTACTTGCTTCTGACCCTGAAGGACTCAAGGACCACGTTTTTCAGTGGGTATCTGAAGATATCCAGATGTCTAAAGATGACCTCTTAGTGGGATTATAAAAATCCCCTGGTATCCTTACTGCAAGGAATTAAGAACTAGGATTTTCCAATTCTTTACAGTATCAACTGCATTCTTTAGCACCTGAATGTCTTTAAGCATCTCATACCTAATCACAATGTACACTACCATTAAGAAAGCAAAAACAACTCAACAAAACCTGTCACTAAGACACTGCTATAATGGCATGAGAACTGCTGACAAAATATTGCCAGTGACTTCTCTTAAGACTGCCACCCACAGAACCATGTGCACTACCAAGCTGTGTACAGTTTTTCTAAAAATAACTCAACAAAAATCACACCACTCTGTTAGTCTTATGATAAGCTGCACTTGTATACCTTTGCGTCATTTGCTCACTGCCCACCAAGTCAAATCTGCTGGCCTGCTTCCCACATTCCAACCTCCTTCATACAGTCACTATTTAAGCAACAGACAAGCAGCCAGTCAAAAATGAAAAATGTGTCTTCCTTCATCCAAAAAATTTAAGAGGCCGTTGAGAAGTTGCAAAACTTTCACATTTTAAAAGCTAAAATCACGCTTTAAGTACCTGGAAAGTTGGGAACTGCTCTTTCCTCATCCACAGCAGGCTGCAGGTTTTAACCCTTAGCATCTCAACATCTTCAAAACAAAAACAACTCTTGCTCTTCAAGTTATGTCCAATGTTGAGGATGCAGAGACAAGGCTACATTTGAACACATTACATTGGTGAACAGTTTTTCCTCTCCTTTGGCTTTTACAGTATCTCAGTATCTACTTTGAGCAGTTATAAGTAGCCTTTTGAGACCAATCAGAAGATAACCCCTCTGGACATTCATGTATTGCTTCAGCTGTGATCTTAAAGCTCCTTTATGCAGTTGTTTCTTCTACTACCTGAGTGCTTTAAGTCCAGCTAATACCAGGAAGAAGTATCTTATTATATTGCTGGAAATTCAGCAATTTGAAGAATGTTAATCAGGAAGGAAGTGAAATAGAAAGTACATGAAACAATATTCATCAGAAGACAGTTTAGAGATCAGCCCTACAACCTCTATCCAAATAAGTAGTCTATTCCCTGAAGAAAAAAAAGCCATGTAAGGTTGCAGGATGGAAACTGTGAAATTTTAACAACTTATAGCCATCAGTCATGAAACCTTGACTTTGTCCATAACTACGTGCACTTTAAATGTCTGCTAAGTATATAGATCTCTTTATAAGGGCTGCCCTGGAGGTCTAGCAAAGTACTCTGTTGCCACGTGGGAGACTAGTTTATGCCTGAACTCCCCAAGCTGCTAGAAGCTGGGAGTATCACCAAGAAAAGTTACTTATGAATTGACCCAAGATATGTTTGTAGTCCTTTCTACTTCAGGCTCACAACAGACTTCATAAGAACTGTGGTTAGTGCATCTGGACTGCCAAAGGGTTTTTAGGGTTACATGCAAAAAAAAATTAAGCAGACAGGCTAGGAAAGTATATTATTTGTCTGCTTGAAAGTTTACATGCAATATTGAAAATGTGCTTTCTACTGAGTAAGCTGCTCCCCAAGCAGTATTTTTATCCTGGAATATGTTAAGGAATTCATCATTAGATTTTGATTAAAAGAAAATCTTTAATTATTATTTTTTCAGGAGGCAAATGTTTCTAGACTCGACCTTGCAGCCCTACTACACTGGTTTTCATAAGAGCACTTTCATTTTCAATGTCAATCCCTGCTTTAGATTTAAGCACTAGGTCTACAGGTGTGCAAAGAAAACAGATGAGAACCAGTACAGTAAGCTAAAAGCTGTAACCAGACCATAAATCTGAGCAAAAGCAAGTTGTCTATTTTCATTTCCTGAACAGCTTGAATTGCAAAAGACAAAATATTGAAAAATCACAAAACGTAAACGGTATTTTAAAGTGTTCCATTTCAGTCACTTAACATGCTGCCAACTGAAATGAGGATACTGGTTCTTAAAACACACACAGGTTAGATTCTCCTTCAGGAAAGTGAAGAAAGCACAGACGATAGGAAACCTCTTTCAAGTAACATTAGCTGCATTCCCACACATAAAGGACTAGCACAACTGGAAGTAAGATTCAGCTGCATCTCTGCCCTTCACTGTAGCACAGCCAATGAAAGGCAGAGCTTACAGAACATGATAAAGTATAATTTTGCCTTAACACTGTTTCTTTCACTGCTCTGATATACCAAAAAGATGCAAATGTAGCCCCAGGCAAGCATTTTCCTAACTTTATTTTTCTCTGTGTCATCAATATATGATGACAAAGCATCCAGAACACTGATGCAGCTGCTTAATACATTCAAAGGAAATTCAGAGTCTGATTACTTTGGCAAGGGAAATTTTATTGTTCTCAAACTAATGGTCATCAGCCAAAAAAGTTATCCCTACTCACTACTTATCTTGGCCACGGACATTGCAGCATTTAACCTCCATCCAGAATGGCAGGATATGCAGCCTCAACTAAAGCCAATGCCTTTGTTGAGTAACCAGCAGCAAATGACCAGAATACAGGGCTTCCCATTCACTTACTGTAACAAGCTCCTTACTCTGTCATGGGAGCTGCACGAACAAGCAGTCTAGTACCAGCACACAGAACAGAAGTTGGTGTAGTGTGAGAGTCTATAAAATGCTGGAGGAAAGAACTAATCCTACATAGTTAACCCCTTTTTTTTCCCTTACGTTTTTAAAGGAGGCGGCTAGCAAAAGGGACAAGACATCAACTCCTACGTTTCTTTAAGTTTTGTTCACAAAAAGATCTGTCACTCAGGGCACCCTGTTAAAAGCAAACACTACATTAGCACAATTAAAGTACTATATAATTAACTCAAGTACAATTCACTCTGTAAAGTGTGAGTTCAGCTCAAATCTAATGTAGTATCCTTTATGAAAAACTGACAGTCCTATGTAGATGTGAAGAAGTAAAGTTGTAATGGACCTGGTAAGCCAGGAAAACCAAATACTATAGCAGACATTCAGCTGTTAAATAGCCCATAATTAGCACTAACCACTATCACAAACACACAGAGATCAAAGGCAGTAACTGCAGTAAGAGGTGATTGTGACATATATCCAGCTTGCCTAGGCTTCTTCATTAGGGCTGACTTCTTTAGCTGACTACTTTCATTATTTGTGTTTGGGAACAAGTTGCCATTCTCAGCTGCTGGGCAAAGACTGCCCAGTTATTGTGCTATGGCAAAGTAGCTCTTCTGCCAGTGTGGGAATGGTCTGCACAGAACAGAGAACTGGCAAAGTGAGCAAAAAAAGAAAAAGGAGATACTATCCCTCATTTTGGGCTGCAGAAAGAGTAAGAAACAAGAGCAAATGTTATCTTCTCCGTCTTTCAGGCAATATTTTGCTTGTTGATGATCTTGACTTGGGAGAATCTTGTCAGAAACAGAGTCAGGAAGATTGCGTTGAAAAAAACGTGGAATTGTCCTTTTTTATGAACATCTAAAGTGTTGGCAAACCTATACAAATATTAGGATAAATGACTACTATCCAGGCCCATCCAAATGTCAGAATGGTCAATCAGCTAACTGCAATCATAGTTTTCTCAGTGGAACTTCAAGTCTTCCTCTCAAAAAAAAAAAAAGTGTTTGAATACAGAATTGGTTAACCACTACCAGGTTCATGAGCAAACACAATATGATCTTGGATGCAACTTCAGGTATTATTCAAACACTAGAAAATACTTTATAGAACTTACCTCCAAATACAGATGTTGGAAAAATTGTTGCAAGTTCAACAGAAATAAAGGAACACACAGTTTGTCTGCCACTTACCTTCTGCACAGCTCTTTGGAGAGCCTGTTTCATGCTTCTACATGATTCTGGCATTAACTTCACTTCTTGATTTTCAAAGGATGTATCATGCAAATCTGTATTTTCTTGATGTCCAAAGAGTGTTCTGACACAGTGCGCATGTTCTTTTGAAATTCTAGTAGGGTCCATCTGAAACAAAAATATAAGCACAACCACAGTTTTAAGTGTCTGTCCAAGAGACATTAAGAGCATTTAAGTCAGGGAAAATTTTCAACCATTGAAAAGTTTGGCATCTAGCTAAGTTTATTATCTAAATTTTCATTGTAAACAATGAAGACAGAAGAAGTTCCCCACATGCAGGTTTATTTCATCCAAGAAGCATGTGAGATAGGAGAATGAATTATCTGCTGGAGCTGCCTAGTTCATTAGCTTCGACTAGATATGTGACTTTCGAAAGTTAAAGATAAATCCCACTCTTACAGTAAAATCATTAATCCTGAATTCCATTTTTCGACCACTCAGTGCAATATCACAATTATTTTAGCAGGCAACATACACAGCCATCCTATCTGTAAAAACTATAGTTTGCAAGGTGACACACAAGTGCCAAGTAGAGGAACTTGGGGAAAGTATGTACAACATCTAGCACATCATTTTCAAGAGGAGAAACAGAAGAACAGAAGCCAGTTATCACTGAAACTATTCTGTGGGCAAGAGATATTGCTGCATGAAACAGTCACCAAGTAAGGCAGCACAAATTCAGAAAGACCAAAAGATGATAAAACTGTACCACAAAACACCTCTGCTTCATGGGACAAAGACTGGTAAATTTAGAATATCTGCAAGACATTTTTAGCAATCAGTCTTTGTGATTGAATCAAGTATACTTTTAAACTGTAAGTTTAGAATACTCCTGAATTCTATCAATTTGATAAATTGGAAGGATATTCCAAGGATTAGGATTGTGCCTTGGCAGAGTTTAATTGCATAAATATTATTTAAACCATTTCACCCTCTCTTCCCACACTCCACATACTTTACACTCAAGAGATATTAACCACTATCTTTCAGAGATGGCCTAAGACTCTCAGCAATTGTTCTCAACTTGTATTTATTCCACTTTTACTTCAGGCTTGAGGAAGGGTTTGTGCACTCAAAACCTTGTCTAAGTTCTCTAACTCTATCAGCTGGACTAATAAAGAATATTTACTTCTATCTTTCTGCATAAGGTGGAAAGACCAATTTTATCTGAGAATTACAAAAGATAATACGTTACTTGTAATCACCATGAGGGAATGCCAAGACATTATGGATAGCGCCTGACCAGTGTTCAGCTTCCTTTAACATAGCACTGAACAAAACAGAACATCAAAAGGAAATTTTGCAGAATACAAAACAGCCAGAGTGAATCAAACATGTTATATCATTTGTTCACACGAACATGAATTTGACTCCCTAACCCCAAAAAAGAACAGAGTTAACTTAAAAGCATAAGGTTAGGATTACAGAGCTGAATTTAAGTCTACACAGGCACACACTGCAGAGAAACATTTGTTGCACAGATGGCAACACCAAATGCTGCCTCCTCCATCACCATCCTTCTGCTGAAGTCTCCAGGTGAGAGCTGTTTTCCCAATTCATTCAGACCAATGTCAGCCCCTGTGACCTGATTTAGCTGTCTCAGTTATCCCTACAGATTTGGAATGAAACAGGTCAGAAAAGGCTCACCTGAAGATCAGAAGACACCACAGCTTTGAGCAGAGGGGTAGAGATGAGTTACAGAATGGCTTGGAGGCAGTAACATCTTCCTGGGATGGCCTGACATAGCTGAATCCAAAAGAAAATCTATGTATAGCTGTTACAGCTCTATGAATTAAGCACTAAAAACTACACTAATGACTTCTGAAGTCAGCTAGTGCAGTGCAGCCCCATTAACTGTTGAAGCTGATCTAAACCAGCACCTCTGTGCTCTCACCTTCTTCACCACAAAATTTTATTCCTGGTTCTCAATCTCCTCTTCTAAATCAATAACCTGGGAGGAATTTTTGCTGATCTAATTTCCTGAAAGATTAGCATCCTGAAACCAACTCACTCCAGGTATCAGACAAGCATAAGAGCCAGTACAGGGACAGGCACAGGAATGAAAGAGCAGGAAGGCAGCACTAGCTTTAACGACTGTAAAACTGCACCCTAGAATTATCTCACCCAGTATGTTCCACTAGCATCCAGAACTCAGAAAATCAACTGTAAACTGAAAGAAAAAAACTGAAGCAGAAAATGTTTACCAACAGCTGCTAAAAGGCAGTTAATACAGAATGACCTGGGTTGGAAGGTACCTCTGGAGGTCTCTAGTCCAGCCCCCTGCTTGAAGCAGGGCCAACTTGTAACTCAGGTCAGGTTGGTCAAGGCCTTGTCTAGACAAGCTTTGTGGAATCTCCATTGATGGAGACTTTTAACCTCTCTGGGCAAACTGTTCTACAATTTAACCACTTTTATTGCGTAAAAACACTGGTTTTGATGTCCAGCTACAGTTCTCCTTGCTGCAATTTATGACTGCCTCTTGTTTTTGCTGTGCACTTCTGAAGAGCCTGGCTCTACCTTTAGGTAGCTAAAAACAGTGATTAGCTTCCCTCACCTTAGTCTGTTCTTTGTTAGGTTCAAAAAATCCAGTTCTCCATTTCTGATACACTACGGTCCCTACCTATCACAGTGGTCTTCTGCTGGACTCTCTCCAATTTGTTGATATGCCTCTGGTACCGAGGGACCCAAAATAGGACCCATTATTCCAGACGTAGCTTCTTATGTTGGGGTTGTTAGGGACCTGAAGGTACTAGGGCCTTCAACAGGATCTGGATATCTAGGTCTTCTCCCCTCCACACACATCACAGGATAGAAGATAGAAAGCCACAGCAAATAACTGCCAGTAGATACTGCCAGTAATTCTACTAGTGAGAGACTATTATGCCAGCTTGGGATTTATTTAAACACATCTTCTGAAAAGTAAGGCAAGAAAACTAGGTTTTACAACACAAAGATCATGAAATTTGTAATGGCCTGAGCGTCCAGCATGACAAATCATGCGTAGCGTACTTACAGCTATCACCCATCAGCAATCAGTCAAATGTGTCACACAACACTGTGCCAGAACAGTAACAGCAGATTGTACAGAAGCACTTACTCAGATTACAGTTTATCTGCTGAAGGTTTAAGACAGAAAACCAGCATCTCTGCAGCTACAGTTAAAAGACTGAAGGCTTAATGGAAACAATAACTGATAGCTTCAGCAACTTAAGGCTGTGCAGCCCATTCTGACAAACTGCAAGTCTCTAGAGATTTAGTGTTTGATAAGGTGAAGCTCTGATCTTGGGACTAGCTAACCTACCTGATTGCCCTTACCTTTTTCAAAGAATACCTAGTCTTCACCACATTTAACCATGGAAATTTGCCTTTTCAGACAAGCGAGCTTTCTCAGAAATCCTGCATCTTTTATCTTTATAAAGAACATGTACTGAACTGCCATGGCTGTAAACAGACATTACCAAGCACTGAGACCAAAACTGTGGGCAAGACATGATGCACAGAAAAACTTTCAAGGACATGTTTTGAGAAGAACTTCTAAAGAGCCAGATGAAATACTGGAATGGTCTACAGAAAGCAGCTTGCTAACTTGCAAGGCACAGAGACCTTGAGCACCAAGTCCTAAAGATTTAATACCTGGAAGAAACATCAAGATGCAACCAAAAATATTGGAGAAAGCTTTATAACACATTAAGTAAGCTAAATACCCTAGAGGAATTAACCTATTTAAAGAGAGGAGTGTCTAGCTTATTTTTTCCTATGTTACTATTGTGTATACAGCCATTGTGTCTAACCTTGGAATCACATCAAATCTTTTGGTGCCCCTTGATTTTCAGCATCTCTCATCATTCTAGTTGCACCTCTGGACTTTCTTCACCTAACTCAAGGCAGCCAAAATTAACTCCAACATTGTGGGTGAGACCAAATGAATTTACAGAATTAAGAACCAATTTTCCGATGTTGAAAAGATTCAGTTTGGTTTTAAAAGATACAACACATTCCAGCCACCTTTACCTATTAAATGTTGCCTCAATTATGCAATGTTACAGTATCACATTCTGTACTTACTCCTTACAATAAGCATTTAATGTTTATACTTGCACTTATTTTCAAACTTAAACCAATTTCCAGATTATCAAATATCACTTTGCACTCCACGATCTTTCTTAACCTCCGAGAACGGGTTCTTCCAGGCTTCCAAAAAGTGCTAAGGACCCCCAGCAAGCTGTTTTCTGTTAGCCACTCCTCTACAACACTCACGAAACTTTAGATGAAGTCTGAAAGGAGACTTTAAAAACATACTGTAATGAAAGTCAGAGTTCCACAGATGCATGAAATGACAATAAAAATCTGACTTCCAGGTCCCCATTTATCCAAGTGTGAAATCTTCAATATGGTAGAATACAAGTTAAATTAAATACTTCACGCTCTCACCTTGTGCTGTGCATGAGTCTCTATTACATGACGATCTCCAGCTGCTCCGAGTATCTAACTAAATTTTCATGGCATTTTCATTGATCATGAGCAAATACTCCTCATGAAGTACAAGCAAAATAAACACTTAAGACCAATACATTTTGTTAGTGTTTAATTTCTTGGATTCAGTACATTGCACAAGATGGTCCAAAAAGAAAAGCAAGAACATCTTAATCTTTTTACATTTCAGAACACTATTACAAGAATATTGGTAAAATTCAATTCTTAGCTTTTTCTTTCTTTTTAGATATACCAGCTCATCGTCTCATTTGCATTGCGCTGCATTATTTCTTGGCCACAAACATGTGTTTACCCGTGAAAATCTAGTGTCAGTCTTAGTTATGTCTCTTGTGAAATTCCAAATGCTCAAGCCACAAAATAAACAAAACTAAGGAAAGACCAAAACCTCAACTATTGTCTCAGCTCATATTGTGTCATGATCCAACCCAAATAATTTTATGCAAATACAGATAAAATGTGTATGGTAAAACTGAGTCAGAGTTTACTCAGCCTCTTAGGTAGGGGTTTAAAGAGCTTGTAAAACACATAATTTCTTAATATCAGCCTATACAGTCAAATCTTGCTAATTCACATTTAGTTAATTCACCAACCAAACAATTCAAATCTTTTAATGCACAGCTTCTACTATTAACTTCTCATTACTTTAACAAAATACACCACAATACTTAAGTTCTGTTATTAAAGCACAAATTTAGATAGCTGAAATCTGTACTGAAAAGTACAAACTGAGATAGCTTAATACAACTAAATTTGACAGCACTCTTTTCAAAAGAGGTCAGATCATGTCCCATATAAATAAAACAATCTGCAAGACAGTTAAATAAGACTTAACTTCTGCAGGACCTACTATATTTTTCCATCTATTTTATGTCACAATAAGAAATTTGTGAACAAATATGGATTACCATATCTTACTATTGTGAATTACGTACTGACTTCAAAAGTATACTTATTATTCTATTTTTCAGTGACAGCAAGGACGACTTTTTCTCCACTGGAAATTTTTCAGGCAATGACCTCAGTCAAGTCTACATCTAGCTACATCGTCTTTTTTAGACGTTTCAGAAGTTCAAGTTTACAAAGGACTTCATCCAACAGCATTACTCCAAATCTACAGGAACAAGAAACTGGCAAGAGAATTAAGCTGCCAAATGCAGAATTACACCCGGACTATGTAATTTTTTAAGTCAAGGAAGCAGAAGAAAAATAGCCATTATGGTAAGAAAGCTCTTTTTACGCTTTGTTAGGCATGTGTGAAGCACTGACATGAACCTATCACAGAAAGAGTCCCTAATAGGGGGGAAGGGGGGGAGGGAGGTAAAGAGAATGGAAAAATAGGGTTTTCAAAAAGTATACTTTGATCAGTTGTTTTGATTGCAATGGCTCTCTAGCCTACTAATCAATGTATAGCTGTGCATTTCTATGAGCTATGTTTTGACAAAGATGTCTTTTCAAGTTCATGCAGATCTGGAGTGAAAAACATTTCTCTGCCACAAGCTGAAGTAGGCATTAATTTATTTCACTGTCAAGCAAACAAGTAGCTTTAAGCTACTTTACACTGAGTCCCAGAAATTAAATGTCACTTTTCTGAAGCATACAGGATATGATTAACTAAGTACTGTATGTATCACTGTTCCATTTTATTTTTGTAAAAATGGCAAACACAAAGGCATTGTCAGTAAGAAAATACAAATTGGTCTGCATAATAAATGATCAGCACCATTACTGTATATTTGTTAGTCATTCATCTGTTTAAGTGGGTATACATTTGTGCAACATCTGGTTTTGGAGTGGACTTCATTAAGAAATCCAGTCTGCTACATCAAGATCAAGCATATCTACCTAGAAAGTAAACCGAAAGAAACCGGTTTCCACTCCCCGCTGACTTCAAATGAAAAGTACACACAACAGAAGTACGACTTCCATGAAGGCTGTGAGACCCATATTAACAGAACTAATTAGCATCCGACAAAAAAGCCAAGCAGAAAGCTAACACCTAGCCCCAAGAAGCAACCAGCCGGCAGCCCCCCACTTCCTCTGAGAAGACTCAGCCGTGGGGAGTAAGAGACGCAGCAGTGACTGAATCCAGCCAGCCAGCCGAGCTGTTTCCAAGAAGCGGGCTCCTTTTCTCTCCGAAAGCCTAACCGCTCGTCACCTCATCTCCCCCACACCGATACCTCCCTGTGCTCCTTTCTGCACACACCGCTGCCTCTTCTGAAGCGTTCCCTGGCAGGCTTGCGGCCTGGCGGGCAAGGGGCAGCTCTCAGAAACGAGCTCCTGAGCTACAAGTGGGCACCTCTGGCCAATGCCTGCTAACGCACAGACTCCACTCCGCAGTGCCCCCGCGCAGTCTGAAGGACAAACAATCCCAAGTGGTGTTGTGTAGCGGCTTTTTTTTTCCTTAAAGACGTTTCTCCCACTGGTGAAACATGGCAGACAAAGACCTCAGCCATGTCAAACCCCTCTCTGGTGAATAACTGAAAGCCGACCATTAAAAATCAAAGCCCTGCAAGACTTCAGGTGAAGGATCGTTAAGCTGCTTCCCGAGTCACGGACCCCTCATGTCCGACCCCGCTGAGAAACCCTGTACCCCTATAAACACCAGCAGGCCGGAGCACTACCTAGAACACCTCAGGCTGCGCAGCTCCAGCGACCAGGGGATAGCACAGGCCGGGCAGGGTACCGGGAGCCCTCCAGCCTGACGCCCTCTTAAAGCTGGGCCAACTTCAGAGCCAAATAAATGTGTTCTGAAAGGTGCGAGGCGGTCGCTGCCGCCCTGCTCGGCAGCTCCCTCACAGCGCGGCTGCCGGCGCCCAACGCCCGCCGCGAAGGCGGGAAGGGGCCGCGCCAACCCCCTCACCCTCACCCCGCCGCCGTCTCCGGGCGCCAGCAGAGGCGCCGCTTACCTGCGCTCGGAAGTAGAGGAAGAGGGCGACGCTGCAGACCACCTGCCCCAGCCCCAGGAGGACGAGGGCGGCGAGGAGGGAGCGGGAGGCGGGCGGCGGGTGCGGGTGGGCCGGCAACGGCGGCGGCTGCGGCGGCGGCGGGGCGCTCTCGTGGGCGGCGCCGCTGCCCAGCTCCTCGGAGCCGCGCAAGTACTTGGTGTAGTCTCGGCTGGCGCGCCGCATCGCGCCGCGGGCAGCTCCGCACCGCTCCGCTCGGACGGCTCCAGAGGCGGCCAGCGGCTCCGCGGAGCTCCCCAGCCTCGGCAAACAACCCCGCCGCCCCGACCGGGCACCTCTTATAAACTGGGCGGCCAATCAGCCCCAGGCGGCGTGCCTCGGCCCCCCCTCCCCGCCGCCGCCACACACATCACCACCGCCCCCTCCTCGCCTCGCCTCCCCGAGCAGAGAGCGGCCCCCGCCGGCCCGCGACGGGAGGGTCGGGTCGGGTCGGGTCGGGTCGGGCCCCCCCGCCCCAGCCCCCGGAGCCCTGGCCTCCACCGCCGGGCCGGTCGCCCAGCGATCGTGGTCAGCGTTGCTCCTCCTCGCGGAGCGAAACTCTTCGCCTCCCCTCCACCATGAGTGAACAAAGTACAGGCAGCCCTGCCTCGGCCGGCTAGTGCCGGCCACCGTCTCCTTGCCCCCCTCTCACCCTTGCCCTTGCTCAGGTTGGCAATGCACCCGGGCGGCCCCAGCAGCCAAGGCCTCTCTGAGCCCGTGGTTGCATCTGGAGGGTCCTTTCCCCCAAATCCCGGGGTACCTGGAAGCAGCGTGCACCCCGGGTGGGCCCTCTCGGTCATCCCCTGGCCCCTTTGGTGGGTCCAGGTCCTCAGGGGACCAAAGGCCTGTCAACGCCTCCATGTCTGAACTCACTCCTCACTCAGGCCAGGCTAAAATGAGCACAAGTGGTGTTGACTTGCGCTGTCCAAAACAGGCAACACAGTCCAGAGTCTTTTTAAAGGACTGGGGTAAAGAAATGGCAGAAAGCTGTGCTGGCAACTGGCTGCTGCTGAAACCAGATCAGAGCCTCCCCATCTCCCCTCACACAGCCGGTCTGCTACAGAGGCATTTCCAAACGCTTGGTTAGGAACAACATCTTCCTGCGCTCCCCTCTTCCTCATAAAGTCATGCTACAGTTTGTAGGCACTTTCTTATGGTTCTCTGGGGGTCCTGCTTAGGTCAAGTCTCCCCTTCATATACTTGCTCATTTAGAGTTTGTCTATTTATAGTCTTTCCTGCTTCCATGTAGTCTTTCCTCCCTCTGGCCTTTTGCTCGTCAGTTTATCTACACTTTCGGGGATGTGACTATCTCTTCAGTAGATCCATCTTATGTGCCTGACTAGTCCACTTTGTGGAAAGCGTTCTCGTAAATCCTATGAAAGTGCTTGTTGCAAAGGCAGTGCAGGTATACCAGGTCTGCAGCCCTGTAAAATTCATTGGGGAAATGGTCCAGACATAAAAGCAAGTGAGTTGAAGTCCGGCTCAGGCTTTGAAGAACATAGGAGAATGACACAGATCCATGTAGGTCATTTTGACTGTAGAAAAACAGTCTAATTTTCGACTCTTGGTACATGACGGAATATCCTGTTTAGGTCTGCCTAAGCTAAGAAACTGAGAAACTTCACCTCCCAAGGAGGTTGACTGAACCAGACATGATTACATCCTCCAACAAATTAAAGGAAACTGTCTGAAATACACCAAACCACCATGCAACAAGTTACTATCAAAATAAGCTGATATCATTTAACACTGGACCCAAATACTGCAATAACAATTACTTCACCAACAATGAGACATCTGAGAAATGATGGTGAGAGCACCTGCTTCCCAACATCACCCACCAGGAAGTCATGGAGCAATACCTCAACCTGGAATGGCTACCCCTGTCTCTTCTTTCCAAATGCTTACATTTATGCTCGGAAATATTGGTAGCATTGTGGTCTGTCAAGAATTGGAGGAATTGCTTCTTTAAGTGTGTCTCAACTTTTCTGAAAACAAAATGAAGGTAAACTAGCCACGATCCCCTGTAAAATAACCGTGAAAATAGTCTCACATTATACTGAGCTGGACACCCCTGAATGAATTTTACGTTGGTCTACAATAACAATTTTTTCAGGAGAGGCATAACAGTGAAATAATTTTTTGAAAGATACAACTGGGTTTTTTAAGAGTGTACATAGTTTTTAAAATCCGGTCACCAATTAGTTATTAAACAGTTGATAAAGGAGAAGTTAGGATAACATCAATGATGCTAGCAGATGATTTTTGATGCTTTCATATGAGAAGGAACTCAAGAAAGACCTCTGCTCTTTTCACCTTGGAGCTCAAATTTCTTCCTAATGAAGAAGGAAAAAATTGTGTACTCTTCTTTTGCCACCTTAAGACTTTAATGTGCTCTTCTAGACTGTTACAGAAGGAAACCGAAGGAGACTTTCACTGAAGAGCTATGAGGATCTGCAGACACCATCTTTAAACACTTCGTTATATATGAGAGCAGCTTTCTCCAGAACAACATGCTTCCTCCAGGATCACTGCTTCATAAACTATCTTCTTACTGGCACCATCTTTCGTATTATCATCACTATGCCACACCAGGGAAGCATTACGCCTGACCTGCATGCCTAAGTGATACCAGCCTTCTAACTGGCATCTTATATATATCAAGCCCATCTATTTCATCTTCATCCACAACAATTTCATCCTCCCCAAATCACAGATGCAACTACAAGCACCCAGGTACTTGTATCCAAGCACCAGGATATCAGGCTCTTCAGGAGTCACCTCAAGAAAAAGACTTTAACCTTCCTCACCAAACCAGCGCGGGTTCCTAGGATACAGTAGGCTACATAGATGATATCTGTACTGGAAACTTGGATTCCCTCATTGATTTCTACCACGAATTCAGCAATCTGAATTGTCCATCAGACTACCTCTGGAAAACTTACATCAGCATCAACTTTCTAGACACCAAGGTCAACATAAAAAATAGCAACCTTCAAACTACCATATGCAGAAAATCCACAGACCAACACACCTCCTTCCACAAACCATCAGCTATCCAAAACACACTAGAAAAACTGATATACAACCAGCCCACAGACATCACCTCATTTGCTCTGAGGAGAACATTCATGACACGCCCTCACAAAGCTACAGATGATGTTCATCCAACAGTGACACTCCTCTAGGATCGCATATTTGAAGAAGCCAGCTAAACCTTGTACAAACTTACTACGATACAGAAAGAAAATCCCCTACTGGGTGTCACGTACCACAATATGCAAGAAATGTACACTGGAAAATGTTAACAAGTTGCAACTTATGTTGGAAGAGAATCGTACCTTGAAATGATTTTTTGTAGAAACACCCCTCCTTGCCTTCATCATCATTAGCTCCATCATTGAAAGCAAATTTCCGGCAGACCAGCATATGCTGGCTGGAACCAGATAGCTTGAGAAAATCAGATCCAAATCTTGGCACAACCCTCATGATAAACACCTGCTACACCAGAACCACCAAAATCCACAAATCCTATACATGCGCATCCAGAAATGTCATAGGCATCCCACTATACATTCACTGCTCTTAGGGAACTCTGTGGGTGAAACCAAACAACCACCCTGTGCTACCTAATTAGGAAAGAACAGCGACACCCAGTTACCAGTTGGAAAATTATATTCCCAAAACAACTACTCTGTCTCTAACCTTGCAGTCCTGACACTGCGAGATCAAAGATGGGCCAGAGAACTAAAATGTATAACATTATCAGATACCAGGCACCATATCAGGTGGATTCGAGACAGACCTCTGAGTTTCCCCACATCTCAAGCCTTGCTGATCTTTGATGGGAATTACTGTTTCCTCTGATCGTTTAGCTTCTGTCACCTCTTACACTCTTAGCAGGGTCAGGATCACCCTCTGCTCTCAAAATAGCAAACGCTTTTCTCTCAAATGTCCGACTGATGAACAGTTAAGTGCAATTCAGAGCAATTAACTACAATTACCTTCATATTCTCTCTATGTTTTGGACCCAAAGAGTAGTTCATCTACCTGAAAATGAATCTGCTTTATCTAATATCTGCTTTACCCAACAGTATCCGTTGGCCTAATAAAAGATATTCTCTTCCTAAAAAATGTGACTTTCTTTGGATTGTGTGAGGACTAATGACATAGGTAACAGTTCCTGTGAACAAAGTCCTGGCTCTATAATGCAAACTCTTGGCCCCTGAGCAGAATACAGCTCTTTACTATCATCTACAAAATACTTGTGTTGCAGGAGATGATCAAAAATATACTACCTGTTGTGATAAGACTGCATAACTGCTAGGATTTTTTCATCATTTTGCTTTGAAGCAAAACAGGAAACATAGTGTTTACATAAAAGGCTGTGTTGAAAGTAGGTTCTCATTGCGAAGTCGATTCTCATTGCGAAGTCGAAAGTCTTGAAAAATCTGAAAATGTCAAAGAGCAGCAAGCCTGCAGGTCAAAGTAAAACATTAGGAAAAAAAGTCCTTTTTTTTATTTTAGTTTGTTCTCCTTCAAAATAGGGAGAATCACTAAAAGTTCTTCTCCCGACCTACGCTTCAAATGAGGCAACATTTATTAACTCAAGAGAGATTATGCAGCTGAAATATTCCATTTCAGTAAAGCAGTAAAAGTTTATGCAGTAAACATGCAGATGCATGTATTAAATGCAGATGCAGTAAAGCATCCATCCAACAGTGTCATGTTGTTTTAACAAGTGTTGTTAAACAAGTGTTATATTCTTACACCAGCAAGATTTTATTCTGTGGAGAGATGTTCATAACTAACTTCTCTGCTATTACTGTTGGTTGGAATATTGGTGGCAAAATTATTTCATCAGCAAAAGGTTGTTTTGGACCTGGCAAAAATGTTTAGTTGAGATGTGTCAGTTTTGAGCATGTTTTGGACAGTAAGGTTTCCAAGGAACAGAACAGACTCTTTAGAGTATGTAAAGAGAATCCTGTACTGAAACTCTGATCTACCGAGTATGAATAGGGACATTTTGATGCAAGTAGTGAAAATACGCAGAGAGGTGTTTTCCATGCATGTTAGGAGGAAACGAAATTCTACAACCTCCGAAATTGTCATGAAAGGGACTTAACCATTTTTTTCACTTCTCCACATGCTATACAGTGATTAATATAAGTAAATGTGTAAGTGTAAAAAGAAGGGTGGCAAAATATGGCCAATAACACAGAATGCCTCACTGAAAACTTATGCTTTTATTTAAAATAGTATTCTAGAAAAGGCTGGGAAACAGCAGTTCATATACCAGGAAATAATTTCTATATTTGAAAACAGTGGAAAAATGCTTTAAAGTGTCATTTAAATTTCCCAGTGAATTGCCCTTCTGCTTCTTTCTGGTCTATGATTCTGGGTATGACAAAGGTCAAAACAATGAAGTTGTTTTTGAAATCTCAACAGAAATAATTAGTATATTAAAGTCTTTTATGATTATGTGAAAACTCTTAAATTAAGGTCGTAGAAATAGCTTTTTCCCCTGTTCAGGAAAAAATTACTTGAAATGAAATTGTGGGAATGTTCTTACATTGTTTTAGAACTGAAGTCAGCAACAGGGTATTGGGGAAAATACTGGGCAATAAGTAAGAGAACAGTTCATGTCTGTCTACATTTGGTAAACCCAAAAAACCCCACATTGCTTGTCAGTAGTTAGAGTCCTCAGAGCCTGTTAAAAAGCTCAAAGAAATTGGTGAATATATTTTTCAGGACTTTAATAGGTTTTGGATCAGGTTTCTCCAGTCGGGAGGCTCGAAGTCACCTTACATGAATTTGTACAATTTATTTCTGCATTGTACAGGCTTCACACATTGGGATTACATCACCTCAAGGCCTCTTTTGCAGAAAGAGGATATTTCTTTAAGCCAGATATGCTGAAACATTTCTGAATAGAAAAGATTCCTTTAGTGTCACTTGACTGTCATAGCACATCTCTTTATAGTGCCAAAGTTCCAAGTATCCTCAGCTAGACAAAGTCCATGACTGAGTTACAGGTGACATGCAGAGCTGTGAGACTCCTGTGATGCCTCATGAGATGGAGTCAGAAGACAGATAGGAGTCCATCCCAGTGATTACAATCCATTCCAGGAGCACAGGCAGTGAAGCACTTTGGTCAGAAGAGTTTGATATTGGATAAAGTCACTCTGGTCAAACCATAAATTCAAAGTGTTTCAATATTATTTTTCCAAATAAAAAAAACCCCTGTACAATGCAATAAATTGATTAAATCAAAACATTGCAGAAATAGTATTTTTCATTAAACAGTTTGTCAGAATTAGTTGAACATGTTCTGTCTAGTTTCACTGGGCAGCCTTTCCTTCTCCATGACTTTATGATGAAATACCTGCAGCCCTAAGTTTTTATTAAGACCATCTGCCTAAAATTTAAGATTCCAATTTACAATGCAGTTAGGAGCTGTATAACTTTACCTTCTTGTGGCCATCTTCTGAGCTGCTACTACACATCTACTGCTCTCAGCACTGCCTAGAAATGGTGGAATTGCTTTGATGCCAAGGAAGAACCTGTTGCTGCTATTATTAATCAGATTTAGTTAGGATGATACATACAATTGAAAACAAATCATTTGTTGATAGTATTTGTGCTGAAGGACAGTTTTCTCACACAGGAGGATAAGAAGAGCAGTACTGAGTCAGATGGAGATCCATCTAGCTCACATTCGCCTGTGTGGGTGGCAGCTGCTGCAGAATAGGAGTAGCCATGTCCAGCTGTGGAAAGCAGTGTGGCTAGCCCAAGCCCTGCTCTTTGGAAACCAGACTGCAGTTCCCTGGGGTCTGTCCTTCACAGGGATGGCTTTGTTAATCAAGTGGAGTCTGGAGCTCCAGCCACCACGCTGGAATTTCTGAGTCTGAGACTCTCGAACTGGCTGGAAAAGTGGTTCAGGCCAAAAAAAAACCCAAACCCATGATCATGCCCTAGCACCTGCAGTTCACCATCCACAGTGACAGGGAGTAGAACAGTTGCATGCTCATTCAATATCCAGGCTCTCTTGCTGCCCAAGAAACCAATAGCCGCAAAATCAATAGTGAGTAAACCCAGCTAAGACAAGAGAATAACGTTCTGATTTCAGAAGTAGCAGTGGCCAATAGTCTATGCCCAGGAAAAAAATAAAAGAACAGGGCAAGCATGTAATTAGGCTCCCCAGTACACTCCAGCAGCTTGTGGCTCAGAGCTGTCCTAAGCCAGTGGTGGTATTTTTTTGTGTTTAAGGCTGTGCCTGAAGATGCCTGAGGATTCTGATGGTGTGTGTACATGTGATGGAGCCTCGGTGGGAGCTGAGTCTTGGATGGGGCACGGACGAGTAGATGTGACACAAAAAGAAAAGACACAACACAGCAGCGATTACAACAGAGAATATGAGTCAGAAGCTGTCAGACATACCCAGCAGTGCTTGTGGCTCACAAGAGGGGACACAGAGTACCAGATGATGTAGCAAAGATCCCTTAGAGAGGATACTGAACAAGGAAGACCTGGAAACATGAAGTACTGGATGAAGACCCATGGGAACAGAGCAAGACTAAAACACTGGAGGTTAACACAATAGAGAAGCTTCTTAAAGAGTAACGTCCCTAAATATGACTGCCATTGTTAGTACTACATACAAAGTGATATCTGAAAGGAAGTTGATTGAGATGATTAAGTGTCCACTTGATGTAGATAAATCTTTATCTTACAAAATGGACATGGCATTCTCAGGACATATGGGAGGAGAAAAGAGGATCTCCTTTGGAAGAGAAAAGGCAGTGCCTCTACTCTTCCCATTTAAGTTTTGACAGTGCTCTCATCTAATCCCATCAAACTTCACAAACTACTTTTTTTCCATTCATTTCACTGGCACCAGTCATGTCGGTAGGTGCTCTCAGAGCACCGGACTGGGCTTGGCACAGAACAGCCCTTGGGGAGGAGATGCTGGGCTCTCCCACAGGCACACAGTTTCATCTACTAGGTCATGGATTAGAGTACTCCACAGGATGTGGGAGACTTGCCTTCACATTCCTCTTTTGCCAGTGGGATTCAAGCCCACACATATTCCAGGATCCCCGAGAAGAAATCCTAACCACATATCTGTGTGCTGGCTGAAGGATGGGCTCTCCCAGTTTGCACAACAGTTTTAGGGATTTGGAAGAGGAAGGGAACAGGAAGAAGGAGAATGTGTGTGTGCGCGCGCGCGCGTGTGTGTGTGTATGGGTGTGTTCCCATAAAAAGCAAAATCTGCCTTAGAGATAATATCTATGTATCTGGAACATCTGTCTTCATCTCTCACTTCCTCTTTGCTCCATGTATTTCAGTGGTTAAAGCATGGGACAACAGCATCTGGATTCAATTCTGCCTCCATGAAGGAAGGCACAGAAGCATGTCTCACTTCCCCGGGAAGCAGTACAATCATCTACTCTTCTGACATGGGAGCAAAGGCATTTGCGTAAGCCTACCTGTCAGAGCCGTTCCACATTGCTTGGAATAATTAGAAGGAAAGTGTCGTGGTTTAACCCCAGTCAGCAACTCAGCACCACGCAGCCGTTTCCCCCTCCCCCTCCCAGTGGGGTGAGGAGGAGGAAAGCAAAGGAAAAAAGTAAAACTCGTGGGTTGAGATAAGAACAGTTTAATAACTAAAGTAAAATATAATACTAACAATAGTAATAATGAAATACAATAATAATAGTAATGAAAAGGAATGCAACAAAAAAAAGGAGGCGGGGGGGAGAAAAAAAAACAGTGATGCACAATGCAATTGCTCACCACCTGCTGACCGATGCCCAGTTAGTTCCCGAACCGCGATCCGCCCCTCCCGGCCAACTCCCCCCTGTTTATATACTGGGCATGACGTTCCATGGTATGGAGTACCCCTTTGGCTAGTTCAGGTCAGCTGCCCCGGCTCTGCTCCCTCCCAGCTTCTTGCACACCTGCTTGCTGGCAGAGCACGGGAAACTGAAAAGTCCTCAGCTTAAGATAAGCGCTACTTAGCAACAACTAAAACATCAGTGTGTTATCAACATCATTCTCACACCAAATCCAAAACACAGCACTGTACCAGCTACTAAAAAGAAAGTTAACTCTGTCCCAGCCGAAACCAGGACAGAAAGCAAATTGGGGTTTTCTGACTTAGAAGAATGCTTAGTGCAAAAAGGAGACAGCATGATTTGGAGAGGGTTTGATGTAAATTATGATGTGATGTTGAATGTATATCCTGAAAGCAGGGATGCAGGGCTGAGGTGTCTCTCTTTGCAGATGCCTGCCCTAATTATCAGGCTCGCTCTCTCTTTCTGCTTTTTCCCCGCAACACAAAGGAACTCACTGCTCAGCACTGGTCCCTGAGAGTTTCATTCCAAGTACCTGCTATGGAGAACATAGACTACAGACTCAGTTCAGGACAGTGTCCACCAGTGCTTTGGCAAGGATCGCATTAAGTTTGGTGTCATAGTGCTCAACATGGCAGCTCCAATGCACTGCAGATGATCAAAGCCTACATGGTAGCCGGAGTAACCTGCCAAAACACACATCCACTATTTTTTTCCTCCTTTATCACCTCATTAGATCCTGCAGCCAGTGCCACTTAATAGTTCAAATAAAGACCGTGGTAAAAACTGCCCCGAAGCGTTACAAAGCAGAGGCAGGGTTTACAGAATGAGGCCACCTAACACTGTAGCGTAGTCAATAGCAAAGAAAGGCACTTGTACTTGTTGCCTTTTATTTGTAATAATCAGTTATCAGTAGGTCTGTAGTGCTAAAACTTATATAACCTCTTCAACAAGTGCACCAGGAACGCACAGAATCAGCAATGGTTTCAGGTACAATGGAAGTAGAAACCAACTCCCTCAGCATCATTTAGCTTAGGGCCTGAACAAGTAGGATAGTTTCTTCACAAATAACTACTTGCAGACAATTACACCCTATTCTGCTTCATCATACAAAAGCACAATAAAAGAATCAACTGAATCAGGGAACACTGCTGTTTTTTCTGCCACACTTTTGAAGATCTGGATCCTAACTACATATCATAAAATACTCTGATGCCTCATATAAAGGCAAGGTGTGAAAATAATACTTTGCTAGTTGAGACCTTCCTACTAATTATAGTTTGAAATGTTTGCATTTGCTTTATTTACTCAAAGGCAATTATCACCAAGCTGGTGAAGTTGGGTGAGACTCCAAATACGATGCTCTTGTTCCAGTTCTGTTTCCATGGGGGGCAGGGTTAAGGCCCCAGTGAGATCTCACAATCTGTCCCAATCTGGTACCCACATTCAAGAAAGACAATTTCAAACTGGAAGCAGAACAGAGAAATGCTACCGGAATATCAGAGGAGTGGAGAGCTTTCAAAGTCAAGGCTGAAGGGGTATAATTGCTAGCCGTAAATACATTAGGGATACGAGAGAGGAAAAAGAGCTTCTTTAAACTAAAGGTCTACAGACAAACAAATGAATATGAACTGGCAAGGAATATATTTAAGCAGGAAGTCAGAAGAAGGCTTTCATAGAATCATAGAATCATTCAGGTTGGAAAAGACCCTTAAGATCATCAAGTCCAACTGTTAACCTAGCACTGCCAAGTCCACCACTAAACCAGGTCCCTAAGCACCATGTCTACACATCTTTCAAATACCTCCAGGGATGGTGACTCCACCACTTCCCTGGGCAGCCTGTTCCAATGCTTGACAACCCTTTTGGTGAAGGAATTTTTCCTAATATCCAATCTAAACCTCCCCTGGCACAATTTGAGGCCGTTTCCTCTTGTCCTATCGCTTGTTACTTGGGAGAAGAGACCGACACCCACCTTGCTACAACCTTCTTTCAGGTAATTGTGGAGAGCAATAAGGTCTGCCCTGAGCCTCCTTTTCTCCAGGCTGAACAACCCCAGTTCCCTCAGGCAGTCCTCATAAGTCTTGTGCTCTAGACCCTTCACCAGCTTTGTCGCTCTTCTTTTATCCATTTAAGGAGTGACGTTCTGGAATAACCTACCAGTTAGAGTAGAGGGAGCAGGGAACCTCTCTAGAAATCTCACTAGATAGACTTTATCTGTGAAAGGGATTATTTAAGTATTTTATAAGTCTTGCAATAGCAGGGGCCTATCTCAGAAGGTCTTTTCCAGCCTTTCTTCTGTGTTGACTTCTGCTTATGGATGTCAAGCACTTTCTAATACTAAGGTGAAGATGCTGCTCTGCTTGTGCAAGGTGCATGTGCCTTGAAGCACAGTGGAATTATGTGGTTTCTAGCTTAGGGGAGCAGAGTATGTGGATCTATAAAATAAGGCTGTGTTTCACACAATTTTAAAAAGTATAGTAGGAAAGAGTTTGTATTGGACAAAGGCTCAACATCTAGGCATTGTTATCAACATGTATGGAGAGGTTTAGAGGCTGAAACTGCAATACAAGATTGCAACTTCAAGCTCTATGCGGCTTTCTTCCCTCAGAGACCAATCCCTATTCTGCCTGTAATTGGCACAGAACTGAATCACACAAAGAAAAGGGGAAGTTTCAAACTCTTGCAGTAAAATAGACACCACTGGTGGAAAGACCTCCAGGTTAATCATTTTGCAAGTTGGGAAGTGAATCTGGAAAGGAGCACAGGGAGAATTCTACTCCATGCAAATGCTCTGGCATTGGAGCCAACATGCAGTCCAAGTCCTTGGACTGTATGTGCAGGTGATGGTTTTATCTCCCCCTTTTACAAAGCAATGTCTTTCCCTGGCAAAAAGTCAACAGCTTAGCCAGCTTAGCCCTTTTACTCACTTCTGCTCTCCAGACGTCTTTTAATGAAAACAACCACTTGGTCCAAGGTTCATTTCTTGTTACAAGACTCACCTTTAATTAAATGGCAGTTTTTCAATCCCATCACCGCACTTATGGACAGCAGAGTTCAAGAAGTTCATGAACTGGTTCCCCACAGTTATCTTGAACATGAACTCACTGTTTAGTCAATGGCTTAGAAAAACAAGGCTGGACAGCTGGTCTCTGTGCTACTTACCACAGTCTCAGGGCAGGGACAGAGGAAATTTAGAGAATATTTCCAAATACAGTCTGCCAGATTATTCAAATCTACAATACATCCGCATAGACGTTTGGTATTATTTGCTCTAGAATGTAATGTACACTGTAATATGCTCCCTGTTTTATGAAGTGTGAAGGCTGACATCTGAAATTAGTGCTATTTCATAGCCCGGTATCCAATTGCTACATCTGGCTGTGTCATGTAGTCTGGGGAAGTGCCCTACCACAAGGACTTGAGCCACAGAGGATGGTGAGACAGATGAAGCTAGATAATCTTTTTTATGTCCATGAGGGTCAGTCTTTCAACACCAAGAAGAACTAAGACAAATAAACAGAAATGGGACACACTGTAATTAATGGCTCCAGAACACAATAAATCCAAACAGCTTCTTATTTTCAAACCATGGCTTGCTTCAGACTAATATGAAAGTTTAGAGGGAAAAAAGATAACCTAGTCATTTCTTTCCTCTTAACTATTGAATTGGATCTTCCTGACAGAACCACTTTCAAACTAAATATGCATGTAGACAGAGCACTCCCCACACCTAAGGTCTCTGTATATATGTATGCATGTCTGTGCCAGTATGTCATTTGAGAGGCTTCTTCCTCTCCCAGTGTTTCCTCATCCTAAGAAAACATCATGTCCTCACGCTATAACTGTGTAAGAGCATTTCAAAAATTTTGCCACGTGGACTTACTTAGATATCCAATACAATTTGATCCTGCTCAGTTTTTTTGTATTCTCTGGTGATCCAAACCAATTTTCATTTTAAAGTCCTTAAACACCAGCCTTGAGGAAGCGATGGAACAACTGGCTGCAAAGATTATTTTCAGCACAGATTACCAGATTCACACACACAGGTCACCACAGCTCTGTAATATGATAAGCTTTGCTGTATGAGAAACTAAATATTAATTCAATGGGTTGATAAACATGATTGATTAGTACTATCCCCAGCCCCCAAACACATGCGTGCACACACATGCATATGAAAATTGTAGTCTGGATTCAGCAATCACTTTCATCTTCCCCATCGTATGATTCTGAATCTTACTTTTTTGCATGCTGGTCACTTTTAAGTTTGTTGAGTACAACGGGCCTGATTCAAAACACACTGAAGTCAATGAAATATTTCCATTTAGAGTCAGAGACTGCCTCCTTCTCTTTTACATCCCACCTCCGGCACCCCAAGGCATTGTCTCTCCTCCTCCTCTTTGGCTTTGGCACTGGAGGAAGAAGGGAGGAAAAGCGGGGAAGGGGGAGGAGGGACAAAGTGAAATTCCCGGGGAAGGCTGTGTCGCTTGTGCAAGCTTCATGTTCTGATATCTGTTCAGATCAAGCCTGTGATTCTGCACACTAACTGCCAAATATATACTGCATGATTTGAAGAAAAGCTTCTGGTTAAACATCACTCCTTGAGGCTGGCTTTTTGGTAGCATGTTCTTAACAACTGATTTTGAAACAGTTTATCTCATTTTATTATGAAGTTCAGGCAGTACCTCTCTCTGAGATGCATTAAATCCGCTCCCCCTGCCCCCCCCCCATCGTTTGGGGTTTTTTTTTCTTTATTTTGAAGTGCTCCACTCATGTGGATTGTCAGTGTGCCAGCCCTTGTTGCAAATAGCACGCTGTCCTTCTGTGCCCTGGGCCTCCTGGTTGGTCTGGGAAATGCAGTGTGCTAGGAGTTTCTGGCCTCCTTTGGGGTTAGGTATGATGGTCTCCGTTGTGCGTAAGCAAGTGGTTTCAATCCTTAATTGCAATGGGGAAGTGGTCAGACAACATACAGTCCTGGCAGGATAATGGCAAAATGTCTTGGAAGAAAACCAGAAAATAACAAATACATTACATATGAAGTGAATATGTATTTCTAACATAATCTGGAAAATGTGTAACATATAGGAAAGCAAAATACAATTTTTTTTTAATGGTGCTTATTTGAAACTGGAGTGTTATCTCATGCTATTCCCTTATTCCTCTTTACAGAAATTAAAGAAGTGGTCTAAACATTTTCTTCTTACATCACAATTACACAAATCCAAACACTTATTATGAAGAAATGGATGTGGGTTTTGATTATAATTATGAATTCAAAATAAGCTGTCAGTCATCGGTAGTGAAGCACCAAGTTACAGGATTTTGCGTTGTTTTATCTAGGAGAGAGAATTACTTCATCACAGCAGAACACTAATACCTTGAACTAGACAGCTCACCTCTTCCAAAGAGACAGGAAATCTTTCACAATATCATTTTGGTAACTCACTACATCCTTCTGAGATATGTTTTACTTTACGCACTTTACAGAGGATTAAACAGAGACATGGAAAACTTAACAGCTCTAAGTCTCTCTATAATTCAACATGACAGCTGGGAATTACTTCCAGGAATCGTGTTTCCAGTGCTTTCTTACAATCTCTTTAGTGATTCTCTTGAAAAAGTGCTGGCCAGGATGAAATCCAGCTCACACTCCCAATCTTGTTTGTGAAGCTGATTATCTGAATAAACACCAGTCATCATGCACATCCCTGAAGGAAAAAAAAAGCCCAAACAACAAACAAACAGCAACCTCTCATCTGAGATTTTTGATGTGGGCTACTTGGCCTCACAGCTCTCACCGCTACTTTCAGACAAGGCTGCACATCATTTACATTCGGGCACACCTTTTTACAGGTGTGGATGCATTCTCCCTCCTGCTGACCTCACTTTGTATCCATGATCACTTTACACTACAGACATTAAGGTGCCAGGACATTATGTATATAAGGTAATACAGGTAATAACAATACTAAAGATGTTGGTGCCCATTTCTTAGCTGACGCTCCTCTCTCCCCCATGAATCTCCAAGTACATTTCTAAACACATCAGTATCATTGCACTCATCTAACAGACAGGGAAATTGAGGCATGGTCACTTTGGGGTGGTCTGGAGACCAGTTCAACTCTATCAAGAAGCTGGGAAATGAAATGAAAAGAGGTTTCCACTGCCAAATCCCATAGACATCCCATTTAGCAGTGCTGTCCGCTCTCAGTCCATGTAATTGTTTGAGAGCCAAGCCAATGCTACCTCAATACAATGCATCAAGAATATGTATACAAATATTAATAAAGCATCAAAGACACTAATTCATCCTCTGAAGCAATACACAACAGCTTTGTCCTCATCCCACTTCTCTCACACCTGCTTTTCTGCCCTTTACAGAGTGGAACTCATAAACGCACATGAAGAATTGTACGTCCATGAGCAGCACCGCTGGTTTTAGATCACAGGCTTTCCTGGCTATGTAATAAATCCTGTGGCTTGTTCAGTAAAGGTCCAAGCCTATCTCTGATTTCATGTGAGAAATGCACAAATAATAGTAACTCCTACTTGGTCCCAGTCCAAAATAAAATATCACTTGGAAGATAATCATTTAAGACTCTTTTTGACAGTAGAAATTACTCCTTTATTGTCTTAGAATATATGCACAGAAAAAGGGACAAGAGTTGTAGGTTAATTCAGCAAGAAATGTATTAGCTTACATCCCCAGAAGGGGGAAAGGGATAAAACCAGACTCACTAGAGATAAGCCTGGGGGCAGCACACCAATGTTTGAGGGATGGTGTGCTGGTGAGGTCCTTCTGTCTGCTGTCTCAGTGGAGGCAGGGGATAGAGATCCATGCAGCAGCAAAGACGCAAAGGTTATTGATGTGTTAGAAACCACGGAAGTGCCTGAGAATGGTCACATAGGAATTAGGGCTTCTCCCCCCAAAAAAGTGGCGGGATCAATAGCCCAACTGAAGGGCATCTACACCAATGCATGTAGCATGGGCAACAAACAGGAGCTGGAATCCATTGTGCAGCAGGAAAACTATGATATAGTTGCCATCACGGAAACATGGTGGGATGACTTGCACAACTGGAGTGCTGCAATGGATGGCTATAAACTCTTCAGAAGGGATAGGCAAGGAAGGAGAGGCGGTGGGATACCCCTGTATGTTAGGGGGCGTTTTGATTGTCCAGAGCTTAATCATGGTGACAATAGGGTTGAGTGTTTATGGGTAAGAATCAGGGGGAAGGCCAACAGGGCAGATATCATGGTGGGAGTCTGTTATAGACCACCCAACCAGGATGAAGAGGCAGATGAAATATTCTATAAGCAGCTGGGAGAAGTCTCACAATTGCTAGCCCTTGTTCTCGTGGGGGACTTCAACTTACCAGATGTCTGCTGGAAATACAATACAGCAGAGAGGAAACACTCTAGGAGGTTCCCAGAGTGTGTGGAAGATGATAACTTCCTGACACAGGTGGTGAGGGAGCCAACTAGGGAAGATGTCCCACTGGACCTGTTGTTTGTGAACAGAGAACTTGTGGGTGATGTGATGGTTGGAGGGCATCTTGGGCATAGCGATCATGAAATGATAGTTTTTCTATCATTTGATAGATATGATTCTCGGAGAAGTAAGGAGGGGGGTCAGCAGAACTGCTACCTTGGACTTCGAGAGGGCAGACTTTGGTCTGTTTAGGAGCCTGGTTGACAGAGTCCCTTGGGAGGCAGTTCTGAAGGGCAAAGGAGTCCAGGAAGGTTGGATATTCTTCAAGAAGGAAATCTTAAAGGCACAGGAGCAGGCCGTCCCCATGTGCCAAAAGATGAGCCGGCAGAGAAGAAGACTGGCCTGGCTGAACAGAGAGCTTTGGCTAGAACTCAGGAAAAAAAGGAGCGTTCATGACCTTTGGAAGAAGGGGCAGGCAACTCAGGAGGACTACAAGGATGTTGTGAGGTTATGCAGAGAGAAAATTAGAAGGGCCAAAGCCCAACTAGAACTTAATGTGGCTACTGCCATAAAAGACAATAAAAAATGTTTCTCTAAATACATTAGCAACAAAAGGAGGGCTACGGAGAATCTCCATCCTTTATTGGATGCCGGGGGAAACAGGATGACAAAGGATGAGGAAAAGGCTGAGGTACTTGATGCCTTCTTTGCCTCAGTCTTTAATAGTAAGACCAATTGTTCTCTGGGTACCCAGCCCCCTGAGCTGGAAGACAGGGACGGGGAGCAGAATGAAGCTCCCATAATCCAAGGTGAAAAGGTTAGTGACCTGCTACACCACATAAACACATATAAGTCTATGGGTCCCAATGGGATCCACCCAAGGCTACTGAGGGAGCTGGCAGAAGTGCTCACCATGCCACTTTCAATCATTTATCAGCAGTCCTGGCTAACTGGTGAGGTCCCAGTTGACTGGACATTAGCAAATGTGATGCCCATCTACAAGAAGGGCCAGAAGGAGGACCCAGGGAACTACAGGCCTGTCAGTCTGACCTTGGTGCCAGGGGAGGTTATGGAGCAGATCATCTTGAGTGCCATCACGTGGCACGTACAGGACAACCATGTAATCAGGCCCAGTCAGCATGGGTTTATGAAAGGCAGGTCCTGCTTGACTAACCTGATCTCCTTCTATGACAAGGTGACCTGCTTAGTGGATGAGGGAAAGGCTGTGGATGTTGTCTACCTAGACTTTAGTAAAGCCTTTGACACCGTTTCCCACAGCATTCTCCTGGAGAAACTGGCTGCTTATGGCTTGGACGGGCATACTCTTCACTGGGTAAAAAACTGGGTGGATGGCCAGGCCCAAAGAGTTGTGGTGAATGGAGTTAAATCCAGTTGGTGGCCAGTTACAAGTGGTGTTCCCCAGGGCTCAGAACTGGGGCCAGTTCTGTTTAATATCTTTATCAATGATCTGGACGAGGGGATCAAGTGCACCCTCAGTAAGTTTGCAGACAACACCAAGTTCTGCAGGACCGTTGATCTGCTTGAGGGTAGGAAGGCTCTACAGGGGGATCTGGACAGTCTGGATCGATGGGCCAAGGCCAATTGTATGAGGTTCAAAAAGGCTAAGTGCTGGGTCCTGCACTTGGGTCACAACAACCTCATGCAATGCTACAGGCTTGGGGAAGAGTGGCTGGAAAGCTGCCTGGCAGAAAAGGACCTGGGTATGTTGGTTGACAGCCGGCTGAATATGAGCCAGTAGTGTGCCCAGGTGGCCAAGGCGGCCAATAGCATCCTGGCTTCTATCAGAAATAGTGTGGCTAGCAGGACTAGGCAAGTGATTGTCACCCTGTACTAGGCACTGGTGAGGCCACACGTTGAATACTGTGTTCCGTTTTGGGCCCCTCACTACAAGAAAGACATTGAGGTGCTGGAGCATGTCCAAAGAAGAGCAACAAAGCTGGTGAAGGGTCTAGAGCACAAGTCTTATGAGGACTGCCTGAGGGAACTGGGGTTGTTCAGCCTGGAGAAAAGGAGGCTCAGGGCAGACCTTATCGCTCTCCACAACTACCTGAAAGGAGGTTGTAGCGAGGTGGGTGTCGGTCTCTTCTCCCAAGTAACAAGCGATAGGACAAGAGGAAACGGCCTCAAATTGTGCCAGGGGAGGTTTAGATTGGATATTAGGAAAAATTCCTTCACCAAAAGGGTTGTCAAGCATTGGAACAGGCTGCCCAGGGAAGTGGTGGAGTCACCATCCCTGGAGGTATTTGAAAGATGTGTAGACATGGTGCTTAGGGACCTGGTTTAGTGGTGGACTTGGCAGTGTTAGGTTAACAGTTGGACTCGATGATCTTAAGGGTCTTTTCCAACCTAAACGATTCTATGATTCTAAGTCGTGACAATAATTCCTACAGAGCAGGTCGAGGTGTCTTCAGAAATAAGGGAGTTGGCACCTGATGCCAGTGGGACTGTGGAGTCATCTTGCTCTACCAGAAGAGGTGCATGTATGCCTCCAGCTTCTCCAGGACATGTTTTACTCTAAATCCACCTTGATTCTAGGGGACATGTGTGGATCTTTATATCCTGAAAAATATTTATAGCACCTTGTGTTGCTACCTGTTGCCTGTTTAACTATGACAACATGAACAGCATATCTTGATATATCCAGCATTGCTCCAGCTACTCCAGGAGAAGCCAAAACCTGAATAGGAGCTTTCCTTAGTCAATCTGGCACTGGGTAAAAAATTCTTCCACACTTCCCACAAGGCAACACCCCTGAGATATTATAAAACCTGAGATGTGAAAACTGCTACTCCAGGGCTGATTTGGATCTATTTCCCAGTTTCTATATGCACCTAAGGTTTATAATTCACCTGAAGTACACTAGCTTGTTTGCAGCTCAGTCACCACCATGTGGGGAGAGAGGAAATATCCATTAAAAGTCATTAGACTCTTTACCTGCCAGTCCAAATGCCTTTGCTGATATTGAAGAGCTTGTACTCGGAGGCTCTGCTCAGCCTGACTAGAGAATGGTAGTTGAATAGATTATAACTGTGGCTGCTGTTTTGTCTACATTTTATAAGAAAAAAGAGGAGAGGAAAGGAGAGGAGAGGTTATATTACTTCATTTTTATGAAAATGAGGATTCTTCTAGAAAAAAAACGGTATGTTGTGGGGAAAAAAAATAGCAGTTCGACTGAGGACACTGTTTCAGTTGTTTATAATCAGATCCCTTTTTTCTCTTCTCACTTAGGATTGACCAAATATTGCACATAAAAATACCTTGGGGAAATGTCACTGTCATTTTTCAATATATTAGAATGGTTTCAGATGGCTAGAGAAAACTGCTAAGACATTTTCCACCCAAGATGACATTCAGAGCTCTGAAGCATAAGTGAAAACAGCAAATTGGTTTGTGCAGTTTCCATTTGCGCTTTTCGCCTGCTTGCAATGCACCATTTTCAGTATTAGACCTCAAAACCTGGGGAGTTAGTTATCACAAAACTAGTGTAGCTCTCCATTCTGGTAAGAGTTTCCCAAAGGTTGAGTGTTGTTCACTCTAAAACTGTGTTAAAATTTAAGTTTCAGGTATGTTTTTTAGAGGTTGCGTTATATGGTCTATATGGGTGTCACTTTTGGTTGAATTTTTTGGGGGAAGAGGTGGATTAAGTCTAAAATTAACCTGAAAGTAGTTCTGCAAGGTGCAGTCAACGTATACAAAAAATGAACAAGAAGGAGTGGGCAATTCATATTCTCTGATACATTTTTAATCACCAGGGTGCAGATAATTGGTAGCCCCCAGCAAACATTTTAGAACTCTTCAAGCCAGCCAAGTTTGAAAGCTAAAAAGGAAAATACCTTTGTTGCAGGATTTGCCTTCTGATATTTGTAATCTCGTACGTATAACTAGTTTATAGTGTCAAATGAATGTGTGCTCTCCACCCTTTTGTTAGTCTTGAAGATAGTACTGGTACAGCTAAAGGTCCAATTCAGTTCCAATTCAAAAAAAATTAATCCGGCCAAGAACACGTAGGGTTAGATACCAAATGCCTGCTTTTTAAAAATCTTTATTTTTCTGTGTTAAAAATAGTGGCATTTATCATAGAAATTAACCAAATTTTTTTACTAGTACAGAATATCCATCTGCCAATATGAGAAAATACTACTTTCCCGAACCCCAAGTGGTAACCAAATTCAAAATGCTGAAAGAAAAACCTGAAGGAACCACTCAATATAAAGATATTAGCATCATGTTTTATTGTTTTAGTTCTTTATAACTCAATTTCCTGTTCTGTAATCAATTGCTTAACCTTTTACTAGATTAACCTTATTTTCATCATTAACCTTGCCCAGTAAAAGTGAAAGCAATGTGGCAGATGCAGGTTAGTCTGTTCCCACAGTAACAGGTAATCTACTTACAGGGTAAATTTGCGTAGTATCGATGAGCCTACAACCCAGCACATCTCACAATACAGCTGCAGGAGTCAGTTGAAAGATAGCTGACAGCAGGGAGGAATTGCGTGGAGGAAAGCTCCCATTTTCCAAGCACAAGCCAGAGGGCAAAGAGGGGGTGGTGGGAAGACAGCTGATTACCTAAAATGCCCAAACATAGCTTTTCTTCTAGATCTCACCTTGAGCTTGCTGGTTTATAAGGCAGCAAGGAGAAATCAGCTTTGTCTACAATAGAGCATGCAAGCACAGACAAAGGTCCAAAGAATAATACATGAAGTCTAGGCTGCAATTTTCTGGCTCTCAATGTGAAGTCAATGCCAAGTTAGGCACCTGCAGTAGGGGTCTGTGCATCATTACACCTTCTCTTTGTTTCTTGAATATGAAGTCATAGTTCGGCTTTCTTAGGTAACAGGTAGCCTAAATCATATCTCATTCTCTTGAACTCATAAACTATGGTAGTTGCAACACCAAAGTAAGGCAGCTATACCAAGAAAACTGAATAGGATCCAGCCTCACCAGCACCAGCTTTGGAGTCCAGTTTTAGATACGTTGGAATGAATATCAAAGAATTCAAGAGAACAGAAGTGAGAAAGGACAAGAGAGAAAAATAAACAGGCTTCTTGAGATTTTGCACAAAGCAACATCCTTGTGACTTAATCCTGAATTTGGAAGTGTGTTTGGGTTTGTTTGCTCACCTAGGTAGACACCAAAGGTGGTTCTGCCTACCTCTAGTCTTGCTCAACACTTTTTGCTATAACATTCTGATTTAGCTTCTTATCAGTCAGTAGATCTTTCATTCTCCAGGTTGAAATTGTTGGTGTTGGATACCCCAACTTAAGGGCAACTTTAAAAACAAATCTGGTCAAAACCATTTATTTTGGACATGGTTAGTGAGATATTAGCAGCTGGCAGACAAGAAGTCTTTTTGCACTACAGATATTTCAGTATCTGGCTTTGAAGGGATTTTCTCTGCCATTATGTTAAATTACCCACAAACGCAGTTTCTCCCTTAGTTCAAATGGCAGAAGACCATGTACTGGATCAAAATGTTCCAGTCCCTCAAATTCACGTTGCACAATGCTGCTGAGCACTGGGACTTCTATCCTTTCAGTTTCCTTTTTTAAAAATCTAGGAAGGAGACACACAAATCTGTTAAGAGCATAAAAAAGATTGCTGAGGAAGTTAGGAAACATGCAACGTGTATATACATTATAGTACTTTCTGTATATATCAGAATCATATAGAATTTTCATCGTTAGAGTATTTTTTTATTGTTTATTTTCTGGCAAGCCTTATTTGGAGATATAAATGTTTTGGGGAAGGCATCAAAAGATAGAGCGTTGTGCAGAACTGGCCAAACTCTCTCTCTAAAGCCTCAAGCAATTCAAGACCAGCTCCCACAATGAAAGTATGTTGTGTGACCCCATTGAAGTGGGCAGAAATGTGCCTCCACAAATTTTTTTTAGCCCAAAACCAGTGGGGTCCTCTGGGACTCAGCTGTGCACCCAGCCCATTTCATAGTGAGATGGGAGATCCCTGAATATCTCCTGGCTGTGAACTCCTAGAGGTCCTGTTCTGTTACTCCAAGGTCTGTGGTGAACCTCCTGTGGCTATCAACCTGATGAAGATTTTGCTGTGTGGCTCTGCATAGGGTCAGGAGCGTTAGCAATTCCTGCCGTAGTGCTTGTGTGGCTACAGCAGCAGAGCAGTCAAGGACAACCCGCTGCCACAGTTTTGCAACACAGCTGGTTACAGTAGAAACGTTCACACTTTTATGCTGTTGCCCCAGTATCTGCTTGTGTAGATGGCAAGCTCGTCAGCTCGTAAATGAGCTGGAGGAGCCATTCATATGGTGCACAGAACCAAGCAAACTGGCCAATGTGTCTGACTTTATCTGCCATACACCGACATCTCCATATGCACAAGAGCCACAAAGTATGAATTGTAAATGGCTGGGGCTGCCCCCTTGAAACAGGATGACCATCAATCGATACTAGCCCCTACCAGCTTACTTTTTCCCCACAGGTCGGGATTTGGATTACCAGCAGCCAACACAACAGCACGTGCTGATCTCATGGCCTAAAACCCCAGCACAAGACTCATGATCCAGCCCTGCTATGGGTCATCAAAAAATAGTGATCCAGTAGATGGGAATGCTTATGTGTAAAGGATTGTAAGGTGGTTTCTGGTACTAATAGTGGAGTCTTAAAGCCAGCACCAGATCCCATGCCAGGGGCTGAAGATACTAACTACCTGCTGTACAATTTCCATGAGCAGAAATTTGTTTTTGTAACATGAATTTTCATAATTTTCAACATCACTTTTGGAATGTAATTCACCTTTTTTCCCTTGCCTTGCCTTGCCTTGCCTTGCCTTTCGCAGTTCAGGGTCAAATGTGAATTGTTGGCAGATTCAGGAGGTTGCAATGATGAGTTTAAATATTTTTTATTATCAGTGGCTTGCTTCTTTATTTAAATGGCTGCGAGTCTCTCATTCTTTTTATGTTTTCTACTACATTTTACTTAAAATCAAACAGAAAGATAGGTTATAGTTGTAACAATTTTCCTAAAGTGCAATTTTTGTGTTAGTACATGTTGTCCCCAAATGTTATAATATCCCAGGAAAAGAGACACTAATGGCAAAGGAGAATATGTATTCCTGTGGCCAGAGGGATAGGGATAAAAGATGGAGTGGGGGAAAGAGGACAAGATTGGAGAATGAGAGAGAGTGATGACATTTGTTTTCTCAGATGAAAAGCTATTGTCCTTTGAGACTACTTAACGTATTTATCTTTTAAGGGAGGAAAAAGAATTCCCACTAGATAGACTGAAAATTTGACAAAGGTCTGAGAAATAGGATCTTCTCAGGCTTTGTCTGTAGGTGGGTAAAGTCATAATAGCTCTGTTTTTCTTGGTTTTCTTTACATGAGAAAAACTGAGTAAGAATGCCTTACTATGCATAATTGTAAGGATATTCATTTCTTTGAGTCTTTTTACCCTGCATCTCAGTCAACTGAAAGGTCAATTTAGTTATTTTTCCCTCCCTCACATCCTATACCGAGGAAGAAAAAAAACACCAAAACATGTAGACAGGTCTTTCAGATTTCAATGAAAATAACAGATGTTACCCATCAAAACAGCTTCCACCCAGAGCAAGGATGACATAGCCACAGAGTGACTGAGATTTTCCTTCCAACAGACATAGCTTTATCTCAGACAGAGCCAGGCGGTACTTTGCTTAGCAGAAACAACTGTCATGATTTCGCTGTAGAACATCCTCTTGCTTTGGGACTGAAAGGAAACCTTTGATCTAACTGCATCTACCAAGTTATCATGTAGATGATGGAGCATATTGACTGTAAAAATTGCTAGGCTCAGCATTTGTTTGTTTGGCATGGCGCATGCAGAAACTTTGGTTACATATTGTTTTGGTCAGATGTAGGTTTTGCATTCCCTTCATATTGCCTGATCAGTGGGCTGGGAAGACCACCGATCTTTTGGGTGGGCTCTACAACAGACTCTTATTTCCCAATTTATTTAAATTCAGGGCATGAAATCATTGTAACAAAACCACAAAAGCCATGGAGTTTACAGACAAACTAAAGCTTCTTCTCCAGTGGCTTAGATGCAGTTATAGTATAATACTAAGCAAGCAAATATGGTTTAACAGGGATTTAGTTTCTCGCCTAAACCACGGAATAGCTAGGAAGACTGTCACTTCACATGTGTGCCTAACTGCAAGCCAAGCATGGATGCAGTAAAATAGTGATCTCAAATTCAGTATATGTTGAAACTGACTGAAATTAAGCTCCTACTCAAACAACTTCAGAGTACAACACAGAAAATTTGAGCTCTCTCTGGCTCTATGCGTACAGCAGATCGGATAAGCTGGAAACAATCATGGACTTCCATACTGACCTTAATCCATCAGCATATGTCCCATAGGGCAGATGTCAAAATCATAAAACATTATAGGGCAAAGAAGCTGGCTATGGGCTCATCCATAGCATGGGGCTGTGAGATAGGTGGGACACCTGAGCTCAGGCAGGTCATGCATGGAGCCTGGGATACTTTTGACAGCTCCTGCACCCCCTTACACCAAGCCATCCATGTTGGAAAATATATTTGATAAGAATCCTTCAGCTAGAGGTTGTGAAGGACACATACTGTGTTTCCCAATGACACTCAGTCCGACTGTCTGTAGGTTGGAAGAGAGTAATGAATCGCCTGAGAGCCATAAGAGATACTCAGTTTTAATAACTAAATGGGAGTAGAGCTCTCTATAAAAAAATCTAGCTCTAATTAGAGGTGCACAACATGCTTGAAATTGGGTTCAAGATTATCAAGACCAAAGTGTTGCTACTTCAAGCAGTTGTGGCAATAAAAAACCCAAGGCCAGTCATGAGAAAGGTCGTTTGTCTGTGTTAAAAGGCACCATCACCATTAATTTTTTCTCCAGCTGATGGCTTTCTGATAGCTTTTACTTTAGCCTTCAGCAGGCTCCTTGCCTTGCAGTGCACCTTTGGGTCCTGGAGGGTATCCCAGTGCTGTTACTTCTGCTCCCGGGCAGGGCATGTCCCAGCAGAACTAACATTTCAGTTCCTGAACAGCTTTTACTAATTGAGCTCTGCACATAAGTGTTTGGTTTTAAGGGATAATGTTGTGGCTTTTTACATTGTCTGCAAGTATGCAGAGCTGCTGTGCATTACCAGTGCTTCTCAAGAGACCTGTTAACTGCTTTTTAATATTTCAACCTCTGACCTGCGTGTTAATGTGTTGTTGTAATTGGAAAAGTCGCTCTCCCTTACTCAGCAGTTTTGCTCCACGTGTGTGTTCCAAGTCTTACTTGCTGACTTTATTGACACACATAATAAGTTTATTGCTTCTCCTCTTGCTGCATACTGTTATTGCCAAGTCCCAGGCATGCAATCTTCAGTCTTGATGGGAATGCACAAGCTAGAAAAGGACAAAGTCTGACTTCTTTTATCCAGGGCTGAGGTTGCAAAGTTGTCAGGTAACAAAATGAGGTGGGGGGGAATGCATCCTTTCAATAGAAAAAATGTTGATCCAGCCCAGCAGTCCTGTCAATACAAGTTGGCAGAGTGCTTTTTCTCAGTCTATCTCTCTTTGTTCCCCATCAGCATAACATCTGGCCATCCCTTACTTATTTAAAACTGGACTTGATTGTCTATTTTTTTCTACTTTCCACCTTTGTCCACAAAAGCCTGAACCAGAGTTCATAGAGTCATAGACTCATAGAATATCTCAAGTTGGAAGGGACCCATAAAGATCATCAAGTCCAACTCCCTGCTCCTTGCAGGACTCCCTAAAACTAAACCATATGACTAAGAGCATCATCCAGACGCTCCTTGAACTCTGACAGGCTTGGTGCCATGACCAATTCCCAGGGGAGCCTGTTCCAGTGACTGACCACCCTCTCAGTGAAGAGTTATTCCTTGTCCTACAATTAGGCCATATTAATTTCTGCTGAATCATGGCCAAAGGTAGCAAACTGTTTTAGAGCATTTGATTTTAACTTTAGGTTTAGGATGAGCAGTGTTGTCTTGAATAAAATGACATTAAAAAAAGGAAAGAATAGAAGAGTGGCTGTGAAAAGTTAGGATCAATGGCAAAAGTGGAGATTTCCTACCACCATACAGAAAACAGTAATTTGAAAAGCATGGGTTCAGTAAAAAAAAATTCGTTTGATATAAAAAGCTAGCACATCCCTAGACAAGCAACTTACTACTGTCTCACACTCCTTGCATTCATTAAGATCATTTTTATTTTCTTCTTTTTATGGTCCTTTTTAGGATGACCACAGATTTACTTCAACATCAGCTTAAGTCTTTCAGCAGAGTAGGGAGAATTGAGTTTTGGGAGTTGGGAGCTGATAGTAAGGCTAAAACTAGGACCTGGCCAGTGTTATGACAGTCTGGTCACCCCAAGGGCAAGGAGGACTGGTACGAAAGGGGCAGAGGTGGGGAAGGTCTTGCATAGCCATGTTTGTGGCTTGTGCTACTGCTTAGGAGAAACAAGCCATAAAGTAACAGCTTGTAGGGGGTTCAGCACCAGCAGAAGTTGCCACAAAACGTGCCTCAACAGCATGTCTACCTTTCCAGGACTCTATCAGAGACAAAAGTAGGGAGAAAACTGCCCAAGGCAGTTGTCTTCTCTGCCTACATCTAAAATCAGGCCCATCCTGCTATACAGGAAATAGTTGGAATCACAACAGGAATAAATCAGCGTATACCAACTGTCCTCATTGAACGCATTCATGCACAATTGCCTCTCCATCTCGTTTTGGGGGTTACATTCTGGGACTGACTCCCCAGCAGCTGTGTCCCAGGCTGTGATCTCTGTGATCACAGGGTGTGCTGGTTCATGAAACGTATCCAGCTGAGACAAACAAATTTGGTGGGTTTTTTTGACGGGTCAGATTTTAGCTATATCAGCTTCCTGAACTGACTTGCCACATGTTCACACTCAGTAGTACCAGCACTGGAAATGAATGGGAATGGACATTCAAGGGCAGGGGAAGGAGAGCTGGACCACATCATCTTCAGCTTACGTGAGCTTCAGCTATTACAAAACCAGAATGTAAGAGCTGTGGTTATGGGACAAGGCTTTGAGCAAGGCACACACCTGCATCACCATCTCCAAGTACGTTATCTGGCCGTGAATCTAGTCTGATGAATGTCATGCCTGAACATCAACTATTAGGGCAAGACGCAATTTTTAAGCAATTAATTTCATGCCATGCTTAGCTACAGTGGTAAGAACCACAAATAACTCTCCGGGTTTCATTTCCTCCGTGTGGTCATGGATTTTCCAGACGAGCTCAGCACCTTTGTCTGCAGCCCATTCAAGCAGTCCTAAAATCCCACAACAGGGATTGACTTTGTGAGCTCCCTCAAATTCAGCTTCCATTTGTACCAACATTGATTTGCTGTGTTGTTTGTAAACAGTGAGTACTCCAGCTCGCTTTGTCCACGCAAAAACGAGCAGCATAATCCCACAATACGAACAGACAAGTACTGCAGACTGAGTCATCATAGTACGGCTTCTCTTGTAAAAACATTGCCAACGTAGCCGAGTAGCCTGTGGGAGACAGCCATATTACCTTCTGACTGTACAGTTTTGACAAGGATAAAAGAAAATATTCTGATGTCCTGTAGGAATGTGGATGTCTTGGTCTCAGATGTGAAGGAGTGAAGTGTTAATCAGTCATTGCATTCCCTTAATGAGGAACTGCATTAACTGTGTCATTTGCTATTATTGCTTGAAGGGTTGGGGAACTATGTTACACTCATTCAGCTCAGATCCTGCGCATAGTGAATTTTCTATGCAAGTGCATACCTTACCATAAGGAATAAATCTGTTGGAAAAATGCTGTGATTGATTACAAGTGGTCTTGTTAACTAGAGACATTCCCAAATGGCAACATCTGCTTCTACAAACCATGAGAAATGGAAGTACCAGCAAAAACAATAATACCAAACTCAAAGCAGCAGGTGCTGACTTTGGAACAGTTGTCTTTTCATTTTTAGAATATGTTACTACTTTGCCAGCATTCTATAGGTATGCCAGGTGACTCGATTCTCCTTTTTTTTTCTTTTTTTTCTTTTTTTTGGTAAAGTGAAGTAACATGATACTTCTGAATGCAGATGAATAGAACAAGAAATATCTATATTTAATGTGAGGAAAATGTATTTAATAAAACTTAAGAACAAGTTAAAGTTCTGGTAGGTTTTTAAACAATGTATTTTTGTTACAGGAGCTATTTTTATTTTAACTATTTTTGTTAGCACAGCAAAAATAAAAAGGACAAACAAATATTTTCCTGTTATTCCAGATGCACCATTTGTCCTGCTCCAGCATAAAAAAGGATTATTTTAATCAGCCAAAGATGCAAGGTTTTGGATCTCGATCCAGCTCCCAGGGTATCAGATGGGTGTCTGTCTACTCCTGGTTCCAAACTGTTGTGCAGCAAAGAGGAACAGCACATTTCAGGCTTCTTTCTGCACCTGTGGAAAGCTGGGATTTGCTGCAAAGCCAGGTAGCACAGAAGTTAAATCATTTGGAGAGATCCTCTGCCGGGATGCTGGCTCAACCTGTGCCCCAACCCTGCTCTGGCACTGAGCAGAGGCTGCCACAGTCAGAGGGGGCATTTTCACCCTGCAGGGATGGGGCTGAGGGCAGCAGGCTCTGCCTGCGAGGAGGTCTGGCTACCACGTCCCCCTGAAGATTGAAAGCGATGGCTTGCTGCCAGGAGGAAAAGGCTGGAAAAAGCTGATGGCTTTGGGGGCAGTAGCTCATTGCCGGGTGAAGAGCACCGCTAAAATGCCCTGCTGGCTGCAGCCCATTGCAGGGTGGGGATGGCTGTGAGGGGAGGGATGATACTGGAGAGGGGCATTTTCCCCACTTCCCAGTACTGTGTTTCCAGTTAAGGGAAGTCGTCGTTAAGTAGCTAGATGTTTCATGTCTCTGGAAGTATCCTGGGGGTCGAGGAATACCTTGCCCTCTCCCCTTCTAGAGGGTGAGGATGCCCACACACACTTGGGCATGGCCACTCAGGGGACTCAGGTCCCTTTTGGGACCTTGTCATGTGTTTTTTGCCACCTTTTTTGCCCTACACCAGGCAGCAATCTCCGAGTACCTGTAAGCAACACACCATTATACATTGCTTCCCTGCCCCCCTCCCCCCTTCAAAAACATGATCCCATTCACTTCAGGAGAGGGTGCTGTGATCCCTTGATGGCTTCACGCTGACCCTGACAAAGGCATCAGATGTACCAACTGCCCGAATAACCTTGTGGATGTCCCTACAAGTAAGGGACTGGCCCATCCTACTGAGTCTTGAGTGCACCATAGGCAGGGGATGGTGTATGGTGAAAGACACGGTTTTACAGGACAGCGTAGTTTCAGCCAGGCAGGGGTGAACCCGTGCGCTTTCAGCACAAAGACAGGCAAAACGGTTGTTGGCTTCCCCTCTCCTTTACCTGCCGCAGAGTATAACCTAAAAAGTGGGAAACTGGATTTGAAGCCAAGCGTTGATCTTCAGGTACTGAGACCTGGGTGCCTAAGTGCCTTGATTGGGTTTTGTTTTCTCAGCGGTTAGCTGCCTTTATGAAATGATGCTCTAAACAAGGACAATTCACACTATCTATTTTTAGATATTTAACTTGGCATGCTCTGAACTGCTCCCAAGCTAAATAATGAAGGTGTCCTAATAGAAATGTTGTGCACTCAGAGGGAAAATTCATTAAGAAAAGAATCTCTTTAAAAATACCATAATACAATGCTGCACTGCAATGATGCAGGAAATCCTTACATTTACTGTATTACCAAACAAGCGGAAAGAGAAGCATAGACGAGGCTAAACCCATCTATTTGTTATCTTACATATCGTTTGGAAAAAGAAAAAAAAATGTTGCAGTTTGGGTATGTGTCATCTTGGAAGCTCTAAGCCTCAAGCATAGACAAGAAATATATATATAAGTTACAAACTGGGACCAATTCAGGTGTCATTTTCACTTTCTCTCGCTGGTCTGAAGATTAGCTGGCTAAGCAAAACACGTCTGTATCTCTGGGCAACAAAGCAGAATTTGGCTGTTCTTCAGGGCTGTGGGTGTTCGCTGTGGGTTTTACTGACATGTTCTTGTACGCTTTAAGGGGAAACTGTCTTAGTGTGGGATGGGCAGAAAGGGTTAAGAACCCACTGCTGTTGTGTGTGATAGTATTTTTTTCTCTATTTCATTTTCACTGTACAGCAAAATAGTTGTTCTGCTTTAGTTTGTTAATGAACTGAGCACTGCCATCTTGTGTTTTTTTCAGCAAGCGCAATTATTCTTTGAAATCCTTCAAAGGGATGAAATAAAAGGTATCCATGAAGATCTTGCCAGCGGATTACTTGCCACCTCCGTTACGATGCCTCTGTTTACATCTGTGATCTTTGGGTGTATGAACCTAAAAATGCAATGAATAAAGCTAAATTAAAAGTGTAAAATAATATTAAAAGCTGACCTGTATAGCTTTGATATATGTTCAGATTTGAACCTTTCTTCCTTTATTTTTTTCAGATGGAGATTTAACAGTATCATGTGAACCTCACAATCTGGGGCCTCTACGTTTCTCTGCACAATTCTGAGACCACTTTCATAGACCATGAGTTCAAAATCTAGTAATTATTTTTAAAGTTTGTTGACTCACGGGCTCATGGTGGAAGGGTGATTCTGTGAAGATATCCTGGACCCAAACCTAACAGCTCTTTCTGATGGGTATTAATTGAAGGGCTGTTCTTTGAACTCTGTTTTAGGCAACAGCTATGAGACAGCGTCATTTGAAACACTCCAAGGTGAAATCAGGAGCAACAAGATACTTCACTCTCAAGACTGCTTAGCATGGTTCTCCAGTACAGGGAGAGATGCTAATACAGCTTCCCTTTATGAAAATCATTTCAGTAAAACATAAATTTAAAAGGAGAGAAAGAAGGAAAACTGTCAGCTTTGCAGACTTCTGTTGTCTAATGAATTTAGAGAAATACTTAAGGAGAATTGTCAGGTTAAGAGGATCAAGGCATACCTGCACATCAGTGCTGTTAGAGAAGGCAAAGCACATTACAGAGTATCAAGTAAACCAACCATATGTACACATTAGAGTTTCTTTTCTCCAAGAGGCATTGGCAATGCAAGTATGTCTACAGTGATGTAGGTAAAAGTATGGCAAGAAAGAGTATTGGTGAGATCATAATTAAAGAGAAGCTTTAATATGAAAGCTTCAGCATATCATAATTAAAGAGAAGCTGGGTAATTCAGTAACATATCACAGAAATGCCCTTTAAACTGAAAAAAATACAGAACAACTGGGAACTTCAGCTGCCCTAAATGGCTTCGGTTTGGCATCATTAGCAGTGCCATCTTTAGCAAAGCCATCAAGGACAAATTTCTTATCTACTGCATTTTTTTGGCTTTGCAGTATATTAAGGGCCACCATGAGAGTAACCCAGCTGGAATACCATGGAAGGAAGTTTAAGAGTTTCCCCAGCCCACTGCAGCCACCGCTTGAAGCTGCCTGGATGAGCCCTGGGTTAGGACTGGCAAGAAGCAGAGTGCCACCCCGCACCTTGCAGCCCCCGGCCACTCCTCTCCAGCAGCTCAAGGGACAGCTTCATCCCCAAATCACTGGAAGCCAAGAAGCTGCCATACAGCCCACATTTCCATAGCAGTGAGACATGGTCTGAGGGCAATTCAAAATGGGGAGACAGAACCACCTCTGACTGGTGCTTCAGGTGATGTCTAGACTATCACAAGGCATCAAGGCCATTGGCTCAAAAACCTGCTCATTGCCCACAGCCTGGAATAGCAATGGTATTGTCCAAGACAACAACATTTCTTGCCTCTTGCCAGGAATAAAGTGTGTGTCACTTGATGACGAGGGACTTTTCCTCTGACTCAATGCCTGAGGTAAAAGCTTCAGTGACCAAAGTCCCCCGCTTACAATCCCTCAATCCAAGAACGGTGCCCTCACACCTGCCCTCCACCATTGTTAGGGCTGTGCTTAGGCTTGTGGTGAATGCTACAGATCCCAAACCAGCTCTATAGGCCATCTCCAAGGAGAAGACACTCAGCCTTTAGCCAAAAAGTAGGAAGATGGAGGGAGCTCCCCATGTCCACCAAGCAATCCTGCTCCCAAAGTCTCTGGAGATAGAGAAGATGCATATGGCTGCATGGTTGAGTTATACGTATATATTTTTTTTTTTAAATATATATACATTGCAAGCAAATCAGCCCTGAAAAAAATTGCTATGGGGCTTTAGCATAAATGTGCAATGCCTGCGGGCTTCCGCTGCAATGTGAATGTGTGCAACTGCCCACCCTGTGGACATACACAGGACTCTCCAGTTGGGGATGTGCTCATTGCACAAGTTCTTGGAAGCAACGTAAAATAGCACACTGACATGACCACAGGACGACTGCTTCTCCTCCGTTGGCCCTCCAGTTCTTCCCGCTGCCCCAGAAACCCCCCATGACTGGTGAGAACAATTTACATGATGCACATGCTAGTGTATAGGTATCAAGACATATGGAGGGGGGTGGTATTTAATATGGCAACAGATTGGTTATATGGCCATTAATTAGTCTTGGTGCTCTTTAAAGCCTTATTTCTCCATCTGTAAAATGGGCTTAATGGTAGCGTGGGTTTTTTTCAAAGAACATTGAAAGCCACAGCTTAGAAGTACTGCATGTAACAGCTAAAAACTATTAACTGTCTCTTCATGGCTCTGGTCAACAAAACGGAAATAAATTGCTTAGCTAGAAAGGATTACGAATAGTTTTATTAATGTTTGCAAAGCACTTAGAAGCCCTAACATGGACAGTGAAAACAAATATTGTATAAACATGCTATTATTAAATGACCGCTCTACTCTGGGAAATGGCATGGGAGTGGTTTTTCCATATTTGTTGTGACTCAGTGATTCCAGGTAAAACGCATTCATTTCACAAGTTAAAAAAAGAGAGTACTCTTAACTGTCAGCTCTGTCAACACATCTGAGGAGTCGAAAGCCAAGCCATGTTTTGCCTGCCTTGCTGATTAACACCAGCAGCGGCAATGTTACAGGCCAAATGCTCCTTGCCATTGCTTTCCATCCTGTTCCACAGGATTTCACGTGAGGACGTGAATACTCTGCCTGCAGATGAAGGGCTGAGACGCTGTCAGTCATCGCTTATTTAACAGTGCTATTGATGACCACTGAATCCAAGAGCCTCCAGCTCTCCCTCCCCATTCGGTGCTGTTTTAGCAGAGTTTCTACATGTTAAAACCATTAAACATTTCTTTTGATTAATAAAGGCAACAATGACTAAATTCACATCGAGAATAGGTAGGTTGGGTAAAAAGTGCCGTTTTCACATAGTCACTCTAAAGAATGCAATTTGAGGTATTTTATTACACAATTATTATTTGTCAAAATACCGAAAACTATTCATCTTCTCCCTGCCCTAACAACCCGTCAAAACGTCACTTCTTTTTCAATGTGGCTTCTAACCACTGATATTTAGCACAGATAATTATGCCTTTTCAAATGTAAAGTAGTTAAGTTTTGTAAAGCATGATGCATGAGGCAGTTTTACCAGCTGTTTTCCCAAGTCTGAATTTCTGAGCTGGACTGATACATTGTGATCCTGATGCATGACTTCTGGTGGTTTCGTGAAAAGCATCGGGAGGGGAAAACATTGTTGTATTGTATTTCTACTGTGTTTGGATTATGGCCCATGTGGGCTCCAACACCCCCAGAAGCAAGCTGAAGCTGGCCTTGTGGCCATCGACACTGCTCTGAATATGGCTTATGGAAAAGTTCCATTTAGTTTTACACTTGCAATAACATTATGCTTTGCATGTTATTTTTTGTTAGCTGAAAAGCATATGTTTTGACTTTTCCCATCAACGTAGGAGCAATGGCTTGTATTTTAAGTCATGAGACAGAAAAGAAATAACAAAGTCAAGGCTTTCTTTCCAAACTGCACCTACGCAACAATTTTATAAGAATTTTTGCTAATTTGCATAATGGCTTTTTGCTATTTTTTAATCAATTTTGCTAATTATCATCACTCAATTTTTGCACAGACTTAACGATTTGCAAGGACATTTTCAAAACATAGAAGAAAATTTTCTCTACCAGAGTATTTAATTCTGCAACTTTAGCCAAAAAGTCCTGACATACATAAAATGCATCAAACATACTACCTTCTTCCCTGGTCCATAGAAAATCTAATAAAATCAAGTGGCACGGAAAACTTTTTTGCAAGGTGTTCTGACACCAGAAGACTGGATTTCATCATTCATGTGGATTGATTGCAGCTAGTTGATTACCTATGAATTCATTACAACTAACTCATGTCAGATTTTACATTAGTGGCCAACAGCCATCACTCTTCAGAGCTTGCCAGCTGATGCACAACAAGCAGAAATTTACTTTGATGAGATCATCTGTGAAGTGAAAACCTACTCAAGCTAGTAAAGGTATAAAGACCTGGCGCTGGGCATAAATGCTATCTTGTTATTTGCTGGACTTCAGATACTGTCCATCCAATAAGGGTTAAAAAAATCAAAAATGTACTGTTTTTCTAATACCAACATTGCAGTTTTTGAAAAATGATCATTCTAAAATTGAATAGCTGTAGATTTTACTAGCAGACCCATCCGCAACTCATCTCTCATTACACTGATTTCTATTATGATTATAAAAGCAAGCTCCTCCATGATGCTGAAACATAAATAAATCATGGTAAAATGATACCAAAACCCACAAGATTTCTAATGGACCCAATTCTGGAAGTATAATTATTTGACAGTGAAGTAAACTCTGTTGATGTGAAGGGAAGGACTTTTAAGCACGAACTGACTAGCGTGATTCAGTTTGATTTAGTTAATAAGAACCGCAACTTAAAAAAAAAAAAAATCCCCTAAACTAATGCTTATGTACTGATACAGGCTAGGACCCAGCCTGCCTTTTTGAAACCATATTGGATGACAGCTCAATCTTCTGAGTGTCTCCAGAGGCATTTTCCTCTCCCTGGTGACTATAGAGGGAATTTAAAAACCCTGTTAGGAAGGAATACTTCATCAAGCATGTCAAATTTAGGTGCCTGCTAAGCTGGACAGTACAGATCCCACTGTAAATATACAAAACGGCCATTAAAAAGCTGTTTGCTCATGTAAATTTACTCTCTGGGTGCTGAGCTGAGGAGTAAGCATGCCCACCTGAAAGCTGGCCCTGGTGGCCCTCATAGCTTGTGTGAGATGCTCTCTATATCTTAGGGAGCGAAGCCCCTGCCAGATGACACCCTTGCGCTGGGGGACTGGCCCCATCTCAAAGCTGGCAGTTTCATAACATGGATTTACGTGTGGTGAGAAGATGGTTATGTGTCAGAATGAGAACACCGTGTCGGTGAACTCTGCCTTTTATTTTGTGGGATGGGGAATTCACCCCTGCTGGTTATTGCAGGCAAGGCAAGAATTAAATTATCTGTGGGGACAATCCAGCTCACAGCAGGGACCACAGCTATAGCCGGCCGCCTCTGAGAGCATAGGAGCATGGGCACGTATAATCATCCATGTCCCTTGGATTGAGCTGACATCAGCTTAGGCTCACAAGTGGACTTGGTGCCTGATGTGCAGGCAAGTCAGTTCAGGAATCATTAATTGGTCTTCTCCGAAATTATCAGTGAAGATATTGAAGGTATTGAAGATGCCTTCACATTCAAGCAGAGCAGACACTGAAATACTGATATTGAAAAAGACAGAGCACTGCTTTTACCTAGCAGCAAGAAACTTTTCTTGGAGAAACCATCCATTCGCAAAACGATGTACACTGGCAGTTATACTCCCCAGTTAGTATTCTTGATTTTTGTTCACAGGCTGCATATAGATAACATCTCCATCTTAGTGACACACCATACTACACGCAGAAGAGTCAGACACAGCGGTGATTATCTTGTGGACAATCCCTCGTTTCTCTTGGAAGCGTTTCAGGGATGAAGTAACAGTAACCACACTGAAAAAAAGTCAAACAAACAGTACAGTATTATGGCAACTGATTACATCTTGTTCAAAAAACATTAAGGGTTCTGCTCTGTCTTCTTCTTTTTCTTTTTTTTAACTTGCACATATATTTTTCCCCAATCCCTGCCCCCACCCCAATCTTCCTGCTGGGATTCGTGTACAAAGAAAAATAGCTAAATTAACTGCACAGTACTGTTCCCAGAGGAGATCCAAACTATAGGATACAGACTGGTTTCAAGGCTGCTAGTCAAGTAGTGCATTTGACTGTGAAATTAAATATGGCCCTGGGGATTCCTTTTGTGGTCACATAGAGGAGTAGGGTAAATTTCAATATACAATACATAGCGTTCACAGCAGGATGATCACAAAGTTGGTAGTTTACGCAAATTAAGGGTCATCCAAGTAAAAAAAAGATTGTCATAATCGTGCAGTGATCATTTATCACTCCCGTAGCTTTGCAGATTGTTTTCGCTTCCTAATTTTTGTTTATCGTGACAATACGCAAGGGGGAAAAACAAAGCCTTTTAGGGAACACCAAAAATTAAATTGTACCAAGAATGAAATCATGCTTGGAAATAGCCAAGCAAATATTAAAACCAAAGCTAGCTACCATGTACTACTACATATTATCTGGCCTCAAGTACACATTTGCTTCCAAACTCCTGGAATTTATACACATATGCATAAATAAGCATTTACCCTAAAACTATTATTTGGGATGGGAAAGAAAAAGCTCTATTTTAGAATACATCATGAAGGATGCACTTCTGGAAGCTACATTTCTTTAAAGTCAGGACAGTCCTTGTTAAATGCTTCCACTGATTGCAAGGCAGTATGGATATGAAGCAAGAGTCCATTTTTTTAACCAAGTAAATCAAACAGGAAAGCAAATAGAGCTAAACTATGTTGGAAACCATAAGGTCTGGGATGACTGACTGTGAAACACCAGTGTCACAAGTTGGCACTGAATTACACCACGTGTCAACTGTGCTAGCTTCAGTTTCTGGAAGGGGTGAAGGTATGGTTTTATGGCAGGAGTACTGCCTAAACTCCAGCTGATGTGTGCACAGCTCATGGTATCCAAGTCTAGACTCAGAAGCAGACACAGCCTCCTACCCACATGGGCTGAAAAAAAGTCATTTGAACCACTGCCACGGGGGTGACCAGCCACCACCAGCTTCCACCCATCTGATAGTGCTCAGGCATCGCCAGATCAAGTCAGAGCTTGTATCCTCACTCCTATTATGAAGCGTAATGAAAAGGAAAAGGAAGGAGAAAGGGAAGGGGAAGGGGAAGGGGGAAGAGGAAGAGGGAAAAGGGAAAAGGGAAAAGGGAGAAAGAAGAGAAGAGACAAGACAAGACGAGAAAGAAAAGAGAAAAATTAAAAATAGCTACAGTTTTAGTTAATCACTTCTGAATGTCACCAACTTGAAAAAAATAATAAATTATTTGAATGATTTCTGTCATCTATGTATAAATCAAATTTCACTTAGAGCAGCAGATTTCTGTATTACTAATATTTTGCTACAGGGCTGGCCACTAAACCAAGGGCTGCTTTCCAATAGACCCCTCACTGCCACAAATTGCACAACAACACAAGCAAACATAAATAATGCATCTGGAAATACATGACATATTTAAAACCTGCAATCAAAGAGAGCACAACGGGGAGCCAAGAACACTGGTACAGGCTCTACGGCATTTATATAGCATGGACCCTTTGCCCCCGAATACAATCTGCTCGGTACATGCTGGAAAACCTCACGGGGCCAGCACTTCGTTCCTGATTGTCCTCGGCAGGGCTCCAGGTTTAACCATGCTGGCTTCAGCCAGAGAGATGACTGAGGGAATGAGGGAAGGTGGATAAATTCATCCATTGGTCTGAAGGCCAAAAACATTTGCTGGAGTCATGGAGTTGTTGGTTGGCTGAGTTCACATAAAGGAAGCCCCGCTGGGAGTCGGTACCCAGCTCTTTCGAGTTTTGAGGGTTGTCCTCAAAGACCACAGCGTTTTGCTACCTAGGGGCAGCAGAATGTCAAACCAACCAAGAAATCCTTCAGCCTATTAGCGCAGCATGACACAGCCAAAATGCTCTTTGTGAATATCAAATAGGTATTAAAATCTGGATTTTTTTTTAAGAAATCCTTGAGGCTGCACACAGCCCAAAAGCTGAGCTCACTCCACTAAATTAAAGGTTTCAAATGTGCAAAGATTTGTAGTGCATCCATTTGGGGAGATGTGAATGTGGGTACCAAAGTGATGGGCAGCAGTACAAGTGCTGAAGATGGATGAAATGTAGCATCTTTTGTGTTTGAGTAACAGGACCCAAAAAGATTGAAAATCTGGATTAAAAAGGAGGATAGTTCCTGGGTTAGGCAATAGTAAGAGGCAGTTTCTTAGCCCTGACGCTTGCTAAGTATTTGATGTGGTGATATTTGGTAACAGTATGATGCCAGATTCATTCGTGTGATTCGTTTCATCAGCTTTGGAAATGATGGGTGTTACTGAAATAATCTGCTGGTCCACAACATTCTGGATTAAATAAATCTTAGAAACACCTTAATTTTTGGCTCCTAGATAAGCTTAATCTTAAAAAGCAATAGGTTAAACAAGTAAATTAATAATCCAAAAGCTACAGACTGTGACCCTGTACCAAACTTTACAACTGAATTTAGCCTCTCTCTCTCTGATGACTAAGGAGTTGCAATAAGTGTTGTCCTTGTGGTATAAGTACAATTTCCTAGCAGTCTGCTGTATCTGAGTCATCACAAACACTAGGCAATAGAGGAATAAAACCTCTCTCCCTTCATTTTGTGCTTCTCATATTTGAGCAGGAGGCACAGAACATTTTAGAGACCATTCCCTGGTTCAAAGCCCATTGAAATCAGTGGGAGTCTTTCTGCTGAATTACTTAGTTTTGGACCAGACCCACCACTCTTTAGTACATTAAACAGTGAAGTTTAAAAGGTGCCTCCTTCCATTACTAGTCTAAAAGCATAGAGATGTTTTCTTATGGTTATCTTTATAGTTGGAAGTTGGGAATCCCATTAACCTGGTCACTATGGGAAATACATATGTAGGTATGAGGTAAGAGCCTGATCCTCTAAAAATATTGTCACGTGTTCAACTGAAAGCTCTATCTTTGGCACGCATACAGATGTTGTAGCCTTTAAACGCAGGCAGGAGTTAATGTACATTTTAGGTGTGCATCCTAGAATCTATCAAAGAGTAACACCACGCTATAGCATGTCTAATTGACTGAGTTATATCCTTTACTAGTTGGTTTATTAGTTATGGATCACAAGTCATAGAAACGTCAAAACTATTGGAGTTTTTCTGGGCTTTGCATTTGACTAGCTGTGAAGCACTTGGAAATCTTCAATGTATCTTGTCATTCAAACTTGAGCCCCTAAATGAAGAGACTGAAATGCAGGAGCTCAGAGTTATGGAGTATCATCAAACACACACCACCTCCCTGTGCCTGGATTTCCACTTCTATAGAACTGGGACCACTTCTTAGTGCGACAGAAATAAAAGTTCTGTTAAGTGTTCTGTGAGATTTTTCAAACGTTTTTACAGAAAATTTTTTATGATTAAAAGATACAACTTTTTTTCATATCTTAGATTAAAGATCAGAATTGAGTAGAAGATTATTTTTGTTCACATACATGTATTCTCATCAAAACTTCACCCTCCTGCTACGACATAGGCAGCTATACTGAGTCGCCCAGAGTTTTAGAAGAACAGTTATGAATTCTTATTATGCATTTATTTAATGAGGGAGGGAGAAGATAGGAAATATGATCTGTCTTTTGTAAATTTACTATTTGGCTAACAAATATATGGAGAAACAATCCTATTTTAGTAAGCTCCTGGCTAAATATTTAAACAATGAGATATTAATTCAACAGCAATTTTTAAATTACTATCCATCTTATTTCTGTAAAATGTCTCATAAGAATTATAGTGTTGAATCCTGAAATATTTATTGAAGCAACACTATGTTTTGCCTGGGTAACAACTCAGTAATGACTTCAGCATATAATTCATATTATTTAAGTCATATGCAGCATCCATATTTTAAGCAGTAAGTCAGCTCCTTCAAATTGTATCAACACTGTGTTGTATAACCTTGTGGCAGGAATAGAAGCAGCTTTTGTTTGAAGCTACTATTTAAATTTTCACCAGAGAAAGAGAGAGTAGTAATTTATCCATGGAAATAAGATGTTTCTGAATATTACAAAATAACCATTATTTATGGTTAACTGCATCCAGAACCTTTTCTAAACTTGATGTGAACTTCTACAGTTCTTCCAAAGAATGTTTTTAGTCAATCTTGTATGACATCCACAGCCATAATCTGGGGAAAGTAGAGTAACTGGATACCAGTATTTAGTACCAGTAGGATGTACTCTGTCTCTTACTATTTATCAATTGTGCTTATAATGCCCAAGTAACCAATGAGTACAATGAAGACACTGATTGCATTCTTGAGAAACGAGCCTTTTAAATTGTAACACCAAACTGCTGAGCTTACAGGCAGCCAGATAAAGAATCGAATGAAGATTAAAGAAGAGCTTTATTATATTGTGATGTACAACGTGATGTAAGAAACTCTGTGCAAGTCAAAAACATGAAATAGTTACTATCAACATTGCTTTTTCACAGGTTGAAAGAAAATAGACTGCATCTTTGTTCTGACAAAAACAAAGTAAAAATCTTATTTAGTCCAGGATGAGAATTTAAACACAAATGAACTGATTCTTAGGTCTGTGAAGATCTGTGGAGGCACTACTCATGACATTCCCCTCTGTTAACAGAAATAGACACATTATTTTGACTGTGTGCTTGTGTGTCATTTTCCTGGGCCTAGATTAAAAAAATAAATCCAGATGCTCTTGAGAGTTAAGTCATAGATACAAGGAAAGATAATATTCCTGAAAAAAAAACCCCAGGGGGTTACATCAGGCTTTCATTTTTAACATGACCATGATTTCATCACTGTGTGGTTGGCTAGACAGATCACTAACATTTTTGGTAATTAACACTGTTTTTGTCACTTCGTGAAATTGTTTGCAAATCTATATTTACATAATTGCTTCTCCAAACTGCAACAGAATCTGGCAGAGGTATGCGTCATGGAACAAGCTGTTTTTAGACCCACTCGTTGTCTAACCTCTCTGATTGTAGAAACATACGAGGTTTTACCTTCATCATCTTAATTAGCTGGCCCATGTTGTGTTGGGTTTTTTTACAAGCTTGAAAACAATTAGCTTCTGTTTCCTGGTAACCAATCTTTAACTTTAGAACTGACACACACATTGCAAAAGAGATTTCATTCTGAGCTGCAAAATAACATTCATCCGGATATTTATCTGTTTTCTACACTTGCTCATAACAGTAAACCTGTATCTATGTAATGTCAACGGACCAAGCCAATACCTCCAATCCTGGCCCTACTGCAATCTGCCTGCGGGGCATTAAATTGGGTGCTCAGCTTTACTCTTACTTGAACAAAGACTGCATTTTTATTCAAAGAGATACACTCAGCAGTGAGGCACCACATATTTATGGCATTGAGCTTCAGCCCTCTCATGGCCTGGAGAAAAGTGCTCTGAAGTCCTGGACCCCATGGTGAGACTGCCGACACAGAAAATACAGCCTTTGAAAAATCAGAGTTATCTTGTCTAGGAAATTGCCTGTAGAGTCTCCGATTATGGATGTGAGTTTTTCATGTTTCCATTTGAAAATCTATTGTGAATGTTGAAATCATGTTCTTCTTTCAGCCCTAATGCTTTCTTTAAAGCAGCTATAGAAAGGAAATTTGAGTCTGTGCCTACTGCTTTCTATGTGAACAGAATATTAAACTGAGAGAGAATAGGGACCCCAGAAAAAAAAAAGGCTTTGTAAGAAGGAAAAAAATAAACATGCTTTCAGTCTTTCTATTGGTAACAGTCATACAGCACCAAACTTAACCCACCCTCGTGAGCTGTCATTGATGGGTCTGTCATGTTTCTAATCATATCTCAGTCTCTCACAAAGCCCTGGCACTCTTTCCACCACCACTAACACAAGATACATTAAGCCCTGTAGCGGATTATTGAATTTTGGTTTCTGCTTCTTTTTACGGCAGGTTGCCATAGATGTACCTTTACCTAAGACAGCTTTTAAAGCATGGAAAGAAAAGCTCCGACTTTTCAGAGCAAAGCAAGATGTTTACAGGTGTTCCTGTGCCGTAAGAGCTCATCCTCCCTTCCCCATCACCCTTACATGTCTTTTTCCAGCACTCCTGGCATGTCTGAAGTGACCACAGATTATCAGACCCTGTTTGCTCTGCTCCTCCCATCATGTGGAAAATCATTGTCCTGGTTTCGGCTGGGATAGAGTTAATTATTTTCTCCTTAGTAGCTGGTACAGTGCTGGGTTTTGGATTTAGTGTAAAAATAATGTTGGTAACACCTTGATGTTTTAGTTGTTGCTAAGAAGCACTTATTCTAAGTTAAGGATTTTTCAGTTTCCCATGCTCTGCCAGCAAGCAGGTGTGCAAGAAGCTGGGAGGGAGCATAGCCGGGGCAGCTGACCCGAACTAGCCAAAAGGATATTCCATACCATAGAACGTCATGCCCAGTATATAAATGGGGGGGAATTGGCTGGGAGGGGCGGATCGCTGCTCGGGCATCGGTCAGCGGGTGGTGAGCAATTGTGTTGTGCATCACTTGTATTTTCTTGGGGTTTATTTCTCTTTTTTTTGGTTATATTCCTTTTCATTACTATTATTACTATATTTTTATTATTATTAGTTAGTATTATATTTTAGTTTAGTTTAGTTATTAAGCTGCTCTTATCTCAATCCACAAGTTTTACTTTTTTTCCCACTTCTCCTCCCCATCCCACTGGGAGTGGGGAGGAGGGAGCAGCTGCATGGTGCTTAGTTGCTGGCTGGGGTTAAACCACGACAATCATATAGGATGCGACTGGGGCATACAGCAGAGCAGGAAGCATATGAGTAGTTGTCACATTGCCATTAAACATTTTCTCCATCTCCAGCTGCAGGAGCCCCAGATGAAAGGCTGTTGAGGGGGTAAACTCCACATCTGTTTATTTGTCCAATGTGTTCACTTATGTCAGATGTTCGGAGAGCTTTCTCAAACCACTTAAGCAATGGTCAGCCTGCTTCCCGAAACCAGTCCCATGGCCGGTACTGATGCAGACATGTATCAGAAAATTGTTTTAAAACAACAAACTGAGTAAATAATCATGGTTCAGTACATATTACACAGCAACTTCTCTTTGAAGCCTTATCAATCCTCCACTGTCTTTTTCTCTCTGGATTTATCTGGAAGGGAAAGGTGTGAGGAGGCAGTAAGGCCAAGGAGAGGGTCTTCTATTTTGAGGGACATGAATCGCCAATTTATGGAGCCTCTAATAAATGTGCATCAGGTAAAAAAATTTTTAGCTTCCTCTTTGTAGTTGGTCACACTAAATTCCTGACTGTACTAACAGATACACTTCACATGGAAAATGGAGATTAAAAAAAAAAGAAGCCAACACAAGACTAAGAAGAAGAAACACGATTAGAAGGCATCCGTAAATGGGAATTATCACTAAAGGCTCAAGTCTGTTGCCCACGCATAGATATTTAGAGGCACTTGAGGTTCCCTGCAGTATCCTGCCTGGACTCCATCTCGTGACCCACAGCTCTCCCGTAGGCTTTGCGTCCTACCCCTCAGCCCCGCTCGAATGTCTCAGACACCGCAGGGCATCTATGTTTAGGCAGCCGAATCCCTAAGCCACAAGCGTTTGATATTCAGGTCCAGACTGTAGACACCTAAATATACTTTCTAAATGTGAGTGTCTTCATGCGATCCAGGTGTCTGAGCTCCCATTATAGCTGGTGGAGACTCGTCAATATGGGCAGAGGAGTCTGGAGAGTTATTCTTCTCTCCCTAAAACAGACACCCACGTCTGGCCAGCTGAGCAGCCCTCTGACTGCACGGATGGGGCTGCCTAGCTTGCTTTTACCCTACCCGCAGCTTGGCTCATGGCTGGGAGGTCAATGCTTAGACCCTGGATGTAAGTGTCTACAGCCAAGAACTGAATCCCACCTTGAAAACCCAATCAGTTGTTGCGAGTAGCTGTTAATGAGAAGGAAGGTTTCAGGCTGAAACCTTTAGTCCGCACAGTTTCAGACTTTTCTGAAGTTCAGCGACATTGGTTTTGATGAGTTGAGCCATTCAGGAGGTCTCTGCAACTATTGCCTGACAGCTGCACACTTGGGTGGCTTTGCAATATGCCATAGAAATGGAGGCGAAGGGGCTGTGATGGCATGAGGTGCCCATAAATATGTATGTCCTCTGCTGAAAGACCCTCAAGTCAAACATGGCAAGGCCAACACAGAGGAAGCACCCTGTACAACATGGTGGTACAACAGCTCCAGGGGTCTTTGCTTCAGCTGCCATTAACAGAGGATTACAGACCTGGCAGTGGATATTAAAAGTATTCTTTTAATCCACACAGAGAGAAAAACTGCTCAAACATGTTTTCCATTCAATGAATCCGTTTTCCAGGGTTCCTCAAAGGCATTGCTGCTTTTTTTGGCACTCCAGCAATCTAGTGCAATGCTTCATTTCTGCAGGGTCCCTGTGAAAAGCTGTATTAGCTCTATTAATACTACCACTAAAATCCTTGAGGGAGATTTAACGAGTTACAAAAGCGAACTGTTACTGCATGTTTGCATATAGCACCCCTTCCATAGGACCAGATAAGCTTTCTCATCACTAACCTCCTACTGCTCTATGCCTAAGAGGCTAATTTTTTAGAATCTGAGATACATTAAAAAAACAGAAGTTGAAGTACTAGCCCATAACCGAAAGTGGAAAATGTTTACCACTAACTGAAAGTAAATTCAAAACCATTTTCCGTGCTCCCACTTGCAGGACAAGTTCTCCAAGGAGCAGCAAGTGGCACTGGCAGCAACTGAACAGGACAAAAACGGGGGAAGAAAAAGAAAACATTCCCTACTGTCCCTCCTCTGCCGTACAGTGTGAAGGCTCACAGTATTGGGTGCTAAAAGATGGTCAGTGCCTACCATTAAGCGTGCAAAGAGAAGAAACATGGTAAGTAGCTTGGGAGAATGTTTTTTTCCTTGTTTTACTTACTAGTTTATATGGTTTATATGTCAATGTAGCTACTTGAAACTAGTGTGAATACTAACATTCAACACCTGCATATGGACAATAAAATAAATAAAACAATTGCAGAAAAGCTTCTGCAAATCCTCTGAAATTCCATTACTCCACCAATCCAAGCAAAAACCCTGTCAATATCCAAGAAACAAAAAAAACGAGGGGGGTTGCATTTTCTCCCTGTATACATACTTTAGAGATTTCTTAGGTACCCGTTCTTGTAGGTTTTGCCTTTCTTTACTGTGACAGACTTTTGCCTTGTGAATCCTTTCCTCTCTTCTGGTAAATTGAATACACTTTTCACCTAATTTGACAATATTCCCAATGCCTATTTACTTAATCTGTTTTTATTTTCTCTTTTTTTTTTTTTAATTAATGTAACTTTAAATTGAAAGTTTGCAAACATTGTTTTATAATGGGGAAAGGAAATTTTGGGGGTTTTCTGCTGCATTGGGACATACCTTAAACTTCACATTTGAAAATACAACACCCACAGGAGAACATAGCTAAAAATGAAGACTTGAAGAAGCCAATAGAAAATAGTATGCAGGCTGGACTAGGGCTACTATGGCAGTCTGGTAGGCTCTAAATCTGTTTACAAACAGTTATTGTGATTAACACTTTTACTATGAAACCTCTTCTCTAATGTACTCAGAAAAATGTGAATACAAATAAGGGGACAAATGCCCCCCAAATCAAATTCAGAATATGATTCAACCAAATCTTTGGGGACACATTTTTTTGATGTGCATTCAACTCTCTTCAAAACTGTGTCCGCATACAGAGAGTCCCACAGCCACTGGATGAGTTGGTTTGGCTTTTATTTCCTATAATAGGTGATCTCGACTATTAGATTATTTTAACTATGGATTATTTTAAGGATTATTTTCAACTATGCCTGTATTAAGATGACCTTTTTGCCCTGAGCAGAGTATTGCCAATGGAGGTGACTCGGGCACCGGCGGAGAACTAGCCTGTACAACGATGTCAGTGCAGTGCTGGAGTGCCTCAGTACTGGGTAGCACACGGGTACAGCGGAGGGTAAGTCGCTGCAGAAAGGCTGTAGAAAATTTTTTTCTGTACCCTAGTTTCAAGTAGCACATGTAAAAGCATCAAACTTTAGGAGTACCTGTACTATGACAGTGCTTTGACTTTCAATTTATCAGGCTGGAATCACAGATGGGACACCAACTTTTACCACCGGTCACTGAGAGAGTGCAAAACTAAGTTCTGAATTAGATTTTAGTAGCAAATCCCATTTTTTATCTCCCTAGGCTGAAGTGTCCAAAGTACAATTCTGGTCTTGCTCAGAGTCCAGGGGAGTGGCTCATACACTTTAAGCCGATTCATATTCTGTGTTTGGTCGGTACTGAAGCACTCAGCAATTTTTAGAGTGAAGCCCCCACTGAAAAAAAGTATATGATAGTATATAACATTGAATACCTGGGTAATAAATAGTTATTTTGATACTGCATTTCTTTTAGTGTAAGGTTTCCAGAACTGCCTGTTTCAGTATTTGTTCTGAATACCAGACACAGCGTTCAGCCAGGCAGACACTGATGCATTAGTATTAAACTGAAAAGATGAATGTCCACTCCACGTATTTCATTTCTTCTGTTTCACCTCTCTGCACATGCTTCCTGAATGTACACTGTGGATTTCTGACATGTCTTTCCAAAATCCCAAAAGACAGCTAGATGTGGCTATGCCATGGGATACTGGCTTCTTTCCTATCAATAGAGAGGCCTCTCATTCTTCCTAGGGAATACCGATAACTATCTATCATCTCAAAGAAATAATTTTTTTAGTCATCCTTAATGATATCAGAGGAACCAGAGGGTGAGCAGGAAAGGCTTTCTAAGGAAACAGGATTTGAGTAGTCTCAGCAAAGTTTTACACATTGTTTAAAAATATGTCTTTTTACATTTAAAAAAAAAAAAAGAAAAATCATTCAAAGCACCTCCGCTAATAGTTTGCTGCCTGGTTTGAGGCAGTTTAAACTTAAGGTGTGGCAAGCTCTGGAAACTTACTGTGACTCACTGAGTAATAACCAGCTACAACATAAAACATCAGCCTACACACAATTTTCCAACCTCATTCTGTAAATCTTTCACTTGAAAAGAAAAATAAAACAATTATCTCATTTAGTCTGTTTTTAATCTTCATGACAAAAAGTAATATACTTAAGGAATATTATTGTTTCTTGAAAACATAGTAAGATATTAAAGAAAATTGCAAACATGTCCTTGAAAAGCTTATTTGAAAATCTACCATCCATTTCTTCATCTAAAATTTATTTTAAAGTGAAGCACAACTTCTATGATATAATATGCAAGTATCTACAGCACAGAAAAAGAAACTTGCAATATCTATGGCATTATTATTATTGGCAAAAGAGCAAGAATAGGACACACAGATTTCTAAAATAAAAAAAGAAACACAAAAAATGTATATTTTCTTTATCCTTCCAGACAGGGTAAGGGTTATATTAACTGCCCCCTCCCCCCATATGAATAATCTTTGTTCACAGAAATATTCCAAATGACTCCAGACACAGGACCAAATGAAGAATTCTGTGAGTGCTCGATGGCCTCACCTCACTAAGTTTGAGGAGTGAGAAGGTGGAAGAGACAGGGGAAAGGCAGTATCTCACCCCAAAATGGAGTCAGGATGTGGCTGAATGCACACCTGGATCTGGGAACTGCAAAGTGCTCCTAGAGTCTCTGTTCAAGACTAAGTGTCTACATACATAGACACATAAAATCCATACACCCTCAAGTGAGTATGGCTCCTAAGGCCACCCACAGCTACAAGTATTTTCCATTTACCAGAATGCAATCAGGCAGCTACAACCTTCAGGATACAACCTTCTCTCCTGCACCTGCTCCAAATGCCTTTGCCAAGAAAGATAAGGTTGTTCAAAGGTAAGGGAAGATGGGTCTGGTGGGGAACATCTCCGTAGTGGAGGGACTGTGGTGGATTGACCCTGGCTGGATGCCAGGTGCCCACCCAAGCCGCTCTATCACTCCCCCTCCTCAGCTGGACAGGGGAGAGAAAATATAATGAAAGGCTCGTGGGTTGAGATAAGGACAGGGAGATCACTCACCAATTACCGTCACAGGCAAAACAGACTCGACTTGGGGAAATTAATTTAATTTATTACCAATCAAATCAGAGTAGGGTAATGAGAAAATAAAACCAGCTCTTAAAACACCTTCCCCCCACCCCTCCCTTCTTCCCAGGCTTAACTTTACTCCTGAATTCTCTACCCCCTCCTCCCCAGTGGCACAGGGGGACGAGGAATGGGGGTTGCAGTCAGTTTATCACATGTTGTTTCTGCTGCTCCTTCCTCCTCAGGGGGAGGACTCCTCACACTCTTCCCCTGCTCCAGCGTGGGGTCCCTCCCATGGAAGACAGTTCTTCCCGAACTGCTCCATCATGGGTCCTTTCCACAGGAACAGACTGCTCCAGTGTGGGCTTCCCACAGGGTCACAGCCTCCTTCGGGCACATTCACCTGCTCCAGTGTGGGGTCCTCCATGGGCTGCAGGTGGATATCTGCTCCACCGTGGACCTCCATGGGCTGCAGGGGGACAGCCTGCCTCACCATGGTCTTCCCCATAGGCTCAGGGGAATCTCTGCTCCGGCGCCTGGAGCACCTCCTCCCCCTCCTTCTTCACTGAGCTTGGTGTCTGCGGAGTTGTTCCTCTCACATATTCTCATTCCTCTCTTCAGCTGCAGTAGTGCAGTTTTCTTTTCCCCCTTCTTAAATACGTTATCCCAGAGGTGCTACCACCATCGCTGATGGGCTCGGCCTTGGCCAGCGGCGGGTCCGTCTTGGAGCCGGCTGGCATTGGCTCTATCGGACACAGGGGAAACTTCTAGCAGCTTCTCACAGAAGGCACCCCTGTAGCCCCCTCTGCTACCAAAACCTTGCCACGCAAACCCAATACAGGCACATGCACTGCAAAAGGACTGGAGAAATGATGAATGGATGTCTTCAAAACAAGGAGCCTTTTGGCAGCACCGAAGCAACTCATCCTGCTGAGAACTAAACTCTTAGGAACGACTGTGAAGCTTCAATTTTGCTTTTCTCTATGACCTTGGCTACCACAAAATATACTTATTTTGGAAGTCTTTGGGATATAATCCTCTGTAGTATTCTGTATCCCCCTTCCAGATGCCAGAATGAATGCAGCCATTTCCAATTCTCACCATTTTATCTCTCCTCTTCCGTCATCCTATTCCAGGATTTAGATGAACAGGTTTGGGTAGGCAATTTCCTTTCAGGTAGGAGCCTCCCCTCTCTTGGCTTGGTTTTCTTGACTGACAAGCCTTTGATTCCTGTCTTGGATAGCTTCTTCTGCCAGATTACACCAAATGGAAGGGATTAATCAGTGGCAGAAAAAAAAAATAATGCAGAGCTCTCCACAAAGTTTAAGTTCTTTTAAAAAATAGGAGATTTTCAAGCCCAACATCAACTGCCTAATTTTGGTAGGAAGCATGAGGTTACTCCAAAGAGGAGAGGCAGCGAACCATGTATTTGTGGCATTCAGATTGGTGATATAATCATGTAACTCCAAAACAGGAATAATTCACACTGCCAAAAGCTACAGAATTATGTGTGATGCAGATGATGGACAGAGGTGCACGGGCACAGCGGGCTGATCGTTTCTAGTGATTGCTCCATTATATGCCAAGTGTTTAGGTAAGGTACCATTGGAGCCCAGCACTTTCTAGAAAGAAGTATCAAGACAAAGTTTGCCAGTGTACAGAAGGGTAAGTATTACATACACTAAATTGTCACACTGATCATTTTAGAGTCAATTTTTTCAGAAATCACCAGGGCTTTTCCAGCTGTGTGTTAAAATCCCAAGTGAAATTGCATGGCTAATTTAATGAAGTTGCCTTCGCATGTGTGAACCAGGTGACTGCATGTGCAGAACCCCTAAACTAGCCAAGAGGCCACAAAAGCAGACAGCCTGTGCCTGTAATTACTTTAACAACAGAGACACGGTCTGTGCAAGCTGTATTTTGTCCTTTGGTATTTACTATGTGAATGCTAAATGATAAAAGAAATGCAAAAAAAGCAGAAAACACAGTAGTTTTCCAAGCCTATGGAATGATTCACATAAGGATTTGGGGGATTGGGCCCCAAATGCAGGAAACAATGTTCTGTTTTGGTTTTAAATTAAAAAAAAAAAAAGGCAATTCTAAATTTGTAGATGGCACGGGGTTTTTCACTCTGCAGTGTCTCACACGAATTTTGCTTGTGGCCATCTTGAACGCCTACAGTTCCAGAGACACTGTAATTAGCCCAACCCATGTGATGCAGCATGTGCTTTCCTCTGCCAAATGATAGATGTCTTTTCCATACAGCAGTTTCCTAGCAGTATACTCCACATGCAATAAAGTTCATTCTGGATTCAGTGGGAATATGATTGGATGCAATGCAATAGGAAAGTAATTAATCTGGATAATTTGCATGCTTTGAATTTCCTAGACATATTTAATATGAAGCTTACACAAACACCATAAGAAGTAAAGCTAAGCCGTTTCTGCACGCGCATATTAAATTACTCATTTATGTTTGCTAGGTGCAAGAACGCCACATAAACCACACGTTCAGTTAGAATAGTATTAAAGTAAATGTATTAATGTATTAAAAATGAATTTAAAAAATACCCACCCAAGACTAAGGTAAATGCTTAAGAGAATCAAATCTGTAATCGAAACGAAAATTGTTTTGACAAAACATGATAAGCTCCAAGGATTTAATGGCAATGATCACAAGGAAGGAAAACAAGTGCCCAAGAGTCCCCCTTTCCTGAGCCAAAGAAAATACAGACAAAAGCAACAAACTACAGCTACAACAAGAAATCAAGAAATGTAAAGAAGCCCATGCAAATATTTACTGCTGAGCTTGAAAGAAAGCCACTGGACATGACTTATCAAACATGGAAAAGTCTGCCCCAAAAATCCCATGAGTATGAATTCTCTAACTAAGCAAGCAAGATTTCCAGTCCAAAAGTGTAAATATTTTTAAGTGTAGTTAAAATACAAATTATAATATGCTTATTTTGATAAATGTCATGTCACTATGGCTTTCAAAATGAATAAATGCATGGCTAAAAAAAAATGCCCATCATTGGGCAGAATGGAATAGGTCTGTTGGTATATAATATCTAGAATTAGACATGCAATCTAAATGAGACTGTGTTGCCTACATGGATGAATTCCATTCAAACACTTCTGACTATCCTTTGTCCAAATTTCAGCTTAATGAAAAATTAAGAAGACCTAAACAAAGCAGTGAGTAATTTTATAGGTACGTGTTTGCATTACTAGTGATGGACAATGGCAGCAAAGTTTTATCATGGATGTTAAATACATCCATGCAATCTCGGTCACTGAGCAGTGAGGTTATTTTTTGCAAATTGTTTTAAATTTCTGAGGCTCAAGCTGTAAAACGTGAAGTTTTACCAAAACAACCGAACAGTTACAGTAGCAAAAAAAGAGTGACTAAGGAGTGTTTGCAAAAGTACTAAAAATAATTACATCCCATTCCTAAGTGCACACACAAATATCTAAGAGCACAGAAAATATTCAGTTTAGGCACATACACATTTAAACCTCTGCTCATATCTGAGAATCTACTTTTTTCAAATATGCAGTTGCAGAGGAGTCAAATCTCTTCACTGGTTTAAGCTGCAGTTGAAAAAGTATTTTGTATGTCTTGTATTTTTTTCTTTTTAAAAAATGGCATCTTTCTTTCAAAAGCTACAGAGAAACGTGTGGGACTTTTAAGTGACTGAAAAGGGTGTGTAGTGTATGAAACATTAACATTGTAGTGTATGAAACATTTAAATTGATGCCTAATTATTCATTTATTCAAATGTTTGTATTTTGACCAGTAAGCAAAAAGAAAGAAAAAAACCAAAGCCGTCTTTGCCCAAGCTTTCCTTCAGATGCACATTCATGTTTTGACTGCTTGTTTTGAAAAGCTGTCCATAAATTCGGTCCAAGTGGCATTGTGGCTCCAGGGTTCCTAGAAGTAAGAGATAACAAAACACTCCTAGATCACCCAGTTCATCTCACTGCTAATGTCAGACAAAATAACAACAAAATAACGGCTCTTACTGCCAGGAAGTTTCTCTTACCAACTACCAATGGCATTTTCTTTCACTGTTTCATTCCCTTGTGTATGCCTTGTGCACGAGCTTGAGTTATTCTCTCCTTTTCCAATATTCCACCCACCCAGCGACACGCGGCTGTAGTGTGAAGCTACCCTCCACTGGGCACCCATTTGGTGAAATAATGCTACTGTTAACCTCAGGCATTCAAGAATCATGAGGCAGGACCCCCAAATAATGATAGCCTTAAAAAAATTAAATTTTTAAAAAGTTATGCATTTAAGTTCTCCTTATTCAACCGTTCAGGCTTTTGGGGTTCACAGTTTAAAACGTTTTTTTATGCAGCTGTAAGGGCTTGGACTTTTTAATGTGTTTTTGTTTTTATATAAATGAAAGCTTTGATTTTTTGCATTTACTCAATTGAAGGATTAGAGTTATAAAGGTAAAAAGACATGCATTTTTAAGATTTGCAAAATATTTGCAAGTTTTGGCAGTATCTTACCCCTTTCCTGCATCTTCCCCAATATTTCTGGATTTATCAAGAAATAATGCCCTGCTCTTCTGGCACATAAAAGGACTGAGCTTATGACTGCTGCCATAGACTTGTCCCCTTACCCTGCATTTCCAAGACTCACATTTACTGCAGAACCAATTTTCTGGGAGTTTCCTGCATCCAGGGAGGAAGAGGGGAGGTGGCTGCCGACCTGTTGTGGGACGCACGGTCTAGTTCCTTCTCTGTGCAGTTCTGATTTTACTAAAACAGAGGAGTCACTTGAGCTTGTGTCCGTATTACCCCAAGCTGTCTATTAGCTGCCGGTCTCTAGACCGTAACCCACCACCTCCCATTTTTATTGAAGACTTTTATTTTCCTGTGAGCACAAGAATGGAAACAACAATTGAAACCTCAGAAGTTGCCACACAGCGTATTTTTCTGGCAGCTCTGTTCACATGGGAATTTTCAAAGAGCCTTTAATAGTCTCAAATCCAAAAATATTCCCATGAAATTTTTACTTTCATCCGCAATGGTCAACAGTTTCCATGAATTGCAGTGTAGGGGTAAGTCTGTCCAGAGAAAGATCACTGCCTGCTTTCCCAAATCTTTGAAGGAATAACTGAAAGAGCCGCCTCTGTGGAGGGTTGCTGTCTCCGCTTGTTTCCAACGCGAAGAAATCCTATCCCGCTGTCTTGGTTAGGATGACACTTCCCCCTTTTCTATGCGCGTTCCCGACAAGGAGGAAAAAGTCAGCAGAAAACCACGGCTGGATGGTAGCTTGATCCAGAAGTGTCGACTGGGTGTCAGGAAAAAGGAACCAAGAGGGGACAGGGAAATAGCTGGGCAAGAGAGAGCAGAGTTTAGGGACACAGAGATGTGTGAAGCAAGAAAACAGATTGCACAGGGGAAAGCGGCTGGAGCTCCAACAAGAAGTGAGTAGAATGATTTGGTAGGGGCAGGACCGAGTAGCCACAGCAGCTGAACAGTGACAGTGGAGTGAAAGAGCAATGCAGGAAGAAATGACAGATTTACAATCTTAATTACTAGCCGTGAAGAAGATGTTCTTTCCTAGAGAGCTGGTGAGACAGCTGGACCTGCATGGATGTGTTTCCCAGGCAATCCCCAGGCAGGCAGAACAACAGCAGGATGCATTTGTTCATTTACTTCTAATATCCTGGATATTAAGGCTAATCTCTGAATATCTGAAGGAGGTAACAGCATAATGACAAGGCTGAGGATGCCTAGATGGCAATTTCAGTTTGTTTGAAATACCTGCGTGCTAGCTGCTGTTCAGACGAGCCCTCAGGTATTCCAGCTGGAAATGTTTCTGAAGCAGGGAAGACAGAGGTGCTTGGGAAAAAAGGCATTTCCCTTAATGGGGAAAAGAATGTGTTTCAAACTTTTAGAACCATGACCTGGCACTTTGGGCAGGACACTACAGGATCCTGGGGTCCAGAAAAGATCTGTTATAAAAGACAAATTGGGGATATCTGATACAATGAAGTGACAAGGGTCATATTTTACTGAATAAAAAAACCTTCCTTCGTAACTGAAAATTGAGTTTTGATAAAATACCGATGTGTACAGGAAAAATCTACTGTATTCCACCTCGGAATTTCCATAAGTCAAGAGAGTGACCACTGAGGCTCGTATAGTGACTTTTTCCTATTCTCCACCTTCTGTTAGAAGAGATTAACATCAAGCTAGGAAATTGCACTTACTTGCATCAGAAAACCTCATTCACATACCAAGATGTCAGAGCACATCAGAAAACCCTGAATTGCGCAAAGCCACAAGTGGCCTACTGTGTATTATATTTTTACTACGATGAATTAATACATAGTGGTTTTCTCTATTTGTTTCCTGTTCAGTATTGTCTTTAAAAAAATACTCACTTGTTTGCTTAAATTATGGGCGGGAATGGTCTTGATTCCACCCTTGTCAGAATTTGAAGGGCAATAATAGCATAGAGCATGAAGTCAAGCAGCAATATACTTCTCAAGCAGCTCTACTTCTTTCATTTGACTGCACTTAAAGTAAGGTCCTCAATGTGAGCAAAACAGTTGGGATTTGCCCCACCATTTCCACTATATCAAATATCAGCCCTTTGTGGCATTTGAAACCTTCTGAGGATCCAGTTTAACCTAAGTTGGTATGGGGAGATGACTGGAAATACTCTCAGCAAAGGTGGCTAGCGGTGGTTAACTGCTGGTGTGCTCAAAGCTTTTAGAAACAACGAAATGTGACTCATCAGTAGGTGGTGTGGGACTTCTCCTCTCTTAGTATATCAACATTTGTTTTTATATTGCAATGTGATTTATGCTCCTGTATTTCTAACATTAGGAATTACCTAAGCAACGCAAGGACGTTCAAGGAAAGATGCCATCCGTAGCAGTGTGTCTTGTATTACAACACAGTTACAGTAAGATGGGATGGCAAACTTTTCTGAGAAGAGGATTTCTGCTCCTAAATGTCTGTAAAGATAACTGTGCAAGTGCACGCTCGCCCTTCTCCATATTACATATAAAACTGCTTGTGAATGAGCACATATGACATTGAGTCAGAAAGACACTTTTAACAAGGGACTGCACATTGCTGGTTTTATAGCATCATTTGTCAAAGCTGAAGCGCAATTTAAGTGCAATGACTTCACATTGATTTGGGAATTCTGATTCCCTTGAAATTTTTTTTTTGCAGAATAGTAAAAAAAAAGAAATGGGAGGAGGAAGAGAAGTAAAAGCATTCCCCTCTTATACTACTGTGAGCAGTGCATTTTCATCTTCACATGCCAAAAAAAATACTCTTAGCACCTTTAGGTAGCCTGAGCTCATCTCCCAGCAATCAACTCCAAATTTATTAGCAAAGCCTATAGGCTGTCTGGTTATGGGGGTCACATTTCCAAGAAATGTGGAAGAATTGTGACGGGTCCTAGTTGACTGACAGATATCCTGCCTCAGTGTCACAAGTGTAGGTCTGGACTTGTGAAAGCAGCATTGAGTCCCTCAGCTCTTGACTTACCCTCTGATCAACAAGGATGCTTATGGAAACCCCACCCGAAATGCCATCCCAATGCTAAATTCATTTCAGGAAATTGTTGACCCTTAAAGTCCTAGAAGTGCAAGGGTCACTTCAAGCCAGTCCTTCATATATGCAGAAAACCGAGGTGCATCAGACAAAGTTTTTAAAGGGTGGTAAAGCTTTCTGCCAGCCATGGCCAATCATTCGGACATGCGTACGTTCTTCAACCATATATCTGCTCCGGTACCACCAGACCACTCAGCTGTTGGCAAGCGGATAAGCAGCTGGCCAACTGTTTTGCACATGCAGCCAGCATTCATAATACTTTTCGTGCTATTATTTCTATTACGTCTAATCCACTACCAACTATTTGGTTCATTCACTTATTGTATCTTACTTTTAGCAAAGTTTATAGGCTGAGGACTGCTTTTGCTTCTCACGTGTACGATACACACAGCAAAATGAGGTCCTGTTTTGATAGCAGCTACTGAATGTTACAAATAATAGCAAAAATATAACTGCTGCTACTATTTGACATGACCTATTTCCAGATAGGAAATGGTCTATCATAGCGTAATTGAGAAGATAACCCATTATTAACTCCTGTCTCCAAAACTTCCAAGAAGACTGATTATATGGTTCACCCTGAAACACTGCAATTTCACTAACATATTTGTTGGAGGCGATTATAATCTATACAGTACTTCATAGATCTTGGAATACAATAGCTTTAAATGGAGTAAATGGCTTGCATGCCCTGATCTCAAATGAAATGTGACACTATTATATCTTCAGAGGTTACCAACAAATCTCTTTCTCCTGGGTAAACAAAGAAAATCATGACAAGGAGAGAAAAAGAAAATATTTTGAAAACTTGTGAGCCCAGTTACTCTCTGCCAACAGCTATGCAGACACTGGGGCTGACTTGTTGCCAGAGTCAGCACACTAGCTAAAAGTCTCACGTTCTGCAGGCAGCAGCTTAACGATAAAAAAGGAAAAATGTTTCCCTTCTTGCTGCCTTCAGCAGATGACCCCAGCCTAGAAGGGAGCCAACCCAAGTGTTTGCAATAGCAATTTGTCAAGTTTTCGCTCATTAAAAACTTTGCCAGAGCTTTACCCCATGACCCAAATGACTGGCTGACTGAATGCCTCTTCCCGGACTGAGGAGGGTGAGCCAGAGAGGCAATACTCTCTGTTAGCCTTGTGTCTTAAAAGGGCAAAATGAGGGTTTTCCACCTCTCAGCCAGACAAGGCTACAACAGAGAACTGCTGACCTGCTCACAGGCACCAGGGGCCACCTGAGGCAAGGCAGGACTTTCTGTTCCACCAGCACAGCAAGCAGTTCATCCCTTGGACACAGGCAGTGAGGGCCCCGGTATGCTGCATTCAAAGGACACTTAAGACAAAGCAATGGCTTAGGAAGCTACAGAGTTATATTTTTGTCCTCTCTACCCTTGACATCTCTTCCCCCAATTTTCATGAGCCTCGCTGTGCAGTAGTGTTGACCAGGAGGGCTAGGAGACCAGCAGTGCAGGCAGGCTCGTGGTTTTGGCATAGCAAAGAGCAGGTCTGAAAGCAAGGCTCATGTCCTGACTTCCCAGTCCTACCTCTACCAGCGGGCTGAGAGAAAAGAGCCTGCCCAGCATGGCTGCCAGGAGAGAAGCTGGCCCTTGGGAAAGGATTTAAGGCTCTGGACCCCACACAGGTGGAGCAGTCAATGCAACCAGTTGCTACACCCTTGTTGAGGTGGTCAGGGTTCATAGAACCATTGAATCACAGAATGGTTTGAGTCAGAAGGGACCTTTAAAGATCATCTAGTTCCAATGCCCCTGCCATGGGCAGGGACGTCTTTCACTAGATCAGGTTGCTCAAAGCCCCGTCCAACCTGACCTTGAACACTTGGCTGGAGAGCAGCCCTGCAGAAAGGGATCTGGGGGTGCTGGTTGACAGCAGGCTCAATATGAGTCAGCAGTGTGCCCTGGCAGCCAAGAGGGCAAACCGCATCCTGGGGTGCATCAAACACAGCATAACCAGCCGATCAAAAGAGGTGATTGTCCCGCTGTATGCAGCTTTGGTGCGGCCTCACCTTGAACCCTGTGTGCAGTTCTGGGCCCCACAATTTAAGAAGGGTGTGATAGTCCTTGAATGCATCCAGAGGAGGGCAACAAAGCTGGTGAAAGGGCTGGAAGGAATGTCCTATGAGGAACGGCTAAGGACTTTGGGCTTGTCTAGGTTGGAGAAAAGGAGGCTGAGGGGCAACCTCATTGCTCTCTACAGCTTCCTGAGGCGGGGAAGTGGATGGGTAGGTGCTGATCTCTTCTTCCTGCTATCCAGTGACAGGACGCATGGGAATGGTTCAAAGCTGCGCCAGGGGAGGTTTAGACTGGACATTAGGAAGCATTTCTTTACCAAGAGAGTGGTCAAACACTGGAACAGAACAGGCTTCCTAGAGCAGTGGTCAATGCCCCAAGCCTGTCTGTGTTTAAGAGGCATTTGGACAATGCCCTTAATAATATGCTTTAATTTTTGGTCAGCCCTGAATTGGTCAGGCAGTTGGACTAGATGATCGCTGTAGGTCCCTTCTAACTGAACTATGCTATGCTATGCTATTCTATTCTATTCTGCTCTGTTCTATTCTATTCTATTCTGTTCTATTCTATCACTTCCAATGATGGGGCATCCACAACTTCTCTGAGCAACCTGTGCCAGTGTCTCATCACCCTCATCGTAAAACATTTCTTCCTTATGTCCAATCTAAATCTACCCTCTTTTAGTTTAAAACTGTTGCCCCTTGTCCTGTCAGGCCCTGGGAAGAAGTCTCTCTCCATCCTTCTTATGAGCACCTATTATTTATCTATTGAAAGGCCGCAGTAAGGTCTCCCTGGAGCCTTCTCTTCTCCAGGCTGAACAACCCCAGCTCTCTCAGCCTGTCCTCATAGGAGAGGTGTTCCAGCCCTCTGACCATTTTTGTGGCCCTCCTCTGGACCACTCTAACGGGTCCATGTCTTTCTTGTGCTTGGGATCCCAGAGCTGGATGCAGTACTCCAGGTGGGGTCTCACCAGAGCAGAGTAGAGGGGCAGAATCACCTCTCTCTACCTGCTGGCCATGCTTGTTTTGATGCAGCCCAGGATATGGTCAGCTTTCTGGGATGCAAGCGCACATTGCTGGGTCATGTCCAACTTTTCCTCCACCAGTACCCCCAAGTCCTTCTCTGCAGGGCTGCTCTCAATCCGTTCATCACCCAGTTTGTACTGATACTGGTGATTTCCCCAAGCCAGGGTTCAATGATTATTACCGTGTGTAGCTCACTGCCACCCCGACTGAAGATCTGTTGGCTTAGCCATTCATCCTGCCACCTCTGTCTGTGTTACAGGAAATAACATGGGTTTAGAACAAAATAAAATAAAATTACTATGACTGGGGAGTCTAAGGCACCCCTGCATCCTCAGCCCTTTCTCCTGACTAGGTGGAAGTGGCTCCCCAACAGCATATTTGTTCCTGGATCCCAGGTGGAGGCCTGTAACTCCATAATACAGGATGTCCAGGGAGACCACCTCAGGGTCTGGCCTCCTTTCCTGAGGACCAAAAGCTTACAGTCATCTACATCCCTTTCCACTTCTGGTTGTTAATGTCTTCCCAGTGAGTAGGCCTCCTTTTTCCCAAGGCTTAATCCCTAGATGAGGGCAAGTGAGGCGTTTCTGTTGGTGAACCGTGGATGGGGAGGAGGAGGAACCTAAAGAGGTGATGGCTGCTTCCCCCCTTGGTGAAATAGGTAAGAAAGGATGAGGTTCTTCTTTCTCCCTGAGGTACAATTTTGTAGCCCGTTTCCCAAATGTGTCAAGCAGAAGTCAAACAAAAAGTCATTTGTCATGCCTCTTCCTGCCTGTCCACAGAAAGGCGAGCTGTGTGTGCATCACGGGGCAGAACCTGCTAAGAGGAAACATAGGGAGGATGTGATGTACCACAAAGAGGCCAGGGAGTTTTTGGTGGTTAAGATACACACCTCTGTCATCAGTTCTTAGCAGAAAATGACAGTCAAAAGACCAAAGTACCTATGAGGTAATTTAGAGAAACTAAAAGGTCCTCAAAATAACAGAGGTTTTGTCTCTGTAATAATATTGCACTGAGGAAATCCATTATCTTATTTATGGTTTGTTTTTCAGGGTCAGAGCGGACATGGTACTATATATTGTGAAATACAGGTTGTAATGTTGTAACAGGTTGGGTCACCACTGTGGGTTTGTCATACAGTCCTGTACAGTTTATTTTAACTGGGGCGTACTCACGGAGTATAAGAAATCACTTGGTACTTTAATGAAAGCCAGGCCAACATCAGCTGACTTGCAGTGTTTTAATTCCGTAAGACAGTCCAAAGGAGGCTTTGCAAAACTGTTCCAAGAAACAAGAACTCAAATTTAAGAGAACAGCAACTAAAAATGTTAGGGCACTTAGTGGCCAGGTGAAGAGCTAACCAATTTTATTGAAAACATCTGCAAGGGATGGGTAGTATCTGCAGGGCTGTTGAAACAAGATTCTCATATCATATCAACAGCTATCAACCAGATATTGCCGTTCACAAGCAAAGTGGCATTTTGTAAGCAAGCACATCATGTCTGCACAACAGGAATAAACCCAAGAAACAAGTCAGTGTTTATAACACCACACAAAGTATCCTCTGCTTTCTCACTTGCTTTCAGAAATGGAAATACCGACGCTGACTGTGCCCTGTATCTCACCTAGCTTTAGATCAATTTCATGCAGTAGTCAGCACTTGAGCTAGCCTCCTACTACAGTCATCCACCCTGTTCTTCTGACCTACTTTACACGTCACTGAGATTAATATCTCCATAGAAGTGCTTCTTCATTGACCATAAAGGGAATCAGCGGTGATGAAGGTGACTGAGATCTGCTAACATGAACTCTACACAGAGAGATGAAGACTCAACTGTTCAAAAGCTTGATGGTATCAGTTCTTGGCTATCCAACCTGGGGAAGGTAAAACCAGAGAAAGTTCAGATGTGACAATCCCCTGACTTTCCCAATAGCTTTTAATGGCAGCTTCTGAGAGGCAATTTGGACATGTGGTCCTAAATGAAGTGATCAGATCTTTTGAAACTAAGTTATTCCTTTCATAAATATATAGTTACATGACTGGGCCAGGATCATACCACACATCAAAGGACACAGCACTGTACATACAATAGTACAGACAAATTGGGAATAGAGCTGGGCGTGTAGCAGTATGCTACAGTTGGGGTGAAAGAAGTACGCCAGTTTAGAACAGTCACTGCAAATTCATTAAGCCCTTGGCAGCCCTTCAATGCTTGTCACCAAATAGCCCTCTTTTCATGTTAAATTTCTGGGTTTTTAATCAGAAATCCTTTTTTGTTGTTGTTGTTGTTGTTATTTGGCACCACCTTGCTTTGAACATGTCTACTGAGAAAAATCTGACTACAAGAACATGCTGCAAACAAGCAAAAAGAAACAGTATCAAACTGAAATTTCATGTGCAGAGTCTTCATGACTATTTATGAATGAAGGTAGTTTTAAAGACTGTCTTAGGGAAAATGTGGATAATTGCATTTATTTCCATGTCCAGGGAGAGAGAAAAGGTCGAGATAGAAAACCTTTAATGGCTTAAAATTTGGGGGATAAACACTAGTGTAGTCCAAATAAGCTCATGGGATGCAAGGTTCAGGCTTGCACTCTTACCTCTTAGCGGCGATTCCTGGCCAAGCTATACTTCCAGTGGAGCTCCCCATTCACAGTACTCCATAGTGAACCTCAGTGACTTTCTCAGAGAAGCAATCACCACTCTATATCATCTGTGATCCAGAGAGAGTGGCCACCCATTGAGAACACACAGGGAGTGGGAGGTGGGAAAAGGTAAGGAACTGAAGCTACAGCTCCTTCACGGGACAGCAATAATTCAAGCAGATGCAGATTAATACTGAGCTGCCACTAAAATAGCATTGATTTGTGACTACCTAGCTCACACCAAAAAAAAAAAACCCAACCTGGTCTCTTGTGCCTTGCGTACATTGACTTAGTTTATTTATTTGTTTGGGGCAAAGTCACCATTTCCCAGCTTGGGCCATCTCAGTGGCTGACTGAAGCCTGGTCTGTCAGCCTCCAGAGGAAGAGGCAGTCAAACAGCACCTGTGGGACATGGACAAACACATTAAAAGGAAATTTTCATAGTCAGTGCTGTGAGTAAAGGTAAGCCCTGCCGTTCTGCAAATAACTCAGGTCAACATGACCCCCAAGGCTCTGTTAAGTTGTCAGTGAAAATGCTGGAAAATAGTCCTTCTGGCATCTTATTGAGAAATGATGTAATAGGGTTAAACTCAGATGGCTCTGATACAAACCCACTCAGGCCACATGCAGCAGCTGAGGGGGGCAAACTCATGGCAATGGCAAACTGTGCTGGTAGATGGAAAGCACACTGCTGAAGAGAGTTGCCAAACTTGTGATACCCATCAGGGATGGGAAAAATGCCAGGGCAGTGCAATGTCACTACTTGGGAGAAGGCAGAGAAAACACAGGGGGGATGCTTCTTCTCCATCTCAATCTTCCAGTGCAAAAGTTGAGGAAGGAGTGAACCCAAGAGAGTGCATATTTTCAAGAAAAGCATCCATCTCTCATCTTGGCTGTAAAAGCCATGCAGAAACACTACCTTGTTGTCAGATAGGCCTTCCCATCACCCTGGGCAAACGTGCAAGCCTCTCATTCGTAACCAGTCAGCCAGAATGAGGGTGTGACAAAAATAATGCAGGAGAGGGGAGCAGAAAGGTGTGGATAGACCCAACCTACCTCTGTTGTGGAATAACAAGGAAGCGGATTTGTAGGATGATACCAGTGGGGAATGATCAATGATGTTTCTCAAGGCTGCGTATTGCTTTGACCACTGGACTTGTCTTCTGAATGCAGTACTGCTGAATAATAACAGTGACTGTATGGCTACTTACTCCTTAAAACACACACAGCAGGCACTTCCCATTTTACTCAAGAGAAAACTGAGGCAGAGTGAACTTAGCAACTCCCTTACATTTGCCCGGTAGAAGTGTCAAAGCTGGGTCTACACGTGCGATCTGCGTTAAAAGGGGGCAGAGAGATTGTAGAAGCACAGGTGCTCAAAAATTAAATTAAACAAACCAAGAAACAACCCATGTTGTGTCCAAACACAGACTTAAGAAATTATGGGCCCAGTGGCAGGATCTGAAGAAAGTGCCCCGCTGAGCATCTGGCCCAGAGGGCTCCAACATTGCTCTCTGACAACTTGGAAACAACAAAAAAAACTCCTAAATGACTCCTGAAGTATTGCCAGTATTTGTGGTTTAATGGTTGGGCCTAACCATATTTGGTTTGTTTTCTTAAAGCCCCAGTCTCTAGAATCAGGTTATTACCTGAGAATTTCACCTACTTTCATTTGAAAGCCCTTGTAATTGCAGGGGGAGCAACACCATGAGGGAATGGAGGAAGGGGAAAGCATGTGAGTATAAAGGAAGAAAATGAAAGTAGCTCAGAGGAATTATTCTGGAAACCTTATGATTTTTAAGCAAATGTCTTGATTTGCTGGAGGCTGACTCAGGTTTTGAGCACATGGGGCTATTGCTTGTCACTAATAATTTGACTGGTTCTTCCAGTCCTGAGGATTTTGTGGTGCCCAGCCCTCTGCCAGGCCTCCAAAGATGAAGGCGTGCACCTGAGAAACACGTTCTTCCATATTAGCCAACTTTTCTTTAAAATTAATATCCACAGATAATCTGAAAGATGAATTTCATTGATACCAGTTTGGATGCTGTTTACCCAGAACGATTCCTTCGCTGACCCACGGTCTCTTCTTGCATGTCAGCGCCAATTGCTACGAGCATACCTCATGCACTGAATGAACTGGCACATCGAGGACGGAAAGTTTCCAGATTTCCTGCCACGAGGAACCGTGCACCGCTACTGCCTTGGGGTGGCGGGTACATGGCATTTGCCGAATTTCCGCCCTCCCCCAGTGCTTGCTTTCAATCTGAGTAAGTCTGACTGATACTGTGACTAGGCTGGTTTCAAGCAAAGGCAGTGTGGGATGGGGCACGCAGCTCGGGTAGGAATTGAGATATCTAGAAATCGAGTGTGAGATGGCTGGCATTCGCTCGTGCCAAAGAAACCTTATGCATCCCACCTTCTGGATGCAGCATTGTGTTCCCCTGAACCGCTAGTGCCTGCCTATAGCTGATTTGGCACGGAGGTATCCTGGCACAGGCAGGATGTGTTGCAACATGAGAAGAGTGACAGTGTGTTTAATGGTTACCTAAGCAATCTGTTCTTCCATCCATCTGGTTTACTGGTAGCTGCCTCCAGGTGCATTGAAAAGTGCTGACTGAAGATACAGAACTATAAATCCCCAGCTTGCCATTCAAAGCCTCAAGGAAAATAATAACGTAGCATTCTGTCCCGCAGACTTTGTCACTTTATGCTCCAAATGGACATCGATGTCTCAAATGGGTTGTCCGTCTTGAGAACTGTTTTATTGGCAGCTCCCTCTCATACACGAGGGCTAAGAGTGCATGCCTGGCCTTAAAAACACCTACTTGAAAGTTTTCTGGAAAAAGTTAAAAAGTCTGCCTGGCTGGTGGCTTGGTTTCTTGCTCCACTAACAGTAACTTTGCATTTGCTGTGTTACTGGAAGCCTATATTCATTAGTCAAAAGTGCTATTTCTCTTTGGAAACTTCCCTTCCTCCCCAGCAACTGACAGCCTTCCACCTTCATGGGAGCAGACCCCAGCCCAGCTCTGTGAGAGCACCAGGCCAGCACTAAATGCTGCATGTCTAGTTCAAACCAGTCTGCAAGCATGCTCTGCCATGGCAAATTGGGTTCTTTTCAATTATGTTTGCTAGATGAATTTTCAAGCCGCTGATGGGAGCGGCCCCGGGGCCACAAGAACCAACGCCAGCGTACGAGAGGATGCAGGGAGGCTGAGGTGGGTCTGGCAGGGAGGGTGGAGGTGTGCCAGTAGCAAACACTGACCATGAAACCCCAGCTTTACAGCCTCCCCGGGTTAAACCAGCACACCCCATCTGCATGCACCAACTGTGCGAGTCCTTGAGACTCTCGGTCACCTCGTCGCTACCAGAGCCAGCAATGCCGCTGGTTTTGCCAAGGCTTGTGAACCTATTTGCTCCCTACAGAAGACCAAGACGGGACAAAACAAAGGCCTCTCAGTCCATTTACTTCTCTCAGGGTTCTCACACCACATTGCAATCATCTCTGGTGTCCTCACAGCCTGCTGGAGTGCACGAGGTCCTGATGAAGTAGCCCATTGCCTTTCCTCTGAGTCATGCAATCGTCTTTCCTTCCTTCTGCATCTGTTGCCTTTGATGCCAGCTGCCCCTATAGCCACATGCAATCGCTGGTTTTTTGGGCTAACATCCTTCTCTCTTTCTCTCCCTTTCCTGTGCCTCAGCCAGCTTTTTGCTCCAGCTGCTGCCTGGGAACTGCTATCACGTGCTCTGGACAGGGGATACCTCAATCCCTTCCTCCCACCCCACTTCTTGTCCTTGGTAGCTCAGCCTTTTTCTGTGACCCACATCCCTTCAGTTCAGCCATCAGGCCATGCCCAGTGTGCCGATGGTGTTTATAGGTAAGTGAATGGCCTTTTCTGCATCTCATCCAAGGGCTTTTTCATTCTCTCCTGTGGAACTGCACACTGGGGACGATCCCAGTTTTAAAAAAAATCATTCCTATGCATGATTCATTTTGCCTGTGTCAGAGTTTACTTCTTTCATCTTTGCAGATGGGTAAATGTGCATTTGCTTTTCGATCTGGTGCTCTAGGCTTATCCTTTCTCACAATATTTCTCAGCAAGCGAAAGGATGGCTGCCTACGATCAGGAACCAGCGAAGTTAGTGGCAGGAAAGAGTTGAGGATGAGGGTTTTCAATGATGAACCAAGTTTAACTGTTGTTACTGAAACACAATGATAAAAGTAAGGCATATAAACATGTCATTCCCCCAGAAGCACATGGATACTCTGCAGGTCAGAACTATGTCACTTCTTCTCTAAACACCGTCCTTAGAATAGGGTTGTCTAAAATGTTCCTGAATAATTTTTTTCTTACAGGCAAGAGTATTTCCAGCATAGTAGGTGATTCAAGTACTCTCTAAAACATTCTGAGGAAGGGAAAACAAAATGGGATATTACTTCAAAATCCAAATGATGTGTAGGGGCTGTGATAGGAAACATTTGCTGCCCATGATACCAAAGAAATCTTTCTTCCTAACCATTTCTCTGCATTACTGTATCCCCAGGTACATCTCTGCTAGTTCTGTCAGCCCAAAGACAAGAGGCATGGCACAATTCTTCTCTGCACATATTAACTCTTCCACCCCACAACGGCACTGCTTCTTCCATAGTGTGTTAGGAACAGTCCCTTGGCCATACCATCCTCCAGTGCCTGGACAGTATGTGCTAACTGGTGCAGGTGTTGCTAGTAGGGAGAGCCCAGGTGATATTTTTAAACTTTTGCTTTTGATTTCTAAATTGCCAATAGCTAGTGATGAAACCAAAGCTCAAGAAATAGTATAAAGCTCTACACAAAAGAGGTGGATCTTTCCCTGTGGATTTTTTTTAATTCAAGTAACTAACTGCATGTGGGAATCACAGGCAATATACTTTTTAATATCATTACTATTACGTTCAGTAAAGGTGTGAAACTGAAAGACAAAATTTTTTGGTTCCCAAGCATGCACTGAGGAAGCAGGGCAAATGCATTGAGGCTCAGTTAAGTGCACAAACTCAGTCACGGGCTGTGAAGTCGATGGTTGAAGCTGAGGTTGAAGCAAGGTCTTCCACTCTTGCTCAGTGTGGTGGGCTGACCCTGACTGGACGCCAGGTGCCCACCCAAGCCGCTCTATCACTCCCCCTCCTCAGCTGGACAGGGGAGAGAAAAATATAACGAAAGGCTCATGGGTTGAGATAAGGACAGGGAGATCGCTCAGCAATTACTGTCACGGGCAAAACAGACTTGATTCGGGGAAAAAATTAATTTATTACTAATCGAATCAGAGTAGGGTAATGAGAAATAAAACCAAATCTTAAAAAACACCTTCCCCCCACCCCTCCCTTCTTCCCAGGCTTAACTTTACTCCTGAATTCTCTACCTCCTCTCCCCACAACAGCACAGGGGGACGGGGAATGGGGATTTCTGTCAGTTCATCACACATTGTCTCTGCTGCTCCTTCCTCCTCAGGGGGAGGACTCCTCACACTCTTCCCCTGCTCCAGCGTAGGGTCCCTCCAACGGGAGACAGTCCTCCATGAACTTCTCCAATGTGAGTTCTTCCCACGGGCTGCAGTTCTTCACGAACTGCTCCAGCATGGGTCCCTTCCATGGGGTGCAGTCCTTCAGGAACAGACTGCTCCAGCGTGGGTCCCCCGCAGGGTCACAAGTCCTGCCAGCAAACCTGCTCCAGCGTGGGCTCCTCTCTCTCCACGGGGCCACAGGTTCTGCCAGGAGCCTGCTCCAGCGCAGGCTTCCCACAGGGTCACAGCGTCCTTCGGGCACATCCACCTGCTCCAGTGTGGGGTCCTCCATGGGCTGCAGGTGGATATCTGCTCCACCGTGGACCTCCATGGGCTGCAGGGGGACAGCCTGCCTCACCATGGTCTTCACCACAGGCTGCAGGGGAATCTCTGCTCCGGCACCTGGAGCACCTCCTCCCCCTCCTTCTTCACTGAACTTGGGGTCTGCAGAGTTGTTCCTCTCACATCTTCTCACTCCTCTCTCCGGCTGCAGTTGCTGCTGCCCCGTAACTTCTTTTCCCTTTCTTAACTATGTTATCCCAGAGGCACTACCACCGTTGCTGATGGGCTCGGCCTTGCCCAGCGGCGGGTCCGTCTTGGAGCCCACTGGCCTTGACTTTATCAGACATAGGGGAAGCTTCCAGCATCTTCTCACAGAAGCCACCCCTGTAGCCCCCTCCGCTACCAAAACCTTGCCACGCAGACCCAATACACTCAGGGAGGCAGGAGCGCAGCAAAGCTTCCTGATAGCGTACAGTGTACTCAGCTGCATAAAGGCTCCAGCTATCCGTGCCAGCACAATGGCAGATGAGACAGGGCAATATATGCTGTGACGTTTGCTCGTAGGAGGGAAAGGGTGGGACCTGGATGCTAGGGATCAGACAGCGGGCCTCTCATCATTTTACTTGAGTGATACGATACAGATTTATGAATCTTCCCTTGGATTCCCTGAGTGAAAAAAAATATTACATATATTTAAAGGCTTCAATATGATTTTCAGCTGCTGCTGCGTGTGCTATATAGGGTGCCAGTGCAAGGCCTAGAGCTGAATTGCAGACTATAGTAAGAATATTGGTATTTGGCTACTGTAATCATTTGCAGCAGTTAAAATCTATGCAGTATTTTGTGGACCCCATAATACGCTGGGTAACTTTCTATAAAATGAATCTTGAAAGAAGTTGAATATCATTAAAACCTAGGAAATTAATGGAAAAGCAAGATAATAAGTAAGGGGAAATAGTTTAGAAATGCTGTAGCCCAAGTCTCTCTCCCACATCCACAATCACTACAGTAGCTCCATTGCAGGGAAAGGAAAGAAGAATCTCTCCCTTCAGCTTCCTTCAGAGCGAGCAAAAGCACTGGCCAGCTTGAGTGTTAACTGTGTCGAAGAGCAAGACATTGTGCTTCCATTGGGGGGGACAAAGAAAGAAAAATATCAGCTGCAGCTCCGCAGTTTTGTTTTAATTCCTCTCACCTGGTTGAGATCAATGTACCTGCCCCTTCCTGTATATACAAAGCCTAAAATACCTCATACAAATGAAAGTATGGGAATGCATCTGCACCAAGACTTCCATGGCCTGCGGCTTCCATTTAACAAGCTGAGCAACCTCTTCATCATCTCCCCATTTAGTGAGTTTAAAAACCATGCTATATTTAGCCCTAGAATTAGCAGATGCCTGGTTGCATCAGAGATTTAATTTGTTGGAGTCAAAATGCACTAATAAATAACAGACATTCATTCCTCGTGCCCCAAGGTAACAGGGTTTGCTTGTATTTACAGGGCATCCTTATATAGCTTAAACAGCTTGCCTGAGCAGAGAGGAGATGAGCTGACAGCGACTGCCTGTCCTCCTGACAGAGTGCCAGGACCAACTGTGCATCGCAGGGCGGAAAACGTAACAGGAGACAAGGGGAGGATGTCATGTACCGCAGACAGGGCACAGGGTTTTTAGTGGTTAAGATGACAACAAATGCGCACCTCTGTCATCAATCCCTAGTAGAAAGCCATATCCATGGAGAAATTTAGAGAAACCAAAAAGGTCCTCAAAAACAACTGAGGTTTTGTTTTTTGAATAATGATAATGTACTGAGGAAAGCCATTATCCTATTTATGGTTTGTTGTTCAGACTCCCAGCCAACAGCGCACCATACTCTGTGAATATATACATTCTAATGATATGACAGGGCAGGACACAGATGTTACGGGTTTGTCACACAGTCCTGCATGGTCTGGCTTAACCAGCGTGTAATCACCGAGCATAAGAAGCATCGGCAACTTTTAACGACTGCCAGGCCAGCATCTACTAATTGCTGTAACGTGATTGCACATGACAACAAGAGAGAGGGAGGAATAAGAAGGAAGAGATGGAGGGAAGGGTTTGGGGGACCAGTCCAAGGAACACAAAAAACTGAATTCAAAACAATTCAATTTGAAACCGCGTAGCAATTTTGTTCTGTTATGTTAAAGCAGAACTGCGACTGATTTGATTGACTAAAGGATGAAAGAAGAGTCTGTTCTCAAATACTGTCAAAGACCATCCACTGCTCTTTTCTAGGGATGGCCAGTCAACATGAAACCTTAAAGATTAGGATTATGTATCACTTTGCCTCTTCCCAACAGAACCGCTGAGGTGCAGATGGGTTTCTGAATCACCATTTTCTCATCCTCCTTTGCTTGTGTGCTTTTGTAGCCAAAGTTTTCCAAGATTTTAAAAATTTGGGCATTTTAAATATAGATGCCTTGCCTCTCATGCCCACCTAACATGTGACATCCTAAACAATGCTTTTAAAGGTGATAACTATTTGCAGTTCCCCTTGACTTTTTGATTGCAGATTCCTTTAAATTCTTGGTCTCTAGTGAGTTCTTCAAATATTGGAGACACTGAAAATTAGAAGCCACTGTTGTCAGTTGAGTTTTTCATGAATAGTCCAGGACTACACAACATGACAAATTCGACACATACTCAGAAGAGTTTGATTAGAAGACGAAAGATGAATTGTTGATACAGCACAAGTAGGGATTTGCTTGTATTTGGGGCTGGATTTCCAAAGAGCATTGAGTTTTGCAACATTTCAATGTCAGATTCTCACCTCTTCTGTACAGTTTTGTGTCTTAAGAGATAAATGAAGGAAGGCCAGGTGCCTGAACTGGGATCTGAGGTCCAAATGGGCCTTTGTCCTCACTGCACAAATCTAAGCCCCCTTTACAGCAGGTTTGCCCTGGAGACAGCCTCTGAGAGATGTCTGAAACAGCACTGGAGAGCAAGCCAGCTCTTCAGCACCGTGAATGATTGGGGCTTAGTGCTCAAGCTCACTTCCCAGCTCTTTTTTATTTGGCAATGTAGACATACCCTTAGAATCCTTCCACTGTCTGTGGAAATGGACAAGTCCATCCAGAAGCCAATTCGAACTTTGGGAAAGTTGCCTTGTCTTCTTTTGGAGATGCCTGTGTTCCTCCATTGGGTATAGTGGGAGCTGAGGCTATTTGGTGACTAAATCCTCTTGCAAATCTAGTCGTTTATGAAAGAAAGGAACAAACTGAGGTTCCTGTGGGATTTTAAAATTCTTTTTTTTTTTCACAAATATTTGAAGAGCCATTACATATTTATGAGGATGTTAAAAAGTCAATAACATTTCAAGCACTTTTTAGAATATATTAGCTTATCTGAAATTTCAACCAGAAATACATTATTTGTTTTCATTATTATCTGGCTCTAAGTGTTTCTAATCAGAAAAATAAACATTTTTTATGACTTTGATGACCAAATACATATTGTGAGTAGGCAAAATGAACAGGTTTTCAACAATTCATAAGCAGAAATGTCTTTATGCAAACAGCTTCAATAGTACTTATGAACACAGCTGACGGAAAAGAGGAATTTCTGTCTAGTGAGAAAACTGGGTACGTCCAAATCTCTTCACACTTCCAAATAGGGGAAGAAGCATGAAAACTGTATTTTAGGGAAGTTACAGCTAAGGCAAACATATATCTATCAGGTCAGACTGTACCTCCATGCTGTGTGACAGCCACAGATATCTGTGATGCATCTCATAGAGAAGACAAATTGTAATATGTCATGAGCATATGGCAACTGGAAAGCTCTGCCCTTTGAAAACAATGGGGCAGTAGGACTCAAAAAAGAATCTCTTTAGCATTTCAGAGGGCATGGATTAACATTAATACTAAATTAATCTTTTCTTTTTCATTTGGGTTCTATCAAGCAACTTACCAAGCATCCTGGGTCCTCCCAACTTGAGGCAACAAATGTTACATGTTGATGGAAACATTTCAGAAAAAAAAAATTAAACCATTTTCCTGTGGTAAATTTTGATTTTTATGAGAACCACATTTTCCATTTTTAAGATAGAATTTCCAAGCAACTCTTAACTATGGCTAACAAACATATCCACAATCATCAGGAATTGTTGGTTAGCAAACGGAAAGAAGTCTCAGGTTCAAAACAAACAATGTGGGTTTGCAACCTTTTGCGGTTTCATCATAGGTATCACGATAATTAGCCTTTTTTCCCGCTAACACCCAACAGCATGAATTCATTCAGTGTCTCAAAAATCATACAAAGAAAACAAAAATGTGAGCCCTGAATGCTCAACCACCAGCAAGCAAATAAAAACAACTCAAAAAACATTCTTTGTGCGTCTCTCAGTTTTGACTGGTTGGGGTCCTGACTCATGAGTGTTGAAAGTCTGGGGTTGCCAAAACTGCTTTTGTTTGTCACTAATAATCACTCATCCCGAGGAACATGTGGTTTACTGTCTCATGCCAGGCCTCCGATGCTAGGGGCTGAGGTTCCTTGGTGAGACAGCCTCTCCCAGCTCCAAGACGTGTTCTTCCGCATTATCGGAATACTTTATTATTTTTAAGCATCAAATGTAAAATAAATAGGTCTTTCCCTTGATAGACATTATGATTTTTATTTTTTTTTTAAGATTAACTTTGTTAGCCACAGAACTTTTGCAATATTTCAAGACCACTGATAACTGAGCAGGATGGAAAAGAACACAAGTACATCCAGTCCGTTGTTTGTTTGGTTTTAATTACTTTCTCTGCTATGGCTAGAGACTTCTGGAATTGTCCTCTTGGTGGAAATAAAGTTAAGCAGTGGGCTTTTCTATCAAAATACTTAGCTGAGTCATAAGGGTTGGGGAAAAAGTAGCACAGGATGAGCTGACAGTTGTATTGAGTCATCTGGTAACCAAAGGTACATTCTTCAGAAGTGGCCAGATAAGTTGCATTTTCTAACGTGATTTCATTCTCTACCCTCTCCCTGCTAGAACAGTCCCAACACTAGTCACCTGGTTTTCTACATTGCCTCTTGCAGGCAGATTCAGGCTGTCTTTAAATACCACCTGCCCCAGAGAAGGTAACGCAGAGTCCTTCTATGGCAGCCATTCTAGGAAGAAGCTCCCACAAGAAAAGACTCCAGTCCATTTTCTGCTTGACAATATCTCTGCCCTAACAAGCAAGTCCACTTCAAGCACTGACCACAGTCGATGTCCATTCCCTCCTTCCAATTTCTTCCAGGAATATCATCATCTCAGAACTGGCCCCAAAAATAGTCCTACAAGTAGGTCATATAGACAGAAATTTAGTGCAAATATCTTATGGGACTGAGCAGTTGAGCCAAAGGGCCAGATGCCCAGAGCAAGATTCATCTCTACTAACATCAAATAACTACTATATAATCATCCCGATATAAGAAAGAAAATTCTTACAGTCAGTACAGTCATTCACTGGAACAACCTCCACAGGGACATGGTAGAGTTCCCATCACTGGAGGTTTTCAAGGTGTGACTGGACAGGGTGCTAGATAAACTCATTGAGGCTCCCTTTCCCACAAAAGGTGGGACCAGATGATCTTTCGAGGTCCCTTCCAACCTGGGCTATTCTATGATACGTGTCAACACATTAGCTAGTAATCCAGACTCGTTTATGGTTAAAAGAAAGATAGCCCCATTCATTTGACCTGTTTTCAAATGTCTACATGAAAATGAGAAGAATCATGCCCTAGAAGGAGACTTTTCTGTTTGTTTTTGGGTTTTTTTTCCACTGACTACTCCAGGGAACTTACAGCAACTGATTCCAACATATGCTGCAGTCCTCCAGCAAGGTGAATCACCCCTTATGTGCTTACATTTCTCAAAAACAACATTTCAGCTGTGATAGGACTTTGCTTTTGGAGTCTTTTATTACATTGTAGGTTTTATGGTCAGGGTCTCAGCTATACCCCAAATCTCTGCTGCGATTCCAAACTGGAGAGGGAAGGGCTCCAAAACCCTACTAAATTCACTAGGGAGGCCAGATCAAGCAGTGCCTAAAGGACCTGGACTCAAAGAGATCCTTTCAGAAGACAACTGAGATGCTCCTCTCTTTTCACATACTTGCTTCTTGGTAGGAACATTGTTCCCAGAAAGGATATGCCTACTACTAGGCCTGTTTCATCTGAGGGGGGTTTAAACAGCCAAGGTCTTGCACTCCAAGAGGTGGTCCTCACTGCTAGACTCTATAGCAAAATTCGACTTTACAGTTTTAACCAAGCTTCATCTACTTGCTGCAAAATATCCTATGGATATCATGGAACGAGCAATAGAAATAAGACGAGCAGTCTGACTGTAACCCCATAAACTGGCATCTTCCCTAAAGACAGGGAATGTCTTGGCCTCTCCTCTAGGCCTGCTTATGCAATTTTACACTTTCTGTTTAAGCTGCTTTGGAGAAAATGCATAAAGAGTTGTAATAGAGCTGCCAAAAGGCGGTCTCTGGCCCATTTCTGAAAATAAGACTTAAATGCTTTGGAAAATGTCTTTCCCTGCCCCTCTTAGCAAAAAGATCTTGGCCTGACTATTCATCTAGCTGGAGCTTTACTGTTGTCAGCCATGCCAAAATGAACGAAGGGGAGGTGTTATAAGAAAATAAAAATATCCAGCAGCAGAACAGGTGTTTCAGCCTCTCAGCCCTTCAGAAGTTCACTGCAGAAGTTTTCAGTGGGGACGCCTGTCTGAACTGGACTCATGGCAGATCCTCAGCCTGTCCATCAATGGTCTCAAGCTGCCTTCACACCTGAAGACAAACAAACCAACAGAGGAAGTCAGTGGTGTGCCTTGGGCTGGGATATGTCTGTGTTCCTCTAATGGGCTGATAATGCAATCTTCAGCATAAAGCAGTGCATGCTACCGTGTTGTCAAATACTGATATTTATACACAGGCTAAGGACCTTGTCCTGCACATTTCTGGAAAGTAAAAGTGAAGTGCTGTAAAATTAGCTTCTAGTGGAAGAAACAGATTCTGCCTACATAAACACACTGCTTTTAAATTCTGCTAGTAATTTTTCAGTCTCATAAAATAAATCTGATGACACTTCTGTATGTTTATTTCTGACTCTGAACCTCAAAAAGGTCAATAACCCAGTAAGGAGTCCTAGCTATTTATTCTCCTCTGGATTCTTACCCATTAGTGTACCGAAGTGGCCATTTTCCAAACAGGCATTCATTTTGACAAATGCATTTTAGTGACCCCTTTTACAGAGGCCAGACATTGGAGGATATGTAGAAATTTCCTCACTGTTAAGTAGTAAGGACACTGGATGTCTCCATCTCAGCCATCCACAAGTCATCTTGATTTGTCAGATGCACTGGCTTTTAAAAAAGCTCAAGATAAGAATAGCCACCGGAATAACAAGCCTTGTCAGCTTCATTCTGATATGTTCTTAGCAACAATCAATAACAAAGGTGTCATCTTCCCATAGGATTCTTGTACTTCCAAAAATCTTCTGTTATTTACATAATGCCATCAATCTTAAAAGATTTTCCAATAACTAAGAATGATCTCACAGTTTAAATAATTGCCTAAATGGAAATCAGTACCAAAATTTTCAGCATCCGATTTTGGCTTTGAAATAAATACATAGACTGTGACCATTTGTGATGTCTACACAAATGCATCTCTCCAAGTAACCCAAAAGGTTTGGGAAACTGTGAACTTCAGAACTCTGTTTATCTTCCTTCTGTCTCCATCTAGGAAATCCTGCCAAAAGCTGGAACTGGCGATGCTGCACACATTCTCTAAAGAGCTAAAAACTGTTGACTGCCAAGCTTCCAGCTGTAGAGTCTATACCCTAGAGTCAGATACGCAGAACTGTGTTTATACTATGCACACATCTAAAGCTGGGCTTAAACCTGGGTATTTGCACATTCATAGCAATTCAGGCGTTCAACTAAACATAAGCTTATGCTCATAGTCAATCTGAAGAACAAGTAGACAGGCATAAGGTAGACAATGCCAGATTTGATGACATAAATAAGCATGCTCATCTTTGAAAATCCATTACTACTATTGGGTTTTACTAGGCCTGTAGTTTTAACTTAAAACCTCCATCTGGACTTTTATTTCTGGTTCTGCAAACTGATATTTTCTTCTTTAGTTGTACACTGGCTGGAGGTGTGCATGTGCAAGTTAAAAGATCTATACCTTTCTCCAAAGATTCATCATTGAGCACTCACCTTACAGCAGAAGTGTCTGGTTTCGTTTTTGCATTACAACTCTGACGTTATATTCTCTATTTTTTGCTGTCACTTAGATTTCCCCAGCTCCAACACCTCTTTGTTGTTCCAGTAATCTCCGCCATTTTGCTGACCCATATCCCCGCAATTTGGCAATCGAGCCATATTGGGTGCACCACTGGTGCCTGTGGGTAACCTCATCCACCTCTCGGCCGACTGCTCTTCTCACCCTCTTGCAACACTAATCAAATGGGAAAATCCCCTTTGCAGAAACCCACCTCTGTCATCTTCACAGCTGGGTAAATGTGCATTTTCCTCTAAATCTAGCATTGAAATCACAACCTTAATCATAACATTTGTAACAATTTCCTATAATCTGGAATTGCTGCTCTTACTGTGGTGAGGAGAAAGGTGACAGGATTTTAAAAGTAAAGTAGGTTGTGAGCCAGGTTTTACTGTCATTTCTAGAGCAAAGTGATTAAAAGGAGATGCAGAAGAATGTGAAGAACTAAAAATGGGTCAATATTTGGAGGATATATGGTCCCTGAATATTACTTATGGGACCTCGCTGATACTGAGTCTCTCTGATATTGTTTTGGTACAAAATATTTTCTTCAAGGTCAAGTGAGGGTGGGAGGCAGGTGGAAGATGTGGAAGATCACTTAAGGGTACTGAAAATAAAGTTGCATCTATCTCACAGATACGGTTCATGTGTAAGGATTTGATAGGAAAGGTTTGCTTCTTAACATGCCAAAAAGCACAACTTTACCTTAGACTTCCAGGGTTGTATGTTCACCGTTAATGTAAGAGACATGTACATTTGAAACTTCCTACCTACTAAGAGATTATAACTCCAAAGAAAAAAATCTGAGTATAGACAATCTTTCTATAGCATTTTAAAGTCTTAATATTGTGTCATTCTTCTTCTTAGAAGGCTGTTGGAATTGTCAGTGATTAGTGCAAAGATTAAAGCTGAGCAGAAGAACTGGTATAAAACCATGTACAAGCTAGAGAGGTACAGAAAAATGGAGTAATATAAAACAATAAAAACTGGACCGGATGTACTCACTCATCACTAGACATGTTACATGATTAATCGCTTGTCCTCATTGTAACAACGAAGCCAGGAAATCCACAAAACCTCAGCATGTATGTAATAGTGCATTTCTAGCTAACAAATTACAGCTATCAAGCTACAGAAAGAAGCATGCACTACATTTACTATAATTTAACATACTGGCCTTCCCCGAAAACCTGGCAAAGTTTGCCACCATGCAAGCCCATAGCATCAAAACTATATATTTCAATGAGGGTAAAAATTTGAGAGTTTAGCATTTACATGAGATTCAACCAGAAAGACCAAGATGGCTCAGGGCAATTTGTATAAAGTAGTTCATCATGAAGGTGCTTATGATGGTCCAGCTAGGCCAACACATCCATTGCTAACCATAAAAACACAGCAAACGTTATAAACAGGTTGTGGTGGCGTTACCTGGAGCCAAAGCACAAGCCTGGCTGCATTTCATGTCAAACCACTGACCAGCCCTACTGCCGTTCGGAAAGTATGGCTGACATCCGATTGTGGGCCGCCCTGTGAGGTTCACCAAACCACCAGCAGTGGAGTGGTTATGCCGCTTTCTTCAAAACATTTTTGTGGCTTTCTTGAGAACACAGTATTTGTCAGGTGAGCATCGCAGCCAGGATGGTTTTATCTCCTTGTTGCCATTATCTGTGCTTCAGTACCATTCTAAAGGCCTCCCTTCTGCTCAGCCGTATACAGAGTGTATGAAGAACCGTTCTCTGGAGGGGCTGCAGGCATCAGAACACATTTTAAGGCTAAAAAGGAGTATTTTCAGTCTGAAGTCCCATGCACCAAGCAGGAAATAGCACCCTGTTATTTGTATAACTCTAGTTACAGTATTTTTTATTTCTTTCAAACATAACTTAAAGAACATTTTTACCTTTTAAGCTGCAATTTTGTGGCAATCCATAACCAATACTTTCTTAATGGGAGAGGACTGCAATTCTGAAATGGTTACTTCAGGTCTTCTCAAGAAGCGGTTAATTAGCTGTTGAATTAGCTATGTCCATCCCAATTAATCCATGACCAGCTCCTAACATGCCTGTTAACATCCATCTGCCACATATCATCCTCTGCTCCTGACCTGTTTCCCTGTGGAGCCTCATCAATCAAATTCAGCTTGGCAGGAGACTCCTCCTTCACGTGGAGAAGAGAGGGAGACAATTCCCACCAGCTCGCTGCACAAAGGGCAGTAAGTGTCAGTCAGCTTCACAAAACAAGAAATGACGAAGCGTAAGACAAGAGACTTACCCAAGAGACCTTCCAGGAGCCTCATGTCAGAGCTGTGTAGAGAATTCCTTCATTGCAGCCAAGCACAGTGTTATAGACATCATGCACCTTGGTGTGGTCTTTACTGCTCTGGCTTTTATGCCAATGTCATGCCCTTGGGAAAATGATACAAAGAGGGGTAACATCATATGGAACTTCAGATCCTTGCATTTCTCTTGTCTTTGGGAACTCCTAGACTTTCTGGCCATGTAGCCATGGGTTTGCTACTACCTTGAAGGTAAGTCATCATCTAGAACAGGGAGAGAGACATTTCATCCTTACGACTCACCACAGAAAGGTTGCCAAAACAGAGTCAGGTACTTGCCTTACAATTTGATCAGCTTCCAAATTACGAGGGCTTTTTTACATGCAACCAGTTTGGGACAGTCTCTGAATGATTTCTGGATTTGCCTGAAGAGGCACACAATTTTCAAGCTTTATTAAAGGAAAGAATCTGAAATTATAAAATATTTGTTTGATTATATTTGGGAGCATAAGAAAAATGCTAACTATTGTGGGATTTGGCAAATACAAGGAGTGTTCCTCATTTTGAAACTCCAAAACTCTTCAGAAGAGCCCGGGATCATTGTTCGACTTTACAGAGGGGGACATAAAAGGGCCCTTGAAGGTCATAGTTTGCCTCAGGTCAAAGCAAGGCATCAGCAGAGGTAGGTACCGAACCCAGGTTCACAGGCAAACTGAAAATAAAGCCCTTCAAGTCTCATGTATCTTGTCTGTCTCTCCTCTGACTCAGTAAGTTAGGCTGATTTTTATCAACCATGTGACCGAGTCTTGTTCAGTGGCAGTTCACTGTGCACATTTCAACAGAAAGGGAGAGGCTGAGCAGCAGAGGGCTGGCTGTTTGCCTTCTCCTGGCTGCTACGCTCCTGTCCAGACTGACTCTTCCCAAAGGAGATTTCACCTTCTTTGAGGGTATCAGACCATCTTCAGGGTCGGAGAAGTGTCTGGAGTACAGGACCTGAGGCTGGGAGACCCTTCAGGAGCAGAGAGCAGCATCAAAGCCAAGTCAGAGAAGCAAAAGGCAGAGAAATTCCAGGGAGCAGGTCCCAAGGATACCGTGTGGGGTCAGTGCAATCCACAACCCCTACTGAAAGTTGCTAGACTGGGAAAGTGGACTGGCTAAAAAGTCCCACCCAGCAAGGACACCACAACCAAGAAGAAAGAAAATCTTTGCAACCTTTACTCTTCTCAACATCCCAAGACTGTAGAAACTGCAAATATAAAAACAGATGTTGAATTTATGACATGACTGTGTGTTTGAACATTGGACTTGCAAACAGAAGACAGTCAGTAGGAAATTAATTTATGTTCAAATCAAGTGAGCTACCAGGGTCACGACTGTTATGACCACGGTTCATTCTTTCTTTTTCTCCTTGTTAATTAGATACAATTACATGAGCTTTAGCTTTAGTGCACTTCCAGTCTAATTAGCAAAAAAAGGTTCACATTTTAAGAAAGAAAATTAAAAATGAACGATGGTAACAAACAACCTTCTCATTGCTGACGTGTATTCAGATTAATGGTTATTTCCCTAATTAATCTAAACCACTCATCCAGTGTAATCTGGATGACTGCAGCAAGGATGACTTCTTTATGTATTTAAATTTTCTCTTTAACAGTTGTGGCAAGCTAATACACAGAGAAAAATAAAATAAGTCAAACTTTAAACACACAAACTACAAGCTGGGCATATACCATAAGCATTGGCATTCCAACACTTGAAGGAGAAGAAAAAAATCTCCCAAAATAATTTTAAGCAAAAATTACCATTACTCCTTCTCTGAAACCATGTCTCTAGGAGCCTCTCAAAAGCACTTTGATCATACTGATGAGGGCCCTCCAGACTCCTTGGGGAATTTCCAACACCCACCTCTTTATTTTCTCAGGCAGTCACAGGAAAAGAGGTTTTGTTGAAGATGCCAGCGTGTACTAGGCTTGTCAGGATGTCTCAGGCTTAACCCTTTGATGACTCTGACCACCCTGAAGATACGATCTGCACGTCGTAGTTTATAGCATTAAATTAGGACATATGCCAAGTCCTGAACCTCCTAATCTAACAGGATGAAAAGTGTGTATGATCTGTTGCCACAGAAATATTAGCTAAACATCTCACAGTCCTGCAACAGTTAGCTCTTATGCCCAGTGCCCTTTAACTCCAATAGATTTAGCTGTGAACTCTAACTCTTCTCTGATACATACTGCATAACATACTGTAAAGAGTTCTGTTTGACAGGACAGTTGAGTATTGCCATTTCTCTTGATATAATTTCTCTAAACAACTACATTCTGATGAGCTTCTTTCACAGTTTGGTTTCCACAGAGTCATATTCTAAGTTTCCTAGTGAAACATTATGCGTCTCCTCTAAATCTACGACTTCCAGTGTGAGGAGATGGTTCTTTGTTGTATTTCTGTCCACACTGGGTTAGCATTTTTGTAGCAGCATGAATACTATGTCCGATTTTGTGTGGTTAATCAATCCAGCTGCAATATCTGCTCAGAGCACAATATTACGGGGCAATAATTATGAAAACACGTTCTTCTCAGAAACAGAGACATTGACTGTTATTAAAGGTTATTATCTATCTAAACTGAGACCTGATGTAAGTGGGTGAGACAACTGGGATTTTGCCAGCTTTCAAAAGGAATGAGTTTTGCCCTGTCTGTGTCTGGAAGCTGCTGTTATGCAGCACACTGAATATACATCCGCACGAATAATGTAGTATGTTAGAATTACATTATACTTCAGTATCAGCTTAAAAGTTACTTTCAGATCAGCATAAAATCTAAGGGTTTTGCAAGCAGTAAGTTAGGTTCCAAACCAAAGCAACCACAGATTACTTTCCTACAGGAGTGAAAAACTCAGCCAAAAGCAAGTTTAGCTCTTCTTCACTGCTTGATGATTTCTGGTAGGCAAGCCTTATTCCATAGCCTCCTAGCTAAGAAGACTCCCCTTGCTGGTTTCTAACCACTTCCGCCAGCCAAGAATGAGAAGGCCAGAAGTCACATCAGGACAACAGAGTAGGGTCAAGAAAGAAGCAGAAGACAACAGCCATGCTACAAGACTGGACAAGGGTCAGAAAAAAGTAGAAACCAGCAACAGCCACAAGGATAGTGTAGGAGGAGACTTGGAAGTTACACAAGGTGGAGACTGTACAAAATAAGCGATTGGCAGTAAGTGGGCTACAGGGGCAGATGGCAGAAAAAAATACCATGTTATCACACCATTTCTTTTCTCGATATTCATCTTATTCCTGGCTGAAGCACTTGAACTTCAGGAAACCAAGTCAAGTGACTCGTACGAGTGTTCTCTTTTGCCCATTCTTAATTAAAAACAAAAAACAAACAAAAAAAACCCCAAATACACACACAGAAAGTGCCTTCACAGTCCTAGAAGCAGCAGCAACTTTTGGGGGAATGAAGGCAAGACAGACTATATATTTTGACCATAAAGGCCCCAATTTCAGTCTTCGCAATTCCTGCGGAAAGGTGTTGTGTGGTCACGGACTAGATAGCCAGTACCTTGACCACAGACATGGTCTCATGCTTGTCATGGTTAGTTCCCTTGCCCCAAGCAGTCACACGCTTTGTGGTTTGCCTTAACAGCAGGGGAAGAGACAGCATTTGATTAATATGGTGCTCAATAGCCAGTAAGGTTAGTGCTCTGGGTACATTTCTTCGGCCTTGGCATGACTCACTTTCCGTAGCCACCTTCCAATCAGAGGCTCGGAGCAGTAACCAGCATGGAATTCTGTCACGCCAGAAGCTCAGGCTACAGAGCGAGAGGAAGGTCCGAGCAACGGCAGCAGGAGATGGAGTAGCACACATGTTGGGCGAAGACTACGGAATAGCTGGAGACTTAACTCCCAATTTAATACACCAAGGTTAAACAAAGTGCATGGATACTGTTCTGTGGTTGAATAAAGCCAGCCAGAACCAGACTGCTAAAAGAAAGAAAAATAAAGTCCAGGCAGGAAGAAAAAAGCTCAGACTAATCTTCCACATGAATATCCTCTTCTTTCCCTTCACAAAAATCTCTCTTTTTTTTTTTGTTCCCGAACTCGCCACCCGTCTTTTTTTGGCTATACAGTATTTTAAGAATAAGTTAAATGTTTACTTGCTTCAGTTAACATATATTTTCTACATGATTGAATGTGAGGCATTACCCCCCCCCCCCCCCCATCTTTGAAACAGATAGGGTAATGAAACAAAAGAATGCTCCTTTTGGAAGTAATCTCATAAATACTATAGAAACCTCCTTTAAACAACCATTGTAAAAATAAAGAATCAAGGAGAGCTGCACATGCTTACTGGTTTAAAAGTAACTTCAGCAAAAATTTCCTAATTCTTGAAATGAGACCCAGCTGAGATTCACAACATATACATCAAAAAACATTAAGACAGCTATGTGCAATGGCAGTACTTCTAAATCTTAGAAACCATACCTGTGCACAACATCTCTGCTCAGCATTACTATTTTGGGGTACTTGACAATACGCTGTTTGGTAGATTTCACAAGATACCAAAACACTTGAGGATTCTGAATAAGCCTATGAAACTTCATGTTTCATACAACATTTTCAGTAGCAGTGTATTCTTGCATTTGTCCAGAAGACTCTGAAGCTGGCTTTTACTCCACTTCCCCAAAATACTGTACAATGTGCCAAAGACCAACCTCAGTCCGCACAGAAATATCAAGCCAACCTCCTTAACCTAGCTTCCAGGCAAGATGAGATTGAGGTAGACTAGTTATTACATCCTATTTGTGTTGAGATATTAGAGTGGATTTCTTGCCCAATCTCTCCTCACAGAATCCATGCGACGCTTACTTGATGTAACCGGAACTACGGGTTTACCTTTCAACCCAAAGACGGTAAAAAGAGTGTTCTCGCATTCTTCCTGGACATCAATTTAATTCTGTAAGAAGTATGCCATCTACTGATGCACTATTTACTATACCATTCTTCAAGTGCCTTCACACAACCACTGACCAAGACCAATCTTAGCTGTGTTAGCTGAAAAGAAAAATAATATTCCATCAATTTACAAGAAATGACAGCACTCTCGAAGCCAGTGAAATGTGTTTTATTTTAAGCCACTGCTAAAACAAGGACAAATTTAGTGCAACCTGGAGTTCATAATCTGAAAACTGAATATAGTTAAATTACTAAAATGGCAAAACTTGTCACCATTATACAGTACAAGACCTTCATATTCATTGAGTACAGTTACATAAACATTTATAATTATTCAAACTGCTTTTGGTATACAATTGCATCACTAACTGGGCTGTGAATTACTGTAACACTGCACAAATAAGCAGCAGTTCCAGCAAATTATAATAAATCTTAGTATTAAATACTATTCAGACATTACAACAGAACAAAGGCCCTCTAAAACTACAACTCCAGCTATACAACAGGAATGTACAAAGATGGTACAAAATAAAGTGACTACAGTGGCTGGGCTCTGTACTTGCCTCTTCAGAGCTCAAGTACAGTAAATGCTCGACAGTAGTGGCTCTTGCTGAAAAGCCAAAATTCTTACACTAAAATCACTCCTGAATTTTGAATTTTTCTTTGCAAATCAACTGTGTAGAACTAGGGGGATTTGCGCTGGTGACAGTGTTTACTACTTACTGTGTTCCCATCTCCAACAATATGTGGCTCTTTATAGAAAAGGTCCCAGACAAAGTTACATTAGAAAAATGTAACGTTTAAAATCTGATACCATTTCTGAGAGACCTAATTAGTCTCGGAATGTGGGTTGCTGGGTTTTTGGTTTTCGTCTGTTTTTTAAAAAGCTTACACAATCTTTTAAAACTCAAGAACAAAGATACTACACAAATTGCATTCAAGTATATCGTCTTAGCTGCTTTTTCACATCCTTATTTTGAGACAGCAAATCCTCTTTAACATATGGGTTTCAGTTTTGTTTGGTTTTTATTTTAAGGCTTTATGCGTACTTCTGTATTATTTATGCACCCCGTTCTAAATGTTTAAACTTGTTTTAAATATGGCCACTTTTAATTGTTAATTTACAGAGGGACTATTTTCAAAGTGCTTTTTCTACAGAATCTTAGAAAATATCTGAACACTTCCATTTTTCAGAACACCGAATGTATTTATGAAGTGTTTGAGACAAGGTGTCTTCTGGAACAGTAACACCATTGTATATATTTTCCTCAACTTAAAAATTAAATAACCAAGGCAGTTTCCTATACAGAAAAAATGCAAGATGAAACAAACTCTACCTTATTATGTTTGCTTTATAAAGCAGAGTTGTCTGGTTTAAATGGACCAAAATGCAGCCCTTCATGTTTTTACAGTTTTCATTTACACTTCTGTATTTGTGGTCAGCAGTTTTAAATAAACTCAGTAATAGCGTAATTTAAGACTCACATTAGCAAAGAACAGCTTTCTCACTAATATGGCAGACAGCACCAGTTCGATAGAGTAAGGTTTCCCAAAGATTAAAATTACTAAATTATAATAATTTTGCTAGGCTAGTTTAATGCTTTCCCAATTTTGATACCCAAGGAGAAAGAGTCAAGTCATCTAGAACAAATTTAAAACAATTTGTGTAGAAAATCAGGTTTTTTGTTTGTTTGAAGTAAAAATGAAGTATTTTACAATATATTTTTCTCATGTAAATTTGGAAACTGCTACTTTCCTCAGAGGCTAATAAATCAATTTCTTCCTTAACATAACACCAATCAATAGTTATGTAATGTATTTGATCCAGTCTGAAAACAACATCCCATTTATAAAAATCATTTTTAGTGCAACTATTGTCTACTTAACTTTTTAAATAGTTGTAAGCTTTGGGAATCGCACAATCTTCTGCCTTTCTCCAGAAAAGTAACTAAAAAGAAAAAAACACTTCACCAACTTTATAAAATCCAACATACTGAATAAATCAGTTAAAAAATGGCTATTCCTGTGGTGTTGTTTTGTTGTTTTTTTCAAATATACAGCTTTGTACATTTACAATGCCTTCAGTATCTTTCTCAATTTGGTTTTGGACATGTACAGAAAGACTGTATCCTCATGTCCTGAAATTCCACTTGATAAGAATGCAAGGGTCCAAAACCCAGAGCAAAATTTAGTCCTGAGGCACTGTTTTCAGTATTTTATTTTTTTGACATTTCAATTTCATAGGTAAATTTGTACAAGTACGTTATTGCTGTGTTAAAGGGAAGATGTTACAGCTGGAGAATAGTTTCAAATTTTTGTCTGAAACAATGTTGAAAGTCAACCTTAAAAAAAAAAGGAAGAAAGGAGTATGGGGAGTGGGGGAGGAAAAAAAAAATCCAGACAACTTTTGTACAACTCTTAAAAAATATTTGTTACTAGCCCCATCTTCCAAATACAGGAATTAAGATAACTTTCCCCCACCCTGCTTTGGGCTCTAGAGAAAAACGATTCCTGATGCTTGGCATTATATTCCTATAACAAGACAAAAGACCTTGTAATGGTTTTTGGTCTTTTTGTCACATGGCATACACAGATCTTTCAATTAGTGAAATGATACATGAAGTGAGATGATAAACTATGAGCATAACAGAATTTTAAGTTAGTGGTAAAAATTTACATTATAAGTTCATATTGGTGAGATCTCATACACATATAGATACATATACTTATCTATGTGTGCATGCACATGTGTGAACACGCACATGTGTGAACACGCACATGTGCATATACAAAAAAATTAAAAATCTTTAATTCTGTGAGAAAGGTGAACTTTGTGAGATCCAAAGCAGAAACCCAGATGACAAATGAGGACTAAAAGAAACCGGGTCTCTGTAAAAAGACCAGTGGGATGCCTTCCTGAAACACAAAGACATTGCAAGGAGGGTGCTCTTGAGTTTACCAGTGTGACATCTCATAGTAATTTAGGGGGTAGGGGAAACCAGAATTGTACATATGCCATTAAAATTCATGAATAGATTTAGAGACTTTATCTCTCCTTGTTTGGGATCAGAAACTTGCGCATCATATCAACAGTATATTTTTCTATGAAAAAGTTATTAAGATTCTTTTGTTCATCCAAAATAAGTAAGACTCCATGATTCTCTTGCAAGTGATATGAGTTTTGAGGTGGCAACCTTGTAATTACCAGCACGTGCCTTTTTCTCTCAAAGGATGTATAAAAAAACAAAACCCAAAAAGCATTTTCAAACCACAGGATATGTAAAGGTCCAGTTTCCCTTCAGACAGAAAGGCAAGTCAGCAGCACTGGTGAGAAACCTGACTAGACTGCTAAAATGACTTGATTAAAAGTACCTTCAAAAAAAAAAAAAAAAAAAGAGTGAAGGTAGTTAAGAAAAATGAAAAATCAATTTTCAAGAAATTTCCCCTTTACGTTTTAATTAGCTTTCTTTGCTAAACGCTTAAGTGCTCACTGAGTAACCAAATTCTCTTTATTACTGAAAAGAAAATTCATATATAGAGGCTAAAAAATAAAGAATTAGACTAGTCAAAAAGATGGCCAAAATCCTCAGAAGTTTCTATCTGCTACTTTTAACACTTCTATGTGAGAGACTAACATACAAATTCTTCAACACACAATTAATGTCATAGAAGTATCTGCATACAAAAAGCTTCAGTAAGAAATTTAGCAATTTAAACTTGATTGGCAAGCTTCAGGAAACCTTGCTGAAGAATTATGTATGGAATTATGCTCAGCTACCCACTCTGCCCTTCTACCACAAGTTACCAGCTCTATAGTAGTAAACAAAAGGGAACATGTATTTGCACCTCAACAATTTCAGAGTAGACTCTCACATCTTCACATAAAGTTAAACTTGATAAAGGTGGCTATGAAGCCAGACTGTATTAAGGGGCTGCTTGGGCAGGTCGCAATTTTCTTCCTGTGCCTTCCCTACCTTCTCAATGGTGCCCTTGGGCACATAACACCGGGCCAACGTTGGCAATTTTTTCCATTGTCTGCAGCAAGGTATTCCAGAACAGATTTTTGCAGAACATCAGTGCTCTCAGTCCCGCTGTGAATACAGCACACATACAAGTGGGAAAAGAGCTATCCTGGCACAGCAGGAATCCTGAATATCATGCCTGAGACTGTCTCCTCTGAGCTACTATCATAGACAAGGGATTTTTTTCATAAATATTTCAATGGTCTGAACACAGCAGTAAATACAAGTTATACGTGGGTGGACAATACCGATTATGGACTGAATAAACATACCATGTGCACAGTATCACAAAGCACAGCACAGCTATTTTGACTTTCACCTCAAAGTCTTTTAAATGCTGACAATTACTTGAACATTCATTAGTTGAATTTTACTTTACATATGTGTTCTTTCTATCTCCTTTCAAAAGAGGAATGAAGTGAAGAGTGTTGCATCTTTGGATTTTTCAGACATTTTCCAGAAGCCAACCAACCAAAGACTTATTTAGAGCTTGCTCTCCATCAGACGCCTTCTCTATCATTTCACAGTATTTCAGCACTGCTTGCAAGAGATCTCCAACTTTCCAATCTCTTTCTCGCAGTCTTCTGGAAAGCTGAAGGGGAGACAGGGGAACACAAAACAAAGTATTTTGACCGGCACATCCTGATTAACAGTTACAGAAGTTATTCTTGAAACATTAGCTCATCAGAGATCAGTTGTAATGAGTTAATCGTTATTCCCACATCTATAAAAACAAAAACTTCCGCAAGAATCAGACACTTTTCTTTAGGGCAGTTTTCACAAAATTTTCTTCTGGAGGGAGCGACATTTTCAAATGACGTGGTGCCACAGGTATGAGGGCTGTGGTTCATCAAGACTGCAGAAAACAGGAAATTCTGAACACAAGATTAAGACATTTGCCACCCCTCCCATGCCAATAATGCGCATATAAAAAGACAAAACTCAGTCTTAATAAAAGGATGTGGATTTTCCTTTCACAACATATAGTGTGGTTTGGGTGGCACAGATACTACCCTCAATGAAAACAGTGTCTTCAGAGTTGGGAAATTTTAACATCTTGGGGAAGAGGAAAAGGTGAGGGTTAAGTTAAACTACCACTTGGGAGCAGAGATCAGTGTAGCTGAAAACATTTTTTTTTCGCCCAAGGTCCAAGCAAAAAAGTCTTCCTTTGCTTATGTGTCAAGCTCAGCTATATATGGAAGGAAGCCTACCCTAAGACCAGGATGAATTTGCCAGTTTGCCCAGGAGTAAAAAAAAAAAAAAAAATCTTTCAGTTTAAAAAAAAAAAAACAAAACAAACCAAACAACAAAAACAAAAAAACCAAACAAAAAACAACACCCACACAAACAAACTTTATTCTCTGTAGCTTTCTGGACAACTGTCAATGCTGCATTTAGTAAACATAATTTAGACACCTACCCTACTTATTCTTTGGAACTGTAGAATTTTATTGCCTTTTAGAGTCCCTACCATGACATTCTATACATTAAGTTTAAAAAAAAAAAAAGTCATAAACAGTGTTCAGTGAAATATCTTCCATAGCTACAAAATTAAAAATTCATAATGTTTCTTCTATGAGACCTGTCAGATTGCAGTACAAAATTCTAGTAAAAAATGAAAAGGAAGACAATCTCTCTCTGCTTCTTCACCTAGGTGATGTTCCAACTGCAACAAGGCAAGTGATGGAACTGACAGATAAAATGTCAGCAAAAACATGTATAAAACAAAAAACTTCTTGAGCAAACAATTAACTTGAGTGAGCAAAAAAGATCCTCTCTAATCTTGAATACAATATATCCTGAACACTGAAACTTTTTTCAGTGAAAACTATTTTCTACATAAAAAGAGACTGAAATCTGTAGTTATTTCTGTGAATTTTAAAACAGAGCACAGGAAGTAAGAGTTTTATAGTCTACAACAGACAATTTTGTAAATGGTGTTTGTTGGTTTATAAAAGCATGGTCATTTTTCTTATGCCAGAGGAAAGTCTGGCTAATGTTCAAAGACCTATTTCAGCAAATACAGTATAAAACTTCTGTCCAAAGAAGAAGATATCACCATGGTACAATGACAGAGCTGGCACTTGGCTTCACTAATCTTTCTATTTTAATTTAGAGTTCAAAGTTCAATGCCACTATTTCTTTAGCTGACTGATCTGTTTCTTACTGTCAGACAAGTGAAATATTGGAGTTTACTCAAAATAGATACTAGGAATCCTAAAACAGCTAGATAAGGTCTGATTAAAAATTGAATATATGTTTTTTTAATCCAGGCACTTACATATCCACGCTGTCAGGCTTCTCAAAGAAGTCAAGAACTATTCTAATTTACTGGTTTCTTTTTGTAGTTCCTAACAAATGTATTTTGTTTCATACATAGGTATGTAACTTCTTTCTGCCTTGCTGAGCATAACATGTATCCTTAAGTAAGAGTTCATACCCAGTTGCAGCAAGTAATACCTTGCCTGATACATGCTAGGACTATTTTTGTCTTTTTTTCAGGCACATCACATCAGTGGCTCATTACCCTGCTGTGATCAGCTAACACAAGCCTTTCCTCCCTTCCAGAACCCACCAACTTCTTATAGTGAAAATTACTGTTTTCAATGGGATCTAAAGCCCAGGTTCACTCCCCACATAAGTGAGGTAACTTACCAAAGTACCTATGAGATGATCAAATCTCCATAGCCGGCGAGAGATCAGTATATAGAGGTCAGTTTAGTTTTCTGCTGGGCTGCAGTGCCCTCTGGAGGTACTTGTCTAGCTTTACAAATGACAGAACTGAGAACGACTATTTCTTATTTAAGACCCTCAGTTTGGGTCAGAGAACATTCCAATTGGGAAATGAGATGGAATAAAAACCAGGTAATCCTTCCCTGCCCCCGGCGGGGCAAACAGGATTTCAATTCATTTTAACATAACTGCATTTGGAGAACTAAAAATTAATCTATAAAACTAAGTGAATCAATTAACTATTGTAACATTTTCAGTACTGCATGACTATTGCCTGCCTGAAGGTCTTATGTTTTATCTTTAGGTGTCAACTCAGTATCAATTTATGACTGAAACGTCAAGTAGAAAAATATTATAATTTTTTAGGAGTGCATACATAATAGACACTGCTATTGTCCAGAGTGCTCTTCTCAGTATATTCTCTTATTAAGGTAGCTAGAGTGGTGTTCAGATACACGGCCAGCTAATAATATCTTTCCTGTGTGTCTTCAGGCACTGGCTCAAATAGTAGCATTACAACTTTAAAATCCACTAAGTCAGAGCTGGCAGAAGAATGAGAGACTCAAGGAAAAATTAAAAAAAGAGGCACCTGCCATCTACTTTTTGTCTTACATGTTATGTTGCAGTGTAAGATACAGGCCTCTCTCACATACACACACAAAGGAGATTACTATTAACACTTGTGCGTCCCTACCACTGTTCTGCCTGAGTATTTTCAACGCTGCAATTCACAGACGACAAGCATGAAATAGATGGACAGATCTTCAAAAGATGGCAAAGACAACTCACAAGGTCGGAATGATTGTAGTCACTAAACCCAGATCATTCACATCAGAAGAACTTCAAACAATGCTGGGCCAGGCATGTGAGAACAGAGAAAGTGAAGTATTTTCTTCTTCATGTTAAGACACTTATAAACAGTAACAGGGAAGGAACACATGTATATAAGGATTAAGCCCAACAGTTTCAAATAAAAACAGAAATGGAGAAAAGTATTCTCAAACTGCCTTCTGGTTTATGAAAGCATGAAGTCCACTCTGAGTGTCAGAACTAATGGACAACAAAACATATTTCTGAAATAATTCTAAATCAAATATACCAACCTCCAGAAAAGGAGCATAGTGGATATATTTCAACTTACCCAAAAAACATTTCCCAATTTTCTGGGTTATTTTAAATAAGAATGCAAGACTTCCTACTCTCGAGATCGAACACATATACCACACAGTTACATAGGCAAAAGAAAAACAAAACTAGCATTCTTTTTCTGGGCTAGAAAGGGAGAAGCCACTCTTAGGAAGATTCAGCCCAGGTACAATCTGGACTGACCTCTAGATACCTTTGACACTCTTAACACAAGTCTACAGTAACTAAGCACCATAGGTGCACACATTCGTCTACGTTTGAGAGTCTATTTTGTCACACAGACCTCTACTTCCCAGTCACTCCCCTTTTCTCCTGAAATGATGATTTGAGCTTTGGAAAGGACCAAGTTGAAGACTCAATACCAAATTTTGGAAGTGAGAGCAAGCTTTTCCTTCCTTAATATACTGATACATATGTTAATTTGGTTTTGCCAAGATCTTAATTATTAAAAACATGCTAATGGCATCACATTAACACTTTTTCACATTACCAGGTCACAAAATAAAAATCTATAATTTATCATTCCTATCAACCTCATCACTAGAGACAATGCCTATGTATCCGTTAAGTTAGCCTTTCAGTAGCCAGGTAATGTTAAAATAATTCCTTGGTAGAAGATTAAAAAAAAAATAGGTCAAATGTAATAAATACCAGATTATCACGTGCAGTTTGGTGTGTAGCCACAAAGGAACAATTTTTATGATTTTATAGGAGTAAGAAATTTCTCTTATATGTTTGTGATGGAAATACTCAGGTCAGTCCACATACCAAAATTTTGACCCTTCCCTAAGAGACGCAAATTGCTAAAGCCTAATTGTTTAAACTTCTGCTTTCTCTTTGGTCACATATTAAATTCAATCTATAAAACCAAAATAAAGGCACCTAAAAATGAAACAACCTTATTGAGCCTTCTTTCTTAATAGCTTTGGTTGCAGTTGCTTACAGAATAAAAACATACTTAATATTTAAGTTAGAACCTAAACTTCTTTCTGATAAGAAAATGTGCATTTGCTAGCAAAAACACTGAGGCAGAACATATTAAGTTATAAATTAATTTGCAAGACCAAGTTCTCAGAAAGATTAAATTTACAGACAATTAAATACTAAGTAAAAAAATGCTTGAAAAAAATATATTTTTCACTAAACACAAATGCTGTAATTGTATCCTCTTTGGAGTAAAGCAAGGAAAATAACTTGTGAAACAAGTTAACTCAGCTTTGATTAATACTGTATGGTACATGCACAGGCTAAGCAGGCTGTTCCACTTTGTCCTCTCAGGATTTAAATAACGATTTTCCTCAACAGCAAATACCTCATTATTACTGAGTGGCAAATAAAGTAGTAGCAGCTGGTGTATCACAGCAAACGGAAATCAAGCAAATCCTTCCCCTTCCCCACCACCCATCAAACCCAAGTACTTACAAAGACAAATTCCCTTGTAGCACTGTCATGAAAGTGAAGATCAGACACCTCTGTTTCAGAAGCCGCCAGCCACTGGAGTGCTGCTCTGAGCTGGGGGTCCACTAGATTTGGTTCCAGATCAATATTCACTATTGCTAAAGTCTTTCGTATTTGCTCCAAACCTAACATTAAAAATAAAATCATCAAATCTATAGCTTCAAATTGTTTCAAAAAAGTCTCTGTAGTTCACTGTTTAGACTATATTATCTTAAAAATCTCAATTTAGTACCACAGACAATATGAAAGGAAAAACTCATGCTGGTCTGAAGTGTTTCTGTACTTTCAGATAAGGAAGTACTGTTTATCCCATTTACAATTGTATGCAAACATAGCTGAGTATTAAAAGACATCTAAACTTTAATGTATATTCCAAATGACAAGGAATTTAACACAGCTTTTCATAAACTGAACAGCAATGGCTTTCACATTGTCCATCAGTCATTTCTGTTTCCAACTGCCATTTTTTGCTATGCCTTCATCTACTAAATTTTTAGAAAGTGTGTATTTCACAATTCCGTCCTGTACAGGCAGACTGATCAGACTGCCTCTGAGTTTTTCCAAAATATAGTGCTGTTTTTACTGAGGCCTGTTCAATTTTTCAACACTTCCTTTACAGCATGAGTTCCAAAAATTAATACAGCATTGAAAGAGCAGTTGCATTAGTAACACAGAGAAACTACAGTATTGTCATCTTCGGTTCCCACACTGAATTTCTATATCCAGCTATCACAGTAATCCTTTGTCACACTCTCAGAACCAATTAAGCATATGCGTAGTGCTCTCCAAGTTGTTCTTGAAGTCTCTACTTCCAGACTACTGGACTTAACTCTATAGAAACAAGGAATATATTTGCAATAAAAACATATGTTCATGTGCAGTTTACCTCAATCTCACTACTCTTCCAATCAAGCTTATGAAAATTGCGGTACATAAGGTATTCATTCCGAACTGGCAAAGTTAAGCAAGACGAAACAGATTCCCCCAGGAGGTAAAAGAGAGAGAAAATTAACTAGTGGAAATGTCAACATAAGCATGCTTTTGGTGGATAACAGAATATTTGTCTAGGAGCCCCAAAATCTAATATCTTTATAGGAAAAAGAACCAATTATAAAAAAATTAATGACACTTAGTGGATGGAAAGCATTGTGGTAACGTATCACTGGGAAATTTTGATATATTTTTTAGTTTTATAAAGCAGATGACATTTGGTAATAACAAGGCTTTGTTTCAAATTCTTTGATGAACAAGGCGCAGTCAGCTTAGAAAAAGCCAGACATTTTAGGTACGACATGAACAGAACTTCCAAATGTACAAGACCAGGTACAAAGTTTTCCTACCTAGAATACTATTTAAATGGTCCTACCATGAAAGTAACAGAAAGAGTCTTTTCAAAGCAATAGTGAGATGGTGAAGAAATTAAACTGGAAAAATTTCACTAGAAAATCCTTAATACAGTATAAAGCAGTCTGTTGCACTCCAGGAGACACCTACACTGTATAAAGAAATAAAATCAAGTGCTATTTTAATCAAGCAATTTCAACATTTGAGATGCTAGAACTTTTTAAAGTCGAGACCAAAAGAAAGCAATGGTATATTGATAACCTAGATGAAACCTACAGAGCAGAAAATATTTTAATTATAATTATTCTGAGGAAAAAATACTCAATAATTTAGTTTAATTTCCTTATAACCTTGCAGTCAGATCTGATTTAAAAAAAAAAAAAATTAAGAGATATGGCTCATTTCCATAGATTTTTCCAGGAGCTTAAGGAAAAAAAAAAAAAAAACCACCACACATCTTTCTGCTTACATCAAGACTATTTGAAGACGCGCAAAATGGCTGAATATCCTCTGTAAGCGGGTAGCAGAGGTTTCTGGAAACAGTTATTTCATCTTCAGAATATACCCAACACAAAGAAAAGCTCTGTTACAACTTGCTCTAACATCAGCTCATCTTTAAATTAGCCTCATACACTGTGTATTCAGGCTGTTCTCATTTGAGTTAACAACTTTTGGCACTTCAATCAGACTGGAACCAGCACAGAGATCTTCTACAAACCAGAAAGCTGTAACAGGATTCTGGACAGACCCTGTTCTATACTTCACTACGAAGAAAGAGATTACAGCAAATATATCGAATCCAAGTTTTTTCATTGTTTCTCATGACTCCTCTCCCAAGGTTAATACGGCCAGTTTGAGTAACTTCTTCAGTATCTCGAACATAGCCATGCAAATGCATTGCCATGGCTCCTCATCAAATATTTTACAAAGAAGTTATGCTATGCATATAAATTTATGCTTTCAACAAGCTGATCAGAGTTCGCTACCTTACATTATTAAGTACATGTGTGAGCATCAGAGACTAGCATTTCCCAAAGGCTGTAGATTTCAGTGCATTAAGAGGTGTATGTAGGGTATTAACCTAAGAATATATTCTGACACTTGACTGACATGCATTATGATGAAGAGGGATAATAGGGTTGTCACCTTGTTTTGCAGACTACAGAAGCAAAGAATTAACAAAATAATTCATGTAGACTGCACAGGTCAAGAACAGTAGTACATACTGAAATTGACATTACCTTCTACAGCATCCTTGGAGTCTTCATCTTTATCTTCTGTTCCATCACTGTATTTTAAAAATAAAAATATTAATAGAATCCAACATATGCACAATAAATGTAGTCAATCCTAAGACTGTAATGAAGGTTATAGGACAGGAAGATCATAAAAGAATTAAGAAGTGATCATGAAAAGAAGCTTTGCTTCTCACACCATTTCATGTTGGAAACATATTTATCATCAACTTCACAAGATTTGCTCTTAGGGAAAGAAAGGAGAAGAGAGAAACAAGAGAAGGGTGTTAAAAAGAAGGATTGTACTATGAATACATTTTAAAATAAGAAAACTTACTGATTTTAATTAAGGAAGACAGTTTAGTTTTGCTTCATATGTGAAAAGGTTGAGCCATCTTATGTCACAGGTATGAACAGCTACAGGTTATTCAAAGCTGTAAGTCATAAGTGTTCTACAAAAATCAATTACCAAGCAATTTTCAAAGTTTCCACAAGCTAAAGGAAAAAACAGAAATCCTGTAGGAAGCAAGCTCTAATTTGCATGAAAAAGTAAATCTAAAGACTTGTAAAACTGCAAGCAAGAACATGCACAAAAGGGACCTTTCATTTTGCAAGCAGACCACATTCATCAGTTTAGCACAGCAAAATTTAACCATTCAGTATGGATTAATTAATGAAAAAATCATATTGTGATTAAGCAAGAAGAGTGTGAATAATGTATCAGCATAAAAAATGCACCGTATTTTTATTTTCCAAAATGATGATTTCATGCATTAATTATGAGGAACCCATCTGGTTTTATACTTCTCAACTCAACCAACCTGTCTGATGTTGGAAAGGATAAATTCTCCTCATACATATCCCCTTCTAAACCAAGACTGCTCCAGCTACTGCTGTTACCATTACTGCCAGGAGAAGAAGAGAACACAGCTGAACTAGAAAAGAACAATAGCTCAAACTAGAACCTTCATTTTCCTTAGAGCTGTTCTGTCAAGACATTTAATGCAAGAGCAGTGAAACTTCCTAAACAGGTTTGCTGGAACAGAGTACAAACCTGATTGTCAGTGCTATTCAGAGCAGCAATGTGCACAATAATGCAAAACTGGTAAGTTTCAGTACACAGGTGAAAGTATTAATTTGTACTCATTAATTTTCCAGATCAGTGCCAGCAGTAATTCTGTCCTCAGGTCTAAGAACATTGCTCGTTATTTATACAAGCTCAACAATTTCAATATGATTACTCATAGGAATATGGACTACAACTGTAATATTTGCTTAAGGACTAGCTAAGAGTTCATAAAATTATACATTGTGAAGACAACGGCACAAATAAAATCCTTCCATCTCATTCCAAAAATCCAGTAATGATCTCCAACAGCCTGATGAGAAGGAATTCTTAGAGCAAATTAAAAAAAAATTAATTCTGAACATTGTTCTACAAGCTGATCTTTTAAAAATAGGGGGTTTTATAGATCACTGAAAACAATACTAAAAAGATTACTTCACTCACAGTTCATAAACATACTGCATTTATTCCATGACTACATTCAAGCCAATGCGAAGAACTGAAAAAATTGAGCACGTCCTTACACTGGTACATTTTAGGCATTATAATTATCAGAGTTTGTTAAGCCTGTGCTTATGTACAAGATTGAGCTACTCATATGATTACACCTCTGTTCCTCAACTTCATACCTCCCCCAGAGCATGTCTGGAAGCCTTCCAAGAACAGGATTTCAAGATAACCAGCATTCTTTGAGAAGCTAGATTGTCTACTACAGATAGTATGACAAGCCATAAAGTAACTCCAGAGAACAACTGCTGCAAGAAGACGCTTTCTTCCCCTAAGTTTTGTGAGACTGTTAAAGCTCTTCTTTTCCACTCATTCCACTCAAGGCAAATAGTAAAATTTAAAACCACAAATGGTGGAAAGAAACATTTCAAGAGACAGGCATTAATCTCTTTCAAGAGTATGCCAGTAACAGTATCACCTCTCAGTGTCCTTTGCTTTCCAGTATGCCTGCTTGGATCCTGATTTCAAAAGAGTAACAGGAGGTTAACAAGCCTGCAATATGAACACACCCTAACAGGAGGAAAAAAAAGAAAAATTTTAAAAAGTTGCAGGTGCTTCATTCAGCACATTGTGGCTTATTTAGACTACATGTGCAAAGAACAATCAGACAGTTCTCTCATTATGCAAAAAAAGAAAAAAGAAAATTAAAGAGTAGAAGCTTCCAAAGAAACCAACTTGATTCGCACAGAATGCAAACCTGGTCTTAAGAACATTTCTCAAGCTACTGTGTGAGACTATCGTAGAATGTATGAAGTATTAAATTTGGTTTGAATTACATGTATAGAAAAGATTTAATATAGCCTATTGATACCAATACTTTGCACTCAAACAGCCTCTTTCACTGAAAGTTATAGATGCATAACATAAGTGGAAGTAAAAGCTGGCCCAGTTCTCAGACTAAAGGAAAAAGTATTTGCAATCTAACAGAAAGACCTCATGCATACTACTATTCTGATTAGGTAAGAGATTAATATATTTTACAGAGGTCAAACTTGGTCTGAAATAATGATATATATTGAACCATATGATTACAATGCATAGTAATGTATGAGACTTTCTTGTAATGTGACCTTTATTTTGGTTTAAGATACCAAATTAACAGTCTTGAAAATAAAGTCCTGCAACCACAGAACAAGCAATAGACAAAGGAATTATAATGCTTCTATAATGCTTCATGCAGCTCTTCAACATGAGCCAGCAGAAGAATTACAAGAAAAGCTTTCAACTTTTCTATATATACTGTATATATGGGAACTATAACTCAGATCATCTGCTTTGAGATTCTGCATTATGTACATACAGTCAAAGGCAAGAGGCTTCTGCTCTGAATTATAACCTAACCTGGATGCTCTGATTCATCCCCTGGAAAAGCCTATGGCTATGCCTATACCTATACATTAACTATAGAGAAAGCTTAAGACTATTTTATTTCTAAATTTAAGTCGCTAACATCAGGCACGCAAAGCAGAAGATACAAGCACTCCCCTGCATAACTAACTTTACCAAGTCCGCTAAAGAACTTCCATTCCTATTTCTATTCAAATGGAACTGCAGAGATCATGCTTTGATAATTCTTTCCAAGTTGTCTTGCTCCCTTGTTTACACATAGTTTAATCCTCTGTGAAGTACTCAAGTACAATTTTTATATTGATCTCAGACACAGAGGGCATGTACTGTTTCAACAGAGCTACTAAAAAAAAGTCTCTTTTTTCCTGAAGTAAAGCAAAGCAAGGTAAATTGAACTGGACCACTGTAGCTTGTATTGTGCTGTTTTCTGGGGATTGTGATCCTGTGTTCCAAAAAAATTTCAACTACCGTTAATGGAATCTCTAGGTTTATTATTATGAAGATAATTTCACAATGTCAGCTGAAGGAGTCTCAAGTACCAGTATCCATTGAATCCTGCAAACAGCCTGGAAAATACTGGGGGAAGGGAGAGGTCCTCCCTCACCAAGTAAAACTTACTTAATGTTCACTATGCCACTTAATTATATTGTACCAGCACCACAACCAAATCCGTCTAATGATATCTAGCACCTCAAAGATGGTACAAGCAAGACTGCTGACAGCTTCTTAGACACAAGGAAGCCACTTGCATTAAGAAATAGCTGCCAGGGGAGCAATGCTACCTGATAGTACATTTAAATGTTTCAAATTGACATGGTTTACATATAATCAGCATAATATTTTTTTAAACAGATGGCCCTAACCATAAGGGGGAAAAAAAAAAAACAAAACAAGGGGGGAAAAAAAAAAGCCTAACAAAAACCCAAACTTACAACTGTTGTAACTGCATAATGAATGCCCCCTCTATGACTGAATGGTATTTTCCTGTTTAATAAAACAGTTTATGTTAAAAAGAGGAAATAAAAGCAATAAATCTTCATCACTGCCATGAAATTTTTTATTTCTTTAGAAGATGCTAACACTGTTCCACAAACAGTGTTATTACTGAATCTTGTTTTGTTACAGGAGGTGTCCCCGCCCCCCATATCTTTTTACTCAGGGCAATAACCCCAGATCCTGTCACTTCCACCTGCTAAACCTCAGCAACACAAACGAACGCATGTGCTGTTACCAATTCACAGCTAGTTTTGTAAAACTAGCTGATTAATTTGCGCATGCCAGTTTCTTCTGCCAACACCTTGCTATCCAAATTATGCCTCTCCTTCTCTAAGTAAAATGCCAATTTAGGTCATTCCTCCTCTAATGAGCCACAATTTTTCTTGCAAGTTATAGAAATTGCCTTCTTTTCATTTAAATCTGTTTTCAGGACGATAAACAAACAACAAATACAACACAGGCACTACAGGTCCATCAATTTTTTTTATACCTTTTTTCTTCCCCAGCATCAACTAACCTATATTTTGTTCACTATTTCTAACTGCCAATATGCTGAATATTCTTCCTTATACTCTGAATTCCATCATGTAAGTCTAACTCATTTTCACTCATTCAACAGATGATGTTTTATTAAAGTAACTTTAAGGCAATGTATTCTCTTACAAAATTATTCAGTTGTGTGAGTGATAAATTATAGTTGCGGTTTAATTAAAATATTTAGTTAAGCAAAACATGAAAAAATATTGTAGACATTTAAAAATATTGTAGACATTTAAGTGAGCAGTTTCACTTTGGTACCAAATAATCTATCTGTACCTTACATAAGGAAGCATATCTCCCATATTTTCTTTAATCTCAGTGATGCTGGAAGTACTAACTAAAAAGAAAATACCTCTCTCCCATTTCTGCTATTCTTCAACAGAAATGCTGAACTTTCTACAGTAATTTAAGTGGTATGTTGCTCAAAAAACTAAGTTTACTCATTCCTCACATATTCCTTATATAGAAGCTCGGGCCACAACTCTCAATATAATTTTCCCTGCCAACAGGCAGAGACATTGCAGGTTTTTAAAGTTCCCATTCTAATCTTCGTTAGTTATCAATCAGCCAGGGGAAGTGTAGTGAGAAGCTCTGTGGAAAAAGTTACTACTCTGAACAGGTAAGTTCCAATATTACACACCTGTAAGCCCATGGTTAGTAGTACATAAATACCCCACCAATATCAGGTAGAACAGCTTAGAAATTCAAGTCCCAAAAAAGACAAAAATAGCTGTTAAAGCTCCTCATGCGAATTAAGCTCGTATTACTTATTTTCAAGAATAGATCAATTTACATAAAGCACATTCTCAATGATTAAGTTTTAATATTTCAGAGCACAACTTATAAACAGTACTTTCAAGTTGTATTTTATACATGGTGGTGTTTTTTAAAATGCCCGCATATTTTGCTAATACTGAAATTATATATGTACAGTTTTACTTGATGTGACTCCCTGATATCAATGACAATGCATACTCCACATATTTTAGAGTGTATAGTATGAACATTCATGGGCAACACCACTTTGTAAGAAAAAGCAAACATAATATTAGAGCCATTTTTAATAAAAAAGTCATTGTGTGTTGAAGACAAAATAATCTCTTCTCCCCCAGCCCCCAGGAGAAAACTACTCGATGCCAAGTTATTTGATGTCAAGATAACATCATAATGATAAAGATAACATGTTTAATTATACTAACATGTTTACAGTTACCTGTCACTGAGGTGAAGAAAACTGCTGCTCTCATCAGGATGTTCATCTTCAAAACTTAGATTGGACCAACTCCCAGTGCTATCATCACCAATACTAAGACTCATCTGCTGGCTAACAATAGATTCAACAGAGTGAAATCCTTCTCTTCCAACAGAGCTAAACAAAAATTTAAGACAAAAACATCACTGCATTTCATGCCAATCTGTGTTAGTTCATTTATAGCAATTTCACACCATTTCAAAGACATCAAATTTCAAGGGAAAAAAAAAGGGGGGAATCCATTAATTTGCACCCTATTCTCAACACACGAAATGGAGCAACCAAATGAATTTGAAATTTCAACAGGCTTAGGTCAGGATTGCTATTTGGAATTCTTTCACTAGAAGACAAAGGGAGCAGCACAAATAATTCTCTCATTTGGAAGATTATTTGCTATAAAGCATAGAAGGCATTGTAGCCTTACAGACAGTATATCAAGGTACACTTTTCAAGCAGAGGACTTACATTTTTGAACTTGTTCACCATAGGACAGTTTGGCAATTTTCCCCTGCCTGCTTTAGGTACAACCAGCTAGGTGGTCTACTGTTGTAGGCAAGTGCTTAAGTACGCGCTGGTGTTTAAAATGTTAGGATTCCTTTTTTTAAAAAGGTCTTTCTGTAGATAAAGATTTGTATTCTTGCTTCAAGAAAGTGTAGCAATGCATGACTTGTACAGAATTTTTCCCTCAGGACATAAATTTAAATTTTTTATCCAAAAAACAATCAAGCAAGTATGCTCAATAAAAAGCAGTCTTTAGAAGACACTTCAGAAGATCCAGTTTGATAACGTTAAAGAAGTTTGAACTCCTTATAAAAAAAGTTACTGTATGAGAACCTGCAGTTATGAACTAACTTTCAGGGGCAAACTGTGACTATCTATATACAGATGAAGTGGTAGAAAGTTCAAGAAAAATGATCAACCAACTACCACCATAGCAAGCAGCCACTGTAACATTCACTATTTCAAAAGCCAACCTTAACCACATCACTGATAACACTTTGCTCCAGTGAGCACGAATTTGTGCAGACAAATATGTAGCTTGGATTGGAACCCATCTGGGTAATACAAAGGTGATTTTTTTTCCCCATTTTTATTTACTGTTATACCAGTTCAGCAGCAGTTCTTTTCACCACGCAAGGCAGCTTCAAGAAACATATGCATTACATACCATACATTAGACGACAATGTAAGAAACATTTATAAATTTTGTCATAGTATAACCTTAATATTGCCTCCTTGTCACAGATATAATAATAAACAGTATCTCTTTGAACCCTGCATTTTATTGCTGTCATATTCCAACTAGAATTTTTAAATCATATTTTTAAGAAGTGATTCAGAAACAAAGTGTCATCTTTGATACTGCAGGTGTAGAAAAACACCACATTACTTCTTGGTTTTGGTCACACACTGAGTAAGGACTCAACTGTTACGCAGAGAGCCGCAATATACATCTTATGAGCACTTTTATGCTGCTAGTATGTATGTGTTTCATTTCAAACCTTGAAAAATTTAGTTCAGTCCCACTGTGGCCTTTAGCCACTAAACATATAAAAATCAATCTTTTTCTTCATTGTGATGCCCCTCTAGAAACCAGGAAAAGAAACCTGTAGATAGTGTGAGGAATTCCCACACAAAAAAAGCAGGAAAATAAATATTACTATAAATCGGAAAAAACAACATGGTAAAGATTGCTCTTGGACATGAAGAAGAGATTTCAAGTCACTCTAATCACTGCACCATCTGTTTTAAGAAACAGTTGCTGTTTGCCACAAAGTTACTGTGGCATATATTTCCTATTTATAGGTCTATTAAAGGAAACAGTATATTAGCCTTTGCTAAATACACAAGTATTTGAAAGTCAGCTCCTTGTCTATTGTATTACTATTTTATAAGCTAAAGTGTGTTTTAGTAAGTTGTTTTTTCTTAAAGTAAGGGGTTGTGGGTTTTTTCCATTAATAAGGACACTATCACAACACAGCCATAATGAAAATAAAGCCTTCATACTATAAAGCAATGACTAGTTTGGCCAGTACCAGATGTTGGTCCTACTGACAAAAGCAAAAACAAATTACTTTTATTTTTTAGCACAGAACAGGAAATACAGGTAGGGCACAAACCTGGATTCTGTCAGGGCTCACAGATCAACAAAACCCATAAGGTCTACTATTCTCTAGTGTAGGTAAAAATAACAGTATTTCAAGTTGAAATAATAAGTTCCACTTAGTCACCTACTGGAACATATGCGTGCTGATAAACCTTAGTTTCAAGCTCCCACAGGTGGAAAACAGTAATTTTTTTCTAGTTGTGAATCATTTAAATATCACCAGAAGAATAAAAAGAAAACATTCAGAACATAAAGTGTATATTTCTAAAAAAAATAAAATTAAAAAAAAATTCCTTCTGAGCACATATTTGTATTAACAATCCTCTATTTCTGGTACAGAATGCAACAAGTAAGAGAAAATTAGTATTACCTTATGTTAACTGCCTGACCAATATTAGTCATAGCTGATGTCATTATTTCAGTAGTAAGGCTTTCAGCAAAACTGACTCCATCTTGTCCAATACCACTGTCAGCTGTCAGACTTGTGTAACTCAGCTCTCCTGCTTTCTCTACTGTCGCAGTAGCCCCCTTGTCAGAGAACACTGTCTTCTGTTCTACATCAACATGAATTTTAGGAATATCAAGCTGAAACACTCTTGATTTTTGACAGGCACCACCCAATCGAGAATGAAGAAAATGCCTCACTGGCATGGAGGATTCTTGCACGGGCAGATGACGAGATGTACTTTCTGTACAGTACCGATGTTCCTTCATACTGCAGCATCTACAGACAGTTCCAGAAAAAGGAGACAGTTTCTCAGTATATGAAAGCCTATCCCCATTTTTTCTGTTTTCAGCCACATGGAGAACAGCCGACTCTAAACTCATTTCTAGAGTATCATCTGCTACTTTCCTAGCATATTGTTCTATAGCTTGAATTATGCCTTCACTGTAGCCATTTTCATTTAAACTGCCTGTACTATGATACAGTTTATGATCTGGAGAGAAAGGAAGAAATGTCCTAGAAAATCTTGTTTTAATAAGATCCCCTGTGACTTCATCAAATTCAGTCTTTTTATATAAACAGGAATCTGTTAGAGACTTTGGCAAACAGGCTCCCGACATTTTCATTTTCTTCCTGACATCGCAAGTGATACTGCGAGCAAGGGATTCTGAAAAATGTAACAACTCTGTACATTCTGTTCTCTGTGTGCCGATACTCCTTTCATATGTTTGATCTTCACAGCGATGAATGCTGCTTTTCACTTGCTGTACTGCATCTTTATCTGCTTTGATCAGCTCCAGCTTACCATTTACCTGTGCGTTTTGCCCAGGAAATGTCTTTCTGTTGTATCTCAACTTGGTTTTTCTAGCAGCTTGCTGTAAGCCTGATTTGATAGACCTGTAAGCAAGTCTGCTAGCGTACTGATCCATTAACAGTTCAGCATTACCACCTTCTCTTTTCAAAACTCGAATAATATGATCTGCGTATTCATCAGTCACACTTTCACAGCTTGGGTATTTGGAAGTCAAACCTGTCATGCCTGAACCTTGTGGTAAAGGAAGTACAGATGAATCTCTCTCCCTGGGCCACTGGTCGTGCACTGGACCGCACCGTTCTTTTGAACTATAATCTTTATCGCCTTTTCTCAGATAAATGCAATCCACCTGACAGTTAACTCGCTTCAACCTCAACAGTTTACAGTGCCTTGATTTCACTATTTTCTTCGCCTCATTGATGACTTTTCCTGCCATATCACCTGCATAATTCCATAAGGAATTGCACGTCTCTTCTGGGATATTTATAAATGCAGTATATCCACATCTTTTGTTTTGCATATCTAACTGAACCCGTCTATCAGCTTCTCTTTCATTTGTTTTACCATCTAAATGGGAAGCAGCCATTTCAGTAGCTATTGAAATTATATGGCTAGCTAAGCAATCTGCATACTGAATTGTTTTTTCTGAACACTCCTCTTTTTCAACGGGCATTTCAGAATGATCTTCATCTTCACTACTTTCCACTTCTTCAGAAAGCGACCGCATGAGTTTCCGCATAAATTCCTCATTTTCCAAAGAGTCATGTTCAGTTTCAGACAAACCAGTAACGGATGGATTGTACGGTGTAGAAGGTGGTGTTGCAGGTGCGAATTCCTTTGCCAATTCTCCCTTGAGTTTCTTAGATAGTTTTCTTAGATTTCTTTCAGAACTACCTTGACATGGTACTAAAGGAGTTGGTGGGGGTGTATCAGGCATTACACAGGTATTTCCATCTTTGAGACTTGATTTATCTTCCATATGCAAAGCATCTTCACTGCCAAGCATCACTGAAGAAAAGCTATTTGCATGCAGAAAACAATCAGCCTGCCTGTAAGTCAAAGGTCCTGAGGATGGTTTCTGAGTATCATGCTTTTTTGAGGGCTTGTTTAAGTATGTTATTGAGCAGCTTCCTGTGTCAGTAAAGTCCTCTAGAACATGCCTAGCAAAAGTCACAGCAGAACAAGGAGGTGGTGATTTTGAAGAAAACCTGTGTCCTTTTTGTTCCTGCCAACGATCTTTAGATTCTGAAAAACACTGAACAGAATGAGTTGGACTAAGAAGAAATTTACATGGATTATTCAAAGGCATCTGTTGTTGTTCCACAATTACAGAAACATTACTTTGTTTCTCAGCCTCTTGCTTCTTTATCACACTTTGTTCTTTTCTACTGGTATCTGCATAAGTCTGTGAACTCACATTATGTGCTAAATTCTCACTAGTGTTGCATAACACAGTTTTACTTTCATCCACAGATTGTTTTATGACATACTTGGCCAAGTGATCTGCAAACATATTCTTGGGGAAATCTTCACCAATACATTGCACATAAGGTTTTTTATCTATTATTTTTCTTGTTAAAAAATCTGTATACTCTTCTACTGCTTTTGTTACTCTAGATGAGGTTATGGCTTCATAAGCTTCATTTACTATCATATCTACCATGGTTCCAGAGAAAGTGTTAATGCCTTTTGACCCACTTGTTAATTCTGAATTATTGTTCATTCCAGATCTGTTATTTGTTTGTTTGGTATCATTTTGGTTATGTAAGATTGATGGAGCACTTTCAGTACTTTGACTGTGATCTGAAGTTAGGTATACATTTCTGAAAGAAGCGACTTCCTCCTCTCTCCTTCTGCTTGTGAAAAATGGATGGGCGACGTCTTTGTATACTTTCACATTGTCATCAGAATTCGGAGCAGTGGATACTTTTGCTTTATAAGCATCAGAGGAAACCTGATGTTGACAAAGAGCTCTTCCAGCTAGGGGCACAGGTATTGAACTTACAACACCAGAGGTGCAAAACAGAGCTTGCTGTACTGTATATTCCTTCTTGGAATCTTGGATTGGCTTCAGTGCTACCCTATCATTAAAATCAGGAAAAACTGTGGAAGTCCGTGTTGACTCTAACATACTTTCTGCGCTGACATATTTAATGTTGTCCATGGAAACACTAATGGCTGCTTGTGTTGTGAAGGTCACATCAACTTGAGATAGTTCAATAAAAGCCTCCTGAATGACAGATTCAGACAAATCTCTGGCATAGGATCTTACCACTTTGTCTTCATAATCAAATGACGAAGGCTGTGCAGCTGTAGGTGTCGATGGATATGAAAACTGGCATACTTCCATGATTCCTTCAAACACAAGCTCTTCAGCAAGGTCTGCCGCAAACCGTGCAACGGTGTTGGTAAATATTTGTTTCTTTACGTGCCGCAGTTCTTTCAAAGCACCAGTTATAGCTTCGCTCACCAAAAAGTTTGCTATCCCATTAATGGCACGCTCCTTCAGGGAGATTGCTCTACGTCTTCCAATCTCATAAAAGGCCATTTGAAAGACCGAAGAAGTCAACCTAGCAGCCAAATGACAAAGTGCATTGGTGCATGAAGAAACGCCTTTTTGTAGGTCTTTAAATGCACTGCCAAAACTTTTTTCAACTAATTCAGCTGCAAATTTTTGAATGCTATCTCTAATCATTAATGACTTATGTTTAGATTTTGCTTGTTTATCTGGCTCCTTACTAGTTTTCATTTTGAGATCTGCAGCTTGACGTTTTTTCACTTTCAAAGCAATCCTTTTGTGTTTCGAATCATTTCCTGCACATACTTGTTCTGATGAGGACTCAGAATGAAAAACAGAACCCAGTATTTCAAATGAAACACTATCAGCATATGCTGAATAACTATTACGAACTGCATCATGGTGATTTTGACCTGTCCCATCTCCACCAAGATTAATTCGACATAAACATTCAGAAGAACCACAGCTCCCTAGTGGACTGAAAGCCGATGATCTAATAGGGCTGAACAAGCCTCCATTCTCTTCCCCTGATGTTTTAACTGGGCGAGGGGAATCCGGGACATCAAAGATGCTGCTATATGGTGATTCTGGTTTACGAGGAGTTGGTTTCTTTACATTGGCTGGGAGAGTGGGACGATCAAACTTGAATTTCTGAGGATTCATTGTAATGCTTGCAGAAGGCAATTGTTCATGTGCAGTCCTCCTTTTCTGGGAGGGATTCCCTAGGATGGGATCCCTAATAACTTTACAAGAGTTTTCCAAGGCTTGTTCCAGCTCATCGAACTGATCAAAACTATCAAAAAATTCACTTACTTCTGAGTCTGAATCCTCTATACCATCTTTCACTACTGGAATTTTTGGCAACTGAAGTTTTGCCTTCAAGCTTTTTTGATACCCTTCTTCATCTAAGAAGATGATGGGGCTTGGGCTGGAGCAATCTGACTCAGAGGATTCAGCTGGAGAGGAAGAAAACAATGTTTTACATAAAAAATTAACACCTTGATCAGAAGGATTATATGGCTTATAGAAACTCCTTTGTATCCAAGGATCAGAAATTGAGGTTGTAACTGAATTTTTTACTGAGGACAGTTCCTTAAGTCCCAAAATATCAATCAGAGTAGAAGATCTGGCAGATGACTTTCGACGTGCAGAACCCACAAGGATCTTTGAGTCAACAGCTTCTGAACATTGAGCAGGGATGGTCTGTGAAGCAGCATCTCGATGGTTTCGAGAAGTAAAGCTGCATGCACCTGAAAAGAAAAAAAGAAAAAAGAAAAAAAGAAAAAAAGATGGCTTCAAAACCAAGAATTTCCACAGAACTACAGAAAACTGAGGACAGATTTTGATGGCAACTGCTGGGCTTGTTATTGTTGTAAAATGCTAGCCGATCTTTCATGATTAAAGCAATCTTTCATTTTTTTCAAATGCTATTATACTAATCTAATCACTGACAAGTTCATGTATTTTTTAGCACACGAATTAGAACAAGATTCTACTTGATCTGCATCCGACACCGAGATTAGAATCTTTGGTTTATGAGTTGATAAACTGTTGTGAAAAGAACAGCAAAAAACCCTAAATTTTCAATTGCATAATACCCCTTTACAAAACATGATTAATGTAAAAAAATTACTATTTATTTACATTTACTTTCTCATGAAATCCCGACACCCTAAATTTCAAGTAACAATTTCTACAAGTCAACAGCATGCAAGAACTTACCAGCACTTTGTATCTTTGAAGGCTCATCTTCATCTAAGTGTTCGAAAGCAGTGACAAAATCATCCTCAATTGAAGAAACTGACTGATTAGTGTCATCATCTTCTCCATGGGATGTCTCTGTTTGACGTTTTTGCGATGAGTTTATTTCCACTGCATATCTTATGCCTGTGGTATACTTGCTCAGCAAGGTAAATATATAATCAACTTTGATCCTTGGGAATGAAGGAGACAGTCTCATCACACAAAACACTTCAGGAAGTTGATTCTTGAAAAAGAGAGCAACAAGAAAACAAACCTAACAATCTTAGAATGTTTTCAGCTGTCAGGAGTACCAAGGGATCCCTTCAATGCATTTTTGTGAACAGTAAACAATTTACAAATACATTAAAGATAAGAAAATGAATGGAACAGTTTGTGTAGAGTGATAGTTAAAATCACTCATTTTCATAACTTCTGCATTCTGAATAAATCATTGTAATAAAACAAACAAAGAAAAGGTTGCGTAATACAACCCTGATAATATGTACTCAAGAATCTATTAAAGAATGCATATTAAAAATCTGTAGAGGAAGACAGTATTTCAAAGCAATGTTTATGCTGAATAGTGTTTCAGTTTATAGGATATTTGTTTCTTCAAGGTATTTTTTACCTTATACGCAACATAATTAAATTTAACATGCATGATTAGTCAATACAGCTTTAAGAAGTCTGCTTTAACAACATTTATAATTGGAAATAATATAATTAACATAATAATAATATTGGAAATAACACTGAAATGAAAATAACGGAAATTATATAATTAACAGCATTTATAATTGTAAATAATCTTTTAGTAAGAAAATAGCCCACTGAATTTTACAAACACCTGACATGCTCATAATTTTGGGCACCTCTGTTTCAAGAGGAAAAGTCTGCCGAGGATGAAAGCTGCATCAGATCAGAGCAGAGACAGGTAACTTGACAAGTTTCATCTTCTTTCCAAATTGGCAGTGAAAGGGACTGTAGCCTAGCAGAAGCATGGGATCAGCACCATAATTAAATATTTGTTAAATATTTTTTGTTAATAATACAGCACTTGAAAGCACCAAGTTTATTCTGAGATTTTCTAACATTCATTTTAAAGAAACTGCAGAAATATAACAACATTAATACTACTGTGGCTAAGACGGCCCAAAACCAAAAGCAAGACAAGGTATGATATGACTAAACTCTTTGTAAGGCCAAATATAACGCTTCTGTAATTAAGACATGCAACATGACACAAAATTTTTACCTGATGTTTCATGACATAAGGTTTTGCCAAGGTTTTCTTTACATCTTTTAGAAATATAACCTCGTTTTCTTTTAGTTTGCACAACTGGAACGATTTCAGAACATCTGGAAGCTCTACAGAAACAGCTGCCAACTCCTGATTTAAATACACAAACACATTGAGAATACAAAGTGAAAAAAATAACATGTAAATGTTAATGGTTTTGATCTCATATCCCCCCTAAATAGTAACAGCTGCTAATTTTGGTAAAGCTTCTCTTGCCTCCTCTATTTCTTGCCCCATCACCCACTTATTCTCTTGAACTGTAGTGTAAAGCTCATGTAAACAAGCTTAATTCAGTCCACACTCATCTCCAGCTCACTCTTCTACCAAAAGAAATGCCACTGTTTCTCATAGGCTACAAGAGGCTTAAAAGTCACAAGGGAGCAACTTGTAAGCACTGAAAAGCAGCTGCACATCCTACAAGGTACGCAACTACAAAGAGAACACTGAACTCGGCTAATAATGGTTCTCAATGGATCTCTACGTGCTCTTAGTGTCCTTTATTGGAATGGTGTTTTAGCCCCCTATTACAAAAACAGGGATGAGCCACTTCTTTACGCATGATCTTGGATAACTTTTAGATTTACCTAATATAGAAAAGGCCTATGGAAGATTTATGATTTTTTTTTTAAACAGTCTAAACACTACTGATCCATACGGTACAAAGCAAGTCTCCATAAACCTATTCAGCCCAATTTTCTCTAAATTCCATCTAACTCTAGATGATCAAATAGTTCTTATCCATACTTGATTATACTGATGTGTAAATTGCACAGGAAGATTAAATCCTTAACTTCTTAAAATGGCACAGCACAACCCCACTAGTTTGCTACACTTCCCCTTTTAAAATAATATTTCCTAATCTAACTCTCCAGAATAATATCTTAAGGCATAACCATAATACTGATTCCTGGTCCCCCACTAGCAATTCACAGCTAGCGGTCAATTCAGTAAAGTTTTAGCTTTGCAGATGACAATTGTACCATATTAATAAGCACAACTGTACTAAGGAGAAGGCTACAAAAAATACTGATACACACAGGTTTTTAACAAAAAAACCCAAAACAAAACAAAAAAAAACCCACCCTCACAAAAACCCACAACCAAACAAATGCCTCCTCCCCCCACACACCCCCCACACAAAACAAATCCCCCCCTGCAATTTAAGGAATCTCTTCCAGACCATTCTAATACAAAGACTGACCCAGGTAGTATTTTAAATACATAGAAAACAATGATGATCATATTAAAATAATTATTTTCAACCTTTCAATAATATTTATAACTTAGGTTTTTAAATGCTCATGATTCATGTATTTCATTTCTCAAACACCAAAATTCCTCCATCTAAAAAACTAGGTACTACTTAGAAATCACCAGTGCTGAAGAACATTATTTTCCAATATAGATAGATATATACTGTACCTGCAAATGAGCAGTACCCATCTCTTCAGCAAAACCTATAAATGTAATCTGTAAAATAAATACATGAACATATTGAAGTACAGAAAAGAACTTCTTCGTTTTCTGCAGATATTTAAGAATTAAAAATTCAGCAGGCTTTACCATAAAGCTTCATTCTACTGCCATGAAAACCATACCTTAGGGTACCATAGCTTGCTCACCAGTAGCACATAGTCTTACATAAAGAATAGTAACGCTATACGATTTGACTTGTGAAATGTCAGATTAGACTAAAGAACATATACAACATTTAAAACCCACCACACTGAAATTTTTCTAGGGGCCTATTGGCTGGTATACACTGAGCAACACATACAAGCCTCATTACATCCATTAAAATAAACATGATTTTGCAAAGATCAGTGCTCATCTGTCCTTGCTTCACGGTGGACACACATAAAAGTTCCAGTCTGAAATCTGTCCATGCTAACAAACTGTGATACATTTGAATATACCGAAGAGAGCATCCTGCCAACACATTATACAATTTACCATGTAAATTGATTAGCCTAAGGCCAAAACACAACAGATTACGTAAGCGAAATGTTTGCATCCAATATCCAAGCAGACAAACCCCTAAAGTAAAAGAATTAAAATATTCAACCTCAAAAAAAAAACCAAAACCCTCTTGTCAGGCTCAAGAACCTGGAATATGTCAGAAATGTCAGCTTTACCTCAGGTTTTTGTGCTTGTGGACAGGGGAGATATTTTATCACATATTATCCCTCTCTTCTGTCTACAGGTGTCTTGCATCATTTAACACAAACAGACCCAGTATTTTGTCTTACCTTCATTCTTCAGTGTCAGATCATGATCTATTTTACATCCACTACTCAAACTTTCTTTTAAACATCAGGTTTCCTCAGTTCTCATTTACCATTTCCCTAATGACAAATCAATAGGGTATCTGCACACTCCAAAAAAATCCCAAGTTATTTATTTTCAAAACAAGGTTGTAAGAAAGTAAATTTTGCTTCCATTTTGTAGATAGGGAATAGAGCACAAAGATTAAATACTTCCATTGATGTCTAGACTTAAGTTTGTTATGGCTTGGATTCAATTATTTCAGAGCACTATGCAATAGATTGAATTTTATGTATTCAAGCCACAGCTCATACTAAATTTGTAGCAGCTACTCCCTGTTACTGTAAGGTAGTCAGTTGGTTCTCAAGTTTAAAAACAGCAAAGAACATCACTATGTTTATAATCATTTATTATTAACTGGTTCAGCTACTTGCTTGTGCATACACAGAATCTCTGAAAGGGAGAGCTAGAGAACGAAATGGCTGAAGAACAATTCTGTTTTGAACTGTATTTGAGTTTTGAATGTTATTTCAATGTGTGACCAAAAAAAACCCCCAAACTTTCTTTTGAACTGAAATGATACTAAAATATGAAAAATTCTGACTTGCTAATTTCAGCGGGTCTCATGCTGGGAAGCTACTGTGCCCCCAGAAAAGATCTTCCTGTTTACATCCACTTATCCTTATTTCGGTTATAACAACATCATAAATGAAACAATGCTTCGCAGTAGCATTCCAAATAGCTCCAGACAAATTACAGGTCTCCAGCACCATGTTCACTGTGTTAACTATGAAACGATCCTGTTCGAGCAATGTACCCTTCGACTCCTACATCTTTTATTCAACTCCTAAATCTTTTATCTGCACAATATCTGCAAGACACGTTTCAACTTCTACATCTTTTTATCTGTACAGTACCTACAATAAGAACTGAATACCTCCACAGAAGAGGCAAAATAGCAAACAATTTAAAGGACTTGGGGAAAAAAACTAGTTCTCTGAAGAACATTTTGGGAGGCTTTAGGGTTTGCTGCTGTTGGGGTTTTTTTGATAGTTTGTTGGGGGCTTTTTATGGGTGTTTGCTCTTTTGTCTTCTTACATGCCCCTTCCAGTTCCTCAAGATAATGATTCCAACCCTTTCCTTCTCCCATGGTATAACTCATTGTGCAAGATAGGGCAGTATGCAGGAGTCATAGCTTCACACAAATGAAGGCCAACCAGTCCATATGTACACTGACAGGCCAGCAGACTGCTGTCAAAGTCACCACACCACTGCCGAATCTGCCTATTTTTGCCTCAATGACAACACTAATTTGGATTTCTTTATTGTGCCCACACTCCAGTTTTCACAGAAAAATAATCACTTTTTAATACCTCGAACATGTCTGAAGTTAGTACACCAGTTCAAAAGTTGTTGGGGAGTAGGCCAGGGAGACAGAAAGGCCAACAGTCGGTAACACAAGTCTTTTCTTTAAACTAAAAATAGTGTATGAGACACTGTATTTGAAGGTTATCATAACCCACAGGTACAGAGGAAATGAATTAAAATGGTACAGGAAAACCTAAATTCTGGTTTTCCTAAGTCTGAGTAATTATCTTTGCAGTCCTAATAACGTTCTTTTAACGTTATTCTGCATATAGGTGTCTTTTCCTATATTTTCATAAGCAAAAAATACCTGTTCTGTGGCAGGATATTGACCCTCTTACATTTCAACCAGAGGGCTCTTAATTGCTTGAGCTAATAAGGTAACTAAATATAGTCAGCTATCTTTCTCCACAGGGACCATCATTACAGGCATATAAAACATGTTGCCAGCTATTTGTCAGGTATTTGCTACAAGACAAAAAAAAAAAAAGGGGGGGGAGGGGGAACAATGTTTGAGGGGTTTCGTAGATTCTAGAGCATGGTCTGTCTGAACAGACACAGACAAGGTTTTGCCCACTCCTCCGCTGCTTAGCTCTTCTTCCTTACCTCTAATCTGTCACAGCTCTTCATCTTTCACAAATTCAACTTCTTGCCTGCTCCCTAAACGTTTGATACAGTCACAACCTCACCATCCAGCCAGTCCCAAAAACCCTGGTGTTATCCAGGCAACCCTAACTCATCTCTGCTGGTCACACAATCTGCCTCTTCCCTTCCTCCTGCTACTCCTTATCCAATTATCAGTCTTCCCTAACGACTTCCTGAGTCTTTTTTGCTTCATTTCTCCCTATCTCAGCTCCTCCGCCTGGCCAGTTCAGGTCATCCTCTCCTTCTCTAAGCTCCTTGTCAGGCCCGTCAACTACTACTTAGTAGTCTTCTAAGACACTTAATACGAGATACATGGTACACATTGCTTCTTACTTTTCTCTTTTCCCTTTGGAGAAGCTGCTGTTAGTCTTGTAACTCAAACAGCTCTAGTCATTCCTCCTCGCAGCTTGAGATTCACCTAGACAGTCCTGCATTCTGTCCAGGTATACTTCTCTTCTCTCCAGACCTTGTCCAGCTTTTAGCCTATCTGTATTAACGTAAAGGAAGTCTAGATCTGCCATGTTGAGGCTTCAGCTTTTAGCGCTGAGCACAAGGCAAACAAGAGCAATCACTTTAACTTTTATCTTCAGACCTGGATCAAAATGTTCTGCTACTTTGTTAGGATACCACCCATACAACCTTGATCACAGAAGTGCTCACAAATGCAGTACACCCAGTTACACAATTCTTACAAAATCATGTATCTACACGTTTCGGTTTTTTAGTTTCACAAATCCTACAAAGCAGAGAAATGTCATCTTGAAATGTCACACCTCTTTTCAAGACTACAGTGACTGAATTCAAGAATGACAATAGGGGGTACAGATTTTACAGCCAGTAATGTGCAGCACTGTTCACATTTACTATCCTGCAACTTCCCATACTGCTTCAAGCTAAATTGTTTTCTATCATAGCCACAAAATATATATAAATGGTCATGTTATGCCAAACCTCAATAAAACTATCTTGTTCTTCCCGATTTAGACATTCCTCCGCTGATACATTGCATAACTCTTTTCTGCTGTGTAGCAGTGACTTCATAGAGTGCAGTACACCTTCACCAAAACTCTGAAAAACAATGAAAAAAAATAAGAAAAAAAAAGCATTTTCAGTTTTAGATACATCCATCCATCCCCTGCCCCCCATAGGTTCATAGGTTTCCCTAATCTAAGTACTATTTCAAATTACTTTGCATATAAATCACCAGGTTTGAAGTTTAAATTTACTTCAGGACATGGAACTGAAACATCTAAGTTGTTTTCTTCAAGCAATACTTTTATTCCAAAAGAAGTTGATCATTCTGTATTAAAAAAAAAAAAGGTGAGAACATGCAAACTTGGAGAAAAGAAATAGATGAATCCAAGAAGAAATCCAAGGCCCATCTATTCCTTGCATCAAAGCCTGTATACAGAACTTTTCCATCAGCTTTTCCTTAAAAAGGATGAAAAGCAAATTTAGCCAAGAAAAGTAATGGACGTGGCTTCAAAAGTCAGAGGGGAAGTGAAGAAAACAAACAAACAAACAAAAAAAAACCCCAAGAAAATCCACACACATTCTCCTTTCCCATTCCTTGAAGGATATGAAACAACTGTAACTTAATCCCATGTAAACACTTCTTGTAACATTTCTTATATTTACATTTGTGGTGACATGCAAGTACCCACAGACAGCTAAAAAAGGCTTAAGAATCTAAGACTTTCTGCCAGTGTAACAAAGTGCAGCAGAACAAAAGAATTACCATCACTGGTATCTGAAGGCAAATAAAACAAGATGACAGAACAACAAAAACTGGTTCACTCAGCTTGTAAAAAAGACAACATCCTCTCACTTGTTTTAGGAAGTTAGCAAACTTTTTTTTTTTTAAATTTTAAAATTGTCATCTTCTCTAGCAAGTGGTAAGTTTAAGAAGAAAAATAAGATCACGATATGATTATAAATTGTTAATCCGGTTATTTATTCTCTACACGATTGCCCTGTTAAAAATCAGTGTGCCCAACTTACGACAAGTTATTTCAAATTTGCATAGCTTCTTAAACAATAGTAGAAGTGCTAGATAGCCAAATTTAGTCAGAGAATGTTTTGCGTTTCTGATACTCCCACAGCAAAAACAATCCCTTTATGGTAAAAAGTGATCTTACGTATTACAGTTAAACCTCAAGAAATATTCCCCACCCCCCCCACCCCACCCCCCATAGAAAAAATGGTATCAAGCACTACTACATGGGAAGCCACATTATTATAGCATGGCCAGTGTCACCACGCTTGTGCTCATGGCTATACAAAATTAGGAAAGCATTTCTAGAATGAATAGACAAAAGCAAAATAGAAACTTCACTTCAGGATCCTTGAAACTACCAAAATATATTTCAGAATGTTAGCAAACAAGGCTCAGACTACCACCCTGACAGCCAAGGCCAAGTGACATTAAAGCAGTCTAAACAGTCACTTTTATGGAAAAGTAACAGCTGAACTACTTCAAAATGCATTTTAGGCAGTTATTGGGTCATTTGAAATAAATTAATGAAATGTTCATCTAATTTCCACTTTCATCTATTCCTTTGTCCCCATGTTTAGTTGCAATTTACCTCCACACTTTAGTAATATAGCTTTGTACTTTCCAAAGTATGTTGACAGTGTCTTTCTCTCTGATTGTCCGGATCTTCCAAATTTACAGGTGGCTGCAATACCAATATTGCTCGAAGACTCTTCCCCAGTAATTCCTCCATTCATCTCATAAAAGTCATTTGTGAAGTCAAGCAAGCATGTTGAAATGTCTCATTTTCAGCTTCTACAATAATTTAATCAGTCACAGCACTCAAAATAGTAATTAAAAAAAGTCATACAATGTGACCTGCTAATTTTCTGCAGACCAACAGTGTAGAGACCAAAGTCAAGCAGCATCATCATTAATAAATTTAATGGGGAAAAAAAAAGTAAATGTGAAGATGATATCTGATGATAATTCAGAGTAAGCAGGTGTCATCAGTTAAGAGGAAGAATAGCAAATCATACAGGAAGAACTTGCTCAGTGTGAGAGTATTTTAAAATGAATCGTAGAAAGTACAAAGTTATGTCCTTAAAAACTAAGAGCAAGCTTTAAAATAGAATTGTGAATTCACAAGCTGGGAAGTAAAAGACCTGAGCTGACTTCTTGATCATGGTATAGCAATGAATGGTCAATATGATACAGCACTGAAAATAGCAAACGTGACCCTAGTACGCATCCTTTAGTGAAAGAATTGACATCAGAGTCACTGAGAAGGAGATCCTGTGTAATTGCACATACAGTATCATCCACATGTAAAAAGAAGATTAACTCACAACAAGCATAGAAAGTAGGACTATGAAGGATAATCACTGAAATGCAGAGGCTTTCATACAAAAGCAGGCTAAAACCTTAGTTTACACAGTGTCCAAAAACCAAGGCTAACAGAGGACAGATCACCAACTGTAAAAACATCACGAGGGTAAACATCAGCAAAAAGAAAAAAAACTATTTAAGCTGAAGAATAATGACACCCATGAACAAACAGGTATAAATTTGCTGTGAATAGTTTCAGCCTGGAATTCATAAGATTCTTAGCTACTACAGCAGTGTGGTTAAAAAAGACTTAAAAACAGCAGTAGGGTTTTTTTTTTAATCTCCCCTCATTAATTGTGAGACTATATTTAATAACTTTTTCATATTCTTATCAAAATTGTGCTTGTGACAGCAAAGGACTGGACTCAATTTCAGAGAAATCCTCCTATCCAACAGACAACAAAAGCAAGTTCTCTCACAACTCCAGTCTAGGAGACACACAACTACATTAAAAACTGAAAACCAGCAAGTTCCCAAGACTATCAGCTCAGTTCAGGTAAGGACAAGAGGTCATCTTCAACAAAAGGATGTCATTTGTTTTTATAACTAGTACAACTACTTCCAATATACATTGACATATGGGCCAAAAACCCCAAGCAATCTATAAAGCTCTACTTTGCTAGGCCTGCGTACTCCTTCCTCACAGAAATTCGAAAGTTACATGTCTCGCAGGAAATCCTATTTCAATCATGAGCACAGGTTTCGAACTTACCAAGTCGTACTAGGGGAAAAACACAAATATCCTCAAATGTGCGCAGAGCAAGACAGACCTGAACAATGAAAACCCTTGTCATGCCTCTAGCTCAAATGAGCAATTCAAAGTTTTGCATTGTCCCCTTTGTGGCCAGCAAATCAAGAAGTCATTATCTATGGATCCTTCACAGTACACTGGAGGAAATTCTATACTAATCCATCTCATGAGCTATTTTAAACAACTGCTCTCTAACATTTCAAACAACCCACAAACCTGTTTGAGATGCCACGATCTGCAGAGAAATCAAGTCCAGTGCTGGAGAGTCATGTTTACTCTGCTCTTAAGTAACAAAGCAGCTCTTCCTGATTTCATGCGCTATAAGAGTTAAATAGACTGAATATTTTGAAGTCATTTTGTAGAAATGGAAACTTAGGCTTTAAATGTGCATACCACAACCGTGCACTGACTTCTCAGAGCTACTACTGCAACAATTCCTGTTAAATATTACGAAGATGACACGAATCAGACCACAAGCTGTTAATCAACAGAAGATGAAACATAGTGTGATTCTGACCACCCTGCTGCCTGGCTCTGTCAGAAAGAATGGAAGTTCCACACTATAATCTAAGTAGCCACCTCTCAAGGAAACATCAAGAGGAGGCAGCCACCGATCAAAACATGGGAGTCTGGCTGTATGAAAATGTAGAATTCTGCAAGACACCCGAGAAGGGTTGAATTCATGTTCCTAGAACCACACAGTCCAGAAATGCTCAATGGCAATTAACGGAGAAGTTCACAGAGCTAATATTTTAGGCAACCACTACAATCAGTGAGGAATCACTGGTCACTGTCATTATTAGAAAGATGTTTCTGCAACCCAAAGGTCTAAAAATCTAGGGGGGGGTTGTTGGTTTGTTTTTTAAATTGAAGAGGAAAAACAAATAAAGGGCAGACTAAAAAAGTCCTCTAAAATCCAGTTTATGTTCAGGTTAAGAATGCAAAATGACTTGAGATTTCTCATAAGCCAATAAAATAGAAGTTTTTACACCGTGTGTCTTAAAGTGAAAGACTATCACCCATAATTACAAACTGCTTAATGTATGGCAGTTAACATTACATATCAGGACTGGAACAACTGATTACCGGCCTGGCAGTCCCATAATGCTCACCTTTGCCTTCGAGCAGTTTCTACAGGACCTATACCACAGATGCTGTTCCCTTAAAACAACAAAATCTGCTTATGGAATAAAATAATGCAATTTTCATGTGACAAGATACTTCCTTGCTCAGTTTCTCCTCTTAAGCGTTGCACATTCTTGTAAGTAAAGAATTTATTAGTAACCAGGAAAGACCTAGAAAAATATTCATCTGTATTCAACTACTTTGAGAAATATGATTGGACAAATAAATTTGTTCCTTCAGGATAAACTGCAATTTTCATTTGAGTAAGTGCTTACAGAATTTGCAAGAAAATTTGAGGAGGGGTATTTATGTTCTCCAAGCTAAAATGACAAAATTGAAAAGAATAAATAAATAAATACTGTTGAAAAAAACCCACTAATATCTTTTACAAGTGCTAGACATATTTTCTTTTTCACCAAAGCACTGCCTAGAAGTTCATGTAAACACAAGGATAAGCCAGTCAAGAAACCAAGATCTAAAGATAAAGATATTTCAGTAAGCCCTAATACAGACTTCACAGAACAGTTTTCAATGAACACTACATATTTATATTTTAATTTACTACATATAAACTTGAAATATCTGTGCTCAAAACAGAAGCTATACACAAATAAACATGACAAATTTTAGCAAATAAATACATCATGATTTCATCATATCACCCTAAAACAAAAGGCAAAAGCATGCACCCCTTCCTTAAATTATTCTGTCTCCCAGTTCAACTACACTAAATAAGCCAAAGCATAAAGCAAAGGGAGTTTCTTTGCCTCCTTGAAATCTCAGACAACCAAAATTAAAACATATAAAGAAAAGAAACCACAATGTCCAGAAAACCCCAACCAAACCTACCAGTTCACTTGGTTCATTATTAGACTGTTTCGATAAAGATAGAAAAGCCTCGAAATACTTTTTTTTTAATACAGATAATTACCTTTTTCACTGATATTCTTGGTTTCATTCGATTGCCCTGAGCCCTGGCGTACATATCCATGATTTCACCAATCTTAGTATTCGATGAAAGTAGTCAGCTCAAAAATACCTATGAAAAATGTTTATACTTGATTATTTTATGTTTCTCCATTTAGTTCGTATAAATTTTGAAAACGCAAGTAGACAAAACAAGAACCAATAAAAACAACTAAAAAGCATTTTAAAACTGAGAAAGATTAAACAGTACACCATCCATATTGACTGTTGCCTTTAAAAAAGTACTGCCTTAATGATTTTTAAAACACATTTAACATAAAACACACACCTTACAGTTAGTTCCAACATTTTTCTTTAACTAGATTTCAAGGCTGCATTGGGGGGGGGGGGAGGAACATTACATTAAATATTGTTTCACTATTGCTGATACTCTGTTGACGTTTATCAGCAATTCCTGTACCACACAATGCACTGGAACTACCCTTCAACAATCTCGAGAGGAAAATGTACTACTTAGCCACTCAACCCACTGGTCTATTTATTTCTGTCAACTGTAAGTACTACAGACAAACACATGTGACTCCTGTTTAGGCTAACATGTATCAACAATCTTGTTCTCTGGCACGGCTCTGACCAGCCCTGTCTCTGCCAGCAAAACACAGGGTAAATGCAAAGATGCATTTACCGAAGTAGGCCAGAAGAGTTTCTGCTGGAGTCAGCTACCCTTATTGATCTTAAGTCTAATTCTAACAACAAGAACAAACAAACAAAAAAATATATAGCAATGAAATCAAAACAAGTTTTTCAAGTTTCCCTGTTTAATCAGTAGCAATGAAAAGAGACAGAATAATCTAGTTTGTTTCATTCATCTCTACATCCCCCAAAACAGGCCATAAATATAGGGTATTAATAAAGACAGAAAGCATGTGCTGGGCTTTTAAGTTCTATGGAAGTTTTAATACTTCATCTTTTCCATTGGTCACACAATTTAGTCAGGAAAAAGAACACCTAGACTATCCAAAATAAACACCAAGACATCAGAGTACAGGTCTCCTTGGCACAACTGACCGGCTTGGTTTTCTCAATCTCATCTCAAGCACATATTCAACATTTATATGGGAAAGAAATCTTTATATGGGTTTGTTCTTGAGTACATGTAATTTAAATAAGAGTAGTAGTGGCATGAAGTAATTGTACTCTTCATCTTTCACCACCAGCACCTATAAAAGTAAAACCTCCTCAAGAATACAATAGCAAGAGATTAGGCACATCTACTCACACTCCACCTTGATTTCCACTTTCCTTCATAAAGATGAACTTGCTAGAAACTTAGAAAAAAAGTTACACTTATGTAAATAAACTGCAACATTTTAATCTCTGGAGCACAGTATCTCTCTTAGCTGGATGTCTGAAGTTTGGAAAATTAAGACAATGACATGAAGCAGCTAGGTAAATGTTAGACAGATTATAGATATTTTATTTGTATTTATTATATTTATATATAAGACTCAAATCATAGTAAACTTCTGTGGATGGAAGATTAAAAAACACAATGATGCTTCTGTTGAGACTCATGTGTTTAAAAAAAAACAAAAGCCATGAAACAATATCAAGCAAGAAAAAGAAACTCACCTCACTTGTCCCTACTGCTCTATCTTAAATGGCTAATCCACTCTGTTAATCTAATCATATCAGGTAAATACTCTTAGACACCATCTTGTCCTAAGAAGAGCCATCTATGGGAAAAGCTGGTTTCTCACATAGGGTCAAGTCAGTTACTTGACCTCAACATTTTTGGACTGATCGCTCCTTGCAGCAATTTTAACAAAGCCCAGCATAGCAAAATCATGGAGGTGACTTGATAACCGTGTTGGCTCCCGCAGTATTTACTCAGGTACAGTAGTCCACAGTTGCACTGCCTTCAGGCAGTAGGTTAAGTATTTTCCTGTGGCATCAGCTAGTAAACTCTGGAGACCCGAGCATCAACACAGAGACACCTGCAGTGTCCCCTACCTCATGAAACCAACAGACTTGTAAATCACAGTACAAAGACTCTGAAAGATGCTGGACAGAAACTGTACTGGTTTATCAATGTAACACCATAACCAATTTGTCTTGTCTGCATCCTGTCCTTCAGTACTTGAATTATACAGGTTCTCCCCACCACCTATAGCATCTCAGCTCTCCGTCATCCATTTCAGAGAAATTTGAAGGGTCCCACTTGTCCAACAATGCAACAAAATCTGAAAGTGTTCTTTTTAATATATAAAATTATTATCCATTTTCAAAAGAACAGTGGTCCAATCATCTGAAAAGTACCCAAACTTTAAAACTAACTGGAAAGGAAGTGAGAGCACTGACAAACAAAACAGCCTGGAAATAGCTCATTTCTTGTGTAAATAAAACCTACCGTTTAAAAATTATTTTTACTTCTGCATATTGTATTTGACTATTAAATTTAATTTCCTCTTACTGTAAACTCAAAAAAGGGGGGAATAAATGGCAGAAGTATCAGATGTAAGAGAAACAGGACTTTCTTGTTACTGAATAACTATCAGTAGACATCCAAAAAAAAGAAAAAAATTGATCATGAGAATAACTGATAAATACCTACACTAAGTTTAACCATCTCTACCTTTCTAGCAAGTTGGATCACCATAAACACACGCAGCATGGGCAACAAACAGAAGGAGTTGGAAGCCGCCACGCTGCTAGAAAGCTACAACCTAGTTGCCATTACTGAAACTTGGTGGGACAAATCCCACGGCTGAAGTGTGGCTATTGATGGCTACAGGCTGTTCAGAAGGGACAGGCAAGGAAGGAGGGGCAGAGGGGTTGCCCTCTATATCAAGAACTGGGTAGATTGTGAAGAGCTGTCTCTGAAGAATAGACACGAGCAGGTTGAAAGCTTATGGGTAAGAATTAGAGACCGAGGCAACAAAGGGAACCTTGTGGTTGGTGCCTACTGCAGGCCGTCCGATCAAGGGGAGCCTACTGATGAAGCTTTCTTACTCCAGCTACAGGAGGCATCGCGTTCACAGGCTCTCGTCCTGCTGGGGGACTTCAATCACCCCAAGATCTGCTGCAAAAGTAGTACGGCAAGCTGAAGGCAATCCAGAAGACTCCTGGAATGCATTGAGGATAACTTCTTAAGCCAGGTAATAGACAGCCCTACCAGAGGGGATGCAATATTGGACTTGACAGTCACCAATGCAAGTGAGCTAATCAGTGACGTCAAGACTGGAGGCAGCCTGGACTAAAGTGATCATGCACTGGTGGAATTCGCAGTCCTGAAGGATATGGGTCAGGCAAAGAGTAAAGTCAGGACCCTGAATTTTAGAAAAGCAAAATTCCAGCTCTTCAAGGAGTTAGTGAATAGGACCCCCTGGGAAACTGCCCTCAGGGACAAGGGAGCAGAACAGAGCTGGCAGATCTTTAAGGACTCTTTCCATAGAGTGCAAGAGCTCTCGATCCGCAGGTGTAAGAAATCAGGAAAGGAAGGCAAGAGACCAGCATGGCTGAGTCAAGACCCGCTGGTCAAACTAAAGGGCAAGAAGGAAATGCACAGGCAGTGGAAGCAGGGACAGTTATCCAGGGAAGAGTATAGGGACACTGCCTGGTTGTGTAGGGATGGGGTCAGGAAGGCCAAGGCACAGCTGGAGCTCAACTTGGCAAGGGATGCAAAGAATAATAAGGGCTTCTACAGGTATGTCAGCCAGAAGAGGGAGGTCAAAGAAAGCGTACCCCCACTGATGAGGAAGACTGGCAAACTGGTAACAACGGACGAGGAGAAGGCTGAGGTACTCAACAACTCTTTTGCCTCAGTCTTCACTGCCAGCCTCTCCTCCCACACCTCTCGAGTGGATGGACCACAAGACAGGGACTGGGGGAGCAAAGGCCCTCCCACTGTAAGAGAAGATCAGGTTCGTGACCACCTGAGGAACCTGAAAATACATAAGTCCATGGGACCTGATGAGATGCATCCCAGAGTCCTGAGGGAATTGGCTGATGTCGTTGCCAAGCCACTCTCCATGATACTTGAAAAGTCATGGCAGTCAGGTGAAGTCCCTGGTGACTGGAAAAAGGGAAACATTGCACCCATTTTTAAAAAGGGTAGAAAGGAGGACCCTGGGAACTACCGACCTGTCAGCCTCACCTCTGTGCCTGGGAAGATCATGGAACAGATCCTCCTAGAAGCTATGCTAAGGCACATGGAGGACAGGGAGGTGATTCGAGACAGCCAGCATGGCTTCACCAAGGGCAAGTCCTGCCTGACCAGCCTAGTGGCCTTCTATGATGGAGTGACTACATCAGCAGACAAGGCAAGAGCTATGGATGTCGTCCATCTGGACTTCTGTAAGGCCTTTGACACGGTCCCCCACAACATCCTTCTCTATGGATTTGATGGGTGGACTGCTCGGTGGATGAGGAATTGGTTAGATGGTCACATCCAGAGGGTAGTGATCAACGTCTCAATGTCCAGATTGAGACAGGTGACAAGTGGTGTCCTTCAGGGATCTGTATTGGGACCAGTACTGTTCAATATCTTCATCAATGACATAGACAGCAGGATCGAGTGCATCCTCAGCAAGTTTGCAGACGACACCAAGCTGAGTGGTGCGGTTGACAAGCCTGAGAAATGGGATGCCATCCAGAGGGACCTGGACAAGCCTGAGGAGTGGGCCCATGTGAACCTCATGAGGTTCAACCAGGCCAAGTGCAAGGTCCTGCACACGGGTCAGGGCAACCTCTGATGTCAATACAGGCTGGGGAATGAAGGGATTGAGAGCAGCCCTGCCGAGAAGGACTTGGGGGTACCGGTGGAGGAAAAGTTGGACATGAGCTGACAATGTGCGCTCACAGCCCACAAGGCCAACCGTATCCTGGGCTGCATCAAAAGAAGCATGGCCAGCAGGTCGAGGGAGGTGATTCTCCCCCTCTACTCTGCTCTGCTGAGACCCCACCTGGAGTACTGCATCCAGCTCTGGGGTCCACAGCATAAGAAAGACATGGACCTGTTGCAGCGGGTCCAGAGGAGGGCCACAAAAAAGATCAGAGGGCTGGAGCACCTCTCTTATGAAAAAAGGCTGAGAGTTGGGGTTGTCCAGCCTGGAGAAGAGAAGGCTCCGGGCAGACCTTATAGCAGCCTTCCAGTACTTAAGGGGGGCTTCTAAGAAAGATGGGGACAAACTTTTTAGTAGGGCCTGTTGTGATAGGACAAGGGGTAATGGTTTTAAACTGAAAGAGGATAGATTTAGACTAGATATAAGGAAGAAATTGTTTACGAGGGTGGTGAAACACTGGAACAGGTTGCCCAGAGAGGTGGTAGATGCCCCATCCCTGGAAACATTCAAGACCAGGCTAGACAGGGCTCTGAGCAACCTGATCTCATTGAAGGTGTCCCTGCTCATTGCAGGGAGGTTGGACTAGACCTTTAAAGGTTCCTTCCAACCCATACTATTCTATGATTCTATAAATCCATTTTTCCAGTGATTTGCTGAGAAACACCCTTCTCATCAGATCATGTAATAAGCATTTAGTTAGCTTTTCCAATCTTGTTTGAATATATGTAAGGAGCAAAATTAAATTATCAGCTTAAGGGAATCCAACAGGAATTCTGCCATGGATTTAATCTCTTTATATAAATTTATCCTATGGTATAAATTTATCCTACGCCTAAATTTATTAAAAGTCAATGTGTATTGACAATCATTAGCTGACAGAAAGGAAAAAAATATATCTGTTTTCTGTAAAGTGCAAATGTAAAGTGTTTCTGTAAAGTGCTGAGTAAATCTCTTAAATAGCTATAGGGGCATATGTGCACACCTATGTTAAAGGCATAGAAGGACATGAGGAATTTGAACCAAATAAGCAATAAATTTGAACTATATGTAATATGTTCTTATTAGATTTCCAATAAAAGATTCTAGCTGATGACAACAGTATATCTATGATTATGTTTCAAAAAAGTACTTTTGCTGTAGTACTGTTAAAAAAAAGACATCTTTCTTTTAAAGAAAAAGTACTTTTTTTTGTCTTCAACACAATGACCTGAAGCAGCCAAAAGAACTTTGCTGATGACTTGCAAAAGCCAGGTTTAATCAAATACTGATCTTTGAAAGATTCATTCCAAATATGAAATTTAAAAATACCTTAAAAACAACAATATGCAGTCTTTTATAACCTTAGCAAAACAATTGCTATTGAAAACCAAATTAAACAAGCCTACACTGACATGCAGGCAGAATAGTCTAATGGAACCTTCTCTATTTCTCATTTCTAATGATTTATCACTTTCACTAATTGGGCCGGCAGTCTTGAAAAAGTCCTTTTATAAAATGACAAGCTGTCTTGACCACAGCCGCATCCACACTAAGAAAAGGGAGGGGGAGGGTAGGGGTGTGTGTGGAATACATCATTGTTGGTCAGCATTAATGACAGTTATGAAAGGTTGGATCTTCATTTTCTTGTTTGGTTCTAATTGTTTTACATTGTATTTTTGTCACATAGAAGCATGACATGAATGCCAAGCTTCGCCAGTTTCAAAAGAAACCTTCATTTTCTCTGCCTAGATCATCGCTAAAAACCATCACCCCCACCTTCCCCCCAGTCCTGGGTCTGGATTCTCAAATACTTCCTGGGAAAAAAAAAAAATATTACTCTATGTACCAGAAATCTCCATTGGTGTAGATTTTGTGGTTTGTGCAATTAAGTTTCTGTACTTTATTCTGTTGTGTATTTTGTACATAACACAACTAAACCAATTAAGTTGGGGGGGTACTATTTTCTAAGCAGTAGCATTTTCTCAAGCAATCTTATTTCCTCTTAGAGAAAACTTCACCAGAGAATACCTTGTGTAGGAGGTACTTTTTGGTTTGGTTTTTTTTTAAGATATCATACCAAATGATTAACAGAAAGAGGGAATAAACTATTTTATTCTTTTTCCACACTGAGTAAGACTTTCCGCCACTATACTTCTTCAACTGCCAACAGATTTTAAAGAATCCCTGAAGGATATGAAATTATGAGGCATCAACCAAGATGGCATAATTCAATTACCATGCCTCAAAAAATCACCTTGCCTGCCAACCAAGAAATACCCCTGGACAAATGGGACCAACATTATTTAAAAACACTTAATTTCTCAAGAATTAATTAAATATTGGCAGTATCTATCACTAAAGGCTAACTGTACAATTCTGAAATCATCTTGCAAATATGAAGCAACGTAAGGCTCTTCCCAAGTGTAATATGGATAAATTAAGTGCATCGTGTTACCATTGATGTTAGTATCACTAATCTTTTCCAGATACGATAGAACTTCTTTTTTTTCCTCCCTATCTCACTCTGGCAATATATCAGGCCTTCAATAAGAAGGCTATAATACCAGATCTACAGTTCATAGCCTTTTTTTTTTTTTCCCCCTCCCCACTGGACATTGGGGGGAAAACAGAGAAAGGTACTTCAGTCATAATAAAGCAAGCCCCTCAAAAGAGCCAAGAAAGCAAAGCAGTAACACTCGTTATTCCTTCTCCCTTCAGGGAGGAAAGGAATTGGGAGGAGGACGTGGGGAGGGAAGGGGAGGAGACACTTTTAAAAAGCGAAATGTTGAGAATGGGGTGAACTTATTTAACCCGTGTGCATCAACCACAAGCCAACCAATCCAGGAGGTAACGCGAACTTATTTAGCCTCCGTGCATCAACCACAACAACACAGGCACGAGTCAGTCTCCAGACTGCAGACAACCCCAGCCGAGGGGGTCACCGGACTTCCCGCCGAGGCGCTCCACCGGCAGGCCTTCGCCGCAGGCCCCCGCGCCTACCAAGGAGCTCTCCGGGAAGGAAGGAGGGATGCTGCGAGCACCAGCCACCCCCGCTCCGCGGGTCTCGGGGCCAAAGCGCTTCGTTACATTCCTTCCCCCCCCCCCACTCCGTGCCCCCCCCGCTCCGTGCTGCGGTACAAGGGCGTCCCGCGCGGCACGGCCCCCACCCCCCATCACCGCCCTCCCTCAGATGCGCGCGCGCCGCCGCCGCGGGCGCGGAGGACCCGCAGGGCCCGCGCGGAGGTGCGCTGCCCCAGGCCACACAGCGCCCGTTGGGTGAGGCGCCGGCAGCGCCTCCTCCCCGCGGGGAAGGGCGGCGGCGGAGGATGCTCTGCCCCTCCTCCGCCACCCGGGAGCGGGCCACCTGTGGGAGCGAGCCCCGCCTGACAGGCCGGGAGGCTGCGCCCCGCCCTCAGAGCTGCCCCCTGCCCTACGCGGGGACGGAAGCGGCGGGCCCCTCGCCCCCTCATCAGGGCAGCGGGGGATGGCTGGGGGGGGTGCCGCGGGAGGGGGGGGGGGAAGAGCGGGCGCCCCGTACCTGACTGCCTCCTCAGTACCCGGCACCCGCAGCCATCTCACCGCCGAAAGCAACGGAGCAAGCGCCCGGCCCCGCTGGCCCCGTCACCGCCGACGGCGCACCGACCCTCGGCCGCCCCGCCCCCGCCTGCCCCGCCCACCGGCGCGCGCCTCCGCTCTCGCGACGCTTCCCACCAACACCAACCCCCACGCAGCCTCGCGCGCCTCACGGAGGCGGGAGGGCGTCACGTGGCGGCTGCCGCCGCGCCCCCATTGGCGGGAATTGGAGGCCGCCCCGGGAAGGGTGGGGTTGGGCGGTGGCGCGCGGCCCGTGTCTCTGCTCGCGCCCGCTGTCGGTTTGGCGCGCGCCCTCCGTGGCCGTTCCAGCCGTTAGTCGGCTTCCCGGGGGCTCGGGGTCGGCCCGCGTGCCGTACTCCCCCGGCGGGAGGAAAACCCAGCTTGCGCCTGCCTGGCCGTGAGGGGAGCAGCCCGTCTGTCCCTGTCAACTCTGCCCCGCTGGGTCTTCCCAGGCGCTGTCACGGAGACGGGGCGTAGGCTGGGTGGAACTGCTCCCCTCCCGCAGCACACCCGGCGGGGAGCCTCGGTAGCCAGTCCGGCTCGGTCCCATCCACCGCGGCAGCGTGGGTCGGCACGGTCAGGACCAGGATCTGCTCCGCGGCGGATGTGTGGTGTGGCACAGAGCTTGGCACGCCGCTCCGTGCCTGGCACGGTAGTTGACAGCCTTTGCAAAGCCCTTGGGAGGCTGTGGGCCTGCGAGATGGGTCGTTCCTGCCTAGTCAGTCTGGACTGGACGCCTGCCTTCTGATAGCTCATGAAAGCCTCTCATGCCAGGCTTCCTTTCCAGCTGGCTGGCTGGCTCAGCAGGGTAGATGGGTTAGAGGCTAGAGTCTGGTTTTAGTCAGACGAGGCACAGACAGAAGACTGTCAAGCCCTGTCTGAAACTCCTGTGCCATTCCTCCCTTACCACTCCTTTTTAAACTCAGTGCTGCCAGATTCCCCTGTACATCAGCTGTGCTATTTACCCCAGCAAATACGCAAGTGATTTTCAAATCCTCATGACGGAGATGCATATTTAACCATACATGCTGTTGGGGCCTGGGATTTCTTTCTATTTGCATGGAAACAGTAGTCTCATGTAGGTACCCATCATTACTGCATTTCAGCAGCAGCTCCTTCAGACCCTAACCTGACAACGAGGACACAAATGAGGAAATGCATTGAATGATACGCGATGGATAGTCTAACGCTGTTGGCTAACGACTTTCCCTCCCCAAAAGAGAGACTCGCAGGATCTGGACGGGTCTTTCTGAGACTCGGCATGCGAGAGTGAACCTCAGGAGGAGGAACAGCAGAACCAGAGTTCTGCTGTGGCTACAGGCGCAGACAAGGTGGCATGTGGTTGCAACAGCTTCTGGAAGATGGAAAAGAAAGAGCCCCCAAAGCTGAATTCAGCAGGAATCCAAAACTTCGTATGCTGGGTGAAAAAAAAAGGAAAAAAAATCATAAAAAGATGCTAGCCCTGTAGCTTTTTCAGTACTGGAGGATTTCACAGTCTAACCTACCCCACTTTACAGAGAGAAAGACGGACAAACCGAGAGAGACTACCCTGACCTCCTTATAAGTTGCATTTTTCTTCTGGGTACCACCTGAGCCCTATAAAAAGGATATGAGAATTTTTGCTACTGGATCTCCATTACTTTTCTGGATAATTCCTGCTTCTGCCTGGCTTCTGTTTTTGCTCAAGCTGTGGCTTTTGTTTGTGTTTAGTCCATGATCTTATAGGCTTTTTCTGGGTTGTGTAATCATTTCAGACAGTTTAGAAGTCAGAAGACCCATATTCACTTACTCATTTTGCAAACAGGTAGATAAACTACATTTTAATTTACCCTAAAAACTAATAAGCTCTGCGACAAAGCCCACAAACCGTGCATAGACTAGATAGATAAAAGAAACAAAGGATTACTGGTTCTAAAGTATGTCACAGTGTTAGCTAAGTGGGACAAATAAAAGGTTTCTCATATTCCCAGGGACTGCAGGTCCCTGTGGGATGGGGAGAAAGTAAATGAATAATAGAATCAAATTTAACTCAAGTTAGTCATCATTTCAGTGCCCATTGAGACCAGCCTGGCTTAGAAATACACTGTCATTTGAGTAAAGAAATTTTAACAGTTTGCACATCTTTGGTTAACCAACAAAATACCTCTTTTTGACCAACTCCTTCATTCAAAACACTTTTCAGTTTTTGTGAAAACTAAAAATTCTGTAAGAGGGTTTTGTTGTTTTTCATGTATCAAGACTTACAGTAAGTAAAAAATTTCCAAAACAAAATAGATCTGAAAGCAATGTAAACATGAGAAAGCATGCTTTAAAAATAAATTCAAGCCTTTTATTCCCTTTGTTTTATAATTCCCCTTAGACTATTCAGAATAATGAGTTCCTATGGCTCCCTGCCAAAACCTTGGAAAAAAACAAGATTTACCCTCATCAGGAAACTATGAAACATAACCCACAGCACGCCATTGTTTGTCAGAAAAAAATGGGGTTTTATACAATAATAAAATTGGGGATAACTTTGAAATAGTGATTTATATCTTTTTTTACAATTTATTTAAATAGTGCCTATGTAAAAGCACAGGAAACTTGGCTGGTCTGCCAACGCTTTTTAAAATTTATATTAATTATGAATATCAGTTTCTGGGCTCTGATATTTTGTGTCCTGTTCAGTTTTATATTTTTCAGGGCAGGGTCTGGCCAGTCAGAGCCCGTCCCACTGCCCCCAGCCAGGGAGCAGGGCAAGCCGGGGAGAGCCCCAGCCCCGGGGCATCGGGCACCTCTGGGCACAGGGACGGGTCAAGGGACCAGGTCAGTCCATGTGTGGGGGTCAGGATCAGGCCCGGCGAGGGGAACTAGCATCAGGCGAAGCTGGCTGGCTGGAGTCGTGCACCTGTATTGTTTTTTGTCTGCTCTTTCAGTATCAAAAATAGGCATCTTTAGAATCTTTTTCGCAGAAATACTGTCATGTCCCTGGAACTATCTTGAGTCATTGTCTGCACCTGTCTTTTAAGCTTGGTATTTTCAGGATCACTGGCTCGGATCAGCTTGTTGAAAGGTTATCTCAGACTGACCTGTATGTCATCTCTCTAAGGTATTGAATGCCAGTTCTATAAAAGGAGATGAAGAACTAGTCTGTGACTTTATGGCCATTTTCCATCCATTTTCTTACTAGGCCCTTAGATTTTTTTCCTCTGTACATGAAAACTACACAGTTGCATGATTGTGTCAGTGTTGGGTTTTTTTTTTATGATACTACCTCTGAAAAATGTCCTGCTATAACTAAAGCTTTATTAAGTTCAGGCAAGACTTTAAATTACATCCAATGAACTACACTGATGTAATTTGTAATAATACAGATTGCCTTCTCAAAGGCAGATAGGTAATTTATAGTCTTTGTATTCCTGCCTTTAACAGGAGGCATGGCATTCGCTTCCTGTCTCAAAACCTGGGTAAGCCTTTCCATTGATCCCTCACAGCAAGCTGGGAGGGATCTGCCATGCTTGACACTATTTCCCCCCGCAAAATCTAAAGCTCATAATGTAATAATTTGATGAATGACTTCTAGTGGCTTATCTGTTTATAACCTACCCTTCTGCTGCCCAACCCAGCTACCTGCTTCTACGTCTGCACTGCTTCTGGACTGTGCCAGCATGAACATTTGTGAAATCAAGGAGCAAATGCGATTGAACTGAGAAGACTAGAAAACAGCCTGCTTTCCTTCCTTTTTGCTGATCCAGTTCACCAACATAATAAATGTGTCAGCGAGGCACTGGGGATAGCACAGAGACAACCGAGAATGGAAACGGCTTAAATGGGCTTGTTCTGCCACCGAGTGCATACCCGTGTGTTGACTTGCTTTGCCTTTTAGACCCTGCTCAGCGTCTCCTTGAAAACGCTCTTGACACAACTCCCAACTACAAAACTGGAACTCTTCATTTGAGTGCATAATTTCATTAGTCATCCTGTCATGAATCTGTGGCCTGGGTTGGACCACGGTGTTTGTCTCTGACAAGGGTTCGGTTTATGGCATTATGGTATAATGTGATGACATTTTCTGGTTTCTTTTCACTGAATGTTTCACGAATCTGTTGCTTCCAGTGACATGTTTGAGAAGTCATTTTTATTTGCATGTTCATGGATATTTTAACTCCTTTTTTCAACCGTGAAAACCTCATAATCTTTATATATGTAACTATGTTGCAGCTATTACTATTTTTTCTTTCCCTGGAGTTTGATCTGTAACCTATGTAAATTGTCTTCCAAAACAATATGCATAAAGGGCGTAATCCACAGGCTATATACTGAATTCACCCCTCAGTTGGCCAGTTATGTCCTGCTGACAAACAAGTTCTCAGAGCCAACTTAATAGGCCTTTTAATGCAAAATGGAAGGCGTCACAAACTAACCTTATCAAAAGATGCATTGTACTGCATAGAGACGGTTTCAGAAGCTGTGGGATTCTTATCCAAAGGCTTGGAAGGCTTTCTGGATTCACATCCTTTCTGTGCATTGTGTTTACTTAGAGGATGCGATAACGCCGTCACTGTGTTACACAAGAGCGTACAATAATAACTGGAGCTGGCTGGGAAGCAAAATTTTTATTCTACAGGAAATTCCAGCTTGTCAATATTTTGTTTCATCAAGTGCTGGAACAAAACGCGTTGGCTCTGCAGCCTTTCTGGCAAAAATGGAACAATCTATTTCTCTGCCAGCTGACAAGCCTGCGGAGCCGAGAATCAACTGAGCAGCTGGCATATTGCCAGGGAGCTAGATAGCCAGTCAGCTGAGCTACAGTATGCAGCCAGCTTGGTTGGATTTCTGGCCAGCAGCCACAGCCAGATCACAGCTTAAGCTTCTGCAGAAAGTTTTGATGGAACCAGGACAATCCAGCATTTCCAGTGCCAATCTGTTCAATTAGAAAATGGTCAAACACCCTCTCAGTAACTGACTGCTGTCAGAAAAGAATGTAACTGTATTGCACTTTGGATTCCTTATGGATTTCTTCAGCTTTTGCCTTGTGATTTATGCACACATTTATTGCCAGAATGAGCTGATTAAATCAATTAATTTTTCCTTAAGGATCAATGGTGATACCCATTTTTTTCAAATGTTTAGATAATTTCTGTTGTAGGATAAATCTCATCATTTCTTAAATCTGCAGATACTGTACACTCTGTACACTTCCCTCATTCGTTTCCAGTCAGTTGCTGCATATAATTCCTCTTTAAAGCCCAGAGATGTCATATACGATCATTACTTCAACTGTGGTAACTCCAGGGAACAATGAATTCCCTTGTAAATGCTTAGTGGTAATTAAATTTTCTGCAACTTCATTTATTTAAGTAGTCTCTAATACTCCTGCTGTGAAATCAGAGGAACAACAGATGCTTTACTGAGCTACATTTCAAATCTTGTTTCTTCCACATGTAAATAAACCTGACTTTTATTTTCTCTCTCAAATTCAACTACTGCAGAAATACTACAGCAGTCTTGGAGAATCCCATCCTCTTACCATCTGGATTCCAAATTAATTTTATGGCAGTTGCTTTGCTTTTCATTGACCTTTATATTTTCTATGCACGGCCCAGTTTCTTGCTGTTTTTACAGAGTTTATTCTTGAACTGGAAATCGTTTGCATTGTGAGTCTTTTCCCACAATGAAAATAGTTTAATGTGCTGTTCATGGTGTGCTTTCTTCTTCATTCCTGGTGGATTCGTTACACAGTTTGCTGTGCACTGCTGCAACATATCTTAATATGTGCTCTTCATCTCAGATACAATAACTTGAGCGTATGTTTAAGGTTTAAGTCAGTCTCAATCAGTATGTCTGTTTGGATTGCCTGGTTTTATATTCCACACACAAATACCTGCTGTCATGTGTCATTTAGAGTCTCTCTGATTCTTAATTTCCTCATGCTTGCTGCCACATACTCAGAGATGATTTAATTTCCTCCCTGATTCAGTATATAAAAGAAATGCTCTTTAAACATGAGCACATTTTAATGAAAGTGTTACTGTCTTTCGCATCAAAATATTGAAGGGAACTTCCAAATCCTTACACTGCTTGGTGACACCTTTTCAGCAATAATAGGAGTATTAATAGCTTCTCCCAAACTTCATTTTCAGTTCTCTCAAAAAAAAAGAAAAAAGAAACTTGGAGTGACAAGGAATCAGTCGCCTAAGACAAACTAGGGAGTGCCTCACTCCTCCATCCACGTGGTTGTATAAAAGCTCATTGTGCTACAAAGAATCCCGAAAAGCCTTATGTCAGAGAGAGGGAATTATTACCCTGGGGGGCTGCCACTGTGAAAAATGGCCACTGTAACACTCCTTTCCAAGGACCTCTTTGCAAATCACTCTTTGAAGATGGAAAATCTTGGCCAGAATGAGACAAAGAATAGAAATGCCTGAAAGAAATTCTGTGAGTTCTTCCCTACTGCCATAAGATTTCTGAGTAACTGTTTCTGAGCTACCTTTGCTGAAGGCTATTTCATTTTCCCAATGAAATTTTTCCAGGAAAATTTCTCAGTTTGGAAATGTTACATTTACATGGCCTACTGAGAACCAAATAAGCTAAATTTTTCAACTGTCACTGAAGCCGATCAGAGCAGAAATGTAGAATGTAAACAACGTCTGAAATGTATTTCCAGAATACATCTAGTTTAGCTGAAGTATTGGGAGTGATGATTACCCTGTGTTCTGACGTACGGAGTACAGCATCTGGAGTCTGTTGGGTCAGTAATGGAATGGGCAGGGTAATGATAAACTACTAAATAGGAAAGATTTGAAAAAATTCTGCATCTAGAGATATATGTCGATAATGATCACAGTAATGTCTATAATATTCTGTCATTAAGTCAAGGTGCAGCTTGGAAAAAAGCAAGCGTGGCACTGTCTGGAAGAAGAAGCTCCATGGTTTTGCTTTGACCGGTAAGGCAGCACATGAATGGTACCGATTTTGTAGCTTCTAAGAACAAATCTTCATATTTCTTTGTTGCAAAAATGTGACGTACAGAAAATACAGCATCTGTTGCAGAGCAACAAAAATGTTTACACAGTATTATCAATAGTAATAGCTCGCTTGATTGTGACAGTAAATTGAGTTTTTCAAGAGTCAAACTTAGCTTAAAATTATACATCTTGGTAAGACCATGTATTACTGGGTACTTTAGACCATGTACCAATGATGTATTAGTTATTCTTTTAATTAAGAAAAATAATTTTTAAGTCTGTTGCAAGGAAAGTCTCTTCTTTGTGGTCACTCATGCTTTAAAGCTGTGGAAATATATATATATATAAAAACCTAAAACATTTTTCATTGGTTGAAAGGGGAATAATCCGTCGTCTGCTTGCTCAGTTGTAAGAAACTGCATTAGGAATATTTGAAAACATAATAAAGTATATTCAATTGTTTGAACTTTAACAATGTGTCATCATTTACAACTGATATGACACTATTCTATCTATAAATGAATGGAAAATGAGAATTAATATTTGCTTTTAGATAATTGCCCATATCACATGCTGCATAATAAAGCAGATGTGCTATAGATAAGTCAAAATTTGATCCTGAAAGCTGTATTGTAAAAGTATTAAATTATTTTTTTCCTTATCTGCCAAAAAGTTTCCAGAATTACCAGCAGCTTTTCACATCATCAGCTTTGAATACATGGAAATGTTGAGGCCTGTCCCTGCAAGATGGTTGTCTTGAGAGGTGGCAGTCAAAAGGTTTCTTCAGTGTTTTCTTGCTACTAAAAGTTAGGTAAGGATTGACCAACTGTGATTTTCTGTTCTTTAGGGGCACTGAAGATGGGGTACAGGAAAGAAATCAGTGGCTGAAGCCTCTATAATACTCATATTTCTTTCCTTTATGCTAAAAAGTCTACGATAGTCATAAGTGTAGAACCATCTGATCCTTTATGCGCTGAAGTTAAGAGTATAATAAAGTCACTGAAGGGTAAGTTACAATAATGTACTGATGATGGATTCTTTAGTAATATACCCTCTAAAACACATCATACCAAAGGAGAAAAATGGAAATGGATTTTCTTTCCCCTACAAGCCTAACTTTACCATTTTTACATCAGAAAACAAGGTTACATTAATCTAACTAACTTATTCATTGGCAAAATGACGTTGATTTTTCAGGGCATTGAAAGCATTTTTTTATGGTTGAAAGCTGATTGATATGAATGGTTGGTGCGGGGAAGAACTTCAGGGTTTCAGAAGAATCACTGAGGAGTTTGCATGCGGCTTTTGTTAGGAAATAGTCTCATGTTTTGTCTTCCCATCCTAGTTCGCTCAGGCTCTGGCAAGGCAGGTTTGCCTGAAGGCACGCTGCCTCCTCCTGCCTGCTTCATCATCCAGGGAGGGGGAACCCCTTGGAGCTTTGCAGCTTTGAATGGCTGATGTTCCTTATCACAAAAAATAGAGGGTTTTTTATGAGGCACAGTGTTAGAACACACAAGTCTGCTCCTGATAGCTGGTATGCGATGGGGGAAGAGCCTAAACCTGAGAAATGCGAAATGTGCCAGGATCCAGAGCACAGATTATAGCCTCCTTTTTTTTTTTTTTTTTTTTTTTGGTTTTTCATTCAAGGCATTTATTTTGTCCCCTTCTATCTCGGGTATGCCAGGGGAGGATAATTTTCTGTGTAAATGCACTTGAAGAGACTGCAGAATCTTGATATATATTGATGATGTAAAAGCTGAGTTTCTAAGTAAACTTAGTTTCAGTTTTATAGATGATGAGTTTTACAATATGATTTTAAAATTCGAAATTAATATTTATAATTAATGTAAAAAATAAATTGCAACTGAGCATGGCTATATGGTATATTTGAGGGCAGTATATATGTGTATATGAGAGAAAAATACACACTGTGCTGGAGAAAATACCTTATATTCATTAAAATAAAGTGTTCCACTGAGGCCTTTGATTTTTAATGTGGGTGTTTTCCAGTTCTGTTCAGGAAAGATAATGATGCACACTGCAGGTGAAGGAGGCTTGTCAGAGCCAGGAGTGTTGCTCACATTGTGGACTGAGCAAAGGAGTACCATATAGACAGACCATTACGGTCCCTCAGTCTTCAGAAGCATCTGGGAGAAGGCAGAAAGTGAATTTAAAGGTACCGTGCACTGCACCCTCCTTCCTCTGTGCTCCAAAGCGCTTCATAAATTCTCCCTACACGGTGATCTCTAGAGCACTCCTGAGGTGGTGGTGTACAGCTCTTTTTGTAAAGTATGTCTTGATTCGTTAGAAAGAAAAACCTAATTTAAAAATAGTAATGATGTACTGTGTGTACATAAAGGACTGCTGGTTTTTGGACTATATTCATTATATATTAAGAAAAAAAACCCCAAACCTCTCTGACATTCATCTGAAGTGTGATCATACACACCTCTCTCTTCATTCAACATCCTTTTACCATGGATGATACAGAACTAATGTGAGATGATCCTAAGTCAAAAGTAAAGCTCTGCCAACAGGACAGAGCACCGAGGAGCACAATTACAGAATTTTTTTGTCCATCTATGCATGTGCTATTTTTGCCAGTGACAAAATATTCAGTCAGTTTGACATAACAGGTCTCCTTTGAAATACCTGACAAGAAGCTGCACAAAGCACACATGCAGTAGAATATAGTAGAGTTTGCCACATTTCTCTTGAAGAATGCAAAGCTTGCTTTAAAATTCAGTCTTTCTGTAATTTTCTGAAATTTATGACCAAAAGAAGTTCGTTTAGACCTCTTCTTCTATTACATTTCCTACCACCATAGAAACGTCAGCATTTCCATGCCAGATCCAACAGTCCCAGCCCATTTTCTGTCTCTGACAGTAGTTAACAAAAGATGTGTTTCATGAAGGTGCCCATTATCCAATGAAGACCAAATACAGAAAACGTTTATTTGTAACTTCTGACACTTGACAATTTTCTCAAGCTTTACAGTCTGAGAGACAGGATTTCTACAAATGTTCTTGTTAGTGATACAGATCTGATCCTCTAGCTAGTGTTAAATTTCCTTTTTTTTTTTAAATGAAAGTAAAAGCTCTGCACTTCTTTAAAAGCAGATTAGAATGAGAAATCACTGATTTTTCACTTTAACTGGAAGGCTGAACCTATGTAAAAAAGGAGAATGTTGTCAAATACATTGGCAGCCTGAATTCAGCTATGCTATACCACATCCAGGGCTGAATAGCTCAGTATTTACAGTTCTTACATACGCACAAAAAGCCCCAAACTCACCTCTTACTTGAGATCACCGAGAGATTTATCCAATTTATCCAATGCAAAATTCGGACAGGACTGACCATCACCAGAATTTAGACACACCATGAAAAGTGCTGTAGGATCTTTAATGACTGCAAATGGTTGGGTTTTCTCCTTCTGTCTCACTGGGAGGAGGAAGGAAAGCTCCAGCAAAATGCTGGGATAAAGTATCTGCCCAGGACACTGGTTACATGTCTAATCAGACAGCTACAGAATTAGTAACATTATTCCAAGCTATGCTTTTCGGCTTTCTTTGGAGATGTCACATTCCGGTATGGAAACTACTTAGCTCATGATTTTTTAATAGCACTTGTAAAGGACTGGTGCTTTTTCTTTCCTCTAAGAGTGCCTTGGTGTCATTCTGTAGAAAGAGAAGTTGTCAGTGCTTCTACCTTAATTCTGTTCTTCTCTGGTGAACCTGAGGTTGCAGTTTCTGCCAGCTTGGTGGTGGTGAAAGGGGAAGATCGTGCTCTCTTTCCCTTTTGTCATTCCTCTTTTCTCCCAGTACTACCTCCTCCTTGGGCCAGTCCTGGTGCTAGATCCTTCTGTCACTTGATTTAGTTCATTAACCCAGCAGATCCCTACCATGTTGTTGTGGTTGTTGACTCTTCTTGACTGTGTCAGGGAGTTACACTGGTTGAGAGAGAGGTCTGATAAAAAACAGTGCTGGAGCTAAGTAAGTAGCCGAGAGCAAGACAGGGAACAGACATGTGAAATCACAACCTAAAATTTCTATTCTCTTAAGTTGCACTATAGCATAGCATGTCTTGAAAAGTAGGTGAGGAGCTCCATGGTTTAAAGGGAGTGCAAATGAGGGAGCAAACCAAGCTGTTTGCAGCAGGTTTCTGATGGTGATGAATCTCTGCAAGCACTAGGTGGCCTGCTTTTAAAGGAAATGAGAAATCCCATCCATTTCAGTGTGCAAGAGAGGATTAAAAGTACAATTTACACAAGTTATGCATCTATTTTAGAAATCATGCTATTCTGAGATGAATTCAGGGAATATCAGTTTTTATTGTGGCGCAGTGAAATCACAGAATCTTGTACTCACTTCATAAATATTAGAGGTGATTTATCAGATTATTTAGACATGGGAGCAAGTCAATAAATGAAAACTACCTGTGTGCAGGCTCTTGCTGTACCTTAGTTTAAACTTCTTTCATAGCGATGTAGCTGAATTGCTTCATACTGGCTGTGACAGATGCAATTACCACAGCTTAGCCGATATGGTATCCTATGACATGATCATGAGTATGAGTCATTGGAGACTGTATTTTCAATTCAACAGCCACGGCAGCCATTAAGGATTAAATCTGTATACTGAAACAATGTATTCTGTGTTTTCAGAAATGTGTTTCCCCATCCTCATACTCCATCCAGTAAAAAAACTTCCACACCTTTGTAAAATGATAATCATGTGCTTGAAGGAAGAGACACCACCAGTGTTGGTGTTGGATGCCCTCGAAGACACTGAGGGCCAAAGGAGAATGGAAGGTACGAGGTGCAGCTGCCCTGCAAAGTGTGGTGTTATCAACAGGCTTTTTGCTCCCATTTTATTTTTGACTATCAAAAGGGGAGGACAAGACAAAAAGATGGGATTCAGAAAGAGAAACTGCATTTTAGCTGAGGTATTGAATGTCTTCTGGGAAAGTCCTGCTAGCAGTTGTAATTTGTGTACCTCTAAAAGAGAATGACTTCTATTCTAGGCCAGTAAAAAGAGTCAATGCAAAAAGAAACACTTCAACTTATTATAAAGGTCTTGAACCACTAAATAAAAAAAATCAGTTAATATTGAAAGCAAACCAAGCTTTGGTGAAATACTAAGGGACTCTAACAAGAAATTGCAACAGCATGGTTATACACACCTTATGCTCAGTGATGCTTTAGGCACCAGAATCACCCAGTGCCCAGAACTAAGGTGCAGCAGAATTCTAGCGTGGCACGAACCCTAACGTTCTCATTTTTCTCTGTTTAATGTGGGAGGTGGGAACCTGACGGCAGCAACAAGTGAGCCTGGCAGCCAGAGTGTGAACATTAACGGGCTGGTAAAATGTCATGTAACATCTTTCCAGCACTGTGCTTCCTCCCAGGCAAACCCCTTCTACCAACCTAAAGGTAGCCTGATGGTCAGGCTTCCACAAGTTGCAAAGCAAGTAAGTCTACTGAGGATAGGAGTCCTCTCTAAATTAAGGGAAAATATTTTTTCTTTCCACTTCCCCAGGGATTAGTCTCGATATCAGCAGCATTCAAACTGGGTATTAGCTAACAGATGTAAAAGAACCACAAGTGTTTATGTCCCAGGCTTTTCTCCATTTAATCCAGCAAGGGAAAAAGTCTTTAATAAAATCCCAAATTGATCCACCATCGAAGAAAACACAGGACATTGAATCTCGCTTTCAAAATAACCCTAACCCTAAGCCAACCCTAACCCTAACGCCAACCCCTTTTGAGAGGGGATTTATGTTGAAAAAAATAAGCCATGACCTATTGTTGATCCTGCTAGCAAATGATATAGGTTAATCTTTTAACTTCTGTTTAAAAACTAGCACTTCATCAAACCTTAATTGAGCTTAGTCAGCCATTAGCTATGGTTCTTATTGACAGAAATAAATGGTGATTGATTGTCCTGACATAATTAATTGTTATTGTATTTTTCAGGAATTTAGGCTCATTTGCCCAGGCTACTCTTTCCACAATGTTCAGAAGATTTAATTAATATTCGTATCAATATTTTAAATAGGCTCAAGATTCTGAGAATTACAGAGTAATCATTTTCATGGGTGAGTGGCCACAAGGCGATGAAATTATATTGAAAATTTTAGTGCTGAGGACATTTGATTTGTAAAGCACTATATACCTTCCTAAGACAACTCTGGGAAGGTTTTACACTGAAACTATAAAATTTATGCTGTTCATTTCTTGATGCTGTGGTGGAGCAGGGCTGTCACAGGTATTGTCTACTCCATCTCTCCCCATGTAGCTGTCTAATTCCTTTATAAACTCTTTAAGGAACATACTTTATTTTTATTCATATATAAACTCATTCAATTATTTTCTTCTGATGAGATAAATAAGATAACAAATGACAGATGTGACTTTAACTGGCATCTGGAAAAATAATTTCAGATTTCAACTGGATTTTACGAGGCAATTGATGCTGTCTGATGCTCTCCCACCTCTTGATCTCAAGTGTCCCTCCTGTACCAACACTTCCTTGGATTTACGGCATGCGAATTACCTGAGGGAACGTGCTCACAACATGGCAGCGTGGAAGGTGGAGGCCCAGAAGAGAGGAAGCAAGAGAGACCGAATGACAGAGCAGAATCACGTAAAGCTCACCTCCTTAGAAAGTCAGCGCGTAAAAAAGAAAAACTCACTTTATAACATACTGTTTTATTCAAGCGCCTGGGTTTTAATTTTAGGAAGGAGTTGCCTACACAACTCCAGGTAAAGGTGCCCTCCTCTGAACCGGCACTCTGGCTCAGATGAGGAGTTGGCCCCAGAACTCACCTGCTCCTCCCAGTGTTTGTAGAAGCTGGCAAAGGAGAAAGGATGGCCTAAAACCATTACCTACCAAGCTTTTTGTGCAGGTATTCTGAAGTAACTTGTGAATCTACTATGCTTAAAAAAGCAGCTTCCCCTCACTCCAAAGAAACTATGTTTTGGAAGCAGCTCCATGGCATCTACAACCACTCTTGAATTTTCTTCATTTTTATTCATCTGAAAATAGTCCCCTAGTATTTCTGATTGACCAAATTCATGCTTTTAAGGAAAGTTAGCTGGAAAATAAGTCATCAAGTGTAAATCAGAAGCACATACTCTTATACTGCTTGCAGGCTCCTGTGTGAACACTTGCTGACTTGACCTTCAGAGAACCAATGGCTTCAACAGCGGGTCAGAGAAGCTGTGCCCAGGAAGTCTCAGCAAAGCGGCATTCCCTCGGGGTGAGGGAAAACACACTGTTCGTTGAATAGTTATGCCATTAGCAGACTATTATTACCAGGGACAGTGCGTTAGGGATTCAGAGGTATTACATGTCTGATTTTTAATTAATGAACTGATTTACTCAGAGGATAGCGTGACTGCCAGGAGAACGTTTATCTGCTCTTACACTGATGTCACTAGGCAGCAGACAGATTTTTTTTTTTTAATGGAATTGAAGAAAGGAAATTGCACTTGGCAAAGTGTAATTGGGAAATGACGGTAGGCACCTGAGAAGGGCTGAAAGCTTTGAGACATGGGAGAGGCAAATAACAGGCTAAAGGGCAGAGTGGGGGAATGAGTTCAGAGGGGCAAGTGCAGGCACAGCTGTGCGCTGCTGTCAGGGAAAGGAAATGGAAACTAAAGCCCGAGCAGAAATCCTGCTGCCTCGATGAGGCATCTGCCACGTCCCAGGATGTCCCATTTCATCGCCATGACATCTATCCATCTCTCCCTCTATAAAAAGAAAGATGCACTTCCGTGTAGATCCCCTCGCTTCTCAGCTAAAAGAGGAGGACTCGGGCCAGCTGCTGCTCTCCCTCATTTCTTGTGCATTTGGCCAGGACAGAAGCTATTGCACCCGCCTTGTGTTTTGTCATGCTCACAGTATAAATTCGATCCATGACGTCTTCCTGCTATTAGATGGTTGGGGACAATCAAGGCCATGGTTCTGCTGACACAGGTTATTTTATTTCCTAAAAGTATGCTTATAAATATGATCAGAACTGCAGTTATATAATTAGAAAATAGCCTGTGAGAACTCCAGAGGAGATGGTTCAACCAACTAGTTAAATACACAACCAGTTTGGGCTACCACCATACTCCCACATCTGCTTCCAGGACAGGGGCAGATTTTAATCTAAACACAAACTTTCAGTGGCCTGAATGGCATCATTGTAAAATAATTTTCTTTCCCACTTTTTGCCATGCCCACTGTTCTAATATTCTAATACTGTAGTATTCTAATATTTAAATATTCTAATAGTACATTAAACAAGGGAGCTGCTTATACTGCCATCGGTTTCTTTTTTGCCCTTGTAGATTGTCACTCCATCCCAACTAAACCTCTTTAAATAATTCACTACTAGATTTTGTGTTTTAGACAAGACATCTATACAGACCTTTTTTGATCAACTGTCTGGGCAAGAACTCTATTAGATTTGCTTCTAGGGATTTGCTTTGAGACTTCTAATTTAAACTCTTTCCTGTCTACCACTTTCTTTTTTTTCAGATTTTACTGAATTTAGTCATGGGAGTTAAAAGTTAGCACAATTTCAAAGTCTTTATCATCAGCTATTCAGTGTCACTGGCACGAACGGACTGATTATACACCACAAGTACTAAAATATATATTGTGGTATGAAGTTTGCCCATTTAACCAGACTCCTCTTAAAATTATTAAAAACTTCCCTAACTGCATCTCCCAAGTTAAGGCTTATAATGCAACCACTTTTTTCACATTCTTTGACTTCTTATTCACAGTAATCTAACATACGGGCAAGATGAACTATGGGAAGCCTACCTTTTGTTAAATCTTACTGCTCAAAGCAATTCTGGAGAGTTCACGTTATCAATATACCATCATATTCCGTCTCCTCATATAGTGCAGAGTGCCATGCCCTGTGGTGTCCCCTGCTTTAGCTCATTAGCTGTTTCTCCTAGTACAGTCTCTCATTTATGCCAATGCTTTATTACAACCAACCATTTCGGAGTAGTTAAAAAAATTGAATGCACACGAAACGCACCCAAAACTACAGTACAAGCTTCAATCCTAAGAGATTGGTATGCACCTGGAATTCATTGTGTGTTAAAACCGCCAGCGCTGACCTTTAAGCATTCTGGGTTATCCATAAAAATGCCTCTCCCACGTACGATCACTTCAGGACAACAGGATCCCGGCCACAAGATGATTGCCTTCATCAACCACAAGATTATTGCCTTCATCAACTGACTTAGGTTCCTATACACTATATTTTTCCTTCTGTATATGTCATTGATTGTAGTTACTTTCACATCATATCTTGTGTTAAGTACCAGCCTAGTAGCTCACTGACCTACAACATGGTAGTTGATGATTGCCTGCAGAATTGCCCTCTGTCTTCAGGTCCTGGCATGGAATCAACTCAAGTGAGTGTTCATCTGGGTTGGTGTTAGAGAGGTTCAGTATATACTACTAAGGAAAAATGTGTTTGTTTTACTGCCACTTACTGTGGGAGAACGGGCACTACTGTATATTCTAACGACTGTTGTTACTATGGATGCAAATGTAAATCTATTTTTACATTTAATACGCCATATGCCAGCAAAATCTAGCGGAAGATCCCTGCAAATGTAAACACCTACACGCACAGTGACCTACTTACAAGTTACATGTGGGCTTGCACGTAGCCATATAAAGTATGTTGAAAAGCTGTATTCAAAGCCTGTAATTTAAAACCATTTTCAGGCAGTGTGTGGCAGACTGAATAGAAATGATGCTTTATAGTCATTCATCCAAATTTTATTTAGTTTTAACATACAGAGTTCTCTTTTAAATTACAAAGGCTTACACTGTGCCAAGGGCTTGCCATTGTATTGATTTCAATGGGGAATTTTGATTTGGATTTGATGACATTGGTAGCAGCCCACATTTTGAGTGGATGACATCTAAAATTCAGTGTCATGATGTTCAAGGATTTCCACTGATTTCCAGACACAGAAAAAATTCAGGGACTTACATACATTGAATGCATTCTGTTTATTTGAGAAGGAAGATCTCATACGAGTGCCCATTATGGAAGGCAGCTCTTACCATGTACAATAAAATCAACCATTGCTTCCAGCAGAATACAAAAATACACATCTCAGTGACTTCCATACAATAATAAATATGTAATCATGCATCCAACAATAAAAAGGCACGGAAAACTGGTCACTTAGTAGTCATAAAAATTACTAACTATATTAACAAAGCCACCCAAATTATCTGTACAAGGAAATGTAACAATATATTCCAAAGGTGAAAACACATAAAACATCTTTAAAATAGTATATGCAATAAATACCTCAATTGTTTTTTATATATTAAAAATAAAACTGTGCCATTGTAAACAGTATGTAAACAAACAAAATTCACTGTTCCTTACCATTATTACAAGTAAATAAAGCCAAAAGTTACACCCCTGCTCTGTTAGATATACTTCATTGGCAAGTTTTGTCAGGCAGTTTAAAGTTTTACTCTTTTCTGCAGCAAACAGAGCCCGCTATGTGTGTAATTGTAAGTACTAGAGCAATTGCCAAGCTTCAAAACTGACTACCCAGAATGTAACAGGTCATCAAATAGTCAGAACTGAAACTAGGAAAAGCAATTTTTGCAGTGTTACGGACAAAAGTCACTTATTTATACTACATATAATAGTGTCAGTAAAATTTAGCCGCTTATATACCACTGCTCTCCTATAGGTCTCGGGGGGGCTGTACAAAGGTGGTAAGCATCCTTACTCCCACAGGCGGAGAAAGTGAGGCACACAAAGGTTAACTGAGTTGCCCCCAGTCTTGCACCAGCTCCGCGGCAGGAAACTAAAGGCAGAATCCAGACCTCCAGCCACTTCCTCCTCATTTCCTCGCATATTCTCTACTCGTCATGGCCTTTCAGACAAATAATGGTGTGTCCTGAACTCCAGTCCTGATTATAAATTACAAAAAGAACGTGCAAAAGGAAAGTCGTCTGCTCACTTGGGCGCCCATCTGCTCCCACTAATAGTCATGGAGGTTTGCCACTGACCGCAGCGGGAGCACAATAGGAGCTTTTTTCTCCCAAATCTGTAATCGGATCCACGTTAGCAGACTAGTGAGCCCAGGCAGAGCCCTGTGTATCCTCCACGAGCCTGCTGATTGCCTTGTCTGTTTATTCTTTTGAGGTCTGTTTCTATAGCCAACAAACTCCTGGAAAGTTCAACCAAGGTGCATACTTCCTTCCTTATTAGCAAGGGGAAGACTAGGAATCTGAATATGATCTATTCTTAAAACAAAATTACAGCAAAAGACTCCTGGGAGGGGTGGGCATTCTGCACAGATGTCTTCAGAAAGACCCTCACAGGGGAATATGGCTCACTTGCTATTTCTTCAGCTTTTGATAACATTGGCATAACTACCTCATTTTACAAATCCTGCTGTATCCCTGGGACAACTATCTACAATGAATACAAACTTACCTGTTCCAGACACATATATTTCAAAGTGCATGATAGCTCTTGTTTGAAAATGATATTGTTAGCCTTAGATGAAGAAATTAAGATGCATCTATTTAGCTGTTTCACAGCCTTATGTCTTTTTACACGAAGAATATACTTAGAGCATACACAATTAAAAGATACCCTGGAAAGGGATTTAGGAAGCGCTGCATTAAGGTATTTTTCCTCCCTGGTGCTATTAAAGAACTGATCCTTCTGTCTCTAAACAAGTGATTTCTCTAACGTCAAGCAGTTGTCTGATTTACCTTACCACTTAATATTTTCGTAATTTTATTCATTCATGAAATATTAAAAGAATCATTCTACAGACTGGCTCTGAAGATACCTCCATGTCTTGATGAGAAGTTTAAAGCCATATACTATATAACTTTTTTTTTTTCAATAAGGTACTTTTGGATAAGGTACTTCAAGTGTCTCATTCCAGATCTGCAGAGCCAGGTGAGCTGTACGAAATCAGTAGTATACAAAATAGACGGGACTACTTTTTATTCATCAATAAATAATTCTTCATTTTCACCTGCCACGCTGCATGCTCTCTTTGTGGAGAGAGGTGTGAAGGGTGATCTGCTTTTAGAAGATTCTGTACTAAATCTTACCAAAGTTATTTTAGAAGGTATTTTCTTAGACATATTCAAGGACCAGACCAATGAAAAATTCTGTACATTCTCTGAGGCATATATTCCCACCTGTGTTGTAGTTTGCAGGTTCTGTAGAAAAATCCAAATAGCAACTGCAGATTTCACATTGGGAAAAAATAAATACATTTCACTCATTTAAAAAAATTATCACAGTAGGAAAATAGCCAGTAAACAATAGATTCAGAGGGGTTTAATCTTGGCCCCAGTGAGATCAATGGGAGTTCTGCCAAGGATTTCAACAAAGCCAAAATTTCACCTAGAATCGTATACAGTTCTTTAGCTGACAACAATCATAAACATCCTGCCACTCCATTTTATAAGTTAAATATTAATAAGCATCTGTAAACATCCTGCAATTCATCTGATATAAAAAATATTATAATAAAAACAATGCAGCATCTCAAGCATTGTATAGTTTTAAGTTTTTTTGGCTCTACACACAAGTTGGCATCATTACATTGGGCAAAAACAGTGTATGTATGTACATATATATACAGGTGTGCACACATACAGACTGCAAACTAAATACTACATATACACACACATGCACACGCAAATACTGGCAAGAGAACAACATTCATAGGTATGGCATTTAAAAGTCTCGTGATGGTCGGTATGATGATAACTTTTATGTGAGGAAGAGTTTCTACCTACTCAAATCCTTTGTAGGCTTACACATAAATGCTAAATCTAAAATACATGAGCAACCTCCAAGGGGGACTGAAGTGCTGTTTAAAGCTAAGCACATGCCTAAGTCCCAACAGATCTGTATGTTCGCAAAGACGATGAGTTTTCCTGTGCAGAGAACAGGGGAAACGAAGGGCAGAAACTACTGAGTGCGCACCAATTTTTACCTAAACCAGTACAAATCACGTTAGATGTTTTCATTTTCTCTTGAATATGTTTTTGAATTGGGTGGAAATTGTGTGTTTCGGCTTTTTGCTACAAAACACAATTCAGACCCAAATATGAGTTATGCAGAAAACTATACAGTGTCACATCTCTGCCAACACTTCCATGTGCACTTTATGCATCCATTCATGCAAGTAAGTGGATGTTACTACCGAATTAACTAACAGCTGTACTTGACTGGAATCCTAGTTTAAGTGACAAGCCTGACTAATGACAGAAATCACCCATGTTGGGCTGGGAACCTCTCAGGACCTTTAAAATACCTTTAGATTAAATCTGCCTTTTTAAATGCCAGAACATACACTGCAAGTACATTCATGTGATTCCATAGTGCTTGGCATTTAAAGATACCTGCTCTGGACGTACAGCTGTGACAGTGAGAAGTTTTGTTAGCACTAACTGATATGTTTGCTGTCACCGTGAATTAAGACAGGAAGCTGCTAGTATTAGATGTCATTAAACGATTTGTGTGTGATGACAGCAACGAAGAAGGGCCAGATCTCTGTTGCGGACATCAGGCCCTCTTCATCTCTCAGAAGCTCCTCAACGGCTTGTACTCTTTATGTACAAATCCCACCTATTGCACATCTCATCTTCTGCTGTGATTATTACCTTGCCCTTTGATGATCCCTTCAACATACAAGCTTCAGCAAACTAAATTAGTAGGTAACTGGCAGCTCTAGGGAGGTCCCATGTTTCAGTTAGGATTCAAAGGACATGAGGTAAGGGAGTGGCTAATGAAATGAATTATTTCAGGACAGGTTCACAAGCTCTGCTCTTTAAGGGGAAAAATAGTAATTTTTGTCAAATATGGATGACCGCATTGTTCAAAGTGCATGTTTTAAGGAGACAGAAATGCAGGGCAGAAAGTACGGACACCACAAGTGACAGATGCCTGTAGAAAATCCTCTGACATCTGGCTAAGCAGTACAGTCCAAATGCCTATTTTGATATATAGAGATGGCACCTTGTGAGAGGACAGTGCCACTAGAAACCTTCACGGGGAGCATCCACATGCCTGTGTGCTCATTGTAAACCTTCACAAACTGTTCCAGTAGAAAATCTTATATTCTTAAAATTCTCATTAAGAGCCCCTAGGCCCTATTTGTCAGCACACGTGCTCTCCCTCCCTGAAAAGCAAGTCCAAGCAGCTTCGAACGGCTTTCCTCAACCACCCCATTCATCTAATAATTGACTGTAACTGCAAAGACAATTAGTCCCAAACAGAGCTTACCTCAACTAATGCGAGGAGAAAAACAGTCATGTCTGTAAATCTTTCCCTGTTAATGACGTTGTCAGGTTATTAATTAAACTAAAATGTTTTCTATCCAATTAATACTTTAGTTTATTAAAAGTAGGACTTAAAATGCTAATTTCCTTTAAATATTCATAGCAGGGATTTAGGGCACTGTGGAGGTTTTAGCTTTGGCTTTTCACTCAGTTTCCATCACAAAAACAAACTACCCAATATACTTTTAGTTCATTTCTTCCTGGTTTCATCTTCCAGTTCACATGCTCTAGTGTAACACAGCGATACCTGGATCAAACACAGCTTCCTAAAAGAATTGTTTCCAATGAATTTGGAAAAAAAATGTAATTTAAAGTACTTCAAACTTTGTACCATATTGCTTTTACTTTCAGTATCTTTTCAATCCTAACACTAATCTTTCAATCATACTACAAATATATTTTTCCAAAGTGTTTGTTCCATAGAATAAAATATAGATTAGTCACTCGCATACTTTTCCTACTAATAGCTACCATAATTTCTAGTATTTTCAAAAGTCTTATACAGCTGGTGGAGTTAGCCAAAACACCTCTCTTTCCAAGGGCATTCCAGTAGCTAGTGTTAATTGTTAGTGGTATGGCAAGCTAAATACAGCTTTCAGTGGGGACTGCAAGAGTATAACTTAAAGGATTTTAGTCCACCATGGCTATGCTAGACTTCGAAGCCTGAAGCCCTGATCAATCTAGATCTCCTGGGGCATCCTACAGCTTTTTCCTAGCCTGCCTGTCCAGCTCTTCTGAACAGAAATGGGGGGAGACATGCGAGGGTCTCATCTTGCCAAGCAGCTAGACACAGCTGGGAAGTCATCCAGACACAGGAGCTGGGAAGCAGTGTGAGAACATTAGTAGAGACATGACCTGTGTTAAACATAAATTATGCACCAGCTGCTTCTGCCCTTGCTAATATAAGCAACAGGTTATATGAACTCAAAATCCCATCAAAGAGCTTACATAAAAAGCGCTTGTGTCAACTGGGAGACAAGGTCTTCAATAATTTAAAACAGAAGTTTATAATTCTATCAAGTAAATATATGAATTTTGTGTTGACTGCTCTGAAGGTGCTAGGTCTTTAACCACTGCAGCTAAATTCATTACAATTTGTCCAGGAATAGTCTCAGGTCTGTAATTGCCAGCATTTTGTAGTTTGCCAAAGTGTTAAGAGTGCTAATATTTTATTGTTTACAGTTGATGAGGGGATGATGTTTTAAGTTTAATTCTACAGGCTGAAAAAAAAAAACCTTTCAAAACCATTTTTTTTTCAGTTAAAATATTGAGGGAATCACTATTAAGCCTACAGAAGTTGCTATTAATTTTGGTATTAGCTCCAATTGGCTACAGGAATAGTCTCCTGGAAGTCTCCACATGGCTTTCAAATGGAATATAATTTCTGAGAAACAGACTTCTTCACTGTGAGGGTGGTGAGACACTGGCACAGGTTGCCCAGAGAGGTTGTGGATGCCTCATCTCTGGAAGTGTTCAAGGCCAGGTTGGATGGGGCTGTGAGCAACCTGATCTAGTGGAAGGTGTCCCTGCCCATGGCAGGGGGGTTGGAACTAGATGACCTTTAAGGTCCCTTCCAACCCAAACCATTCTATGATTCTATGATTCTATGCCTGGGCTTCTGTATGGCAGAAACGAGCATTTCAAGTATGTAAGCTAACCATTAGCAGAGCTATTAAGCCTAATGCAACAGTAGTAGAAAAGAACTAGAAATTATTTTTTTTTTTTGTAAAAAAGATCAATTTCCACACTATATTCTATATAGAAATACAGGAATTTATACAACCAGTAAAGATCTTCTACTGATAATTACCAAATGATGCTTTGTCAATCCTGCTGACACTACCATTCATCTCTGAAGAGGCAGCAGAGAGATTTTAAGTCCTGTCCAAACTCCTCAGCTTCCTCAAGTCATCAAAAACTCCTCCTTTTACTTAAGACAGCAATACAGTCATGTACAGTTCCTGCAAACATTAAATCTTCGCAGTTAGAATAAGCAGCATCAAACCTGGCTGATACGAAAATCATACCACAAAATATACAATCTATGAAAACAGAATCAAAAAAATGGGAGAGCCCGTGGTATAAATGTAACACTCAGGGTGCTGCAGTTGAGAGGTACTTATGTTATTGGGGTGAAAAAAAAATTTTTTAATTACTCACATAATCTTCTGTGGCTCTCACTTACTCACACGAGTGACAAGATGATTTCCTGGTTGTAAGCTAAATGTATTGCTCCATCTCGGTTATCCTCAACAATACGCATCACTTGTGACTTTACCTTTCACAAAGACTTTTTGCACTGCTAATTATTAGTTACCAGAGCTGTCAAACTTATATGCAAGAACTTAATACTTAGGGGCACAGAGAAAGCAATGGAGAAACAGTAGTAAACATTAGTAATGCAGTCATTAATAGGAAGCATCACGCAAAATGGAATCACTGTGGGGGTTTTTGTCTTACATGTCCATTGTCGAATTATCTCTGTATAATATGTAGTTTTACATCTATTTTTAAAGTAGGACTATGGAACATCCTCTCATATTTGCTTTATATATTAATCTTCCATTACATGTGAAAAAGGTCTCCTGCCAGTCTTCCCGAAAGGAAGACTAGATGCACTGAAAAACACTGCTAATTTTACCCTTGAAATAAGATCTGTTCATTATCAAGGCATTATGAAATTTTCATTAAGTGAATTAGCATGGCTGAGTTCAATTAAAAAGTCAAAATTGGCAGGTTATCTAGTTCCCTACAAAAAGCATAGGAAAATATGAAATGGGCCATTATAAAAAAAAATCAATTCCTCTCGTTTGAATTACAGTTATACAACATTGCAGTATGAATTTCTTTGGGCAGGGATGGAGAGAAAAAGATGATTTCTAGTTATTATTTACAGGACCAAGCATGTTTACTCCAGTCCCAAAGTAAGAAATACTGGATTGAAATAGTCTAGGAGGGATTTTGATCACATGCTTTACATTTTACTGTTCTTCCAAGTTTAAAGTATTTTTCTTTGAAAGAAAGAGATGTTCAGGAGAAAAAATAGTGTTTACGGGGAAATACATAAAAATGTATCATAAAGAAAATTTGCAATTGCCATCATATAAAAAAATTCATTTTTGCACAAGTTTTTTCTTTAAAGTATTGTAAAAAAACCCCAACACCTAAACCATGAGTTTGCCTGCTTTCATTCAGTTTCTAAGAAGAAGGCATTAGGCATTATAAAGGCAATACTTGCATGACCCGAATCAGAGGTTGCTACAGCAATTGAATACAGTGAACTGGAAAAATCCTATTCGAAAATGACAAAACAGAAACATGCACTTAGCAATCTGCTGCCATTTTAAAACATGCATTTCTCCTCTTCTGCTTTCTGAGGTATAGGACATTTCATCTATATGAATACCAGCCACTTCAAAAAAAATGCCAATTGCTCTGTATTCCTTTCAGATTTTAAGGTATGCTGACTGACCATGGAAACTAAGTGTATTCGACTAGGGGAAAAAAATTCATCCAGTAAACTTTGTATAGTGATTTTTTGTCTTGATGAATCTAGCATGTTGAATCGGGCTCCACAAGATCTATTGGGATAACATGTTTTCTAAAAAAACAACTGCTTTTAGGGCATGTGTTTACCTTATTTTTGTTAAAATATTGGGATGTATGCTTCGAAGCACTTTAAACATTAGGATTAAATTATAAAGAATTCAGCTCATTAAAAATGTAGCTATGTATGTCCTTAGTTCTAGGAGCTGGGACTTTTACAGCAGTAAGGGAAAAAAAACAATATTTGGAAATTACAGTAATCATGAGATAGTAACACTGTGTTCAAAAGTGTTTCTTTAGAAAAGCCACATCACTAAACACAGTTACGACCCATGACCTCAGCAGAGAAACCCCGTAAGGTATTTTGAGCCTCCTTGTCAGACACATTTGGATTTGATAGCCAACACTAGTCTAAGGCATAGAGTTGCATAAAATTTGCTCTCCTGGGCATCTAATAAATACAGCATAAATGATGCTTACAATTTTTTTTCTACTTGCACGTTTAAAAAAACCTTCTGCTTAGGACAATCAAAGTTAAATTCTTTGGTGGTCATCTAAAAAAAATGAACTATACAAAGACAATTGATCAGTTGTCCTATACTGAGGTAATTTGAGGAGTGCCATAAGAAAGTTGCATTACAAACAACATTTGCCCATTTTCCCTGCCTAAAAGCAGCTCCCATTTTTTAATATACTCAGCGTAGACCTCTACAGCGACCTGAAGAGATCCTGTTCCATAGCCCATCTTAACGCATTGCATATAGCAAGGCTGAAAGTTGTAAAGAGAGTGTATCCTACAATCAGGAAAGCAAAGAAAGTTCTTCCATGTATTATGTCCTTGAACTGACCAGGAAGATTAGCTACGTAGTCTATCATAACATCGATATATTAGAATGCTGCCACACATGAAAATATAGTGTAGCTTACGGAGAAACAAAGAGAAAAGGAAATACAACTTGCGAAGACTTGACAGATGCCAGCTGAACATCATTAAAGGGGTGAATGTCAAGTACATTAAAAAATATATATAATCTTTCCATTGTTTGCCTAACTTCCCATTGTTTGCATATGCTTTTCATACAACAGCATGAAAATCATGTCACTTGGCAAAGGGATTTTGTTTGGGTTTTTTTTATGGAAAACCTAATGGAACATAGCCTTTTACTTTTGTTTGTTTACCAGAATAATCAATTATGTCCACAGAGCTCCCAGAGTGGTGCCTGTTGAACCTACAGCAGCAAGAGTACATAGTACTATAATTGGATATAAATGAAGCCTGTTTTGCTCCTTTTGAATTTTTTTTGCAATAAAACAATGAGGGTAGTAGATCTTACTTTCAAGGGACGATTCCCATCTACTTTCCACGGGACAACTCCCATCATACTCATGAGAAAGGGAGGGCAAACCCAGGATGCAGTACTTGATGTTGGCCCCTTTAAATGGGGAAAATAAGCTTTGGAAAAAAACAAATGAAACCTTACTCTGCTGCCTACGAGGAAAACATAAATAGATATTAAGATACTCTTTAACCTGTTAGAAATATCAAAGCTACTTGATTAAGTAAAAGTCAAGTGTTCCTTGTGCCGCAATGACATGTTGTTAGGAACAGCAAGGAGACAGCGATTCTGTGCAAGTTTTCTAGCAGGTGGTGCAATATCATCTCATCTCAAACATTTAAGTAGGTTTTTTTGTAGATATATGCAAATTATTTTTCTACTAGATTAATATTTTTGTGAAAAATTAACCAGGAAATTCAGTTATGAAGCTATGTTTCATTTAAGTAAACTGTAAATAACCTTATAAACTGGTCTAACGCAATTTCTAAACAAAGATGGTTTTCATTTTTTAACCTGTTTACACTCATGGATTACTATCTTGCATGTGATTCATCTTTGCATGCATAGTGTAAAACCTTAGAGTTTGTTTTTTAAATTTTTATGATCTACCAATGTAGGACTGCTGACAAGAAACAAATTGATGCCTTTGTAAAGAAATGCATACAGAGATGTTTTTAAATTAATAGTTAATTAGTAATGAGTAAAAGCTTACCCCACAAAAATCAAATCAGCTGCTACATTTTGCAACTCTTCTTATGTATGATAAGTAAAATGAATTTTCCTGTAAAAAAATTTCATTAATCTTTCAACCTGTTTTTTGAACGATAGAATAAATAAAACCATTAGTGCCTAAAAGTTCAAATACGCTACAGATGTTTAAGATAACTGAATAACTACATTAAAATGCACCATGAGAAAATTCTTTATCATTTTCATGCAGGAAGCCAATTGATATTTTTGTGAGGTACCGGTCTTTCAAAAATACTCATAAGTTAGTTACCTGATATACCTTCTGTACATGGTATATTTAAAAATCTAACTGTACAGTGTTTCAATCATATATAATGCATACAATCTGCTGAATATGGCACAAATGCTAAGTTTCCACACCCACACATCCTTTGCCGTAGAACACATTTTAGGCATAACACAACACTGAAGAATAGAAAAGTGCCTGAAACTGAAAAAAAAAAGACACTCAAGTAGTAATAAATTAAATCTCATTCAAACCGATATAAAAGTTGTTCAAGTGTTTAAAGTATCAGATGTGTCATGCAACAGAACAACAGACGATTCAGGCAGGCACACCATGCATTATAGTTTGCATTCATGGTATCACAAGGTATCTCTCGCCCCTTCTGCGTGGCCAGTGCGTGCTGGGTGCCTGCGGCACTGCTAGGCTCACATGCTGAATCTGCAAAACCTCTCGGTCTCCTGCACAGGAGGTTTTACGGAGCTATGCCTCGGAAGGATAACCGGACAACCTCATGCTGTACAGTGGTATCTTGCTGCAGCATAAAGAGAGGCATACTGAGCTGCATGTAAGCAAAGCAATCATTTCTTGATTATATTTTCCAGTCAGTGCAGTTCACCATAAAGCAACTGATTTACCAAAATGTGCTTATCCAAACTGGCCAAGTTTGCACACCCAGAAAACGTCTTCACAGAACATATCACCTTTTCCTTTTTTTTTGGCACAAATCCTTTTGTACTCTTGCAGCAAGCTCTTCACCATACAAGAATTCAGAGATACTAGCCTGTACAAACACTGGTGCTTATTCTTCCATAGAGTAAACTACAAAGACAGCTAAGTGCCTGCAACAGCTTTGCTTCTCCAGCAACTTTCCCTTCTCTCTCTAGGGAGAGCACCAGCATAATTACACTTCAGACAAAACGGTGTTCTTGCTGAGCTCTTTAATTCCCTGGAGAATTCGCTTCATATGACCCACTTTCGTTATCCCCAGGTCCTACAGAAATTAAAAAAAAAAAAAGAAAAAAGAGAAAAAGAAAAAGAAGGAAGTTTATTTACAAAAAGGAAAAAAAAAACCCCATGGATTATGATCTAGCCATGCAACAGATGTCTAGAAATGTGCTCGTTGCAATCAACATTACCCAGAAAAGATTCTACGGCACTAGCAAGTGTTGCCTAACAAAAAAATTGCTTAGAGCATACAATGAATCCCTCTCTGTCTTGCAGACAAAAAATTACTTACCTGCAATAATGACAACCCAAGGCACTGCAATATCTGTCAAAAACATCTTTCGCTTGACTTCTAAGTACAAAAACCTTTCACATTTTCTGGCAAAAAAAGAACAATCTCCCCCTCCTCTCTAATACAGCAATCAAATGCTTGGTAGGATGTGATGGATTAGAGCTTCTGTCCAGCAATGTCACTTGATCTGAGGCCCTATGATGTCTGTTTTAATCAACAAACACACATATTCCCCAGTTTCTCAAGGGAAAGTGGATGTAACGGCTACAGGCATGTAGGACAACTTCCCTTTAGAGAGCAATAGAAAAGGTAAGCACTTGTTTTTCATTCCAAAAAGGTTACGTCTTCTAACATGGATCTTCCTGATTAGAGAGCTGGAAGAAAAATTCTCAGAGACATGACAATCACATCCCAAAGGAAAATATAAAAAGCACAAGCGTAAATCTCCTTGTAGCCACCACTAAAGCAATCACATCAGCTGAAATGTTTCTAATATTGGTTTCTGGAACCAACTCCATATGAGTGACAACAGACAAGAATTTTTTGCAGCAAACCTCTTCCAGTATTAATAACAGCTTTAGCAGCATCCTTTTTCAATTTTGACTGGTCCAATGGTCAGAGGAGCAGAATGGGATGCCCAGCTGTGCGAATGATCCCCAGCTGCGCTAACAAAAATTCAGCTCAGTTTGGTGGAAATCTGCTTCTCTTATCTGTAAAACCCAGCTTTGAAAAACTCTTTAAAATCCTTGTGTTAGTGATGTTGAGCAAGTGGCAGAGTCAAACACTAGTTATTTGTAGACTAAACCTTATGTAACTAGATTGTGATTAAATAAAAAAACCTTAGAAAAGTTTCACTATCTATTTTTCTGAAATAGAAATCCTTTTATTCTAATAGGAACATTTTCCATTATGAAGACATTAAAAGGAAAGGAGTGTAATTAAGCAGCTTGAAATAATTATTCTCATACAGAGTGAAAAATGAAACCATATATAATATTCTGTACATACTCCACACAAAGACTGTATCTACCTTTCTACTGCCACAGAAACCTCAGAAAACCTGTACTTTATATTACTTAAAAGTGTTAGCATGCGATTAATTTTGCATTTCTCCAAAGGAAGAAAGGGGTGGTAGGATGGGCATGAATTAATTATTTTATTGTAAAGGTAGCACAGCACAGATTAAACGGGTGGATTAATTTTCAGAGAGTCAAGACTGAATTCTGGTTATGTTAGAGATGAAAAAAAACCTGGTTGTTTCTTCAGTTGAAAACTATCAGTACTATAAATACATGACCATCCTTTACAGCACTTTGGCACAAAGGTGTCAGCATTAAAGAGTTCAAGATATGTTCACAAAAGTCCCCAAATCAAGTGCTGTTCATAAACCTATCTGAAAAAAACTGATTTTCCACATCACATTAATTTATATTTTGTTTTCGCTAATGGTCATCTCACAAAAAAATGTAGTACTAATTTTTAAGTTAAGAGAATTGATGTAGGTAGTAGTTGTTAAACTCGTCCCACAATGACAGTAATATTTATCATTTTAGATTTGGAGAATATTTTCTTTTTTATGCTACACTTAATTTTCCAATGAGTCAAAAATATACACAACTATTGAAACTACTGAAATAGCCTAGTTGCTATGTGGAGGAAATACTACGTAAGGAAAAACCCACAAGGATACTTTCCAAACCATGAGAAGCCACCCATGTTAAAGGTTAAGAACTTGCAAATTCTTCAGAACAAACATTTTTCACGAGTAGAACTTCTGTTGGATAAGCAACATAGCGAGATGCTGCCAGGCTTCAAAGACCAGATGAAAGAATCATATTATGAAATTCCCGGAAAACTCAGCCACTTTTTCCACCAACCTTTACAAAGTATTGTCAACAGCGCCTATGTTTCAGAGGCAAGAGATTTTGGTTTTATTTCCATTCCAGCTGAAGTTGCTGTAATGTAGATCAGAACTGCAAGTCTCAAGAGCCTCATCACAATTTTTGGGGCCCTTTTGATAAATTCTGCCATGCTTCCAGGGGAAAAAAACCCAACCAACAAAGTAAACTCTGAATTTTTATGCTTGTGTAACAGTTTGGTTTGGAGGAAATTAAAATTTATACATTTCTGACACTAGATGCTATCTAGTATTCTCAGTTTACTACTGATGCAGGAAAGTTTGCAGAATTCTCTCATCTCAGACTAAAAGGATCTACTACAGTAGCATATCATGCATCGTTCAAAAAGCAAGATCCCCAAAGATCTCTGCATCTTTGTGCATGCATGAGTTTCATCATGCTCTACATAATCTGTCCATATTTAATTGGTATCTAATTAACAAAACTTGAATTTGACTAAAATATGGTTTTGAAGACAAGACTCTAGCCAGAGTCTGAGGAAGAAAATAGCCTTTATTTTTCCCCAGCTATGGCCTTAAAACTACAGAATCACCTCTCCTTCTGCTCTCCCTAACCACTTTGCCATCTCTAGACCTTCAGCAGGTAAGGCTCAAAAAACTCTGAAAAAGAAAAAAAAAAAAAAGGTTGGGCAAGAAAAAGCTGATGAAAATTCTTGCAACAGCTTTCAGGAGTTCTTCATCTGCATTATATTATGGTGACTAGGCCCCTGTCTGCTTAGCCAAGAACCCATTTATTCCACGTTTGCCCCACAGATTTTGGCCAAACGTACCACCAACATAATACTACCAATTTATATAAACACTCCTTAATATTAACATCTTCCAGATGAGAAACCTACCCTACTTGCATTCCCAGTGTCAAAAGCCATCTAGCATGCCTGAAGTCTAACAAATCTTAGAAAACGTTTTCCATGCAAGAACTTTTTCAAAATGCGCTACCGCGAAACACAGAGATGAAATGCCGTGGTCCTCAGCACAGACTTCAGCTTGACTGGCACTGCTCATCAAGCTGACATGAGGCATGGAAACCCTTTCTCCAAGGAAACCAACATTGCTATGGAGCTCTAAGGAGACATCATCCTTGTCCTACCAAATGTGTTGCAGTTCTGATTATTACTAAGTTGCATGCATAGGAACATGGTTATCAATGCTAAGAATGCTAGCATTTATTTCAGAAAAATCAGAGTCTAGTTTTCAATGAGTTTGCTTGTAAAATAAGGTTAAAAAAAAAAGTCACAAGCTTTCTTTCTACAGTTTCTACAGCATAGTTTGCGATTCACTGCCCAGCCTTTCCTCAAGTGAAAGAAAATCACATGGGTGTAAAAGTCTAAGATTCCTCTAAATAAAATCAGGCATAGGAGGCTGGAGAAAGGGTATTACTGCAGGGGCTGGGTAGAGAGAGGTATCTGGTTCCTCTTGGAGGTGTTCTCCATTTGCCAGTTGCCACACAGAGCTAAATGAGAATGGGATCCACAAGCTACGCAGAAATATAATTAGAGGTGTCCAATTCTTCAGTGAACGTATCGATCTATTACAGTGATGCATGCAAAGGAAGAGAGTTTCATCAAATCTTTTTCCGTACTGCTTTTTATCTCTACTTTTGACCACAGAAAGAAAGGTGGGCCCAGAAGATTCAATTAAAACAGGCAACGATTTTTCCTGTTGTAGACATAAGAGGTAACAGAGGTAAATCTATTGCACATGACTTAAGAGCTTGTGAATCAATGGCGAGCCCATTTAGCTTGGCAGGAAGCAGAAGCCTTGCACTAGAGGAGGGGCTGTAGACAGATTATAGCTTGCAAGAGCACTGAAGACTCATCTGCACACCTCGATAACCAAAGGGAGGAAAAATTAACAAGGCAGCTTGTGACATGTTCCTCATTTCCTAGGTACCACATTACACATCTTGACACCAATTCAGGTCACTGGTCTGAAAACTGTAGGCTCCCTGAGCCATCTTTAACTGGTTTCCTGCAGAGATCATGCCCCATATGTAATGAACAGGATGAGTGCTAAACTCCGCTATTTAAATTCAGCGTTGCTATATAGACCGCAAGCCATGCTTGGCCAAAAGCCTGCCCTGCCTTATGAACAGCACTGCTTTGGAAGCTCTCAGCATCTGCTAACGAGCAGATGGAGCGATTCTAGAGCAAGACTTCTGCTAGCACAGGATATACCCTTAGCAACTTGCGTAGAGCAACTCCTTGTCCAGCTATGCTGAGCAATTTAAAACCTCATATGTGCTTCCAGGCAGCACTAGATAGAGGGGACACGAAAAGTCTGTCTCTCTGTAGGCTCTAAGACAAGCTTTTAGATATTTCAGGGCATAGGCCTTTGTGATGGGCTTTTATTTATGCTGAATCAGCATGAGTCTTAGCAACAGGGATAACAGGTTGATGATTACCCTGCTGCGGGTATTTACTTGGTTGAGTGCCAGTCTTCTGGACATGCAGTCAAATGGGTACCTATCAGAAATGAGGCATGGCCAGAAGCCATGTCTAGTTTAACACTGATCTTATCCACCATCATTTATTCCAACGAATTTGACATCTTCCTTTTTTTTTTTAAGATTTCTTAACATTTTAGCAAACCTATGCATTGTGTGATGCTGAGTTTCCCAGTTAAGTTCTAAATTTGTTCAGCGCCCATTCAGAACAGGGACTTGCAACATCCATCACTGGAACATTGTGGTGGATTGCTTGGACAGTTTTCTATTTCTAAATTTTTGCAGGGAGGGACTGTCCTGAAACTGTCCCTCCATGTCAGGAACTACCCTGAAAGAAAGGAACTTAACTTCCATGGAAAGAAGCTTAGGCGATCTAATACCAAAGGGTAAAATAATACACAACAGCCAAACAGATCATCTCAAACACAGCTATCCTCAGCAGCTGCCTTGTACAGCAACAGTCACACAATGCAAGCACTACCTTATAACGTCAGGATTTCATACTATGTAAGAAACTTTACAAAAAATGGCACATTTGTATAAAAGTATTGCCTGTATCTGGAGACTACTGCACTGTGGCTAGAGCAATGACTTGCACTCTAAATGTAAATGTGTGCGATTTATACAATATCCTATTTCCTCTCTTATGTGCTAAAAGCAGTTGCAAAACACATTATCAAGAACTCATTACTGCTGAGTTCCCGGAAAAAGTAATGTAATGAATCCCCAAAGATATAGCCTCTATTACATATAATGGATGCACTTAAGTCATTCTTGAAAAAGACTAGCAAGCTCAAATAACAGCCTCAGCCTGCTAGGTAACATTTCTCCCTGCAAAACTTATCAATCTGACCTCAGAGGAAGAAAGTTTTATAATTTCGGAGTCAAAAGAAAGTGTTCATTTTAAATCTATACAGCTAAAATCAGGCAGAGGTTAGGTCAGGGACGAGAAAACCTATTGCAAAGGTCTATTTTGACACACAAACACCAACGCCATCGAAGTCCAATGCTGCAATTTATTAAGCTGCTTATCTCTCTCACACCCACTATATCCACTATATGTACAATAAATCACCTGAAGCAGGTCAGCTGCTCGTAGCTGCTGACCTTGCAGTAGTCGATTCAAAATTATTACCACTTTCAACTGATCCATATTGATCCTGTTTAATGGAAACGGTGAACTCTTGAAGATAACATTACATTACACTGATGTCAGTAAGATATCAGATGTGCTTTTCCTACACCTTCTGACATAAACTATAATGCTATCATTCTACATAAAGTGCAAAAAAGGAAATTTCGGATAACAGATATTCTTGGTTGCGAGTACAAGTCAGCACTTCAGAAATTCAGGCCAAAGGACAGCGCATATTAGTTTATTGCATATTTGCACAGTGTAAGCCAAGCTACAAGCACATAACAAGTGCAGGGAAAGAAGAAAAGTTGGTTGTTGTTTTGTCAAAGAAAATGGTCAATAGCAGAAAAGTAGCACAAAGGAAATACCTTAAGATCTCGCCTTTCCAGATGTAAAAGCTCAGAGCCTCGGATGTCATGGCTGATGAAGATTTCTTTGTACTCTCCCAAACTGAGCAGATCCAGCCAAGCAGCAACTTCATCTGTGCCCCATTTTTGAACTACCAAAGTTAAGAGCAAAACCCCCTTAATTTCTACATGCTCAAATGCATCACAAGCAAAGGTTAGGCCAAAGAGAGTGGAAAACAGAGTAGAATTGCCGTGCTAGCAAAGGGAAAGGTCAGAGGTGTCATTTCCACAAAAACTGACAATTTCCTTTTTACATGCAGGTTACAGGTTAGCAGTTAACATGAGAAAGTATCTAAACGAAGTTGGGGTTCTTTGCTTTGCAGCCATGCTTTCAGCTTTACTCCAGTTTCTTCAGTAAAGGCTTTAAAACCTCATGTCCCAACAAATTCACTTTAATACATCTTAGGATCAGTGACGCAAAGTCTAATGTTGTTCTGCTTTATACCATTAATTTATTAGTAGTCAACCAAGGAGAGGAGAAGCCTTCAAAAACTGATTAACATGTAAAATTAAAATATCAACCGTACGTCAAATATAGCAATGGCAGCAAGCAAGTCCAGTTTTAATTAACAGATTCTAGTATTCTTAATTAATGCAACAAGTATTCTTTAAGCTACTGTGTTACATAGGCCATTAAGAAGCTCTCTGTAAAACATTGTTCTCTAAGGTTAGTTGCCCACATTAGTCCTAATAAGATCACATTTATTGAAAAAAAAATAGTTATGCTACTTATTGCTATACTTTTGCAACTTCATTCAATGCTGATCAGTTTTACAATGAAGTGAAATCTGAAGTCTAATCTGAAATCTAAAGTCTGATCAACAACTGCAAGATTTTGCAGACTATTACCATGTCCATTAAAAAGATAAAGATATAGAAACAGATTTAGGACCATCTGATCACTGATTAACTCCTGGACACAATCTTAAGGAAGTAAGTTCATGGATAAGAGTGGGAAGAGAGGAGAGTGGAGTTTGTTCAACTTCTTCTAATTAAAAAATCAATACTGACTATCATGGCTTTTTGTTTGATTTGTCTCGCTGAAATTAAAACCCATCTGAAATTTAAGAATAACTGGTTAATTAAACCAGCGTGATAAAAGCTATTGCACACCGTCTGAAACTAACCTGAAAAACCTGAATTGGAGCTTCACAGGGAAACAACGTGTTTACCTATGGCTTGTATTGCTATGAGTTAATCAAATGTAACCACCAGCAAAGACACAGGTCCTGTTGCATGATAAAACTATCTAAATATTTTCGCAGTAGTTCTTTGGTTTACTTGGAAGTCTTGGGGTCCTACTGAGTGCTTTCTAAATGCACTGAAAGAAATCTTCATCCTAATGAAGATGCCAGTTAGCTCAGTTGCTTTTCACTTTGACTTTACTCTTAGCTAGAGTGCATCATGTCACCTCTTACCAAAAACACCCATAAAATCACATTTTCCCCAAATGCTACTATTTTTCTTGTAATTTCAAAACACATACCAGGCTGAGGGCTGGTCTTATGCTTCTGAACTTTTTCTTTTTTAAACTTTGGCACTATGCGAAACACTGTACTTCTGTTGTTTCTTTTAGCATAATCCAGAGGGGTATCCTGCATGAAAGAAGAGACATAGTTACCTTTAATTAACAGAAAACAACAGTTAAATTACATGCTTGAGATGGTAATTCATAGTTAATCTCCAAAACTGAGATCAAATTTTACTTCCGTAAAGAATAATGTCAGGATTTAACTCTATACTTGTTTAATTTATTAAATAACCATTCAAAACCTTTACATTCACAAAAAGGAACAAAACACAAAAAAAGCCCTAAGCTTAGAAGCTTGTTCACAGCAGACAGAAATGATCCACAATCACTACTGAAATTGCCTTTCCAGATCATGAGGGATTCTAACTTACTTTTCCCTATCAAAAGAAAATTAAGTTCAATTAGAAACAGGAAGTATTAATCAAACTCACCTCATCATCATTTGGTTGAAAAACATAATAAAGCCAAGGAATCTCAGCAAGTTTTCTCAATTCTATTTCCACACTGTGCAAAGCATCAGACAACAGTTCTTCATGGGGAGGTTCTAACTGCTGTTTATAAACAGGCAGAAAAATAGTATTTTTAGTTTTATTAAGATATAACATTTAAATCTAGATATGTTGTTACCACGCACAAACAGATGACTGCTTCATGGTGAGTGTAAACAAATGGTGAAAACAAATACTCTTCTAAAATAGATTTTCCTTCAGAGAAGCATCAGACCACCCTGACACTACATTTAGTATGGTCCCAACCACAAAGGGATGACTAAGACAGCTGAGACTTTTGGTGCAGGCCAGCGGAACCTAGCTGTCAATCACTGTCATCATTCACCACACTTCTGAGTCTTCATAGAGCAAAAGTTATCTGATAACACCAATACTAGAACACACTATAAATGGAAACTACCAGCACAAGGGAGAGAAAACCTGACCAGAAGAGCAAGAGCCTGGAAAATCTTTGTATGAAAAGTGGTGTAAAAAAACTGACGAGATGGTAGTAAGCCTGAGTTATTATTTGCAAATGTCTTCATTTGATAGATCACTCTCTCGTGCTCAAGTAAGAGGAAATGGATCTTACCCAAGACCCTCCATTCCCAAAGGTCTTCCAGTGGTGATACAATACCTGCACTACCTGTTCTAAATAGGTGAGACATGGAGCGATAGCCACTGCTGCTGGCTGAGGGTGGGAAGAACAGGGACCAGGCATGGAAGAGGGACACGACTGTAGCCCCAGATGGGAGACAAAAAGCCAAAGACATCAGTGAAGGCCAAAGAGGAAAAGAAAGTAGTAGCAGCATAAAAAGCTTGGGACTTGCTGACCTACGGGAGTTTGGCTCTGTTAACACTTTGAGAACCCCATGGAGGTACCAGTTTTCCTTAAAACCCCGATCTGAAAACTATTCTGCAGCTGTGTGTGAGTCAAACCTGTGAGGAAGAGGTAAGGCAGGCAGCTGATCCCTGGAAAAGCTGTTTTGGGCTTATCTGGGGTTGCTGAAACACCATTTTGAGGTAAAGAGCTGAATCCTGGAACGAGTTCCTTGGAATTGCTAATAAAGCAATCTGAACATCTGTTTCTCTCTTTGAAGTAAAAGTAATCCCAAAGCAGTGCAGAATATCCTTTTGAAAGGATCTAATTAAGTTACATCCTAGTGAATGCATTTTTAAAATGGAGTTGTAAGAGAATCTTTGATCTCTAGTGCTGGAAAAAGATTTTGATGTTGGGGTGTGGTGATAAATTACAAGCCCCCATTAATGTATCCTACCTAACAAAAATTTCTTTCCTTTGCTTCAATAGTTTGCATATGTTACCACCTTTCAAAGGAGAGACCATCTTTAGTGAGATATTACTGTTTAGTATAGTAATACTGGAAATATAAGCTCTCTCTTGCTATTGTGTTATTTTCTCTTTTAAAGCTCACAGAATTCAGTGCCCATAAGCAGACTCTGATCTTTCTTTTGCCTTCCCTTTTTTTCAATTTGAACAGTTCAGTTAATTTGGAGCACAGTGGAAGACCCACTTGTCTCTGAAGAAGTTACAACTTTTCTTGTGTTTTCATTTTTAAGAAATTATTTAAGTCATCTATTTTATATAAATGAATGAAGCAGAGAGTTCTGTCTTTCTCAACAAGCACTTAATCTAATTGCTTGATTCTCAAAGGAAAACATTTTGCTTGGGGACAAAAAAACTCTCATCTGATGGTGAGAAAGTGTATGCATTGGCAATATTGCTCCTGAAATAAACCCAAAACAGTAGCGCAATTCTGGTAAAGGAACAGTCAGCAATTTAGGGTAAATTCTCCTCCTAGAAGATCTTGGAAAAGCTTCTTATTTCCAAGATGGAAATTAACACTATGAATGAAACAATGAAAATAAAGAATTTTTTCAATTCCTTCCCAAATGAAATTTTTATTATGAAAATATTTTATTTCATTGAGCTCAGATCATTTCATTCAGTTGAAACGAAACATTCTGTCATATTTCTCTCTTAAGACATTGGAAAATTGTGCTCTGTTCCAGACTGGAAATGTTTTTTTAAAAAGCAAAAATGGAAATAGTGCCTTTGGAAAATATTTAGACAAATATCTAGTATTTTTTGTTTTTTCCAAACTGTATTCCAGCCATAACCATCTGGGAGATTCCACAAATCAGCTTCATTGTCCCATCTTGTCATTTCACTAAAAATGGTATTCATAGCTAATTCACCATTTGATGTCATCTAGCTAATACTGTTGTATGAACTTTGTTAATCAGATCTTGCAGGAGGTGGCAGGAATCACAGTCTCCTTGTATATGTATTTACATTGCTTTTGTCTCCTTCAGGAGCCATAACAGAAAGACTCAAGAGCCGGTAAATGGCAACCAAAGAAAAAGCTTACCAAGTAGTATACGCAACAAAGGCATCAATTTACTACTATCAGGAGCTTTGATCACAGAAAAGAGGGGTGAGGGAGAATTGAAGAGGGGGGAAAAAAAAAAGGAGGAAGATACTAAAGAAAGGATGTCCGTCTTTTTCAGAGGGGAAGGATAATTTGGAGAACAGTGTATGATGGCAGCAGCTGATACATCAAGCAACACCTTACATTTAATCTGTCTCCATTTTAATAGAGGGACCAACATACATGCAGCTTCAGCGTTTATAAAATACATGGCAATAAGGTTAACCAGGGTGCCTTGTTATTGTGACTGTGAAATACTGTTCTAAACAAGCATGATGTCAAATGAGTGTAATGGACACCTCTGGAAGATTATCTCAGTATCTTCCAAAGGGCCTTTTTATTAAAAAATGAGTTTGATTTAGACTCATGAAGACAATTGCACAGACCATAATGAGAAGCAGAAGTACAACATGTAAATATCAGAAATGGACAAATGAATCAAATTAAGCTTTGGAGCTTGAACAAGAGACCAGTTTGACAACACAATGAGATCACAACTGGCTATAGAGAAGGTAATGTTTCAATGGGAAGGTTTCCATAATAACGTTATTTCCAGACTGCCTTGATAAATTACACTAGTCCTAGTATGGCATCACCAACTTAAACCTTTTCTTCTAATTCCTCTTCCTAAACTATTTTAAAATTTAAACAAATTTCTCTATTTTGATTCCCCATTCAATCTGAAATATGGGGGATTACTAATAGCAATTTGAAAAAAACCTGCAGGTATTTTTCCCTTTTCTTGGACAAAAACATGTAATGAGTAACTTTCCTTTCTAAAAACTCAGATCATATGAACCTAATCTTTGACTATTTCTAGAACTTAAGTGGTTATTAGCCTTTAGACTATATTAACTTCTGGTACTGTAGAATAGACTCGTACCATTTATCACTTGTGTAAAAAGGTATGTGAACCTGCACCAGTAAGTTTCATACCCTAACTCAGCTAAACAAAAACATTCCTACTGATACCCATTTTTAATTATAACACTTAAATAAACAGTAAGTTAGTAATAAATCTGCTTTTATTTCCAAAGAAAATGTAACTGTTCCTACTGAGTATCTTCTTAATGTAAAACTGGACCAGCATAGAAAACCTGACATCTTTCTTCTCTTCACAATGTCACATATAGAAATTTTCTAATTATCCACCCAGGTACAACAATTCTTGAGCAGTCTCCATCATTTTAGGCACAGCAACACTAGCCAAAGAAGAAGATGCAAAGTCTGCAAGTACCATCAGAGGTCTACTGAACACTTACCAGTTAAAGGTTATAAAATAATTCCTGCCAGGTATTAGAACAAGGGTGAGATTTACTTGCCCAGATTAGATCTGCAGAAGTTGAATGTATGAATCTGAACAGCTCCCACCCCAGGTTCTCTTTAAACTCTGAAGATGGTCACATAATAGAACTCTAGAAGTTCTCTTAAATGCTAAATCTCCAGAAGATGATTTATCTTTTTCTAAGATATGCCTCCAAGACAGTTGAGTGTGAATCAGCCTCAAGAGGGATACTTATTTCTCTCCACTGACTATTAAAAAGGAGAGCCCCGGCTATGACTTTTTAGATATCTCAAGTGAGGTAAGATGGATGCCAACCTAGGACAAGAATTCATAACTCAGTCTGATCTAAACCACAAATGCAGTGGCCGATCCTCCAATCGGCCTTACAGAGCTTCTTGTAGCATGTCATAAATCCTGCACTGATTTAAAAAATCAGCAAAGAACAAATCACAGATAATATGAATGAGGGAATAAAACCATGTATTTTGTGACCTTACCAAAGGAACTCTTCCTACTAGCAGAGATTCAGTTTCATTATGTAGGGCCTTCACATTGACAGCTATCTCCATGGCAGTGTTTCTGGTAAGGCTCTGGGGAATAAGAAGCATAAAAATTATTTGAAATGATGCAAGTCAGACTGAGAATAAGTACTTTGGGCTTACAGCACAGATCTTAAGCATCTTCTCCTAGGAGAAATACATCAATATAGCTCTACACTGACAACTTCTTCAGCATTGAGAATAGAAAACAAAAATGCAGTATCTATTTACTCTCTTTTCCTCAACTTCATTTAATATGACCTTATACAATCCTGAAGATCATCAAGTGACCAGCCACCTGTGAGATGAATCCATGATTTTTATGGATGACAAAGGCTAGCAGAAAAGTTGGGGGCCTCATTTAACAACAGCTGTTGATCTGAGTTGTTCACCTTATCCTTAGCACAAGTAAGCTGCTAGCCATATTTTAAGAAGCAAAGGTTAACTAATGTATTTACCATACGTAAATTTAGGTTAGATATAGACAGCCTCTACCTAATTAATCTTTTTTGGGTCCAATCCCTGAAAACACCCAGATTGTCTAACGTGAAGAGAGAAACCAGGAAACTCATTTCCTCTCACCCCCTTTGCGTTCTCTGCATAGCACTTAAATAACAATTAAGCATGAAATTTTCTGTGAATGCATCCACAAGAATTGACCTTTATGTAGTAACAGCATTTGTTCAGCCTTTGTCACGCCTCCACTCTGTGTCTGGGGACATGCCTACACAGTTGTCTGCAAGCAGATGTGAGCTTACTTTGCCTATTGTTTTTGCTGTTTGCTGACCCAAGTTTGGTTTATTCATGCTCAGAGCTACATTAGTACACCACCTCACTTCATTTAATAAGCACTGCTGCATCACTTCAGGATGAGCACCCCTGGCTGTGGACCACCGTTGCAGATGGAGCGAATTCTTGACTGTTTCCAAAAGGCAACAGACATACTCTTACCGTGCCCCTAATCCAAACTCCCCATCTCCCTTTCGACTGCTCGCTCCCCTCTGCAACAACACCCAAAAGGTCTGCATTTTAAGTGTCATTAATGTCCCTTTCTAACATCCAGCGTTCACAAAAGAGAATATCAGCTGCGGAGGACACTGATGAATGCACAAACTGCATCTTCTACCTTCTCAGATATCGTATCAATCTAACACCAGGAGGGGACTCTCCTCTTTAATACTCTTCTGTAAAAAGGCAGTTCTCCTGACTCCCATTCCTGGTATTATTAATAAATTTCAGAACCATTGAGAATGATCTCTACCAAATTCATCAGCTATGGGGTGTTTCCCTATGCATGTGAAGGGCTGAGACTCCCTGCTGCTATAAAGAGCAGCACCTTCAGAATCGGAAGTAACTTTCCCCTTACTTTCACCTTAGAAAAAGTGGCAAAAAAAGGGAGAAGATAGAGCATCCATTCATCTGTTAAGCTATTTCATTTACATTTGAGCATGTGTATGTATATGTATATTTAGGAGTCTTGTTTATCAAAAACTTCAAGAATTATCATCCAACTTGTTTTAATATGGGGACAGGGAGTACAATACAGCTCCCGTGTCACAAGCTTATGCACACAGATATTATAGCTTATTTACTTATACATAAATCTCTGTTCTTCCTTTACCTCAGGAAATCTTGGGTTGGCTTTATTTAATGCATGTGAACATGCATTAACAGCATGAGCAAGCTCCTGCTCCAAGAGGCCATGTATTTTTGCTGCTTCACAGATTCTACAAAAATATAAAAAAAGAGAAAAATACTTCTTACTTCCTTTAAAGGAGTACACAACTTTATCAGATGAGAAAATATACAAAGATATGTTTCACAAAACACTTAAAAAAAAATATAGTCCTTTATAACAAAAGTTGAAATAAAGTATCTCTTCAAGCAATACAGCACCTCATATAAATGATATCCATAACACAGATTATTTATTCTGCTATGAAATACTAAGACACATTTATTTGTCTTAGAACACAAATGCTACGCAAAAACTGTACCAAAAAAAGTTGAGGCTATTAATTCAAATAAACTATAGAGGAAAACCATAGCACATTAAGATAACTTACTTGCAGTTATCTTAAAAACCATTACACCTATTTCACAAGGCATATCCTTCAGATTTGACATTAAAATTGGCTGCAATCATTTGAGATTATGGGAGGTCCAGCTGTAATTACAACCTCAGGACCATCTCTAGAACAGTAAAGTTTTTAAGCTGTCTTGGCTAAACTTCCCTTTGGGTAATTTATAACCTAAACTATTCTTCTATGTCTACTTAAGTCACCAGTACAGTGTAAAAAGAGTATGTAGTTCTTCAATTCCCTTCTTACATTATCAGTGCAACTCAACACATACTCCAAGAATTGATTTTGATGCTTAAGATAATTTGTTATCATGATGAACGGAATAGCAGCTTTATAAAATGTTCTGATTTAAAAAAGAAATGCTTTTCTTAAAAAAAACTAGGGTTCTTTTTCTGTGAAAATTGAAGTGTCTTCTTTATTAAAATACTTGCATCTCAGGAAGAAAGTAGTTCTTGAAAATAAGCAAGGCTGTGGGATCAGTTTTATACCATCAGCTCACTATCATCTCAACCCATACAAATTACTGAAGTGTACAGGGGCACAGAGATGAGGATTTTGAGCATTAGGAATGAAACAGAAAGCTGCAATAACAATGAATGAGTGGATGAATGCAAAAAGGTATGAAGATTTTATCTGGCAACTTGGGCTCCTTGAATGTTGATGTGTTAGCTGTTTACTTGTATAATATTTTAAGAAAACTTTCAGGTTTATTGAAAAGTGCTCATCTTTTTGAAATTGTGAGTGACAAGGCTTTAAGGAGAAATAAGGTCAGGAGAAGTTAAGGTCAGGTGGATACATCCACACAGTTGACTTCTAAAGTTGACTTCTAAGGGGTTTTTTTCAATAAATATATTTTTGCTTTTGCATAAAATGGTAAGTTTCAATCAAAAGCCTCTCTGCAAAGAAGCTTTCCAGTTTTCCATTTTCACTGCTCCTTCAGAAAGTTGGTTTTCACAAGAAAAAAAATACATAAACACACAAAAATAAAATTACAGAAATACATAAGAAAAGCATACATAAACAAGTTGAGCCTTAAAAATAAATAAAATAAAATTTAAAAAATAAAATAAAATAACTGATAGAGTGGCAACTAAACATGAATCAAAAAACAGGGAAAATATACACTTCTAAGTCTATGTATGCATTTGCATGAATAATTCAGTCTTGGTGTCTAGGTTGCCAATCCAAACTTGTACCTGGTAATAAGTTCTTCTGCAGCTTGTGAGCACAGCTGGATCTGTGCAACTTCTTCTTCGGTAGCCAACTCAACAGCCTGCTGAGGGTACAAGGGAGATCGAATGACAGGTTTACAGGAATCATACTTCTGTTTGTCTTCCCAAGACTTCAGGGTGTTTTCAAAGGCCTAATCAAAATGAATTATACATTCAGTTCACAGCACTTGGAGTATTCTTACTTATTAAAAAATCTACATTTTATATAAATTTTAATTTATATAATATTCTAGTTAAAATTAATTTAATAAACAACTTTTAAATTTAATTTTAATTTTATATAATACAAGCTGTATAAATAATAAAATTATATTTAATTTTTTAAATTTAGTATAGAGAATAAGTCACTTCTGAAAGCTCTCTCTCTCTGTCTCCTCCCCATTATCCTCAAAAAGTGTCTTCCAAAACAGTAAGAACACAAAGACAGTGATAATGCAAGCACATTTTGTGCGGATAGCAAGATCCAAATCTGAAACTACTACAGGATTCAAACCTAAAAAATGGTGGGAAGAAGTAACAAATTTACTAGAATACAGTTCAAATGCCATTAACTCCACCCTAAATTCAACATCCACTTAGCGGATGGAGAACTGGGGGGCAGTTATGCCTTTCACTCAGTAATCCTAGACAAGTGTGAACTCTCCAGTGGCTTTGTGACTAGGTTCTGCTTGTGTCTCTTCTGAGACTGGGTCATGGGGGAGAGGGAGGATTAGCGGGACAGAGAGAGACAGGAGAGAAATCTGCAGAAAGTTATTCTGAAAAATGGACATTACAGAACTTTGCTATTTATGCAACTGTCCTAAAACTTCCCATATGTGATTGTGTATAATACACCTAGAGAAAAAGAAAGAACAAGAACAGGAGAAAGAAAGAAAGAAAGAAGAAAGAAAGAAAGAAAGAAAGAAGAAGAAAGAAAAGAAAGAAAGAAGAAAAAGAAAGAAAAGAAAGAAAGAAACAAAGAAAGAAAATATAAAATTTTGACCATTCTTACTATATATTAGTAAGAATACAGGAATAGCACTAATAAAACTGATAAAAGCTAACAAAGCTTTGTCACATACAAAAGAACAATTCTCTATCTGGCTTATTATAGAAATTATATAACTGTAAGTAATTACATAAGTTATATAAATAGTTAGAAAACATTTTTGTAAGCACTGTTTTGTTCATGTTATAACTGAATCAAATTATTACAGAAACCAATGTTAGTAACGGTATCTCATAACACACTTTCTGCAACATACTCTGTCTCGTGTTAGCATCTGAGCTCTGTTTTTATGTATGATCTTAATAACACCCGGGGGCTGGATCCATGCCTCTCCATCGACTTGCACTGGAACCCCTTCATCACCAAGTATGGTGATCTTTACTGACCGACACTGGAAAAGAACAAACATGTTATTTTACAGAGCAATAAATACTAATGAAACTGATGGGCCACCTGAAATATGTTGATTACTAGCAGCTGTGGCTACCCTCCCGGAATGTCTCAAGGATGAAGCACTTTTATACTTCATTCATCACTGAAGACAATTTGTTACCCGTTAAAATTAAAACAATGTCAGCGCTTTATTAATGTATAGGGTGGCGGTCATCAAGAGTACTGCTACTTGCCAGCATCCCAAACTGCTGCCAACTATGTTGCGTGCTTTCAAGTAAGAAACAAACCTGAGCTATCCTGTGGTGCTGCAGTTTGATGACTCTTGAAACTGCCATCTGCATGCTGCCAAATACCGCAACAACTTCTAAGATTTTATCATCAAACGATGGAGCCCCAAATATCTGAAAAGAAAATATTCCATTTTTGATGGTAAATCTAGTGCTTAGACTGCATGTTCAATGAAACACAGATTCATTTACAGATTTGTTTTCAACATTTAAATGCTCTAACTTATTTACTGTAGAATAACTACACTGTCTCTCAAAAGTCATAGGAGTGAGATACCATAGACAGTAGGCATATATTATTTCAAAACAGCAACGCTAATAGCATTTCAAATATCTGAATGATGAGGCATATCCTTATATAGAAAGGATGGCATGTTTCAGCGTTCCGACTAAGAAATGTTTTTCAAGGCAAGACGAAAGGTCAATTCAAATCTCTGCTTGGTTAATGTACTTAATATCTAAGAGGTTCTTGAAGTTAAGAGAAGTAATGGTGTCTTTTTTCTTAGAAGTGCTTATCTTCTTATATTCTGAATTCTCTGGAAACCAACATCTGAGTCCACACTCGGCTTTGTTAAACACAGCTTTCATACTGAAGAGGATCTTGCTTGCGCTTGTCGTGGTTTAACCCCAGCCAGCAACCAAGCACCACGCAGCCACTTCCCCCTTCCCCCTCCCAGTGGGATGGCGAGGAGGAAAAAAAAAGGTAAAACTCGTGGGTTGAGATAAGAACAGTTTAATAACTAAAGTAAAATAAAATATACTACTAACTACTACTACTACTAATATAATAATTGTAATGAAAAGGAATATAACAAAAAAAAAGAAATAACACCCCCAAAAAAAGACAAGTGATGCACAACGCAATTGCTCACCACCCGCTGACCGATGCCAGAGCTGTGATCCGCCCCTCCTGGCCAACTCCCCCCTGTTTATATACTGGGCATGATGTCCTATGGTATGGAATATCCCTTTGGCTAGTTCAGGTCAGCTGCCCCGGCTCTGCTCCCTCCCAGCTTCTTGCACACCTGCTTGCTGGCAGAGCATGGGAAACTGAAAAGTCCTTGGCTTAAGATAAGCGCTACTTAGCAACAACTAAAACATCAGAGTGTTATCAACATCATTCTCACACTAAATCCAACACACAGCACTATACCAGCTACTAAGAAGAGAGTTAACTCTATCCCAGCCAAAACCAGGACAGCACTGTATACAATTATCCACTGTAAATATGAAAACCGCTTCTGTATGGAAAAAACGTCCTGATATCCAGCCAAGACGTTGAATTTCCATGAGATTACACGAAGCGCAGGAAGTCTTGTGTGTGCCATAGCCACCTGGTGTCCTGCAGGGGAATTCAGCCATGCCACAGGACAAGTCTTAGGCTGGAGTTCAACTGGGTCTGGCAGGAGATGCCATACTAAGGTCACCTGAAACTTGCCCATTTCATCCTGATAGGCAATAGGGAGCAACAACGGAGAAAAATCAGCAGGAGAAATCACTCCAGTAAGAGTTTAACGGGTGGAGAGATCACCTCTCTGAGCGGTACTCAGACTACCTCAGTTGGCACCTTGGGCCGAGTAAGCTGCATCAGAGACCTGAGACCAGACCGGAGGAAATCCCTAAAAGGATCTCAAAAGCTACAACTAGTCTGGTCCTGTCCCCTGATAGAGGGTTTCCTGGAGGTGAAGAATAAGAGGGTGCAGATCCAGGACTGTGTAATCCAGATAGTGTCTGTAGCAATGGCTGAGGGAGGGAGAGGATGGGGAACAGGGAGAGGGACTTTGGTCCCTGCTGCCCACCAAGCCAGCGGGAGCCTTCACCCCAGTGCAGTGAGCGATGGCTTTGGCCAGGAGGCTGAAGAGGGCTTCTCAGGGAAAGGGCTGCGTAGCACAGCTGCCATAGTTTAGTGCCACATCCAGGCGGCACTTCCCTTCAGAGCATCCCAGGATTGCACAGATAGGTCTTGAGCAGGTAAGTGTCAAAGAACAAAAGTGCAATTTTACTGGGTCTAGAGTGTTTTGAAGCAAAAGGTTTCTCCATCTGAATTTTTCCAATTTCCATGGAAATTTTTCCATTTTCCACATGGGGATGTGAACGTCTTGAAAAGAGCAAAGACAGTGATTCTGTTATTCCAAGGTAAAAAGTATGGAGAGTCCTTGATCCAGCTTTTAACAAGTATAACTGACATCTACAGGGCTAGTTCTGCATGGGTTAAGAAAAAGTAGTTGTAAAATTTCATTTATTTTGTGCTTTCATTTTAGCAAAAGGATGGGCAAACCACAACCCAGTCTGCTGTGTCTCTCCACCAGTAAAACATATCTGTACTGAAAACCAACCTTTTTTTTTTTTTTAATAAAGGCAACCAAATCTCTATGGATCAACGATCACGAAACAATTCCCTCCTTTCCTGTTGCAGGTCATGTTTCCAGCCTGTCTTCTGGACACCAAGAAAGCATGCCTAAACAAGCCCCACTCAAGTCAGTCGGCATGCAGCTGCCCTGCTTGGCTCACCGATAATGTTTCAGGAATAGTCGCAGCTGTCAAGGCACCATCTTTCTTTTTTCCAGATAAGCAGAACCAGCAGCAGTTCAGACCACCACCTCTGATGATCAGTCACTCAAGACTGCACTAAAGCAGTGAATTATCCTCCTAACTCTGTCCAGAACAAACATGTCACTTTGCTGGCACATCCGATCACCAGAAGACTACGAATATCAGTAAAATTGCTCCAAGACACATACATTTGCTGTATACCAGTATGACAGCTAGGACAGATCTACTCTCTCAGTGAGGCAGTGCAGGGAGAAAAAGAAACTCCTGAACAGATGTTAGAGATACTTTCAAGTTATGAATATGAACATGGAGTATATAAAAACTTTAGATAACCATAGCCAAATATAAACACGACTGCCATCCTCTGACATATACCAAAAATAAGAAAAGGACATTGAAACATGTTTAAATATTTTTTGTGACTTTTATATATGTTTGTGTGTGTATATATATATAAAAGCAAAGGATAATAACTCACAAGAAACCAAAAGCATTTTGGCAAAAAAATCCTGGATTGTCTACATTAAAATCACAGGCTAATTTTCTAACTACAGTTTTAGGCAATTCAGACCTCACACACACTCAATCAGGACATGCAGAATTAGGATAATCTGCTAGTAATTACAATTGTTGCACTGTGCGTGAAGTGGATGGCAGCAATAAGACTGCCCCAAGTTGTAAGACATTTAGGTATCCATGTAGTGTGACATTTCTTAGGAGATGTGAGGAAGAAGGGAAAAAAGATATCTTAAAATATTTTAGAAGCTCATGGAAAATAATATTTAAAAAACAGATTACTACCCCCAGTAAATTATCATCATGAAATGCATCAGTCCTCATTTTCTGAATCACCATCCCTTAGTCCAAAGCTGTTTGAAGAACAGGAGGAAAATTCAGGTATAAACCGTGAGTGATTATCCTTGTCCAGCTTGCTTATTGTTAGAATATAGCAAACAGAGGAATCTATGCTTTGAGAAACCTTATTTACAGGAGTTTGTAAAACAATATAGAAAGAAACTATTTGTGTCTCTGTTTATAAAATTAGTTTCTAAAAATACTCATAGAGCCATTTTTTAAAAAAAATCATTAAGCCTTATTATGAACATTTTGCTGGAATGGACACGACAGAAGGCAACAGACAGTGAAAAATCATGGGATATATTTTCAGTTAAAAAATCAACAAGACAATACAGTTTAAACTGAAACAGCCTCCCTGAATAAGAGTTGCTATCCAAACTATATGCTACTACTATTAAAATTAAATGAGAAGAGCAGTTCATGGTATCGATTGCTGGTTTCGCCCAGAAGGTTACTTCTTTTTAATGTTACTCACATCATCTTCTTTGGTTCCACCCCAGAAGTTAGTCCCACCAGCATAGCTGGGAATGTTTAGCACAGCTATGCCCTGCAGACTTGGAAGGGGGATGTACTGTCCGTCACACTGTAATGGATAAAAGTTCATTCAGTATATAAATAATGTGATAAAAGTAATCAGCCATTTTTAACACATGAAGCTTCAACAGAGCTGGCAGGGGAGGACAGAGTCATTAATAGGTTTGACACAAGACTATTCCCTCCATGCTGTGAAGCACCTCTAATACAAACCTCTTCTCCCCAATCTTAGCACCAATTTTTGCAGAGCTGAAAAACATATAGACACTACATGCTGTAGTATCTACAGCAGAGGTGTTCCATGACTCTTCAAAGAAACATTTTCACATCTCTTAATGTGAAATTCCTCATGCACGTAGACCATGCTCTGTCTATCAAGGATTAAAAATCTTTTTGCAATGAAAAAAGCTATCATCTCCTTGAATGCACACAGTAAGATCACCATGGACATTACAAAAAGCTTCATTTACCCATTCAGTAACTAGTCTTCCATCCTATACCAGCACTCCCAAAATTGCAATACACTTGTTGTTTAGGTAAATCCATTAAGCGGGGCGGGGGGGGCGGATAAAAAAAAATCCAAGAATATTTCTGGCATAGTCACAAACATGCAGTTAAATGTAAGTGTTGTTAGCATTGTATGCTTGGCTTCCTGTAAAAATAACTTCCCTCTCCTCCTGAAAGTGCAAAGGCAAATGTAGGACTGACCGCACAGTTGTTACCCTGACCATGGCTAGGAGTTGTTGATTTTGCAGGTAAGAGGTCACTCCTATGACCAATCGTTCAGTCTGCCTTTCCTACCGCTTTACCCTCCAAAACCTATAAGCAACTCCACATCCTATTCAACACGATCATGGGATGCCATAGGTCAATCTCACCCTACTTATGGCCGAGAGTAAATTTACAGACATCAGTGAAATCACTCTTAGCTTACAGCAGCGCAACTGCCTGCAGGGGTGAGCCCAATGATCTCAAACCATTCAACTGGGAGTCAAAAGTGCAGTCCTGCAGCAGTGCCACAAGCATGGATTTGAAGCAAGTTGGAAACAAGGTCATAAATGCTGGATGCAGGTGTCACTTTGCGGATCATGAATTTGTGGGTGAAGTTGCCTTTAAAGATGATTGCTAGATTACCGGAAGTTACCAGTCCCACAGAAGGATCTTAAAATTATACAAATGAAATAGAAATCCTCAGGAAATAAGGACAAAATCTGTAGCAATTTTATCAGGAGGAGAAAGAGATGCAAAATTGTTTCCAGAATGTGCTTAGTGCTCTCTTTTTATGATTTAATCTCAGCAACAAGACAGAATTTAACATTTTAATCAATGTGACAGTATCCAAAATATGTTGTGATATTAATAGATGCTATATTTATATTATAGTAGAGGTCTGCCTCCAATTCCTGAAATTGATGTTTTTGATTTTCCAGTGCTGTGCACCTCATCACATGTTTTAGCATAAGGCTAATATTATGCAAGGCAATACTAAATATAAAATTTCTGCTTGCTGGTTTACGTCCAGAAATATTCAAAAATAATTATGGAAAGGTCAGATTTGAATGCCTTATTGAATATTAGCTGATTCTTATTCAAAAGATCCTTAAATTAGAATTCTATCTGCAGCATACATAACATTCTTTCCTGTCATTATATTTGCTAGCTACTGCATAATTCCTTGATAATTACTCAATCCTTAGATAACAGCAATCTGCTGCTACCAGACTAAATCCTCCTAAATCTCAGAGGAGTGAGAAAGAGTTCCAGTAACTTAAAATTATTCTTTCAACTTAAAAAGCTATCTTCATATAAATATCGTGAACTTCCATATGGAATACTTAGCATGAAGTAAAAAGAGAAAGTATGTATGTTCTCTGTCAAAATCCAGCCTAGATATTCTTTGCGTGAAAATAACTGTAACCATTCTGTAGTCTTTTTCTGCATTTGGTAATCATTTATATCTCCTTTAAGTTCCCAGTATCATGAAGAAGACTTGGATTTGATGTTAGAACTTAGAAGACCAAAAATAACCATGTTAGATAATTTACACTGCATTTGTTGTTGCAGTGATAATATCTTGCTTCTTTTGTGTGACTGTCTCAAACACCTATTAGAGAAAGTCTCTACTGGTGTAGCTGGGCTTCTTGTGAAGCATATTCAGAATCTCCCATCTTCTGTCAGGAATTTTTGACTAAGATCATCTGTGTGCTCTCTCTATATGTGTAATCAAGCTTTCAGAGAGTTTAAAATGAACCTGAAGGATTAAGACTCCTTATCTCTTTCCTTCTGTTTAGTATATGTTCATTTCTGTTATTGTCCTTAAAACCTGGTCTCCCCTTTTGATGCAGTGAACATTAAGAAACATATCCTACCTATACAATAATTACTTTTTAAAAAAAACCCAGTAATTACAAGAAACATTATACTGGGTATTTTGGGAAATTTAAGTACTGACATTTTACTCCAAAAAAACACCTGGGGAACCACCTCTTACATAGCACATTTTTACACAGTGCCTTTGAGGTCAGCTTGAGTTGACACAAGAACTCTAAAAGGTTTCAAGAGGAAGCCCAAATTCTTCACTACACATTGCGGAAGCAAAAATACTCATTCTGCCCATAAATAAAATTTACCTCAAGTTGAACTTTTTGTTCTAAGTTCTTGTAAGTTCTCTGCAGTAGCTCTTTTGTGCCAAGAACTCCATACCACATCATGTTTTTTGTCCGACTTCTGAAAACAGGTAAAACAAGACTCACATTTTGAAATACACACATTATTATGTCTTGTATTTGTAGGATAAGAAAAAGTTAAGAAATTCAAATAAAGAGATAAAGAAAAGAAAATAATGGAAATGTATTGGCTCTGTTACTGACAATTATATTACCTGCACTTTTCAGGGTGCTCTTCTCGCTTGTTATTAAATTCTAGTGAAATTTTTGCATCTAACCCAATTCCAAAGTAGTTGTTCATGACACATTTTTCTGAATATCCCTCCCTGTTAGAAGAGAAGAGATAATTAGGTGTACATTTGTACAGTACCTGGACACACAGAGCTTTGACCAAGATTGTGGTTGGTCTCAGAACAGATACATCAACCAAGAGGCGTCAAGAGATGTTTCCTCTGAATCTCCTTGAGGAAACCCAACAGCAGCAAAGAGGCAGATTGGCTGCTAGCTCCTTTGCAAATGCAAGTTAATTCCTGTAGGGCAAAGAAGAAGCTGTACCACACCCCCACATCCAGCACTATCTCCAGCATACCCAAAATAACAGTGGAATACGAGGAAAGAGCTGCCCCAGGCACGGCTCTGAGACAGCAGCACCACACCAGGCTGAGCACCCAGGCTGTGTTTAGGCATGCTGGTGCTAGATGTTTGGCTGATGCTGCTGGCACAGAAGTGCTTTATTTCAGGGGGGCTGCGGCCCACAACCCAGATACCATCCATAAGTCTCTGCCAATGCTACACCCAGTTCTGGGAAGCAGAGACAGCTTAGGACACAAAATTTCCACCTCACTGCTCCATTCCCTAGGGGAACACTCTTCTTCCTCCACTACGAAGTGCCCAGACCTGCTTCAACATCTTGCTGGTGGCTGAGCTTGCGTTCAGACCAGCGGTTTGGGCAGGAAAACCCAGCTCTGAAGGACTGCTGTCCTCCTCCTCCCAGAGAGAGTGAGCAAGCAGTAAGTGAGCAAATGTCTCCTATTATTTCTGCTGCTGCAAGACAATTTTGCACTACTCATAACTAAAACGGCACCATCCAACCTGTTTTCAGACCTTAAGGTTTACTGGTAAATGATAGCAAACAAGAACTTCACAATGAAAAAAAAAGAAAGACTACAAAAAGGCAAAAGAAAAGCTTAAGAAAAGCAAACTAAAGCAAAACAGTAAATTTGGAAAAAAATATTTCTTACAGGGAATCTGGATCCGGGTCAATAAACGGCGTAGCACCAAATGGATCGATGTTTGCTAGCAACATTTTGCTAATAATTGAACTTCCTGCAATAGAAGCAGCTAGACCAGCCCTCAAACCTGATTAAAAAAAAAAACAGAAAAAAAATAACAAAAAAACAATTTGTATTTGATAACAGAGAAACACATATTGTCATAATATAGGCCACATACTGAAAGACAAAATTCATTAAATCTGTATAGAGAATGACTGTGTTTCTATCTCAATTTTTACCTATATTTGTTATCTTTTCAGGTCTCTGGCTCTCTTTAGCAGAAAGGCAGCTATGCTGCAGTGTGGTGGCGGACTCTTCAGGTACCACCATTGAGAAAGAAAAAACAAAGAAAATGCAGGATTTCAGGCCAACACTCACTGGCTGGCATAGTAACCAAATGGGTGACCTAACATCCAAAAAGACTATTAGAGCTTTTTATTTAGTTTAATCTTCATCTCCACACTGTCCATGATTTTCCTTTGGTCCTTTCCTTTGGAAATATTCCTGAGGAATACCCTTACCATTTTTACAACTGGTAGAGTCATAGTTTGACTTAATTTGTGGAAAGATCACAGCCTCACCATGCCTACCTTGACTAATATTGACGTCACTCTACAAAACACTGTGTAATGCATGTAAACAAATAAAAGTATTTTCTAAAAGCTTTCACTTAAATTGACCTGAAAAAAAAATGTAAGCTCAGTTCCATTATGTTTTAACCATACTAATGAAGTTAATCAAAACAGTGTTTTACTGGTGCCCCCTAGTATTAATTGCATTTAGATAAGAACTGATTTTTTTCAACTGTTAATTGTATTTGAATAAGAACAGATTGTTTTTCAACTGTTTTTACTGCACAGCAGCTTTGTGTAGTTTTAGTTATCCACTTCCAGAGAGGTATCTACAGACACCTCTTATTCAGAGAGTTGAACTTTACATGGCTCTGTCCCTCAGCCCCTTCATAGCCTCCATTCATTAGGATGAATGATAGAAGGACTTGGGGATACTGGTGGATGAAAAATTGGACATGAGTTGGCGATGTGCGCTCACAGCCCACAAAGCCAACCGTATCCTGGGCTGCATCAAAAGAAGCATGGCCAGCAGGTAGAGGGAGGTGATTCTCCCCTGCTACTCCACTCTGGTGAGACCCCACCTGGAGTACTACATTCAGCTCTGGGGTCCACAGCACAAGAAAGACACAGACCTGTTTGTTAGAGTGGGTCCAGAGGAGGGCCACAAAAATGGTCAGGGGGCTGGAAGACCTCTCCTATGAAGAAAGGCTGAGAGAGTTGGGGTTGTTCAGCCTGGAGAAGAGAAGGCTCCAGGGAGACCTTATAGCAGCCTTTTAAAATATAGAGGGGGCTTATAAGACAGAGAGACTTTTCACCAGGGCCTGTAGTGACAGGACAAGGGGCAATGGTTTTAAACTGAAAGAGGGTAGGTTTAGAATGGACATAAGGAAGAAATTTTTTATGATGAGGGTGGTGAGACACTGGCACAGGTTGCCCAGAGAAGCTGTGGATGCCCCATCATTGGAAGTGTCCAAGGTCAGGTTGGAGGGGGCTTTGAGCAAACTGATCTTTAGAGGTCCCTTGCAACACCAACCACTCTGTGATTCTATGATTCTAAGATCCTGAATTTAATTTTTCATCCTCCAGAATCAAACACAACACTTCTGCTACATCTGGTGTTGTGCCAAACGATCAGGAATCTTCTACATTATTTTGCATTTCCTACTATATGATACAACACAAAGATGTGTATGTCGGTTCAAACAAATTCAATCAAAATCAAATCATTATTCGACAGCAAGCAGGGGAACAGAAGGTACTATTAAAGTAGTGTAAGGAACAGCAGATTTCAAAATCATAATTACCTGGGCAGATAATCCTAGTGTTAAGCACTGGGAGGTTTTCCTTGCTTGCAGCCAAAGCTGGAGCAGAGAAAGAGCCTGTCTGAGAATGGATACCTCGGCTTGTACGTCGATCTGGAGACCTTGGTGCAGTTTTAACTGTGCAGAAGTAGTAAAAGTAAAAGCACTAATTAGACCTATTATGACATTACCAAAGACATAGTTTCTACAGCCCTGAAAATATTTCAAAAGCATTAATTTAATCTGTTACCATTCCGTGACAAATGTCCTTCCCCCTCACACCACAGTTTTTCTTCTAAATACAGGGAAGAAAACTCAGAAACAGATCAAGTGATAAGCACAAATTAAAATGAACAAGTGTGCATGGTATTCAATATGAGCAGTTCCCAACTTGTGCTTCAAGCTACTAACAAAAACCGCATTATATCCACCTTAAAATGCAATAGTATTTAATGCTGTAGTAAGCTTCTGATAAACATGTTAATGAAGTAATACGAATTTAAACTTAAATTCAATCTACATTTACTTATAAATGTATCTATATTATATAGTATATTATTATTTATAACAACTTTAATATAGATAGCTATTCTAATCCATAGGCCATGAAAATACCTGATCAACAGCCACACTATTTGCTTCAAGCAGCTAAAATGGGCCCCCTGCCTGCATCAGGTTTCTGAAAACATCAGACAAAGCTCTGACATCTTTATCTACAGCCAAACTGAAAACTGCAAGGGAAGGGAAAAAGCCATGTTCAGACACGCGTGTCTTCTGCAGTTAGAGAGATCGTGAGGGACATCAATTTCCCATCATCTTTTCTGTTTCACAAACCCCCCCCCAGCAATTCCCAAAATAACTGAAATAACTTATTTGTTAAAAAGATCAATAAAATCTTGTGACAGATAGCAAGGTTTGGTAGCTGATGCAATTGTTGGTAACAAAGGCTCAGGAAAAAGAAGGGGAAGAAAATCAAGGGGAAAGAGAAGATGTTCACAAAGAGTAACTGGTAGCTCACTAAGGCCAGTTCTCCCTGGGGCTGCCTCTGGAGGTGATGAAGAACGATAAGCTTTTCAGAGGGCTGACCTCAGGTGCTGTTTTTTACTTTCCTGGCAGACCTTCTTTCATGCAGACTGAGAGAATATGCCAGTGCCTGCCTTAGCCTGGGGAAGTTAATCTTTGTGAAATTCAGCCCCGTCAGACATAGCCAGAAACTGGTGCCCGAGGGAAGAAAGTCTGGGTATTACCAAATGCTTTGCTATAGCATTTCCATATTGTGGTGGGTTGACCCTGGCCGGATGCCAGGTGCCCACCAAAGCCGCTCTATCACTCCCCCTCCTCAGCTGGACAGGGGAGAGAAAATGAAACGAAAGGCTCATGGGTTGAGACAAGGACAGGGAGATCACTCACCAATTACCGTCACGGGCAAAACAGACTCGACTTGGGGAAAAATTAGTTTAATTTATTACTAGTCAAATCAGAGCAGGATAATGAGAAATAAAACCAAATCTTAAAACACCTTCCCCCCACCCCTCCCTTCTTCCCAGGCTTAACTTTACTCCTGGTTCTCTATACCTCCTTCCCCCGAGCGGCGCAGGGGGACAGGGAAATGGGGGTTTGGGTCAGTTCATCACACGTTGTTTCTGCCACTCCTTCCTCCTCAGGGGGAGGACTCCTCACACTCTTCCCCTGCTCCAGCGTGGGGTCCCTCCCACGGGAGACAGTCCTTCACAAACTTCTCCAACATGAGTCCTTACCACGGACTACAGTTCTTCACAAACTGCTCCAGCGTGGGTCCCATCCACAGGGTGCAGTCCTTCAGGAACAGACTGCTCCAGCATGGGTCCCCCACAGGGTCACAAGTCCTGCCAGCAAACCTGCTTCAGCGTGGGCTCCTCTCTCCATGGGGCCATGGGTCCGCAGGTCCTGCCAGGAGCCTGCTACAGCGCGGGCTTCCCACGGGGTCACAGCGTCCTTTGGGCATCCACCTGCTCCAGCGTGGGGTCCTCCACGGGCTGCAGGTGGATATCTGCTCCACCGTGGACCTCCATGGGCTGCAGGGGGACAGCCTGCCTCACCATGGTCTTCCCCACGGGCTGCAGGGGAATCTCTGCTCCGGCGCCTGGAGCACCTCCTCCCCCTCCTTCTTCACTGACCTTGGTGTCTGCAGAGTTGTTCCTCTCACACCTTCTCACTCCGCTCTTTCTGGCTGCAACTGCAACTCCCCTGTAACTTCTTTTCCCTTTCTTAAATATGTTATCACAGAGGCGCTACCACTGTTGCTGATGGGCTCGGCCTTGGCCAGCGGCGGGTCCGTCTTGGAACCCGCTGGCATTAACTTTATTGGACACAGGGGAAGCTTCTAGCAGCTTCTCACAGAAGCCACCCCTGTAGCCCACCCCCCGCTACCAAAACCTTGCCACGCAAACCCAATACACATATGCATGGAGAAAGCTTTTGCACACCAGATGATCATAGACAGACATTTCTTGGCTACCTCTGCTCCAAATTATCTCACATGTTAAAACTACTTCAGCTTAGGACAACTTCAACCTTGACCATCTGAAGAAGCTCAGAACAAAAAATGAAATGATTTCAAAGTGATCTGATATATTCCTCTCAAAACCTGAAAACTAATTCAGCAAAAATAGAATGATTAGGACTAGCACCAAGAAAGCAGAAGAAAAACACCACCAGGAATGTCGTGGGAAGGATAAAATATACCCTTTTCTGTGGCAGAAGGGGGACAGATCAGTTCACGTCAATCATGATAACTCAGCCTGAGAGTAATGTGGGTGTACTGTATGAAGACATTAATGGAAAGAAAATGCAGAGTGGGAAAATCTAGAGACAAAGGTAATAACAAGAACCAGCGTTTAGAAATTGTGTTCAAATCAATTCAGGCCAGAATTTGGCCATTCACGTTTTTTTAAGTGATGATAATCTAGCATGAAACAGTCAATGAAATGGCAAATTCTTCACCCTCTTGTATCGCAGGAATATGATTACACACCTTTCTGGATGACTGGCTTAAGTCAAACAGAAATTATTATACACAGGACAGGGATAAGTGGGTGAAATTTTCTGGACTGTTTCATATGACAGGTCTGACCAAGTGGACTAACAGCTCCTTCTGACTTTAACATCTGTATAACACCCTTAGCAGTTATCACAAAATGCTATAGTATTGCATGATAACAATATAACACAATGATTTGTATCTGTGCATGACAAAACACTGTAATAATGTTAAAAAATGAAAAGGAATAAAAACTGCAAGTGATATCTAACAAGAGTTATTAAATATTTAGATGAAGGTAATTAACATATGGAAAAATATTATCTTCATCAAATGACCAGGAAGATCTTTGGAGGGTAAAATATAATACTCTGAACAGAATTAATATTCATTTTTCATAATGCTACTGAAAAATTCACAACACTATTCACACAGTCTGTTCTCTCTGTACTTGGGAACAAGGCAGTTATATTAAATAGGAAAATCAACAGAGCAGCTGCTCTTTATTTGACAGATGCGACTCATGGGGATAACCGCAATAAAGATAAACTTTTGCTGTTCGTGCTCTGATAAAAACAACAGAGCCCTAATGAGTAAAACTGATGTTTCATTGCAGATAATTGAATTCATGTTTCATGCTTTGTCCCCAAACACCTATCTTCCACTGACAGCATTAATATGCACTCTATTTCACACATATCAGATGTATGAAGAATAATACAGCTCCCCAATAAACGCAGAAATTGTTTCACCAGGAAACAAGGGGTTTATATATATTTCTACACATGGATATACATATGTGTATATTTTTATTTTATTATATATTTATGGCAGTAGAATTGAGTCATCCGTAGGGCCAGCATCCTCTATGAGCTACTATTGAAACTGGACAACCAACAAGCATTGCTTCCTATAACCAAGGGAAAAGGAGAGGGGCCAATGAAGAGACAATCACTGGAGAAAGTCTGACATCCATTCCTGGAGAAAAGGAAATGTGAGATTCTGAATCAACAGAAGCCCCAAGAGACTAATGTCATATTTCTAAGGTAGGAGCTACCGACACAGGCATCAGCTTCAGAGCAGAGCCTCATGAGGACACCTTTCGAGGATGTTGGTGTGGGTTTGGGTTAACAGAAAGAGACGCAAATCCCAAACAACTTTGCTCATTTTGCCACAGGAAGTTGCTCACCAAATATCTAGAGGACGGGTTTTGCTGTCCACCAGCTACCACTGTTTCTCCATGACTCGCAGATGATCTCGAGATGTCACCTGCAGTGCATCACTGTCCACTTTGATAATATGGCAAAGACTGAAAATTCCACCTTTAGTAAGAAGCAGCTTTCCTAAAATTACTACGCAGCTTTAGACTCTTGAACAACCCTGGCACATGAGCTACTAGTCAACACAAGATGCAGTATTGACATTTGTGATGGAAAATGTCTGAACATGACCTCTGGCTGGATTGGCTTGGTGCCAAAACCAAGCAAGGGAGGAGGGTCCCATATAGACAAATCATCCTTCCTTCTTCCACTGCAGCCACTCACTGACACATTTCATAAAGGACACACGAAGGAGAGATTTTAACCTATCATTTGAATGTGGGAATTAGTACTATGCTATTTCAGCAGATGATTATTCTCTAAATATCATTTTACACACAGTAACCAAACACTGAATAGCCAAAAGGAAAGCTTAGTGACAAAATAGGCTATTACTTCATGAAAATGCTACCTTCCAAGCAAGTTGTTTCAAACTCAGATCACTCAATACTCTGATTGCTTTGTACAATTATTGATACAAAGAATACAACTGGGTTCTTTCTGTTGCATTTTAAAACCCAGCATGGGCTACGCATGCTGTCTTCCTTTTTTTGGAGAGTAACCTGCAGAGCCCCACAGTGAGGACAGAATGATGCTCCTACAGGAAAGCAGGAGCGCTTAGACAGCAGCAGCTGATAAACTCCATCCGACCAAGGACAGAGCAGGTAGGGGGCTCTACACCTTGGAAAGCAAGAGTAGCTTGGTATAGTGGCTCACTATATGGCTTGCTATACAGCAGCCAATAGCGGCAAGGAACTAGCTGGACTAAGGACCTGTATTTGGGACAACAATGCAAGAAATTTTTCATGGGACGCAGCTCTAGAATATCGAAGGCTTTGGTTCAAATTTCTGTTCTGGATTAGACAAACAGAGGGGGTGACCTTTGTACTGCCACTTCTCAGAAGACTTCCATGCTCCAGTTTCTATTATATTCTTTCCTGCTTTATGCTGTTCCACTTCATATAGAAGACTTAAATATTTATTCTCTCTGTTCCAATAACTGTCTCAAGGTAAGTTCCCAGCTGAGACATCAGAGTTTTGTTGTCAATACAATAAATAAATATGTCTGTTTCACACAATTTGAAACCCCTTCAACAGAAATGACTGACAGAAATTCCTATAATATGCTCTAAAATGCCTATGACTGAGACATGGTATTGCCACCATTACCTAGGCTCTGGTCCCTGCTCAGGTTCATGCAGAAAGGTGAGTGTAAACACTGGATTAAATGCAGGCACTTCTCTCCCCAACAAATACCTTCTCAGCTTGTAAATATGTTCCAAAAGACTTCATCTCATCTCCCGCATTTTTCCATTAAGTTTTATTTATCCAAATCTATTAAAATTTGTGACTAGTTTCCAGTGAAACAGGATGCTGGTATTTTTAATTATGGAGCCAACTATGCTCCATAATGCAACTACAAGGAAACTGCATAATTTCAAATTATTTTATTCCCAATTTACTCACTTGATGGGGACTCAAGTTCCTTTGTATCTTCCTCTTTTTCCTCTTCTTTGGATTCATCCAATTCTTTGCTATATTCTAGTGGAGACTGGTTCACTTGTTCTTCACTATGAGCATTCTGCTCATCCACAACTGCTTATTAAAAAAAAAAGACATAAAATTTCACGATTTTTAAAGAAAAACTGCATACATGGAAAATTAGCTTCTGTTTTTCTGTAGCTTTAAGTTTAAAAATATTAATAAAAGATTTCTATTGCCAATTCAGTGAAAAAGAGTCTAGCAAGCCTTTGCCCATTGATAAAGATTTGCTGCCAGAAATTTTCATTTTGTGGAGGACAATAGTTACAAAAGAAGCACACTTTTATATGTGCACACACGTGCGTACATATGTATTCATATATGCAGACAGTCATCAACATCCAAACAAGCTGCATTTCTTTTCCTTGCAGCTTGTACATAATTTTATCTATGTAAGAATGTAGAAATCAAACTTTAATAATGAAAATTTATGCTAGTTTAAAAAAAAAAAAACACATCATTATTCTATCAGTAAGGATCAAAATGTTGCTGATGTGCACCTTTTTCTGCTTGTTCAATGATCTGCCTCACAGCCTTCTTCAAGCTGTTTGCCCGGAGCATTAACTGTTCCCTTGGTTTGAAGAGTTTCTGGGTGGAAGACTTTGAGACACACTCTGCTAATTGCTCTTTACTTTCAGACAAGGATTCTTCACTTGAAAACTCCTCTGCTTCTTCTTCCACAATGGGGGGAGTGATGCCTGGGAGAATGGGAGCAGCCTGGGCTTCTGTGTGAAGAGCCTGGAGCAATAGGTCTAGCTTCTCATTTAACTCGGAGCACTAAGACAAAGTGGAAAAGAATACACACACACAAAAAAACCCCAGTGAATGTGCGAACATTTTCAGAAAATTAAGTACAAGATTATATTTAAAATTGTCGATGTTTTAAGTGTCTACGTAATTGTTTATGTAAAATCCAAACCTAGGTTCAACATTTTGGAATATCAGATTATGAGTAGGTCTGCATGGTTTTTTTGTGGACATACCCTGTGAAACCCAACCAGATTAGAGCAATTATAAAAAAAAATCCCTACATTCAGATTAAAATAACACACCGTGCTAAACTCAGCCTGCCACATAACTAGAGTACAGATTAGATTTTACTCCTCTCCCGATGGCCTGCAGCACAGAGAACCACCACAGATTTGCCCATACCATGCATTATAATAAATTATGGGTGCTCAGTACCCCAATTTGGAGATACTCTATGGGGACATGCCCAGCTGTTAGACTGAGACACATGGGGTTGTTTTTGCAACACAGCTGTACATTTAAGCAAGTGAGTTGTCACAGAGCAAAGAGGCTCAAGCCAGAGCCAAACACTGTCAAACACCTCTACCCATCACTAAGCAGTTGCTCTCTCTAGGTACACTGGAAAAGAGGTGATTTTCTGTGCTTAAGGGAAAGGAAACCAACACTGTCTGGCCTTGGAACAGTAAAAAAGAAAAATTCATTTTCTAAAATGTGCACCGAATAGAAACGTGAACCACAAATTGCCATTTAGCAAGTACATTTCCTGACTCTGGGATTGTTAGTGATTTTGTTTTCTTCTTTTCTTTTCCACTCATGTAAATTTTGTGCCTCATACCAAATCCTTCTGGGTTTTTTTCCAACGCTTTTGCAACATGATCTCTACAATTTGCAGCTTAAATAATTATTTTTAACATTGTAGTCTCTCTTCTCTTCGTTCTCCCAGCATACTCCTCCTTCATTATCCCATTGTTTTCCTGTAGCTACCTTAATCCCTAAAAGTATAACTCCTAATGCAAAATATTTCCTTTTATCTCTATGTACATTACCATGAACTTTATCCTTTATGAAGGAAAAAAGTGTAAACAGAGTTTGTAGAGATCTTAGAGTTTAAAGACGGTTTGGAAATAACTGTTCTATGAAATAAGAAGAGAAGAATTTTAAAGTCACTGGTTGAAATGAAAGCCAGGCTGGGCATCCTGGAGCAATTTGAAAATTAAACACTCATGAGCTATAAACTTTAAAAAACCCACAACTTTAAACCAGAACATAGTCATAGTCTTACTTTAATGGCCATGGCATCAGCTTCCTCTGCATTTTCCATTGGTTTTTCGTAAGTCTTTCCTATTTTGGCAACAAAGTCCTTTACAGTTTCACATAATATTCTTCAGATAAAAAAAGGAGAGGGGAGAAATCAAATGAAATAAAATAGATATGTTTTGAATATTAAATTCTTATGGCAATTTATTTATATGCATACTGCTATATATCATTCTTGTTGGAAACTGAACTCTGAGATCATACTTGCAAAGCCGATGACACTCTCTTCTATGGCTTGCAAAATTCAAGTGATAAGCTTTAAAACAAAAACTCTTCCTCCCTTTTATTTAAGCCTTTGCACACATTGTATCTAAGTCTCTTATTTCTAAGAACTGAAATAAACATGACTAATTTTATCCATTCCCTTGCTTGTACACCTTCCATACTAGAGGAGTTAGCAAACTTGCATTCACTTTGATAACTTCAGACACAATCTCGCAAACTCCCATGCAAAGAGGGAGCCCAGAAACCATGGACAAAAGCTACCGACTTTAATGGAGCACTTCTTAGATGAAAGCATATGGCCACACATGTCCCATTGCACAGCTCATGCTTTTGAACCACAGCTGACCCTGAGGCATATCTATGCAAACTACAGTGGCTGCAATGAATTTTCATTGTGTAAATCAGAGAAAGACTTGGTTCTTATTACCTACACTGCAGACAGACAGCAAACTTACTAACGAGGTGTGGATAATTGCTTAGTACTGTTCATTTGGTTGAAATTTATTTGACAGAAATTTAATAGATTTAACAGGATACAGACCCAATTTAGAATCTGGAGTTATAATAATATCCTGCAGTTTCATTTTCAACATGTGCTATGTACACTTTAAAAATGAAGTTTTATTAACTTGTTTTTAGAAGAAAAAAATAATAAGAGATGTAATGACATTCAGATGTATTTTTGAAGATTCTATGACTGGTCTTTTGCATATCGCAAAATATAAGATGTTTTTTTCACAGAGAAGGTATACACAGAATACTTCTGATTTCAGATGATGCCCATGATTTGCCAAGTAATTATCTCTCATTTTAAAGTGTTTCAGTTTGGGGAAAAAAACCCCATTGTCTGAGACTACTATTGATTGAATTGATATAGACTGAGCCATGACAAAGCTACCTAGCCTGAAGTTCTCCTTCACGTTGGTGAAGTTGTTTGTCCTCTTAAAGATATGGATATGTATAAAACAAAACAGAAGAAATGTAATGTGAACTAGATCACATATTCGCATTAGTAACAGTAAGTTTCATATTTAAGCTGGATGCTGATTTGGAGTGATTTAAAATCACTTTATATTAATGTGATTTTTTAAAATATTGATGTGTTTAGTATTAAGCTATCCATTACAATTGTACCATATATACAACTGTACCATATAAAAACTCTGCAGAAAAAACACCCTCTCTAAAAGATATAAATCAAGATATATTAAGCCAAGCCAGTCGAGCCAGCCATAAGAAAATCAGGCTTAGACAGAAGGTTATTGTGGTGATGATGTTACACAGGGGATTTATCCCACACATTGTACATAAAACCGATCAACTCACTTGGCAGATGATATGACAACTGAGTGCTGATCAGAATTGAGAATTTTTGCAAGATGAGCAGCAACTGAGTCCTCATAAGCAGATATCTGAAAACAGAGGAAAAAAGACTTCAATTTCCACACGTTTCAGCAGTTCAACACCAGGTAGTGAGTTAAAATGCCTCCAAAAATAGCACAATTTCCATTTCAGATCTAATACAAGGACAAGCAGCTGGCAATGCAGATTCTACCTCCATGCTGTATTTTATGTACCAGATTTTTAATATTCAAAATAACACTGCATCTGAGAACTTGATCGACAGCCCTCTTCCTCCTGTAGAGAAAACAGTAAGTTATTTCTAGGCTAAAAATAGTCCATGAGGCAGAAAAAAAATTTACCTTCTTTTTAGACTTATAACAACCTGAATTATTATAATCTAATATCTCTTATTTCTAAAACAAACAAAGTTTCCCTCAAACTAAGCTGCTCAACTAAGAATAAATCAAAAGTTTGCAGTTATAACCCTGGATTTTCTTTTTACTGTCAGATGGGCTCTTACTCCCCAGGTACCCCTACTGATAAAGGCTGCTAAACTAGTATAATGTTATCAAAATCAATCCTTAAGGAGCAAACCACTTAGGGCTTAGTCTTTACAAGAACATTTGGGAGAATGAATGTGTGCATTGTCCGTCTTTTCTTGAACAGAAGAATTATAAGTTCTGAAATACTCAGGAAAAGATTTGGAATGGATCAGAAATGCATTCTCACACACTATATCCTGTCTCAAAGTAGATATGGATCCAGACCTTAATTTTAAAAGAAAATTCTAACCAAATTCCAAATCTAAAGCTAAAAATAAAGGCAGTTCTGAAATTTTCTGACGGCTTCCTTTAAGAATCTCTTAAAATCTCATAGTGTGTTTTTGCCCTTGATATGGAGCAGGTAGATATACCACCCTTTTTTTTCTCCTAAAACCCAGCCTTAGTTGTAGAACTCTGACAGTAAATCTATTTTCATTTCAAGGGAAAAAACAAGACGTAACCATCTGATCTGCAAGAACGAACTACTGTTGTTCAAACATCAGTATAAGATTTCTGGAACCAAACCAAGTGAAATAAGTCTTCTGAAACTGAAGGAAAGAGAAAAAAAAAAGAATTGGATATGTACTTTTATTTACTTCTCAAACTGCGCTTTAATACATTACCTACTGTAAGGTTAATTATTCTTTTTCTGAAATATCATAACTCAATAAACAATGCAAAAAACCTTAAAATTCAGATTGAACAGGGTACTCAAAAGAAAATGGCTTTGTCCCACTCAGAGTAATGGCAGCTAACTATAGCCTACAAAACTGATTTTCCAAAAAAGAAGTTTTATATGAGCAGTTCCTTCCATTTTCAGGAGGAGCTAAACACAATTTCAAAGCCAGAACTAACTAGAACAAAATGTATATTTTTTCCCTTACAAGATGAAGATACACTTGAAAATTTTAGCTGTCTTGAAAAATTAGAGAAGATAAAGCCTTGGTCTGCATTGCTGACATTAGAAACAGAGCTGTGTGCAAAGCAACCCCATTAAAATCCCAGCCAGTGGAGCCCCAGCCTTTTTGCATCTCTATATCCAGCAAACTGTCAAAGGTTATAACCTCCTTGCCAATTAAAACAGCCTGAATTATTAAATTATTCAAGAACCTGCTGATTAATTATTGCTTCTCAAGTACTTTTGAGCTAAAGTTGATATGCATTAACTTTCTTAGGAAAGTATTATTTTCTCACTTTTTTCTCACCAATTAATTTGATTAAAGCATCTCCCTCTCTCTCAAAATCGAAACCTCATCAGATAGTACAAGCACAAATCTAGTCTGAAAGACAAACTAAGCTTTTCTTTGAGGTCACTTATGATTTCGAGCTCTCCAAAAGAACGAAGAGAAAGTTGGGTGGTATCACCTGATCTAACTCAAGCTGCAAAAAGCTTCTCTCTTTCTTTCAGAATACAACCCTTGCCTTCGAAATGTTGGGGTTTTTTTCAATGCTTATTCCAAACTCAAGATAGCAAACATTTTGCTTTCATATATATATGCTAAAATTATATTTTATACATTTATATATATTATTATAGTATATAATATTATTACACAATAACATAACACTAAATCATAGTATTATATACAAAATAATATATGATATATTATCATAGATAAATATATAATATGTTATTATATCCCATAACAACATAATACTATATTATATTCTCATATAAAACATTATATCATATAATATATAAAAACTAATTTATAACATATATTAAAATATATATTTTTAAGGAAGAAATTTTTCTGACTGCTCTGCTGAAGACTCCTTACCTTCATTCATTTTTGGCAAATAATACAGAACTGGAAACCCTAATTACTTGAGATACATGCCATGAACAGACGTTAACCCAGTTCAGTTAGCAGATCATAAAACATCTGTTTCTGTTTTTCACACAAGTGCTTCAGTTATAAATATTGTCATCCCAGAAGCTCAAAGTTAAGTATATGAAACAACAAAACAAAAGTAAAAGTCCACCTGGCATTCCTCCGACTCTTCTGCAGTCACTGGAAGAATAGAAGGCTTTGCTGGTAATTTCAGTTCATATGACATTATACTCCACCTGAAAGAAACATAACAGCTTTTAAGTTTCCAGATTGTTAGTTTTCTCTTTTCTCCAACATATTAACAAAAAGAAAGTTCATTGTCACACCACAGAATAACTTGTTAAAAAAAAAGCGCCCCTTAATTTTTAATAGTAAGCTAATTGCATATGGGTGAAATAATTGAGATTAACAGTAATAATTTGTTTTATTGCTCAGATTATTTGTTAGTGATTTGATGATGAGCCTTATCTGTGAACAAATCATGGGACATTCAATGCAGGCAACAAAGATTTTCCAACAAAATATTTACAATATAAAAGAATTTGAGCAAACTAACTGCAGAAGTGAAAGGAAAATAGACTTGTTCCTAGAGAAAAAGCTCTAAGGTAACATTAGCTTTTCATCTCAACTAGGGGAGGCAGGCATGAGAACAAAGCAAATGGTGAAGTATCTTCATTGACATATATATATTTTTTCCCCTGGTAAAGGACAGTACTCTACAGCATAGATAGTATGAAACTGCTAATAGCAACATCCTTCAAAGCCTGCTGAAAAGAACAAGTAATCACTGCAGATGGCCTTGGGAACAAGTCTACTGAAATTAGAGCAAAAAATGAAACTGAGCTTTTTTTCAGTACAGAAAAAGGCAAACATCATTTAATCGACGAATCTTTCAGAATGCCCAGGTCAACAATTATTTCTAAGGATCAGTAACAAGCATTTCTCTACATACTTTGCTGTAAAACGATCAAGTAGTCTGCAGAAAAGCTTAAAATAAAAAAGGACTAGTTTCTCTATTTCATTAAAAAACCCCTAAAATAAAATCCCCTTTGATGACATTCAAGTGTTTGTAACTAGAGCAAGAATAGAAACACCCATGAAAGAAAGGAACAGAGTAAGAAATACTCCTCTCAAAAACAGAGTGTTATGCCTTCCTTGGAATGACATGACCATCATCATCTCTGACTTTTTTTAAACGGGCATTGCTCTTTTGCTTTATGGATGGTGTGCTGGTTTTGGCTGGGGAGGTACACCCCTGGAGGGACTGCAGCCATGGGTAAGGCCATGTTGAAGCAGGTTTACTTCTGAAGGGACTGTGGCTGTGGGTAAGGCCACACTGGAGCAGATATATCTCTGAAGGCATTGTGGCCCATGGAGAAGGCCACGCTGGAGAAGGTACACCTCAAAGCAACTGTGGCTGCGGATAAGTCTCTGCCGCAGCAGGTATACCCCTGAAGAGACTGTGGCTCATAGGTAAGGCTCCACTTGGAGCAGGTACACCCCTAAGGGACTGCAGTCTGTGAGTAAGTCCAAGCCGGAGCAGGGGTAAGGGGAGGAGTTCATTGCAATGTTAAACCCAATGGTCTAGTCCACAGGGACCAGGGGTGGAGACTGTAATGGAAATACCTTTAAATTGTTGTAACCTGGGACTCAAGTTGCATGTTATGGGAATTACTATAGCAGAAACCCCTTGTTGCTAGCCAGGCTAGGAGCAAGGTGAGGAGTTCATTACAATCTTAAACCCTATAACCTGGCCCAAATGGACCAGGGGTGGAGATTATAATGTAAATACTTTCAAATTGTTGTAACCCAGGACTTGAGTTGCATGTTATAGGAATTACTATAGCAGGAACCACCTGAATCAATGGAGGACAAGTCTTACAAGAAACAGTGCAAGTGCAGCAGTGACCCGACCGCAGCTGGCTTTGGTGCCCAGTAACTCCACACAACACACCACCTCTCCTGTCCTGAGTGACCACCATAACAGATGGAGCCCAAAGTCATGGACTAAATGAACTCAGCAGACATTTTGTGGATATTTGTGGACATTTTACAGACATTTCACAGAGGTTGTCCATAGACTAAGGGAATGATATCTGTGTATTATCTCAAAGGATGGGAAGGCTGGTGCTGGTTAATGAGGATGTATTGGATAGTGTGGGACCTGAGCATGACGTAAATGGTATGAAATAAGGGGTGGAGAATGTGCTGGTTTTGGCTGGGATAGAGTTAATTTTCTTCATAGTGGCCAGTATGGGGCTGTGTTTTGGATTTGTGCTGAAAACAGTGTTGATAATAGAGATGTTTTTGTTATTGCTGAGCAGTGCTTACACAGAGTCAAGGCCTTTGCTGCTTCTCACACCACCCCACCAGCGAGTAGGCTGGGGGTGCACAAGAAGCTGGGAGGGGACACAGCCGGGACAGCTGACCCCAACTGACCAAAGGGATATTCCATACCATATGACATCATGCTCAGCATAGAAAGCTGGGGGAAGAAGAAGGAAGGGGGGAGACATTCTGAGTGATGGCGTTTGTCTTCCCAAGTAACCGTTACACGTGATGGAGCTCTGCTTTCCTGGAGATGGCTGAACACCTGCCTGCTGAGGGGAAGTAGTGAATGAATTCCTTGTTTTGCTTTGCTTGCATGCGTGGCTTTTGCTTTCCCTATTGAACTGTCTTTATCTCAACCCACAAGTCTTCTCACTTTTACTCTTCCGATTCTCTCCCCCATCCCACTGGGAGAGAATGAGCGAGCGGCTGTGTGGTGTTTAGTTGCCAGCTGGGGTTAAATCATGTCAGATGGAAATGACACAAAACAAGGAGTGGGAAGATCTCTTGGTTTTGACTAAGAAAATGCCTCAAACAGAAATATTAGTAGTGGATCAGGCCAAAGACCTAGTTAGCCCAGCATCTCGTCCACAGCTGATGCCTCAGGAAATTATATGAAGGGTGAAAGCACATGATGCGAGTTCTCCCCACATCCAAGGACAGAGAGCTCAGGTGTTTCCTAAATAAAGATGCTACCTTTAATGGTATTTAATAGCGTGCATGGAGTCCATGAAACTGCCCCAAACAGTTTTGAATCTATACAATTTCTTAATGCTTACAACGTGTAACAGGCAGTTACGCAGCTTCATTAGTTATGCAATAAACTGTCACCTTTTGTTCATCTTTGGACAACACGCTTCCTAGTTTCATCAACCGCTCTCCCCTCTGACTCTTCAGTTTAAAAAGGACGTTGAAGAGCTGTCCCCATTACTGTCTTGGCTTCCCTCATGATTATGATCTGCACCCTAAAAACCAAAACCACTGAACACTAAGTCTCTAAGACGGATTTAGGCCATCAGAAACCCAAACAAATACAATTTGAATCTCATGGTAAATCATGTATATGCACATTTAGGTTTACCTGTCTAACATTTTCGTGCTGGCTCGTTCTAGTTTCTCCAAAATCTGAGGAAGTTGTGTATCATCATCACAGGATCCTCCCCAACCAAGGACACGAGCAAGGTCATTTCCAGTACCAAGGGGTAACACTCCTAACTGACACTGAAACACAACACAGGAGCAAATCTACTATTGAAAACTAGAAAGAAAAAGTACAAACTATTACAAATGCTTGTTATTTCAAGCAACAAATGTTAATTATATAGCTGATGTCTAAAGCTTGTAGATCAAATTGTGCAATCCCGATACAACTTGTCCTGTTTACACCAGTGAAAATTTTCATTTAACAGTAACTATTGAGTTTGGCCCATACACAGAGATATGACAAAGAACCAAGTCAAGGAAAAGTAAGCATACAAGATTAAGTCTAGTCAGTATAGTCAAGGAAAGTAAGTATGCACACTTGCCTGTTTGTGCAAGCTGAGCTTATCAATTTCTGACAAGACCCAACCCACGCTTCCATCGCCTCCACACACAAGAATCCTGAAGTTGTCAAACTTCTGAAATAACCGCAAACTGCAGAGAAAACGCAGCCTGTTAGAGCCAGTCACGTCCATTAGTGAGAGACAAGTTACATTCATTAGCAGCCGTTACAAAAAAATATGGTGCACGGGACCTTTATGGTCCTTCTTTTATCGTTCTGGGGTATGTGGATACAACCATCTACTTAATAAACCTATCTGCATCCCATCTATTGCTGTATATTCCACTTACACTGACATTTCTGATAAATAACATGCCAAGTTTTACTTAAAAAAATTCCCTTGATATTGTTTTCAGGATTTTATTAATATAATTGTATTAATTTTATTAATACTTCAAACAAAATTTCTAAGCTATGAAATTGCAACTGCTCTATGCTTCCCACTTCAGCCAGAAGCACAAGGCACCACTGGGGATTTTTCACGAGAAGAAGTTAAGACACAACGACAGGATGTGCTCCACAATACGGGCAGGCTTTTGCCAACGCGTGACTAAATGCAAGGACCGCTGGAGGCTATTATTACACATAAGGTGATCACAACAATATAAGACAAATAATACAAGTATTTCATATTAGATCCTTAAAGCCGTATCCTGCTTTCGCTTCCTACAGCTCTTCCTCCTCTTCTCTGACTTTTAACACCTGCAGGGTACAACACTTGGGCAGTACAGAAAAGGAGGACAAGAGAGACAGAACAAGCAGAAAGGTGAGACACAGAGGAAAGGGCAATGAGATATGAAGAAACAGCCAAGACGTAAAAACAACAGGGATTTAAACTTAAAAAAACAAAGAAGAATTGGAAAGTATAAGCTCTTAAAATAATAAAAATAAAGATGTTTATTTTTAACGCATGTTATTTTCCAGAATATGTATAATCTCAGAACTATTTCTAAAAAACAACATTAAGATCACAAATTTTTGAAGCATTTCTATTTTTTCTAAAGAAAATAATGTCACTTGTATATGATAGGCAGTTACCTATACACAACGAAAGATGCAGACATTTAAGGAAAAAAATGTTGATACCAGAACAATTTCTCCTACCCTGAGAAAAGGGAGAAACCCCCTAGAAATACACTGTCTCAAAGAATGCAACTCTGCTTTTTAGATCAACTAGAAAAAAGACATCAGCACGACCTGGCAGAATAACTGCTAAGGACCTCTCTCTGCAAACTGTTTGGGAAAAATACTTAAAAGCAACCAACCTGACCTACGATTACTGTGCAAACCCAAAGTGAGCCTCTTGAACCATGCTGCTGTTAGGTTCAACTATATGAAGCAAGAGAATTTGCAAACAGACATATTTTTCAGACTGTCCTCTCTCAAAAATTGTCTCTCCAATTAAGATGAACTTTTTCCTGTCATTATAATTACATGTACAAAGTGTTAGCCAAGAGACTTAGATTAAATTCAGATTATCAGGGTTATAATGAAAAGAATATTACAACTTAAAGAGTTAATATAACATGTCCATAACACAGTACGAATTATAAAAATCCACAGCTGTATTCCATTATATTTGTATTATTTGCCCACTGTTTGAAGTGAATTTTTGTGCGTTTGTTTCGTCCACATTTTTATCATGTAAGCATAATTCTGCATCTTTAGCAGTACAAAAATTAGTGTTTCCAGTTGCTGTAACTGATATTAATAGGCCATTTAACCACAACGCTACATCTGAGTGGAATTAAGTTAGGCAACAGAAAAATGTGCATGAATTTAATCTTTATGAATGTGCAAAGATGCTTGGGTTGTGGCCACTGCTATGCAAATTTCATCCCTATCTCTCCAACAATCAACCCTTAGATTTCGTAGAATGCCTGATGGTTTTAATTGTGTTCTTGCTCCAAATTTTGTGAGATGCTCATTTTCTTGACCATTGCATATGTTGCCTAAACCATATTTTGAATGTAGTTTTCAGATGACAAAAGTTTTAGTGTACTTGTCCATCACCCACTGCAGACACCCCTGCTGACATTTGTGTTCAGAATTCAAAAAGATACAGAGTACATTTAGACAATAGTTTTATTCCATAGCTATTCACAACAAAGTCACAGGAATATCTGAATTATGCATATGAAGTGGAAGAAAAGCACCCGGGCAACTATGCATAAAGGCCCTGATTCAGGAAAGCATCGAAACATTTGTAACAGTTTTGAACGTTACCAGTTAACAGAAGTCAAAGCTAGCCAAAAAGCCACAAAACGTTTGGGCTGATATGTTTTGGTTCTGAATTTTCAAGTGAGTTTTTCTAACAAGAATTATCCTACTATCTCTTCACCCACCGGAATTCATCCTGAAATTCTGTTATCGCTCTAGATTTTAATTAGGAAGTCGCAGTAGATATTGGTGATAGAATTATAGCAACGAGGGGACAACACAACACTATACTTTGCACTAAATTCCCTTGCGGAAAGGATTGCTCAAGATTTCCAAGGTCATTACCCTAAGTGAGGTCCTCCATTCATTAAATCGAACACCTGAGCTGGATTTAACGACTGTTTGAATCGACGAAGAAACTTTACTCCCTGATTGTCTCCACTCTTTGAGTTAACAAAAACTAAAAGAGGACTGGCACAGGATGGCGGGCATGTGGCTTTCCAGAAACCTGTGAACATAGTTAGAAAGAATGAAATAAATAAGGCTTTCTAATATGAACAACACAAAAAGAAATCATGGGAAAGAGGAAGAAAGGGATGAAGGACAAAAGGAGTACATTTTATCATGCATAATGTAAATGCTAAACTGAATATTAGCCCTGCAAGGAAAACATAATTGCTCAAGATTTACCAGTTCATTTTTTTCTTTCCGGTATTTTCAGTGCCTAGATTTAGTAAAATCCTGAAGACAATAGCTTTATTGTTTTTCCACAGTGAAAAAGTTTATTAACCTTTTAGAATACTTCTCAAGTCTCATCTTCACAGATTATCACATAATTAAATATATATTTCAGTTACAAATGTTTGGTTTTTAATCTGATTTTTCTTTAACCTTATTGGGTTGAACTGGATCATCCACGTCTGTATGAGCTTTCTAAGAGTACTCAGATTTTAAAAGTTACTGTACTCATTTGCTCCCAGGTGAGACTTTGCATGACAACTTTTTCCTCAGACTGAAGTTATACTATTAATTATAATAGAATCACTGAACAACAGACCTTCAGCTGTGATCCAAAGCTTATTAAAGTCAATGCAGGTCTTAACTAATTACAGCAGGCTTCCTATAAGGCCCTTAGTAAGTAGTACTAATGGACACTGTTGTCACTAACATGACCAGTCCATGGAAGTAGTGGTTTCTCAGCAACACTTCAAAATCAGACATCACAGGTATAGGTTCTGACATCTGTTTCAGGCAATATTAAAATGACTATGTTGTTTTCAATTACTAAAAAAATTACTAAAGCTACAAATAAAAAACTGGCATTAAAGGATGCTAATTTAATTCCACATTATCATAATGTATAATTTAAAATAAGGTTTGATTATTTAAATGCCAAGAAAAATCATTTCACATATGGAACAATCTTCCTAGCATGAATAATAAATAGCAGCATGACGCTCTGGTCTAAGACACCACATACCAAGTAAATACAGCGAATATATACAGCAAAACCAATCACTTTTACTAACTTCATACAATAAAATTCATTAAATTGTGTTAAAGTTGTTGGTCTACATTTGCCATCAACACAAACTATGAAATTAAAGTAGTTAGATTTCATGATACTCCTTATTAAATCCACTCCCTGCCTTTAAGTGCAGTCTCCCACTGCTCACGCCTCTCTATCCTGAGCCACCAAAGAGCACCTCTGAGTTTTGGACATTTGCTGGGTTTTTATCTGTGTGCTGCAGGATTCTTACACTGCTTATATTTAAAAGAAATTTAGAGAAGCTATGGAAGCAATTCCTCTCTTTAGCCTGGTAAAGTAGTTGTTGGATCTGAGCCGTTCAGCTAGCTTACCTCTGCATAAAGCAAAGTTATCCAAAACTTGAGAACTCACAGAATGAGTGATGCATGCCAGGCAGGCATCAGCCCACTTCATCTGAGGACTCTGGTCATTCACTTGAAAAGTTTCCAAGGGTCATAAATAAAACAGGAGAAAATTTCTAGTGGGGGAACTTTCAAAAACATTTTTTAAATCATGTCAGTTAAATAAACCTCTAAAAAGCTACACGGAAAATTATACTTTTCTCTAAATTTGAAGACTGCATTCACCTGCTCAGCAGAAGAATTTTAGCCTTGTTTAGTTACACAGATCTCACTAGGCACTGCAAGTCCAGAGCTACCACTGAACACACTACAATACTACGTACCATCAGAGTCTATACTGTTTAGTGCTGTTGGAGGTATGATCGATACCTTACATTGGCCAAGTGGACATTTACGAGGATACAGATCTTTACAGGCAGTGTGAACCTACAAAAGAAACAAAAAATTATTTCCCTACAGTGGAAGTTCGGGGTGAAAGTGTACTGATACGGTATCTATGTAACAAAAATGAACTAGACTAATATATAGCATTTAGGTGTAGAGGGAAGACGAGCGAGACTGGAAAAAAAACATATGAATGTTCAACCACAAAGGCTTGTTACTCATTCCACAAAACATAAGTTTGCAGTACTTCATCTTCAGCTACCCCTATAGCAGATATGAATCGTCCTTTCAAGGGAATCGCTTACCTCCGTCCACGAGCAAGGGAGGACCAAGTTCCCAGCAGCCAGCATCTGTGCTGAGGGCAGCAGGCACACTGTGCACATGCAAAGCAATAGCTCTGTACATGCCTGGTCCACCTGGCTGTCCTGGAAGACGTATCTGCACTAAAGCTAGCACACCTACCAAGCCAGACCAACCCAACCATAAACTATGCGTTGTAGAGGTCTCTTCCATAGTTACTGGAAAAACAGGCACATGCAGAGGGTGCTGCACTTCACCTAAATTTCAAATCACCTCTGGAGATGCCAATCATTTCCCACTGCCTACACACAGAGCCTCAGACATCTATATGCCAAAAGCTTCAACATTAAAAAAACTGCTGACTTTCCAGTTCTATAGCCTAGCATATGAAACCCATCTTTTTAGACAAGTTAAAAAAATTAAGAGAAAACTATATTTTGGGGAAACAGCAATGCATGTTATAGAACTTCAATCAGCAACCTACAGAGTGTCCTGAAGAAGAGAACTTCAAGATTTTGCAGTAATAAAAATATTACTACATTAATATTAATATATATTAATATTACTAATATTACTAAAATATTATTACAGCAATATCTACAAGAAAAGAGACAAGAAAGTAACATATGATTATCAGGCATACGGAATAGCCATCTGAACCTTCAGTTATCAGTCAGGAGAAGGCAGAGAAACACATTGGATGACAACACCTATTAAAGAAAAGCTGCATCTGTGGGCGTATTAAAAATTAACTGAAGCAAGTAGGACAGTCATGAGAAATTATGAACATTAGAGAGACCTGAGTTTGCACAGGCTGCCTGCTCCTACTTAATCCAAAAGCACGGTTATGAAATGACAAAATAAAAATAATGGTGAGCAATAAAGCTGGCAAAATCCTAGACGCTTGGACGTGGTTCATTGCACCTACCATAGCTTTACACCAAAGGCACTTCCAATCTTGCAGGCGTAAAACACTGCCACAAGTCTTGTCGCAGACTGCGCATTTGGCACTAACAGGCAGATTACCCTCTAACCACTGGTGAGGCATAGCTATCTGTGAAGAAGTAGTCATAAAAGTTAAATACTCAGAAATAGAAATGAGAAGCTTTTGTCTCTCAAATATAGGTGGATTTAAACTATTTCCCACAGCTCTACCCTTTCATCAAAGAAGCAGGTATGGTTGGCCAGGATAAGTGACACTGATTCTCACAAGACAACAGCTATGAATGTGGACTATGGTGGTGTTTCACAGGCTAGGCAGAAAATTTGACAGCTGAAGAAGGGAGACACATCTCATTCAACTATTCATGGTACTATGGTAGCAACTAACCACAAAACAACGAGGCAGTTAAATTTAGAGACTCCGTAATACAAGTAAGTACCCATTCACTTAATGTTGACTACAAGACACAAACCAATTAAAATAACTAAAATTCAGAAGAATAGGCAGAATACCTCTGTGGCTTTACGTACCCCCTCACCATGACTGGTACGTCACAGCTCTATAAAGCAGTCCCTAAATGCAGCGCAAAGCTTTACTCAGTGCACTCTTTGTCCCATTAATACCACAGGCAACTCAGGACACTCATAGGTGTGCAACTTAGTACTAACCTTCTAGGAAGACGTTTCACACCAGTGGCACAGACATAGTTGTGTTTGTAAAAATAACCCATCTATCACAATAAACCCCTGAAAAGCTTTCGTCATTTCTCCTGCTAATTTTAAAATTCCTGCTTTCGTCAGTAAGAAAACCCACATGCATCAGTGAATTCCAAACAGGCCTCCTGGGGAACAGCTATCGGTAAGGAGGACACAAAATAGACTGCCAAAACAGCATGGTAACACTGTAAAATACCACCTCTGCTTAAGAGCAGTCGGAACTTCTGGGAGCAATTCTCCAGCTTCAGATTTTCTCTGCATGTGGCCTTTAAAATCTTGTAACATGGCTGCAATCTAGCACCCACAGATACTAAACTTGTCTTGTGAGACAGGAATATAACTTTTGTTCTAAATATCACGTTAATCTTTGAAAAGTGTTCAGGAATATAGCCACTTACCATTAACTTCAATGGGTTACATGGCAATATTTCTGTGCTTAGCCTTTTTTTTTTCCCCATAAAGAAGAAACAGCTTTGGGAAATACTGTAAATATGAATACTACTTACACCATCTTCATCTTCAATGATGTCTTTTCCAATTGAGGCTAATGTAGTCCATTTGCAGTTATTTGTTGCTCGGACAGCACATCTTTTGTGTGCTTTAAACTTACACACTGGAAGGCACACATAAACATGTATATGATGTTATTTGCTGTATTTCAGTGATGCATATCTTTAAAAAAATTAAACACATATTCCATAAAACAGCCAAGTACACGTCACTTAGTGTTGCATACATGACACAACCCAACTGAAAGAAAATTCAGTTCAAAATCGCTCCAGCTTTAACTCTCTAAACTAGGTTTAACTGCTTAGCTGTAGCCCATGTTAAGTGTGTCCTCAAATCCACATCGGTCCCCATTTTTTCAGGTGCGGTGCAAGGTACTAAGGTACAAATATATCTTTAACTGTGTTTTTGCCTTTTCTATTCCTCCAGTGACACAACTCAGATACCTGGTTTAAGTTTGCAAGAGGTGATGGGAGAGCGTTTCACAGAAGTACTTTGCTTCAGGAGCTCTGTTTCTTTGCTTAAAGGATCCCTTTTGGGCACCATACTATGCCTATTTTCCCAGAAGCTGAGAAAGTGAAGGGTTAGGTGGTGATATATTTATACAGGATACTGTTGGTTACAATATTTTCCAAGAGGTTACATTAAGTGAGGAAGGGTCTGACTTCTTACTGGATTATTTATTAAAAATCTACTACTTGGAATAGTCAGCACAAGTGTGTAGTACAGGTAGACATTCTGACAATCTAATACCTATTTGTATTTATTTTGTTCAACTCAATTAATATGACTAGTTAATGATATCGTATTAGACCAAAGAGACTGATGCACCCAACTGTGGGTATTTGTTACTGGAAGTGCATGACATCATTCTATTTAGAGTGCATTATATAAATTATTTTGGCAAAGACCACTAAAGGTTTATGAGAACTAGCCAGCAGACTAGAACTAGTAGTCTCTTTTCAAACAAATATTTGACAGGAAACTATCAAAAGCTTTGGCCCATCGCTTGTTCACCATTAAAAAACATTAAGCCATGGTACAAAAGGTCTTGTGAATCATAAATCTCTCATTTTAATTCCACTGATCCATTGCCAGATCAATTTAAAAAGTGAATTGAGACTATGTAAGCAACATCTGAGTTTGAGAGCAATCCTCACTGTTCTGGGAGATGTGTGTAAGTATGTGCTTAGGTCAAAGAAGGAAACAGAAAAAGGAGTTTTGCTGCTTTTACAGTAACACCCCTGGTCATTTTGAAAAGCAGCATTCATAGACCCAAAGTGTGCAAATATCCCATATTCCTCAACTAACAGGGTAGGCTCACATTTTCAAAACAGTTCAGCATCATATTGTGTGTTTGCCAACCTAAGCTGGCTCCAAGCGTCTAAAGAAGTCAGCTCTCACAGAAGCACAGAAATAAAGGCTGCATTTTCAAGTGATGGGCCTTGAGCAGTTTTGCACTTGAATGTTTTGGAGAAGATATGCCACTGAATTCAGCTTCCTACTCATAAATGACATGCATTTGTCTTTGCCACACAGATCAAAATACAACAAATTAGGGATGAGGGGCAATAGAAAATTCCAAATTATGAAGGCATAAAAAAGTAAGGGAATTTTCAAATCCTATTGAGCTACAATTCAATTAGATCTCAGGACCCTGTATTCAACCTCTGCTCTCTCAACAAGGCAAGGACAAATTCAGACCCAGGATCTGAAGAGCCGCAGCAAGCCACACCATGGATGGCAAGTGACAGCTAATGTTTGCTTTGTGAGTACAGTATATAACTTACCAAATCTCAGACCAGACTTTCTGTAGGTCACTCCCCTGCAACCCCAATATCATCAAACAACAATTCATGTTACTCTGAGCATTAAACATTACCAAAAACAATGACCTTAAGACACAGATGTAACTTTTGAGCAAAACACATAAGAGACAGGTATAGAAAGGAAAGTTTTAAATCAAATCTCAACCTTAGTTACCACTCCCTCCTAAATTTCTTTTGTCTCAGATGACACTGCATCCTATTCATGAATCACTCTGATATCTGAAATCTTTTGGAAACATGCAGACATACTGCTAGACATCTGTGCTGGGTTTGTGTAGTGAGGGAGGTGCTACAGGGGTGGCTCTTGTGAGAAGCTACTAGAAGCTTCCCTGGCTCCAGCCTGGACCCACTTCCGGCCAAGGCCGAGCCCATCAGCAACGGTGGTTGCGCCTCTGGGATAGCGTGTTTAAGAAGGGGAAAAAAAAAAAACTCCGGACGTGTGAGAGTAAGATGGAGGACGAAGACGAAGAAGAAGAGGAGGAGCGGCAGCGGCGGCAGCAGCAGCTACAGTAAAGAGAGCAGGAGAGGAAGAAGATGGCAGAAGAGGAGCTCCAGTGAGGACTGGGATGTGAGAGAAACAGCCATGCAGGCACCGAGGTCAGTGAAGATGGAGGAAAGGGAGAAGGTGCTCCGGAGCAGAGATTCCCCTGCAGCCCATGGTGAGACGGCAGGCTGTCCCCCTGCAGCCCATGGAGGTTCACGGTGGAGCAGAGATTCCCCTGCAGCCCGTGGAGGACCCCACACCGGAGCAGGTGGCTGGGCCCAGAAAAGGCCGCGACTCTGTGGGAGAGCCCACGCTGGAGCAGTTTGCGGAGGACTGCAGTGCGTGGAAAGGAGTTGGAGAAAATCACGGCGCGCTGACCCCCGTGAGAGGGACCCCACGCTGGAGCAGGGGAAGAGTGTGAGGAGTCCTCCCCCCGAGGAAGGAGCAGCAGAGACAACGTGGGATGAACTGACCGCAACCCCCATTCCCATCCCCCTGCGCCGCTGGGTGGGGAGGAGGTGGAGGTATCGGGAGCAAAGCTGAGCCCCGGAAGACAAGGAGGGGCGGGGGGAAGGTGTGTTTCTAAGATATGGTTCTATTTCTCATCATTCTACTCTGATTTGGTTGGTAACGAATTAAATTGGTTTATTTTTCCCCAAAATCGAGTCTGTTTTGCCTGTGACCATAAGTGGTGAGTGATCCCTCCCTGTCCTTGTCTGGACCCATGAGCTTTTTGTTGTATTTTCTCCTCCCCATCCCACCGTGGGGGAGGAGTGAGCGAGCGGCTGCGTGGTGCTTTGTTGCCGGCTGGACTTAAACCACGACAACATCAATTGCCATTACTTCACCAATGAAAGCCAAAAGATGAGAAAAGGAAAAATTTAGCCAAACCAAATCTATAATATTCATAGGAAGTTATTTTAAATTTTAATTTCCTGTGTAAATATTTCTAGCTGGAATATGAAGCAGGTCTCTCAGAAAGCCAACCAAGAGAACCACTTAATTAGCACACAGTTGTCACAGTAGTACCAACATCTGCTGTCAGACACAGTGATTAAATCTAGAGCTGCTATTATCTATGATGAAGAAAAGTCAACATTACTGAATGTTATCATAGGATCTCTTGCACTGAAAATATACACCTTTGTTATAGAACACTTCTGTCTCAAAGGCCTTTCATTCTAACCACCCATCAATTAATTCAACTACATTGGCAGGACACTCAAATTTTTCTTCCCCAAACTTACCACTCTACCACCTATTTTATGATGAGTTTTTTCTTCTGTGTTCTTCAAAGAAGAACTGGCTCAGACCATTCTTTTCCAACTTCAAAGACCAAAGCCAAAGTTTTGAAACTGAAGATCCCTGAGCTGGTATCTATAGTTTAAGTTGTCAAGATGGAAAGATTTGTCTTCAGGTATTCCAAGAAACCTGCTGGTTTGTTTCCAAGAATACTATCACATGACAGACGGACAAGCCACAGTGAAAAGTGAGTGACTCACACGAAAACAGCAACCTAACTTCACTCCAATTTGAAGCTTATGTCTATGTTATAAAGGATAAAATTCAGCAGTTTCTTGGTAGTTTTTACTGTTTTCACCCAAATAAATAACTCTCTAATTTAATATTACAAAGAGTGCTAAAAGAATAATCATATTACAAAGTCAAGTACTACGAAGTTAAGTTACTCATGCAACTTAACTTTGCAATATAGCTTTGCAGTATAGCTTCCGTATGCAGGTGTAAAGTCTTCAGTTATCACACATTTTTTGAGAACAGGACCCTCATTCACTGCATGCAATGGATGGTTCTTGGTAAGTATGCAGCTGTGCTGTACTCTGGTTCATAATAATTTTCAACAGGTATTTGCCTTATTTACCAAAAGCTAATGAAATACTGCTTTTTAGACACCAATATTCATTTCTTCCTGGCCTTTTAAAATTATTATCATTAGTAGTAGTATGCTCAGTACTACTACAATTAAGACCCTTTTTTCAATACTGTGTATCTTCAAAGTATCAGTGGCATCAGAACAGCTTCAACTGATTTTTGCAGTTACAGAAAACTCAGCACTTCTGTGATACAGGTCCCAGATTATAAACAACACACAACTACTGATTTAATCAAAAATCTTATTTAAGTGATTTCCCCAGAATTACAGAGGGGCACAATGTGCTACAAAGTCACAGAACACAGTTTTCTATTACTCCTTAATTCTTTAACAATGAACACCCCTTCTCTTCCTGACCGCTTCATTCACTATTCACTCTCCAACCTGTGCAGAAAATGTGGCGAAAATCCTGGAGACAATGACTACCCAAGTAGCGCATGTACAATACCCTGTGCAGTGGGTAAGAAGAACAGGGTTTTGTGGGCAAAAAACCCCAATCATAATGAAAAAAGACCAAGTGCACAAAGTGCATTTGCAGAGGCAATTTAATCCCAGTATTTTCTTATTGCTTGACTTCATGATCCTAAAGAGTTCTTTCAATATTGTTTGTTTGTGCAATTCATCACAGGAGAAAGCATCTCATTTAAACTGCAATCTCCAGCTCATTAGGTATATTTGATATTCAACAATCAAGATTCAGTCATGATAATGAAAACTCTACATGAAGAAATACATCTTTGAGAATAATCATAAAGGCAGTGTTCCACTGGCAATGACTTGGATAGAAATCCAGTATTAATACAGAGTAATTGAGGCTAGAGAGCTTTGAAAGAGTTTCTGTAGATAATGATCTATAGTTCTTTAGGCTTCTTTGCCTAAACATTCCATGTATCTGTGTGTTTACCTGACAACTTCTTAGGCTTAGACTCCTGAGCATACAGCAAGCTAAACTCTGAATAAGAGAAACATTTGAGGAGCATAAAGAACAAAAGCCGTACTTGATTCAGCTAGTTTGGAATAATTTCCAAAGAAAGGTAAAAAAATTATAATTTCTCTGTCCTAGTAAAGACTGTGGATGAATGTTGCGGAGATCAGTCCTTTAGAGCTAGCTAGAGCAACACAACATACAGGCAACATTTGAAAAGTGGATTATCTTTTGAGAAGACACAAAAGAAGGAACTAGTGGGAGGAATAGCATTGCATCTCAAAGGAGTGTATGATTAAATTTTTTACAAGTCAATTGTTTTTTGAGCAGTGGAAAGAATGAAGCCTGGTTTGATACGAATTTACATCTTCAGTTTGATACACATATTGATTCTTTGACTTCTAAAAAGACGCAAGTTCACACTACAGTCTTTTCCCTAGCAAAGGTATTAACATACAGTCTTTTCCTACACTGGCTTCCACAAAACTTACAGGAGTATCTTCAGGGTGGCCTGCAATTAATTTGGTCAACCTTTGCTAAAGGCTACTAGGAGGGAAGGTGCCCTGAAAAAAGAAGGCACCCATCTTATCTCCAAAAGAAATGAGGCTTGTTGTGTGGTCAGACTGAAAAAAAAACAGTTGTGTAGCGCTGCTGGAGACCAGCAGGTTTAAGAGAATAAAATATTACAGGACTGATCTTCTAAAGTAGCTGCAAAATATCAGCAATGATGTGATTTATTTTTATTTTTACCTACACTTAACAGTCAAGAATCAGACCACAAAGAGTACAAAGACTCTAAGCTACTTTCAAGATAACTTGGTGTGCCAGTAACCCAAACCACTGAGAGGAGGAAAGGCTCCAATATCTCTTGAGAAGCAGCCTCTCATGCTTCTCAATACAAGACATAATAGAGTAGCCTGGGATCAATGACCACACAAATAATTGAATTTAGTATAGATATAAATGGATTCCCAGTGTAAAGCAGTGCTGGAGGTTTCAGATGCTAGGCATGAATATTTAAACAGTTTTTTTAAAGACGTAATGAGAAAAAGTAGCACAGAACATGTCTGGGGAATCTAAAGACTCCATACTTCCTACATCATCTCCTCAAACAGTGTATATTGCTAACATAGGGTAAGTCAAAAAAATAGTGAAATGCATTAGAAGTGCACATGGCAGAAGTAAGTAAATATGAACTCAGTCACATAAGAATTTCAGAGAAAGAAGTAGTATCAAACCAAAATACACTTCTTAGATGAAGAAATTAAGGATCGTTAACACGGGTTTTTACAGGTATACAGAATCGGGGACAAAGTATGAGTATTACAGTAAAAGAGTCAACTGTCAAATGATTTAGATTAGATGCATAATTAAAGTTCTCCTTTTATTTTAAAAAATACTTGGAAAAAAATAAAGACAATAGATATAAACTAGTAGCTAAGAAGTAAGAGGAGGTAAACTTACTACTAGATAAAAGAATATCATAGTACCTACATATAAACCAATCCAGGTCATATACGTTTATGAAACTGTGGACCAGTGAAAGCAAATCCAAACTACCTTCACGAGCCATTTGTAAAAACTGCTGAAAGATCAACTGGCATCAGAAATGTGGATAAATGTAGCATTAGTTTGTAATAAGTTATGCAGAAAGGTGACAAAGTCCAAATCTGGAAATTAAGGAAACTTCCTTAATGCAAAGTTAACACCAACACCTTGGAAATTAAAACCATATTTAGAAGCAAAATAAGACACTGAAAAAACAGAAAATTACGAACAACAACCATTAACATTGATAATCTTACACAAATAATTCTTGCTAAACAGCCTTTTAAAATAGCTATAATATTAACTTATGAAAGGATAAATTCTTTATGAAAGGAAAGAAGTCTTTCCTTTCCTTTGCCTGAGCAAATGTAACTGTATTTGTACACAGAGACAATACAACTGCATTTTAGTTAAGCACATGATACTTCCATCTGCCAATATCAGACATTGAAAATACCATAATTGCCTTAAAACTGTCCGAACGACTTGTACACAGTGGAAAACATACACCAGAGAAGCTATGCTACTTCTAATTTCTATGAAACGGGTTTGTCCCGCTCCTTGGCAACTGCATCATAAGCTACATTAAAAGCACGGACAATTCAGGACAGTGCGTTAATGTTTCCTTTGTAAGATTTCCTTAATACACATTATTATGCTCAGACCTCAAGTATTATAACAGCATCAATAACAGAAATGCATTTGCAGTTGGGTAACATGCATCCAAAAAATCAAGTTTTGAATGGTATAACTCTTTTCTGGGCAGTTAGCTATTTTGGTAATTAAATATCTCTACATTTCATATATATCATAAGGTCAGATGGATGCTTTGTTTTCTGCTGGATTCTAACACAAGCAGACCTGTTACCACTTTTTCATAGAACTTGCAGCAGAAAATAAATAAAGTGTTTCAGTTTTATTGTAAATATTTGTTTGCGAAATGTCATTTCTCCACATAAGTTTAATGCTGAAGCCTTAGCCACACCTCCTTTTTCTTTGTGCTGGATTTCACCTGTTGAACTATAAAATGCAAAGGCATCTACATCTCTACCCCTTCACTGCATGAGAGAGATTTTAAAGCAATAAATCTGTCCTCATCTGTCCTGCCTGTACTGCAGGATCAGGCATCAGCAACGGAGCAAACAAGAATTGGAGGGGAAGAGGTCATAGCGCTGAACAAAGTGTTAAGAATTTTTATAGATTTTGGGCAGAAACTACCATTATGATTTTTTTCCTGAGGAATGCTGATTCTGCAAACCAGTAAGACTATTTTGTTTCATATTTTTGATGGGCAAATCAAATAAATCCTATCTTTTCTTGCAAACCGTCCACCCAGCACATTCCAAACTGGTCGCTGCAGCAGAAGGAACCGTTTTATTGAGATGAGTTAGAAAAAGGCACTTGGAGCACAAAGAAGGTGAGCCAGATCATTAGCAGCCCCTTTGCCCAAAAGAAAGTCACTCTAGTGAACTGATTTCTCCCTTCAGGCTTCTTTCTTACTCATTATTTTCAGAATCATTACTCGTCTTAAACTTTCAGCCATCTGTCTACATACGCAGCATTAAAAACAGGGGGAAGAAAGCGTTTATTTTACCTTCACAAGACAGGCCATGAGAAGTGACTCCAGAGAGGCTCTCTCTACACACGTTACAGAAGGTAGGTCGGGCATGGGAGCAGGCGTACCAGTTATGCATCCCTGAGAAATGTTCCACATTAAACTGTGCGGTCTAGTAAAGGAGAAGTTAAGACAAATTTGCAAGTACAGAACACAGCTACGGTGACTGAAATTACCTACGGGTTCCATATTACAGGGGAAGACAATGCAATGTTCACCATAAGTATTTTCCAAAGGGTATTTAGCCTGCTCTCCCTCCAAACTTCTAAACAAAAGTGTGATAAGAAGCTCTCATTTCGCTAGTAAAGGTCTTAACATGAAGCTTCACTCTGACATTAGACACACTTTTCACATTAAAGAGGGTGAATACTCCAGTTCTGTGTCCTGTAGCTTGATCTGCTGAGGTAGAACAGGTTGCACCAAAAGGGATGTCAACTTACCTCATAGTGTTCTCTGGACTGAACAGACTTCAGAGAGCTTATCCAGTCCTCCATTTCTTTTCTGTTCTCAGCACACAATATTAGCCTCCTAAATGGAGTGATTATCTGAAAAAGAGAATGCATTCTGATTTATCCAGATAGTAAAAAACATAAGACTATAATATTTAATGTACTCTTTCCTGCGAGATGATGCAAAAGGAAGACACACCCTAGATCACAAGATATTAAACGCTTAAAAATATTTTCTTTAATACACTACCAACAACGAAGGAGTTTGCTCTTCCTTTTTCAGTTCCCAAGATTTGAATCAGGCTTCAGTATAGGTTTTTACAATCTATATTGATCATTCCTCCTTCTCAGCTCTTTGTCTATGCACTGAGATTTAAATACTCAAATGGCAGGCACTAAAACTGCTAAAACAACCGCTCTGGAAATTACTAATTGACTAAGATTGCAATCCTATTTCATAACAGCATTATAGCAACTGCAAGGTCCATTCCAATTGCTAGAAACAAAAACATCAAAATCAAAAGCCTGGAAGTCTTAAACAACAACAAAAGCTTTCATCATATTTCTCGATCTTGTACATTGATATTAAATTTACATAAATTTAAACAGACATAAATTTAAAACAGAACTTTCTATATAAAACTCAACACATAGAAATCTTTATAAAAAGATACAGAGAACAAAAGCAAACAGCTGAAATCATATCCTACTAGGATGGCTGAATGAATTCCTGGAACAAGTTGATGCTGGGGAATTTTCAGTGGTCTGGAATTGGATTCTAGAAATCTGAAAATTCTGTATCTAGCAGGTTCAGAGTATAAGCTGTTTTCCCTTCTCCCTCACCAGTAGAAAAATAATTAAAATAACAGGAAGGCACCAGAAACTATCAGCTAACTCCCACTGAAATTATTTTGAGCACTGCACTAAAATAGACGAAGCAGTTACTTACATAGCGAAGAATTTAAAACTAAGTACATGAAATTAAAGGAAAGTTATTTGTTTTGTTGTAGGAAGTCTGAAAAATAAAATTAAATCCTTTATCAGTCTTATGCATAAATCTATTGCATAGTATGTACCACCCACAGTTGCAAATAACTTAAGTAGAACAAAGAAAGGACCCCCCAAAAATGATAGCTCTGAGTATTGTTTTAAATGCTACAGGCTAAAGATTGTAGTATTTGCACAATATTAGTAAACACTTCTCTACAGCTGCATTTACTTACCCAATCTCTGCTGTAAATAGTCTCTAGCCTTGATTTGTCCTATCCACTTCTTCATTAAACTGAGCTGCACTTCAACATATCTCAGAGGCAACGTAACTGAAGTGCAGCAAGCTGCAAGTCACATGGAGGGGAGGCAAAAACCCTGTGGGCTTGCTTCCCCCCCCCTTTTTTTTCCTTTTTTTTTTTTTTTTGATGTACTCACTTCACATGGAATAGTTTCTCTGTTTTCTATTTCCTTCAATCTTGCTTAAGCTGTTTAATAAGGTTTATTAGTAGCTCTCCGCAGCTCTTCCTAAAGAACAGTTAATGCAAAGAGCAATGCTTCTCTCATTAGTTTGGAGCCAAACAGATGCTTTATTACTTCAAAATGTTTTTCTAGGCCAGGTCATCAAATGAAGCCCAGAAAAGCCATTAAATCATAATATAACCCTGGCTCCAACAACAATCAGCATTCTGCTGGAACTTCCAGGTTTCAGTGGACTCCGAAATCTTATTTGGGCAAATACACCCACCGATTACTTCCTATTATATAGTAAGACATTATAATACGGATTAAGTAAGGACAAGTCCACCCATAACTCTGCACTTTGTGTCAGTCCTTCCCCCATGCTCATTACTGATGCTAATCTGTAACCAGATGTTGTGAAATGCCATTAAGCAACAACAGCTGCATTTATTGCTGAAGACTCCTGACAATCTTGATCTTTTCAAGTAATATTTATTTATATTACTCATGTCTTTAATACTACTGATCACAGAAATCCCCTGTGCGTCCCCCCCCCTCCCCTCCCAAAATCAAGGCCTTAGTTCAGTTGTTCACACATAGTTATCTAGTGCCAACGGAGATGCCCTTTGGTATCCAAAGCATCGGCATGGGGCAGGTAAATACAACAGAGGACCATAGCACCCAGAACAGCAGCTATAAATAAGCCAGGTGGGACACCAAAGGCCATCTCAAAAGGTACTACACACCCGTGTATTGGCAATCAAATCATGTCACCAAACATTGCTAACTAATGCATGTAAACGTACCAGAAATTCCTATATCCCAACTTCTTATTAAATTCAGAGCGTAATAAACTTAATAAAGTTCAGAGCATTTCAACAGTCTAAAAGTTAAATTATATACTGACATTCACATGAATGTAGGATCAATTATTATTAGCGCTATAAAAACAAAGTGCAAAGTTGGAAGACACACATGTTTGTAAATACAGCATCTATAACATGATGATTAAACTACATAGTCTCTGATTTACATATTTTTAACAACAAACTTCAAGAAGGTATACAATAACATGAAAAAAGACAAAATGCATTATATGCAAAAAATATTGACAATGCTTGGAATTTTTCTTAAAAAAAAAAAGAGAAACTAAGCAGTCCATTTAGGTTCTCATCTATTTCAGTCTACAAAATCACGGAGAAGATGTGCTTTTGTTATTTATTAAATATTTCACGTAACATAAGAACTCAGGGAACCAAGGAAATGATTAGCAAATAACAAGAAATGTTTTTTCCTAAATGTAATGCATTATTTAGTCTTGAAAAGTATTCTCAAAGGATGTTGAGGAGACCAGAAGTATAAATGCCTAAAAAGGTATTCGACAAATTCATCATTAACAGATGCGTCATATACTATAAAACACGATATCCGAAACCTTCAACTTAGCAAGTCCTCAAAATTCAATAATGAGAGAACATTGGGAAGTTACGCATGAGGAAGAATCACTGTACATGCTCTGCTGTTTATACTCCTTTCTTGAGTACCTGCTACTGCTATTATACTACTTTGATTCAGTACGGTTTTATGAGCTTTACACTAACTCAGTATAGCTGTTCTTGCTTGTCCGAAACTGAGAATGACTTCCTATACCTTCTTATTTGCATTTACACAGAAGGCATGCTTTCTTATGGATGCTTACAGAAAGTTATGATTAACTAACTTAAGTGGGATGTTTAGAGTGCATTCGTTAAAGACAGTTGAACATGTATGCAGACATAATCAAAATTAAAATGGATTTAATTGTCCTTAAAACTATTTTCCAGCCATGTAAATTTGGATTTTACTAGTAATCTTATCTCATTACATGTAGTCACATTCAAAGTTCTGTATCTTTTCTTCTACTGACCAAAGTCAGTATCTTTTCTTCTATTACATATTAGCTTTTTTTTAAATTAATGCTCCCTGCCCCAAATATTATTATTTATGTATCACTCTGAATATGCTAAACTCTCAACAGACAAGAAGAAATTGTATAATACAATGGCAAAGGAAGTGTCACAGGAACCACTGGAAGACCATTGAGGTAACATAAGAATAAGAAAACTCTTAAATCTTGGGGGAGCTCAGGTGGTAATGGTTCACATGCTGACAAAGCAGGAGACAAATCAAGAAAGATGAAGACAGACAAAAGGCCTTAAAAATAAATATATCAAGCAGATTTAATTTAGAAGATTAAGTTACTTTGAAAATTTTCACCGTTGTCAAGCAGCCAGGAAAAAGTCATTGCTGATTTTGGAAGAGAGTTATCAAAGCCAGATACTGCAGTATATTGGAAAGTAATGAAATTGAGGTAGTGGGAATAAAAAACGCCTTTAATGCAGTAGGCATAGGGAAGGAGTGAGTATATACAGTCTTAAAAGTTGAAGGCAAACAACACAAGTCCTAAAACATCATAGGGAATAAAGAATGTCTGGGTAGGAAGAAAAATGGCCCATTACTGCGATATTGTTCCTGTTCTGTTCAGAAAAATAGGGGGCTTTTTGAGTGGGGAATGAAGGAGAGAACAAGAGGACATTGTTCAGTCTGCCACCACATAGGTCTTGCCATAAACCGGGATTTTCACGTGTTGACACTAGAATGATTTGGCTTCTAAAAATATACACATATTCATATATATGTACGTATGCATCTGGAAATTACTTTGATGAAAATTACACAGTTGAGTTTTGGGCCACTACTGCAACTTTTCTTTCATATAGCACCTATTAGGAACAAGCTTAACGTCTTGAAAGGAAATAAAATTGCCATTAAATTCAGTGTAAATTTGAAAGCACCTTTCGCTTTCAAAGGGGTTAACTTTACTGATAGCATTCTATACGCCTTCAACCCAATGGGTTTAGACTTACGATCTGTAAAATAAAGTCATAGAGAGTTCAATTAAAGCCTCTTGCCTAATTTTTAACATATTTTATCATATCAGCAATATATAAGAAAATACAGTTCCCAAAGCTTGGTGGTTACATTTCTGGTTTCCTCTACTGATTCAAAGAAAAATGCAGACACTACATTTGCTAATCAAGAAAATAATGGTCTACATCTAAGCAGGAACACAGCAGCTATTGTAAAGCACCTCACTTCCTGCAATATGATATTTGCATTAAGGCACCTCCTGCTGCCCTAAACTATTATCAGGCATTACACTAATAGCACTTTGTATGGCCAATCTTGAATTGACTTAATGTAGAAACATCACTTAGAATCCGAAATGGGCGGGGAAATGGTTTTCCTGTTCTTTGAACAGATATTTTAAAAATATCTTTCTGGAACTAATGAAGAGAGGGTGATATAAAGAGAGAGCACCCCCACCTCTCCTCTTAGGGACCGCACCCGATGCCTGGGGCATGAACATAACAGATTTAATGCTTTGTAACTTCTCCGTGCTTCTAGACACTGCCGAGTGAGTTCTGGCAAACACCAGGATAACATGTTATGCCTCCCTTGCTTTCTGTCTGCCCCTCCATTTCCCTGTCTTCATGCAGGTGGGTCCATGTGAATGCACCTCCATCACAGCGGTGGGAGTACACTGCTGGGGTCATTGATGCTCCCATACCTACCAGAACTTTTCTGCAAAAATCACAGTGCTAACAGTTGGGCAGCTTTCTACAGTACTTTAATTTCTTGGATTCAGGATACTAAATAAATTATAACAGTACTGTCACTGTCAAAGGTGTAGTTGGTGCTTTATGGTGAATCGTCACTATTATTTTTCAAGATGAGCCAAGCCAGGCGAAAGTATAAATTACAAAGGGAGTGGAGGATTTAAAAGCAAGGTGAGTAATAAATGGCTATTATATTTGCCTGAGTACAATACAGAATTTATAATCAGAACAATTAGCTCTGTCTACTCCACTAAAACGTTGCTTCCCTCTTTTTGCTGGCCTTCTCTATTTCACTGTTGCCAGGCTCACAAGTAATGAAGTAATGTGTCGTTTTGGCCCCCATGATAAAAACTCTTAGGAGGGGGAAGAAAAGGGTTAGTCCCACACAGCATCTCCTGCACCAGTACACCAAGACAAGTGGGCTGAACTAAAAGGCAGGACAAAAGCAGTTACATCACAGAAACAGGTATAACATCTACTCTGAGTTCACTCTGTGCTAGAATCCAGCACAGGTAATTTAGGTGGCCTTGCCTTATACCACATCTAGCAAAAATGGAGGAGCATCTCCCAAAATACATCCAGGCACATGAAGGACAAGAAAGTGATCGGGAGTAGTCAGCATGGATTCACCAAGGGGAAGTCACACTTGACCAACCTGATAACCTATGATGAAATGACTGGCTTGCTGGATGAGAAGACAAAGGTGGATATCATCCACCTTGCCTTCAGTAAGGCTTTCAGCACTATCCCTTAAGATCCTCATAGAGAAGCTGATGAAGTATGGGCTGGATGAGCATACAGTGAGGTAGATTGAAAACTGGCTGAATGGCTGGGCCCAGAGGTTGGTGATCAGTGGCACAAAGTGTAGTTGGAGGCCAGTAGCTAGCAGTGTACCCCGAAGGTCAATACTGGGTCCAGTCCTGTTTAACATTTTCATTAATGATCTCGATGATGTGGCAGAGTGTACCCTCAGCAAGTTTGCTGATGACACAAAACTGGAAGGAGTGGCTGATATGCCAGAGGGCTGTGCTGCCATCCAGAGGAGCCTCAACAGACTGGAGAAACGAGCTGACAGGAACCTCACGAATTTCAACAAGAAGTCCAAAGTCCTGCACCTGGGGAGGAACAACCCCAGGCATCTGCGTATGCTGGGGGCTACCCAGCTGGAAAGCAGCCTGGCAGAAAAGGAGCTGGGGGTCCTGTTGGACAACGAATTGAACATGAGCCAGCTATGTGCCCTTGCGGCAAAGAAGGCAAACGGTATCCTGGGCTGCATCAGGAGTGTTGCCAGCAGGTCGAGGGAGGTGATCCTGCCTCTCTGCTCAGCACTGGTGAGGCCACACCTGGAGTACTGTGTCCAGTTCCAGGCTCCTCAGTACAAGAGAGACATAGACATGCTGGACACAGTCCAGGGAAGGGGCACAAGGATGACGAAGGGACTGGAGCATCTGACATATGAGAAGAGGCTGAGAGAGCTGGGACTCTTCAGCCTGGAGAAGAGAAGGCTCAGGGGGATCTTATTTATATATGTAAATACCTGAAGAGAGGGTGCAAAGAGGATGGAGCCAGGCTCTTTCCAGTGGTGCCCAGTGACAAGCTAAGAGGCAACAGGCACAAACTGAAACACAGGAGGCTCTGTGTGAACATTAGAAAACACTTTTTTACTGTGAGGGTGACTGAGCACTGGCATAGGTTGCTCAAGGCAGTTGTGGAGTCTCCATCCCTGGAGATACTGAAAACCTGTCTGGACATGGTCCTGGGCAGCCAGCTCTAGGTGGTCCTGCTTCAGCAGGGGGGTTGGACCAGATGACCTTCAGAGGTCCCTTCCATCCCCCAAATCAGTCTGTGACTCTGTGAAAACAGAATCCAGGTAAATCAAATAATCCACTTACAAGATGTCCAGCCTCGAACTGTAAAACAGATGCAAAAAGTATCCAGTAAAGGTCACTTTGTCAGAAATCTACAGTTCCCCAAATCTGACCTCATGTATCCAACGTCAACCAACTGCTAACAGAAAAATATTATTCCTTCAAAAGTATAACTTTATAATGAGATAGTTACAAGAAGCAGGGTAGGAAAGTTTCATGAATTTGTTCTGAAGAATTAGAAATTTATATTAAATCAGCATTTAAATATAGCAAAAACAATAAACCATTCTTGTAAATGTGATCTGGAAACTGCTATATATAGTTCAAGGCCTGCACATTTCTTTAAAGTCCTTACATAAAGATTTGTTAAGCACATTACTTTGCACTGCTGTGCCCTTAGCTCCAGCTTCACCAGCTCATTACACGTCCATCAGATGGGATGGCTTCTGTGCTTAAAGGAAAACATTTAGTTATATATTTAATGGCATTAGGTGGAAAGTTATACAAAATAAAACAGCAAGTGACTATTTTTTTCATCTGTAATAACAGATGCCTGTTTAAACATGATCCAGCTGCTTGAAGCCAGGGATCCTTGTTCACATGAAGCAGGAAATTTATTGGAAGTTTACACCAATGGCTTTGTTTATAAAATTATTTGGTATACAGGAACTGCACTGAGGGATACTTTTTAAGGTTTCTCCAGGTATTTTAACCACTTTTAAAGCAAGAAGAGAAAGAAACGTCAGAGAATAGGGACGTGTAAAAATGCAGAAAGAACGAAATCTGGCAATCCTCAGTGCTTGTTCTCCAAACACCCCAACTGCTTCACTGGTGCTATACCGTGAGTTCAGACAAGGAAATAAAAGATATTTTTAATGCATTTACTTCTATGCAAACCTTCTTATTGTGTTTCACAAATTAAAGAAACTCTTAGAAAACTAAAGGAAGAAAAAGAGACATTTTCTGTGAGCTATTTTTGAAAAATTTCTGCTTAAGCTCGAAATCTGTGGAAAACAGGCTCCAGGCAAATGTAACTAGAACCAAAATGTACAATAGAGCCCAGAATGGTCCCATTTTTAAGCATCCCCTTGTTTTCCTCTTCTGAAAAGTGTTCAGCTTTCTTGTAATAGCTCAATCCCAAGTGATTTATCTATGGATTTTAGCCTCGCAGCTGAAATGCTTTATTGCTTTTTCATAATGAAACTTAAAGCTTCAACGTCTCCAGACACTCTAGGGGAAGGGAGACAGCACATCAAGTCAGAGATAAGGAGCTTAAAACTCAAAAGTCACACCCAAAGCTACCCAAAGAGCTCTCAGCTTCATCACGTTTTTTTTGTCACTGTCAGAGGGTGGGGGAAAATGAGCAAATGCTAAATGGAGGAAAAAAACCTAAGTGCATCACAAGTGCACACTAATTGCTTTTGTCTAATTTTTTTTTTCCCTCAGCATATTAATTTGCTATGTCAGTTTTTGTTTTGTTTCTAAGCTGCCTGAATGTAGGGGAAAAAAAAAAAAAAAAACTGAGTGGAAAATTGAACACAATGCAATAGAAAGCACTTCCCCTCTCTTTCTGTGGTTTGGGTATTGCTCAGGCTGGGAGCATCAAAAAGCCTTCATCATTTAGAGGCTAATCACATCTGTATGAAAGAGCAGATAGTTCACAACTAGGGAAAAACTAAATCCATCCCAAGAGTTAGCTGCCCGTGCAAAGCTGAGTCACGCTGGTGGGGCCAGCACAGGAACTTGAGCAGTTTCCAGCCATATTCTACCTCACGGAGATAACAAGAGGCCCCGAGATCTTCATGGATGTCACTCCAGGACCTCTGTCAGCCCTGCACTAGACTGCAAACAGGGCACGGGGAATGTCTGGATATGCCATTCCCCCATCTTGAAACAGTGCCACGCACTGACCCTTCTGATAACGCCAAGGGCGAAATTTAAAATGCAACGTTTCTGAGAGTAGGATGCAGCTCACAGAGGAAGGTACTTTAAGTAAAGACATCTGCAAATGTGTCTGAACTCCCACCATCATCAGTATATACTGTTAGCAACGTTAACACTCAGCTGGAATGCAAAGGAAATTTCAAAGTGTACCCAAAGCTGGGAAATTATTGCACGTCTAAGGGATAAATATGATGCAAAGTATGCTGAGAGGAATCCTAAGGATAGCACCACACACAGTACAAAGCAATTCACTGATACTTCTTTTCTTTTCCTTCACACAAATAATTTCACAATACTAACATAAGCTCATTATCCATACCTGGATCACTATTATTATTATTATTATTAAAATTACTATGCAATTGAGTTAAGATACACCTATAGCAGAGGTTCATGCAGACTAAAGAGTGTTCACACAAGACTGTGTTCAGTTAAGTAAATTTAATGTGTAAACTATTTGAAATTTGGTTTATGTAAATTCATCAAGAAACAGAAACATGTTTCCAAACACAAATCCATTCCTTTCGTGTCCCTGTCGTTTATTAAAGGGAGAAGTCAAGCAAGAGTGTCTCCCTTAAAGGGAACATCAGCAGAGACTATATGTAGAAATTTACTCAAAATATATTTTTCACAAAGAAAAAAAATTGCTGATAGCTGTGCTCCAGAGTATTCCTACAGAGCAAACCAGAAAGTTTAATCATTAAACCTAAGAACAAGGCAGTGAAAAAAGTTTGCTTAGCAATAGCTGAAACCAGGGGAAACCACCCCAAGTCTGGAACAAGCCAAAGCTTTGAAGGTGGTTGCTGACCCCATGATCCCAGGAGTCTCCTAACACAGGAGTAGCAAGATGATTTCACCAAACTACAGAAATAAGGAAGACAGTGAAAGAGAAGCAGCAGAAAGCCCAGAAACAGTCAGTGCAACATTTAGGTGAGTGGCCCTCAGAAAAAAACAGACCGAGGTAGAATAGTGTCTGAAAGAGGCTTGAGGCTATAAGTAAAGAAACCATCTCCTGATGTCCACTGAGACTGAACTGCAGTAAATTGGATTTTGTAAACAAGCGGGACAGCATCAGAGAAATACCTCCACTGGCATCCATAAGCTTTTCTGCACTTAAATAAAGCTCAAGACCCTGAACTCTGGGCAAGTCAAGAGTCAGTAATAAAACTTAACTGATGTTAGATTATTTAAATAGGAAAAAAACAGTATTAGGATAATTATTCCCAGCTTTGGGACTCTCTCTGTCTCTGATATTTGAAAATACAGAAGACTGGAGTGCCCAGACCCAAAGATGAAAGGTTTTAAACTCCTTTGGGAAAAGGCTCTTCTCATTTCCTCTTGATGTGGCTTGGGGAAGGTTAAGCAGTTCTCACATTCCCTGAAGTTCTCGTAGTCCCTGAAGAAAAGTCTCAGTAACAACTCTGAAAAAATCTGGGTGGCAAGAAAGGAAGCAAAATATGTCCAAGTCTAAGAAATTAACGCTATCTCTCCAACATACTGCAAAAGTCTGGCAATGCATTCTGTTTTCCAAGCCCATCGTGAATATTAAAAGTTAATTTTCTAAAATCAATTAGAAGCAGCTAATCTCAATGATGAGCAGAGAGCTGACTGATGTCAGAAGCAGCAGGGCTGAAATAAACTGCTAAAAAGCAATACACCTTCAGGCCTGGTTGTAATATTCAACTTGAAATTCTGATGAATGGCAAGAATTGAGTTTCCAGTACAACTGGGCAACCTCCCATTAAAAACAGTGGCTGTACAGGAAGATTCAAAGATGAAAAGAATTGGTTTATGCTTTAAGCTGGTTCCACATAAATTATGTGCCAGTAAACTTTACATCCCCAGCCAAGACGTAGGATATGCTACATTGAGAAATATGGATAGGAAATAGGGTAATCAGCGTTCTGGAAGAAAACAATATAAACTGGAAGAAAACAATATAAATTTTAACCACAGTTGAAGCACAGTTGCTCCAATGGAGTATTTGGCCTCACTAACCTACAAAAAATACCTAACCATCTCAAAATAATAGGTCAAAGGAAAATCAGCAAATATAAATGTTTAGTTTTTCAAAATGTATCCAAATTTACAGAATATCAAGGAAAGCGCAGACAACTGGATAAAGATTTTTTTGTTTAAAAACATATTAAGCAGAACCCTCTGTTCTCAGGTCAAAGTGAACTGATAAGTCTGACCAAAAAAGTGGAAATCAGAGAAAAAAAAACCTTTAACTTTTTGCAACAAAATTACATGCAGGGACTAACTTTAATGAAATGCCATTCATGTTTTGTTTTTTTCTTTATATAATATGAAAAAAATACTTTTAAACAAAATTTAATCCCTTTAATTTGAACTAAATTAAGTACTTCTGCTAAAAAAGTTAAAACATCAGGTTGACCCATAATTATTTTTAGTTCAGTCGTTGAACTGAAAAGACCAATTATTTTTATGTCCCGATCATGCCATGAGATGAAAAGCTAAGGGACATTAAAAAAGTAAGAAGGAATAATAGGGATTTTTAATATGGGACAAGATTAATAGATAACAAGCACCTTATTATTCTCTTACAAAACGTTGTGGTGCAATATATATTGCATATACTACTCAGTATTTAAATAGTCAAATCAAAAGGTAATAAAAAATATAAAATAAAGAACAGACGGTTTATAGGTTTCTGCTGCCTTTGCCTCATAACACTAGGTGAGAACACTTAATTAAAGCCCAGCACATTAAGAGTTCTCCAAGGAAGTATTTTTCCACAGAATAAATAATTAGACTTTATGGTCTATATGGTCTATAGCATCACTAAAACAAAGAAATCAGCAAAAATTTATGGTATTAGACATTTTTGCAAGCATACCCAGAATCCTAGTAATCAGTGTTATTGGCTGGAATAGAAAGTCTCATTTCCAGCCAATTTCTAATTACTAAGAATTGCAGTAGGCTTTCCAGGACAGCAGATCTGCCTAATGCAGCTTCCTCCCTCTCAAGATGACCACTTTCAGAAGATGCATATTCAACAAAAAGTATTTGATTCAGCACCTGATTTAGAAAGCTGAAAGCAGGGGTCTACATTTTAGGTGCCCTGGATGACAAAGCTCCTATCATAGCTAAGGAAGAGTTAGTTAATCATCAGTGGAGTCTATACTGAATTGAGCAATTACCAGGAATCTGCTTTAAAGAGCTATTAATCTTATCCTAGATACCTAAATTTAGGGGGTCTATAAACCCATCATTGAGTCCTACCCTGAAGTTAGGGCAAGCTGAATCGCCATCCTGAGTATCATCTAGTATGTTAATTCTCATGTTCCTGGAGGGCACCTTCCAGAATGACAGTGAAATTATTTCCTCTGTTACTCTCAGACGCAATTAGATAACAAAATTAATCTAGCCAGGGTTTTCACTTTTCTGAATATACGTATAGTCATGAGTGTCCATGGCTTTGTGTAATTCTTAGATGCGCTAGAAGTTGGCCTAGCCCAAATCAAATGTCTAAAGCCAGCTATATGAAGTAATGCCTCAAAGCCAGTATTTCTACCCTAAAATTATTATTTTCCATCACATTTATCACAAAAAAACATAACTGAATTAAATGTTTCAAACAGCAGTTTGCATGGATTAAATATAGGTGCTGCCACACAACGCCTGTGCATTTTACATGAGACTCTAGGACAGATTTATAATAACCCAGGGCATTTTGTACATCCATGTGGCTCAACTACTGAAAGGCAGCACAGTTAACATCTACAGATTTTCCTCCTCATCAATGTGCATCAGTTCTTCATCATCAAGAGCAAGGCAGAGGTAGAAACCTAAGCCAAAAGCTAACCTGTCAAAATCTCCTTTTAAATCACAAATCATAATCACCTTTGTTGCCCTGAGGAACTTCATTAATTGAATATGCCTGTTCAAGAATCATTTTAGTATTTAAAAACCCCATTCCTTATACCTATTAGAACAAAAGCATGCCACCAATGTTCCACATGCCCGTGTTCGCATGCTGGAGAGCACTATTCAGCCTCATTCAGTCTCAAGTCTTGTTTTGAGAACAATAAAGAGATTTTTCTAAATGCACTTGAGATATCAACAAGCCATCTTCCATCCCTGCAAACTAAAACGCATAAGGAATTATAGCTCTCAGCAGAATTGGTCACTGCCCCATCTGCTTGCATGCAATAAGGATGGGAGACTGATTCATCCCCGAAGTCTCCCCAAAGAGGTAACACGCTGTGCAACTACACTCCCTAGGTTGTGCTGAGACAACATAAACCACCCTCTGGGGCAGAAGCAAAGCGCCGTGGAAAAAAAGTTCAGCAGAGTACCCAACACGCTTACAAGGACTCAGCGCCCACCCACGCCACTGAACTGCAGGCATGGGGTGAGCAAAAGCCCCCGTGGGAGCCTGATGCGGCTGATGGAGAGGGTGATACACATCTCTGATGGGCTGAATTGGCTTCTTGAACCTCTTCTCTCTCTTCCCACAGACTTAGGAGACTGGTACCTAAAAAGCAAGTAGGAAGAATCTGGCCTCAAGGGTCTCATGTAAAGACTCTGAAGTCAAGGGACACCTTTTCCTCTATTTAGCAGTCTCTAGACAAGGATGCTCAGAACTACAAAATGCTTATAATCTATCACAAGGCACCCTGGTGCAAGCTTGTGCACTAGGAACTATTTGCTAGAAATGAGTTGGTTGTTCATTGAAAAGTAATATCATCAGCAATAAAGAAAAAACTGAAACAGATGAGCTGGTTGGAGTTTAGCAGCTTCTCATTTTAATTAGCAGATATTTATTTATCTCAACTTTCCCCTTAACCTCAATTTGTTTGTAGTAAGAAAGGAAAAGTAATTCTGGTGAATAAACACTGATATTTAGTTACATAAAATATTCTGCAAGCATGCGCATTACAAATAAACTCAACCTTAAATCTGTGTGTTATGACTAATTTTAGGACTTGAATTTTATCCAAAAAAAGAGCATGGAAAATCTTGACACACACACCTCTGTCTCCAAACAGACAAACTAGAAAGGGCAAAAGAAGGCAAACCAGTAGCTTCTACAAGCTGGGGGTGGGAGATTGAGGGGAGGGGGGTGATTTAAGTGAAATGAAAAAGAATGTATAAAAAAAAAAAAAATTTAATTTTACTGTAAATTTTTAGAGGTGTGTTTTCCTGGAAAAATGGTCATTTCGTGTATATTCCATCTACATAACTTTGTGTTAAAAATATTCTCTATTGGGACAAAGAAACAAGAGGAGTACATTAACTAGAGAAAGCTAAAGTTAAGGATTTAATTTTTGCTTTTTTAACAAAGAGAGTGCTAGCAGAGCACTTGGAACATAAAGAAAACAATAAGTAATTTTAAGAAAGGCTGGATTACCTTTTTTAAGACGGAAGGAAAAAAAAGGCAAAAAGAAATGTTTCTTTTTATTTATAAGGAGTGTTGCTGGAAAGCTAACCACCCATCCCCCTGCCCTGACTCCAAACCAGTGCAGGCAAGGCCAGAGATGTCTTACTTCACTGAGCTGTGTTGCTGGGAGACTGGGTTAGGCAAACACAAAGAAAGAAGCCAAAAGATTAAGTGAGATGACGACTATTACCATATTTCACAGTCAAATCAGATGACACTTCAATCCAGGAGAGCTATAAATCCAAATAATTTTTCAAAATGAATTTGAAGACTCCTTAGAGAAAACACTGTTTGCCCTAAATTACCCAGGACATGAAAATAAATAGTGTCTCCAAAGCTGTTAAAGCTGTAGCCCCTGAGATTTCTTTTCTCACTACCATCTTCCCCAGAAGTCTTGATACTAGATACAAAATATGCCTTTGGTGAAGAATGAGATAGGCCTAAAGGATTATGAAGGATACCAAAACACCAAACATTCAATGGAAAAAAAAATAAGGAAAGGAAAAAAAACCCAAAACCAAAACATGCCACTTTTCTTCCCCCCACAAAATTGCACCAAGATTATAGAATCACAGACTATCTCAAGGTGGAAGGGACCCATATGGATCATCAATTCCAACTCCCTGCTCCTCGCAAGACTACCTAAAACTAAACCATATGACTAAGAGCGTCGCCCAGATGCTCCTTGAACTCTGACAGGCTTGGTGCCGTGACCACTTCCCTGGGGAGCCTGTTCCAGTGACCGATCACCCTCTCAGTGAAGAATTTTTTCCTAACTTCCAACCTGAACTTCCCTGGCGCAGCTTCATTCCATTCCCTTGTGTCCTATCGCTGGTCACCAGCGAGAGGAGATCAGCACCTCCCCCTCCGCTGTCGCCCTGGAGGAAGTTGTAGACTGCGATGAGGTCACCCCTCAGCCTTCTCTTCTCCAAGCTGAACAAGCCAAGTGACCTCAGCTGCTCCTTAAGCAGGTCTTGCCCTCGAGACCTTTCACCATCTTGGTCGCCCTCCTCTGGACACTCTGTAATAGTTTGATGTCCCTCTTATATTGAGGTGCCCAAAACTGCACACAGTACTTGAGGTGGGGCCGCACCAGTGCAGTGTAAAGTGGGACAATCACCTCCCTCAACTGGCTAGCTATGCTGTGCTTGATGCACCCCAGGACAGGTTGGCCCTTTTGGCTGCCAGGGCAAACTGCTGACTCATATTCAACTTGCCATCAACCCAAACCCCCAGATCTCTTTCTGCGCGGCTGCTCTCCAGCCTCTCATCCCCCAGTTTGTACGTATAACCAGGATTACCCCGTCCCAGGTGGAGAATCGGGCACTTGCTCTTGTTAAATTTCACACGATTGGTGATTGCCCAGCTCTCTGGTCTATCCAGATCTCTAGATGAATGTCTTATTTCATGATTCAGTGATCAGCAGTAACATTATAGCCAGTTTTCTTAATTTTCTTTTTCCCATAATGGAGGCTACAGTGAAGGAAGTTTGGGTCTTTAGTGGATGCTGAGCCTTATATCCCATCTTGACCAATAAGTGACAGTCATGACTGCTGGGATCCTCAACTCATCATCTTTGTATGCATCATTATTCCTCAGCTATCCTGATGCCTGCATGACAGCTTTACTTCTGGCCAGGAGCAAGGCAGAAGCAGAGCTTCTAAGCAACAGAAAGAACCTTTTCAAAAGGCAAGCTGGTACCTCACACAGCCACACCCTCATCTGAGACCTTCCGTCAAAGTAGTCTTTTCAATTGCATTCTTAGTCAGTAAAGAAACTTAGATTGACATAACACACTGGACTGCCCAGGCCAACGCGAACACGTCTCTGAAGTGCTCTGACTACTTCAGTAGCTGCCTGGGAGGTACCACAGCAAGGAAGACCTGATGAAGCTTTTGGGAGGCTTGCGTTGGACTGCCTTGGAGAAGAACAACCAACACTGGTAACATGGACCACCTGTGAAATCAAAGTCCTCAGGAAAATGGAAAATCAACATTTTAATAGAGAATAATGGGATTTGCAGGTTAAGAAAAATGATGCCACTGCAGTCAGTGGGAGAAGTCAAGACCTTCAGAAGGACAACTTTACCCACAATCTTCCTCACAACTAGTTCTTGTTCAAAAAATTTACTTTTCCAGAGGTTAAGAATCAGCAGAGGAACTGTGTCAGACGTTATCACTTAGTTCCAACAAAGAAGATGAACAATAAATGGCAAGACTTGTGTGTAAAACACACTCGTGAACTTACAGAAACAGGGATTTATGAACACTCTTTGTTTCTTATACCAGTATCAGAATCAAGGTACAACTGGGAAGACAGCTTGTCCACATGACTTGGAAACATATATGGATATGATCAGCAATGAAAAAAATAAAATACACTTCAATATGACAGAAAACCAAAAATGTTATTAGAAGAAATTAAAACAATAACACAATTACATTTGAATCAATTCAGCATGTCACCTCAAAGACAAACTACAGCATAAAAACAAGCTGTACTCATAAGTACTAACGAAGTACTAATACTAAATCTTGCTAAATCTTTAATGCCTTGTATCATCATCTTTTGAAGCAACTGTTATCTAACATTCTAATTTCTGCTAAAAAAATCACAGAAACAAAATTATCAATAGCTGATGTGATATTATTCTGATACATTATACCATTTCCAAACAAAGGACATTTTATTTCCAAATAGAGGAAAATAGGAAGCAATTCAGAGGATTCTTGATTTTCTTAGTAACAGTCTACCCACACCTTTCAGGACCAGTATTATAATGGTTCCATACCGTGAAGCTGTTGTTGACATTTTTTGTGCTCGATTCAGCTACGCTGGCATCTGACAGGTCAACTTCATCAAATATTAGAGACTGTGAATGGAAAAGAACATAAAAACATTAAATATACTCTGAGTCCACTTCCAGGTATGCTTACAGTCTGTGCTTTCATTTCCTTGTGTCCATTCCAATTGGAAAATAAAAACAGAAAAAAAAAGTGGCAAAAAAATAGAAAACACTGATGATGTGATAAAACTTCCTATTTGACCCCTAAACACAGTCCTATTTGCTGTCTATGTGGTACATCTATGTGGTACATGAGAACATAAAAAAATGGCTCCAAAAATATATATTGCTTTAAAATCTCTTTTAAAGAATTTTTTTTTTAAATAGATGCAGTTTTGGGGTGTCTACTGTGTAGCATAAATGTGGTGTCAGAGTAAAGAGATTCACACTTAGTAAAATATAAATTAATCAGTTTTAGGATGGAACTCTAAATTCATGAAAGGGAATCTATGATATGTTATTCATATGAGAAAACAGAGCTCAAGGGCCTGAAGAGATCCTTTCCATTCCTTTGTTTGATGTTCCGGCAAGAGAAATATATGTCTTCTTGTGTGGGGTTTGTGTAGCGGGCAGGGGCTACAGGGGTGGCTCCTGTGAGAAGCTGCTAGAAGCTTCCCCAGCTCCAAGTCAGACCTGCTGCTGGCCAGGGCCGAGCCAGTCAGCAACAGTGGTAGCTCCTCTGTGATAGCATATTTAAGAAGGGGAAAAAGACTGCTGAAAAACCTGCAGCGGAGAGAGGAGTGGGATGTGAGAGAAACAGCCATGCAGACACCGAGGTCAGTGAAGAAGGAGGGGGAGGAGGTGCGCCGGAGCAGAGATTCCCCTGCAGCCCGTGGTGAGACGGCAGGCTGTCCCCCTGCAGCCCATGGAGGTTCACGGTGGAGCAGAGATTCCCCTGCAGCCCGTGGAGGACCCCACGCCAGAGCAGGTGGCTGGGCCCGGAGAAGGCCGTGACTCTGTGGGAGAGCCCACGCTGGAGCAGTTCGTGGACGACTGTAGTGCGTGGAAAAGACTCACGTTGGAGAAGCTTGTGGAGGACTGTCTCCCCTGGGAGGGACCCCACGCTGGAGCAGGGGAAGAGTGTGAGGAGTCCTCCCCCTGAGGAGGAAGGAGCAGCAGAGACAATGTTTGATGAACTGACCGCAACCCCCATTCCTGCTCCCCTGCTCCACTAGCGGGGGAGGAGGTAGAGGAATCAGGAGGAAAGCTGACCCCGGGAAGAAGGGAGGGGTGGGGGGAAGGTGTGTTTTTACGATATGGTTCTATTTCTCATTATCCTACTCTGGTTTGATTGGTAACAAATTAAATTGATTTCTCCCCCCCCCCGCCCCCAAGTCAAGTCTGTTCTTTGCCTGTGACCACAATTGGTGAGTGATCCCTCCCTGTCCTGGTCTCGACTCACAAGCCTTTCGTTGTATTTTCTCCTTCCCATCCTGCTGGGGGTAGGAGTGAGCGAGCGGCTGTGTGGTGCTTTGTTGCCAGCTGGGCCTAAACCACAACACTTCTTTAAACACCCCAGCCTCTGGCAAAGGATTAATTAGGTTCTGTTAAACTCATGATGGGTTTTGAAGCATAGAAGGGAAGACCAACAAAAATGCCTCCCCCTTTTTTTAGCTATACCATGTTCTTCCTCTTCCATGCCATGGGAAGGAGAATCGATATTGGGGGAGTTTCAGCATGTCTGGATTCAACGTTACAGAGTATTTGTACAATTGCCTACTCATTATACCTCCCTTTCTCATCTTTATGGCACAGATGACGTTGCCATTCTCAGAGCTCTTATCTGCCATGTTTATTAAGTCTTTATATAAACTGCTTGTGGCAGCACCATGTGCAGAGAAGTGTGACAACAGAGGTATTTCTGTGCTGGGCTCCCTGGAGAGACGATGTTTTCCTTGATTCATCACAGCCACACAACTGTGCACCATGCAATTATAGTCATATAGTCCCAGGAAGAGAGGTCTCCATGCCTTAGTTTTATTGAGAAAACCTGGCTATAGAAGATGACGGAGACCTGAAGCACCTCCCCTACAGCTCCCATGAGTCGCTGCAACCCCACAGGGTAAAGAAAAGTAATGCCGAGCGCTATGGAACAGCACAATCTGAGCCAGCTCAACAAGCCAAAATGCTCTCGGTCCCAGCCCTGAGGGGGAGGGAGGAAATGCCTTTCAGAAAGAAGACGAGTATTCCCACTCTGCCCACCCCCAATTTTCCCACCAAAAATTTCAATTGATGGGAAACAGCTTTTTCCCTTATATATCAGTTTTGGCAGAAAATCTTCCTATCTTGATTTCATGTAACCATTTCCATCTCTTTAACAGCAATATGAGCATCAGACTAGAAGAGTTTTAATGGAATTCAGTTTGAGGGATAACTTCTGAGCATTATCCAATTTTTACTTTTTTTTTTTTAAATGTCAGATTTGACTGCCTGAGAGCCACCCCCCCAAAAAAACCCCACAACTCCTTAAGATGAATTTATTATTTGTCTGAACAGACAAAAAGGTTAAAATAACTCTGATAAACTTCATTGAAAAAAAATCAAAAGAAATCACTAGTCTTCCTTAGTTAGTTAATTTAACACACTACATCTTATAAACAGCAGTTTTTTAATAAAAGAATCACTAACAAATCATTAAGTTATTATTATTATTATTACACTTATAAGTCTAAACAAAATTGAAGTTACAAGTGTATGGCATTAGACACTAATACCACAGAATTACCTTTGAATCCTTAGCATAGTAAAGGGTACGACCTCGAAGTTTGAAATAACGCTTTTTCCACCTCTGAAAAGAACTGGTTTGCTTCAGTAGTAATCCTTCTTTTATACTTGTCTGAAAAATATTAAAATACAGAAGACAAGGTAAATACATATCTAAATAGCTACGCATGTAGATGAAAGTTACACTTTTTAAAATTTATGTTACACCTCATATAACTGTGAATTTAAATTTGTATCTATTCATATTAAACTGAGACTAATTCGCTGGACAACCAGACTTTGCATTGCTATTTTTTAAACAATGACAATGTTGGCAAAATGCTAATTTTACAGATAAACTGAAAAGGCAGTCAAGAGGCATGTAATTATTGTGAAGATGAACACAAAATAATTCAATTGTCTGGATAGCTGCAAACCCACAAATACTAAAATGAGCAACAACTGATGGTGGCACAATTCAGGAAAAAAAATGCTAAAAACCATCTACACAAGGTCATTTCCAGTTCCAAATTTGATTATGTTGAGGCAAAAAACAATTCCCATATAGGCACTAATTCAACAAGGTACTTAAATGTGTGTCTGATTCAAGCACATGAATTATGCCTTTAAAATAGAGGGAATGACCCAGTATGATGCAAGTCACGCATGACTTCAAGTGCGTTGCTGAACTGAAGCCTTCAGCATGAAATCAGCTTACCATTAGGAATAATTATTATATTGAAAGTGTGAGAACAGTAACAGCTAGGGATATTTTTACCAGGCAAATATTTTTAGTCAAAAAATGATTCGCCGACCCAAACCTTTCCACTGCAGACTGAGCCCTGCCTACATAAAGCCCGTTTTTTGAAATGAGTAAGACACAAATTAGTATATTTTAAACGTGTATGCTGCTTTCACCAGCGTGTGTGGGATTCATCCAACCAATTACAGAAATTCTCCACTTAATCAGATGAAATGACACAACACAGCATACTAATTGCATGAGTCTCGAAATTAATTTTCTTTAGCTTTGAAGCACACAAAGGGTATGAGAAAAAGCAAGTACATTTGGATATTATTTTCCAAAATGGTCTCTAATATTTCCAGAATAATTCCAATTTGTAGTGTAATAATGTGATGTGAATCTTATAATACTATTTCTAGACAATGTGATATAAACACCATTTGAGTTACTCTAGACCTTTTAGAGACTTAACCAAGACCTGACCTAAAGTTCATAAACATCTTCTTCTGTTATCAGATGTCAAATTCTCCTGAACTTCAATGCAAGTAATAAAAATACAGAAAAAGCAGAAAGCACTTCAATGTTCCTACCATTTCCTTGAAATGAGAAACATCGCTGTTACGTACACACATAGCACTCTTCATTTAGATACTCCTAACGTCACAAACTAAGAATATGGCCCAACAACCACAAAGCAATTGAATTAATGCTCTCGAAAAAGCAGCCCTCTCAGATGAAACTTTGCAGCTTGGATTTATCTCGCTTTACTTCACATGCCAGCAACCTGGACCAACGCATTCGGTCAGCCCTCCTGCTCTAACTAGGGGGTAGCAATTCCCAGCTGAAAGGGTCTGCTCACCACAGACCATTTTAAGATTGCTTGCAATTTTCTGACCAGACCTTAAAATAAGCTAGTTTTACACGATATAAAGAGATTTGATCAGTTAGCAAATACAAGCACTTATTCAAAGCTGTTTGTTGTAGCCGTGCAGCACTTCTGTTTCATATCGCGCTCTGAGATTTCGGAAGCTCATCATGTGGGACGGGAGTAGATGACTTGTGTGTTTATCAAGGGCCGAAAGATGTAAGACCAGAGAAATTCAGTTCCAAGGAAACAGTACTCCACATACATGGCAGGCACTGCCTTACTGGAAGAATTTCCAAAATGGAAGGAAATCCACGTTCCCTAAAACACGCTATGTGTACTAGAAGACACAGAACATACATTATACTGAATATTTTCAGGAATTTTAAAATCTGTTCAAAGAACATAAATCTCCCTGAACCTTGGGCTATTACTCACTAAAGAATTAATTAACTCTTTCATGTCATTTTTATGCCTACATAAGCCATTTCCCCCTATTTCTACTCACCCCTTAAAACACCAGTATCCCTAAAATCAAACCAATAAATTGAAAATTACATCTATTTTGCAAATCAGCCATTTAAAATTAACTCCCTGAAGTTGGCAGTAAATAACCATGCAGGCTCTAAAGAATGTATTCTTGTATCAAAATGTTAAAAAAATACTAGACTGGTAAACATTTACCCAAGGAACATAAGCACTTCGTGAAGTATACATTTTACCACCAATAGATATACTAGGCTGAGCATCTTAAATAGACAATTCCATGGCTGCAGGCATCAAAACTGAGCATAGCACTTTGGCCCGATAACCTTAATTAACTTCAATTAGCCTTTACAATGTGCAAAAAACTTCCAGCTGCCAACTGAGTCATTATGTAATCTGCTAATAATGCTTTCCTGCATCTACACACAAGTCACAGTACGTACAGTAATTTGAGATTGGAAGGGACCTCTCAGGTTGTTGAATTTGGGTCCACATTATCGCCTACAACCAGGTCACGTAAAGTTTTTCAAAAGCATTGATCAGGCTATAGCTACACCTTAAGAAAGCGATCGGTACCTTTTCCTCTCCCAATGGCAATTAAGACAGTGCTCCAAGATCTCGCTGTTCTGAGAAACCTTCTTCTAATTAATCTCAGCTGGATATTAAATCTGAAGCATAAGCAATATTCACTGCCAGTTATATTAACTACTTTCTTACTGTAATTTAGGAGAAACAAGAAGTGCACATCCCACAATCCCATGCTACTTCTCACTTTTACAGAATCACCTCTCATCTGCTTGCCAAAACCTCTGACTTCCCCATACAGTATCTTGTATTCCTCCAGAAGTATGGGACTATAATTAGAATAGAATAGAATAGAATAGAATAGAATAGAATAGAATAGAATAGAATCACTATTATAGAATCACTAACAATCTTTACTGCTTTAGCCATTAACAATTAGGAAAATGATTCACAATATTACAGTCACAACATCACAGTGCTCCACAGTGGTATATTTTCCTGAAGAAATCTAATTGCAAAAATCATAGCCACATTTCATAAAATTAAGAAGGTGTACACATGTGTTCAATTATCCAAGGATGTTGAACGCAACTCCACATCGACATAATCTAAATGACAAAAATAAATGGGATTTGTGGGTATTTTAATCACTAAAAATGAGAGGCATCTTCTTTTATATCAGCAGATTTTTAAATATTCAGTATATAGCACTTGAAAATTCAAAACTAACAGTTTTAATTTCAAAGACAACCAACCACATTGCCTTACTTCTAATTCACTCAGTTTCTAAAGTCTCACATTTGCACAAAAGTCAAATTTTTTACTTCTGCTGCTGCTAGAAAGACCCAAAGAAAGGAGAAAATATTCTGAATGTAGAAAAGAAAACAGTAAACAGACTATGGATGCATTATTGGCAACTGCAAACTAAAACACTGAACGACTAAAGATAAAACTTTCCCCTCTGCTCCTTTTCAGGTATATAAGTGGACATGCTGCTCAAAAAGTGTCAGGAGAGTGAAGAAAAGAACATCAGGAAATTTCTGAAAGTGAGGAGAATGAAAATGAGAACGGGAAAGGCCATAAAACAGGGCAGGTCAAATTTAAACAGGAAATTAAGAGGGTGAAGAAGAATTTTAAGATCACCTTGCAACAGATGCTCACGCTGAGACTAAAATGTTCCTTAAATACTTTGAAAGATGAAAGACAGCTAGAGGGTTGGCAGGATCATTTTTCAACAGAGGCATGAAAAGGGTACTCAAGGATGAGAAGATCACAGCAAAGCAGCTCATCAAATTCTTGGCATTTGTGTTTACCAATGAAGATGATGAGACGGTATCTCACACAACGTGGTCTTCGTACCATCAGAACAGCTACATCAACATGAAGCACATATACAGGAAGTATTAGACCAGCCAAATCGCTAAGTCATGTGGACCAGATGGCATTGACCTGAGAGCCTTGAAGGTCCTGAAAGGACCGCTGATACTAACTTCCAATCCTGGTAAGACAGTAGAGGCCATACAAAAGAATAATATTGCTGAGCCCATACACATCCGATGGGAAAACGTCAACAGAGCTTTTTGTAAAGGAAAATACTGCCTGGCTACCTGCAGGGAGTTCAGGGGGTGGAGAGCAAAGCATGTGGATAAATGAAGATCCAGTGGACTCAGATTTTCAGAAAGCCTTTGACAAGGCTTCCCACCAAAGACTACTGAGGAAATTAAGTTAGAATGGAATTGGAAAAAGGGGCTTTTTGTGCTCTGAAAGTTGCTTGAGGAATAGGAAGCACAAGTAGGGCTTAACAGTCACTCTCTCTTATGGATTCCCAAGGAATCAGGTTTATTCAAATTCAGTGACCCAAAGAAAGATCACACCATGAAACCTTCAGATTTGCAGAAGATACTAAGCTCTTTCGAGTAGTCAATTCCATGCCAATGGTGAGGAACTCAAAGGATGTTATAAAACTAAGCAAGAGGGCAAAGAGGCAGAAGACGAGCTTCAGCCCAGGTCAATGTAAGATGCTCTGCTTCAAGATAAAAATCTAAACCTCACTAACATTCTCACATCAACTTTGAGTGGAGAAGAGATCTTGGAGTCACAGTTCACAGCTCTCTGTGCTCAACCACAGCCAGAAAAGCCATAAAACTTTGGCTGTCACCAAAAAAAGTAACAAAAGCAAGACAGAGGATGTCATTTGGCTGCTATATAAAACTCTGGTGTACCAGACAGTTCTGGTCTCCCCAACTCAAGAAACAGGGTTAAGAGAAGGTACAGAGAAGGGCAACTCAAATGATTCAGAGGACGGAGCAGCTGTCTTACAAAGAGAGACTAAAAAAGCTGGAACTCTTCAGTTCGAAGAGCAGAAGATCGAGGGGGGGGTTAACTCGATTAAAGCAGAGCATGGTGAATGCAGAACTATTGCTCACCAAATCCCACAATATTATAACAAAGAGGAATGTGATGAAACTATATTGAGATCAGCTTAATAAAGATAAAAAGCAGCACATCTTTACACAGCTGGTAGTGATTTTATGAAGGTTGCTGTCACAAGAGATTGTAGAGGCAGACAGCATCAGCAAGTACAAAAAAAGGATTAGACAAATTGAACACCACCACCTCTGTATGTGGTCCCTTTAATCCGCCATAGGGAAGCACCAGGGGAATGGACTGCAGCCAAACTCATGTGCTGCTCCTGAACAGCCTTTCCTATTCCACTGTTGAAGACGGATTATTGTCTGACCCAGCAAAAAATTTCGCAGATTGGATTTTTCCCACTATGTTGACAATATCTCTTTTGCTTTAAAGTCTGATGTTTGTGTTTGTAAGTGGACCTAGGCCCTCATTTACCAAAATAATTAATATTTGTATTGTTGACAAACCAGGCCATTAAAGGAAAAAAAAAAAAAAAAGAGACGATAGTATTTGATACTGTTTAATGCCCTCCTGTGACACTTCCTATTCATATGACTTTGCAAAGCTGAGTATTGAAATAAAACCGACCCTCTTCTTTTTAGTATTGTGGAGAGTTTGGTACATTTTCACCGTCTGCACAGGTATGGCTTTAGGCAGACAGAGTCTTCATTACGTTACAAGGTAAAGTCTCACAGCTCATATTAACTCAGAGCCCCTTAAAATATTCCATGTGTTCAGTAGATCGAAAATTACCTTTATTATTAAAAAATGTGACAATCAAACTCTTGATTTTGATTAAAATTATGACCCGGGAATTCCAAGTTTGTGATTTTCTTGACAATCTCTATACAGCAGCTTCCATTACTGTCACTTATGCTGACAGATTTTTCATTAGTTATGTCAAAATAAAAATAGATCTTTATCTACCGAGAATAAAAACTTAATCAGCTGCTCAGTGCAAGGTTACATTTTTATTGAAGATTCCTGATTATAGTGAAGGGAGCTTGACATCTGAAAATTAAAACCAAACCAAGAACTATGTTATACCTATGAATTTATACAGCTAAAAATGGTCAAAATAAAATTGAAAATCAGTATGATCATGTTGACTATACAACATTGCTTCAACTTCAAGAAAATCTTAGTAAAAAGAAGTACCATCAAGAACTGATCACTCAGTGGATCATGTGGAGCTATATTGTGGGGTACCTAAAGCACCATGCTTGCCTCAGCTGAGATGCCCCAGACTGCTACTACTAACACATCCTCCGGGTTCCATTAGTGACAGAGAAATCACAAAAAGTGGCAAGTTGCATATACTCAGTCTGTCATTGTTGATGACAGTTATCCCTGTCCCATTAAAGAAAAAAACAGGCTAGCTAGCTTTGAGAAAACAGCTTTCCAAAATCTCAGAATGAAAGCCAGCCACCCTCCCCCCGACTCCCCTCCACAACACTAACCTGTGATTAAGCATCATCATTTTTGTGTAATAATAAAACAGTTACGTTCTTCCAAAGTTATTCTTATATTCCATATTTTTGAGGTCCTTCATGTGGACGGACTCTAGCCTAAGTGAAACTATAATACAAATAAATAAATGCAATTATACAGCTTATGCAGTGCACTTTTTCCTCAGCCTTGTTCTCCCTTCATGTTCCCTTCCAGCCTATGCTGCGGAAACAGATTTGGCATTAGTGTTGTTAAAATAAAAAAAAAAAAGCTTTCAGCTTCCTCTACTTGGAATATATGGTAGTGTAGTAAAACATGAAGTAAATATGAAAGTGCAGAGAAATTGCCATAATAAAAATATCTTGGTAGCAAGGTGAAGTTTAATTAGCAGATTGATTTAAAAATAGAGGTTATAGCACATATCAAAAATGAATAGGATATTGCCATATTAGGATGAAACTTTACACTTGGAATTAAAAAACAAACAAAAAAACTATTTTAGATATGAACTTGATACTAGATTGAGAATCAGAGAAGAAACTTTATCTGCAGTTCAAGTATTTAAACTCCTAACTTCCACCCACGTACAACATGTTGATCTCACTCTGTGTTCTCATTAATCAGGGCATGAAACAGCTGTAATACACTGAAAAAGGATAAAACACTTCATAGGACTGTGACTTAGTGCCAAAGATTTAAGGGTCTTGGGGTCATTACACAACTCAGCTAACTTAGTCTTAGAGCAGTATTTTACAGCTACCGTTTGGAGCTTTAGTAGCTGTTCCTTTTAAATTACACATGCTCTGAGCAGAGAGATTTAAAACAACTAAGTCTAACTGGTTTTGAGACAGAAGAATATAAATGATACATATCTCAGGAAGGAAAAAAATTGAAAAAATAAAACCCATAATAAACAGTCAAAGCACACAGCTGGCAAGATTTTTTTCTTTGCCAGAGTTATTTAGGTCTTGGTCTCAACTAAACAGGAGGAGCACTCAACACACTTGCCAGTCTGTAAAGTGTATGCAGTATAGGTCCAAAATAAACCACTTCGCCACCTCACACAGCAAAATGAAAAAAAAAAAAAAAAAATTCCATTACATTTCCACAGAAAAGAGCAAACTCTTCCTCCAGTTCTATCCAGTGTTAATATGCAAATAACAGTTGATCAATTACTCGAGGAAATTACAAAAGCATCATACAACAAAAATATATTAAACACTGCTGCAAACTTTTAAGCAATCCTTTCTTTAAAACAAATCGTAAGTTAAGCTTGTCATAACAAACCTTCTGAGTTTTACTTCTTGCAGTTTTAATTTTTGCCCCTCCGAGAATGTTTAAACAAATTCCAGTGATGCTGTCAGGCTTCCTAGGAGCTATGCTGGGTAGAAAGGAGCCTACACAGAGCCACTTAGAGCTTGTGACTCTCCAGGGAAAGCTGGGGAACAACTCATTTCCTTCTTGCAGGCTTTTTCCACACCTCTATCTGACTTTCACCGATCAAGTTAGGAAAGAAAAAAAGCTTTTAGCAACAGAATTCACATAAGGCCAGGAAGAGTTGTAGAATAGAATAGAATAGTTCAGTTGGAAGGGACCTATAACCATCATCTAGTCCAACACATACACATTGTAAACACAGAATTTCAGGAAATCTCAGTATCATGCAAATGTGTTTAAAAAGAGTAAGTTCTTAGAATATTTATATTTATTCACTTCTTTGAAGAGATGAAAAATGTAAAAATACCATCCCATCCATTCACTCCTTAACGTTTTCTAAATTACCAGTCATTGTTAGAAAGTGATCGGTCATTGCAGTTGGTATCTTACTCAATACTCAAGTCTATAGAGACAAGTAGACACCAATTTCACAGATGCTGTAGCCCTGTGATCTGCAGATTCCTGATATGTTTAGAATTACAAACAGAGAACTTTATTAACTGAATACCCAAGCATTCCCGAATTTTTATAGTGTTTCCAATTGCTGCAGATAGAGAGATTACATGCTTTACTTTAATTCAGTGGCTGCACTCCATTGCAAGTTTATATTGGCCCCAATTTTGTTTTACTGGATGGCACATAAAATCCTGGATGCACATTAATCATGTTTTGAATTACATTTTCCAGTATTTTTCCACTAACAGTCTTAGCTTAATACTCTACTTCTAGAATAGTTAAATCAGTAAAACCTTTAATTCCATAATAACTTAAAAGCAAGGATCCCTTGCTTACCTATACAACTTTTCAGGCATGGGGAGACAAATAATAACATATTTCCCACTATTGACAAATTCGTCTTTAAGTGAGAAGGCTGGGAATCTAATTTGAGTGACAACGGTAAAATTATACTAGTGAAATATGCAACAAGGAAAAAAAAGCAATGTACAGCAACAGGCACCTAGAAGAGCTAATGTATTACAGATAGTGAAAAATCCTTTTGATTATCATCAAAATCATTTAAAGAAAGCAGAAATACAGGATAGATACGCCACAGACTGGAAATCTATTCCCAGTTTGACCACAGATCTTATGTGTGACCTGGGGCAAATCAGTTACTGTGTGTTCTTTGGTCTCCATGCTGCAAAAAATACCTTCTTTATTCTCCTCCACAAGAGTCTGGTTGTGATTTCTTACTACTTTATTGAGCGTCTCACTAGAAGTGGCATTTCATTTTAATCAAATTTGTTCATGAATGACTTCTTGAATGATGAGGACTTCAGAAGTAATAAAAGTGGAACTAAAAAAATTCACAATCCCTATCTTTTATGATCAGAATGATAGAAAAAAAATGTTGAAAAGCACAGAACTGTAAACAAAGCTGCAGGATAAAAAGCTGCATTTTGAGACAAGGAATAACACAGAACTTTTTTAATACTTGTACACCATAACTCATACTGGTACTGTAGATTCAGGTTAATTGTATATTCACAATTAAGGAGCATAGTTGTTGCAGAATCACAGAACAGTTGAGGTTGGAAGGGACCTTTGGAGATCCATCTAGTCCAGCCCCCCTCACAAAGCAGAGTCACCTACAGCAGTTTGCCCAAGACTATGTCCAGTCAAGTTTTGAGTATTTCCAAGGACGGAGACTCCACAACCTCCCTGGGCAACCTGTTCCAGTGTCTGATCACCCTCAAAATGTCGGGGGGGGGGGTGGGGGTGGGGGTGGGGGGTGTGCAAAAAAAAGTTTTCTCTTGTGTTTAACTGGTATTTTCTGTATTTCAATTTGTGCCCATTGCCTCTTGTCCTGTCACTGGGCACCACTGAGTCTAGCTCTGTTTTCCTTATGCTCCACAGATATTTGTACATATTCATAAGATCCGCCGAGCCTTCTCTTCTCCAGACTAAACAGTCCCAGCTCTCTCCGCCTCTTCTCATATCAAAGATGCTCCAGTCTCTTAATCACCTTCGCGGCCCTTTGCTGGACTCTCTCTAGTATGTCCATGCCTCTGCTCTACTGAGCAGCCCTGAATTGGACACAGAACTCCAGATGTGGCCTCATCAATGCTGAGAAGAAGGTCACCTCCCTTGACCTGCTGGCAATACTCCACCTAACGCAGCCCAGCATACTGTTGGCCTTCATTGCCCCATGGTCCTTCTCTGCCAAGCTGCTTTCCAACCAGTCAGCCCCCAGCCTCTCTGCCAAGCTGCTTTCCAACCAGTCAGCCCCTAGCCTGTACCAGTGCATGGGGTTCTTCCTCCCCAGGTGCAGGACACAGCAATTGCCTTTGCTGAACTTCATGAGATTTCTGTTGGCCCATTTCTCCAGCCTGTCCCTCTGAATGGCAGCACAGCCATCTGGTGTATCAGCCACTCCTCCACATTTTGTATTGTCTGTACACTTTCTGCGGGTATACTCTATATTATCGTCCTGGCCATTAATGAAGATGTTACACAGCACTGTCCCCAGTACTGGTGTCCCCTGGGGTACACCAGTAGTGACTGACTTCTAACTGGACTTTGTGCCACTGATCACAACACTTTGAGCCTGGCAGCTCAGCCAGTTTTCAGTCCACCTCATCAGCCATTTATCCAGTTGGTACTTCATCAGTTTGTCTATGAGAGTGTTTCGGGAGACAGTGTCAAAGGTCTTACTAAATTCAAGATAACATCATCCACTGCTCTCTCCTCATCCACTGAGTTAGTCACTTGGCTGCAGAATGCTATCAATCAGGCCGATGGCTTCCTCTTCATAAAACCATGCTGGCTCCTCCCAATCACTGGCTTGTCTTCCATGTGTTTGGAAATGGTTTCCAGGATTATTTGCTCCATCACCTTCCAAGGGATTGAGGTGAGGCTGACTGGTCTGTACTTCCCCAGATCCTCCTTCTTGCTCTTCTTGAATATGAGAGCGACATTTGCTTTCTTCCGGTCCTCAAGAACCTCCTCCAGTTGCTACGACCTTTGAAAGGTAATGGAGAATGGCCTTGCAATGCCACCAAGCAGTTCCCTCAGCACTTGGAGGTGTAGCCCATCAGCTCCAGTGGACTTGTGTACATGCAGTTTAAGTGTTCCCAAACTTGATCCTCCTCCACCTAAGGTAAGTCTTCCTTGCTCCTGACTTTCCCACTGGTCTCGGGGACCTGGGATTGCAGAAGGCTGGTCTTACCAGTAAAGACCAAGGTGAAGAAGGCATTGAGTATCTTGGCCTTCTCCATGTCCTTTATCACCAGGTCCCCTGCCTCATTCAGCAGCAAGCACAAGTTTGCCCTAGTCTTCCTTTTTCTGCTGATGTACCTGTAGAAGACCTTCTTGTTGGCCTTCACATCCCTTGCTAGATTCAACTCCAGGTGGGCTTTGGCTTTCCTAACCCCATCCCCACATGATTGTTTCTCTAAATTCCTTCTGGGTCACCTGCTGCTGCTTCCACCTTTTGTACGCTTCCTTTCTATGTCTGAGTTTTTTCAGAAGCGCCTTGTTCACCCATGCAGTAGACTGCTCTTAAGGTTGTAGGACTATCACAAACAGCCAAATTCTGACTCTCTGTCTTTCACTCTACCTTCTGTTAGTTCTAAAAGTGAAATTTCTTGTAGCAAAACCACACCTTTTTTCTAAGTTTGCTTTTCCTTTAATTCGTTACAAATATTATTGAGATACCCCTTGCATAATTTTTCCCAATCAGGATTTTCTTATGTGAAAATCTAGCAATTCTAGACAATGTCTGGAGCCCAAACTGGCACCAAGAATCCCAGTTCCGGTTACTGTACTTTAATTAATTTGGAGTTATTAAATTTAGTAGGGAAATATTTTATAGCTTGGTGTATTTTGGAGGAAAATAAAAAATCTGTTTGTGATACAGTACTGAATAAGTGCCAAACAGATCTGAAGTTTACTTTCCAGTGCACCAGCAGTCCTCTGTAACCTCCGGTAGGTGGCTTATTCATTGCACCTCAATTCTGAACAGGCAGAAAAGGAATAATACTTCCTTACCTCAAAGAGACATTATGCTGATACATTCACTTGTTTGTGCAGCTACATATAAACATTACATGTGTACCTACTGAACCACTATAAATTTAGGAAATGGATTATTACCACAAGAGTGCTGACGAATTCCCCAAAACAGCAAGGCACTTCTAGTAAAGGACAGGGTCTCAGCTGTTTCTAGCGATTCTGATGGTAAAATCCTATTTTCCTTCCCAGTCTTTAGCAGCAACCCCGGTGGAAGCAGAAATCTCATATTACAATGAGAGGAGGAAATTCTCTCTTTTGAGACGACCAGACTAGAGAGCAGAAGAATAACATACATCGGACCCTCCCTTCCCCTCTGTTTACTGACGGGAAATAAGAGCCTGTAATTACTTTTGAATTCACATTCCCTTTGTGACCAGGCTCATTCATGTACATGCTATTTTCTCTCATTCAGAAAACACAGTAAAGCTGCTTCTTCCAAAACACGTCTCTGACCGGAACAGGGCAGATCAGTAATTCTCAGAGTTTTATACAGTGTGGCTCATGCTATTTTCTATCCATCAAGGAACCTCTTCTCCAGCTCTATGTAGGCTCCGGTTCTTACTCCGTGTCCAAACCCTTGAGCTGTGGAACACAACGCAATGCCTCACTTCAGTCCATGGGAAATCAGGGAGTGGATCCTCTTGAAACATATTTCTGGGCATGTGAAGGAGAAGGAGGTAACTGGACACAGTTAGCATGAACTTACCAAAGGTAACTCATGCCTGAAAGCTGGGGAATGTTTTCTAAGACCCCTGCATCAGACAATAGCATAGCATCTCCCATTCCACTTGCTGTTCAACAGCTCTTAGGCTAAAATAAAACAAATGTAGTAGTCACTCATTTTTCTTCTTTTGGTGAGTTAAGCAGTTACGTATGGACTTTGCATTTTCAGCTTTAAACAGCTTGATGGTAACTTTTTCCATTTAAACAATTTAAATTGCTATTAACAAAACAGCCCTAGTATAAAACCAAGTAAAACTAGAAACATGGAAATAAATGTGCTAGAATAAAACTTGACTATAGTTGTCGTTGGGTTTTTTTTTATTGAGGAAAGTACTTTCCATAGAAATAAATTCTCAGTTTTATAAAACCTGTCACTTTACATATCCATTGTGTAAGATGATTTGGCACCTTGAAGGTAAGAGCATTTATGTGTTTTACAGTGTGCTTGCTTTCAGATTGTGATGCAAAAGCTACTTTCCAGGGGAGCTAAAAAAGGCAAATTCTATTTCAGCTTCAATAAAACCTCAAAAATATTCTGAAATCTTTGTTTAACAATGTATCCTCCATACCCACTAACAAAATCAGAGACTCATAAAGGACCTAGAAGAGGCATAAAAAGATCTTTTAGTCCACACTCTCCTCCAAGGTAATACAAACTGTATACAGATTTGCAGAAACAGGTTATCTATCATCTTATTCAGGTGTCCCATTTTTTCACTGGAATTTTTTTTCTGGCCCATTTGTTGGCAAAAAGGCCACTATCATCCAACATCTGCATCAGAAGACAGAAACACATGAGCAGTAGAGGCGCTGCATCTCATAAGCCTGCATTCCTTGCTTCTGTAGAGTTAATCCTCACATGTCCAGCTCCCAATCACAGAATCCCTAGACAGAATGATGGGGGGTCTAAAATCTGGCTTTTCACATGACCTGACTGTTATTATAAAAATACACCATCCTTCTTTCCTTTCTATTTAAATGAGGTCTGCATCTGCCTTTGTCAGTCATCCTTAGACTATTCCCATAAGACATTTGCCTAAGATGTTCTTAAAGCCCCCAGTTACAGAGATCCTCTACCACTAAAATGTTTTCCCTTGTGTAAACCTCCCTTCTTGCACTTTAAACCCATAAAGTGCTGTTGTAGGACAATGATACAGATGTAAAACGTCAATAAATGAACTCAAAACTCAAAGGCCGTTCCTAATTCACAGTATTTTGTAAGGATTAAAACAGGGAGAACAGCAATCACTTGATAGGACGATTGTTATTGCTCTTCACCTGGCATGCCCCAACTTTCTTTTGTTCAAATCACACTAACTTTTCATCAGGAGAAAATATTATGAACACGCAGTTATTAAATGAGTCATAAGGTTGTTCTGCTTTTTGACCAAACTAATAAATTTACATCTAGAAGTATTTTTAAACAGAACAAAGATAGAGAATTGCAAATATTTTTCCACAGAGGATATAGGTTATAAAAGTCTTATATCCTGCTATGTACTAAGATTAGGCTTAGCATACAGCCCTTGAGGTAGATGTGATTATGCTGTGTGAAACCTCTCAATGAAGTACCATCTTCAAGAGCATTTATGAGCAAGAAGCTCTACTCTCCTCCGGGATGCGGATCAAGTGTCCTATTTATTTCACTGGCCTTTCACATAAAAGTGGAAAGCATGGAAAATATTTTTTAAAAATAGACGTGGTTAATCAGATTTCCTCTTTATGTTTCCTGATCATGTTTCTTTGGTATCTACTCTCTTCTGTTTAAAAGACTTTTATCCTCATAATTGCTTACTTGTGTTTAATACAGGTACCATAAACTTTTGAGATTCACCCAATTTCTAAGCATTAAGTACTTAAGGAACATCTGCAGTTGCTATCTTTTCCCTGTGATAAGAGCTGGAGGACTTTGCCAGATAAACCTTAGAAAATCTTGCCCATGCTGTCTCCTATGCTGTGACAGTCACAGAACAGAAGATGCAGCCGCTGTGCAACGTTTCAGGTTAAGCAGCCAACAATAGTAAGTCTGAGTTGAGACAACACCATTAGGAGCTTCAATGACTGAGGCACAAGCACGCATGTTTCAGGACCAGTAATTTGGAGCAGAAAGGCAGGGCAGATGCTCCTTAGCACTAAACCCACCAAAACTTCTGAGCCAGAGCATCCCATTTTCTTTGCACACCTGTGCTGGAGACTGAGTTACATTAGAACTTTCTCCACGCCCAGAGGAAGTCACAGAAAACAAGCTCAAAATCATTAAAAATATATTATTCAGATCTAAGCTGTATGATGAAAATTTTAAATCTACAGGATGATCTTCAGTCTTCTTTCAAACTAGCTAGGCTTCAAAGAAAAGGCTAGGTAATTATAGTCTTATGCTATCTTAATTCCAAGAAAAATAATTCTAGCTATTTGTTATAATGCTTTTCTTGTTAAAAAATGGAAGGCCTTTTAGATGTCATATTTTAAGAAAAAATGATTAGTCCAAAATCTCATTTGTGCAAAGATACTGTGAGTTTATTAATTAGTTCCAGACAGTAGTTAGAGGTGTTGATCACAAGGACCTGGATGAGAGAAAGGTGACAACAAAGTCAAAGCACCCACATCAAGAGTCATTTCTGAGTCACTTGAACTTCTTCCAACCAGATTCCTGATATGGTCTTATACTAGCAAGAAGTCTGGGAATAAATGTTATTAATGCTCCTCTTTTTTTTTCTTCCCCCTTTTTTTTTTACAGCAAAGAGATACTTCTCAAACAGTTAAACCATCTGTACACTTCATATCTTGCTATGCTAGCCCCGCTGATTCATCTGGGGAAACAGAAGAAAAACTACACTTGCCTATTTATATGTATGATACGCTGGCTTTATTTATCTGGGCTGAAACTACCATCACTAGCAATTCTAGAGACACAGCAGTTAACACCGCAAAAAATTTGATGTTTCCTACAATCTAAGACAAGTTTCAAATCAGCAGTGCTGATTTTAAAGCCGTTCCATTGATTTATCCCATCAGCTGCAGAGACTGCAAGTGTTTTCTTTTAACACCACAGCTACTAGCTGATTTTCAGGTTGCCAAATGAAAGGTGATCAATCAGTGAAACTGGTTAACAGCAGCCAGAGATTTCAAGAGGGCATTTGATCAAGCTTCATTGAGCAGCAGCCTCTAAGGGTGCTCATTTGCTCTACAGTTACCCAAACTGGTAGAAGATTCTTCATCTAATGTAGCTGCTGCTTTCAAACTACCATTCAAGATGTTGAATAGGTTTTCCATATGAGCATACAGCAAAAACATAAGGTATTTTAATTACAAAAGAGAAAATACTTCTCACCAGACTTTTCTCTCTAAACTACAAATCAGAACTGCTAAACCCTCAGAGACTTTCACTTGCACTTCAAAATGCAGCTCCATACCCTCAGAAGGGGCAGAATATATCAAGGTCTAGGCGTATATTCCCTTCCATTAACTGGTGTGGTAAATGGCCTGTCAACGCAATACCATGGGCACCATCGCCAATAACAGCCTTAAACCTCTTTGTTCTCTACTGGAAGTCATGGTTTAATTTATATACCTGTTAGTTAATGAAGGTCTTAAACTCACAAGAGAAGCCCATGGGGGAAAACGCACGGACAGGCGCTGACAAGCTAACAGATGATGAGAATGGCAGGAGGCCTTGAGGTAGGTTGGTTATTGAAGGCTAATGGGCTCCTCCATTTTCCTTGTGCCCACCCCATCTATCTGGAACGCAGCACAGAGCCACAGAAGCCCATTTAATTAATGGGTCCTGCTAGGCACCAGGCCTTTTGCTTTTTATCTGCATTAGAAACTGGTTGGGTTATAATTCTGAATGAGAAGGCTGAAGGTTTCTTCATGTGTTTTCAAATAAACCTTAAGGCTGATAGAATGAAAATACTAATTTTCTACATGTAAAAACAAATGACTGTCCAAGTTTGAGACAAAGACCAGGGATGTTGTAATTTTTACATCTCCAATATAGAACATATTATTTTTTTTATTATTTATAATCCTCTATTTATTTTAAGACTCAACCTCAATGGGGTGGGAGATTAGTGAAAAACATAAATAAAAATAAATATTCTGACACATAAAGCACAGTGACTGGAGGGGGGGAAGTGTTTTATTTGCAGGTTAGTGGGTGTTTTTTTAAGAAGTTTTACAGTAGTTTTACTTTCTGCTGCCTTAATCACCAAAGATGAATGCAGAGCCTGCTGTGTCTTGGAGCATCCTTTTGGTGCCATTTATATTTGGACCGAAAGTGGGCTGAATCTGGTCCAGGGCACAAAACAAGAAGTTACCACCACAAAGAGCCTACAGCTTTAAACAATCAAGATACAAAAAGGATGCACTAAGACACCCTGAGGAAGGAATATGTCAATTTTTAACTAAGGAGCAACAAAATTTATATTACTGTTTGAATACCAAAAGGAGATGAAGGCATTTAAATGGAGAGAGAAAAGTAGCGTGATATGTGTGAAATGAGAAAGAGGATCCTTAAAGCAGCACTGGCACAAAAAAAGGACAAGGAAGAAAAAAGACAGGATTATTAAGTCTAGCATCATTGCCAATGATGGGAAAAGCCACACACAAATCAGCAAGGGTCTCTTGCAGTGTGAGCCTACATCCTCTGATTTACAGTAACGATTCACATGTTATGAATAATCAAGAATTATTCATATGAATAATCATATTCATTATGAATAATCAAAAATTGAGAAAAACTACACTTTGGAGCCTCCGCTTAAATTTGTTAACAACATTTGTTATCATTTGATACAAAGTGTCCCTGAAATCATACAATTGAGTTTAGCTGTTTAATTCACCTACCTAGAAACCTTTTCAATGAGCAAATAGGATCAATATTGAAACACAGAGAGAATGTGCACTGACATTGCTATCAAGAGGGGGGACATCTTGCTGGGTAAGCAAGCCCCAGCAGTATTAAACAGGAGAGTGATGTAAAGTACATCTCCTTACCTACTGGAAAGCAAAGTAGAATATTCTTGTTCTAAGGATATCTGGAAACTGGTTCTAACCAGTTGTCTGAGGGTGATCCACAAAAAAGTATAAATACAACCAATTTTAAAATTACACTAACATTTCTCTAGTATGAAAGAGAAATAATCTATGAGCAGAGTCCAACGAGAGTATAACTGGATACGTGAACAGTAAAAACTGGGGAAAAAAAAAGAAAAAGTGGAAACCACTGTTTATTTCAGAACAATATTAATACAGAAAACTTTTATTTGCTGTCTCTTAAGAATGATTCCTGTATTGTTATCTACAAATTAGGATTTGAATAATAAATGATGACCACTGTCCACCTTTGTGTGTTTAGTGAAGAACGAAACAGGTTCTTGAAACCAACAGAAGAAAAAGCCCTCTCCACCACAAACTGCCCTAGCATACCACATGATGCTAAATTTTACATACAAGATGCAACAGGTCTTGATGGTTGGCAAAGACTGTAATTAATCCTAGAAATTACTTGCTATAATTGCGCCAATAGTGAGGATGAAGATAATATGGAAGCTATCTATATGAAGGAACCACATATTACCTTCCATGTGACCCACGTACAGGTGAGAATATACAGTCCCAATAACCAAATGAGTTAGCTTACAATGCAAGACACAAAGACAGCTCCTCTACCAACTTGGTACTAATTGTAAGGAATTCTGATAGAATTTAGACAGAATTTAGAATTTAGATATGACAGTGATAATTTTGACTTTAAAGGTATAACATTAGAATGCACAAAAATAATTTAATCCTTTATAAGTTCTAAATGATATCATTATGAAGCAAAGGTTTCCTGCGATGTTTCAAAAAATACATTGTAATTATTTCTAAAATGTGTTATATATTGTGATGACAAGAAATTATTAGAAAACAATAAAAATTATTTTTTTAATTTAATGTGAGCATTTCACACTCTGCAGAATTAATACCTGCCTATATACTTCCTGAAAAGAGATAATAAACTGGTTTATAATTAGTAATTCTGCTTCCTACAATAAACAGACAAGTCATACAAACAAAGAGTATTTCCACACCTTCCTAGAAGTTATCTGTTGCTTTGAACCAAGCATTTATTTCATTAATGTCTCTTACATATTATTCTGAGTACTCCTCTTCTTCACACTACTCTTTTACATAGCAGGATGTCACGGACACTTCCAATGCATAGACTGTTTCTGGACATAAAAACTACTTTGGAAGTAGATACTGTGCCTAATATTTTAATACAAAATAGCTGATGCCAATGAAATCTCATGTAAATCTTCTTTATATACGTTCCATTTTATGTTTTACAGGTTATTAAAATGATGCTAGATTCTATACCTGAAATTTCCAGGTACTGTTTCTCTCATCAAGCCAAAAAAGCTGTTGGAAAAGCTAGTTCTTATAGCAACTTCCTAAGTAACACTGACTTTGTCACAATATTATATGAAAAGGAAAACACATGCTGATTTTTATAATCTCCCAATACTCTACATCTAATGTCTTGAACAAATGTTAAGATAAAACACAAACACAGTGTCCTTCTAAAAATGGTAATTTCCTTTTAAATGAAAATAATCCACAAAAGCTTTTATTCCTTTTTATAAAAACTGGATTATAGCTAACGACCACGCGGGGGTAGTAGTGTGATGGTAATGCTCAGGTACAGTGTCTTGCACCCAGCAGCACACAGCAACGCAAGCACAGAGGCTGTATGAAATAAGTGCATTACTGCAGCGCGTTTTTGATTCTTTATAGCATACATACTTTAACGATAGGACGTACATACATGTGGCCGATTGCAGTATCAAAATCTGAAATTTGGGAGACTCAGAGAAGAAGTGTTGTAAGTTATCCTTTCATTCTATAAAGGATTTGTTGTGGAAAAACAGAACAGTCACAAATTAACATTTTGTGAGAAAATATATAAAAGAGTTTTGGCAGTCATTTACTGAAAGCTGACATTTTCAGTCCCTAAGTTACAGAAGAGTAACATTTTTGCTAAAGCAAGTTGGTAAGTTATCAGTGGTTAGTCACTTCTGGCCTTAAATATAGATTTGAATTTTCTATACATAAAAGAGGATGCTCGGGCTTTATTCTTATAAAAAGAAAGGTTAATTCCTATTCTCCTTTTAGTGTAAAATAGGGTCAATCTTTTTTTCTCTTAGTTACATCAGCCAGTATCATAAATAACTCACAAGAGTTGGTCTTGTGAAAGTCACTTGCCTTTTTTAAGATAAGTATATAAATATTTATTAGATTTCTACTGCACGCTAACATAACAGAGGAGAAAAAAGGCGAAAGTGGTTACTTGCTATATAAATAGCTGTAAGTACATACAAGATCATACAGTGCAGCTAAGCCTTATAACAAAGCAGTTGTGCCATATGATTTGTTCTTATTCAGCTATGTTGATTCACAGACTATTTATTATTTTCCTCACATATATTCTATTTTTTATATATAATAACATATATTACAAATATGTATTATTTTTACACATATAGGGGTCCCAAATGCATTTGATAGCATTGTTAAACATGGTCAGAGACTGCCAAGAGAATACGGGCAGGAAAAGAAAGAAGTCTTGAAGTTGGCAAGCCAAGCTGAGCTACAGGCCACCGATTTGTTCCCCTCCAACCTTTTTTTCCCCAATGCTTTCGCAAGTAATATGTTGCAAAGTCAGTAAACTCCAGCCTTCCTACAATCTGTGTATAGTCAGCATTTGTACTAAAATCGAAAGAAGTATTGTTAAGGGCTTGCCTAGACTTGATGCAGATTATGGGAGTGTTTGACACTAACGCATCATAGCTGGTCCATAACCCAATGTGCGGTCACTCTTACCCTCAAGCAAAAGCATCACATTCCTGTTTTGCTTAATCCCCAGCTAAAGAACTTCTATGCTGTCAGGATGATTCATTAAATCAACAGCTACGTCTGAAATAATTCTTCAACACAGCAAATTCAGCTCTGACAACTCAAGAAAAACACAGGAAGAAAAAAAAGGTCAAAATGGGGCAAGGCATCTCATGGTAAAAACAGATAAAGTCAGAGTGGACAAGTGAGGGCAGCATCATCTTCAGTGGTTACCGCTAAACATGACAAAATTCAAGAGCATGAAACTTATTTGCCACACCAACTCTCTCTGAAGAAGAGAAGGTTGCTTTTAAACAGGAATTTCAACTGCCTGGTTAAATACGATGTCATCTTGCTTTATCTGAATAATTTTACCATTTTATAATAATATAATATTAATTATTTAATATTAATTAATATAATTATACCACTGTAATACCTAAGGGCTTCATTTGTCAGTTAATACTCTTTTTCCTAAGCCAGATGAGGCTGAGCAGTTTGTGCTGGCACAACTATGTTGGTAACTAAAATGCCTGTTAAACAAACAGGCTTAAAATGACCATAATCAAAGGGGATTAGAAAAACTATTCTTGTTTTTACTTCGTGTGTTTGCTAAATCTTTTACAAAGCAGTTACTTTAATTGTAAAATAGGGTAAAGAGTCAATTCTTCCCCTTTGTAAAGCTCTCCACAGTGCAGCAGAGAAAGACATCGCAAAACAGTAATAAAACAAGAAAATGCAACTTGAAAAAAACATGCAGAGTGTTTTAAGAACATGACAAGTATTGAAAAATAACTTAGAATTATTTAAAGTCCTTCTGCCCTTTCATTTGCAACAGTCAAAGCTTGCAGGCAGTAAAAGAAGGTAAGAGGAATAGTGTATTTTTAGGCTGAGCTGCTGATATGTAGAAAACTTAACTGACTTGCGTAAAGTCAGGGTGAGTCAGCATCAACAGAACAGTGAATCGAAATCCTAATCCCATTCTCAAACTACTGGATTGACTCATTTCCCACATCCAGTTACTCTGCTTGTATTTTAGGCAATACCCCACTCAAACCATGAAGTTGCTTCTGTAAACGTAATTTTTTGTGTTACAGCCCACTCTCATAAATCAATCAAGGAAACATTTCATTACTTTTTAATGAACTTCTGTGATCTCACTTCCCATGTCATATTGTATATTCTTGCTTAATGCTAGATAAATGAGTCAAGTTGGGCATTCCAGATGACTGATATAAAAAAGTTTTAATGCAACTTCTTAGGAATACGTTTCTACAAAGAACCCTGATCACAAAATAAATAAGCTAAAACCTATCTGCTGAAAAGAGGGCAGTGTCTTACTCTGCCTCCAACTGTTATGGACAACGTAGATTAAGAGTCTACGCAAACACCAAGGGCTTCCCTTCTGCCCTTTATCTAAATCTGTAGACCTGCACATTTCAAACTTCACTGAGAGGAGTAAGAGCTGCTTCCCTTGTCAACGTTAAAAGCTTTGAGGGAGTCCAGAAGAGTGTCACAAATGCAGCAAATCCATTCCTGTACAGCAGAAGCCATGTAGGTTTCAGGGCTGGGTGAAGGCAATTCTATTCGGTTGGTAGGTACCCAAGGGATGTGCCCAGCCAGGTTAAGGAAGAACCCAAAACTTGACTCTGAAGGGCACCAGGGAGTCATACAGCCTTTTCTGGCGTTACCTCAAATGCTGGCATTTGCCAGCCACACTCCAATTTCAAAATTCTCTTTCATCTCTTCATTCACAAATGAACCAAAAGGAAAGGACAAAAAACTCGGTTGTTAATATATTAACTGCTGCATATAGGAAATAGTTGCATTTCTTATCGTTCTGTTGCAATTTCCTCATACCTCCCAAGGCTGCGGCAGCATAGACTATCAGTCGCATTATGGGAAGTAGAAAAGATGTGAAATTCTGCCTAGAGATAGTCATCACACAAAGATTTCTTAAGCCGTACATTACATTTCTAGAGCAAAAATCAGATGCATGATACACCTGGTTGTGTTAAGCAGTCTGAAGGCTATGAAATGGTTAGTTCACTGTTTAAAGAACATCCTCACGAATGTGAGGCCCTCTAAAGTACCTGGAAGACTATAATAACATAATTAATATATTGTATTTGTTTATATTTATATAATATATTTTAAAATATTTAAAGCAAACCTAGTATGTGAGAGAATTCAAACATATAAAAACAAACAAAGGTAAAAAACACAGAAATGGGAATAGAGAAGAGCAGACAGTGGTTGTGAGGCCACTGGATGCCCTTCCTACACATCACCTCTTCACTCCTCTAAAGCTACCTCTAAAGCTACGATGTGAAACTTTCTGTTACCAATTGCTCAACAGTTGGAAAATTAGCTACTACCTGGGAGCACATGAGGTGTTATGGGTTACTCCTTGAAAAAGGCTGTGAACTCATGGGTACTATAGCAGAAAACATTCAAAGCCCAGAAGAAAGAAGAGAAACAGAAGAAAAATCTACTGACAGCTTCCACCAAGGTTTTTAAGACGGCAGTCTCAAAACCACTCCATTTTAGTTGCATTAGAAAGTAGTAGAGCTGTAATTACACACGTCTGTACGACAACAGACTTTCACAGATGCTGTGAAAGTCCCGACAGCTATACTAGCAAACTGAATTTTTGCCAGCATATTTAGTGGTCTGAAGAATTATAAGCTGTACTAGGAAAGAATTTTAACAAACTGTACTAGAAAGCTTTTGGTGTTTTTTGATATAGTTTGTTTAGATTCCTGATGAAAAAATAAGAGTAATCACACTCCAACCCCACACTCACAATGACACAAGTTTCTCTTGGGTTTCAGAAATCCCAAACCTCTGTGCAGATGCACAAACACTGGCTGAACAAATTCCGCAAGAGCACTTGTCTAACCCTAACTCTGAAGGAATCAAGTCCAAAAAGCTTTTCCAAACTGTCACATTCGACAAATTAATGTCAAATCTATGTTAAAGAGATTATCAGACTGCATACTCCACTCACTTCATAATTATAAAGCTGGACAGAACGAAGGGTTTCAATTAGTTTGAGCTAGCATCCCAAGTCAAGACCTTTACATTCCATTTCCAGAAGAACAACTCCAATATCAACTGTCCACAGATCTGTAAGAAATGCAATGTATTTAATGCAAGAACATGGAAACAACGAACTCCGTAAAACGCTAGCCCAGACTGCGCTCTTCCATGCTGCCTTCTGACACACAGACAGAAAATACTTCTGAATTAAAGACTACATTATTTAATATAGTGGTAAAAGCACTCCTCTTGCTTAGAAAATATATACCTGTTTTAAAAAATAAAGTGGCTCAGAGCACAAAATACCCTAGACCAGTAAACCGAGTATTGATGTGATTACATTATTCATTGATTGGGCAGGTGCAATTTTGAAACAAGTCTAAAAAAAAATATGTATTTCCAATTATTTATCTTGGAGTAAAGAAATGTTGGGGTTTTTTGTAGAAAACCAAGACTGGGATCAAGCTTTCCAGATTCAAAAACCCTCCCCACCGATTCACTAAGTAACCTTGGAAAGCCTTTAACATCTTCAAGCACCCAAGTTTCCCATGATATGAAGTGCAGACAACACCTCCGCCATCAGAGGAGGCAAGGAAGTCATTATTTAGCCTTTGTACACAGTTTGATCTCCATGCGTTTTACAGTGTGCCAGGTTATTTTCAATGCATCCTGCAATGGATATAAACCAAATTATCATAACTCATAGAGAAAGCACTACTTTTTGATTATTAGAAGACCCAGCTTTACAGTCATGACCTCCAGAAGCAGAAGTATTATCCTTATACCTTCTCCTTCTACATTTTTCTAACACAGAACACTACCATATATTTAAAAAGGAATGCTAAGATCCACAGTTTACCAAAATATGTGCATTATCCGTTGCTGGTTCAAAATGTTTATGATCAAATGTTCTAAAAATGGGACTATTCATACCACAAGACTGGCCTGTTTCACAAAGTCTAATGTAAGATCAGTTTCGTAAGTAGAAAAAAATCTGAAAACATTATGAGAAGTGCGGGGTTTTTTTTTTAACTGAAACATAATAATTTCAGGAAGATGTAGAGGTGTAATACAGTCATCACTGTGTAATTTTAGTATCTCACTTGTGCAAAATCTCCATACTCTGGCACATCTAAAGAAACAGGTTTTTGCACAGTTTTTCTGCTCTTTTTTCTCAGTTACCCCAACAAAGTAGATCCCTGCACTAGGTAAGGCTAGTTAATAAAAGCCTTCAAGCATGTAGCGAACAGGTTTTTTTTCCACTGATGTGTCATGTCTCTAACTGTGGAATATACAAATCAGTGTATTCTATTTACTGCCATCAGAAATTTGCATCTCCATCTACACAACAAAATTAGGGATGCAACAGCTTCTTTGCTAAATCGCCTCCTCCAGCTCTGCTCAATCCAGAACAGAGCTAGATCTACCTTTCGCTGCTGAAAGACTACTCTTAGGTTACCCATTTTCCCTCTCTGCAAGTAAAAGGAATGCTGATTGCAAGGGAAGGGCAGAGGACAACTCCCAAGTACATCCCTTCTTGCAGAGGACTTCATATGAAGTTTGCTGAAAGTATTTTTCAGCAAAGGCAAGAATAAGGAGGAACAACATTTGAAGTAATATCACACTCTCAAATTGCTACGTTACTCATAACAATAATGTGGAACAGCAGGTCCCTAACACTGCTTTTGTGAACTTTATAGAACTAGGTCCCTATGGCACTTCAAGAACCTAAAGACAGATATTATAGGTGGCTATAAATTAAAGTCATATTGCAATGCAAAAGGCACTCAGTAACCACATTCACTGAGTCCTTTCCCGTTGCCTTAGAAAACAGAGAAAAATAGATGCAAGTAGTTCCTCTCCTCATGCAAAAACTAACACAGAACCACTCCCTGCTTTACAAACATTTTTTTTCTGATTAGTTCAGCCAGAGCACACCCAAACTGCAGCCACGCTCTCCCCGGCAGCGTGACCTCTCACAACCTTCCTGGTAGGCTTATGCAACCAGGAAACCAAAAGCAATTCTGTGTAACTTGGCTAATTTCAACCCATCGGGCCATTTTAAATTAAAAACAAATAACTGTCCCCAAATTTAGAATCAGCAGGAAAAAGTGATTTCGAAAATGAGTACAAAAGCACACTGAAAATTCTGAAGGCTCTGACATTTCTTCCTATTTTTCAACCAAATTCACAAAAGTGTTTTACTGCAATTAATTGCTCCTTTCCAGTTGTGAAATACAGACTATTAGAATTCAGTAGCCTGTTAAAAATGGAAAAGTCTGGATGCTAGGTGTGCATTTCTGTCACAATTTCAAATGAAACTTTCACCCCACACTTGCATTAATCAGATGCTTTATGCCAAATTATTACTTCAATAAATCTTCAGAAATTGCATTTCATTGCTTTTACTTCAACTTAACAATATTCTTCATCAGAAGACCATTTAAAAATTAATGTCATAATAGCTTCCTAAGGAAATACAGTCTTTTTGAACATTTACACCCAGACTAAAAGGCTTAAGTAAAATTCTTACATATACATGAGGTGAACATAGAGAATAGTTTCCAATGTCGCTGAACTATGGAAGAAGAAGAAGTTTTCATACGGATACATGAGTGTGAGCTCATGAGCACCAGTGATATATATAATGCTTACAAAAATCTTCTATGCTGCAAGTGTATGTGCATACAGAGAGGCCACATCTCCATCTCCTCCTCCATAGGTGACATTGGGAGACCAGATCTTTTCTGTCACACCGAAAGAATATCTTCTCTTTGTGGCACCTGTCTTCGTCTGGGATCAGCAGGTTCAAACCACCCAACAAAAAAGCATAAGTGGGAATTGGGACAAAAATTGCCATCTGTAGACAACTTCATGGGAATTTTGAGGAACTCCACACCACGTACATGCTACTGCTACAGAAAGCAGGGAAATAATGTTTTTAGAGAAGGGATGAAGGGAAATATCAGAGCTGGAACATTCCTCATTATATCACACACATTGGTCCCTCTTCCAAAAAGGCAGATGAACAGGAGAGGACACCGAGTTTTCTACATAGCCTAAGAGGGGGAGCATGAAAAGAAAAAGAAAGGCCATCATCTAATTGATTCTAGCTAAGTGATCTTGCCACAGCAAGAGATAAGATCTCTGGCAAACAGCTAAATTTTGCTATATTTTGCTAAAAATAGCAGCTCATCTGAAGCACTGGACAGCTGAAAAATGAAAATGTACTGTTTTTTTAAGTGGAGGTGACTCCAGATACAAGAAACTTGGCTTCACCACAGTCTGGTTTACTTTCTGTCTCCATCTGCTGGTACGTCACATTGCCATGTTAGATAATTCGATATTTTAAAACTCCGTTAAAATGTCTTTAAAATGTAATAGGGTGGTGTAGCTTCCATTAGCATCAGCAGAACTACAGCTGAAAGTTTATGGGGAAAAAAAGTCCATTAAAAGTTTCACCTCTACAACTGCATTCAACATCGCTTCAAATAGAACAGTCAACGATGGATGCCTGCAGCTGAAACAAATATACAGTCTCCAAATGGTTCATTTTTATCACATTTAAGTAATGATTTGCCTTGAAAAGAGTAATGAACATGATTTCCTTTGGCCTTAAGAAAAGCTTTCACTTTTGCCATCATTTCTAGTCTACTCTTATTTTCTCACATAGCTAAAAATGATTTAAAGAAAATCCTCAAGTTTATACACCGAATTATCAAATAATAACAAAACTGAAACTTATACACACACACAAAGTAATTGTTTGAAGAGTGACTATAAAGCACCGCTGCTCACCGCTTTACTGTTACTTTAGTACTCAAAGACAAATAGAAATCCCTGGCTAGTCCCCAAATTGCTCTGTACTCCCACTCAAGCTTTGCAAGATAAAACCTATGTCATAAACCTGTTCATAAGCAAGTTCCTGATGATGTTAAACTGACCTTAGATTCATTGCATCTGAATTTATCAAGCACCTATTTTTGTCATGACCACATTTATAATAATCATACCAGGTTATGAGAGGACAATACAGCAGGGAAAAAAGGAAAAAGAAATCAATACACTCAATAGATACACATTAATATATCCAAGGTAGCCACTGGAAGAGATGCCAGCTTGCCATAAGCTTTCAGTTGAAGCTGCAACTCCGAAGTTACTAAAAATAATGTTTTCCTTTGGAAAAATTGATTTTCATTTACAAGCCAGTCATTGTAGTTTTGCATCAATCCAATTACTTCACTTCAAATTACGGAAAGACAATATAGAACGATAATTATTTGGAAATAGATAGGAAGCTAAGCAATTTGTGTTTAATATAGTGAAATAATTGCAAATTAAAAATATAATTTATCAAAATTTGCTGTATCTATATTCAGCTTCTTGTCAGGGTGTAAGGTTTGGTTCAATACTCTAAATATTAAAACAGAACTGCAGAGAGGAAAGGGTTTTTAAAAGGCTCCATCCTTTAAATAAAAGAAGAAAAAAATCTGGTTAAGATAATTATGCACATTAATTTCTAACCGCAGAGTGACAAAAAAAATAACAAATATTGACTCTGTGATCCTGACAGACAAGTAGAGCATCCATTTTTATATTTTAAAATAAAATATTCCATTTTAGTTTCTCTCCAACTACCTGACAAATGGCTGGTGAAGCCTTTGGAAAGGCTGAAGACAGTTGAACATATTCTTCTCAAAGCACAGCCCAGGGCCAGAGAGGGAAGGATGTGAAAAACCTGTTTCTTCTGTCACTTAGTGGCATTTTTCAAGAAACTTAGGCAGGAGGCAGTTTTATTTTAAGATCTGGATCAATTGCTCAGTTGGTGAGCTAAGATTTACCAAACCATAAGCCTGCTCCTCAGCCAGCACGCGATTTGGCTGCCCACTTTGCCATCCAGACCCAGGTCACTCAAGCAGTGATGCACCCTTCTTTGATCATGACAAAGTATTTACGTTCAGAGAGAAAAATATTTCTTAGTTGCCCCCACCCCCTCCCCAACACCTCTGCAAGGGCGTACACCAAGGCAGGGATGCTGTTGGTGGCCACCTCTGACTAACATCCCAGTTTCTGACCCAAGTCTCGGAGGAAAAAAGGCTCCTGAAGACTAAATACCCTCCTTGTAAAACAGCGGTTGGAACCGAAAGCCAGGCAAACCCACTTCTTCCATCAAGCAGAACCCATTTTACTGACATTTTGCAATGGAAATGTCCTATTTCCATCCCACGTACACAGGAAAAACACCTGTAAGGAAACCTTGGCTGTATCACATCGATACAGCTTTCGGGAGTCAAATCAGACAAGCAGTCGGCACCCCTCCACCTTCTCACATGGCGATGGGAAACTCTAAAACTGCCTGTTGCTACCTGTGTCTAAATTCAGAGGGCTTTGCTTAGCATTAGCTGTCTGCTGTAGAAAAGTTAACACAAAAAGAAGTATAATTTTATCAATTCCTGCTCAACTAAAATGCATACCCTTTGGTAGCTCTACATTAAAAAACGTGTTACACCAAAACACCCGTAGAAGCTATGCAGGGCCAGGTTCTTCAAGCTTCACTTTCCCTTTTGCAGAAATACCTGAGAACGTATCACATCCACATTTTTTCATTTATGTTTGCAATATTACAGATACAAAGAAAAATAGCAGGCTTACTTTTGTGTTCAAGCATCAGATTTTTGGTGGCTTGGGGGAAAAATGCAAAAATTTCCAAGTAATTTCTAAAGAGATTCTCACAAGTAATAACCTTGGCAAATAAAGCCTTATTCCCGAGTATGCATAATAACTTGGTAAAATTAATTACTTTCCTTTTTAACCCGTTAATCATCTGGTTTTCATTCTGGAGGAAGCCCAGAGTTTCATCTTCCTTTGTACTGCAACATTAAACCAAGAAAATTGCCAGTGGCAAAATAAACATCATAATGCTTCATGTAAGGTTTCCAAGATTCTGGTGGGAGCTCTGTACAAAAGTATTTCTGTACTCCAGGTTACGACATTCTGTTATTTAAATATTAATAAAACAGTGATGTAAACCACATTAGAAAAGAAAACAAATCTTTTCAATTAAGTTTATTTTTAGAACAAGTCCTAGGATTCCGAATACAGCAGCGTTTTCTGAACACAGTGTTTTTCCCTTAAGATTTCTCACTGGCAAGATTCCATAATCTACTCGGTTTGGTGGTGGGAGGTGAACTTTTGTAGAGAGAACAGAGGCAGTTTAAAGGGCACCTCAGAACATTTCTAAATGGACAGTCACCACACTCAATAGCTGCTACAAATGTTTAACGCAATAAAAATTGCAATTAGAAGTAAAATTTAGAATTTTTCATGGCATGAAACACCGAGTTATGTGGAGTTTTTTCAAGAGCATTTAGTAAACTAAACTCTGAGGAATACAACAAAGAATATTAGCTCGCAGCACCAGAGAAATGGGGATAAGCAGTGCTATAACAAACCTAATTTATTCACCACACTGATGCAATCTGGCCTCGACCAGATTGTATTGTCACATCTCTACATGGAAAAAAAAACCAAAAACCCAACATTTCAAAAGCTGTTATTTTTAGGGGAAAAAATATTTCTTTAACATTTCTGGATAATAGCCAGCAGCACAGGGCTATGTCAAGATGATGGAATAACCCAACCTTACATCTCTAAGCATCACAGTCACAGGAAACAGAGGCCAAGGCTAAAATGTGACCCATTGTGGGAGGATTTAGTTAATCTCAGGCTTTAAGTGGAGCAATTTCTTACTCAAAAAAAAAAAAATTAAAAAAAAGACATCGATAGTTAAGTACACAGGTCATACTATATTTGTTTAGCATCCATGAAATATCCACTCGCACTCTTCGTGCCACACTTCCACGAGGGGGACGATGTGCATCTCTCACGCGTACACTCCCTCAACAGATCAGTCAGAAGTGAGACGTAGCTTTGAACTTTCTTACTCAAGAAGAGCAAACACCACCAAGAAAACACCGCTCCATCTATGACCGATTGGCAAAGGCTCTACTGTAGATTTCTTAGAAATGAGATTTTTTCATTCCTGTGAAAACACCTGCTGCTGATAGACAGCTGGCATTTTAACAGAAGTATTAGTAATGCTTAAAGCTTAATACCAAGCTTTTCAACAGAGGACCTGAAAGTGTTTGCTTAGACACATTTACAAATTCTTTCAGCACAGGATATGTGCAAGAATGCCACTGCACAGTTAGGAGAAACAGCAGAGTTCGTGCCTAGCGTAGGGTTAAAAGGGAAGGCTGGCAGGCAGGAACAGAAGGCAGCTGCCAAAACCTCCACTTCTCCACTTTACGAAAACCATTCCTCCTCTGCAGCCGTGCGGCTCCCAGCGCCCCGTTAACCAAAGGTGCACGCGCGGGCAAGCACGAACAGAACGTGGCTCCATAAAGGGAATCATAAATACTGCGCTCCCAAAGAATGTGCAGCATGTATAAATACTCCAAAATAAAAACAATCTGTCAGTGGCAATATAGAGAGGTTTCCTAGCGGGCAAAATTCTGATACTGTTAAGGGTCAAGCAGGCAAAATGCCAAAGGTAAAGTCAAAAAAGGCAAAATTAAAAAAAAATCTCCCCCGAAGTCCCTAAGCACCTCTTAAGTCTATGTAAAGCTTGTGATTCACATAATCACGCTTCTGATTACGCTGATGTGCCAAGGTTTCCTTTCTCAAGTGATAAACTGGACAAGTTATTGGTCCCAGTTATTCTGCACTGGGAAATCCAAGCATGAAAAACAGGTACATCAGGACCTACTGGAAGAATTCAGTGTTTAATATGGACCTTTTCTTTTTGTGGGTGTACCAACAAAAGGGGGGGTGAAAAAGCAGTTGAATTTTTGATACACAAATTGTTTCAATAAAGAAATATACAGAAAACCCTCATATTTAACAAAACAGAGCTTAATATTGAGGTACACCACTGAGGACACTTCTTCCAGTAATTCCAGTTGTCCCATACAGACATATCTGGAAACATCACATCAGTAAACAGCCACAGTATTCAACAAGAATCACAATCCCATTTAGTAAAGATCAAAGATAGGGATAAATGTCAAAAATAATCATAACAAAAGCTAGCTTTTCTTCATAGGAACTATATAGCTGTAGCAGTATACAGGCTACATACCTTACATGCATATATCTCTCTAAGTGGAAGGAAAATAGCAACAGACATGATACTGGACTTCATCATAGGTCTGGAAGATAAGTGAACAACTAACAAACATGGGGACATACAAGAAAGAAGGAGAACTAATACCCTCTCAAAAAAATGCTCAAAGGCAAGAGCAAAGTTCATATAATCATACTGCAACCAGGCCAAGCCTGGAACACGCTTTAAGACAAATCTCATGTACATATATGTGAGTACATGTACATACATATTCACATAAATATGAAAAACTTGAGTAAAAATGCTGACTCTCAGCCATGAACATAACTTCAAGACATCCTTGTAATAATCTTCCACATAGTAATACCACAGAAAACATAACCTAGAGGACCTGAATCTTATACAAGACTTCAACCTACAGGTGAGTAATAGCCTGAACAGCTATGTTATAAAAAAGAAAAAGGGGTGAGAAAAAAGAAATAGTACAGAAGGATGCAAGTCCACTGTACAGGTCTGCACTGCCGCCCATCCCAATGATGCCTGATTGCTCATCACAGCACAAGAGCAATTAAAGGGGACAAGCAAAATGAGCAGTTTCAGGACAAACTAGAGAACCATTCCGGAAGGCAAAGAGGTTATGTTCCAAAAGTTTTGTTTTAAGTTCTTTCTAGAATAGCAGGAGCACAAGAGGTAAAGGAATAGACTTTTACAGCCATTGAAAGTGTACCTGTTACCTTAACATATCTATAAACAGCACAACCGATGCAGTTACTGTTTTGCACTTTTAAAAGTACCAGTGCCTGCTTGCAGTTCATTCCATCAGTCAGCACTGAAGACAAATAAGAGGCACATCCTCACAGATTTTAAATCCTCTTACCCTAAGTACCATACATTTCTAAAATCTATGTTCATCAAAACACATTGTCCAACACAAGCTTTAAAAGCGCCTTCCTTCTGCTCTCCTCACCTCCACCAAGCATGGAGAGGGACATACAGAAGCAAACCTTTCTCAACAGAAACTGTGCTTTTAGGTGAAAAGTACCCAGAAAGTGAAAGCTCTTCTCCCAAGAAAACCAAAACCAAACCCAGAGCATGATCCTAATAGGTGACAAATACCCTCCATAGACATTTAAGCTGATGGAGTAAGAAGCTAATTTCTCTGGTTTGGGACAAAACAATTTCTATGAAGTATTTAAGCTCCAAAACATGACTGCAAAAAAACCATCACCTGGTTCTTCAGGCTCCTCAGTTTCCAATTCGTAAAGTACTGTATAGGGGGCTAAAGCTCTGTTTCTACAAGTGTCCAGACTGGGCCCCACTTTGGCAGCAGCGAGCGGTCCAGATGCTCCCTCACATTGAAACATGCTTGGGATTCTCATAATATTCCAGAATTGTCTGATCTGGCAAGTGTTGTCAACATAAATGGGTGCAAAACCTACACGATATCACCAGGAAAGAGGTTTTCACAAAAGAGCCATCACAATAATTTCTACTGAGGAACATACAAAGGGGTTGATAGTCCAGTAGGTCACAGTCTGAAGTGATGGTCCATGATGGAAGAAACCTATGATTGTACTCCATTCTTCAGCTGGAGGGGACCCAAACCCATATGTCCCTTTTGAAGACAATAACTTCACTAGAAGCTGTTTAGCCGTGAAGCAATTGCCCTCAGCAAAGCTGAAGGTGCACCACTTGGCAAAAAATACTTAGCAACGTTCAAAGGGCTTCCGAAAAATCAGCGTGACTCCACGCGCCAACAGATACTTCCCCAGAAAGCATCAGACCTACGTTCTGACCTCTGCTCCGTCAACCATTTATGCAGTGTATATTATACAGTCACTGGATAAACATAGCTATGTATTTTTTTGCATTGGATGCATCACTTTGTGGATTTAATACTATGATTTTCAGGCCATAACATCATAATTATGTCTTTTGCCACTTAACTCTTGAGGGAAGTGAGCTCGATGTCTAAAACATAACCAGAGCAAACTTTTAAACCAAAATCTGCATCTCTGAAGTTATAAGAAAGCCAGTAATTTCTACTGGCTTTGTCCTTATTTTCCTTCTCTTTCTGCATAAATATGACCTCGGACTGTATTTCCTATCCAGAATTGGTGGGGCAGTGCTGTAGTACCTCCAGAAATGCTACTCAACCTCTATTGAATCCACAAACTTTGACTGAGTCTACAAAAAAAAAAAAGCACAGTTTTACTTCCAGAATGAAATAATAAAAATCTAGTTTTATAGATGTATTTGGACCACAAAATCTTGTAAATTAGCATCTCAGTTTTACATCTGTACCTTGAGTCCCCTGTCATTATTGTTCTTACGCTGTCAACAAGCCAATTACCTTAAAATAACCATCAGTACCCAAAAATAACTATTTTTGAATGTGCAATGCTATATTTGACACTCATTTGTCAATTAATATTCTGGTTTTAGCACGTCAGTTTACAACTTTTCAAGTCTATTTTAATCTCTACAAGTACTTTGGTTGCTGAAATTTTGATTTATGTAAAATGAACTATCACAGAAGAAAACAACCCCCTTCTACCGGGTTAACACTCTAATGTCTAGGCTGCAGATAATCCCAAATAGATGCTTTCATGAGTTACTGAGTCATTTAGTGCCACAGCAAGTGAGAGGATTACATTTGTTTAAGACACAACAAAAGCACATGATATCCTGTGCTATACATCCGGATACTACTGTCATGAACAGGGAAGCAATTCTGAGTACGGCTGCCAAATCACTTTTTTTTCCAGCATGAGCTCCCAACAGGGAACACAGCTTCTTCCTTCTCTGCATTGATACAGCGGTCCCAAAGGCAGACGCAGCAACCTGTCATGCCCGGATCTGATTCAAGGTCCCCTCCAAGGCAACAGCAAAAATTCCTTTGTTTTCGATGACAGGAGGATTAGGTTCCCAAAGAACTCACAGTTCAGCTTCCCTTGTAAGTACCTTTTCACCCCAGGACCTACACGGCCTTTCACAGCATCCTATCTCACCCTCTCCCTCCCTATTCTCAGCTCAACTGTACGAACAGAAAAATCTCCATGCGTGTTTGTAATCAAATGGGGTGCATACTCCATTTAGATGCAAATTTGGGAGCACTCCAGAACTTTATGCTAACTCAGACACACATGAAGCATTAACCGTCTGGGTTATCCCATCTGTTGCCTACTGTACTTTAGAGCAGCCCAGAACACTTTGGCACATCTCATTTTCTTGTCACCTAAAGTCAGAATGATTTTTTGTTACAAAAAACAATGTGAGAGACTGAAATCGTACGTTTTTCTATACTTTGGGACAGGGACGGCTGTTTCAGGCAATGTTACAAACATATTTTCTTTGGCAACTTACTGTTTTGCATATCGTGTTTGTTAAATTATTTGTAGTCTGCAAGAACCGAATAAAAAGGAAGTTTTATGCATTAGATCAATGAAGAAATGTAAAAATAACTGTATTTTAACTCTTTTTTTTTTACTCTTTCTTTAAATAAATGGAGACAATAGACCTACCACACCGCATATTTAATAGAAGTTCACATGTATTAACTCTTAAGAAGTAAAGTAATATCTATCTTCTGAAATACATTTTCTCAAACTTCCTTCTAAACAGTAAGCAACCAAGGCTGATGCCAATCATAAACAATTAGGAAACACAATTACCCATTATGTTGTTATTTCACTAACATTTCTGTCAGAAAGAAGAAAAAAAAAAATTAGCACCAAAATACAGTGATACCATTTAGCTCTGTGGCATCTTGGCTTTCACTTATATTGTAGATAATAAATTGCTGATATACTTATGGAAAAGTTATCCTCAATAGAATCAGACCTGATCCAAGAACCCATGAGAATGTCAAATGTTATTCTATGGCATTTGGTCTTAAAGAAAAAAAATTTCAAAAACAGCCTGTGCAATCTAGATTAAGGTTTTAAATTTTGCATCAAAAATGACTGAAAGTGCAAATAAGGTTTCTGTATGTCACACCTATTTTTCTTAGCTTGTATTTATCACAATATTTCTAAAACCAACACCTCTTACAAATGCTTACACGGGCAACTGTGTTAGAGTCAGTCTAGAGGCTTTGGTGACTCTTTGCTAATGTCACTTCACAAAAGAGGAATCTGAAAGACACAGTGGATGGAAATGCAATTTATACCCTGCCCAATCTTAAGTCAAAACTGAAAGTAAATTAACGAGTACAGACTTCTTACAGAATATAGACAGTACTGAAAAATTAGGAATTTTACAAAACACTATAAGCAGCCCAGGAAAAACAGTGTGGCAAAGGCATGACTTGTGAATCAGGGATGGGGACTCAATTCCCACCTGCCACAGACTTCCTGATGATTGCATAAGGCAACTTTTCACTTCTCTTTTTTACCTTCACAGTTGGAAACAGCAAAAATACTCTTTTATTCATAGAAGAGGAAAAAGGTAAATTTAGTTATTTTGATGATTCATTCAGATACAATAGCCATGGGAGTAATTCTAATATCCAGAATAAGTTAGACAGGCAGGCATTACTGGCAGAAGTTTCAAATAATCCTTATGCAATATCAAATTATATTGCAGTCTATCGAACAATCAGAAGGGAACCATCTATTCTTTTAAAGAGCATTCATATAAGATTTCCAGAGAAGTGAAAACACTGTATGGCATGATGAATTTAACACAGTGTTAAACAGCATATTGTCCTATTAAATGTTTTTAATATACATCTTCCTAAATAATTTAAGAAAGTGGTTTTATACTTATAGTTTCTGGAAGCATCTAGAGTCAGCTCAATGCCTGCAGAGATGACAATAGCTTCTTAATTTACTGCACTAGCCTACCAATGTGGGAGCATTGCTTACCTTTACGCAAGGGAGAGAGTATAATCGGGGACTTTCTAGAGTAGAATACACAGTTTACTTCTAAATATAAAACCTTTCTCTGTGTATGTTTAAAAAACTTTACACAAAGCAGACAATTTTCATCTGAACTGTTTAGATGAAGAGCATGATTTTAGCTGCAGGAACCCTAGAAAGAACGTTTTTAGACTGTTTAGATTACTACCTGCAAAGTTGTTCAAGTCTAATCAGAAATTAAAAATTATAACAAGGCGAGACATTCTAACCTAGGTAATAGAAGGAACGAAGCTCAGATAGACAGAATCTCAGAATAGAGTTTTAATCCAAAGCAAAGTATCAAGTTCAAGTACCTGACTTAGGGATGTTCCCAGCAGTACTTACAGCTTAAATTAAAGGGTTATCTACACTTCAAAAGTACAATCACTCAAGTTAACCTACAACACAGTCATTTGAATTTACAATTTTTTTACTATAAAACATCTGACTTTTTACACATGTCGTTATATTGATGTTGAAAGTATATTTTGACACTGAACTACCTTCGCTGACAACTTCAGCAAAGTAAATGTGTATGTCTAACTGTCCTAAACTAATGGTTGGTTATCTGCCAAGTCCTCCAATTATTAGTCCTCATGCTTTTCTGCCTACATGGACAGCCCAACTTTTTATCTGAATATCATAAAAGCTAGAGAATTTATGCATCGTATTAGGTCATCATGGACCCAACACTAGCTTGCAATTTAAGTGCGAGCACACAGTTTGTGACTATTTATAATGCAGAATTCATATGCAGTGCTATATCCTTTATTATTTGAGTATCAACATGGTCTCTTGACCACCATGCCATTGGGAAGAAGTGTTTCAAAGTCCATCTGTACTCTGTCCTGCTTTGTTGATAAACCTCCAGAGCACTGTGTAGGACCAGAGTACTCAAGTGCAGCTCCATGTCAGTGGTTTTCAACCTTTTTTTTTACCTGAAGGCCCCCAAAACAAAGGTATAGACCTCTGAATAGCAGTTTTACACTCTCTGACAATAGGCTTGCCCTTCTCTACGACTTTTTCGAAGCCTGTGTCCATAGACACAAAGTAAAAAATGCTGGGTTTTGAGAAGCGCACTCCAACAAGCTGGAAGATAACATTCCAGTTTCCAATATAGCTCTTGGGACTGCAGTATGTATGAGACTATTTACTGTAAAAACATCTCACTGCTCAACCAATATATTTTCTGGGAAATTCCCCATCAGTGACAACAACAATAAAATTCTTGGATCTTATCACCAAGAAAAACAAGAGACATAAATCCATGAAGGCCATGAATCTGAACGCAAATGCTGGATGATACAACACAGTATCAAGGGATGAGACTGTGAGGCAGACCATTCATAAAGTTCACACATCTGGCCAAGCATACTTCTTAAGGGTCACCAGACTAATGCAGCAGGATCCAGATTCCATTTTTTTATGAAATCAACTCCAAGTCATGATGTCAGACACTCTCCTGAGAGCCTGTCCTGGTTTTGGCTGGGACAGAGTTAATTTTCTTCTTAGTAGCTGGTACAGTGTGTTTTCGATTTAGTGTGAGAATAGTGTTGATAACACACTGATGCTTTAGTTGTTGCTAAGTAGCGCTTATCCTAAGGATTTTTTCAGTTTCCCATGCTCTGCCAGCAAGCAGGTGCACAAGAAGCTGGGAGGGAGCATAGCCAGGGCAGCTGACCCGAACTATACCATAGTTCCATACCACAGAACGTCATGCCCAGTATATAAACAGGGGGGAGTTGGCCGGGAGGGACAGATTGCTGCTCTGGCATCAGTCAGCGGGTGGTGAGCAATTGCATTGTGCATCACTGTGGTTTTTTTCTTGGGTTTTATTTCTTCTTTTTTCTTTTTTTTTTGTTATATTCCTTTTCGTTACTATTATTATTATTATTATTATTTATTATTGTTAGTATTATATTTTATTTTACTTTAGTTATTAAACTGCTCTTACCTCAACCCATGAGTTTTACTTTTTTTCCCAATTCTCCTCCCCATCCCACTGGGAGGAGGGAGGGGGGAGCGGCTGTGTGGTGCTTAGTTGCTGGCTGTGGTTAAACCACAACAGAGCCAGCATTTCTGTTGTCATAAGACAGGTGAGTGCAAGAAGAATCGGTTTCCAACTCTCTCTTTTTCTTTTCCCTACAGCTGCTGGCACTTCCTTATTATCAGGTAAATCATCTATGAAGAATCAAACATGTTCAAAGAATTCTTGGGATCTCCAGGGAAGGAGAGAAACTTTGAAGGGATGGGTTCCCAAAGGAGAGACAAAAGAACAGATAAGGAGAGACAAATTAAGGAGAGACAAAAGAACAGATGATTCTCACAGACATGATTTTTGGAAATGGAGGAGCTTGGTTGGATGATAACAAGAAGATCACGTGGTTAATGACTGTCACATACTTTACATGTACTCTTGCAGTCTTCAGTCTGTCAACACTTCTGAGGTACTAGATGTGTCCCTTAATGCTCTCCAAACAAGTCCAGCTGTGGACAATAAGGAATTCCTTTTCCTCCCTTAATCCATTCCTGCATTGCTTTAATGCTTCTCCCTTTCACAGAAGGCTCTGCCATCATGGATCTTAACAGGCACTATATTAGTATATTGACTGTGTGTATTGGGTTTGCGTGGCAAGGTTTTGGTAGCGGGGGGTGGGCTACAGGGGTGGCTTCTGTGAGAAGCTGCTAGAAGCTTCCCCTGTGTCTGATAGAGCCAATGCCAGCCGGCTCCAAGATGGACCTGCTGCTGGCCAAGGCCGAGCCCATCAGCAACAGTGGTAGCGCCTCTGGGATAACATATTTAAGAAAGGGAAAAAAACCTGCGCTACTGCAGCCAGAGAGAGGAGTGAGAATATGTGAGAGGAACAACTCCGCAGACACCAAGGTCAGTGAAGAAGGAGGGGGAGGAGGTGCTCCAGGCGCCGGAGCAGAGATTCCCCTGCAGCCCGTGGTGAAGACCATGGTGAGGCAGGCTGTCCCCCTGCAGCCCATGGAGGTCCACGGTGGAGCAGATATCCACCTGCAGCCCGTGGAGGACCCCACACCCGAGCAGGTGGATGGCCAAAGGACGCTGTGACCCCGTGGGAAGCCTGCGCTGGAGCAGGCTCCTGGCAGGACCTGTGGACCCATGGAGAGAGGAGCCCATGCTGGAGCAGGTTTGCTGGCAGGGCTTGTGACCCTGTGGGGGACCCACGCTGGAGCAGTCTGTTCCTGAAGGACGGCACCCCGTGGAACAGACCCACGCTGGAGCAGTTCGTGAAGAACTGTGTAAATCTCACATAAAGCATTCCAGCATTGCACAGTGCACACACCAGAATGGGCAGTGTTGCCAATAAGGCTTCACATACAAACAAAGCAAGACGTTTCCTGGCATGTGATCCTCAGAAAGAGTCCCTCCAGCTGCTCAAAACATTCATTAAACAACTCATTATGCTACCCATCTCTCCCAATATCCACAGGCTTGGATTCCTTCCTCTCAGAAAAGCCTTACCAAAACAGAACAAAAAACAGAAGGCATTCAGGGAAAGGCAGATATTTTCCCTCTCCTTAGAGTGTGGCCATCAGATATCTCAGTTCGCCTTTCAGTTTTGCAAATGCACATTCCGTTCTAATCCCATCACTACTCAGAAAATAGCTGCAGCACCTTTCTCCCACCCATGTGTCCTCCCAAAAAGGCTACAGAAGCAAAATTTTGTCACTACAAAAGAAATCTAAACCATTCAAAAATTTCACCTTGAGATTCCTTTCCAGGAAAAGACATGCCGATGGTGCCAATAGAATCAGAAAGCTCAGCTTTAGTATCCTACCAGTAAAACTTTCCGTATGGTACTCCAGCTTGTGACCAGGAAAGAAAAGTATGCTTTGATAACAGCGCCGACTTCCTCAGTACAGTAGCTCTGAATTTCCACCTACCAACATCAACCTGGTCAGCTATTTATCAGAAGCACATGGCAAGTAAACTAGACATGTCAAGGTGAAAAGTTTTATGCTCCTTGCCTGCCTCAGAGCACTAACAGAGAGCCTGTTTCTGTATTTCCAAGGCAAGTTCAGATTTCTGGCAAAGTGTTTCTTTTATCTGTGAAAGTCATCTCATATTTTCAGGACTACCCGCTCACTACTAATAGAAAAACTCCAAAGCAGCATCCAATGATGAACTACATGCTTTTTGCCAGTCCCCTGCCGCTCTTGTTCTCATTGCAGAAGTTCAATTAGGACTCGCAGCAGCCTGGTTAAAATCAGCACTGAGGAGATTAATGCCTGGCAATTTTTCAACCCTGATGGTTTTTTACCCACTCTAGGTTCTTCCTCTACCAGCCAACATATGCTACATTGATGTCCTGAGCATATATTGAAATTTTTAAAAGGTGGAGTTTCATTTAAAGTGCAGGGTAAACCCTAATTTGGGTCTAGCCAAGGATGCATACTAGTTTAAAACAACCATTCTGTTCACAACAGCATTTTTTACTAAGATAAAATATACTGAAATGAACCAAACTGAAACTTAATTGAGCACTGTCACACAGAATTGGTTCAAGTTCAACTAAATTGTTTTGAAATGCTGTTTTGCATTAATCTGTACAACTTATCTGCAAGTCCAGAAATTGGGACTTTAGACTTCTGTGATTTCTTTTTCTTCCCCCCCCTTTTTTTTTTTGAGCACAAAAGTAAAACAAATTGGGGGTCAGATTTGGTTTTAATGAAGTTGTATTGAAAAAATTATGGTACAAGGGGCAAGTAGTAACAGTTTTAAACTAAAAGAGGGTAGATTTAGATTGGACATAAGGAAGAAATTCTTTACGATGAGGGAAGTGAGACACTAGCACAGGTGGCCCAGAGAAGTTGTGGATGCCCCATCAGTGGAAGTGTTCATGCTCAGGTTGGACTGGGCTTTGAGCAACCTGATCTAGTGCAGATGTCCCTGCCCATGGCAGGGGGGTTGGACTAGATGATCTTTAAAGGTCCCTTCCAACCCAAACCACTAGATGACTCTATGATTCTCCTAGAACTGGTTCAAGACCTGCCCAGCTTCTCCATGACACATAGCCATGGGAGGTGCAGTTCTGTTATCTATATACATAGAGATGAAGAGAGAGACCAGAGTTAGAAAGGAAAAGGGAAAATTCAGACCTGAGAACCTATTCTAAAGGTCCCCGAGCAAATTTTTTGTAAGATGTTGCTGGATTCACTGGTCATTTCAAAGACTGAGGAAAAAAGAGCCCTAAGTTGATGTTTTCTCTTAAAAGCCTTGACAAATTTTCTTCAAAGTACAGTAGAAAGTTGAGCTACGTTTCAACAAAATACATCGAGTCTACAGGATGAAACATTAATAGAAGTAACATATAAGAATGTTTACAGTTAGCTGACCAATCTGTAAAGAGTCTCATAAAAATCAATCAACTCAAGAAGGAGTGACAAAACTTCTTCCCATGCTACATTTTTATCAAAACACAAGGCTTATTTGCATTTGGACTATGAAGTAGTCGACTGCACATCACCGCCTTTCTTACGTACTCTAGACTGTCACATGAAATGTTTCAAGAATTGGGGACCCACCACATTAATGCTGAACACAAAACTGGATGGGGCTGTGTGTTGAAGTTTTCATGTTGTAGACCAGGCACGGTCATCCTGGGTCTAAGAAATAGGCATAACCCTCCAGAACAATTCATGTAGCACCCAGCTTGATGGGGATCAGCTCTGTGTTGTGAGCCACCTTCCGGCCACCACTTTCACTGTGGGAAGGGCCTTTACATTCTTTCGGGGATTCTCTCCCATTGCATGAGTAGTTTTGATACAAAGGCACTAGCACAAGATGTGCAAAAAACCTCAACAGATTCTGGACGCCCAAAGCGAGCCATAAGAGTGACTGATCTCTCTGAAGAACTCAAGCCCCTATGAAGTGTAGCAAATTGAGTACTGCCCCACAAAAGGAAAAAATAACAAAGAAAGAGGAAACAGGCATTAGTTAATCATAAAGTCTAGTCTGGAACAATACGTGAAATTAACCGTGGCCTCTTTGTATATGTCATGTATCACAACTTTAAAATCTCAGAACTTTGTTAGCATCCACCAGCAGCCCTGATACACAAAACGTTCCTCCCCAAACCTGCATCTAGTAAGACAGCTGTGACAATGTGTGCGAGGCTTACACTTTACTACCAACAATGCCCACTTGCTACTTAAGACCAGACAACTGAAAAGGTCTATTGAGAGTCTACACACTGACACAATCAAGAAACTCAGGTTAAAGTGTGATAATCTCAGTGTTCAGCACTATCAAGGTGAAATCAATTAAAAGACAGACATGCTATATATACACTATTGGCTTGAAGTCATTTGCTTCAGACTCAGTTAAGCTACCGGTATCTCCATTTTCAAATATTTGTCTGTCATTACCCTTTATTCATATAATTCTGAGGAAAATCTGTTTTAGTTGATATTTATCCTGGCTAAAAATAAGTGAGCACTTACTTCTCAGCTGTTTCAGCCTCTAATTAAAACCAGTTCTACAGCCAGACACGGACATTATGCTAAGAAGAAACAGCCTCAAGTGACACAATTTTCATTGTTAAAGAAAGTGGTTCATAAGCAATTATATCTTGTCAGCTCTAACAGTTAATCTAACCTCTTCAATGACACCCAGTTATTTTCACACTCAACATCCTGCCACGAACCAGTAATTATGGCCCATACTTGCTATCTCCGCTGACACTGATTTCCAGACTACAGAGACATAGGCAAATGAGCTTATAATCTTAAGATAACCAAAGGACACTAAAGAGGTTATTTTTTGCAACATGACATTTACTTCTGAAATTGTTTGACCATTAAACAACAATCATTTCATCGTTTAATCTGATTCTGAGACTCTGCTTCAAATGGAAAGCTTTTCCACTGTATCTTTTTTTTCTATTTGCAGTAAGTCATTAAAACAAAATTAATACATGATGAAAAAACTGCAATGAAGGAAAATAAAAACCCTGTAGATCTTATTTTGCTTCAGTGAGATTAAGATTTCTCTTGCTGGAGAAGGGGGAGGAGGGAAAATTAAAGCTCTCAAGCAGTGGTTGCACAAGTACAGACTCCAAACCCCTCCACCTACCTTCCCAAAAATGACTGGCAAAAGACATCAGTTCTCAACGTCTGGTTGCAGTATGACAGAATTCATGCCAGAACATCAGCAATAACCTTTGAGAAGTCAGGGAGACAGGGAAGTACACCTCAGGAAGACCAAAAAGAAAAACATCATCCTTGTCTTTAAAAAGAGATTAAAGGAAGGGCCAAAGAATAATGGCCAAAGTATTTTTCCTAGGAAAATACTGAAAAATACAATAGGGTAACAAACCTGTGGGTACAGCAAAAGCAACATGTTCTAAAACATTTTGACAATCCCTTGTGACATTCTCATTACAAGACATGAAGTTAGTCTTGCGTGGTAGTAAAAGTGGCTGGGAAACTTTACTTGGGGAAAATATAAATGGAAACATGACATTTAAAAAAGTAATATAGGCTATTTACAAACTTTATGAATTTGAAGGTCATAATTGAAAGATGTGCTCTCACAATAGCAAGTATCAGTGGGTATTCGAACAGATTTTTCAATTAAACATTGCAATGTCAATAGTAAGTATATGCAAAATACACTATAGGGTATATCAATCTACAGATTTGCCTAAGAACACAAGGTATAAGCTATGCCTGCAGAGATTGCAAAGGAGTTTAAGGATGTTAAGCACTAAAAGAAGGAACTGAAGAGATAGCATGATCCTATTCACCTGCTATGTACAATTGATTGTTAAGAGACAGAGACTTACTGTATTACATCAACAAAATGTGGTACATCATCTGTGATTTAAACTGTTTTCTTTGGTGTTCTCTCTTATTTACAGCTGGCAACACAAGCCACAATACAGCTGATATTAAAACAAATGATACTTTTAGTAGTTATTCAAGTGGGAGGTTGTTAGAACTAGTGCTACTTTGCATGTCATGTCTGGTCCAGCAATTTTGCTGGAGTAGGATACATCTTTGAAAAGTTTTGCTTTAGGTTATTGGCTAAAAGTTTCATGTATGTATGTCGTGTATCAAATTTAACACATGTAACTCTTACCAATAGAAGTCTGAAGCCTGTACACTGGAACAAGTTAAGCACCACAAGAATTTTGTGTTCTCGTGAAGCAGATATTCCAGATCTCTTTGGTCATAAAGCCAACTGATTTTCTTCTAAAAGAGCTGAGAAATTTGAATAAAGTCCACCCAATAGTTTACAGTTACTTAAATTTTCCTGATGCAGCCTTCTGTACAAGGAGGTAAGTGTTTAAGGAAAGAAGGAAAATGTAGAATATTACTAAACAAAAGTAAGCTCTAGGATGTCACCCTAGTCCAAAACATATTTCATTAACACACTTTTCTTTTTTCTATGGCTCAGTGATGTCATCAAAAGTTCAGTTCCAAAGGACCAGCAGCTCTGTTGGTTACCAAACTGCAAGATTTAAAACTTTTCTATTCCATCTTTCGTTTTCCTTTTCCTTTCCCACATTCACACTCTGTAGCTTGCCAACTGCCCTTCAGTGCCCGAATTTCCATTGAAAGAAAGTTCTAACTCAGCCAAGAAAACCAAAAGAATCTGGAGGCTGCACAGATGGGAAATCATTACATGAAAACCGTTAAAGAGAAGGACATTAATTGCTCTCTCACTTCCTCTTATAATGAGGACTTCTTCCAATGTTCAGTTAAGGTGCCACAGACAAGGGCATATCTAAAGAATCAAATTCTATTTTAAAGCAGATTAAAATTTATTTATCCTCTCAATAAAATGTAAAAAAGAAAAGAAAAGAAAGGAAAGTATCACCAAGGAAATCAAGAGACCTAAAGACAATATTCTCCTCCCTCTGCATCTTCAGGCTATTGTATCATTCTTATTATATAATAAGTAACAAAACTCCAAGAGGTTTATAGACAAATTTAGTCTAATCAAACAATAAATAGTGGTTCAGCAGCCAAACAGGTTTGGATATCCATGTACAGCTTGGAGAATTGCCTCAGAGAACAATTCTTCACAGTGCAATATCCCTAATACAGAGATTTCACTGTAAGAGCAGACAGTGAATTAAATCAGAGCATGATTTCAAGTATTTAACATCTTTTCCCTTCCATAGAAATTTTCTTTTCTTTTGCTAAGCAAAAGACTTGTTTTCTAAGCACAAACTAAATATAGAGAAGAGGAGGATCAATCCTACAATCCAGGGCACACTCTGGAAAATCCTGAACACCAGTCACATTCTCCAGAAAACTGAGAGTAAGGAGGTCATGAGTTTATAACTGGAAGCTGCTCGTCCCTACTAGCAGCAGATAGTGCTTTTTCTGCTGAGTACTCGCCTCAAAACAGGTAATGTCTCCTTCTCAGAATAAACAGGAGATACAAAGTCTGTTTAAACATTCACCATATTTTATGTAGTATATTAAGCAGCCTGTATAAGGAAGACTTTGGTAGACGTACTTTCCTTCATTCCTAAAGCTCTCTAGGAACAGAACAAAAAAAACCATGGGAGTACAAACAGAAAGCTGAGCTATAAATAGAAATTTTTCCTACTAAAATTATTACTAGAATTTCTTGGTAAACAGCTTTAGCTGAAAGAAGCCTGAGAGAAAGTTTGATATGATCCCCTTGCAACCCGCAAAATATCCACTTCTAGCCAGACTTTATACAAAACCAAACAGAGAAGCTACCGCCTGGAATAAGACAGGCCAGCAGAGACATCTAATTATACTCTGTAACACTTTGCTATTTACACAAAACAACAACAAACAAAATAAAAACCCACTCCCATTTTTCATACAGGAAATTAAAAGCCCTAATTATACAATCAGTATTAGCAACACAAATGTTACTATTTGGAGCATGAAAAGCATTTTACAACCACAGGGGAAAAAAGAGGAACAAAGAAACAAATATTTATACTGGCTCTATCTTTATTTCAAAAATATGACCACATTACATTCATTGAACACTTTTTAAAGTGACAAAGTCAAGCACTCAGAAACTAACTAAAACCAGAATAGTTTGGCTGAGTGATCATAATTTAGCTCTGTAAATCACATACATATTTTTACAGACCTGTAATTACAAAATGATACACTATTTCTTCCCACTGGAGCCTCACTCCAGGCAGGTGAGGCAGTGAGGAGGATATAAGATGTTCAAAGAGCAAGAAAACTGTGTATTTATTTTTATCCTGATCATTTGGGGATGCCACGCCACCTAGTCTTTATGTTGGCTTCAGAACTGTTAATTTCCTTTTAATAAGACACTTTTCACTACCATGTCATTCAAGCATCAGTGCATGTTATCTTCTTATCTGCCCTGTGGAATAAGAACATGCTACCTTTCTCCTTTTATAAATACGGACAGTGAATCACTGATGGCGCCGAGGGCAGAACTTCAGAACTTGTATCCAGTCACAGATTCACAGACTGCTCATTCCTGTAGATCACAGATGGACTTAGCATTTAATGTTCCCATGGACCTCAGGAGAAGTGATAAGAGTCCAATTCTGCCATAAATAGCATCCAAAAAGGGGATGAGTTGCGATTTCAGTGGCCATCGACCCTAAAATCATTTTAACTAATCCTTTAAAGAGGAAGCAAGGCTTATATACAGCCTCCTCTGTATATCATTCATCTAATTCGTAAGAACAGCCTACCTGTCCTTGTAATCTCTGGCTTCACTCCCTACACGTATGCTGATCTATCAGGTGAGACATGGCACCTTCAAACTACAGTCCCAGCGTCTTGCCCTCACCCTTACCGAACTTGAGCCCTGCCCATCTGTTAACCATGTATTATTAAATAAAAAACCTGCCCTTCTTGCAGTTTCTTCTTCCCAGTGCTACCATTCCCTCCCTCCTTCCCAGTAAAGCACCATGCGCTGCTGACAGCAGTGTGGGACCAGATTTTGATAAGAGTATTTGTGCTTAAGCAGTGTTTTGACAAGCTGCCAAAATTCTGCATACAACAAAAGCAACAAGAGAAAAAGAATATCTGTTTTCAATCTTTTGTAAATGAGCTAAAAAAACACTCTAGGATTTCAAGCAACAAAGAAAAAGCACTTTTTTGGGCTTTGCAGTTATCTCTGCTGAATTCCAAAGACCTGCAGTAAATAATAGACTTAATAGAATGTCCTTTAAAAAAATAACAGAGGTACAAAAATCTTTTATAATGAAAAGTGTTAGGCAACCTAGCCTAGAATAAAAGGACATCAACCGCAGACTCTTGGTGCCCTTAAAAAAATAATTAGAAGTGTAGTTCATCAGGCAGCAGCAGTAGCCAAGGGCCAGATAACGTGCAAATCCCAAATTTACCTCAGTGAAACGATACTTCCACATCCGTGCGATGTTGACCTCATTTCTTCCTTTTCCCACCCCACACTGTTCCTGGTCTACCAACTATGTGCAATTAAAATAATGTTGCCTCAGGCTGTATCACTTCTTTCATAGTTTGGGTTTGTTTTTTTTTCCCCAAAGATAAGGCAGGGAAACAAGAGGGAACCAGCCAGGAGCTCAAATTCAGCAAAGAAGAGACACACAATCTCTGAATCAGTAGCTACCAAAAGCACAGCCCCTGCCACAGAAAACCATCACAATTTTGATCCTAAGTGTTGAACTACAAAGTAAACTGTACAAAGAAATCTCCATGGAGGCTTCTATGGAAAATATTCTACAACGCAGCTTCAAACAGCTGTGGGGGAAAAAAAAAAAAACAAAGTCCCCAAACTCTGTGTAACGTACAACACTGAAATCTCCTTGTTCTGGTGCTCAAAATATTAAACCTAGTGAAAAAGCAGCCCCCCTTCTTCAGCAGAACTACATCAAGGAATGTTTTAAAAGTCTAAAAATGTGAACTATACAGGATGATGACTAATTGTTTCAAAGCTGTGTGAATGACTTAGTTTTCAGTGATCCTGTCAAATCATCCTCTTGGCATTCACAAAACATCCACACAGAGGCATCTTTCTTCAAAAACTTTCATTATTTAAATGTATTCAACAGGTTTGATTTGGCTCTGAATTGTAGGAGATTCACTGCTCTGAAACATCAATATACCATTAGATTGTCCTAAAACAGCCAGCACTGTGTTGCTAATGACTCAACAGGGAAATTACATCTGTGTTCCTCTGCACATCTAGTCTTCTCTTGGGATGAGGACAAAATGCACATCCTTAGCCTAGAAACTCTTTGAAATTCAAGCACTTTCCCCCCAATGTCCGCTTAGCTACTAGAATGAAATTTATTTTGCTAAGTATAGACAGAAGGCGGTCTCTGATACAGCTATGACTTGGTCCTGTAACGTCTTTGAGAACTGCGATCAAGTTCTTAGCTGTCCCTAAAAACCAATTGGGGATGTAATAGGAATTGCAGAGCACAGAAGTGACACAGCTGGACACAGACACCATGTGGACATGGAGAACTGCTATACAGCTCTTCCCCCTATGGTGATCAGTGGTCCACATGCTAACGATGGCAAAAAAATGGACTAGTATGTCCATTGTCCCCCTCGTAAATCTTCCCCAGCAGTGGTATAGGAAAGAAAAGCTACCCAACACTATGCAAGAGGAGACCACCTCTCATCCTTCAAATCAAGCATAAGAATAATTTAGTCAATAGATTATTCAGTCACAAAAAAGGTGCAGGCTCTTTCTCTAGTCTAATACACTCAAGAAAAAAACTGGCTGATGTTTAACTATGCTTTCAGCATCGGCTTGGTAAACACACTAAAGAGTACAGCTGGATCTTCTTTTGGAAGGATGGGATGAACTCTACTAACAAGATGAAGTTGGAAAATGTTATTTCACCCTCTGTCATCACTTCATTAGGTTTCTCCCTATTGTTGGAGGCTATAAGACTTTTTCCTCTAATGACTTTCATTTTGTGAGTCATTAGGTTGCTTCCTTTGTAATTCAGAATCCTACCTGTGATTATACCACAAGCTTGACTTTAAGCAACTTGGTAAAAATCCTCTGTGAGCGAAGCATCTTTTTTGATACCCTTTTGTTATCCTTGCAAAAGCTGATGCAAGTAGCAGGCAGTACTGTGGGATCCATCCCAGCCAGTCCCCTTAGCCTGCCTGGGCAGACAGTGGAGAAAAGGTTTTTCGACCATTTGATGTGCTTTATCCTGAAGTAGGCATCTAAACCAGGCCAGACATCAACCTGAAGGTGCCCATTTCTCTCCACTGATTATAAAGTGGAAGTGACCAGCTCAGTATTAGGTAAAATGAATATTACCTCTGACTGTCATTTTTCCTGGTCTAGACTAAGTTCTGCTTTGCCCTTTTTTTTTTTTCTGTTACTGAATAGCATAACCTGTACACTTTAATTCCTGTTTGCTCTTCTTTGCCAAATCTCTCTCTGAGTTACAAACTCCAATATCTATTTTCCACCACCAGAGATTCGTTCTTACCAAATGTCAGTTGGATTCTCTGCATGAAAAATACTGTATCTTAGTTTCAATTAAAAAAAAACCCAAACAAAAGACCCCCACAAACAACAAACAATAAAAACCCCAAAATACAAACCATCACCACCCCCAACCCAACTAATGAACACAAAAGCTAATTATAAATGTAACATTTGGATCCAAGGTTTTGGTTACAGGTAAACTTCAGGATTTACTTTGATCAAGGTAGATGAAAGCCAATCCTGACAGCAAAAATCCAAGCAGATGACTTGTTTTTGCAGAATCCTGTCTGTATACAAATTGCCAAAGAGCTTGATGATGCACCCAATGCAGGGATTAGAGTCACTGCAAAAGGGTGATAAATAGATAAAGACCTAAGCTTTATTTATTACTAACCACTGTAGGTTTTCATCATTATTTTTCATACTCCTGGGATTTTTGCATGTACATTATACATGTGTATCACTATGTTCATTCCTCTTTTGCTTCTAGCTTGCCTAGCTACTTCCTCCCTTTGGAGAGGAATAAGGAAGACACTCCATAGGGAAGATCAGGCTCGAACCACTTACTTCTCATATTCTGCTTCTTTAATAAAGCATATTAAGATTAGGACTCAAGCAGCTGAAATAGTCTTTATATGTATCTTAGCAGGCCTCAGCAGATTGCTAACAACAACTGTAAGTTACTGTTTTATCTGAGGTATTTACAGTTTCAGAATGGAGGGACTATGTCAATTCACACATTTGATGGTAAAGACAGAGAGAACAAGAAGAGGAAAATATCATGGTCACCCACAAAAACACATACACACCATTAACAGGACTAAATTAGACCTTTCTGAAGAAAGGAGTATTTTATGCTGTCCTATATATGCTTCAGTGCTTAAATCAAATATATCTGAATTATTTTTAAGAAAAAAAATAATTATCATCTATAAAAATCTTAACATCAATAATTCTGAAGAGCTGGAAATCTCAGATTAACTTGGTCAATGACAAAAAAAAATATTCTCCGATTTCTTGCACTTTTTCTTCATTACAAATATTACATGGGCCAAGCAAATGAGCTGATGGATTGACTATTTAAAGCAATGTGATTTTAAACTCTCTTCAAAACGTACAGTCATATGTCTAATGAAGTCAAGTATGTCAAATACTCCTTCTATTGGGGACACTCAGCCTTTAATCTCATACTTCAGATCACTGCAGGCAAGTTTAGGAAATCTGTCAGCCTTCACATACCCTCACAAGCTGGAAATATGGTTGTATGCTCTAAAGAGAAGGTATCTGGACATTCAGCATACAAGAGCGATAAGGAGACGCACGTAAAGGGTCTCAGTCCAGCTCATTTGGTAAAAGTTGCATCTAGCAGGATGTTTAAAAATGAAGTGTTTGTTCCTCAAAGTAAATCACTGAAACATTAAAGCAGAGTTTTAAAAATAGCTTTTTCTATCATTTGAGAATGTACATTTTTATGTCATTCTGTATTTACAAGCAGCTTCTCTACCCAAACATCAATTTAACATTAAAAAACCACACATATCAAAGGAATGATATGCAGAATAATCACTGAGCATCTGTGAGCAGAAATTAATTTTAAAAATAAGCCTGTTTGAATTGATTATTCTAGCAATTTAAATGTGTACTTTTTCTTAGGACAAAAATAACATTAATATTACATGGATGACTTTCCTGCAGATGCTACCTGTTGTTAGGTAAAAGTATCTGTTGCTGTACATATACGAACATAACACAGAAGACACAAAACTAATACAGAAGATAACTGAGAAACAGATCATTTATTAAACTGTTGTACCCAAAGGCAGTTTTCAAACTTCATAGAGTTGTTCTAATGCAGTCTAGTGACCAGTTGAAAATTCACATCTGAAGAGATTTATGGCCAATATTTTTCTGTCTAATTCACTTTCTAATTCATTTGTCTAATTTCACTTTTAACAGAGATGTTAAATATCTACAAATCCTACGAATTAAAAACTGAGATAGTGGCTTCCAGCACTTTTAGGGAAAATGGGAGATATAAAAAAAATGTACTTATTATTGAAAATGTTAACCTGAGCTTTCTCCAAGTAACAAATAACTGTACCACTTATAAACTTATTTCAATCGCAAAGACTAAAGGTAACTGGCTAGAAGTGTATATACTGCCTTACAGTTCTTAATACAGCACTACAAAAAGCAAACAAAAACAGGCGCAGATAAAACCAAGTTTTTAAAGCTTTTTTCCTCTAAAAATTATCAAGGTAGATTATGAGCAATATTATTCACTAGATTATGAGCAAAATAAAATTAAATGAGATGATCAAAAATATACCACACAAATTATCTTCTCACACCATCCAGAACATATTGCACAACAAATTTAAGTTTAAATCTGAGCTAGAGATCAGACCAAGGTTTGCATATCTTTTAACTTAGCACACAACCGGCTTTGGAAAGGATTTTGGGCTGGAGGTAAAGGCACTGTAGATGGAAAGCAGACACAATGCAAAACTATGAAGAATAGTTAAGTTGGATGGATTATGGTGGAACATCGCACTAACAACCTGACAAAAATACTACATTAAAGGCTTACAGTTTCTAAAATCATATGTTTTACAATTATTTGAGATACCTAATCAGGTAGATACATGAAAAGGAAACGTCCTTTTATCAGTCTGATTACCCTACTTCACTGACTCCTTCGCTGGATCTTGTAGAGGTATTCATGAGCAATTTGTTTACAAGAAGGCATTTGCTCTCAGAGCCTCTTTAATGGTTTTAATATTTCCTTACAATGAACCCAGAGCATCCCAGTTAATACAGTAAAACCATTTAAAGCCACAATTCTGTTTACTCTTTCCCTACCAGACTCAAAGGAAAAGTTAGCCCTTGGTTCTCATATGAACATATGCAACTAGCTATGCGACCCCCAAAAAAGATGGAAAATGGGTTATTACTGAGTGGTATCTAAGCAGATACTTATGTACAAAATATATGAACCTACAAGCAAAATTAAGAAACTTAGGGGACAGTTACACTGCTAATAACTCAGTCCTAACCGCACCAAAAAAAGGCAAATTAAATTAAATTAAAAGAGAAGACGCTGGAAATGGATAATTAGAAAACAACCATGATCCAGAAGATCCTGCCAGCTTGCAGCTGTAGCGACTAACAGAATATTGACAGAAAGCAGCCAACCCTATCCACCAATTACACATCTGTTTAAAAACTGCAATGAAGACATGGCCTTTCAAACTAACATTAATGTCCAAACAATTTTCTCCTCTTTGAGATAAAGCAGGGATGCCACTACATGTTGATTCACCTCAATGGCTTTTAGGGTGAAAAAGAAGAGTGGGGAAAACATGACACAAAAACAAACACATGCTCCTCTGCCAGGAAAACATGTCCAAAACCCCTAAACCCCCTAAAAATTTCCATGCATGTCTAATATACATATATAGTGTGCACAGATATATACACACACACACGTGTGTGTATGTGTCTGTGTACAGCGTGTATATGTATAAAAATAGCTATGTATGTATACAATATAAACAAAAGCTCAAAAATACACAAATATATATAAAAATATGTATATTTGTATATATATTTCTGTATATATTAATAGGCATCAATGTAAATATATTTATATATGTGCGCGCACACATACACAATATCTCAGCCACATCTCTCTCTCAAAATTTGCATCCCAAGAATAAGATTAAGTTTGGCTGAAGAGAAGCAGATAATAAATAATATATTATTTATTAATGTATTATTAATATAATTTGGACTGTTACCTGTTTCCACAGCAGAGCACATTAACCACTCTTATTTCCAGTCCTCTTTTTCGCACTGCTGCTCATCACTGACAAGCCTGGAAATGAGGAGAGCTACTACACTGTATTCCTGTCTCCAAAGCCCCAAAAGGCACTAATTAATTCATAGGCCATAGCTTAGAAATTTATGAAAGTGCGTATCTGAAACTTAATTGAAGCAAAGGAAAAACTCTTCCTTTTTTGACTTACAGGGATTACTCACTGGCCTCTCTACATTTCTAACTCAATTGCTATATTGTATTATTTGATTCAACTGTTAAATATATTTAAAGCTATCAAACATGAGAAAAATGTCAAAACTGAAAGTGCTTACAAAACAAGGAACATCACCTTTAAGTATTACTTACACCCAAAGAAAATTAAGCTCTCAGATTCTACCCCTACATCATACTCCCCACCCCATCCTTTAAAATCACCTGTTTCTTGTAAACACGGGCTTTTTACTCCACGTCAGGTGCTGACCTCCTACTTTTCATCACAAACAGGCAGTAGGTGAAGTAAATGAGCAAAAGAAGAGCATAAATAAACGATTTTTAAAAATGAAAAAATTTCCTCAGTGGATTTGGGGAAAGGGTGCAGTACCAGGTTATCTCCAATTCACTAGACCATCCCATCTGATGCACTTCAGAAGCACTCCCACCCTGCGGGGAGATGGAAGGGTTATCACTTCCATTTCACAGATGCAGAGTTTCATCCAGCTGTGTAACGCACTAAGCAAAGTCGAGCAGAGTCTGGGGGCTTCATCTGAATCCTACCCCAAGGTTTCCACTAACTGCACTGGGACTTTATTTACTGAAGTTGAACAGAAAATTCACAAGAGAACTGGCAAAACATAACAATGGATTCATTCTCATCAACTTAACATCTGGTTTCTGGATTAACATGGAAGGAGTTACAATTATTAAACCAGAGTAATCACAACAAATAGCAAGAGCTCCCTGTCTCCAGAGTGATTGACTCTATTTCCTACAAGTTACTGCTTTTTGCTTGTATCCGTTTATCACTTTTTTTTTAACAAATTGTAAACACTCTCAATTCTATCTCAAGCGATCTGTGTTTCTTGTTTTTATTGACCAGCACGGTCACCTGGCTCCGTTCTGTGCATTAGAATTTCAAACACTGTAAAATGCCTCAGTACAACATGAATTTTAGGTACAGTTACCGTGTATATGGTCCCACGCATACAGGTGTTCTCTTTCTGGATGAATAAGGGAACACTCCTTGGTAATCTGGTCAGAACAAGTTTTAAATTAAAAAAAAAAAATCTCATGAGAAATAAAATATCCCAGTCCCCAAACATCATCTGCTCAATGTGTAAGTCATCTAATTTGCAGTTTTTTCTCAATTAGAAAATAAATTTCGCTCTATGTTTTATGTCATGTACAAGCTGAAATTGTTCCCCTGAACAGTAGGTCAACATCCCAGAAAAATGGATAAATGCAATCTTCTTCAAAAGTAGTTTTCCGAAAGTATCAGAAATATTAAAACTGTTGGCAAAAATTCTTCCTTTTTTTCTTGCATCTCAAAAACTGTTCGCATTTATACAAGCAGAACTGAACCTAGTGGTGAAGACTGATTATACTATCAAGAGCCCCAAAATAAGGAGGTATGCTTATTAAACTGTGAATTAAATTAACAACAGAATTCATGATACTGGAATCTACTCCATTGGCAAAATACTACATTATTTTGATGGAAATTTTAACCTCATCCTTGCTCGAGTGATAGAGCAGGATGGCGGTTAAACCAGGCCTTTGTACAAATTTCAGCGCTTGGGTTAAATGAAGCGGAAAGATTGGACTTTATTCCCCTTCCCACACAATTCATGCTCTACAAGTAATTGGTTTTCACTTCCTGGTGCACTGCACGTCTGTCTCAGCTTGCTCGGTTATAACAACCAACACTAGCAGGGCAGATCATGCCTTTCCCTCTTACTCATTCCATCTAGTCTTCTGCCCTTTTTACTAATCTTTTTTTTCCCCAATCTCATTTCAAAACAGATTGTTTCTTCTCTATCTGACCTTTTTTAATTAGACTTAATAATCCAAGAAAATACTTCTAGCACGAGTGGGCAGAAAATGCTGTATCTAGATGAAAACATTTGCTTGGACAGAAAAAAAGGGATTAAAAAAAAAAGTGTGTGCAAAAAGCATAAAAAACGTAATTAAAGTATTTGCTCTGATGGTGCAGTTCTACAGGCGTCATGAAATCTCCAATTTATTTCCCAAATTCCAATCATTCAATTGGAGATACTCCGTTTAAGTTCACTGCCAGGCTGAGACGGCATGACAACGATAGATATACAGAATCCCTAAGCGAACATCCCGGCTTTTTTCTCATTTGGTTCTGCTTCCCAATTTTTTCCGATTATTTCTGAGCCAGATCAAGTTCACCACACGAGCTGCACAAACCTCCCTCTTCCTTTCCCCATTTCCTTTCTAGTTTCAAACTAATAGACTGACGCAGCTCCCCTCCTCTGTTAAAAGACTGTGTTTATCCTCAGTTTAACATAATTCTTTTTTTTTTTGGTAAAATTAATCTCCAGCACACTCAACGGAAGTTTTCCACATGTTCTACTTGGATGAGCGTGTATTAGTTAGTGGGTCCTATTTTTAGATGTTTTGCCTTACTTTACAGTTTATTTCCTTAAATAGCAATCTGGATATCAACATAGAGCTACGCAGATGAAAAATAAAACATATCCCTGTTTCACATACATTTAGGACCATGGAATTTTAAGTTTATAAATAGGAATATCTGAACTGAGGAGGAGTGAAATTTAGCATCGTAAGGTTAAACTAAAAATTTTATTATTATGACTTGGCAACTTATACAGATTTTTTTCATGGGAAATCAATCCACTTAATTTTAGTTTTTGGTGGTTTTTTTAATGATGGAGCTGCAGCAGCTGCTACAGAATTTACTGGTAATCTTAATTATACTAGAAGATTTATTCTGAATCCCCTTTAAAGTTGAGGCACCTCAACTGAGGTGGACAGGATCTCCCTCTGGAGGCCTTCAGAGGCATCTTCCTCTCTCTCCTGACAAGGTAGGAAACTTCACTTGGTTGCACAACAGGTTGGCTCCTGCATGCAACTCAGCCTAAAGATCCTTATTCTCTCCTTCCCATTCCCCATCACCCATATACTGACGTGCATTTCACCCCTCTGTCAACTATGCTGATGCAACCTGGATCAATGAAATGATTGAGGTAAAAAAAAAAATTATTTCCTTTTTAAAAGTTATTTTCAGCCCAGATCATGTCAAAGATCTCATTTACACAGCGAACCATAAAACTGCACCAGCGTAACTAAGAGGAGCAAATGGCAACACCAAAAAAAAAAAGCCATAGAAGGAGACCACCGTGGGAGGCATAAATTTCTTAACGGGGTTTCATCTCCGAATGGTGATACCAACGGTGAATAGAATCAGTATGGCTTCACCATACTGGTAGTTTGAGCATGAAACACTACCATGAAGACACAAAAGAAAAAGAGCTTGCAAAACCTCACTTCAAATCAGTGGAAAGTGCAATTCCTAGTGGTTTTGCAAAGCTCTGTCCAAACCAGGGAAAAACGGTAAGCTTTCTGACTAAAGTATCCTGTTTGGTGAAGCTGAGATGAGGGAAAATCAGATGGTATTTTCAAACATGTTAGCAAGTCATGTAACTACATTAGTTAACAACTCCGGAGTAACTTCTTTTGCAAGGCAGATGTATCAAATACAGGACCAGGAGGAGCTCCATCGTCTAATGGAGCTTGCTGGTTTTCATAGCTTTGATACATGTTTGAATTAACCAAAATCCCCTTCTGCAAACAATGCAATGCATTTACCCGTGCACTTTTTGATGGGTTCATTTCAGGTTTTCCCCTTCTTTTCCTTATCTGCTTTTTCACTCTACATCCTAGCAAGCTCATCTTCCATAACCACCTAAGCATCCCAGTGACAACCCTTGCACTTAATCTACCTTAATCTTTGATAAATCGGTCATCTACATGATAATATATAACAAGATACGATAATATAAAATAACCCCCTTCTCCTGTGGCGATACTTCTGTGCTGCCAGTAACTTCCAGAACATACTCACTGACTCTAAATGGGCTTCCCATTTTTATAGTACTTTTCATAGTACTTAAGTAGGAAACTTACTTATTCAAGACTGAGACTGGAATTTTTTTTCTTTGACTTAATTTTATGTTTAGTATTTTACAGCTTTTTATTAGAACCGTTTAATGAAATGAACAATTTAAAGAAGATATTTTTGGTGATGGTGATATCCAGAGCACACTTCTGCTTAACAGCAATGCAGACAGTGCAATACAGATTATAACTGAAACATCAATAAATCAAACCTATTAAATTGTTTAATACTATACAATGCTAAAAGTTGCCATTTAACAGTCACATTTAAAAGTAACTTCAGTAAAAGAAGAAAGCAGCTGTGTGTTCAACAGGCAACTGTTATCTTGCTTCTTTGTGCTTTGAAAATAAGGCATTTTACACTATCAATTTATTTACTAGTACATATCAGTAAGTATTCAGCAACACAATACAATGCTCTCCTTGATAGGTTCTAAATACCTGTTCCTGCAATGTCACATACATAGTTATTTTAGTAAAGTAAGATTCCCAAGTATTTGTCTTTTGAGTAAAAAGCTTCAAGACGAAGCTGATGATCTAGCTGTTGCCAAAACGTATTTTTTAAAATTGACATTATAATTAAGAAAATTAGTATGAAGGCAGTCACAAACCACTGAGCGTTTCTCTTGTAATAACTCATTATGCAATGTTTTACACTAAGTGTTCATAACTAATCATTTTCATCTTCACAGAAATGGGGATCAAAATAAAACTAGGATAATATTTTTGTACCTCCAGCAGCAACACAAAATCATAAGTTTGATTCCTGCACAGCAATATTCTGGATCTTTGCTATTGTCAGTGAATATGAAAAGTTTGAGAAGAAAACATTATGAGGAAGGGGGGAAGATGGTTTCAGGTAAGTGACATTTATATACCTCAAATTAAAGAAAATTTAAGATGACGGGTGCTGCACAAACAACTAGGTATCCACTGCATATTACTAAAATAAACCAGTTACAGATAACAGCATATATTACAAAGACAGAGACAGCTGTAGATTAATAAAAAAATAAAAATGAAAATGAAACAAAATATAAAGCATAGACACAAGACCAGAAAGAGCTGAGAAATACTGAGACCAATGTGATTTCCTCCAATATACTGACGATTATAAAACAAATCTATTTTAGAAGAAACAATGCTCACTGCACAAGTTTACTGAATTTAAATGCTACTGCTGAAATTAGCTCAGTTAAAATCCATCATTCTTAGACACATTTGCCTCTACATAGAAATCTGGTTTCACAGATATACACTTATAGTTCGCAGGCTTAATTTTCTTACAATACTTACTGCTTCACTGATTCTCTAGAACTATGTCTTCGACAAAACCAAAAGTCTAGTCTAACTCTTACTTCCCAGGAGTTTCCTCACAAATCTGCTAAGTACAAGATTTCGAGTATGTACTGTGGCTATTCTGCCTCTCAAGGTTTTTATATGCCACTGCCCTCAGTCAGATTTATTACTCCCCACATAATCTAATATAGAAAGAATTCACCCGATTGGCTAAACTGCACAGCAAAATGTTTCTATATAAAGCAATATTTTGAGCTTCCAGTTTGGGATGTTCCATGAGCATGACACTTTGAAGAAAAAGAAAATTTCCATCTACGAATAAATAGAAAGCTACACTCCAAATATTTTCAGCTATTTGAGATATTTTTAAACATCTGCGTTTCTTATCAGCATCAGTGCGGTTCAAACTGGAGAGAAATGTGAGACTGAACCAGCATGGAGCTCGAAGGAGGGAGCAGCCACTCCTCCTGCTCCTCCTTGCTGCCTACCCAGGGTCAGGTAAGAGATGGGGGCTATGAAGAAAAGAAATGAAACACAAAAAAGAAAGCACTCCGGCTCATCTCCCAGCACCTTCCATGTTCACACAAAAGCCTTCTTGCAATGGATGGCTTGTATCCTATGGGTAATTTAAGGACTGAAATATGAAAGGCACAAGTGATACAGGTGGGAACCCAAAATACAGAACGCAGTGGGGGAGACACAGAAAGAAAAAAGGGAGGTGGATGCAATGGCACAGGTGATTGAAGTCCAAAAGCACTGGACTGAAGGATGGGGAAGAAAAAGCATGGAAGAACCATGAAGAAGTGGAAATACTGGAACCTTTACTGAACAAAAGCCCTCTGCCTCCCAAGGTCACCTCAACCAGTTGACACCTCACACCTTGACTCATCTACACATCCTAAAAACTTCTACTAACATCTTTAACTAACACCTATATTTAAAAAAGTCATTTTTCCTTGTCTAAACCAGCAGTTGATTAAAGCAATCTTCTAATAAAGAAAAATCTGTTTGTTATATTCCAGCATCAAAGAGCTGCACTTGACTTTGTTCTCATTAAATGTGCCTCATCTACACATATTATCTATTTACTTATCTATAAGGGAAGTGAAATGGCTTAGGTGTTCATTACAAGATGCATTTTCCCTGTGTTGTGAGCATCATTTTTTAGTGCCTATCATACAGTGTATGCGCTCCTGCAAAAGTCAGCTGAGCTCCTAAGTCTTGTGTAAATTCAATCCACTGATATACTTAGTGAATGAAAATACAATTCTCTTTCCCATGCTATTTTGATTCATACTTTCCATGAAGATATTAACAAAATCAATCACGAAACGCTTGACTCTTTGTAATTCTACACAGCAGTCTTAAACTGGTAGAACTGCCCTACCAAAAGTCATTTTCATGTAGTGGAAAAGGGCATGGGAAAGATTAGATCTGTGAGATTTGCCTTGAACAGCGAGTGAAACCATGACCATGGGCATTCAGAAAGTTATTTGTGAGTGAATTGTTCTTGCTATCCAAATACATGGGTACCTTGTTCAGGTTCTTATTTAACCTGCTCTTCTACGGTAATTAATACAGCATTTCACCAGGTGACCTAAATGCTAGGTAGGACTCGGTAACTCCCTCCCTACTGAGCACCAATACAGTCACCTTTTTGGGAGCAGAGCAGATCATCTCCAACCATCTGGAGAAATTATGTGTATTACAGCAGAAGAGAATGAATGCACCCCAGAATGGCTAATGAACACCCAAAACTAAATTACTGGGAAGAGGGAGGAGAAGGGAAGCAGTAATATCCTACAGAAACCCCTGGCATCCATCAGGCTCTGTGTTAGCAAGTCCCTTTGCTGACTGATTGTCATGTGGATAAAGTAAAATCTGACCAGATAATAGAAAGTGATAAAAAAGAAAAGGGACACCCAAAAGGTGGGGGAGGAAATGGGACAAATTGCTTTGGAGAGGCACCTTTTTCTTTCCACTGGCTATAGAGGGAGTTTGGGTGACAAGGAACATGACTAACCTTGCTATCAGTGAAATGAAGTGACATGAATCCCACCTACCTACTCCTTTCAGAGGTTATAAAAAAAGTTATTATATTCACAATACGCAAGCTAATTTCCCTCTATTATCCCCTGTTAGCTGTATGTATTGCACAATCTTTATGTAAAACAATTTGGTTCAGCGAAGTAGTTTTTTAATTAATTTTTCATATAGCTTTTCTGACAATCTATTTTCACCTCAAAAAGCACTACAGTTTTATATTCAGACTGATGGTTAAAAGTATTTCAGATGACAGATATCATCTATATTTATTTGCATCATAAAGCAGTTTCTTGAAGGCAAAGCATGATAAAAGGAGTATGAATTCTCTAATGAAACAGGTATTAATATTTGTATTTATGAAATTGTAAGTATTTAAAAGTAATTATTCAAAGATTGCTTGAGAAACGTTGCATGGACACGATATATGGACGATGTGAACCTAAGTAGCAAGAAGATATAGCTAGAAAATTATATCGATATCAAAATCCGAAGATCCCTTTCCCTCAAAAAAACCCATAGTTTAGACTCTTTTTCCATGTTGTCTGTAACAAAGCAGATGAAGATCAGTCCATTATTACCAGACACTTTTCCAGATACATCTGCTGTACCTCAACTCTGAAGTTTATTACTTCATGACTTTATTAGAGAAGCCTAGGAGTAACCAGGTAAATGGAACGTAGTTCATTAGCAGCTCTGAACAGAATACACGCTAATTCGGTGTTGCAACATGTAAAGTGAATGGAATTAAGGAAAGCGATTTTAGATAATGAAATTTTAAATACTTTATTTTCTATTAAGTTGCTTCCAGACTCCATCGGACAAAAGACAGACAGACAGAATCAGCTACAGAGTTAATTATCCCTCTTTTAGATCTTTCTAGTGAAATAGCCTGTTCTATTGATAAATTGATTCATGAAATTAATACTGAGGTTTAAAACAAAGAAGTTCATTGAACTGCTGAATTATGGCTGCATACAGTTTTTTCTGAGAAAACTTACGGTATTGGCTTTGATAAAATTGTTGGACACGATAGCTACAAAGTGTAAAAAAAAAACTAAAGGTGGTGTGATCATTAAAAATATGCATCTTATTTCAAGATCATCCATGAGTTTTTATTGCCATCCACTCCCTGCAACCATTGACATCTTCACTGGGAAAAAATGCTGGGCGCTGCCAAGGTATATTGTTTATTGGCATAGAGACCAAGCGCTCAAATGAGTAGTTCCATCAGGTATGCATTCAGCATAAACCAAACATCACTCACAATGAAATGATGTAACAAATGTAAAAGCATAAAGAAAAAGAAGCTGTGAAAGAGAAGCAAGCGCGGCGCTCCCAATAACGCGGGGATGGGAGGAGATTTCTAGGGCACTAACTCAGGGCACAGCGATAAAATATCCATTGCGGAGTCCGCCACTGTTTCTTGAATCGGGTTTTTTTTTTGACACTGTCAAAGGTTGGCTGGCACCCGCTCCCGAGAGGTGCAGGAATGCTGCGACCGATGCCAGTCCAGCCCTGCTGACTCACTGCGGCAGGTGCTGCCCATCAATTCCGCCCCCCCCCCCGAAAATGGAAGGTGACCCCTCCAGCCATGCCACCCATAGCTGAGAAACAGAGAGAAACCTTAAGTGCCCAGCGGACACCCAGCCAACATGCTGCATCCAAAGGGCATTCTCCGGGGTCACGTTCTTGAAAACTCACCGACAGCTTCTGTACATCCTTTTCTTCTGGTTAAACACGCGTGATAAGAAAAGGCATCTGTGGATGCATAACCAGGACTGCAGACATTTCACAAGCCCCACGGTAAAGAACTACTTCAGCAACTGAGCTTTCAAAAAGGATAGCCAGTTCTTACCCCAGTACAATAAAACATTTAATTCTGCCGCCTTTGTTTGTAAAATCAAAGTTCTCTTAGAGGCAACTATGCTCATGTAACAGGAGCGATCTTTTTTTAATTGGTTTTCCAATTAATTTGTTTCCAAGGATTTCCTCATTTCCTGCAAGGATAAAAGGGCCATATTCTCTATCATACCCAAGATTTTGCTCAGAATAAGAACTTCCATTTACTTCATTCACTAAACTCATGAGAAGCTGTTCCTGAGAAAGGATTAAAGCTTCGGGGTTTCAATCACCGGGGCAGATCTACTGAGGTCTTTCATGGGGAGTCTGGGAGCTCAAAACAAAACAGAAACCGTCCCGACACCCTTCCCAGCAAGAAGTCTTTTGATCTTCCTCCCCTGGAGCAGTTCAGAAGCTCTGCAATGAGGCAGAGAAGACCCCTCTTTATTCCACTCCAAAACCCACATATATTTGGCCACCTCACCCCCTCACAAGGGCTTCTGTCCTGCCTCCAGCTTCTCTCACAAATCATCAGATAAGCCAGGCTTGTCCGTGCCCTAATGGGAAAACAGACAGTTCTTCTATGCAACGGCTTTGTAACAGCCTCTCCAGACATGCTGTTCTCTCTTTTGGAGAATGGTTTCTCTCTAGAAAGGGATCCAGGTGGTCCTTAGGGACTCCCGAGTTTGTCATAGCTGCTTCCTCTTTCCTGGGAATGGAAAAGCTTTTGATCTTAGCCTAAACAGTCATAAACTGAGGTTTGGTGGTGTGACAAAGCCATTAGCCAGCTGGCCTCCACCTTCTTTCCCTTTAGGTGTGCATAGCAAAAGGCACCAAACAACTCTGAACCCTGAAACTAATACTTTATTGTAACATACAATATACCTATAAATAGTGAAAATTCAGAACTGCTAAGTGAAACATTCAAAAGCTTTGCACACAAACCTCTCCCTAACTACCTACAGCCTTAGAGGCCAAGTCTCTGCCTTGTAGACCAGCAGTTCTCAGTGCTTTCCTCAATTGAACATGTTCTTTAGAAGCCCCTCTGGGCTTCTAAGAAGTCCCTCCTTCCATCACTTCTGTGGCTCCCTTGTTCTCCTGCAAATTCCCAAAAGCTAAGGGTACCAACTCCCCCTCCCTCCCCTCTCTTTGCCAGAGAGCAAGAGGCAGAAAATGGTAAGCAAGCTGTCTTCTACCCTGTTTCGCACACTCCCGTTCATCTGAAGAAAGAAATAGACAACATTTGTACAGGTAACTATGAATAAATCAATTTAAATACTTCTACCATCTGTCATAGTGTTTCTTGTTTCCTAAAGCAACAAATGATCTGAAAACCTGGTATGAAGTATAGTTGGCTCTTCTTGGAGGTCCAGAAACTACTTGTGAGAACAGAGTAAAGAGTATGCAGAAGAGGTGTTAAGATGGATGTTAAGTCCCCCAAAGCAATAAGTCTTGTACCTTCATTTCCACAGCAATCAAAATCTCAGCTCCTAAGAAATCACTGCTTTTTGGCAGCCTATATAGTAGCAGGATGTGTATATTGGCCTCGTCCTTGAATTCAGATTTCTGTTTAAGAGAAAATAAAGTTACCCAGGCCCTTAGTTTTATTCTCCAACTTCTGCTCTGTTCATAAGAGACTGCTTTAAACACCATCAGATTTTCAAGAGCATTCAGCATCAACAACTCCCATTTAGGCATGTAAATAAGTCACTTTGGATTTGCTGGATGCTGAGTGCTCTTGAAGAGCTGCCCCATCTACTACTTCTGTACCACTTCACGTACCGCTCAGTGGATTTAAAGATGGCGTTGATAGACAGACAGTGCACTACTCAGGAGTAACTCTGATCGTTAGGCCCACAGGGAGAATGGTTCTGTCGCGTTACAGAAATGCATTTCATAACGGTACGCTCTTCCTCACATCTCTGAACTTAAGTGTTTAAATTACATACTTTGTTTTGATGTCAACACTGAAAATAAAATGAACTTCCCAGGTACCCTCATTTTTCAAACACTTGCACAATTCATCCTAGGTTGTAGCAGGTGATCACAAAACAGAGACTCACTCTTCTCTCAGTGCACATGGATACACGTTTTAATTTTGTTCTTTTGATACTTTCTTGATACTAAACACTTGGGAGAGGCCATTATTGAATGGCTGAAGGGAATATGCCATGATTAAAATCGTACAGCTTTTGCTTCCAGGCCTTTCATTAGGAAGGTAAGAATTCATATTCTTCTGAAAACTAAAGAGGAGGCATGGACATTCCCAGTTGTTGTCATGGATACAGCTGCTGAGAAAAATGTCATTGTACCCCTGCAGATAAATGCATGTGCCAACTGCTTGGAATACGCGGTGGTAAAAACACCGCAGATGTTAAACATTCTCACATGGCCATCAGGTTCCTCTTGAAATGTGCACTAAATAGAAAAAAAAAAAACCAAACCTAGAAGTTATTTTTAAACATAAAGGTTATGGCATGAAGGAAGAAAAGGCTAGGCGGTTAAAAAAAAAAAAATGTTGGCACTTTCATAGTTCATGATGTCATGGAGGAAAAAATATTATGGAACAATAGTATGAGTAAAGGATCAAGTGTCAGCCCAACTTCGAGTTATCTGGATTTTGTCAGTGTGTGTTATAACAGTATTGTTAACTACAATAACTGTATTTCTTAGGTCAATGGACGATTAAAAAAAACAAACAAATTAAAAAAAAAGCAACAAACACACATTGGAAAATTTTGAACCGGGGAAGCTCTGATCCTGATTAGACCATCTCATAGTGTCGGCATTTTTACTTGGACTAGGGCACTTCGAATCTCCTTCCGCTTCAGCTTTACATTAACTATTTACTGCGGACACAGATCACAAAAAAATGAAGAGGTTGAAAACATGAGACGGTTCTTCCTCGTACCATTTTCCACATCCACTGATCTCAGTCCTTGAATGAAGTAAGGCAATGACCAGGATGCTTCTGGAGTTTTGCTGCACACTGCTTAGTGGTATTTCATTGCACCATGCAGGTGGGAAAAAGCAGATACTGTCCCTACAGTAAAGTGCTAGCACACAACTCCCTCTCCCTCCTCATGTAATCCTTCAGATACCCTGCTCCTAAATAAGCACAGAGAGAAGTGAAGGCAGGCTGCTCCTAGGGCAATCATTGCCTTGAGTGAGCGAGCAAAGCACCGAGGGCTGGTTAGGATGTGGAAAGGTGAGTTTGGTGGTGAGGCACACGAAGACAAACAAGAACACTGGAGCTGCAAAAAGAGGCCTTCAGCAGCGTAGAAGAAATCATCCCAAACTAAGGAGCTAATTCACCACTGCGCAAAGACCAAAGAAATAAGGAAGCAGAGCTGAGCACCCTGTTATAAATCTCTCCTCATAAGTATTTTGGGACAGGCCTAAACAATACAACCCCATGTTTTGCAGAGATATGTGAGCTATCGCTAAATGAAGCACATTGGAACTGGAAGCAAGATAACCGCTTTAGCATGATGTAACAGCCCAGCTAATTAGCTCCGTTAGGAACAAAGCCCGAGACGACTGCGCTGGGTCCAGAAGGCAAGCAAGTTCATTTAGGGCTAGCTAGGGCACCTCAGTACGGCACTACTGTCCTCCAGACAGACACCTCCTCGATGTATCAGTTGAAGTTGTAAAGCGTGATACAATAAAAATAATAATCAGCATCATTATCGTCATCATCACCACAGGCAGAGGCACAGTTTCACTGGAAAAGTAGTTGTGAAGTACATGCTGTAAAAAAGAAAGGTGAGAACATCCAATTATACCCCCAAAACGTCAGTTGTTTTCTCAAACGGAGAGGCTCCCTTCCAGCTTTGGTGAGCAGGCAGAGCGCAGATCCTGCTTTAGCACAGAGTCCTACACTGCTGCTTTCTCAACAGGTCACGATGTTTATCCCAGCCAAGAAAATAGCTGTTGATCGGCGTTCTGCCATATCTGATCATCACTATGGCCCAGCACCCTACCCTGGTGTTCACTGCAACACAAAAGTCCTTTGAAGCTATCCAGTTGTTTTAGAAAAGAAAAGCCACAAGAACAGAAAACAACTTTAAACAGCTCACTCATGGCAGCCATCCCCCCTTCCCACCACTGTAACCAACAGACCTCACAGGTGTTTGACATAATGGCTAAGTGGTACACAATTCAACTAAAGAAAAAATTAAAAGGCATTTTAAACAAGTGTTCAATAGATTCTATAGTAGCCATCTCAGCTTAGGAGTTGTAACTTCCTCCTTAGGAATTAAAATGTTTTCTGAAGAATCCCCAAGCTCATTTGAGAGGGGAAACAAAAAAGAAAAAGAAAAGAAAAAAAAAATCTGGCCCTTCTAGTTTGACAGATAGGCTTTAAAATACAAGTTCATGTCATAAGTACAGATAATAATGGCATGAGAATACACATTTCAAAACACACATGCCTTGCAAAACGAAAATTTCTTAACAGTTACAGAAAGGCTTCCAGTACTTGCATCCACATCCCAGTCCTCGCATCCGCATCCCAGTCCTCTGATCCCACTAGCCTACTACGCCTTCCACGTTTGTGTAGCAGACGATTAGGGAAATAAATGTTTTTAAATTAAAATAAGTTCTTATCCTCAGAAGACATACAAGGCTTAGAACATCATCATTTCACTCCTGAAAGATGGAAAGGGTTAGCTGGATTTTTAAGAAGACAGGCAGTCATGTTTTACTATTTGGACTCCAATAGCAGCAATTAAAAATATACTCTTAACTGAAACAACATCATGAATTCATGGGTAGGGATCCACCTGAGAAGAAATAATGAAAACAAAAAATGGAGTGCCTCAGGAGCTACAGATTGCAGAAAAATAATGAAAAATTTCATAGGCTGAACGCTGCCTTCCAGGCAACATCCTCCCTTTTAAGATTCACCCACAGAATTAAGCATGTCCCATAAGCATCACTAGCTTCCAGGAGAAAAGCTGTTACAAAGCCACTACAACAGGCAATACCCGATACGGTGCTAGAGATGGAACACCCACAGGTCATCTTCCTGACCAAGGCACCCCACGATATTTCTAGGCACACACGTGCAGCAGTCAGCACAATCTACAGGCACTTAAATCCTGTTTCTTGTTTGCTATAAAATTCCTCGGTGTGATCCGCTTACTATGAACGCAGAAGGTTAGGTGCGTGCTAAGCACCCTGCACAAAGCACTAAAATCACATACACACTCACTCCTACTCCAGAGATACTCCTTATTTCTCTGTGTCTGGTTCTCTGTCCAGAGCAGGAGCTTACACATGAGTGGATCATGTACTACATCCTTCCTTGCTGATGCACTGAACACCCTCTCCTCCACTGAGCCTTCATTTAAGCCTCCGTTGGCTGTGACAACACACGAAGACACCCTTAGCAGCTACAACAGTCCTACTGATTGGCAACGTTATGCCCATGTCCAGGCCAAAACAAAAGACTCAGAGGTCACTGACTGGGATGTGTAGTTCCAGGTCTCCAAGACATTGCCCAAAAAGCTGTTCCCAAGTTACTTTGCTGTCTGCAAACAATCCTCTACCTCTGCTTTGATCTAGCTTCAGAAGGAAGCTGTCCCACACATTACACTCCATTTAAACTGCACTGATGAAACGCGCTGTCTGCCCTCTCCACCCTTCACTCTCTTGCGTGAAAGCTTTTAGGAACGCTAAGCATATCCATCCCCATTGTCCAAATCCCAGGATGCTGACATTTCAAATCGTACTCTCCTCTATGCAACTTGTAAAAATAACAAAGAAGGTAAAAACATCCCACCAATGCTCAGGCAGCTGCTTCCCTACATGCAATGAACCCGGCACAGGTTGCCAAGAGACTGCAATGATGAACAGCATTTATTCTTGAATACCCTCAAATGGACTTTCACAATATATTAACCCTAAGCAATAAAACATCAAGACCACATTCTTGTTTCAGTTTAGAATTAGTTTTTATAGCCAATATATAAAAGGAGATAGTTGTAATAGACATGCTATGATGGTCTTAACTGGAACTATATAAACAGTGCTTCTATAATAGGCGCTACTCTGTCAGGGAACTGCCTGAACTTCAGGCTTCATGCCTGGCACTGCTTTTCCTGAACTTTAAACCTGAAAGAAACATCTGTAAAGATGAGAATAACCAAGCTATACACAATGGTTAAGGAAAAAAAAAAAAGAATCTAAGAATAAGCAATTTTCAGATAGCATGTACAGAAATTTCCCCTGTAAGCTCCATTCCCTAGGGTAAAAATTAAGTGCAAATTCAGTCAAATTTAGGAGGCTCTAAAGAACAGAAAAACTCAGCCTATTATACCACTTAACAAGATACTGCTAGTGATTTTCAATCTTTCCATCTAAAAATAAGGTAATTTTGCAATTAAAACAAAAGCCACTATTAAACCTTAGGTACCAGAACATTTTTCCTTATTTATACCTATCAAGATGAATAATAATTTTATACACTGTGTAGCTACCTAGAGAGCAAAAGTTCTATTATATGTGTTTCTAATACAGCCTTGCACATATTCTTAGGCTTTAATCATTGGTCAAATTTTCCAAGCAAAATTCAGCGCTACCAACTATTTTTTTTCTGTGGATGCTGCATATCATTTTTGTCATACAGCTTAGTATAAACTTCTTTTTGTTTAAGTTGCATTACATATCTCCCCAATAAAAGAAAAAACACAGAAGTTCTTTTCCGTACACAACAAAATTCTGCACACATCAAGAATCAGAGTTTTAGTATTGCTTAACACCTTGGGGAGAAGAGTTGGAATCGGTACTTCTCCATCGCCATATGCTGTGGTAAAACTGATTAGTGGTATTAGCAACAACAAACAAAGTTTAAGTGGTCCAAGGTCAAGTAAAATGGAAGACCAAGCCTGGGCTCAAACAGGAGACATACAGTCTTTCAACTAAACTGCACAGTTTCAGAAGTTTTATAATCACTTCCACAACAAACAATTTACCAGAGGGAAAGCATTAAAAGTATATCCAGGACACGAACGGCCAAGAAGTCTACATTTTATCAAGTCTCTATGCCAAGCATTTCCTTTCTGCTTTTAGATGGGTCTTTTTCTGTACATACTCATGACCTCTAAGTCATCTGTCACCACCTGCAAGAGGTGCAAAATCACCTCCAGTGGCTAGACCCAGTTATGTGGGAAAAACAGTGAAGATGGTGCAGCACTACCCAGGCACCCTCAACTGCATCTTGACCAGCTGCATCTCAGTCAAACCCTAGGTCATCAAACATGATGCAGAATGACACCAGAAACAAAAGAAAATGTGGAAATAATTTAAGTTCTTGCAATTTCCTTTTGTAGGAAATTTTAGTTTAGTTTAGTTCCCAGTTCCCCTGAGTGCCTCTTAAAATTCTAGCTTTCAAATTTTAACTAAAGCAGCATACAAACAGTCTTACGGCAGATAATTCACGGCTATAGTAGGGAGACTATTCAAAAATAGCAATCAGTCCAGGGAGGTTTAATTTAGAGAGAGGAGAAAGACTTTAGACCTTGATAAGGCATGACATGATTCCATGCCATTGATCTGCAATCACACAGCTTTATCTGTAATGCAAACAAAAAGTTATTTAGAATACTCCTAATTAGGTATAATAAGTGTACACTGGCACATTACTGAATCTATAAATAGAGAGCAACCACACCATTTCACTCCTGCTCCATGTTGTGGGGCGGGGGGGAGAAGAAAGGCACTTTCCTTTTTTTAAGACCTTTCTTAAAGTTGTACCATTGAAAAGAAGTAATTTTTTTGCTTCTGAAAGTATTTAACTAGGCCTTTAAATACTGACAAATCTTCCTCAGCAGACACAGGTTATCCTCAACATTTGTGTAAAAATAAGAGAGAGAATACTTAATCTGAAATAAATCAGGAACCATATTCTAGCGATCTGTAAGACATTCAGGGAGACACGGCTCTGGGCAACCCAATGTTGCTTTGAAAATGTCCCTCCTCTGAGCGTGGAGTGGGACCAGATGACCTCCCAAAGTGTCTTCCAACCCAAATTACCATTATGATTCTGTAACAACCCCCATAAATATTTTTCTTCTAGAACAAGTCCCTCTCTATAACCTCTCACACCTACACACAGTAATTTAAACTGTGGATTAGCTATAAATAACCTTGGTGTATATTTCAAAGAAAAGGTATAATCATCCTTAGCATAAAATTCAGCAGAAGCTCATTTGCCTCTTGCCCTGGCTGTGACTTTTTTTTTTTTTTTTACTCAAATAGAAAAATATAGGATTTCCCAGTCATTTCCAACTCCTCACTGTGAGACCACCTCCCAGGGACACAGGTTTATCACGGGCTCAAAGGGTAATTTGAAATAGGAGCCCTTTGTAAAACTGTTGGCAGCAGATCCCTGGCTGACTAAGGTTGCGGAAGCAGTAGAACCTGTGATGTTAACTCCTTGTATCTCCTCCTCAATGGTGCACACAGTGACCAAGTGAAAAACTGATTTTTTTTTTTAATTTTTTATTTTTACTCTAAACAGTGTAAGCAAAAAAAGAATGCAGTATTGGTTCGCATGCGCACACACACACGTGCACAGAATTACTGGTCTCTTTATGCAATAAGTAAGATCATCTGAAGTGTACATATAATCAGAACTATGGAAAAATGCAAAGCTTAAAGAAACTGGAATAAAGATTACGTATTCTTTAAAAAAAAAAAAAAAAGCTATTCGCTGCAGTTGCATTTACCTGGCAACACCAGGTAACATGAGATAATACACAAAAGCACTGATGGGTTTTTAAGCACACGGCTTGACATTGCCAGCACATTTAATAGCTTGCTTTTGACAAGAGCTCATCAGAAGTTCTGTACTTATTAGGATCTTCTTTTCCTTTGAAATGCTGAAGAAGCAGCAGAACAGAGTTTTGCGATGCAGGATCAGGGGCATAGATAGAAATCTGACAACAGTCTGAAGCCCAGAGTATTTTTTTTTACGTATTTTATAAAATCACCAAGTAGGGCAAGGGAAAAAGTTTGTCATCTAGTAGACAGGATACAGGCACAGACCCTAACTTGTGTAACTGCCTTCGAATTTTTTAAAGCTTATTTGCCAGTGGATCGGGGAAGGTTGGGGACCACTGGCCTAAGCAGTAAAGTGTCTCAGGTATAAATTTTATCTTGCCGGCACAGTTTTGAGGCACATTGACCAAAATGTTCTCTCTACAAAATGTTAACCAGTGGACTCAGTACAGGTAAAAGTCCTTTCTTTGCTTCCTAAAGCTTGCCTGCTTCCAGAAGCAGGCAAGAAGCAGCATAGAAACGTGTATTAGCCCAGCATTCACTCATAACCAAAAAAAACCCAAGATGCAGTCAACTGAGCTACATGAAGAAGTTTTCTTAAATTCTGGTTTCCCCCTACAAAAGCATTATAATGCACACTTCTAGGTTATAGGCAAAGTTTGCTTAAACAAGTTCACTCAGGGGAAAGAAAATCAAGTTTAACAACATGAGATAGATGGCTCTGAAGGTTATTCCTGTTTATTTTGTCTGTAATGAGAAGCTGTGTAAACGATAAAAATATTTTTTATTTCCTTAAAAGCTCAGGTTTAATCAGAAACATTGGCTCTTCATCTCACACCCAAGTAACTCACACTAGCTCCCTGTTGCAGACCTGCACGCTCTCAGCATTCTTCCCAGGCAGAATCCAGGTATTATAAATATATCAAGTTAATATACAATAGCAAGAATTACTGTTTACACCATGAACACCATCATATTCTTTCAGTGATGAGATCTTTGACTCACAAACCCCCTTTTACTCTTTGTGCTCTCTCTTTTTTCACTTTAACGGACCTCTAAGACTGAGGCTAATCAATGTTTGTCTGTAGCGTAACTCGTGTGAAGCTCCCCAAGATAACAGGCAAAAAATGACAATAATAGCTGAAAAATCAGCAAAAAGGGTGCATTAGTTTTCAAGTCAATAGCTCCTCAGTGAACCGTCTGCTCCCAAGATTGATCAGTAACACTGAAGGAGGAGGCAGTGCAGAGTGAAACTATCCAGGGGAGCAACCTCATGTATCTGCACCTTCGCGTATCTGCACCCTCTTGTAAGACTCCGTGCCCAACAAACTTTTTGGTCTTGGGCAGTTCCTCCCTTTATGGGGATTACTGGGAGAAACCTTGCAGAGGCACAGGCTGAAAGGAAAAGGGATGTCACCCTTTCTCTGTTCAAATTCCTGAAGAAACTGTGACAGCAGTAGGCAGGAAAGGAGGGAGAGAACAAGAAGCAAGATATCTCTATGGGAGCATTAAAACAAACACACAAGTATGTGCCCGTCCTCATGATCAACAGTGTGCGCACAGGGAGGGAAGAAGTCTCTGCCCGACAGGCAGCCAGGACTGCTGGTTAGCCACACTGATCCTTTCCGACATCCTTAGCTGAACCAGAGCAAGCCACCCTTCTCACCAAGAGCTGGGAAAACACCGACCTCCCTCTCGCTCCAGAGCATCACAGTAGCAATAAGGACTACCAGCTGTCAAACTGAAGCCAGTCAAACTCGGTTGCTAAATTTAAGCAACCACACAACAGGACATAACTGACCAGAGCAGCATGACAGCCCTTTAGATCCACTTAAATCTCCACAGGCATGAAAAACCTCGGCAGATCTTCCCAGCACAAAACTATGCCAGAAGTGCAAAACGACACCAAGGGCACCGCCGGCTCTCCTCAGCCAGCACATCTATACAGACCCTGGCATGGGCTGGACACGCATCCTCCCGGCGGCTGCCCACAGAGGGGCTCATGTTGCTTCCCACCCGGCAAATACATAGGGAGACTCACCACCCACAAGCTACTACTCAGCCTCAAAACCCTATTAAGGTTGCTAAGTGACAATAAAGTAGCCCGATCTCGCACCATTTGCAAACCCCAGACATTTAAAGGCAAGGAAATGAATGGTTCAGATCATCATAAATCTCACGCCGCCCATCTAATAAACAAATAAATTCTCATCATGTGTAAAACCTTGCCGAATTCATTACAATAACGTTAACTCTCCCAGGAGTACAGCTCAGGTTTTTGTTATCGTGCTTTCAGTATCCAAGCGGTGAAATATTCCTAAACAGGAACATTAGTCAAACGAAAAACTTAGCTGGAAAAAAAAATGATTTGTTCTTTCTTCATAATTGTGCAATATATCAGGATAATTCCTACACAGTAAAAGTTTTATAAGTCAACTACGTTCTGACTTTGTGTACGAAATTTTTATGGCCCACATCCAATGAGCACTTAAGCGCTGGCTTAATTTTAAGAAGTAATTAATCATATAAAAGTGTCCAGGACGACTGAAGTGTTTCAGTATGTGCTTAAACATTTTACTAGAATAAATCTCTTATTTCATTTGAAAGAGCATCTAATGCAGTGGTCTTATTTTTAGCATTTCAATGAAATAATATTTATTTTGGGTCAGCATTAAGCTTGTTTGCTGTGATAAATGCAATGTTTACATTAAGAAAGAACGAGGTTTCTTTTTATTATGATGTGGAGGATATAAGTTATGGATGCCCCCAAGCCAGGCTTTTTTTTGCCATTGCTAGCAAACTGAGAGTTCTGGCTTGAACTTAGTATAATAGAGCTATGGTTACTGCACTGTTATTCAGCAGCCTGTTCTTAGGTTTTTAAAAGAAGATTTTGGAGAACCTAACTTACTTTTTGGAGGCAGGAGGGGAAAGGATAAAACAGTAATGTAAGAAGGCGGCAAATACAAAGGTGAAAGAAAGAGTTATCTCTCTTCATAAAAGACAAAGTCCAGGTACTAAAGTATCAAACTGAAAAAAATGAACAAAGCTAGCCATGCTGTCAATAACTTTATAACATCACATCCAATTACGCTACAAATAACTGTAAAGAATCTCAAAAACTGAATGGCCAACCAGAACAAAATATTGGTCTTGTGGTTCCTCTGCAAGTGAGCTACTGAACTACCTTCACAAGACACCGAACTATGTCTTAATTATCCCTATCAGAGGAAAACATCCAAAACATCAGAATGACTACAGAAGCATTCTTTTATACCCAAAACTCCATATTCTGAGCTTCAATGAATCCACACACAAACACACATTACCTTCTTGCTGCGCTTAGATTTTGAGGTCTCCAGACTATATATGTTGTTCTATAGATCCCTTACCAGAAGTATGATTGGTCAGAGTTCAAAGAAAATAAGAGTTACATTGTTTTAAAAAAAAATTAGCCTTTTGGAGTCTTCCAGAGTAAGAACATTGGTCTAAGCTGCCTTTTATCATCTTCAGCTAGTCAAGACGATTCAATACTTCCCTTCAGATAAAGGCTTTGTGATAGCCAGACAGACTATTCTTTTGATCACTAATTCAATTACAAAATCACTCTAATTCTACATATTCTGCCACAGATATCCAAACTAACTTGGCTAGTCCAGCTAGTCATACAGTAGTCATACAGCAGTCATACAGCAGTCTTGCATCTTGGATTCTGATGTAACTGCTAGAAACAACTCAAAATGTCTGCAAATTATCCATATATCCTTACATGGATAAAGACCCAGTCATAGAATAGTCCTTTCTTGAGCTCTGGCATGGCTGTTATGTGTCTTTGGGACTGTGCGCATGAAGTTCACAAGATAAGGCATCTTGGAAAGGGATTCCCAGTTGTCATTTATTCTTGAATTAGTCTCTTCTTGTGCTTCTTAAAAAACAGAAATTCTCTCTAAACTACACAACAAGCGCAATGTGTTTCACCTGATCTTTTTGGCAGAAAAGTATTTCCCAGCTCCTTGGAACAAAACACAAAACAATCAAAATCTCTTATATTAAAGATGAGAGTGTGATTATCTTGTCTTTTTTCACATTCACAGCTCACCAGCTGGCTGGGGGTGGGGGTGGGGGGGAAGTATAATTCATGTTATCTTTCAATACAAAATAGCATTAATCCTTTAAAGATTCTAGAAAGAAAAAAAAAAAAGACCAAAAGCAACATTTTCTTTGAAGACCTGCTTGCAAATATCTACTGAAAAATGTTACAAGCTCCTCCTTTCTGGTACTTAGCTAGCAATTTAACCTTTGCCAATACATGCATCACTAAAATGCCCTGGCAGATTTCATTTCAGTTTTATACAAACATGTGTCAGAATCTGGAGTGTTAATGACCACTGTGCCTTAAATAGTGTAACTCTTTCCATTCTAACCCTGCTCACTTCTGCGTAGCACGTTCAGTCATTTTTAACTTCCGCAAACTATCATGTCTTTGGCTGAAATTTTCCATTAATGGACACTTTTTTGAAAACTTACGCAGAGATACAGCAAGTATGAGAAGCAACAAATATTGTACACTATTTCATGCTAAAAACTGGTTGCTTCGTCCAGGCATACTCTAGAACTGAATAATATATGTATATGAAACCTTAAATATATTGCTCTGTGCATAAGCGTGTGTCTGCATATATCAGAAACATACACTGATGAACTGATTCTGAATATTTCACTTCAAAAAAAAGGTTCAAGTCCCCAGGATGCGGGGAGGGAAGCCAATTTGCCAGATTTTACAACACTTGTGAAAAAAAGTTGGTGAAACATTGTACTAAGGATGGATATACAGTACAACTAATTTAATTGCAGAGCGAAAATGATGGAAAATACAACTACTGAAGACAGATATCCTGCAGCACCCTTCAATCTTTTCTGCCAGGTGCCAAGAACCTGAGGATGATTGCTACGCACTTGGTCGCTTTAGTTCTGCCCCATGCTGTGTAAACACAACGATAAAGTTTAGTGACACTATATGTGCTACTGCAGTTGCAGAATAAATTGCAAATTACAACGCACTTTGAAGCTCTGCAGATTCAGACAATCCTAATGCACATAAAGGATCCCCATCAGGGTTAACTTTGCTATCGTGGCATTTTCCTGGGAACTTCTGGTGCATAAAAATCATGTTTCCTTAACCAGAAAGGAATCAACCACTACTTAGCTGAGTAAATCGGGAACTATCAAAGCTAGAAAAAGCGGATTACATTGCAGGGAATGATGTTCATGAAGTCTAACGGCGGTATCAACCACTGCACTTTACATTTAGGTGAATTAACAAGCTATGGTAATCGGAGAGAAACGTATACCAGAAACAAACAGGAAGTGACTACTGGGACTTGGCACTGTCAAATGTCACCATATGGAAGAGGTTAGAAATTTTTTGAAGGCTCAGTTCCTAAATGGCTGGTGTTATCCACTAAGGCCAATAAAAACAGAGTGGGGAATTTAATTAATTTACTTGTATTACTCCATAATGATTTAGGATCTCTAAAAAAAATATATTGAGACCTCAGATAAGATAATTCTAGGAACAACTCTTGCCATTTAACTGAACAACACTGTATCGTCTCCACTAATTATAACACATTCATGTTTCTGAACATCTCCCATGTTACAGCAACTTCATTATTAACAAAAAACACTGGGGGTGAAGGAGAGGAAGAAAGCATTCTCCCAGATACATTACAAGTGTATTTATCTTGCTCAATACACCGTATTTTCCTGCATTTCCTGATTTATACTTTCTGCTCCAGAATGTCTGCTTCATCCAAAAATAAACACAGGCCAGATTCAAATCCACAACTGGGTGAGCAAAACATGTATCCAGCAGAGCTTTCCCATTAACTGCACATGGACCCATTAAAGTAGGAAGCCAGGTCAGCGATGAAAGTGCTATCCTTCATATCCACTTTTTAGCAGAGAGTACTCAAGACAAGAGTAGGAACTCTAACGGTGCACATCTGACAACTCTACTTCCAAGTATCCAGGGACTGCTTCATTTATTAATCTTGTGCTCATCCCCAAGACAAGCAGAATTTAAAAAGTGTCAGCTCTAATTTGAACCTTCCCTTCTCGACAGGTTCCAGCTATAAAGAACTGAAGCAAGACCATCTTTTTAAGGAATGTACTTTGCACTACAGTGATTAACTTTAAAGAAACTAGAAGCCAGCTGATGACAGGCAGAGTTTTTGGGCTGTATCCCCAAGGACTGAAGTCATCTGTTTCATTTAAGGAAGGCACCGACGCTGACTGTCTTAACCAGCATCTTTAAAAGTTAAGAAGCCAAGTTTAACGCAGATGCACGGAGAACTTGCCACGACTTCAATCCCCAATATAACACTGTTTGTACATTATCATATATACTGCTTCAAAACTGTCCGACTACAGTTTTCCAAAGTCCTTATAAAAACAAAACGTATATTCCAAAAATATTTTTTACCAAGACACTTTTTATGTACTAAATATTCAGGTCTCCCAGAGTGGGGGGAAATGGTGGGCAGACATCACGAAGTCAAGAATTGTTTCAATGCTCTCCGTTGGGGATTTTGGCTCAAAACTGCTCGAACTTCACAGAGTACCTGCCACCTGTTTATCCCCTTGCATTTCGTCCAGGGAACACACACGAGCTTCACAGATGCAACAGCTTCCAGGATGGGGTTTAAAGATGCTGGCTTTAATCTCACAAAAGTGCTAATTAATTTGGTCCTGACTCCCCTAAAGACACCTACTGCTACAGTGTCACCCTATAACCAAGTATGGGGCTTGAGCAAACAGCTCCTAGGTACAAACAAGGTGTTGGCCCAAAGAATAGTTTAGTCCTTTGCACCACAACTTGTTCTCTCCTCCTCAGGTTTGCAGACATCAAAACATGTTGATCTTCAAGTTTTCTGTTTGGGGAAATTAATAATGTCCATATTTTGACACAGACATGCCTTTAAAGTACTCTAAAAATGTGAGGAATACATATGTATAAACTAAAAATACACCCATAATAGAAGTTACATAAATGTCCGGCCCTATCACCCATCCGTTTCTCATAGAGATTTACTGTAAAAGTAGTTCCACTGAAATCAATCAAGCAGTTTGCAGAGGAAGTTGCTATTCAACATGGGCAAGCTATGGTAAAACTGGACAACAGACTTCTCAGCAGAAATGTGAGCATATGATTAGCATATCACAAACAAGCAATGAACTTCAATGTAATTACATCTGCCAATATAGTATTCTTTCTTTTAATTTTCCCATTCTGTTTTTTATTCCCCTGCCCTCGGCCAAATAATTGTTTTTATTTAGGAAGAGGGCAAAGCTTAAAAACTCCCTTTGAGCACTACAGGTGTTAGCAATCTTTAGACTTACGTTTGTGCTAGCGAAAGGGGTTTGCTCTTATACATACATTTGCTAAATCTTATTATACACACTTTAAAAAAATCCACTCCTGAATGATTCTATCTGCAAAGTATCACCATATGGTAGCTTTCACAAATGATCAACTGTACCAAAACATCTAAAAATAACATCTTCCTTAAGTAAAATAAAAACAATTACCAGCAGAGACTTTTGGGTATAGTTCTGAGCTAAGGAATCAATACCACGTTGCTGAAATGCTTCAAGTAAGTATATAAGCAATCTCCAGAGAAAAACAGCACAGTGCTAAACGGCCCGCAAGCATCAATGATAAATGTAATATACATGTTTTGGGTTCTTTCAAAAGTCTATTCTTAGCTGTAAGACAAACCCAATCCATTTAATTAAAACCTTAGCTTACAAACACATTCATCGAGTAAGTGAAGCTTAACAAATCTAATTTGAATGAAAGGGACTAGCTGGGTAAAAGAGCAGCTCCCTGATGTTCCTTGCTCTAGTGGTTTCATGTAACCACTGATCACCAACTACTACAACAGCAAACATACAACACCCTTCAACTAAATGGGAGTTGTCTGTCTAAATATAGCTACTTTTAAATAATGCATCGTGAGTTATAAAATAAAGTGCTACTGAATTATTTAACATGGGTCTCATCTTTAACAAAGATATATCACTTTTAATTAAATGGAAAGATGTTTATATTTGGAGTTGCATATTATTGTAAATTGCAACCAGTAAAGCAACATTTTATGACTCCAACTATGTCAGCACTCAGTTTTTCCTATATATATCCGATTCACAGAAATAGAACTGAGATGCAAACTAAGATAAGCAAAAGCATCACTTGTAGAGCTGTCTTAGAACTTCAGGCGACCCCAGCTTTGCATTCATTCACAGCCCTCAGATACAGAATATCCCACCACCCTGTAACAGTTGGTAAGAATTGGCTGGGATCTCACGCTCACAAACCTGTTTCAGTAACACTCACAGTCTGCATGTTTTCCTTATGCAAGTATCAACCTCTATGACAGCAAACCCTCGAATACACTTAACACCACTACAGCTAATAAAGCATCATGTTCTGTCACTTCTAAAACATTTTGAAGACCACCACACAGAAATGGTGTTAAAGCTGAAAGTTTGTGTAGGACTACGTTTTCAACACGATGCAATAGTTGTATATTATTTACTACAGTAACCCTTCAGCCAGGCCCAACATCCGCAAATGCAAAATTAACATTTAGCAATAAAATGGGATGAAATGTTGTGTTTAGGAGGTTTCAGGAAAAAATTGCTTTCCACCTCACATAACGGGATAATGCTACTGTTTAACAACCAGTACTTTGTGTTTAAAGGTGGCTGCCTTTTGGATGTAGTGTGAGAAGCGAAAGCTCAAGGGAAGAACAGCACCAATCCGACAGGACTCCACAAACAGCTCCTTACTAACTTTAATGGGTGCTCTGTAAAGGAAACACCACCACATTGTGTAGAAATCAAAATGAGTGATCTGTCTGGGCCCGGATGGAGTCACTTTGCCGCTCAAACCAGACGCTTACAGCAAAACCTCTGATCTTGATGTCACTGCACCCATAAGCTCTCCCCAATGGGGCTTTGTGCAGATCCCATCACCAAATGTGGACCACGCTTTTTAGAAAGTCATGGGATCCCTCTACACAGAAAGTAAGTCAGGTCTCACTATTTTTATACTTTTAAATGCATACTTGTTGAAGTTCATTTTACAGGAAAAAACGTGATGTAAATACACCATCCGTCAAAAAGTTAATTCCACCAGGACGACTTCGGCAGCCCGAGCCAGCCAAAAAATTGCATTAACCTGAAATTTTGACAGCTGCTTTACGTATCCAGCCCCACGAGCGAGGATGTACAGAAGTTTGCTCCTGTCCCGCGAGGTGCCTTTCAAACTGGAAACCGCGTTTCCCTCCTTCGCGGCACTCCCGCTCCCAAACGGCAGCCCGATGTGCCACCACGGGCTCCCTGCCTGCCGCTGCCTGCCGCTGCCTGCCGCTCCGGCGTAGCGCACGGCGGCGGCCCCCCGGGACCGGGGGTGAAGAAGACGGGGGGGGGGGGGGGGGGGAAGTTGGTGAGGAAGGGCTGGCTGAAACAGCCCACCCGCGCTGTGCGGAGGCAGGGCGGGATCCCCGCGGCAGCGGTGCCCGCTGCCGAGGAAGAGGAGCCGGAGGGAGGCAGCCCGCCGCTTCCCCCACACCCAGGACGCCAGGCAGGGCAGGGCGGCTGCCGGAGCAGGCTGCTTCCCCTCCGGCCCCGCGGAGCCCCGCCGCCCCGGGGGGCTCTTCCTGCCAGCCGGGGACAGATGTGGACGCAACAGCTGGACGGGGAGGAGGGGAGAGGGAAGGAAGGAAGAGGCACGGCTGCCTCACCGCCCCCCCCCCCCCCCCGCCGCCGTTCCCGGGGATGCGGGCGGGATGCAGCGGCCGCCCCCGGCTCCGGGCTGGCCCCGCTCTAGGATGAGGATGGAGAAACTTGCCCCGGAGGCAGCGGGGCTCGCCGGCTCCTGCCCCCCTTACCTTGCTGCGGATCTGGCCCGAGGTGGACACTTTCCGGATGAGTTTCTGGGGGCCCTCGTGCTCCCCTTCGCTGTCCGACGACTCGTCCGCCGGCCCCGCCGCCGCCGCCGGGGGTTGGGGCTGGGGCTGCTGCGGGATCCCGGCGCCGCTCATCCCCGACTCGGCCCCGGCCATCTTTCCGGACTCCTGCCGAGAGAGAGCACACGAGCCCGGCTCAGCCAGGGCAGCCGCTGCCGCTCCCCTCCCCGGGGAGGAGGAGGAGGAGGAGGCGGCGCGGGAGGGTGGGGAAAGAGGCGGCGCGGGGGGGAGGGGACGGAGGCGGCGGGGACGGAGCCGGGCGCTGGCGGCGCGGAGCGGACCGCCCGGCCGCCATCTTCCGCCGCCCCCCTCTGACGGGGAAGGGCCGCTCGCCCGCCCCGGCCCGGCCACGGCGGGCACCGCTCCCCGCTCGCAGGGGGCTCGGGCACCGCCACCCGCCGGCGGGCGGAGCCGGGACGGACGGGCCCGGCCCCTTGCGCCCCTGCCGACGGGGAGCCGCCGGGAGCGGCCGCCGGCTCCAGGGGGCGCCGAGCGGCGGCGGGTGCCGGTGCCGCCCCGCCGGCCTGGCCGGCTCGGGGCTGGGGGGGGGGGGGAGGTTGTGCCGCGCCGCAGGTGAGCGCCGGGGCGGCGAGTCCGAGGGGCGAAAGAGGCGAAGGCGAGTGGGGAGGGCCCCCGGCACCCCCCGCACCTGCCCGGGCTTCCCCGCGTCCCGCCGCTCCCGCGTGAACGGAGTCCCGCGTGGTTCGGGAGGTGGGACGAGGCACAGGCAGAGCGCGGCCCTCCGGTTATATGTGAGCTCCTTCCGTTCACACCCCTCACTAAACACCGCCGTGTGGTTTACAAAAGCAGGTGACCGTCAATGGGAGGTGGAACGCCAAGTTTTAAACGTTTCACGCAAGCACAGCGAAACCGCCCGGCTCTGAACGCGGGTGGGCTTCCCACGTGCTGTCCGGTCACGGCTGAGGGTTGTGTTGCTCTCCCTTGGGAGCACTGGATGTCGTTTTGGGACTGGATGGACGGCATCAAATGCAATGGGTTCCTTATCTATGCCTCCAGCCAGTCAGTCCTGTGGTGTCCTTCAGCGTCAAAGCGTTGGACAATTTTGGCAAATGCACACGTTGCTTTCCAGTTGTTTTCTCCCGTTAGTTTAACTTTCTTCTTATTCTATTCATTTTTGTCTTTGTAAAACAGGAGCCTTTACTTTTGGGGAAAGAAAGGGTCAGTTTTCCCTTTTAATCTCAGATCTGGCAGCTCACACGATCTCGAAATGTCACCACATGTTCTGAATTGTGGGACTTCGAAATTATTGTGGCTTGTATGTAGTCAGTGTTCAAAATAAGCATTTAAATCACAGCAATACTAAATAAAACACACAACTCCTAGCTGCATGGACCGGATTAAACATAAGAAAGCAATCAATACTTGTGGCTTCTATATTCCCACAATTCTATTTATATTTCTAGAAAGGGAACTGACATCTCTTAATATGCTAATATAATGTCGCAGTACCTAAAAACAAAGCAGTTAATGAGAAACAAAAACAGACCCATAGTGTACAACCTATCCTACACTGCAGACACCTCACCACGATCTTAATTTCATCTAATCCAGAGTATCCCATTTCTTTTATTGGGACTTTTATTCATAGTAGGGGAAATTAAATATTTCCATGAAGCCTTGCAGGTCTTGTGGCTTAGTTCTGTGTTACTGCACCAGGGACTTCAAATGCGATTCTACTACCCTCCTCCACATAGGATCACTTCTATTAAGTTATATTTTAAAAATTGTCAACATTTACATTAAGAAAATGTCAGAATTTCTATTAAGTTATATTTTAAAGGAATTTTGATCATATTACCTACATTCCCTATTAGAATAATAATAGGGCCTAAATCCTACCATTAATACCACATCTCAAAATAGATGAAGTTCTCATATAGTCCCTTTTCCTTACAGGCTAATTGTGAAACTAAGGGATGATTCTGTCTTGTCTCACTCTTCACCTGAGAGGGAGTTCTCCTTTTTCAAAAACATGGGATCAAACTTGGGCAAGCGCAAGTACGTACTGCTCTCAGTGAATTAATTTAGGGCACGGCTAGGAAGAAAGATAGGTTAAGAGCAATGTTTACAGACACTTGCTCTTTCCACCCTCCTTTCTTCCTCTTCTCCACCTTAATTTCAGGAATAGCAAATTACGCCAGAACGCATCTCACTGCAATTCCTTGAGTCTTTTGAAGGTAAATGACAACTGAACATTGCAAGAGGACAAGAAGACAGAGTTTGCTAATTAATGCTAACATGTATTACATGTAATTGTGACTGTGATTGGAGGAACACTTGGTGCTAACAGAACGCCAGCAAGACTGACTAACTCCATTTAATTCAACTGAATTAAACAGCGCTAACTGAACAACACTAGTTACTGTTAGATCTGTTCCCATACTAAAAAAGCATTCAAAATACCGGTGGATGTGACTGCTATGTATTTGTATCACAGGACTAGAATCCTGCGTGAAGTTACGTGCAAAACTGTTTACAAGTTTCACCCATGGAGAATACGCTTCCAAATTCAGTTGAAAGGGAGAGACGAGCCAGTGAGGGGGAAAGGCACACAAAGACAGCGTATCACCCAAGTGCATAATTTGATATTAGAACGTTTGAACTCAGGGAGATCATGAAGTTGACTCTATTGATGACCCCAAATTTGCACCTTTGGGTGTTTGGGGTTTTGTTAATAAAACATCATCTGGTTCCTTACATATTTAGACCTCGATCCTAGAAACAGTAGGTGGTTGAAGTGTATTTCCAAAAACAGCCTTCCACTGAAGTTTTGGAATAATAAACGCACAGCACCAGTATCTTCCAGAGCAAGACACTAATCTGGTTTGTTTTCAAACTGCTCTCACAATTGGTTACACTGCAAGCTAATTTAAAAACTTGTATTGAATTTTATAAAACATTGCACAATTTAGCAATGGATGCAAATACATTGTTTCATCATTATTAGATGGAAAAATAGAAACAAGTTAATAATTTGGTTTTTAAATATAACGGCTCCAGTGACATCCGGTGGCTTTCACAATGCCAGCAGAGGAGCTGGAGATCTCCTTAGGTATCTGTATAGCCAGCTCAGATTTCCTTCACAAGATTTCATCTCAAATACATAAAAGCTAGTAGAAGACTATCTGTAGGTGCAATGGGCAATAAATACAATTCTTCAACTTCTGTTCACTTTCAGAGCTTAACTATCAGCCCTAGCTTCTGCGCACTTTCTGCACCGTGCAGAGGGCATCATGCATCCTCACATGGGCTACCCTGTTGTGATCTTCCTCTCTCCTGACTGCCCAAACACAAAAATTGGGTTACAAGGAGAGAATGCACCAGCCTTTCACTTCCAAGCATGTCTCTTTCATCATATCTTGATAAACTTCAGAGTGCTATGAAAAAAAAGTACTACGAATGTTCTCTCAGGTCACTTAATGTGAAGATTTTAGTAGTATTAACCTAAATCTGCCAATGATAGGAAATGTCCCGCAAGTGCAGTTCAATGAGAATATAGTTTCTGCGAAGTACGTAGTGGAATCTGTGAAATTACAGGCTCTAAAATCCACAGTCATCTAATGTTTACAGAGTTCTTCAAAATGGAGAAACCAAGCAACTGTTAAGCGTTGTTGAAAGTACCCGAGTTATTCATTCACGTTAGCGTAGAAAGTTGTTTCTACAAACGTATACGTTGTCCCTGCACAGAGACAGTTTTAAAGATATCACCGTTTCCACTTGTTCTTCTTTTCAGAGGCATTAATAGATAATCAGGGTCCAGTTCCAGATTTTACCCACGTAAAGCTGCCTAAGATAGCCATGAAATTTTGCCTCAATAAGGACTGCCAACTTGACTTCCATCCCTTCATCTCACAGCTGAAATTCTCCCAGGTGATCCATGTCAGACTCAATATGAGAAATATTGAATAGCACATTTCAGCTCAGTGAATACAGCTATGAATACCGTGGTACAAACGGTACCACTAGACTTCTGCAAGTCAGGCTCTTGAAGAATACGGGGCTATACGCAGCCATTAAAAACACATGCAATATTTGCATGCACTATGTCTTTCATTTAACATACTCAATTTCACGCTTCTTAGTAATTGCCTTAAATTTCCTAACTGAAGTAAGGGAAGACTAGTGAAAAGCATATAGAAAGGCTGGCATTCAAAGGGAGATGCTCAACTGATACAAAACAGCTCCGCTGACATCATTTGTGCTATGGCAATGGCTATCAGCTGATGATCTGCCTTTTCTATTCCAAGAATCCCGAAGTGCTGGGTACATACATGCACTGTAAGAACGTTTTAACTCGACCACATCCAGTGCCAATAATAGAATATGTGTTGCTAAAAAGCATATGCAATGTAGAAAAAAATCCAAATACATATGCACTCTAGCTGCGCTGGAGATTATAGTTTATAATGCAGATTAAAGCATTATTTGATTCCAGGAACATAAATTATTCCAGCTCTAATATTGATTCCCTTCGTAACAAGCATATTTACCTCTTTTTCTCTAGGTCACTTTGGCATCTATAAACTGAAGGGTAATACTTTTTTTTCCTCCACCTCAAAAAGTTGTTCTGAGGGGATCTAGATGAATAGTGGTATATGTGTCAGGTTAAGAATGCATTATTCATCACGCTTAAAAGATTTGATTGAATCTTTCCTAATTTTGGTGGTTAGTGATAACTATAGTTTTTAACTGGGCTCCCCAGTTAACACTGAGCGAATTAATTTCAGATCTGCCCGTGTGAACTCCCTCTGCAGATCAAGTTAGCAATGTTATTCTTTCTTGGCTTCCTTAGTTACCAAAGGGGAAGCCAAAATATAACAAAATGTATGTATATCACTGTTAAAGAGAGTAACTGCATTGCTCGTGGCTGTTTCGGGAGTAGCCGAGGCAATCCTGTAACCTGTAGGTTACAAAAATGTGTTGTATGCTTCAGAGTGAAAAGGTGTAAACCAGTGGAGGTCACCAAAATAAAGAGTCGCTTTGCAAAAGTGTTAGGACCCATCTACGCCTTTCAAGGGAAAGGTAAAGTCAAGACTCAGGTCTCATATAAAATTTGAAAGTTGGGTCTAGAACTTTGTAAGACATATATTATGTGTATTGTGAGTACAAAGCCACCGAATCTCTCTTGGAAGAATGCAGGATGAGCCTTACATTTTCTGTTACTTTAATTTAGCTCCATCATGGAGGGTCTAATGCAACTCTTACTGGAGTCGGGAAGAAGTTTTCCATTCAAAAGTGAGCCGTGAATTAAGGAAAGGATTTTATAGAAATTTGAAATTGCACACAGACAAGTCCAATCCTGACAGGCAAAGGAGAAGTTGTGGCTCCATTTGATGTCCATCACTTATTTCTCAGAACAGCTATAGGAACAGCACTTCCCAATTACTTCTGACAATTTGCATAGATAATTAACTTGCAGAGATTCAAAACCTGCAATAAATAGTTTCCCCTATCCTGCTGCTCTTTTTCTGTGTTTCGAGAGCGACGCAGTGGTCTGGGCACTTTTTTTTCCCTTCATCATGCAGTCCTTCACCTAAATCTCCCTTTGCCCCCATTATAATAAAAAGCCTGCTTACGAGCAGATACAAAGAACGTTGTGGCTTTTGCCACAAAGACTATGTATTTTACCAGCAGGTTACCAGGTAAAGGATTGAGTGGTTTAGCTGAAATTAGAGTCTTGTAAAGGAAATCAGTGCAGTGGTTAACCTTAAAACTGCATTCATGGATGTACTCTTTAACAAATGCAGCAATGAAATGATAAACATGACCCAAATCCTGGCCCTTACTGGGGGAGGGGGAAATGAAGAAAAAAAAAGATGTGCTCCTTGTTTATCTGAGCCCTGCGCACAGAAGGAAACGGGTTTAGATGCTTCAGCCAGGACTCCGCATTTCCAAGCAGAGGGGCTGCAATCCATCTGCCTCCCGAGTTTCAGCTGAGTTTCAGATGACGGCAGCCAATTTAAATGTCACTGTTTAATAGGATAACGCATTCGCGGGAATCAGCTTTGCTGCCTTCCTCCCACAATGTCTTCATCTCTCCACGCAAAAGTCTCGGGTTTCCCTTGCCTGATCCTTTCGGTGTCAGCTCCATGTTACCGGAACACACATACAGCTGTTTTCCCTATCACAGCTGCATCTCCGGCAGCAGCTTCGGGGCTTGAGGACTGCAGAGGGCAGTGAAGGGGGATGTTCAACTTCACAAGAAAAATGAGGCTAGTAAAAATGTATTTGGGAGGGCTACAAATCCTAACAGGGAAGGGGGTGAACTTAGTTCACCGTGGGTATCTCCAGGGCTGGGCTACTGCTTTCCTGGGAGCGAGCACACCGAGCCAGGCAAAGTGTGGCTCACCCCCGGCTGCTGTTTAAAACTGGGTTTACAAGTAAAACCAGGGGCCCTGGACCAACGCAACGAGTTAGCAAAACATGGCACAGCCATCTAAAGGGGAGCTTGGCAGTGGCATGGGTCCGTGCTTCACATCGCCTCACCAAGTTCAGGGCCAGAGACAGCCTAGCCTTGACCTCTCAGATAGCCTGAAATCTCCCAAGCAGCTACCCAAAGCCTATTTTTAGCCCTCTCTGCCTGGGGGCGGGGGTGGGGGTGTGAGGGTGGGGGGGGAGTGTGTTTGCACAATGGAGAAAAGCCCAAGAGCGGGACCAGATGGCCCTGAAAAGGGAAATCTGATTTTATCGCCTGCTGAGGATGCCGGTGACATGATTTCCTTCGGTTGGAAGGAGGGTCTCCGAGTTGCTTAAACAAGCCACCGCACCGCAGCTTTCCTCCCGGCCAGTTTGGGCACTCGGCTCCCTTCGCAGCAGCCGAAAGGCACGCACTTTCCCCGCACCCCACAAAGCAGGGTGGCAGCGGGGTTACCCCAGCCCCGGCCCGCTTTACCACCGCGATGGGAGCGATTCCCAGCCTGGCTACAGAAGAAGAAGGGGAAAAAAAGTGTCTCCTTCTGGAAACTGTCTCCCAACGCTGGACACGTTGCTTTTGCTGTGCTAAGAGAAGGCGTTTAATGGTATCAACATCCAACCCACCCACCCCCCCCCCCCGGCAAAGTTGGAGGCAAGGCTCTCGGTGCTAATCCCAGGCTTTCCACCCGGGCAGTGTAACTCAGAAAGGGCAATGAACTCGTCCCCCAGAGGGACGAGCCCGCCAGCAAATGGCCGGACACGGCGGGGGCTGAAAGGCTCCCACACTCCCCCCCCCCCCCCCCCCCGCTCCCCGCGGGGAGAGGACGAGAGCCGGCGGCCGGGCTCCGGCGCGGAGCGAGGTCGGAAGAAGGGAAGGGGGGGGGGGGGGCACCGATAAGGATGACAGCCCGACCCCCCGGCTGAACAATACAGGCAGGAAAAAGGGTAGGAAATGCCTGTGCAACTGCCAGGCACGCATGTACCTACCAGTTCCTCCCAGGCGGGGCTGCGGGCGCTATAGGAAGGGTACCCATGCTCCTCCATCCCCCCGCAGCAGGTCCCCTACCTCCGCGGGGAGAGCGCCGACGGGCAGCGGAGCAGGTTCCGCCGGGCTGCGCCTCCCTCCTGCCGCTGCCGCTGCCGCTCCTCCGGCTGGCAGCGCTTCCCTCAGCGCCGCTCTTCCTCCCCCCCCCCCCCTCCCCGGCCCCGCTCCTCCCTTTTTCTCCCCCGGACCCGTCCAGGCCCCCTCCTCCCTCCCCGCCCGGCTCCTCTCCCTCCCACGGCCACCGGGCTCAGCCCCGACTCCCGGGGGGAACCGGCCTGCAGCTGCCGCGCCGCTCACATCATCACCGCCGCCGTGTCCTCCGGTGCACGGCGCGGAGCCCGTCCCCGCCGCCCCCTGCCCGCCCGCGGCGCCGCCCCGGGGGCTCCCCGCGCGCCGTGCACGCCCGCGCCCCCCTCCCCGCCCCGGGAAGCGCAACGGATTACGGGCAAATCGCCTTGGGCATAAACCGGTTTACAGCCGCTTCGGCTGTCGGCGTCGCGGCGGGGCCGGCGGGCGAGGATGCTCCCCGCGGCGCGGGGCGGGGGGAAAGCCCGCTCGGTGCGCCCGGAGCCGCTCATGCCCCGCCGGGGTTATACCTCCTTCCTTCTCCCCCAGCCCGGCCCGGCCCGGCCCGGCCCGGCCCTGCCGGCTTGGTGCTGGGGCGGAAGAGCGGGGTCTGCGGCCCCGACGGGCCCGGCCGGGTGTCCCGGGGCGCCCCGGGGGAGCGCAGAGCGCTGCCCCTCGCACCACTCTGCTCCGAGCCGAGCCCTCTCCGGGGGCCAAGAGGCGTCAAGGTCAGGGTCCCGGTGCTGAGGCAGTCCTCTGCCCCCGCACCAAGGTTCTGAGAGCGCGGTGCGGCACATGTTAACCCCCTTTGGGCAGCCCTCTTTCCCCTACAGAGGCACTGGGTGGTCCCACACGTACCTTAAGACAAGCAGGAGCTGGGACACGGCATGGCCACTGTGGAAAAGACAGCACGGCCATGTAGGCCATATCTGACATGGGGTGCCTTTCATTTCCAGGGCCACCACGCCTACCTTATGCAGTAGCAGGATTTCTCTGCCCTCCATCACGCCTTATATTAATACACAGTGTGTATACTTCAGTCTTCTCAGTTTACTAGTTACCAGCATACCCTTGAACGCCAGCCAAGGTATTACGACTCTTCAAGTGGATGTTGTATCTCCTACAAACTCAACACTTTCACTCATTTGTTTCTCCCCATTATTGCAGAATAGTGGGATACGTGAAAGAGTAGGACTGGAGGAGAGAGTGAGAGAATGAAGCTCAGCCACCATCCAAAATAATGGTGTTCTTCACCCTAGTTTTTCTATATTCCTTTTCATTCCAGCCTGCCCTTTTGAATTTGCAGCTATCGTGCCTGATTACAAAAAGTCATCTCTTGGTCATCTACTTCAGAAGTGCAAACATCAGAAAAGGAGTTGGATTTCACAAGAAAGAAGAAAGCAATTTGTATTTATAATAGTTTTATTTAAAGATATATTCATTTTCTTCACGTTTTAAAGCTTTTTTGTACCAAAAAATGGAACACTGCCACCTGAGCTCTAGCTTTTGCAAAATACATCGGCAATTTACAAAAAGTAGCACTATTGCTGAAAAAAAGTGAAATCCTACCTATGCATTTAACTAAGTCTATAGAAAAATCCCATTAAGTTAAGATGGTGTACCCCTAAGCCAGGCCCACAGAAGTACCACAGTGGTATAGCTCATTTGAGGAACCGAAATTGCTGCGTTTCTTCCAGCAGTAGAAAAAGGAACTATTTTTGTTGATAATAAGTTTATCAGCGGTCTGTTGATTAACTGCTTTGATGGTAAGAGTGTAACCTCAGAAGGAAGCAAACAAGATGACTTAGAGCATTTTGCTTTTTGGAAGGCAGCTTTCTAAAGCTGATGGTGAGCAACAGTTGTCCAAGGATGTTTGGCCTCCTTCCCTTTGTCCCCTGAGTGTGAGATACTGCTAAGGAATGTCATACTATAAAAGGCTTTACACTAAGAAGGAGTGTCAGAGTAAGATTAGTCAGCTCCCCTCCTTTCCTCATGAGGCACTGGAGGATCTCACATGATGGTTGTTTATACCTCTCGACATCTGGCCTCTTTAGCCTTGGCCATGCTGGGGCTTTGTGGCCAAAGTGGCCTGCCATGAAATATATGTCATGCTAGCGCCTCGCATTTCCTTGCTTGCTGAACCACAAAAACTGAAAACTCATATACAGGAACTTTAAGCGACTTGAAGTTACTTCTTCAGCTCAAGCGCTATACGTACCCTTTTCCCCTGAAATTCAGATTCTTGCTGTGCCTTCAGCCCCATTTTCTGTTTCACGTGCCCTGAATCTTATACCTGTGACTAGATACGCAATTACGTTCACCTCATTTCATCCCCTGGAGTTCAAAGCTTGATTTCCATAAGTGGAAAGCTAGTATAGGCCCCAGAAGATTACAACAACCTACTTAGGTTGAAGGTACGTTTCAAGGTCTTATTGGATAAGGAGGACAGACATCAGCCGCTGCACAGATCCTGCTAGGTCTAAATGAAACCCGTGCAATGCAACTTCGGCTCAGCCCTGCCCTTTCAGGCTCCTGAATGCCAAATTTGATTTTTCACTTCTTTTTGCGAAGGAGACAGATTTCGGCCCTTGCTGAGGAGCCCTGCCCCGTATGATTTCCTTGCGTGTGAGCTCTGCTCACCAGGTCGAAGAGCACAGTTTCTGCCGAGACTGAGGTCTCTGTCCTGCTTGGCTGAACTGGCTGAAAATCATGGGCAAAGTATTTTGCTGAAAAACGTAATTCTGTCAAAGCTGACATGGAATTTGAGGACAGATGTCAGAATCACAGGATTATTTTTTTTTCATTCAGGGGCGTGCTGCCACATTTACAGAGGGGCAAGGGAACTGAGGTCAGGCCCAAGGCAAGGATAAGCTTCGTTAGTGAGGGGTAGATGAGCTGCCTGCTAAAACAAGGAGTGATCAACTGTCCCCTTGAGAAGATGGGGACGTTGCGTTGGGAGAAGAGCTCACCGGAGGCAGGTCTTCGCAACCGGCTTGGGAACAGACAGTGGTTCTAGCTGGTCTACCAAACTGCATCAAAACATCTCCAACACAGCCTAGGGGTTGGTTTCATTTCATTCTGATTTTTTGATTTAGTTCCAAGTTGTGTTGTTTATTTGGATTGTTTGGTTTTTTTATTCTTTTCAAGTTTTTCCACTCAGTCTAGACATTTGGGGTTGAATTTCTTGGTAGTCTGCTCTATCTACTGTGTTCAAAGATGCCTCATCTCCCTCTGTCTCTTCTGTTCCCTGCCCTTAATGACTCAGTGAAAACTGGATCAACAAAGCGAATGTTTCATTATTGACTTTTTTTTTACATGAAGCACATTGAAAATAGTAACACATGCCTGTCTTTTCTAAGCAAAATATTTTTGATATATTGGACACACTAAAACATACGGATTTTGATTCTAATGCTGTGCTTAGACATTCACAGGAAAGTCCCCACCTCTTTAAGTATTTCCATTCCCTGGGGGGAAAGAAGGAACTTTCCATTTTTTTCCTCATTTGAGGTAGAAAGACATTAAAAGAATGAGCTTTTTTACATTTTTCTGTATTTTTCCATCAGCATTGCCTTTAGCATATATCACATAAAGAGTATACACTAATTTTCATTGATTTATGCTAACGTGAAACTTCCTTCTTTTCTTGGCACATAGTATCCAAGCCCAATCTGAGTAAATTCTTCAAGGAAACGTTGTTCTTCATTCTCTTCATTGTAAACATGCCATTTGGCCTTTTTTTTTCTGTTAAATAATTTTGCATAACATTTGAAGGTAGGATTTCATCAACATGGTAGCTGGGTAGTTCGTGCCAGACAGGCAGGTAGTAACAACCCGCAGTGGGTTATTAAAATGATAAATGCATTAACAGCAGAGCAAAATGCACGTACTTCTCAATCTGGTAACCCTTCAGATAGAATTGAAGTAACAGAATGAGTTAAGAAAAACATTTAAAAAATAAAGATATGTTTTTTCAGTAACATTTATAGGCAAAGTCCTGATAGCTGCCTTGAAACGCACTGCTTTCTGTTTGTGAGAGTGTCCAAACTATTGTAGAAATTCTGCATTTCTCCCAGTTTACAATGCCTGCTGCTTGGGACTGTCTCACACGTGGCACCTGAGAAGTGTTTTTAGCCTACAGTTTTTGTTCATAGACTTTATCCACCATGTGCGTTCTCTCTTCATTATTATTATTCCTCTTGTTACTCTGATAGCCACTTCTGCGCATACCTGTAAGAGACAGGATGCTTTTAAACAATTCCCTGGAGTTTTGGGTTTCACAAGGGGGAAATTATTTATGCAGCTGGCAGAAATTTGTCTATTTTCTAAACGAAGAGCTTTAGGAAGAAAGAAATCACAGTGAGAAGAAAGCCTGGGGAAAAAGTGTTTTACTGGAGCAGCAGCAGAGCTGTGGAGGGACAATCCACCAGCCACTTCATTGCTCTCCCACCAGTTTTATTTCCCCTTCTCGGTTTTTCCCCCGCCAGTGTCAGCATCTCTTGCTTGTTCTGCTGGTGTGGATAACCGCCTCAACGCCTCCTGAGTGGCAGCATCAGGGACTAACAGGGCTGAAGGGTGTTTTCCCTTAGGGACTTCATTCAGAGACATCTGGGTGGGGTGTATTTGTCATCCCACCCCTTTGGCCAGCCTGACTTGCTGCTGAAGTTGCAACAGGTACCCTGAAACTCAGCAGAAAAATGACGTGAAAGCACAGATGGCTGCAGGTGGCAATTTCTTAAACTGCTGCTGACCTTCATTAATGACCTCTGCCAGTGCCCCTGGCTGAGGGCATGCACTAATGTATTTGCTTAAGGATATTGCTGAACCAGATTTGAGGCATTCTAGCTTGCCATGGATGGTTTCATAAAAACACCTTTGGAAAGAGTCGTTCACTCCAATCTCTTGGCCCAAGGCAGCACCAACTGTATCCAAACCATCCTCAACAGGCATTGCCTGTTCAAACCCTGATGACCAGGGCTTTACACCCTTCCTAGAGGATGTAGTTAGTGAACAACCTAAATCTGCTGTGCTGCAATTTTCATTTCATCCCCCATGAATATGGAGAACCCATTCCATGCCTCTTCAGTGATAACTTTTGGTGTGTTTGGAGGCTGTTGTCACACATTGCTATCCTAAACCAGCCCAATTTCATTCTCATCATTGGCCTCTCAGCTCACGCTTCCAAAGGTGTTGACTGTACCTCAGTTGACATACAGTGCCCATCGGCCACCATGCTCCAGCTGAGGCGTCACCTTAAATAACATCAGCCTGGGTTTGTCCAGGTGTGATGAACATGCTCCTTGGTTGATCATCCTGACCATTAATGAGGATATTGAAACATCCTTCCAGCTTCTACGTGAAGCAGGGCTTCCTCCTGACGGCATGTCATCGGATCTGTGAGCTCCAGGGAATATCTCAGCCGAAACGTGGTTTCCTAGGAAAATGTCACATCAGTGTCAAAAGCTTTAGTAAATTGATGTACATGGCATCTACCCCATCCACGGGCCTGATTTGTTTGACATTATTTGTCCTTGAAAAACCTGTATTTGTTACACCCCTCCCTGTTATCTTCTAAGTACTTACAAACAGTTTATTGTTATTTTGGGGAGACTTGAAATTTATGTGATGGATCAGTAATTCCTGAGTTCCTCCTTTTTCTTCTTTTTTAAAGTTTCACTTCATGATACACGAACTGAACCGATTAAACACAGGATGTATCTTCACCTCATTTTTACATTTGAGCCAAATACCTCTGATGGAGTTTTGCATTTGTGGTTACAGACTTTGGGAAGCCTGGCACAAACTTAAGTATCTGCTTCTTTGAATTCATTCAGACCTTGCAGATGCAACTTTTTGACAAAAATTTATTCTAAAAGAGAAAGAGAAACAAATAGTAAAGCATAGGGGTTACTAATGTGATACTTTAAAATCACATACAAATTAATAAATATATTACTTCTGAAATGCTCAGAGCAAAAGTAAACGTTTTATTTAAACAATCTCTAAACCACTAAAGGCTTATAACAGCAAAATTGCGGTGGGGGAAAAGAGCTTTGCCTCCCTCCTGACACTTAAAAAGGAGAAAACAGGTGGCAAAATTATTTGTATGGAAAATGGAAAGAATTTAGCCCACCCAACAACTTGGCACTGAGATGGAGTCATTCCTTTTATCTTTTCATGTGTTCTACTAAGCACAATCTTTGGGAGCTTTCCAATTACAGCAAATCAATATGTAAAATTCCTATTTTGGTCTGTTTTCTCTTTGCAGTCTATCACGGTATGTGTTCAAATAAAAATTAAAACAGATCTTCTTTCAAAAAAAAAACCTGCTTAATAGAGGAAAGAGAAAGAGATAGACTTATCCCAGTGGAGTTTTTATTGCTTGCACAAGTGAAAGGAAGAAGCGACAAGATCTGTGTGAAGTGGTGGGGGAGTATAAATGCAGCTGTGTGGTCATCCCGAATAAGTAAGATGGACTCGTGGCCATGGTCCTGATCTTCTCTGAAGATGAGCTAGAGAATACTGAGCCAAATATTGTTGTCATAGCAAAAAAAAAACCCTAGTTTTCACAAGAGTTGCTGGATGTAGTGCTGAAAACCACAGAGCATTTTTGTGGCCAAGCCAGTGAGGTATATGCTTACTTTTAAGCACGCAGTTTGTCCCATATTTCACTTCCAGCACATGCTGAAAGCACATACTCTCAGTGGGGAACCCTGCAAATTGACAGATTTGAGAAGAGAAATATTTGATCTACAGAGAAAGCATGAAAGGAAGGAAGAGAGATGGCTATGAGAAACAGAGCAGAGAATGAAGAATGTGTCTGTTTACTTTTCTAAGATGATATATTTTTCCGATAGTAGCAAATAAAATAAGTCAGTAACTCCACAAAAAACAATATTAAGTAAAACTGATCCTTTTAGTAATTGAGCCAAGTATAACAAGATTAAATTAATTCTTACTATAATTCCTGTGATTTAAATTCAGTTATCTCAAGGACAAATTGCTCTGCAAAGTTTTTCATAAAGTCTATTAACTTACTTAATGTGGAGCTGCAGTTCTGGCATTGCTCTAATAGTGTTCCCACATTACTTTCAAGAGATCCCATCAGATGGTTTGCATAGCTATTTTTACTTTTTAATAAAGAGAGGATGGCACATGACTTTACCAGAAAAGAAAACAGGTTTTTGCTACTTTAACCTTGTTTAAGCTGTATTTCTAATTTAAAGAAAGAGTCTTAATCCATGAAACAGCCATAGCGTATGGGAGAGCTCCAAATTAACATTGGGTAGATAGCCAAGCCTAGTTTAGATAAATGAAAAATGTGTATTTTAGATTAATAAAGCTGAAAAGTACAGCAGTGAACATTATAAATACTTTTATTGAAGACTCATTGTGTTGGGTTTGGGGGGGGGGGGGGGGGGGGCTATAGGGATGGCTCCTGTGAGAAGCTGCTAGAAGCTTCCCCGGCTCCAAACTTGGACCAGCCTCTGGCCAAGGCCGAGCACATCAGCAATGGGAAGAAGCTACCAGAAGCTTCCCTGGCTCCAAGTCGGACCCACCTCTGGCCAAGGCCGAGCCCATCAGCAATGGTGGTAGTGCCTCTGGGATAGTATATTTAAGAAGGGAAAAAAGACTGCTGGGGGAGAGAGTAAAAAAAGGGTGGAGAAAGATGGAGGAGGAAAAAGAAGAAGAGCTACAGTAAAAAGAGAAGGAGAGGAAGAAGAAGATGGAAGAAGAAGAAGAGGAGCTACAGTGAGGAATGGGATGTGAGAGAAACAGCCATGCAGACACCGAGGTCAGTGCAGAAGGAGAGGGAGGAGGTGCGCTGGAGCAGAGATTCCCCTGCAGCCCGTGGTGAGATGGCAGGCTGTCCCCCTGCAGCCCAGGGAGGTTCACGGTGGAGCAGAGATTCCCCTGCAGCCCGTGGAGGACCCCACGCCGGAGCAGGTGGCTGGGCCCAGAAAAGGCCGCGACTCTGTGGGAGAGCCCACGCTGGAGCAGTTTGCAGAGGACTGCAGTGCGTGGAAGGGACATGAGTTGGAGAAACTCATGGAGGGCTGACCCCCGTGAGAGGGACCCCACGCTGGAGCAGGGGAAGAGTGTGAGGAGTCCTCCCCTCGAGGAAGGAGCGGCAGAGACAACATGGAATGAACTGACCACAACCCCCATTCCCATCCCCCTGCGCCGCTGGGTGGGGAGGAGGTAGAGGAACCGGGAGCAAAGCTGAGCCCGGGAAGAAGGGAGGGGTGGGGGGAAGGTGTGTTTTTAAGATATAGTTCTATTTCTCATCATCCTACTCTGATTTGGTTGTTAATAAATTAAATCGGTTTATTTTTCCCCAAATCGAGTCTGTTTTGCCTGTGACCATAAGTGGTGAGTGATCCCTCCCTGTCCTTGTCTCGACCCATGAGCTTTGTTTGCTGTATTTTCTCCTCCCCATCCCGCCGGGAGGGAGGAGTGAGCGAGCGGCTGCGTGGTGCTTTGTTGCTGGATGGGCTTAAACCATGACACTCATGTTAAAAATAGTATGTTCTGAAGTTGACCATCATCTTGTCATTTACCACGCAAGTCACATGTGAATAATGTTTATCTTTGTTTTTAGGGAAAAATATTTTATTGTCTTACTGAAGACTTGCCCAGTTAAAATTTTGATATTATTAGTACTACAATGAGGTGTAATGAACAAGTATGTATTGCTACTAGGGCTTAAGTAGTTTATTAATAGAATTTACCAATCATCTGCATTACTGCTGCCAAATAAAAGCATATCCAGGCATGTATACTTCTCCCTCTTCCTTGGTATTTTAGGACCAACCAAATTGTAAGGAATTTGGTTGGTCCTAAAATCTTACTTCACAGGGAGGTGAAGTAAGACCTGTGAGCTTTTTCCTACAATAGTGGAAATCTCTCGTCGCTGGACGGAAGAAGAAGTGTGCCTGCTGGTGGGTCCTGCCAGCCCTGTGCACAGAGGGTGTGGGACAGTGGGGAAGGCGTGTTTGGCCTCCCTGTTTGCTGGGAGTGTGGTATAGCTGGGATGCTGCGCAGGGTGGGAGATGATAGGTCTGTTTGCTTGTGTCACTGTGAACGGATCCGCCGGGCTGTGAAATACCTGAGGAGCTAATTCTTCCCTTGCCAGGAAGGGTGGAGCAAGGCATTGGTGACTAGCAAATTTTTGACCAGATGAATAGCAAAAGGTAAATTAAGGACAAAGTTTGGAGATGCTTTTTGCTTTATGTTTTTCTGCACTCATACAGTGTAGGAAAAGGAATATGATTTACAACCAACCTTTTTTCCTGTGTGAGGTTTGTGAAACTTAGAGGGGGTTTCATGTTTGTGACCTGTGGGTGAAGTTATGCTGGGAGGAAAGGTTTGTGGTTTGAATGGAAAAGTACCAACCTGATGAACCTAAAAAAGACTGAGCAGTTCCTGGTCAACCAGATTTATTAGGCACCACTTTCTAAGATGAAAGCATCTGAATCCCATGGAAACAAGCAGAGAAGGAATCAGAGACAGGCAGCCTTTAAGTGATAATATTTGCAGATGTTCTGAAGACCGAGGGGATGGTAGATCATGAAAAGGGCGAATCAATGAAATATAAATTATTTGGATTGGCTGGTGAGATGAACATAAGCAAATGTATTTCTAAACAGCCAAATGCAAAGCTGTGCACTTAAAGTCTGTAGGAAACACTTATCTTTATGAGGGATTCTTTAGGGGAGGCCTTGATTTTTAAAAGGTCTTAGGGGTCATGATGATTAATCAGCTGTGTAAGATCTACAGCCAGAATCAAATGGTAAATTGGATTTATGAGTAGAATTGGATCTATGAACAGAAGAATTTCTGGTACTTGTAAGTGAGTGATATTGCCTCTGTGCTTGGTACTGAGGTACACACGGCTGCGGTATGGCGTCTGGTGCTGTTGTCCACGGTCCAAGACAGATGATTATTGTTTAGGAGGGGTGCAAGGAAAAGCCTGCAAAGCACCTGAAAGACCACAAAACATTCTTTATAGTTAAAGACTCAAGGAGTTTGTTCTGATTAACAAGAGAAGTTGAGAGACGACTTAAAGCTTGGAGGTCCCAAAATAGGGAAGAGGTCAAGGGGGTTCTTCACTCTACATATGAGCTATCAGAAACTCTACTTACTATAAGTTTAAAATTGGGGCTAGAAAAAAAGACAGATTTTAAAGCAAGGATAAATTAATCATTGGAATAACATATCAAGGTTTGTGGTTCAAAATTTTTAAACAAAAGACTAGGTGGTGTTTTAAAAGAAGTTCTCATTCAAACTCAGGTGTATCTTATGACTTACTCTATAGAGAACTAAATAATCAACCACCACTATGCTATGCATGTAAAATCTTCTGTAGTATATATAGTGTGTAATCTCTACTGACTAGATAATTACCAGGGAATCTTCTGAGTTTATAATAATGAAAATATGATACATCTTCTGTAGGTTAGAAAAAAATCTGATTTTTTAGAACAAATAGGGGCATACAAATATCCTCATCCTGCCCCAAAAGCAATCTTTTTTGTCATTAGAGGAGGTCTGGGTCACTATAAAAACCAGAGCATTAAGAATCCTACAGCTGAGGCATGTTTTCTGCATCTTCCATCTTATGCTTCTGATGACATCCTAGATGGTAATGATTGAAGCTGTCTATTTATTAGGTATGACAGCTTCCACTGATGAGGGTGTTTGTAATTCTAAGCGAAGAGCAGATGCTAAGATGAAATGTCTTTAATTTTCTAACCACAGAGTTGTTGCTTTGGTAAACTACTGAGACAGCGGTTCTGTGATCATTTAATATCAGCTCTATGTGGTTGTACGTCATGTAGCAGTACAAATTTGATCAAAATCAGGCAAAAGCATGTGATTCCATTTCGGTTGGTTTAGTCAGAGCACACAGCACAGTGTTTACATTCACATTATAATTTTATGTTGATTTTATGCTGGCTGCAGGAAAACAGCATGAAGTTAGAGTTGCCTAGACAGAGAATACTTGCTCTACATTAAATCTGCTAGGATAAAATTCTCTCTTCAATATATTGTTAACAAATCTGAATCAGTGGAGTGATTCTGTACCAGTATATTGTATTCTGATGATTACAGTGGCTTTGAGATCTGACACTAAGTGCCCCAAAAAACTGATTCACTATATTGTCAAACCACAGCTTGAGAGCCAAGCTGAACTGAGATTTAAAATGGAGACACCAAGGAGTAATCTCATTGTGCCTGCTCTCCAACCACAAATGGTAGTACTGCCAAGCCCTGGGATACCTTTGAAATTGCCAGTGAGTCCTGAAAAGAAAAAAACCAAGCAAACAAAAATCTCCAGCCAAAACAGGAACACTTTCAGGAAAACAGCCGGAGGTAAGGATGGTTTACTTTGAACTTCCTGTTTCAAAGTCAAGTTGTGTCTCTTTAGATGTAGACCATTATTTGGAAGAGGTTAAATTCCCTCACGTTTGACCTGCATTGAGTTCTGGGGTTTGGGAGGGTGCTGTGTGAGCTGGGCACGCCAATTAATTTTAAGGATGGTAGTAGTCATAGTAAATGAACGATCTGCAAGAATGAATAACTTCTTTGTCAACTGGCTGAACAATTTTAGAAACCATAAAGGTGAGTTGGTTGGAGGTTGGGCCACAACGATTATATTATTTTTCAAAGCTGGAAGGAGGCACAGTGACAAAGATGCACTTTGAAATTAGCTTGGAAGGGAATAGTCCATAAAACCCAGCAATATAGGCATCAGTATGGTCAGTATAGGAATGAATTCTGGTGGACTGATTTTTAAGGATGAATGCCTTGGACAGGCTGGAATTACAATATCAGAATTTACAATGTAGGTAGCATGAGAAACAAGGACTTCAAGAAGTCTGGTCAGATAGTGAGCACAGTCTCTGTGGTGGAAATCTGAAATGAGACCACTGATCTTCATGGCAGTAGATGAACTTGTCCCTGTGAAAGCCAGATCAGGTTCTATCTCATTACTCTACATTTTGAAAATGAATTTTAAAAACATATTTCAGGGCATGGAACAGTCCCAGACAGGGGAATGTCATCTTCTGGTCTGCTGAATTTCACACGGCTTTTATTATGTGAATCCACAAAGGCTCAAGTCTTTATGAAGAGGCATTAACCTCCATGTAGCTAGAACAGTTGCATGCCAAGTCCTCAAAGCATAAAATTCACAATGTTAATGGGTAGTTTTTGGAGTATTGTTCTGAAGACTCTTGAAAGCACCACTTAATAAAAATACACACTAAGTCTGATGGTCTTTTTCTTCTTTTACTAGGAGGTCCAAGGGCTCCCATTCTCATGTAGTTTCAGAACGTGAAGTCTCTCATACAGTCATACAGTACACAGGATACATATTGGCTTTTTTTTTTTTTTTGGCTTATTTTCATACCACATTGAGAAAATACATGGCTAAAAATACTTCAGGATGCTTTCCAGGGAATACCACCCATGGGTCCCTCAAGAGACTCTTCTTTAACATTCCTTGACCCACATGGTATTCAATGTTTCCAGTGACAGACTGTGCCTCCATAAATAAGCTGCATAAGTTCCTAATATGAGCTGTGCATTGCATACGGTGGAATAATTGCCTTAAAAGAATGTTGAGGCTACAAAAGGAAGCAGTCATAGAGGTAAATGCCAAAATTAAGGCAGTCTGTGCCGTAATGAGCCAGTCTCTCATTACGGCCTATTTTTTCCTCCTGATTCATTCCAACTACAGGTACTTGCTATTCACTGGATGGGAAGCTACTTGATATTTCTTTATATTCTTCATTTGTAGTAACAATTCTTAGTGGCTTGACACATTACCTTTTACTTGCCATCCATATGGACTAAAAGTAGAGAAGTCAGTCAGCGTGAACATGGCTTAGCTGATGAACCATGTTGGCTCTGATCCTCTCTGCATACCTTCCCTCTCTGGTGTGGCAAAGCTGTGTTCAGATCTTCATGGGACACGCAAATCTGTATTTTAAGGAATTTCCCTGCTGTATTTCCAAACATCTCCTTTCAAACAACAAGGCCCTGGTATCCCTAACAGTGGAAAGCATTATGCAAGCCAAGCCTAGAGATGCTACGAGCTCTTTTTCTGCCTCACGTAGCATCACTCTCACAACTGCCATAGGAAGGAAAACTTGATCCGTACATCAGCAGTGTCTGTTCATGAGCCAGACACCTCTGAACTACTGGGTGGAGTTATTTTCTTGGGGGAAGTACAAAATCCTGCTTCCCAATGCACTGAAGCTCTTCAGTGAGTAGCCCTCCTTCCATCATCCTTCTTGGTTTCAGAGAACCGAATCCTATAGCAAGGGTCCCAGGGAGAAGCAGACTTTCCTCCAAACACCAGGTCTGCATTTTTTCCATGAGCAGGCGTACCAGGCTGCAGAAAAAAATCCCACCAACCAAACCCTTTGAACAGGGAAGAAGATACATTCTGTTTGAGAAATCGTTGGAAAACCAGATGTTTAAAGGGGTGCAAAGCATTGCTGCTGCTATTAACGATGCAATGATTAATGATTCCAAGTATTTGGGATACAGTTAACCCCTTTTATCAACTCATCTAGGTGTATAAATAGATCTTGTAGGATTTGACTTCTTCCTAAAAGCCACACAAATAGTCTATTTTGCATTGGGTTACAACAGATTCAGGGACAAATATGCCACTGACATGCAGAACTTTGCAGAACCTCCCTTACCATTAAAACAGGAAAAAAACCCACCTGCTAAGCTAATGGGGAAAAAAAATAGCACCATAGCTCTGAGCAGCCCTCAGGCACTCTGTTCTGGTTGTGGAAATCTTTCTGTTTGGCCTGTGGAAGGGTGAAGGAGCCCTTACTCAAATCTTCCAGGGAAGGGTGACGAAGACGAGCCCTACCAGGCTTCTCTAAGTCCAGTGCCTTTGAGAGAGGGGAGACTTCTTGGAGCAGGGAAGGAGACCTGCCAGCTTTGCCTTGAGCCGGTGTTTTCTACCTGATGTTACTGAATGGGTCTTCAAACAGGGCTGTGCAGAAGCTATATGATGATTTTTTTGTTTTTTACTATTTTCATAAGCTGGTTGTTTACTATGAGATCAAACATGTTGCTTACTTGCATCTTACTACCTCAGATATGACTCCGTTGAAGTGGACCTGTCTAAAAAGGTTATCCACATGTGTCTGTAGCCTCCACTTTCTTGGGGAGCCTTAGTAATCTGCAGTTACAGGGATAAGATCGGCTCCCTCTGAGATCACGGGGTAACAGCATGCAGAGCCTGCCTAGTCCTGATATCAATTTTACATGTTGAATTGTTGAAGCTGAGGAAGCTGCAGCTGCCAAAAAGATGGGAACATTTTTAAATTAAGGCACCACACAGATCCAGGAAAATTCTTGCTTAGCAAATGAAGTGAGGACAAACAGCAAAAGAGAGGTACTTCATTACTGATTTTATCAGCTAACTTTCCCTCAAGGGTGCATCAAGCTTCCTTTTTTTTTTCCAGTCGACTCTCCTGCTGAGTGTAGAAGGGAGGAGAAGTCCAAGACCTCAGTCATCCATTCAAAGCTGGTTCATGCCATAGGAGTGCATGGCAAGATCAGTCCCATCACACCAACCCCTGTTTTGCCATAAGAAGGCAGGCTTTAGCACTCTTCACCTTCCGTACTTGGGCAGAGTGGCATCTCCTTTCATACTTCCTCCTGCTTCCACGTAGCCAGTGGTTTTGAATTCTCCAGGGCACAGTCTATGTATGCTTGAGCCGGTGAGAGTTATCACGGGGGACTGGGACTACAATGTAAAAGTGGCCAAGGCACGCAGTTATTCAGCTATATTTATCCCTTATGGGAAGGGAATTGGAAGTAATGAGGAGAGGTACGTTGGTGGAACTGAGCAGCAGGAAGGAGGTGACATTTCAAAGGAGGGAAAATGCAAATGGGAATCTACTGAAGGCTAGTTATATGGAAGGGAAGATGGGAGCTGAACAGAGGAGGAGCGTATGTATCTAACAGTCATCGCGCTGTCTACACATATGTAACGGTTGGTGTCGTGCTCTGTGTCCCTCTGCATAGCCTTCCCATCAGCAAAGAAGAGAAAAGAGTATATAGGTTTCTTTTTCACGTACAGCTTTCTAATTCACTCAACCATACCGATTTCTTTCCACTTCAAGTAAGCAAGTGAATACAAGAAGACAGAAATAAATGAGAATGTAAGAAAGACACACTCTTTCACACTCTTACAATCGTCAGACTAAATGTATCATTTCTGCAGCTCCATGGAAGGCAATGAAGCTGAAATTAGTTCTTCATGCATGGATTACGGTATTGCATAGTGATTTTTAGGCATCCATAAAATGCAGTATAAATAGTTTATGCTCAGTCCTAAGGGTGAGGTGTTTCATTTGTTTACTTCTGTTAGATCATGGTTATTCTGCAAGCTCAAGGAAATATCTGATTGAAAATTTTAGTACAAATGAGAGAATTATTTTGAAAAAAGGGTGGAAAAGAGCTCCAGAGTGATAAAATGAAAGTTTAAAAGTACCTCCATTTGAAGAAAGCTGGAAAAATAGTTTAGAAAAATACAGTAGAGGTGTGTAAGCCCAGAAACTACAGGAAAAACAAGCAAAGTTATTATACCCATTTTTATTTGTTCAAGACAGAAGAAAATTAGAGAGACATGAAAGGCAGCAGAGGCATCATGCCAGACAACTTTCTGATGGATAATGGTCAATCCAATCTTGTTATTTTGTGTTCTTTCTTTGCCTATGCCTAGCATCCATCCGTTGTTAGGTTTTGCTGTACGTCACATCCACATCTTGAACACAACCTCAGATGGACTCAATTCTTAGATTTTCTTCCTGAAGGAATGAAAAGTTCATTGAGGTGGAGGAGAATTGGAAGTCAGTAACCTTTAATACAGAACAGACTCCAAATTCAGGTTGTTTCATAAAAAGTAATCAAAACCAAAAAATTGCGAAAAATCAGATTAGCAGGATAGAAACATAAACACGGAACACAATAATAATTGATTTAAATTAAATGCAAGTACATAAGGAGGCTAAACCTTTCAGTCACAATCTGTTGCGTTACTGCACAAGTACACAGACTAGTGAATTCTGTTGTTTCTGGTTCTTAAGGAATAAATGTCACTTTGTGTCCCCTGACTGCATCTGAAGTCAATAAATCCATCTGCTGCCTTTCACGCATGCAGAATGCATTTTCATCCCCTCCAAACCATGTTCATTGGCCAGCTTGATATAATTAAATGGCCTGCATGACACATTCAGATCCTTGAATTTAAGCCATTAATTTAAGTATGCATATTGCAGTCTCTCCCAGGTACAGGAGGAAAGGGGAGCGCAAATAGCAATAGTCCTAAGGTGCGTCCCTTGCCATTATAGGTTGTCAAATGTGATGTTAAGATATTTGACAAATAATAAATAAAGATAGCAGCTAATTTCAACAAGTGCAGTCTATTTTAATTTCTTTTTGTAAAACCCTCTCTCAGTGTTCTTGGTAGTGCCTCTGCAGACTGAGGGGAGTGTGGATGGAGAATAACGTATATCTCCTTCCATTATATGAATGTAACACCTTTATTCAATGACAATATGTTAACTTGTCAAAACTCATCATCTTCATGCTACACAATAACACATTCCTTAATGCAACACAGTACTATGTTGTCACCTAGCTCACCTAGAAGGAAAATTCCACATAAACTATCTTGTACCATCTGTTGCTTTGCCTAAGCAAGTTTTCCCTTTAGAAGATAACCCCTGTGAGATGTTAATTAACATCTTGTTTGGAAAAAGTCTGAATAAACCTCTTGCATTGAACCAGTCTTAACATACTAAATTGTTTTTTATTCTTCCCCATCTACATATTTCTTTTGACCCAAAGCATATTTTCTCCTTTTTTCAGAGAAGCTTGAATTTCATTCCAATTTTGGGAGAAATGCAAGCCAACTAGCTGTCAATAAAGATTGTCCCATGTTATTAAAGACTAAAACTAAACAGAATTAGCGGTCTTTGATATTGCTCCCACAAATACTATGGTTGCTTTTCATCAGTTCCTGTGGACATGATTTCTTTTTTAGAATAACGCCATTGCTAAGGTACCTACACAACTCCACTCCTGACTTGCTGAATCCATAACTTATTTTTTATATCAGGTTGTTTGGCATAGAAGTAGAATGAAAACCCTTTGGAAAAGAGAATGTTTTTAAAAGAAAAAGTGCTTTTCTCAATCAGAAGAATAAAAGCAATCTAGGTACATTTGTGCTGCATGACTGAAGTTTTGGCTCTTTGTTCACATTTTTGGCTAGATCTCACATATCCCCCACAAGAAACTGTGGATCTCAAGGGAGAGAGGAAGGGAAGAGACTGCAACCTATTATTCACCTGGATGTTACAAAAATATCTTTCATGTGTCAAATGGTACGATGTAGGTGGTATAATTTGGCTTTCTCATGCATTGCCACTCGTCTATCACCACACTTTTTAAAACTATCCCTGTCATTGGTATGGTGTCTACACACAAAGTGATTGCACTTTTTACTTTGCTGAAAAAAAACCAGATTTCAAAATACTAGAAGCAGCTCAGAATAGGACTGACTAATCTTTACTAAAATTTATGTACCTATATATTAATATACATACAAAATGTGATTTCCAAGTTTTTATTTTATAGGCATTTATAGAAAGAGAGGTTTCTATTTTATGGTTTATTTTATTAACCAAAAGAATGAGTTTGCAAATGTTTGCAACAAGGATTTAAAGCAAACCCATGCAGTAATATGGAACTGAATTCTGAAGTTTAAATTAGATTATTTCTAGCAGATTTCACTATTTTACAATCTACTTGGGAAAGTACTAGGCAAAAAGCTTTCATGGCACTTTGCCTTTCCATGACCGATGTAGCAATACGGGCTCTGGTTACTTGGGCAACTGATCAACAACTTCACCTTGGCTGTAAATGCAATGCTGGGAAGAGATTAAGAAAAGGAAACACGAAGGAGGGAGCTAATTTGAATAGAGAAAGAATAATGCCTAGGATCATGAGCAGGCAAGTAGTTTTAGTTGTTCATAAGTACAAGAAAAAGGATCCGATTCTTACAACATGACAGTATAAAGTTAGGTGACATTTAAAGAAGAGGTGCCGAGAGAATTTCAGAGCCCTTACCCATCGAGCCTTACCAAGAATGCCAGATTCTACTTACATAGAGGATGAAGGATGAAGGGAGTATTTTGTACAAGCACAAAATAAAACATGCAGGTATTATCCTCTTCTGGCAGTAGGGAAACCTTGAACTTGAGAAGGTCTAGGTTGCTTATCTGGGGCACACCTTACTATTGTGAAAATACATAGTATTTGTTCTAAAACTACTTGATAGCACTGGACTAAAACCTGTTTTTTTCCACCTTATAATAGTGACTGTATGATTCAAAGAGACTGGATACACATACATTATATATTTAACTTGAATATTATCAAAATTACATAGATTAGGGATACAACTCTATTTCCATTTCTCATTCTATTTTGTCTCCAGTCCACGAAGTCTGGATTTTTTTATTTTTATTTTTTTTTAACTGTTTTTCAGCAGCAAAGTCCATGGGAAACTGCTTTTTTGCACTGTAGAGAGCCTTTCACCAGGAGGGCACAGAGATGTGATCCTAGGAAGAACCAGGTCAGTATAAATCCAAGTCTCCAACATTCTCACACACTTCTGGGGAGACTATGATAGGAAACAAGACAATGGCTAGAAGTAGTGTGGGATGCAGTCTTTAAACCAAAAGCTCATAGAGTAAGTGTGGATATGTGTGCGTATTCTATAAGGCATCTGATCTGGTACCTCTTGGCAAGGTAACTGAGAATTTAGAACAATCAAAAATTAAGATAACAATCTGTGGTTTAAAAATTGAAAGGTCCCTTATTATCATTAAAGGGTTGCTTTATTAGGTCCTAAAGGGATTTGCTCTTATTCTGCAGTATAATATTATCATCAGTAATTCCAAAGCAAACAAGCATACTATATTATAACTGTTTCCAGATGATACCAGGTTTGCAGGAATGGCAAATAATGCAGAATACAGGTGACTGAGCCCTCTCAATCATTTGATAAGCTAACTATGAAAGTTTAGGGCAGCCATGTACAAAACAATACTTTGAAGAACGAAACAAAGCGTCTGAGGTCATGGAAGCTAGAGACTGAACATATGCTCTCAGCCTGATCCTCTTAGTAAGGGTGGACACAATCTTTACTGTATAATAGGAAACTGTATTATCTCTGACATTGGTGCAACTGTCACTATAATATAGTGGCCAGCCTTGACACTGGCCTGGACACTGTAAGTGTCCAGTAAAAAGTCACAAAAAAAGGATCAAAAGGTTACAAAGCTTACAAAAAAATCTGAATAAATTGTTCCACCATCTAACTAAGTTAGCCTTAATTTCTGATTATTGGAATTTCTTGTACCTTTCTCTATTGGAAGAAAGACTCCTCTGTAACTCAATCGCTGTTCCATGTAATGGGAATTAGAAATTGTGATCAAGCTAAATCAAACTTTTGTGTAGGCAAGCTAAGAAGATTGAGCCCACTGTTTTATTTTACTGCAATGCCTATTTTTTAGTCTCTTGATCAGTCTAGGCTCCTGCTATGTGCTCTTAGTTTTTGTGGGAGGTAGAAGGGTTGAGGGGCTTTTTTCTGATATTTGTGTTTTGGCTACAGTTAATGCAAAAGGATCTCCTTGTGTCCTGAGTGAGGAGGAAAACTGTGACAAAAAGGTGGGGCCTGTTGCTGAAAATACTGCTTATGTGTTTATTTCCACTCTTATTAATCCAATTATTTTAGTGGGTGTGCGCTCAGACATGGTCAGACATCTGACCTCAGAGTAGGGATTGTTCTGTGAAGGTTTATGCACAAATTTGACTTAATGCACTGGAAGTTCAGAGACGAGATGTTCCTGCTGAGTAACACCACGTAAATGTTGGAGTTCTTTCAGCCCAAACTTCCCATTGTCTCTCTGCAGAAACTAGAATGCAATTGCAAATACTGGTATTAACTTTAAAAAGCTTGCAATATCTCAAAGTGAGCTTTGTCCCTTCTGTGAAGATTAGTTAGGAAGTTCTTCTTGGGTGGGTTTTGTTTTGTTTTTGTTTTTGCAAACTAAGCACTGAGGGCAAAACTCACTCCTTTGAGGAACCCAAAGCATGGAGTTGACTTCTGCTGATCATCTGCTCTGAAGCTGAGGAAACTTCAGTGCATGGACACAAAGCATTGTCAGTTGAGAGCTCATCTGCAGGATCCTCTCTCCTTTTTAACTCTGCTTAATTCTATGACTGAAATAAGGACAACAGAGTCTATTTTTGGTTTTAAATGTAATTTATTTTGTAATTGTTGCTCAGTAAACAAGTTTATGTGGCATAAAATAATACAGAATTTCAACCTTACTTTAAAATCTGTCTTACAAATCAGTGTCATGTTGCTACTGGTTTAAGATCAGCGCTGTCAAATATTAACAAAATACAGGAAATATGTCCTTCTTTTTCAGGAAATGCTTGTATCATTGAGTCAGTAAAACTGTTTCAGCTTAAGAGAATCAGATTTAAATACTACTTACAGACATGCCTAACATCTTATAACAGCAATAAACATTACTGGTATATTAAGTGTTTGCTTAAATTCAGAAGCTAGCAGATGAACTCACTCTGTGTTAGTTTTTCTCTTCCTGTATATAACATAACAGCTTGATGAAGCATTTGCTATTAAAACACTTCTGAAAATATTTTCAGGAAATGTACTTTCTGTATGATATACCAATTTTGGGTCTTGTGCAACATTGCACATAATATATGTATCTTCTTTATATATTACAGGTATGTATTCATTGACAGCTGAAGGGAGGAAAACAGAGAAAACTATGCTGCTTTTTTAATGGGGATAAACAACACTATTTCATTTTCACCCACAGAATTGATGTTATTTGGTTTTGAATCCTAAACCACTTTATTTTAAATTTAAATTTATTTAAGTGAAAATATATGTGGTATCACTAAACTGATGAAACTTCTGATCATAACCCTCTACCTCAACTTTTCCTCTCTTTTCCTGTCTTGTAACTGGAGACAGGTTATAAGGTAGAGGCTGGATTCCTCATCACAACTCAGCTTTGCCGAAGGGAAGAGGTTAATGGGAATGTCACACTTTTAGTTCCCATCATTAAGCCCACAAGTTATTTACTCTAACTGCTGTTCTACTTTGTCCTTCTTACCGTGGTCTAAAGGATGATTCTTGTCCCACTTCCCACTGCCAGCATTCAGCTCATTTATGCCTAGAAAACTATGAGAAAAAGAAATAAAGAACAACGATGCTGGATCTATGGCAACCAGGGAGCTTTCTGTATGCTCCAGCCACTTTCTGGTGATCGGTGCAATCATCACCTTTATTGCCCCAGCAGGTCTTTTCCAGACCTAACATATAACATTTCATGTCCTTCTCTTGCTTTGTAGAACCTCAACAGTAAATTTCCAAACATTATTTCCTGCTTGCATCTGTCTGTCGTTTTGCCTCTCTCTCTTCCAGTTTATTTCACATATTCTGACACGATCCAAGAAAACAACAGATGGCAACTTCATCCAAGTGGGTGTTATCCACGAGGGACTGCAAAACAAGAGCTTGTTTTCCAATAACTTCCTGCCTTTCAGGTTAAAAGTTTCAGAACCTACTGCAATTCTCTAATGTGAGTCTCAAAAGCGAGTTAGGAGAGAGTGGTTGGCTTAGGCAAGGAAAGATCTGCTGTTGACTTTAGTAAGCTGGGATTGAGACCTGCCCTCAAACAAAATTTTGAATCTAACCTCTGTTGACTAGATTTGGATGTGGGATTTCTAATGTGCAATGCATGAGTAGCAATAATAACAGTCCAGCAGGAGAAAGAGGTACTATAAAGACAAGTAGGAGAATGAGAAGTTGGGTGGTTATGTGGGAAACATCTGTTAAAAAACAGTTGGCAGATTTAAAGGCTTGGGAGAGAAGGGAAAGAGGAAAGGAAGAATGAAGGAGAGAAAGAACGAAGGAGGAAAGGGGGATGGGACAAAGGAGGGAAGGAGGAAAGAGAGAAGGAAGGAAGGAGAGAAGGACCGGTATAAAACATAGGAGGGCATATTTAGTCACACAGTGGTTTTGCCGAACTCCTTCTCCTGAGCACAGTTCCAATTCTTCAAAACTTTAGGTCTTCCAGTTGTGCCAAAAAATCCAATGAAAATAAATGCTGTAAGAGTTACAAACAATGAAACAGATTTTTATTAGATTTCCTTGCATAGAAGTGGGACAATATCTGTATCTTCTCCTGACGAGAAAGTAAGGAAAAGTTTTCCTTCCATTCCTCAAGCAAAAATATCCTTTTGATCAGCAAAGAAAGAGGAGTGCAAATACTTTGAGCTACATACAGTGATTAGCTATGAAATGGGGAAGTAAGTATACGAAGCATAAGAAAATTTAGCTCAGGTCACAGATGAAGTTTTAACTTTTTCTTCTTTCCTAGGCCTGCTCAGCCTACAGCTTAATCAGTACAGCAGGCTACAACTAATATAATTAATAGCTGTTACTGAAGAAAGGGGTACATATTATTAAAAATAGTGTCAGAACACAGAAAAAAGTACTGAGAATATAAAAACAAAAGTAGGGGATCTTTAATTCTGGGATAAAGGGGGACACAACTGAACTAGAATACAGGACATGTCTATTGACACCACTGAAGAGGTTTCAAAAGCCATACAAAAAGGAGCAATTCAAATCAGAGAAAGACGTAAGTAGTTGGTTGGCTTTGTCTCACCTGCCTTTGGGTGTCTGAAGTAACCCATTCAGACCTGAGCTAGTGAGGCAAAGTTCCCATCAGAAAGAAATAGATGTTTCAAGAGAACAATTCATCGGAACACAGGTACCTGCCTTAGGTCAAGATGAATTGCCCTTTCAGGGTGTCTATTTTTTTTCTCTGACTGTAAGGTGGACCTTCTGTTGACTGCTCAAACTTAGATGACTAATTTCTATTTGCTCAGGTTAGAGCAATTCAAGGCAACCCAGGATATAAACTGTCACCAAATAAAGCATCAAGAACTTTGTTGAGATGAGGAGGACTTTTGCATTGGGTCTGGAAGGACTGTGGTGGGTTGACCCCAGCCAACAGCCAAACACCCACACAGCCACTCACTTACCCCCCTCTCGCATGAGACAGAGAATGAGCAAGCATCTGCGTGGGTACTGGCTGTTGGCTGGGGTCAATCCACCACAACTTTATGTGTTGGTCAGTCTTGTACTAAAATCCTTTATTTTACCTATTTGTCAGGAAGACTTTGTATGTTGGTCAATCTTGTCGAATTAAAAGATTGCTAAATAATTGTTTACAAACCCCTGGAGCTATAAAAGCAATCTGAAATACTGCTATCATTAAACATATTTTGCACTACGCATTCCTTCTGTCAAGAAACAGTAGGAATCTAAACGATTGTTAATAATGAGAAATCTTTCCAGTACCAAGAAATAGGGTTTGTGAAATATAGATGTCATATTTTTAGCAGCAACATTTTGCCTGAGCTAACACACTTAGCAAGAAATTAAAATTAAAATATATATTTCCTGATACTGACAAGGAAGTAAAAGAAGTAAGAATGCTGAGTCAATTACTCATTTAAAAAAAAAGGAGGGGGGGGACTACTGTGTTTAATTGTACACACTCTTCCTATTTCTGCCACTTCATTTTTTTGGTGATTTCAGTGCAATGGTTTCTTCAGTTTGTCTCCCTCTAGTGGATTACTCCTTCTGTGTGTCAGCAGAGTCTTTAATCTTGAATTTTTCTTTTTTCTTCACTTGTACTGTGTGGCTACAATGTTATTATTATAACTGAATAATCTATACACAGCAATGCCTCTATTCCATCCCTGATGACTGCATCTTTCAAGCTTGTGTTTGTTCCTATCGCCCCAGGTATCAGCTGTCTGGACTACAATTCATGCAAAGTATTCTCAATCCTCTTCTCACTTTAAAAAAATATAATTATACCGTATTGGTTTTTGGTCATTCTTCTGTCTCCCAAATCAGTTCAGCGCCTGGCTTAGAATGGAGGTCTGTGTAAAGCAGCCTTTTCAGTGGTCTAAATTAGGACCTGGTGAAACAAAGTAAAGCTAGGCACAGTTAAATCATGTCACAAATATGGAATGCCCTTTCTAAGCCTCCAGCAAGTATAATCTTTCAGCAACATAGATATATTGTAGTGCTTGATGGATAAAAGATAACATGGCCTACTCCATTTTTCAAAGGATCCCTCTGTAATTTGGGGAAAAAAAAATATTTAAGTATAACAAACATAGAATCTGTCTTGGGCTTATTTGTATTAACTTTATTATGATCTTAAGAGTTTCTGTGGTGGATCAGAGCCCTTCTGTGTTTAACACCTATAAACCACAACAAAAATGCTATTTCCTGCCCCGAGGACCATACGCTACAAAAGGCAGGGCAGCCAAAGAAGTGGACTCAGCAAGCAGAAGGTGGGAATGGAAGGAGGTAATAAGAACGGACAGCAGTTGCTGAATATTATTAGTATTAGCATGGGCTGCCAAACGTCTTTGTGACTGCAGTATTTTATAGGCAGAGGAAAGGTTTCAGCTTTACAAATGCAGATCTGAAGAAGTAAAAGCTCATGAGCACTGGCACTGCTATGTCCGAAGGGGCACACCTCTTCCAGAGCACAAGTTTTTTCCTGTGAATACATTCAAATTGTACTGTTGATTTTCTTGCCTTTCGTGCTCATTCCAGACAGGACTGCTGTTCAAGTAGGACATTAAGCAGATTCTGTTGTAATTAAGCAATTAGCTGCACAATTAAATCTGAAGTTAGATAAATGCTGTGAGATGCACTCTGTAACTGCTTGTGAAGTGACACCCAGGTCGTTTGTTCCCTGTTCACAGGACTCTCACCTTCGCTTCTTCAAAGCCCTTCTAGTACTAATGGGAATAATAATTAAGAATGGTCACAATAAAACTCACTGTTAAGTTCCTGCATACTGAGTTACTGAGCTAGCATGTTTTTACTTGGGTGCGTTGCCTCGCATGGCAGTGAGCTGGTTCATCTTGCACCAGCTCAGAGAGCAGAGAGAGGAGCTCATACCTATCCCCACTCCCCTTCATATGTCTACCTAGGAAGGGATTTCAGGTGTTGATTTAGCATGACAAATAGTGTAAGAGGGCATTAGTACCTTCCCCTCGTTACCTGCTGTACTACCTGCTTCCATACCACACAACGTAACAGCGGTTGGGCTGTCAGCCACTCTTTGTGCAATATAAATCAAGGCCAAGCACACTCAAATCTTACAAAAAAAATCCTCCCTCCCATGAACTCATTTATTGTTCTGCATGGACCAAGTCTGCTAACGCCTACCCACTTGAATAACTGTACTCATTCTTTGAAATCAAAGTATGACGGACTAGTTGCATGCAAACTGGGTTAAGCCCTTAAATTCTGAGCTTTTGAAGACAAAACTGCATCTGACATGCTTTGCAGTGCTCTTGAACTACTTCAGCATACTATGAAGTAAGAAAATAAAAGCAGAAACGAAGGCAAGGTTTTTAAGATGTCCTTAAATTGGCCTTCAGACAAAACCAATGCTGAACACTGAGAAAGGAATTGTAAATGAAGAAGAATAGTGTCCCAAGTGTAAATGAAAGCTCCACAATCCCATTTAAGCATTCTTAGAACATTAATCCATTTAAGATAATAGGACAGCAAAGGACCATTGTTCAGGACAGCAAGTGAAAGTCGAGATGGGCTGGGTTACTCCTTCCAACACAGAGAGATACCTTATTTCAATTCTGAAAATAAATTCAGAGGAATTTGAGAACTTTTATTATTCAAGAGGCTCCATTGGGGGCTTTAAAAGTGTTTATTTTAAAAAGTAAAAACCCTACAGCAACTCGTAGAAGAAAGAAAAAAAATACACCTCCTAATGTATGAGCTAAACATGTACTGCATTACTTTAATCTCCTCATAATTACCATTTTCACATTTCTTTCACTTGTCATAAAATTGAATCTTCCCAGACAGACTGTCTGATAAAATTATATAGTTAGCTACAGTACATCAAAGAGAGCAGGTGAAAGTAAGTTGCATATTCACACACACTGAAATTCTGGTTGACCTAAAAAGAAAGAGGTTTTCGTATCTCCTGCCTCTTCTTTTGGAATCTGTTCTCACTTAGTGCAGTTAATATTTCTAATTTTCAGTTTGAACTGTTTCATCTGAACATAATGGAGAAGCAAAACAAGTAGCTGAAACAACAATCAGATTGTGTAAGGTTTGTCTTTGTCTAGTTTGTAAAAGACAATGCTGCTCTACTAAAAACACTAAAAGAATTCTAATCAAGTAGGAGTTTCCCTGGAGGACCTGTGTTAAATAGTCTTGTCCTGAGAAAGTAAAGATTGTATTTCACTTCAGATATGGACTTCACGAGAGATGAATATCAAACATTTTCAAGGTCTTTTCTTTTAGAAAGAAAATCCCATCATGGCCTCATGACAGCTGGTTTGGTTTTTTTTATTTCTTAAAGATTTTTAAGTCATTCTTTAAATACAGATTTAATCAATTTTCAGTTTAAAATTCCCAGAAAAAAATATCATCTCATTCATTCTAATTTATATTAAACACCAAGAGATTATATCAATGCAACTCTGTGTGGGATTTCAAATCTCAGACCAGGTCATTTAGAGCTATTTTAAATTTGCACTTTGTGCATGCGTAACCTGTGAAGGTTTTCATTTGGTGTTCATGCAATGCTACTGCAGTTGTGACGTGCAGGCTATAACGCCTCTTCCCACAGATGACAGCACAGAAGGCACAATTTTGTGTATTTTATTTACATTGACAAGGTTGAGGGGTCAGGCTGCTGATTACGAACTCTCCTGTTAGACGGACCTAGAACATATGCCAGCAGGGAATTCACTGGCAGCTCCCTTAAGCAAGGATTTAGGATATTAGTGTCTAAATGGAACAGTTGGGTGCCCATCTCAGCCTTCGTTCTGGGCTAAATCTTTCACCGTGTGTCACCCACAGCTCTACCCCGTGGCCAGCCAGGCAGGCTGATGATTTTTCATGAAAGTAATGCCTACAGAGAGTTCAAAGGTTCAGGAATGAGGCAATAAGTATTTTCATCTTTGGGGATTGTGTAAGCGCCACAAATGGTCTCAGGCCCTACTGAACTAATGTTGCAAGTTCCGCAGCTAGAGTAAAGTTAAGTTTTGTTCGTTAACAGCAAACATGAGCTTGTGAGATTGCCTCACAATTTATTGAAATTTAAATAACCTAACCTTTGTGATACATGGAATTAGCCTCTGCTTAACAGGGACAACACTGAATTATAAGGAGGTGAGTTTAATCCTGTCTTCAGGAACTTTGGCATTTTACTGATGACGTTGTGTCACCAGCACATGCTGCCAGTGACCCTTTAGAGATTATTCTGTAGATAGCAAAATGCAATCCATCAAGACATAAACATTCGGAAAAGCAAAGGTGTTTATAACTTAAGAAAAAAAGGAAACCTACCATTTCAACATGAAAATGGATAAAGATTTCAGGTAATCTTTGGTCAGATATTTTGCTTAGCTCTTAATGTAGCAGCTCTACTAACATTTTGTGGCTCCCTTTGAGTTGTGGGCTGAGTCTGGAAAAGCTTTAGGGTATGGGCGCATGGGACTGGGATGGAACTACCATATTTTACCCAGATACTACCCATCCACTCTACTAACCAGGTTTGTGTACAGTTGTAGCCCACCCAGTTATAGAGTAAAACACTAAATATGAACCAGTGAAGTTTATTTAGCAGATATTTTACATCAGTGTTGTGGTGGGTGAAGAGCATAAGAGTTGTTTTAGAGGATCAAGACAACCACGAAGGACACAGGGAAGGACACCAGAAATCTTTGCCAATGAGCATATGTTTGATGCAAGTACAGTTAAATCAAATAAGCCAGAAATGAGCTGATACAAATTAATTGCCAATGTAGGGTATCAGAAACAGTGTGGCCAGCAGGACTAGGGAAGTGATTGTCCACACCTCAAATACTGTGTTCAGTTTTGGGCCCCTCACTACAAGAAAAACATTGAGGTGCTGGAGCATGTCCAAAGGACAACTAAGCAGGTGAAAGGTCTAGAGAACAAGTCTTATGAGGAGCAGCTGAGGGAACTAGGGTTGTTTAGCCTGGAGAAAAGGAGGCTCAGGGGAGACCTTGCTGCTCTCTGTAACTACTGGAAAGGAGGTTGTAGCAAGGTGGGTGTCGGTCTCTTTTCCCAAGTAATAAGCAATAGGACAAGAGGAAATGGCCTCAAGTTGCGCCAGGGGAGGTTTAGATTGGATATTAGGAAAAATTCCTTCACCGAAAGGGTTGTCAAGCAATGGAACAGGCTGCCCAGGGAAGTGGTTGAGTCACCATCCCTTGTGTACTTGAAAGACGTGTAGATGTGGTGCTTAGGGACATGGTTTAGTGGTGGACTTGGCAGTGTTAGGTTAACAGTTGGACTCAATCTTAAAGGTCTTTTTCAACCTAAATGATTCTATGATTCTAAACCATACATTCCCAAGTTCCTCAAATTGAAGTAGTCACTGCCCAGGTGCTGTCCTCTTCAGCAGGAGGGACAGGATCTCGATGCATGGATTTTCTGTCTCTCTCTTCTTGAAGGGGTCATTGTCTTTTCTAGTGTTAACGCTATGCTATGTATTCCCTAACTCCATTAGCTCCTACATACACATTGTTAATGCACATTAGGCTTTATCAGGCTATGAATATCTGTGAAGCCAATGAAATCACAGTTTCTGATCATCTCACTAATTTTGTATGAAAATTTTTGTATCAACAGCAGTTTAATTTCAATAACCTAGCAATACTATTTTTGCATTTAATTCCTGAACATTTGACTTCATGCAGTTCTAAAATCACTAAACTGCTCTATTAGTTTACTGGAGCATTTTGTAGTTTTCTAGAGTTAAAAGAAATAACAATTACAGAAATCAAATAGAAACAACCCTCCTGCCCCAGGGTCGCAATAATGCATCAGCAGGACAGCAGAGATCCCCCTACCACTCAGACTAACAGCGTGAGTGAACCAGGTCAGTATATTTTCACATACTATTTCTGTCAGCAGCAGAATACTGGTGGTTCCAGTGGTGTCCAGGACTTGCAAAACATAGCGGTCATGGTGCTTTCAGCCCCTGTCTTAACCTCATCCTTCATCCCTCATCCTACTTCAGTTCATGTAGCTTTTTACTCTCAGCCTACATCCATCTAGAGGCTTCACCCTCCCCTCCACTTCCCCTTTGGGTTCCTTGTGCTTAATTCACCATTTTCTAACTGTCCCTTCAGGCTTGGCTCCTCATCCCTCTGTCTCCTCAGCCTGGGGAAAGGAGGAGCACTGAAAGCACATCAGAGAGTGTCTTTGTCGACAGTGCTCCCTGGCCTTGAAGGAGAAATAAGAGGGGGAAGTCTGGCTCAGGCAATGCAGTCTTATCCTAGGTCGTACTTCATACGAACAGAATATGATGAGTTAGCTGTTAAAACTATAATACATTTCCCCAGTTTTCAGAAGCTCACGATTCAGCAAAAAACTGGGGTCATCAACAAGCATCTTTCTGAAACCAGAATGACTCTCTTTTAGCAGAATTCTAGCCCTGGATCTAAAGCTTGGGAACTGTGAAGCTCCTAGTTTAGGAACGGTTTTCATGTGGGTAAAACCAGATGCAGATTTATCAGGCAGGATGGAGGTTTTAATCTTCTTTAGTGTCCCCTCAGCTCTCCAATAGCACCAAGGAAGGTAGTAGGCATTATTTGCCTCATGTGATGCGGCTGCTCAGTTGTGTAGCCTTCCCAGTCACATAAGAGTTATAGCTGCTCCTGAGTAAAACACTCATTTTTCTTTTCTGAAAAGTGGCTAAGCTATTTTTGTTCAAGTTTTCAAAAGAAGTTTTCAGCCTGAGGCAGAAATTCAGCATGAGAAATTTCTGCCCAAATTATTAAAGAATGGTGGAGTTACAAACTACTGAAAACAGATGGAGTTTGGCATAAGAAATTACAGATGCCATCACTTACAGCCTTTATACTCTCTGAGCATTTATATTGTAACACGTATATGCAGTACCACTCAGCAGAGTACTTGTTTTTCTTACCTTCTATGTTCCTTTTTAAAAAAAATTATACAGGTTTTATGGCTGCAGTAACGATCTTCAAGAAATGTACTTCCAAGTAGCTAGAGGCTGTTAGGTCAACCTTCCAGTGAGCAATCAGATGGCAAGAACCTCCTTACCTCGATGTCATTATTTCTTACAAAAATCAATAATGACTTTATCCTTACTAGCTGTTTTAGTTCAGTGTAACAGTGCAAACAGCATAGAATAACACAGAGACACAGGGGTCTGAACAGATACTAAGAAAGCAGTACTAATGGAGCAGATATTAATTTTTTGAAAGAAGTTGTCATACAAACAGAGAACAAAAACATTTCAACCCTTAACTAAAAAGGCAGTAGTTATACATTCTTCTGGGGTGGAAAATCTATTACAAACACCATTTGTAGAACAAAATCTAGCTTTGACTTTTGCCTATTTTATAATAGTGCAGAAGGAAGAGGTGGATATTCTAATAATCATTAGATGCAAAGAAAGAAATTATGAATGAAAGCTGGTTTAGCAAGAACCAGGAGATAAAGACAGTTTACATTAGAACCTTGGTATCTTATTGGTGGATCCATTTTTTAAATCAACTTGAATTAAAATAGGGGACAAATTTAGGGTTCAAGTCAACAAAAGAACAGCTGTGCGTTTCCATTTTTATTTGATTTATATTGTTCCCAATCGATTCCATACAAGAGAAGCACCTTCTGGTATTACAAAGATTCATTATAGTGAATTAGAGTAGCTCCATGGAAGTCAGTACTTATATTTGTTCAAAACTGATACACAGCAGAAGAAAACAAGCTAGACTCTCTCTACATCTAGCATCTAAAGCAAGGCATCAGTGGCTACAGATAATTTGGGAAAACAACTATAAATTTTAAATCAAGGAAACTAATTTTGCTTAAGTGAAAAAAGATACAAAAGTAACCTCTTGATCTCAGGAATGAAAATTATTGGTAAGCAAGGCTTGCCTCTATGGCTTGACTTTCTCTGTTAGTATCACCAGATGGAACCTACACCACTAGGGAATTGTATGAATTCTAACAGACTTCCTTTGTTGCCTCTTCACATTTTCTGGACATAGTTTCAAAGGAGTTTAATGTTAGACCTACCCTCTAGATGAAGATTTAACAGTAAATGAAGACTGACTTACTTCTATTACTGTAGTTCAGCCAGAACACTTGGGTAAAATTCAGGTCTCACTGCATTCAATGGGAGATTTCCTATGAACTTCAGATGAAGCCAGGATTTCATCTCAGCTGTCTTCTCTGTTTTTGTGTAAGAGACCTGACTACAACTAGGCAGAGATGATGCATTGTTCTTTATAGTCTGCACCTGTGTCTAATTTAGTCTTGCAGCTAGAGTTACACAGCAAAGTAGTTGACAGCTACTACAGAGAAAAGTCTGGAAACTGTCAACTCACAGAGATGCTTTTTGAGCTCTCACTCTTTGGAAGAAGTTCTTTTCTGTTTAATCAAAGGAAAAGTATTTTTGTTAAGAAATTTCACATTCCAAATCAGAATGCTGTTAAGCCAGGGAATGAAAGTATGAAATAGCTGTTTGTTACCAGTGCTGTAAATCATCTGTGAAAGCCTTCACAAACACACCAGATGCAGACTGCTAAATCCTTCCACTTCATGACAGCACTGAACCACTGATGGGATCATGCTTTCCATAGAGAGGAGTGAGCAAGTACCAGATATGTAAAGCATATATGCATCAGTTATGATTAGCAAGCGAAGCAGATGCCATATTCAACCAATAATGTAATATTGTATAGCCAGATAAAATTTCACATGTGGGTATACACATGTGTATACAAGAAAAACTAGGTTCTATACATTCATATTATTAAATTATACTGAATTTTGAGTGGTGTCATGACTGACAGTATAGCATAAAAACAATGCAACATTCAAGTTGTGCATCTGTTTGTGTATGCATGTATACATGTAAATATTCAACAAAATTTCCCTCCCCATAATTATGCACAGAGATAACAATGTTTCCATTGTAACTGTTCCAGCAATGTTTTGAAAATCAGTAAATATAGTTTTCTTTTGCTGCAAATGGAAAGTTGGAGGCTGAACTCAAGGCTGAATTTAAAGTTTTGGAAAAGTTGACTAATTCAGAATTTTAAGACAATGCTTTAAAAAGCAAAACATTTTATAGATACATGACTCAGAAAGGGCTGAAATTTAAAGCATTTAGCTTGACAGGTATATATATACATACACACAGAGGTAAAAGGAGGCTTTGTACATTCACAGTGTGAAATTACTGTGAATCTGTACAAAATTTTGAAATGTCTCATTATTTCCAGCATACCATAAAATCTATTCAGTATTCAGGTTATGCATTTAATTGCTTGCATATCTGTTGCAATTTATTACTATTTATTATTTTTTCTATAGATATGACAAGAGGATCAACTTAATCTTCTAATTTAATATCCTAGATTGGTAAGACGTATTCACGAACAATTCCATTGTTATTTTGCCTCATTGGCCTCCTACTCTGTTCCGCCAGACCTTCTTGTTACTTAGCCTATCTTTAGCCTCCAGCATTCACGATCTTCAGCTTACAAGAAATTAGGGCAATATCCATAAAAGGATGTTTCAATTTAGTTTGCCCTGCCTTAGACCCAGAAAGCAGGTTCATAGACCTATATTAGGTACTAAGAATAGAATTTATACCCAACCAACACTCTAGCCAACGGGAAACGCTGAAGATCATGAAATCTCACCTCTCTTAAGTGTTTAAAGCACCTAATACTGAGCTGCAGAAATGCATCTAGGACTAGATCAACATTCATAATTCATGATATCTTTTGGGGGCTTAGAAGTCTAAGTTGTCTATGTTTAAACAGATGCTTAGCTCACTCTTTAGTGGCTGTCCTCTCGGATAATTGTTCAATGCTGAAAACATGCAGGAAATGGGAGATTTACTGGAGAAAAATTCTCCCAGCCCCATGGACACTGAGATACCTAAAAACTGAAGTACAGGTGATAAAGACGGTGACTTGACTCTGGCTTCTACCTTCTGCTAAGCTCCCTCACCATCTTTTTACTGGTGCTGAGATCCAAGTCTCAACCGGATTTTCCTTGAAAGTAGGCTTAGTTCGTTATCGTGAAAGCTTCAGTCTTTCACAAATTATTCTAAAATTTACTCCCAAGCTTTTACATAGATCCAAGAGCCATAACTTTAGTTGAAACAAGCCAGTTTTGAAATCTATTTCAGTAACATAATCTTTTACAAAAATCTCACATCTGAGCCATGCATGTGCAAAATGTCACTCCCGAGTAACTTGGTTCAAATTCTTCTTAAAGTATAAAAAAACTTAAACCCAAGAACACAGGTGAGGGGTGGCACTGGGACAGAAAGGCCCATGAATTCAGCAGGTTTTAAGAAATCAGAGGTAGGAAATACCTTTGACGCATGAATTTACTTCAGCCACTGCTGCCCACGCTTTGCTTTCCAGGGTGTTTTAAATGTTTCCAGCTATGGAGTTCAGCCTTTTTCATACAAAAAAATAACGTCGTCCTCGGAGCTGACGCCCCAACCCTCCTGACACAGCAGGTATCAGCCCCCCCGGCCGCCCGCCATCGCCTCCCCCTGCCGCCGCAGCGGCCCGCGCTGAGGGGGCCCAGGGCTCCCCCTGCCATTGCCTCCCCCTCCGGCCAAGTCCCCCCCACCCCCTCCGGCACAGCTGGGGGCTAAAGGAGTCCCCCTCGCCTTCCCCAGGCACCCCGGCGGCACAGGCAGCCTCGGCCCGCCGCCGGCCCGTACCCGCCCCGGCCGCCGGTCGGCCCGGCGCTGGTTTCCGGTGGGACTTTGTGCCGCGGCGTTTCCCTTCCCCTCCTTGGCTCGGCCCGGCCCGGCCCGGCGGCGGCAGCGGCGGTCTCTCCGCGGCCCATGCAGTCGCGGGTGCTGTGCCTGGGCGGCGGGGCCGGGGGCCCCGCTGCGCGCAGGGTCCGCCTGCTCCTGCGGCAGGTGCTGGGCGGCGGCGCGGCCGCGGCGCGGTCCGGCCGTCTGGAGGTCAGGGCGCTGCACGGCTCAGGTAACCCCTGGCCCCCCCGGGCTAGCCCGGCCCGGGCCTCCCTACAGCCTCCCCCTGGCTTCCCCTGCCCCGGCCAACCCCCAGGCCCTGACACTGGGGCCGGGGGTGTGGGCAGCCCCGCTCTCCTCTCAGCCAGGCGGCCCAGGGGAGGCCTTGAGGCAGGTTACCACCTTGTGGGCTGCTGGTTTGTCCGGTTTGCGCTACCGTCCCTGTTTCTCCTTATGTTCGTGAGTATTGCGTGAGAGGAAAGGACAGAGTTCAGTCACAGGCTTGCAGGGACGCTTAGTGTGGCTTTCCGTAGCTTCTCTTTCAAAGTGTTTCACCCGCAGTGAAGCAAGGAGCAGCACCGCAGCCTGTACCTGTGAGAACTGCCCTTCTCCATCAAGCGGCTTATTACCATCTTGCGATGCTTTCTGTTTCTGCATTGCATGGCTTTGTCCTTCCGCTAAGGCAAAGCCATATCCATATCTGGTTGCCAAGGCTGATGCGTGTTTGAATGTGCCTGCAGTGTACGGTAATGAGATAGGGGGTTGACCTTGAGCTTGCGTATGCTAGGAAGGATGACCTGAACTGTCCTGGAATATCCTCTGGTGACCTTTGAGACAGAAAACGGGCCTGGGCAGAGCAGAAGTGAAGTTTGGAAATGGTGACATATGCCTGTGGTAGCTGGCACTTTTTTGGATGAATGCCAAAAGCAACAAAGCCACTAAATACAGAGCGAGTGATGAGTAGCTGTAAATTAGGGAGATAGAATGACAGCAAGTGATTCTGATGGTGGGGTACTCACTAAAGCTCTTAATTACACCCCTTTTATACCATTTATCTCCATTTTTTAAATCTGTTTATTAGTTGACCAGTTCATTTCTTTAAATATGAGTTTGGTTTCTCAAAGGTTTCTCAAGAAGGAAGCCTTTGAGGAATTGATAACCATAAAATTCCTTCAAGAATTTTTGAATAGAAAATATTTTATTTGTGGAAAGTACTGAAAAAACTAGGGTTATTTATCTTAAAACAAATAGGAATAAAAGGGAACAAGTTAACAATGTGTGAAACAAGCACCTGAAGAAGGTATCTCAGCACTTTTCAGGCCTTTGTTGGGATGAGTAACCTTAAGAAGAAGAAGAAATTCAGCAAAATGAAATGGTAGCAAATGCAGTATTACTAAAAATACTTCATAATTTCCATTTGCTATGGAATGTAACTGAGTGTAACTTAACAATATTCATGAATACACTGCATATGTATATGAATAATACGAGTATTCCCAGTTACAGTCAATGATGGTAATAGTTTTGGTAGAAAGATTTAAATCTCAAAGCTTTAGACAGTCTTGTAGTTTATTAAAGGCAGGCTAAGAGATAATATTAGGGATATTTGCCCTCCCAGCACCTGAAACATCTCATTCATTATAGTGCTTCCTGTGCTCCTGTGAACTTGGGACCTTGATATTGGGAATACTATTTATTATTTGGTTTTTGTTGATTTTTTTTTTTAAAATTAATTTTATTTTAAAGGTGATTGCACGTCCTCTTGCAGGCCCTATCACTCCTTTGAGATTACTGAATTTACAAAGAGATGGTCTGAAATTTTGTGTGCAATACATGTTTTTGCTATTCTATGCAGCTGCTGTAATTACAAGTCTTGTAAGCAGTGTTGAGGTTGCGTGTCTGTTCCCTACTGATAAAGAAAATATTTCTGAAAAGGCTGGAAGCTGTTAACAGTCAAGTAAACAGCAAATTGTTGTCCACCCAGTAATTTGGATCTGACATCCCTGCCAGATCAGATTTACTGTCTGTGATGGTACCTTTTAAGTTTAAGGGAGAAACTGTTGCCTAATTTTGTCCTGTTATATGTGAAGGAGCCATGCTTATCTTTTCAGCTCTGTCTTTGTAATGCGAATATGGCTTGCTGGTGCACTGGGGGCTGTGGAGGAACTGCTAGAGCTATCTAGTGGTAAAGCTTAAGAGAAATCTCAAAGTGAAGGACAGGGGCACTCAGTGACTAAAGGGTAATGGGAATATCTAGGAAGTGTTTGGGTTTGCACAGCTTATTTAATGAGGGAAACTTTATTTATAGTAACAAATGTTGTGGAAGGATGACTATCAGATTAATTTTTAATGCAGGTTTCATGTTTCCTTCCAAAAGACTGAGAAGAATCAAGTTTTTGTAGACTGCAGAGTTATTTGTGATGAATTATTATTTTAAACACAGTATGAGCTGAACAAAGTGAAGTTCTCTGTAACTCAGTTCACTGAGGTTTAATTATTTGCATCTATCTGTATGTAATATGAAACTTCTGAAAAAATCTGATGGAATACACAATATCAGAGATGCTTTAAGGGGTTGGTGGGAACAAATGCTGAATTTGGTGAAAACTGAAGAGCTGGAAAAATAAAAATCATTGCCAGTCGGATAGTACAGGCAAAGGAAGGTCTCTTGTGTGCTTTGCTGCTCAATGTACATAAAACAACTTAGACTTTGTCACTTGTATAGACCAAAATATATACTAGCTTTATTTGCTGTTTTCTGCAGCTCTGCCTGTGCAGGTTCATTTCCTGTGCTTTCCAAAACCTGGTCAGTCCCAGGTCCTAATCAAACCCATGTTTAAAGCCTAAAAGATCCCAGTAATAAATGCAAGAGTATCTGCTGAGTATAACACAGTCAGTGGTGAAAACTGTCTTAGACTTCAGAATCCTGTAATGTTAATCATCAGTGTACAGGATCTAAGTGATTGTGGTAAAAATTTATAATCTGAAAGAAGACTATGGAATGGGACTATATTGTTTAGAAGGGTGTTTGGATGGATTTTTTTCCCGGGTCTGTCACTGTCCAAAGACTAAAGAACTAGTTGATGATGGATGTAAATGCTTTCCAGTACATTCCTTTTTCCGACTTTACCTGTGTCGTTATCTTGTTGAATTTCACGTGTTGACAGCTGGGAATGTGGTTCTGGCAATATTTTTTTCACTGGCAAAACCTACTTAAGAGACTTCGTTCTTTCATCTTTCTCTTAACCTTCCCGCTATTGTTCATTGCCTCGGTAGTTGTACTTAGGGGGCTGCATTGTGGTGACTGAAATGATTCCAGTGATTTGATTTACAGCGAGGCCTGATGAACAGTTGTTGTGTCAGTACAACTGAGAAGGCAGTGAATGGAGATGGGAATTTTCAAAGCCAGTTGTCATGGAAGTTTGCAGAGTTATGCCGGAGTTATTTCAAATTATTCTAACATTTAAGAGAGAAAAGGTTGGTGGCAAAAAAAAAAAAAAAGTCTTTTATTAGACATGCTGATATAGCTGGAAGAAAGGGATGAGCTGTCAGGCAGATAAGCTTCTGTACGCTCTTCGGTAGGGTTTCACCGTTGTTCCCATGAGTAGATGTCAGTAAATAGCTTCTGAGTTTTAATATTTGGCAGTTGTTCAAAATTTAAATTTTCCTGTTTAGCAACTGTTACAGTCCTGATACATGTTGATGTGTTCTGCAAGTTCTGCCCATTTTAATACATAAGGCTGAAGCTGAACCTGCTTGGCAAACTCAGGGACTCATGATAGTTGCGTAGGACAGGCCATAGTGAATTTTAAAGCTGTTTTGTCTATTTTGGTTATCTTTTCAGTAAATGGGAAGTTTTAAAAACAATTCTATTGATTTTCAGTTGTAGTTTCTTTTTAGTTGAAATACATTATTGAAATTATACTAGTGCATTTGATACCTAAGCTCAGTTTAGAATAGACTGATAGTCTGGCTTTTTTGCACTGAGCAAAATGTACTTCAGGAATCTTCATACAGTTTTAAAACACTATGAGCTGATTTTTCACATAGGTAGTACTGGCCACAGAAGATTTGAAAGGGAACACTGGGGATGTGGTGGGCATCTGTTACCGTGTAACTAAGAGGAAGTAGTGGATATCCATACCTATATTGCTACAGATAGCTAGCAGAAACCTCCCACTCATGGGCCCTCATGCTCATGGGGGATTTCAGCCATCCAGACATCTGCTAGGAGGGCAGTCTGGCATTGTGCATGCGCTCTTGGTAGTTTCTAGACTGCGTTGGTAAAAATTTTGTAACGCAGATGTCAGAGAGCCTGGTCAGGGGTAACTCTTCACTTCATCTGCTGCTCACAAGTAGGGAAGAACTGTGGCCGGTTTGGTCATGGATGGCAGCCTGGATCACAGTGACCGTAACATGATTGAGTTGCGGATCTGGAGGAAGGCTGGGAAGGTGAGCAGCAGAATTAGGATCCTGGACTTAAGGACTGCAGGCTTTCACTTATTGAGGAGATTGGTAGGTAGAATCCCTTGAATAACAACCATGAAGAAGAAAGGTGCGAAGGAGAGCTTGAAGATTCTTAAAGAAAACTTAATGACAGCTCAGGAATGAACCATTCCACAGTGCATGAAGATTTGGTATTTCAGCAGGAGGCCTGCTTGGACCAAGCAGGGAGCTTTTCAATGAACTAAAACACGAAAAGGGGGCATACAAAAGTGGAAATAAGGACAGACAGCAGAAGAGGAGTGTAAAACTGCTATTTGGTATGTAGGGACAAAATCCCTACCGTCTGACAAACTGCAGATCTTTACTCCAGAAGGACCTTGATAAAGTTGAGGACTGGGTCAACAGAAACCTCAAAAAGTTTAAGAAGGGGAAGTATGAAGTTCTGCTACTGGACTTAAGTGTTGCTGTGTGTTGCCACAGGCTGGAGAGGGACTGGCTAAGTAGCAGCTTTGCTGAAAAGACTGTGGGGTTGCAGTGCATGTCTGGTTGAATATGAGCCAACACCTCATAGCAAATAAGGTGAACCACAGGCTGGGCTACATTAGGAGGGGGGTGAGCAATGGTAAAGGGAGAGTTCATCTCTAGAAAGCACTGGTGAGGCTCTGCCTGGAATGCTGTGTCCATTTTTGGGCTCCCTAGTTCTAGGGAGATATTGAGAAACTGATGGAGTCCACTTGAGGGCTACCAAAATTGTTAGGGGCCTAGAGCACCTGATGGTGAGGAGAAGCTGAGGGATCTGGGCTTGTTAGGTTTGCAAGGAGAGGCCTAAGGGAGGAGAAATCTGTTGGCAACTTACAGTTATAATTACAAAAATGATTAAGTGTAACTCTACTTAATAGTTCCAGATAATATATCAAGAGGCAGTCATCACAAATGGGGGCTCGGGAGGGTCAGACTGGACAACAGGGCAAACCTTTTTACTAGGAGAGTAGTGCAGCAAAGGAGGAGGTTGGCTAGAAAGGCTGTGGAACATCCATCCTTGAAGGATTTTGAGACTCAGTCAGCCAGAGCCACAGCTCATCAGTTCTCATCTTGGTGGTAAGCTGGTGTTGAGCAGGAAGTTGGAGAAGACGACCAGTATTTCTGAAGTGTTTTGGTAACTGATGAAATGGGCAGCTTAGCACTTCTTTGACGTGGTAAGCGTGTTACTAAGAGATATTCTGAAATTTATATATCAAGTCTATGTGAGATCATCATGGTATTAAACATATTTAAAACTGACTTTTCACATCATAACATTTCTGTAATTGAGCATCATCAGACTCCCTACTTTCAGGATATGCTATTGGCCCGAACAAAAAATAACTCTCTGCTAAGAAATGATTGTAAGCTTCCTACGTGACTGGATGTCAGATAAGATTTCGTGTTCATGTTGTTGATCTTTTACTAATGCAGAAAATGGAGGAAAAGGTTCACTTCCTGGAGTAAGTACCAAGATTTTGTTTTAATGACACTTCGGACTTTAATCAGTAAAGAAAATCATTAGCTTAAAGTAGACAATTGAAAAATCAAGCATTAGCGTCAAAACTGAAAATTAAAAAAATAGAAGGTCTAACAATAATGTTGAGTAGAAATCGAGTAATATTCAAATGTTATGTTTGCAGTAATTATTTTGGTTTCTCAGAGCAGGAGACTTTCTTTCTTTTGCTCATAAAAAAAAGGGCGACTTAAGTGAAGTGGATATCTTTGCTTAGATTGGAGATGGGTTTTGTTGTGTAAACATCCAACTATTTCAGTCAGCAGCAGCTGTCAGTCTGCAGCGTCCTGTCGGCAGCAGCTGAGCTCCACCTCATCTGTATGTGAAGGCAGTGGTGGTCAAGGAGCAAACCTAGTGAGTGCGGGGAATGGGTTTCTGACCCTCATACTCATGTGTTTGGGAGGCTGCCAGTACCAATATAAGATGCAGAATAGCTTACAGTGTTACCCGGTGACTGTGTGTAATGTTTGCAGCCATGAAGATGGCCAGTATGAAGAGCTGGTATGAAATGAGAGATGTAAGTAAGTTGTGTAGATAGGGCTGCTTTTTTTTTTTTTTTCCTGAATAATGTATTCAGAAAAGTCGAGGAAAAAGAAAAAAGAAATCCTGGAAAGTGTCAGTTCTGTTTCTTCAAAATAAGTTGGCTCTTCAAGGATGAGGGCTGACACTCTTTTCTGTGCCCTGATGGAAATGTCCTGGATAAAGATCAGTTAAAAGCATCTCTTCCCCACCGCCCCCTTCACATTAGAATGAAATTAAGACCTGGAAATATACATTTGAATATAATATAGATTTTGAACTTTTCTCTAACAGATGTGATCTTATCACACAAAAGTTAATGTTAGCAGAGCTTAGCACCTTCACAGTTTTAATATGCTCTTGCTGTTACTGGCTTTTGAGACCAGATGGATGGTCTGTGTGCAAGTGAATGTGTAATATAATAAATGACTGTTGGAGTGTGTTAATCTCACATAAATTCAGGACTAAAAAGGCCAAAAGGCAATAATTTCAGCCACTTAAAAACTCAACGTTCCTGAAGGTTCATTGTAGTGTCTTATAAAACCCTGATAATATAAAGATTTACACATGAGATTGGAACTGTTTCTGTTGTGCACTCAAAAAACTAAACACACGTATAGATCTGTGCAAGGTGTTTTCTTTCACTGTAGGATTTCTTTATTTAAAAATAGCCATTTCAAATTTATTCATTTCCTTTTTTTTCTTAATGTGTTATTTCACCAGAAAAATGGCAAGTAGAAGAAATAAAACTTTTTTCTGCTTCTTAAGTTCTCAAATTGTAGTTGAGATGCAATCTGTTTGTCTTCAGATATGACCAGCGTTGCTGTAAATAGTTGTCGTGGTTCAACCCCAGCCAGCAACTAAGCGCCATGCAGCTGCTTCCCCCTCCCTGCTCCCAGTGGGATGGGGAGGAGGAAAGAGGGAAAAAAAAAAAAGGTAAAACTTGTGGGTTGAGATAAGAACAGTTTAATAACTAAAGTAAAATCAAATATAATACTAACTAATAATAATATAATAATTGTAATGAAAAGGAATATAACAAAAAAAAAAAAGAGAAATAAAACCCAAGAAAAGACAAGTGATGCACAATGGAGTTGCTCACCACCTGCTGACCAATGCCCAAGCTGCGATCCGCCCCTCCTAGCCAACTCCCCCCCGTTTATATACTGGGCATGATGTTCTATGGTATGGAATATCCCTTTGGCTAGTTCAGGTCAGCTGCCCTGGTTATGCTCCCTCCCAGCTTCTTGCACACCTGCTTGCTGGCAGAGCATGGGAAACTGAAAAAATCCTTAAGATAAGTGCTACTTAGCAACAACTAAAACATCAGGGTGTAATCAACATTATTCTCACACTAAATCCAAAACAGAGCACTGTACCAGCTACTAAGAAGAAAATTAACTCTTTCCCAGCCGAAACCAGGACAATAATTTAAACAGCAGTGGCTTTTTCTTCTCAACATATAGGAAAAAATAGTAGGATTGGGGAATAGTCTCTTCTTGGGAGGGGGAGAGGAGAAGAGGGATTGTTGGTGTGATACTAGCTTTTAAATAGAAGACTGGTTAAAGGTGCCATGCACACAATAAAGCTGCATCTTCAAGAAGCCTTCTTACTGAGATTATAACATAAAAGCATCCACAGTGGGTCAGAACAAAGGTCCATCAAGTCCTACTCTTCTGTATTGCAGAACAGTGAGTAGGAGATGCTGGGGGAGAATAAAAGCACAGGGTGTTTGTGCAGGGATGCCCTGACAAAGTGCTCTGCCAGCCTCCGGCTGCCTCCTCTGCAGTTCAGGGGCTTGGAGCTGGAGGTGGTGCCTTTCTATTCAGTAGCCCTCGGTGGACTGAGTGGAAGAAATAGGCCTGCTCACCTGAAGAGCCCTTGTCAGTTATCGTAAAAAGCAAATGTAGGTATTAATAGTGTTTTCTGTCTAAAATGTAGCTCTAAGGAAGAGAGCGTATTAGGTTCAGTGCATTGCGGTTACTGGCTAGCTGTATGTGCATGTGCACATTGCTGTTTTGCCAGAGGTGCAATTCACACCTGTCTGTTCCAGATGCAGTAGAAAGAGCTTGTTGCATGTATTGAGGCGGTTTTCATATCTCCTTGTTTCAGAGAGTCTCTTCAGGGTCCTGTTATTGGGTCATGATCTTTATGTGCTGCCAATTTCTGACCCATATTGCATGGGCTCTTAAATGACTGCTTTGTCTGTATGTTGTGCGCCCCCTGAATGGGATGTCCCCCTTACCTTTTGGATTCTGGCTTATTTGGCACTTGTTTTGTTTCAGCAGCCATATATCTCTGTGTACAGTGGGCACTGCTTGTATCGCACTGTTTTCCCTAAAGACTGTGGTACCTAAGATTACTGTTTTCTGTGTGGGAGATAAGAAACCAGGGGCACATCTTCACTACTTGCCTAAGCAAGCCTGATATACGCTACAAAGTCTCCATTGCAAAACCCTGTATGTATAGCTTTTGTCCACAATAGTGTGGTAGTAGCTTGTGAGATAGGTTGGAGTATTCATGGGCTATTCCATAATTTGCAGTGGAGTCAAATAATTTGGGATACATGTTCTCAAATTATGAGCCTTGCTGATTTAACACCACCATTTTACCAAGCAGGCTGTTGTCAATTCCTTGCCAGCTGGTGAAACATTGGAAAGAGCCTGTCTGGGATGACATCTCTGTTCAAAGAGTTTGGAAATGTAGTGGAAATGGAGTAACCAAACATGAGATTTTAAACAAGTACAGAAGAAACAAATGAGACAAGAAAATATAGCCCAGGTGGAAGTGTGTGATAAGATTAGCGAGCTAATCCCCCCTGTGCTCATTTAGCTAGGAAAATAGACTCTGCTGTCTTGGTTTATTGTTGCTAAAAGTTCTGTTAAACACTGCTAATATTTTTGCTTTTTGGACAGATGCAAGCTGGAGGCAACATTTGTCTCCAGGCAGCAACAAACCTGTTAAAAGCTGAATGCCCTGACTGTATGCTAGGGATTTTGTGTGCTCAGCTCTCTCCTCATCTTGCATATAGTTCCCTCCCAGTCCATTTTTCATGAAAGTTTGTAGGGTCCATTGATGGCTGGGATATTTGTGGAATTTTTGGACATGATTAGATGTGTTGATCAAGGGTTAGCATGTTATGGACTGACATAAATACCACCAGAAGAGATGCATTTTCCATTTTTCACCTAGACCAAACTGAGTTGTGTTTGGGTTTTTTTTTTTTTAGGGAGTACAGGAAATCAGCTAAGGCTTTTCAGTACTGTGCCAATAAAGTAAGTAATTAAAATTCTCTCCTGTAGATGATATCATCATTCAATGTATTGAAAAAGTCTGACACCTTGTTGTTTCAGCATCTTGTCCCTCCTGTGTTTTGGAAGACTGTATATGCATGAAAGTGTATTTACAACTTGAGCTGAGGTGATTCAAGCTAGGAGCTAATTAGTCATATACTCTTGTCTCATTGCATGTTGGCTGGGGAATGGTGAGAAATAAACTGGCACTAATTTCCTAAGGATATATCAGGCAACCTGCTCTTTTTAGAATGTTAAAATTCTTCCTAGCTGAGCTAATGAGAGAGGTGTCAACTTTTGCAGGAAGCAGTGGGCTCCTAGATGTTTTCATCAAATTTTAGGCATTTTGGTCAATCCTTTAGCTGTTCCCCAGTGAGAAAGAGTGATTGGAGCTGCAGCAGAAGAAAGGGAAAGAGAGATAATGCTTAGGCAGTAAAACAGTTTTTCTTAGTTTAAAACTTAGAGAAGTGGGCAAAACCCTGGGACAGCCAAAGCCTAGATTTTACTCCCTGCAGTGGTTGTGTCTGTTGTTCAGTGACTCTTTAATTTAAGATATATAACAGTTCCCAGAATGGGGACCAGGCCCCTAAGCCGTTGCGGGACTTTCTTTTGGAGTGAGTTTGAATGCTTCAGGCTAAAGAAGGCACAGTACTCTTAGGTGCATTTGAACTGCAAATTCAGCGAGGGCCAGGAAATGAGCTAAAGCCCTAGACTGCTGCCTAATCGTTAGCTTAGCCCCAGCTCTGTTTGGGACCATTCCACTTCTTGGCTCCTGCACAGATCTGCCAGAGAAGGGTGCTTAGCTCTAGCAGGGAGAGTGGGAACTGCTTGGTGCTGCTTGTCCTTAGGACCAGGGATGAACCCTTGGCCATCTTTTATTTGGCAGTACTGCTGTTGCCTCAGTCTCCCACTTTCTGGCAAGCCATTGAAGCACTGTATTGTTGCGTGAAATGCGGGAACAACCACCAGCTTACCGCTTTCTGCCAATATTTTAAGGAAAAAATGAGGGGCTGATTATTTGGACTTCAGGAGCAACATAAAGACCCACGTGCAGACATGTATGTCAGGCTATGAATCCCAGTCTCAGCATCATTGTTAAGCCCTTAAATTGGGGAGGAAATCAGCTGTAATCCTTTCTTCGCCACTTCCTGTTTGTTGCTGTAGGTGATTCTCCTCTGGCTGCTATAAATCTTGTCCTAAATGTGTAACCTTTCCCATGGATTCTGTGAGTCATGTCAGAACCTGGGGATTCTCAGTCCTGTGAGATGAGCAATAACATCTGGGTATGCTGAAAGAGAACTGCGTTTGAGTGCAAAACTAGCATTGCTGCTGACTGAAAGGAGAGCTGCTGTATGTATGGGAGGAGTTTTAGTTGCTTCTGTTAATTTGGACAAGCTTCCTCTTCAGCATCTCCCTCTCTGGTTCCAGCATTGGTCCTCCGAACTCTTTGACTCCTTAGGCGATGCTGGAGATAGGCGACCATAGACTGGGTCCTCTTGGATGGAGTAGGACAAGGTGCAGATCTACAAAAGGATTTTTAGAGTTGGATCTTGTTCGTGGGCTGTGTACTTTCTACATCTCGTTTCTGAGAAAAGCACAAGCACAAGAAACAGTTCCAAAACTTGGCCTCAGTTCATGGAAAGGTAGTGTAATCTACACAGAGTGCTGTGGCAAAACTGCACCCCTGTGTAGCAGTCTTACTCCAGTAATGCTCTCCATCCTCACGCATGCACCACAGTGCCTGTTGGGCAGCAAAGGTGGTGTTATCTTCAGCAACAGTAATGGAAAAAACATCATTTTACTAGAGTCATCTTAGTTTCATGGTCTTAATACTTGTGAACTCATTTGCATGGCCCAGATGGTCTCTTGAAAAAAATAAACTTTGGGTTTGTTACCAGTCTGCAGCTCATTTTCTTGGCTTCACAGGTTTTGGGTGTTGTGCTGTTTTTCTGTGTGACCACCTCTGGCTTGGTGCTCGCCCATTTCCTGGCTGCAAATTAGATTTCACTTCTGATTTCCATGAGAAAGTACAAAGGGCATGCCCTGCAATGTAATTCAAGCCTGTGGTTGCAGAAAGACAGATAAGGCAGGCAGGTCCTTGTAAGAAACCAGTAAATAAAATGGCCAGATGCTTTAGTTTTGGTGAAATCCAGAGCAAGAAGTGCTTGAGACCTCTCAAACCTTGGAAAGGTGCCAGGTTCTGCAGCCATACAGTCAGAGAGTGCAGGAAGGGCGCACTGACATGAATATGTCGTTTTGTACCTCCAACAGATACTGTTTCAGGCTGCTTGAAAACTCAGGAAAATCATCACCCCTACAAGTGTTTCTCACTGCTAGTTCTTCAGACAAACAGGCTAAAGATTTAATTTCAATAAATCAACGATGGTAGCTGGAATGGGGTTCTACAGTGAGTTTGAATTCCATAGCTCCCAACAAAGTAAGTTATGGTTATAACAACAGCAACAAAAGAAAAAAGTCAAGAAATATTAATTAAATGTAAATTGTCCTGGTAGCTGATCTATTGAAAAGCAGCAGAGCCTAATTAGTAAACTAATAGTTCTCAAACACTTTAGAGGCTGCTTTGTGAACACACAGTCATGGCCTTACCACAGCAGGCCTATGATTTAAACTTTAATATAAGGACATTAAACACTTAAAAAGTATCTGGGAACTAAAAGACTTCTTTTCTCTTTTTTAGGTGATACTGTCACTATTGGAGATGTGTCTTTTAAACTCAAAACACCGAAGAACCCAGAACTTGTTCCACAGAACTACAGTAAGAATCTGCTTTCCTTTTGAATGAGTTTCAAGGCTTTATTCAAAACACTTTTACTCACTCAAGTCACCCCACTGACTTCACTGAAATTATCTAAGAAATATGTTTTCAGAAAGCATGCAATTTGGTGAAGGCTATCTTTGCTGAGCTCTTTACTGTATCTCTGGTTCAGCTGGTTATGTAGGAATCTCTTAACTTTGAATGTAACTTGTCCCATTGGTCAGTGGGACAGTAAAAGGATTATTTGTGTCTGTTTAAATATTTTGTTCAAAAGGGGTCTCATCCAGCAATTACTTCTAAAAATAATACAGTAATCTGAAATTGTTTGGTCATAAAACTGTGGCAGTTTAAAATTATCATTCAATTGCAATATGGTTATATGTCCTAGGAGTTTTCTGCTGTATGGCAGGTGTGTGATGTTTTTCTACTGTGATATTTAGTATTCCCAGATTGTCACGTTATTGTTGTCAGCAAACATACAGATCTTTGCAATCTGTCAAGTTAATGAGAAGTCAATTGCATAGTGATAAAAAATGCTATCAAATACCTACAAAAGACACAGCCGATAATGCACATTAACAATGTGCATACATGCACTTACAATTAATTCACATTATGTTTTGATACCATATTAAAAATGCCATGCATTTGCAGCCATCCATATTTCATGTTTGTTTGTTGAGAATTCATGCTTCTTGAGCTTTTCCTTTTGCACCGTGGATCAGCAAGTGAGTCATGTTTTCGTTCTGGCATTTCCTAGGACAGTACAGGCCAGCTATTTCTTGGGGATCCAAAATGATCAGTTGCCATTTGTTCAGCACTTTCACGTGTAGGCTACTGGATGTCCAAAATTTAAATTAAAAAAAAAACACCAGCAACTGATTTTTCCACCCAGATAAATTTTCAGACCAAAACCAAGCACACATGGCATTCTGAAGGGGTATGTAAGTCTTATACTATGCTTAGACAGGGCCAAACATTGAGAACTCCCAGTGACTGTCATTGCTGGGCTTGCAGGGTTCTACAGCTGGGAACTGCGTGTAGTCATTCGCTTCAAGTGAATTTGCTTTCCAACATGTCTAAACTCATTCCATGACATTTTGAAGCAGGCATCAAGAAGACTGCTGGGGTGCCGGGGGTTTTTGTTTTTGTGTATTCTTTTGGAAGGGTGACATTGATAATATCAACAGTAGACTTGCCACTGCACAGCTGGCAGGATGGCAGGTAACTGCTGGAAGAGAGATGCTGAGGGCAAGAGGGATGTTACAGGTGTACAGGGAGTGCTACTAGTACAGTATCAGAAAGGGCAGGAGCTGCTGTGTGAAGGTTTATATTGTTGCATTCTTAGGCAATAGTACTTCAGTTCATCAGACGTGCTTCAGGTGGCCCTGCTTGAGCAAGAGGGTTGGACAAGATGACATCCAGAGGTCCCTTCCAACCTCAACTTTTCTGTGTTTCTGTGACTCCTGATTTTGTAGTAACTGTGGGATAGTAGACCTGTGTTACTATTGATGTGTTTAGATTACTGTTTCTTAACTGTATTCTGACATGCAACATTTCTTATGAAATGTTTGCCCTTCAAGAGGTGTAGCAGAATCATAGAATCATTGAATAGTTTGGGTTGGAAGGGACCTTTAAAGGTCATCTAGTCCAACCCCCCTGCAATGAGCAGGGTCATCTTCCACTAGATCAGGTTGCTCAGGGAGCAATACAGAGAGGAAGATTTTGTTTGCTTTCGGTCTTTGACTAGTGTGAAGTCTGCCAGTAGTCTGGTAGGCCAGATCGCTGATCTGCATCTGGATTGTGGGCTGCTTAATTCCCATACCCCAGTAGGCATCACACTGTGACACTTTCCTACCAGGTGATCTAAGGTACCAAAGATATCCAATGGCATGTGTCAGCCCTTGCTGTTACGGGGTAGCCCATGAGGAAAGGATGTCTGTTTTAGACTGTAATGACACTTGCCGTTCCTCGTGAGTTCCCTGGGAATGCAGCCAAACAGTTGAGAAATGCTGCTCTGTATTATTACTTTTTATAGCTTCTTAAATGATAGATTTTTGCTTTTCATCATTTATTTTGTATGCCTGTTTTCTCATTTTGATCATGAAGTAAGGACATCAGTTGTCTATGTCAATGACTAACGTGATCCATTTCCTTTATTTACATTTCTTGTAGATTGTTTTGCTTTCTGGTTTTCTGTGCTGTACCAAATGTGTTAATTTTAACAACTCCTCCCTGCCTTCCACTCTTCCACACCATGCCAGTCGCTATTACATGTTTTGGTCAGTCTGCACTTTTCAGAGAGATAAATGTTAGCTCTAAGTTGCTGTAACAGCATCTCTTTTAGTTCTTCAGACTGGAAGGTAAGAGAATTATAAAAACATTTGGTAGAATCAAAGAATCAGGGATTTTTCTAGTTAACGATTATAAAAAGGAAAAGGTAGTTGAAAACTAATCTGATAGGAAAAAAGTTATTAAACATGGAATGGTACAGAATGATGGGATCTTAGCTAAAATCTGATACTACAACTAAAAGTAACATTTATTAGCACGTATTAGGTGTATTTTTACTTGTTTCTCTTTTTTTTTTTTTTTTTTAATAATCGTGACTGAAAGGAGGCTATGTCATGCTTGGGATACTGTTGTTCGTCAGTATTAATGTACTTACAGTAGGATTACTTAAGGTACAAAATTTTGCTTGTAAACCTAAATATTAAATTAGTTAAAATTGAGTAAGGTAGAATACTCATGTATTTAACAGCAGAAAATAGATTTCAAATACTTGAGTACGATTTCTTTGTATATTTAAATTTAGGAAATTTTTTTATCCCTTAGTGCTTAAGTTCTATGGTTATGTTACTATGGAGAACAAAGTTATATTCCTTTAGTGAAATTAAGTAGATTGTATTGGCTTCATGTCAATTATCTCCTCTTTGTGAGGCATTTAGAGAGTATGTGCATTACTTAACACATTTTTTCTTGTTTTAAGAGTACTTTTTGTTTTGCTGTGTGAATGACTGCTGTAGATACAAGATGTTCTGGTGTAAAATAGATGCATGTAATTGCGTATTTATACTAATCAATAAACTGAAATGTTATGTATTTTGAAATATTATTATAGTAACTAATACTACATTTAAATGACCAAGGTACTTAGCCGATTTCTTTTAAACAAAGACTAGAAATAATTTGGTCATCCACTTAAGTGGGAAATATCCCTGAAAAGGTCTCAGACTTCGTAATGTTTGCAGTGGAGTAAGAACTAAGAGGAGGGAATTGAAGCTGTTACAGTTCATTTACTAGTACTGCATATGATATTGTTTTCTAGCTCATCATCTGTGTAAAATAGAATGTTTCTGCTTTTGTTATTCTGCCAGATAAAAGCCATGTTAAAATGCAATGATGTTGAAAGTGCATATCTATAATTTACACCAAATTTTAGGGATGTTATAACTTATTCTAAACTCAACATTATTATTCTAGGCTTAAAAATAGCCTTAAATACCTGAAAAAATTGTAACACCATAAGGAATGTAAATGTATTAAGGACCTACAAAACTTTGCATTTGTCATTTTGTCACATAATTGATACCAAAATATTTCATTCTTTGTGTTACTAAATTAAACTGATTTTTAACTCCTTTATTGAACCTTGTTAGGTTTTGCAGAAATGGATAGGATAGGTACGGCTGGTTACCTTATCTTTTCATGTCTTTGCTTTTCCGGTTTTATGCTAGGTACCTAGCGAGTTCTGTATGAAGTACTCCATTTTGTGTGTTAATGTAAAATATTAATTTGTTTTGCTGTTGTGGGCAAATGGCTTTTTCTTGGAAGATGATAATTAAAGGTACATAAAATCTGAATTGTTCTTATTTGTCTTTTTGTAAGTGACAAGTAAAAATGAGTCATATACAAGGGAATTTTGTTAATGGGATTTCTGTCATAACTGTGTCTGGCGTGTTCTAGAAAGAGGGCACTTATTTTTTTGCGCTGCTTGGGTTTTTATCAGTAAAAATAAAACCTACATTTTTAAAATCTCACCATGCCTGAAAAGCACGATTATTTCTTTAATTATACTTTGGAGAAACTTTGTATGGCTTTCCATGATAGTTTAGATCTAAAATTGTGAGAACGCACATTAATTTTTTTTTTACGTTGAGTTCATGTCAGTGCACTGCTTCCGTTAATGGTTTCTGGAAATTTTATGAAAATTACAATGTACCTGATATTTCATGTATTTATTAATCTTGACAAAAGAATTCCTAACATAGCTCTTCCAGGACACTTTGTTCAATGATGGCAAATCCTCCTTAAGGCAGGAAAAGGGATGTTCTCTTGCAACTCCATGTCGCCTCTGCTGCTCTCTGAAGGTGCAAGCACATTTGGGAGTTTGGCTGTAGTCATGTTACATGCAACTGCATTGAATTGTGGAAGATTGATTTCAAACAGTGTGTGGTTTTGTGCCATGTGTCCTGAGTCTGAGCATTCTCCCCAATGTGAGATCAAAAGTGACATGCGTGTGTACAAGGGGTTAAGTGATAAATCCTGTTAGTTTTGTCAGTTGAGATATATGGAAGACTAATTATTGTGAGGAATTTGAACAGGTTTGTATGTATAATAATGAAATGCAAAGAAAGTAGCACTAAATGGATTTCTGTGCTTGAAAGGGAATTGTTTTAATGTTGAGGAAATTGGGGTTATTTCTCTGTAGTAGGCTCAGTGGTGCCAGCAGTTCCTGTTATTTATTCTTCGCCTGAAAGACCAATATTGCCTTAATAGTAAGATGCCTCTGTGTCCTTCTCCTAGAACGGTATGCACCACGTGCTGAAGCAAGGACAAGCGTGTGTGTTCAGTTACTGCTCAAAGTAGGTTCAGATTTGCGCTGGAACGTGTGTTCATTCTTCTTTGTTAACTTTAAATCTGAGTGCAACACATTACAGAGACAGGTTGTATTGCAGGATGACTGTAATTTTGTGCTAACAAAGACTTTTGTCATTACATTTCTTCTTTCCTAGCCTAAGGAGAGATGTCTGTTGACAGAGACGGTGATTATTTCAGCAGTTTGAGTTTTCATGTAGGCTTGCAACTGATCTGCTACTTGGCTGTTACCACCTAATCCAGAATCTGGAATAGTGGGGGTTTTGTCAGTAGAGCTCTGAACGTTTTATACCATTATGCCCGTTTTGTCGATACTGAGAGTGAGGCGCAGGGAGACATGGGGTCATGGAAACCTACAGTGAAGGTCTGGGTGGAGCTCAGGGTGTTGTCTGCACTGTTCCTTGTGCCTCAAAGCAGGGTCAGCTGAATCCGAACCGTTCCTGAGAGATGTTTGTCCTCCTTGTTCTTAAAATGGGCTGGTGGTGTAGATTCCAGAACCTTTCTGCACACTTTGCTCCAGTAATTAATGATTCTTTTGTGAAAAAAGCTTTTTCTGATGCCTCATTTAGATCTTTTTGGACATACTTTTAGTTCCCTGGGGCTTGTTCTGTCTAGCATAACAGTGATGTACAGGTAACTTTTCTTCATTGTGATTCTGTCTTGCATATTGGAAAACAGTCGTTATGGTTTTCAGGCATTTATTTTCTAGACTGAATTCCAATTTCTTTTGATAATTCTTCTTGTTCTTTTCTAGAATTTCTCAAACATTTCGGTGCTGGACTGAGCTGTTGCACTCAAAGGCAGACACAATATGTCCCTCCAGTTGGAGTCTGAGCTACAGATAACTGCTCTGGCTATGTATTTCCCTATGAGTTGTACATCCAGCTAAGAATAGTTGCATTTATTCCATGTTTATGTGTCACTAAGGGAAACTTAGTCTTCTGAATCCCATTCAGGGTTCCTTCCAGAAATCTATTTGGTTTTACATGGTTCCTTTATATTCTCTTTTCATTTATACTTGCATGGAGAAACGTGATTTACCTATGTAGATCTTATACCTTCCTGTGAAGCAGTCAGCTCAGAGGAATTAAGGATAAATGAGTTTACGGTCTTATCCATGAAGTAACTTCCCCCTTTCAAGCCCCTGCAAAGACTCGCAACTTGTTTCCTTACCACTGCAAGAACAAAAATTTTTGGAATGAAGACTGTTTCCATGAAAAATTTATGAGGAAAAATAGTATTCCAGTGAAAACTGTCTGTGATGTAACCATGTTATGAGAGTTTGAAAACTCTTTGGGCTCTGTGCATCAGCGTAAAATTGGAAGAGCAGCAATGTTTTACTTGCAAAGTGCTAAATGAAAGCAGCTGAAAGCAGGCCACAAGGAGTGCCTCCCTCTTCACCTTGGCCATGCTGCCTCCTTCATGTGTTCTGGGCAACTCACTCTCTTCCTTCATCGTCCCTCAGCCTGAACAAACTGTGCAATAAGTCTCAGTGAGCTCCGTTTTTTTTCACATTTTCCCTTTTTGGAATGTGTTCATGTTTTTAGACAAAGACCTCCCTCCTTGTCCCTTCTTCCTCAAACATATTTTACAGCAGCCGACCCCTGTACTGATGTACTAAAAACTGCCATGGAAAGCTGAAGGACCCCCTCGGTAATCGGACGAGAGGGAGATCTTTTTCCCCTCATGAACTTTTGCATCCCCTGATGAAAGGAGCCATTCTCAGACTCTGAACATGCACTGTAGCAAAGATTCCGGGTGTGCAGAGGTCTTTTTTTATTCTGTTGAAAATGATATATATTGATGTCTTCTAAGTGCCTGTTGGTTATTATGTGATTGACCAAACTGGAGTCATACAGGGACATGAGCTCTAATGTAATTTATACCACATCTGGAATAGATATTCTTGGGAATCAGTTCATTTAACTGTCTGTCTCTGAAGAGTGGGAAGAGGTGGGTGTCTCCTTCATTTATGGGATTTCTTCTGTAGGTGGGCCACAAGGAGTTGCCAGCAGATACTGTCTGCTATCTCCAGTGAATCTTACGGCTTCAGTGAGTGTAGCATGTGCCAAGAATTCAAGTATGAGTGAACTGGAAAATTTCCGAGGCTAGCATAGCCATTTCAGTCTTGGTTTTATCAAAAGCTGATTTGTGGATCAAACAAGAACAGCTGCTGCATTTGCTTCAAAATCTATCTATAACATTTTCTTTTTTTCTTATTTGGGGATTTCTCCGTTCAGCTTCAGCTGCTCACTTTACAAAATGTTTGTGCAGATTTTGCTAGGTGTTGTCCTACTTATCACATATTACAAAGCAATAGAATGCAATTTCTTTCGCTGGCCATCCTTGATACACAGGAATAGCAAATTGCAGCACCGACTACTCTCCTGCATGTGCCAGATGGTGTCTTTGAGAATACACTGTGGAGGCTTCCTACGCACCATCCTGCAGATTAAGAATATAGGGCCAGTTACTCAACTGCTGCAAATCAGCAGTGCCACTAAACAGATTGTGCAAACCCAGTTTGCATTAGATGCTATCTGACTCATGGGATAATTAATAAAAATTGCTGTAATATACATGCTGATGCTTTTTTCAGCTAATTTTCCCTGTCTTCTACATGTCATAGAAAATGATTATATGGTGCTTGTAGTAAAGTTTATTATACAGTAGTTGAACAGAGAGGAATTTTTTCAAGTCATGTTAGAAAAAACGTAAAAGCTTTGCAATGCAAATACCACGGTACAAGTAGTCTAAATATATAGAAATAATATACAAGATACTGTGTATGTGCATCTGAAGTTGCTTTTGAAAAGCTGTCGTGGTTTAACCCCAGCCAGCAACTAAGCACCATGCAGCTGCTTCCCCTTCCCCGCTCCCAGGGGGGTGAGGAGGAGGAAAGAGGAAAAAAAAAAGGTAAAACTCGTGGGTTGAGATAAGAACAGTTTAATAACTAAAGTGAAATAAAATACACTACTAACTAATAATAATAATAATATAATAATAATTGTAATGAAAAGCAACATAACAAAAAAAAAAAAAGAGAGAAATAAAGCCCAAGAAAAGACAAGTGATGCACAATGCAACTGCTCACCACCTGCTGACCGATGCCCGAGCAGCGATCTGCCTCTCCCAGCCAACTCCCCCCTGTTTATATACTGGGCATGACGTTCCATGGTATGGAATATCCCTTTGGCTAGTTCGGGTCAGCTGCCCCGGCTCTGCTCCCTCCCAGCTTCTTGCACACCTGCTTGCTGGCAGAGCATGGGAAACTGAAAAGTCCTTAACTTAGGATAAGCGCTACTTAGCAACAACTAAAACATCAGGGTGTAATCAACATCATTCTCACACTAAATCCAAAACAGAGCACTATGCCAGCTACTAAGAAGAAAATTAACTCTATCCCAGCCGAAACGAGGACAAAAACATACTGTGCTTTGGAAACAGTTTATGCAGCATAGACTGCATGTACAAAGAAAATTTTATATTCTTCTGATTTTAGAAGGACATAACTGGGAAACTGAAGTAGGCTTACTATTTGGAGCAATGTACAGGTATTACATGTTAGAATAGAAGGAACTGACAAGTGGAAGCTGCTGTCATGACAGTTCATCTTAGAGAATGCTTGCTTTGAATTGTTGGCATTATTTGTAACAGGCTTCCTTTGAGTGAGTTTGCAGATGATCAGTGTGCTGTGTGATTGAAAACATGTATCATAATTGATACAGCTGTAATCTGTATGTGAGGAGAATGATGTGAATGGAGAAGCAATGAAAACATTTTCTAGGAAATGTATCGATAAGGAATTGTGTCTTTCATGTCCTTTTCTCAAAAAAATCAAAGTTAGGAAATTATAGGAGACTTTTAAAACTTGCATTTTTCATATTAATATTTCAGAGTAAATTTGGATTGTTTAAACACAATGACAAGAATATAAGTGCCCTGAAATTTCTTAAGGTTTGCAGGGGGATGACATTCCTAAGATTTTAGATTTTTTTGAATGCTGTACACTCATGTTCTCTTTTACGTTACAGTTTGTCTTGCAGATGCTGCTGTGAACGTTCTTAAATCCTGTTTCTATTTATGGTACCGCTTTTAAGTCTGACCTGAGTTTTTTCTTGAGACCATCCTAAAAATAAAAAAGATAGCTACATGTATTAATGTGAATTACACCAGAGGCATTTGTAGTCATACTGTGTCAAAGCTGTTTTTGCCATGCTTCTAATGCGTGACTTTTGACATGAAAGAATTTAGTGTTTCAGCAAGATTTCCAAGCTTATTTGTCCACTTCAAGTAAAGTAACTACTTTTTTTTTGAGAACAGCTATTATAAAAATACATTAGAGGCACATTGGCAAGTTCATACAACAGGTAGAAGTAATAATGGATGTGCCTCTCAGTGAGATCTCTGTCTTGCAATTTTAATGGTACCTTTAATGTAATACTTTTTATTTGTGTGGTGCTTTTCAAATTACCATACCTGTCCAGTAGCAAAGTTTCGACAGAACAGTTCTTCTGGTTTGATGTATTACCCTTTATTTCGCAAAAAATATATGTAGTAGGAACTTTCTTAATTTTCTTGAAAATCTCATAGAAAGGAACATGTTATTCTCTGTGAGGAATTTATTTGTGTTTGGCCTGTGGTGTGTGGTACGTGTGATCTGCTTTGTTTTTGGAAAACAGTATTGCAGCGAAGAAGAAGAAAATATTCTTACATTCATGTGATCTTACCATACCATATATGAAAACTAATCCTGGGCACGGTAATGACAGTTGTTTAGAAAACAAAACAAAAAAGCAAACCTGAAATGTTTATTTACAATTAATCTGACAATTGTAATGCATAGATTGCTCACCTACTTGTGTATGCTATTCCTGTTCATATTGGTGGTAAGGATATAGTAGATTTCTCTGGAAGTGGAAGAAGATTTCAAATGGTTTTCCTGAGTGCCAGACCAAAACATTCAGTTAAAATTTTTGATGAAAGTTTTCCTTTGCCACCTTTATGCTTGAAAAATATTCCTTGAACCTCATACAGCCATTTAATACTGTTTCTGTGATCTTACAAAAATGAATTTTAATTTTGATATGCAAAGATTCAACAATGAACTGAAACCCCTCAGAACTGAGAGGCACTGTTGCTTGCTATCCTTAACTCTGCCCCGCACATACTGCCTCCCCTGTCTCAGGAAAGCTGATGTAGAACTGAGGCTTGTTTTTTAAAATTTTGGCTTCTAATTGCAACCAGTAATCACACTGAAAAAAGGTAAATAACCAAGTATTAATTTGAAGATTTCATCACCTCTTGCTCCTTTCTTACTTCACTTCAGCATCCCAGACACCACCATTGAGGCTCCAGCTTCAAACCCCGTCATCGGTCTTGTCAGATTGTTCTGAAAGCAACCATATGCATACATGCATACATAGATCTCCCTTCTGGCTTGCTTGTGTTCTCCTCCTTCTCCTGCACTAGTGCTCTTTGCTTGTGTCTGAGAGAGAGCCAGGCTTTGCTGGGGGGTATGTAAAGGAGTATTCTGGGGATAGAGCGATGTACAGCAGCGGGAATGGTGCCCCTCCTTCAGTGTGCTCTTTCTGCATGATGCTTTCCAGTGCTGCCAACATTTGCATACATGTGGTAAAGGTTTTAGTTTAATTATAATCAGGTTATTGCTTTTTAAAATATTAAGGGTATGGTATTCTTAATAGAAATAAGTTGTTTTTTATTATGATTTTGGAAGCTGTGTGGTATTGATGTACTGATATTGCAAGGTTTGCATTTCCTTGATAATTTAGTTCTGTGTTTTATTGTGTCAAAATGTAAACAGGAATGCAGTTGCCTTTTAAGAAAATAACAAATTAAGTATGTCCCTGAACATTAATCCTAGTCGTGATGCAAGCACAATATTTTTATTTTTTTTTAAGTTCATGATTCACAGAAGCATTGGGATATAGGCTGGATAAATCTTTTACAAATTATTAATAATGTATCTATATTGTATTAAATGATGCTGAGAAGTCCACTCAACATTGGGTAATAAAAAACAGTCTTTATGTCGATCAGTTTAATATGAAATGAGAATCAACAACTTTTTTTTTTTCTGGTTTTTGTTGGGGTTTTTTTTGAAGAATGAACATGGGCAGAGAAAAAGGCAAAGGGTAAGATAGGTATATAAACTTATATGTAAATTCAGTAGTCTAATATAAACTGTGTGTGGAATTCCCTGCTTTTCAGCTGTCCAGCTTTAGGGCAGCACATCTTTGTGTCTTGTTTTATTTTTAGAGATAAGAATAAAAAAATGTGTGCATGGCCAGGCATCTAACGCTTTTCAAAGTTAAATAATGTGTTCTTATCTTTGTGTTTCAAAGTGACAGATTCTTTGGCCCAGTCTGTAGTCTACCATTTAAGATGGATAATGCAGAAAGATGTCCTTGGCCAAGATGTCTTTCTTATTGGTCCTCCTGGGCCTCTCCGGCGATCTATTGCCATGCAATATCTGGTAAGTATGTTGGTTTAAATTCTTGGAGACACAGTCAGTAATGTCAGTTATTCATTCCTCTAGTAGCCAAATGGTAAAAGGTAGTCCTAGAAAATCTTACAGCAAGCTACTTAGGAGGTAAATAAGTTTTTCCGTAAATGTGCTTTCCAAAGTTCAGTTTTCGTTATGGATGAATAGAAAGTACAGACATTTTAATACATGTTTTCCTGCTTAAACTCCGGGGGGGGGGGGGGGGGAAGAGTTGGAAAACTGTGTTACCATATGCTATCACAAATGGAGAAACAGTTTGTTCTAGGCATTATGTATGTTAGAAGATTAAGATATCTGCCTACTGTTACAGACAACAGATCGTTTTTGCTTCGTTATATAAAAAAAAAAAAATGAAGGAAAGGATTTGGGAGAGGAGTGTTCTGAGTAACATTTGGGAACAGTTACTGTGAGTGATTAGAAAGAGTAGAAGCGTGCATGATCCTCTCTCGGAATGTGAGAAGGACTTGCCTACGTCCATCTGTGTGAACAATCGCAGCACCACGTGCAAAATTTCACATTTAAATCGTCAGTGCCCTTAAATGATCAGGAGGAGGGGGTTGTCTGCTCCAAAAGGTGATGTGGGTAGGACTTTGCCATGAGCTCTATCTAGAATCTGGTTGGGCAGAAGGATCACAAATGGAGGTGTACAAACAATTACCAGAAACATCAGCCGTTCCTTTAAAAATCAAAAGATACTAATACAAAGACTAGCGCTCGGAGGTAAAGCATACAGGAGAAAGCTACAAGATTTTGAACTTTGGAATGGAGAGCAAAGATTTCTTAATTCAGTAAACCAGATATGCTACTTGGTAGCTCAGTGCATTCCTTAAAATAAATGAGAAGAGTTTGGTATAACCTGAGAAGAGTTTGGTATAACCTAAAAAGAGGACTTAGGAAACACCTGATATCCAGGCGTGGGACATAGAACATGTCTTGTTATTTATACTACTGTTTGTATGCACCTGAGCTATATTAGAAAGGCTACATCTTACTGTTTCAGTGCCATGCCAAACAATTACGTGAAGGCTGGTCTTTGCATGTGAGCCAATACATGCTGTGGTCCCTTTAGTGAAGCTATGTAAGCCTGGAAAACTTTCATCTGCTGTTGCTGAAAGCTACTACTATGTGTTCATACACAGGGCTAATTGTTGAAGAAAACTTCTGTATTTCACCTTCTAGTTTTTTCCTTTAATTATAAGAAAGTACAATTGTATCTACCTGCAGCATAAAGAAATCGGTGGCTTTGTAACCCATAAGCACTGAAAAAGTGGAAAGGAAATAATTTTCATGGGTTTTTATATCTTTGCTTGATTTTTTCATACAACTATAGTTAAAAGCTGCCTCTTAAGAGACATCTGTTAAATATAGCATACCTTTAATTGAGGGGTAAGGGCTAAGAGCATTTCAGCATGACTCTTGTTTCCCAGCAGAACACATGATAACCCAGATATGGAAGTAGCAGGAACATCAGGTGTAAATACATGGGGGATTTTTTTTTTTCCTTTAAGATAGAAAATTCTAAGTATATCTCGTATTGATTCAAAATAAACAAAACAGTAACCCAAGGGTTCTCATTTTTTAAATAGTCTGTAACTTTACAGATGCAGACTGCATCTCATGACATTAAAGGGAGAGAAGATAAGAACAATATAGTTCATCAGTGTACTGGCAAAGCATGTACAGGTAATAATCACAACTGAGTCACAGTATAAGTGTTACTGAACAGTGAGAGTTGAAGCTTTTCAATCTTTTATGGAAAACTTCTGAGTTTTATTCATGATTTGCAGATGCTGATTGTTTTTCAGAGTCCAGAACCAGAAGATTAACTTACAGGATGTTACAGATGTTCAATGGAAAGAATATATAGCTGGTTATTATGTTTTTAGAACAGGTTTGGGGAAAATAAAAGTTTATTGAACAGAAATTCAAACCATTTTGTTTGAGGCAGAACACACTGTAAACATTTTAAAAATAAGAGATATTAAATTTTGTTCAGAGTTATTTCAGATCACTGTGCTGCTGCCTAGAGCTCTTTTGTACAATTATACCACTAGGCCTATTGTTAAAGTTCACTTACTGGGGTTATAGTCTTATTTTTGTAATAACTTTAGACTGTTGTCCGCAGGAGCTAACAAAGCGGGAGGTTGAATATATTGCACTATCGAGGGACACCACAGAAACTGACCTCAAACAGCGACGAGAGATCCGAGATGGTAGTGCTTTTTATCTTGATCAGGCAAGTTGCAGTCACACACCACCTAATTGTTTGCAAGTAGTTTGAAGGAATTAATGGTTTATATGATGAAAAATTAGTATGTGGATTACAGACTGACTGACATGTTTATGATGCAGTTAGAAAGTCTCATGTAACACTCTTGATCTCGTTATTACCGAAAATGTTATCTTTACCCAAATCCAAGATTACTCTGTCTCTTAAGTGTACTACAGGGTTGATTTAGGCAGCCTATTTTTGATATGCTTCTGTAACGAGGAGTGAGTTCCATTCTGTGCAAGTTAGACAAATGCTTCTCTTGGTGTGTCTCTTTCCTAACACTTGTAGCACATCAGATGTATTCCTGAAATGAATCTTGTGATCTAGTTTCATTGAAAAAGAGTCTAGTTCATGTATTTTAAGACTGCTCTGTGTTGTGAAACCCAAACACAGTAAATGGAGACAATTGGGAGATTTGATTTGAAAACTCACTGCTGATCTGGACTAAAATAATGATTTAAGCACTCCTGCCATCAGTATTGCCCCAACCCGTTAGCTGATTTAGTACAACCATAGAGTGACTTAGGTTAGATAAGATTTCTCTTTGTAAGTTATCAACGGCATGTCTTCCTTTTGATTTTGCAGGTAAAATATACGCTTCATTTAGAATGTCTGTTTTCCTAGATACCTAAAATTTGTATACAAGTTAGGTTTCTAATTAAATAGGGTGGCTCAGTTCCTCTGATGTAGTGTGAATTTAAATGTGTTGTCTAAAACAGTTTTCTGTTGGTGCTATAGAGGTTAATGATGTCACCATCATATGAGTGATTTGTGGGTGGAAAGGGAGATGGGAACAGGAGAGGAAAGAGAACCTGAAAGCTTTGTTCTCTGTTTTAAAGAAACATTTTCCTTTCTTTTTCTTTTTTTTTTTTTTTTTTTTTTTTTAATTCCCAATGATCTCTTTTTCAGCCTCCAAACTTTAAAGAAACCTTTAAATAGATTTTTCTTGAAACCATGATAAATGACTTTGGGCGATGGAAGATCCTCAGAGTGAAGGATAACAACTAATCTAAATAATTTTTTTAGTTACTTCTAGGACTTCAAATTATCTCATGCTTATCTGGAAATATGAGGGTTGCACAATATGAGATAATTTAAAGTACTGTACTGTGGATTAGGGCTGTAAATGGCTTTTCATTTACCGGAGGATAAGAGCATTTGTGCAGGCTGTGGGGTTAACTCATTAACTCATGTTAGCTCCATGACTAACTGCTGTTATGGACAGCTTTATCCTCATGCTTGCTGTAGGATAGTCAAGGTAATTTACCCCTGGTGTATAAGAGCTAGTGTATCAGGGACTATAAGAAGCTCACCAAGATGTGAGGTGGTCTGTTAACCCTGTATTTGTGTGAAGACTTTGATCCCAGTGTCAGTATGAGGCAGCTTGCTTCACTTTGTACAAGCTATTTTGAGTGATCTCACTCCAGTAAGAACACTCTAGGAAGATTAGCTTTCTAAGGTGGTTTTGGCTGGGATAGAGTTAATTTTCTTCTTAGTAGCTGGTACAGTGCTGTGTTTTGGATTTAGTGTGAGAATAATGTTGATTACACCCTGATGTTTTAGTTGTTGCTAAGTAGCACTTATCTTAAGGATTTTTCAGTTTCCCATGCTCTGCCAGCAAGCAGGTATACAAGAAGCTGGGAGGGAGCATAGCCAGGGCAGCTGACCTGTACTAGCCAAAGGGATATTCCATACCATGGAACGTCACGCCCAATATATAAACGGGGGAGTTGGATGGGAGGGACGGATTGCTGCTCGGGCATCAGTCAGCAGGTGGTGAGCAGTTGCATTGTGCATCACTTGTGTTTTCTTGGGTTTTATTTCTCTTTTTTTTGTTATGTTCCTTTTCATTACTATTATTATAATTATTATACTATTATTACTATTATTATTATTAGTTAGTAGTATATTTTATTTTACTTTAGTTATGAAACTGTTCTTATCTCAACCCACGAGTTTTACTTTTTTTTTTCCCCAATCCTTCTCCCCATCCCACTGGGAGGAGGGAGGGGTGAGCGGCTGTGTGGTGCTTAGTTGCTGGCTGGGGTGAAACCATGACATAAGGTGAAGGTCTAAGATTACCTTTCTTCCTCAACCTGTTGGACATTTTCAGTTAAAAAGTTTTTACCAGAATCCAGCACAGCAGTACTTCAGACCAAGACTTTCCTTTAGCAAGATACCAAAGTACTAAAATCAGTTGGAATCACGATGTCTTTCCTCAGCTCGTGTGTTACTCATCATATATGTAACCAATGTATGTTTGAGCTCTGAAGGGAAAGTAACAAAATAAATCACTGGTATTTAGATGAGCACTTTTAAAATATTGGAAACATGAAAGATGAATCTCGTAGATAGTGATGTTCCAGCTGAAGTTTTCTAACCCTGCATTTTAGTTAAAGACACATAAAATATGGTACATAGTCATGTTTAGAACCATCACAGATCTAATTATAGCTCAATAATAAAAGGGAATAAAGTTTTACAAGTTACACTGGGATTTGAATTTTAATTAGTTAATTTAATGATTTTGAGGTTTGCAGATGGCTGTACAATTCAAAACATTACAGAAGGCAGACACTACTCTTCTTTAAACCCCAGACCATGAAGTGTTTCAAGACAGAGAAGGCTATCAGTAGGTGGCCTCAACAAAATATTCCCAAAAGAGCTTGGATTGCTCCCATTGCCATAGGTGAGCTAAAGAGAAGGTGAACTCATATGAGAAGCTGAAGATACAGGCTATGCTTTTCAGATTTACATACCATTTTCCTTCCTGTGGAAACTCATGCTTGCTCTTTATGACACCCAAGAGAAGACAGCAAAGCTTGAAAGTCTGGTTTCCAGAACATCCACTGTATGAATTCTGTGGGTCAAATAAAACTTAGCTGTTGTTTGAGATAGATGAGGCTCTTCGTGTGCAAGTCATAATATAGTAATGTAGTTATCTTACACTTTGAATAATAATATACTGTAACGAAAAGTTGTCATCTTGTTACCAGAAATAACTTTAATATAGTGAATCATCAGGTTTGCAGACCCACAAAGGTTTGCAAAGTTGTCTGTGAGTGATTGTTAAGATATTATGGTTGTTTATAGCTCTACATTTAATAGTGACAGATCCAGTACTGTAAATTGGTATCTCAGAGGTTTCAAAACATCTGATATATTTTAACATGAAGTTACTGAATATGATTGCAGTTAGTTATTTACGATAGATTTAGAAGATGGTGATTTGGAAGCAGTGCTTGAAATTCCATATTGAAATGTATATTGAAGGGCCTGTGTATCAAATATCCTCGCATACTACCTTTTCTTAGTACTAGAGTGAATCAAATGGGAGAAGATTTGGAGGTAGGAAGTTAGAAGAGATATCTGATGAGAAGGGGCAGGAAAAAAAGGTTTTTATTTACCTCAGAAATAGGGGACCATTAAAATAAAGGTAAACATTGAATTATCAAATTCATTCCCAATTAAAATTGTGTAAAATAAAGGACTTCTAGTGGGGTAATGGTGAAGTATTTGTTTTCATTGAAGTACTGACAGCAGAAAATTCTGTTTTCTTGTCTTTACCTTGGGCCATTAATTTTGGTTTTCAGCTGTTAATTCACTGTTAAAAGCCTCAGAAATGTCATTATTGCTGTTATTGAGACAATTAAGTAACCTCTTGGTTTTATTCTGTAATTTATTGCATGGTTTAATTATGTTGTGTATCAAGTAATTAGTTAGAATTACTTTATATTACTTAAATATTTAAATGGCAGCTTCAAATTTTGCTTTTATTGATAGAAGAGCTTGTCTTGCAGAGTGGTTTTCTGTTTCTGTAACTCTTTGTAGTTGAGCCACCAACTTGATTGAACCAGTATGGAGATTCTAATATCAGCCTATTGTATTTTCAAAAATTAAGGAATTAGATTTGATGTTTTTATGTCCTTTTTTTTTTTTTGGTCATGTGATGCAGTTTTGCTTTTTATTGTGTGTGTACAGCTATAAAAGGCACACCTCTGGTTTAAACTCTTATTACTACAGCCTCCTACATTATTAATTATTACATCTAAGGAAATCCTGCATTATTTTAATGTAGCGGATGCAACTGGGAGAGCAGCTAAGCCATTTTGTTAGTGCTTGAGAGGTGTATTGCTCCAGGATTGTGCCACAGACCATGTTGCCTGGAATGCCCGCTTTTGTTTACCCTGCATCTTCCAGCCTTTGCATTAAATGAAACAAGCTTCCCAAACACAGTCGACTTTATTAAGTGTACAGTCTTTTCTGTTCAGGACAGTCAGACTAACTGAGGTTGGACTAAGTAGAAAAATATCGTAAGGTTATGTGCTGAAAAATTACAGATACTATGTCATGTTTTTGAAGATTTGCTGATTAAGCTGTATCCACTGAGTGGATAAGTACGTACATAATTGTCATTTCTGTATATACAAAATTAGACTGAGTTTTGGTGTATCTTTGAACAGACTCATTTTAATAGAATACTTTTGCATCCCTAACTGCACCAGCATCATAAATTATGCAATGATAAAATGTAAAATTGATTGTCAAGATAGCAGAAAAATGATCTTCTACCATGGCTTGAAAGACTTCATGTAGTAATCAATTAAACACCCAGAGTGACAGAAATGACAGCTTAACCTATCCTGTCTGTAAAATGAACATGACATGAAATCCCTTGGAGTAGCACTACACAGACTTGAGTTTGGTTTCTTTTAATCAAAAAAAGATTAGAAAGAGAATTATAAAATAAGACATGAGATTAATTGAATGAAATTATAATCATATTTGAGAGTATGTGTGTATACGTATGTATATATGTTTGTGTGTACATATCAAAGAAATTATTTCTATACCCTAGCAAAGAGATGGGTAAGAATAATTCAGCCTTTAAGAAAATTAACCAGTGAGTGCAAATTGTGTAATTCTGTGACTTATTAACTTACTACCTTGGAGGTCACAGTGGATTTTTGATGAGCTGGTAAGTTAGCCTCAGCAAAGGCATTGTCCGAAAGTATAACTTAGTTGACTGACTGTCAGTGCAATATCTGTCTGTCTAGTACAGGGAGCTGATAGCAAAGTCTGTAGAAAGAAGAGGCAAGCAATGCAGTGCTCCAGAAGTATGAATGTTACTATTAATTTTCTTGTTGTGTCCAACATTGCACTGAAAGGGGGAAATAGTAGCTAGAAACCAACAGTATTTGGATAAGGTTAATCTTTATTGACGTTGACATATAGTATATTTTGTATCTAAAAAGAAAATGCATGATAAGGACCCCTATATAGTAGCCTCTTAACTCGTAGAAGTGATTTTGTTTTAATCATTTGCGATACTTCTTTTATATTTATAAAAGTGTCAGCATTTAACTGGATTTGTTAGGTTAGCAGTTCAGACTGGTATCTTGTTTTGATGTAGAGGGCATATAGATGAATGTCTGTGGTGTAATGTGAGGAGTATAAGGATTGTGTGTTTATAATTCCTTATAGATTAAAATCAAAGGTGTGGAGTTCTTTTTTCTTCTGTTTGTGTCTGTTACATATATATTCCACTTTCTTTTCAGCTAGTATTTCCTACAGTGCGGGAAGGGGCAATACTTGGTAATGTGTGGGGTCATAGCATTCATAGGCAATACGGACTTGATGGATGGTGCTCTGAATCCAAGTGATTTACAAGTGATAAGTAAGTTCATCATTTTTAGATATCTGTCAAGTACTTAATTTCCTTTTTATTCTGCTACTCATCAGGAAGAAAAATTTAAATAACCCATCTCCCTTATTCTTGTTCAGAAGACAAGAGTTGTATAGAATGAAGATAAAACCCCCTACATTTCTTTGTAGATATTTGCACAGCTAAATCTGTTCAGAAACTCAGATTGCTTGCTCCTGGGCCTGCTCTCTGCCCAAGATGCAAAATGTTTCACATACCTGATATAAATGTACTGTTGTACTAATATACCTGGTGTAAAGTGGCTACAATGGCTGGACCCTGCCTAGGTGGGGACATAATCTCTTGTAAATACAGCTTGCAGGCACTGTTGCAAGAACACCTGACTGTCATGTTAGGGGAAGGGGTGATGGAAATAAAAGAGATCATTTGACGTGTAGTAGTTCAAAAAAGGAAAAAAAAAATCATGTGGAGGAAGCTCAAATCAATGACTGGGGAAGCTAAAATCAATGACTATGAAATGAAACACTGTTCCAGTTCTTGTCACATTAACATATTTATGATCTTATCATATGTCAGTTACTTCCTAGGGTAGACTTTCCTGGACTAGTTTTCTGATTCGAACCTCCAATAAATTCAAGTTGTTTCTTTTTTAGTTGCTTTTCGTTCTGTGCCATGGTGTTGCATCATGAATTAGGTGCTCACCAGTTCAGACCATTCTTCCTCACTGAAACATTAACTACTGTGGACAGCTGGAGTCTCTCTTTTGGATACTAACTAGCCTGGCTGACGGTGCTCTGGTATACTGCAATTTCTCTGTCATCTTTCGGGTTTTTTTTAATTAGAAAAAAGGAGTGAGTAACAGTATTAAATGCAACCTGCCCTGTAATTTTCCTAATCTTACAGGGGAAAATTAGCTATAAAACCCACCCAAAAAACACTTGATTAACTCAGCAGGGAGGCAGGCTGAATAGTGAAGATGTAGCCCCCCACCTCCATTACAGAGGGAGAAAAAGCTTGAATTATTTAGTTCATAAGTTACTTTTTTACTTTGACTAACCACATTAGTTACTGTTACATTGATTTTAATAAAACCTGAACATCACATTTGGAATATATGCAACTCAGTATATTTGTGGCCTAAGTTGTAAAATGCAAAAATATAGTTTATCATCATCTACAAAGTGAAAAATTTTGTAACAAAAAATAGAATACACATTTTAGATGAATAGAAGGTCTGTTTGTAATCTCATCTTTGAATGGCATTATACATTCAGAACTTTTTTATTAAATACATGTTATTTTAAACAACTAACACAAGATTTTACAAATATTTAAGGAGAAAGGTAACAGTAAGTTTTTATAAAAAGTTGACATTTTTGCTTTAAAACTGGTTGAACATGGCTTTTAATAGCCCTTTATCTTACTACTTAATTTTTGACAATACTTTTATTTTGGAGGAAGTATGTTATCACTTCAGTCCATTAAATAGTCATCCATTTCAGCGTTGCTCAACAGCTTTCCTGTTTGCTCAACTCATGAGGGAAAACAATAACGAAGGAATTAAGAGGCCTTAAAACTGAACTTGAAAGATATTCTTTGGTAGAGGCATACCATTAGACATGTTGTTTACAGATATTTTTAAAATTTAGCAAAGTAGATTCCCCAATAGGAGACAGCCTTATATGCTTCACTGCCCTCAACATCTGTTTGTACATCTATCTTTAGACTGTCTCTAAATTTCTAGATAATTTGCTATTTCCATATAAGTATTATAAAAAATTTGATGATCTTATTAGTTCTGTTGCATCTTCTTAAAAGAATAACCTGAGGCACTTACAGTAAATTACAAGTCTTGGTCAATGTCCTCTTCCTTCCCTGGTAAAATGAGGAGTAAAAGCTCATAGCATATTCCATTCTGCATCTCTGTCATTTCTTTTCCCAGTATCTTTTACTTGTTGGTTAGTTTTAATGATTTAAATTTGAAAAATGTGATTAATTGTATTTGAGCCATGGAAAGAAATTTAGAAGATATCGATTTCCTCTGAGTTTTGTGATATTTGGTAGCTTGGTAGGTTACAGGGACTCAAATTAATGTCCACCTCCCATCCCTGGAAGACAGGCTGCACCATGGATTGAATAGTTCAAGTTCTGTTAGCCTGCTGCAGCCAGTCAGCATCGTGTTAGCTCAAAACCAGCCAAAGTTTTGTGTTGTCTTTACCAGATGGTTGTTAAAGATCTCTTTTCACCATGAGAGACATCTGGACATTACATTGTTGGGATGTTTATGAGATACAGGAGTGAATGGAGAGACTTGGGTGGATGAGTTTGTGTGGGATATTGTGCGGGTGGTGGGAACAAGATACTGTGCTGCAAAGGACATCTGAAATGTAGGCTGCAGATGTAGGGAAACCTTACCTCATTAGTTCTCGTGTTCACTGAGCTACTTGTACTGTTGTTTTTCCACACTGTAGTTGTGGTTGCTGTGCTTGAGATGTCATTACAGGAATCCAGTTTTCAGAGCAGGGACAAGTCATCTTCTAAAAAAAACCCCAAACTTATCTTGAGGTGGCTCCTGAAAAACAGACAATTACTGATTACTGTTAAGCAATTTCTAGCAGCATTTTTTTAATACAGTTCTGAAATGTAGCCTGTATATCGTATTCAGAATGATGCCCAGGTTTGAAGAATTAAAGCCCGAGAACCTTCCTCACGGATTTCAGGGCAACCAGAGTTTTCTGGTTTACAATAAGCATTTTCCTGAGAGAACTACCATTTCTGTTCTGGTATTTTAAACTATACTGTTAAAATTTCTTGTGCCTTTACAAACTATTTTGGTTAGCTTTATTAAAATGTCCTGCTTTCTCTGGCGTTTGTGCATTTCAGTATGTGCATTGTGGTGAGCTTTTTTCTGTCCTCCTTCCCTTTCTGACACTGTATAACTTCATCCATGTGCTCATACGCTGTGATTTATGTCAAAATCGGGGTTTACAGCTTCCTGCAGTTGTCATATTTTGCACTGCTCAAGTGGAGGAGCTCACCGTGGTTCAGCTACAATGAAAGTCCGCATAGGGTTGTCTTATTCCTAAGGTGGTTTTGCCTTTAAAGATAAAAATGTATTTTTGTAGGTGCAGTGTGAAACCAGGGTAAGCACTCAGCATTACGTATTGGTTGCATAAAGCCATTACTATGAGAGCAGCACTGTGTGAAGGGTTTCTGCTCCCGGCCTGCGGTAGCTGCAGGTATTCCCTGGAGCAGGTATCCAGGTTACCATCCTCCCAGAGCCCTAGGAGCATGAGTGGGAGGCAGCAGCGTCTGTCATCCTCTGATGAGCAAAGTAGTCCCTCACTGCAGCTACAATAAATCTGAAAGTAAACATTTAACAAATCCCTCTCGACCTTTTAACAAGAATTAATACTTTTAATCTCAGGTTTATCATCAAGGTTGCACAATGTAAGCCCACCCTGTCAAGTTGTGTTCTATGTTAAACATTTAGAACAAACACGGCTAGTGAGAGAGGGAGGCAGCGCAGCTATTTCTGGGTTTTCATTACAGAATTACGAAGATATGTTTCTTGGAAGCATTGTTAAAAAAAGATTTTCAGTGACAGATTGCAAACTTACTTTCCTTCCTCTGATTTTTTTTATGCATTTTAGTTTCCATACCGATCCATCAATACACGGATAAAACTGAAGTAATGATTCAGAGAATGCCTTGTAGTATGCCTAGCTTATTGCAAAAACTTATTACTCATTACCGACCAGAATGCAGAAATATCATCGTTCAGCCAGAGATATGTGGCTGTTTTGGTCTTAAGAGCAGACTTTATGGTATTTAACACACGAACTTTAGAGGTAGATGAATTGTGCATTTATTTCATTGTATTTTGGAGAACAATTTCCAATATTTCAGATATGCTTTGAAGATATATGAAGAGCACAATTTGGAAGAAAGCCGATCAGAGTAAATTAGCACCCAGGTGGTGGTGGTGGTATCATTGTTATGGGGTGTCTTTGATTAAGAAGTGAAAAACCATGGTTGTGCATTCAGCCATTCCTGAAGCTGATTATAAAAGGTACATATAAGTAGGCAAAGACCATCTGTAGCATACCTCTTGAAATATTATTGTGCTGAGCAATAGAATTTTGAATAAAAACTTCAAATAGTTTCTAAGCTCTGGAAACTGTGTACTTCCTAAATTTTGATCCTGTAAGCTGATGATCAGCAGGCAACATAGTGTAGTAGGCTGCTTCTCAAGATTGCACTGCTAAGGGTGAGCATCTTCTTTCTTGAAGTTAATGATTGTTATATACTTCCTGATATTCGCTGTCTACCCCTGCAGCAGATTGCCTTCACATACAAGTTCAGGACAGAGATTTATGTTGATACTGGAAGCCTTTTATTTCAGCAAGCCTTCATCTATGGTGTGCATGTCTCAACATGAGTCAACAAGATTCTATGGATACTCAAAATATTTTGAAACCATATGAACAGAATGTGTATTTTCCTCTGGCTAGTAAAACTCAGTCATAAAGTCTTCATAGACTTATAATATGCAGAATCCAACCAACTTGGCAAATAAATTGTTTGTTAAAGCATATTCTGGCCGTATCTCCAAACTGCATTTAGACAAAATAGCATTTTGTTCATGCCAGAGATTGGACTGGCTGCTGGAGACTCAGGTTTTCTATTCAAGCAGGTTGGAGCAGATTTTTGACTTGACCAGTGACATTCCTACAGAAGAATGTTAGTACAAAATTTGTCCTTTGTACAAATTTTATGGGATGAGGAGAGAGGAATTTTTATATTGCCTGTTAGTAGACTATGATGTCCTGCATTAACAACAACAACAAAAAAGTCAATTCACATACTGAGTGCTTTTTGGAAGAATTGGTGATTAGGTGGAAGAGAAATAATCTGAGGACTATTACTTGTTTAATGGGATTATTCCAGATTCCTCAGATACTGATTATGAGGCTACATATTAAAATGTTATATAGAATGTCTTTCAGAGAAGGGAACTTGATCTGGAGATGTGTACCAGGATTTGTGAGTGCCTTTTTTCAGTAATGTTCGCTTGAATCCAGATTAGATACAGGAATTATTTCCATCTTAATAACGATGTGAAAAGCTTATGTTATGGGTAATTTGCCAGTAGTTATTTATGCTTCTATACTGTACATAAGAAGCATCTAAATTAGTTAATCTTACCACTTAATGTCTTCTTTATCTTCTCAGATGGATCTCTGATTCTGTTGTACGCTTTGTACCATGTAGCAATTCATTTGTTGTGCTGAACTGTTCTTTGTTTTTAGTTTATGCTTATGCTTTTGTCCTTTATACATCTGCTTTCATATGTAATTCTTTTTTTTTTTTTCCTTGTTATTTTTGTGTTCTGGTACTTCTTCATTATTCTTTCCCATATCTTCCTTCTTTCTCTCTGTCCGAATTTTTGGCATCTACTGTATCCATCAGAGATTTCCATCTAGCATTATATGGCAGGTTCTTCTGTAGGAGTTTATAGGAGACATGCTGGGAGGAGATTTCATTTGTTCTCCCTTTGCAGCTGTGCTTGTGTCTAAAAGTGTGTTAAAATGTAATAGGAATGCAAAGGAAGACTCTTTGGTTCTTCTAAATGTTGTCTGTGCCTAAACCCGCCCCATTATTATCTGATTAAACTTCTGCAAATTGGAAGTAGATAAGAATGCATTGAATTTCAGTCTTTTACTGGACAGTAATTGTGAATATTACATATGAAGTGTAGTTAATTTACCTGAGTGAATGTCATTGGCTGCAAGAAAGTTGCACAAAATTACCAGCACCAGAGTTTAGTTTTACGTTGTGGCTCCACATTATGCGCTTAAATAAACAGCCACATATAAACAACTAATAAATTGAAATATAGAAAAGAAATAACTTTCTATCCCAAAGGCTCCAAAGGATTATCAGGTTAATTACTACATTTTTATTCTGGTTTTGTAGAAAACCGTGTTCAGTCAGGGAATATAATTCTAAGTCTTTTTAATTTTATCACATTTTTTAACGTCTGATTATTTATAGCACTATTTTGTTTTTATCATCTATGTTTGGTTTCAATAGACTTATGTTCTAGTCAGACTAAAGCAATGTACTGAGGATGAATTACACTGGTGCATAACCAGAGCAATCCAAAGGAATACCTGACTTTTTTCTAAATATTTTAATATAACTGTAAACATGTAAAACCACCTTGATTGTGTGTTTTCTGTATAAATAGCTGTCCCAGAATTGTTAGATGGTGTTAAAATACCTGCAAATACAAAATATTATGCAACATAAAAAAAAAAAAAGGCTGCCGCATATTAATATACACCGGGCATACGCTAAAATGTCTGCAAGGTCTTACATTTTTTTCTGTTGGTACAAAATACTGGAACTTATTTCTGTCAGTCCCTATAATAGTTAGGAGATAAAAGTCCAGCTCATGCATGTGTAGCACTGTTAAGGCAGTCAGCTGTCACTCTTCCTGATCACTACTGATGTGAATCTTATTGATTCTTACAGAAATAAATACTGCTTTGGGAAGCACCTGGAGGTTCTTTTTCAGCAGGATTTGATGAGATATGTAATGTTTATTTCTATTATAATATTGGGGTTTTTATTTTTTTAAAAGTGTGCAGTTCGTGCAGCTACTGAAGGCAGAATCCTTGTGCTAGAAGGTTTGGAGAAGGCAGAGCGGAACGTCTTGCCCGTGTTAAACAATTTGCTGGAGAATAGGGAAATGCAACTTGAAGATGGTCGTTTTCTCATGTCTGCAGAGCGTTACGACAAACTTCTGCAGGTATGGAAATGCTGTTCGGATTTTCCTTTTTTTTTCACCCCCCTGTTCTTGATAGTGCTGGAATACCATTATGAAGGGGAGAGTACTTATGAGTCAAATGGGGGAAATCTCACCAGGGTTTCTATGTTTTTTTCTGGGATGTTACGTAGGATGAAATAGGCAGGGTGAAAGCTATGCGAGAAGTCTAACTACTGCTTGCAACAACAAAAATAATTTTTCATCTGTATCTTGTCTGTCCACATGAAAAAGAGTAGTCCATGTTAACCTTGTATGAAGCCTGTATGTTTCTAAAATGTGAAAGCCACAATGTGAGAGTAACTAAAATACACTTGTGAAAAGAGATTTAAGTTGAAATTGTTCCCATGAAGTTCAGATAATGCTTCAACATTGCAATAGCCTTGATGCTAAGCTTTTAAAATGTTAGGATACCAAAAAAATGAGGTCAAGATCAGCAACACTATATTCATCAGTGCTGTCCTGCCTTTAATTTACAAAAGTCTGTGCAAACAGCCAATCTAAATTATAGGAAATGGTTAGAGAATTTTCTTTTGATAGGAGATGGGATTTTAGTATCTGCTGCCATTGCTACTTTAACCGTTTTACTTTTTTTCGGGCTTTGAGTCCTACTGCTTAAATTTGAGTGGATACTTTTCAGGCTTTTAGCAACCTCAATAGATTTCATCAGACAGTTCCCAGTAGTACTCCACATCTTACTTGCATGTGCTGTAGTTTCCAATCACATACCTGTCAGTCTCTCGTAACAGTCTGACACCTGCTTGCTCATGTTTCTGTCTGTCATACCTAACTGTGGTTAGGTATATAATTCAAACCCATGTGGCACAGGAAGGAAATTTGCAATAAGCCTTGTGTCATTGATCCCGGTTGTATGAAGTTGCCAACTATGCTGAAGTACTGTATTGGATTTCTGAAAATATATCATTATTTCTTATGCCTCTCATCTGTGGTTAAAATTCTTCTGATCCATGCCTTTTCCAAAAACATTTTTATGATATTTAATTAGTAGATGCAGTTGTTGGAAGCATTATTACTGTATTTGAAAAGTAAGCTTTTAAAATGCAATTGTATTTAAAGACTGAAAATGAGAATTCAAACTTAGGCAGGATTTGGTTGCAATTATGCAAAGCATCTTCCTCTTTAACACTTTTCTAATGATAAAATGTTTCAAAATGAGTGCCTCAGGCACACTGCTAATAGTATATGAATTAAATAAATCTCTTGCTACAATACTAAATCTAATATTGTTGTTTAGGGAATATTGTATTATATAAGCTAATGTTAATTTTCTCTTCTCCTGTGTGAATAATTACTGTACATCTAGGTCTGCAGGAAATGTACTCATGTACTCATGTTGGAATAAAATAAATTTTGTGGCCTGTTTATTTTCTGTTCTTTGTGAAAGCCATGTTGTAATGATACCTTTTCAGCTTTGACCATCTGTGGGGTCTTCAAATTTCTACAGGCCTGAAGGCTGCACCTAACCTACCTTCATTTTGGAAAAACTTGCTTTTACCATCCACAAATTTGACTAGTTCAATGCTTTCTAGCCCCTCTGAATGAAAGATAAGAACATTACCACATTTAGGTTGAAGGACCGGGGCTTTTAGTCAATCTGCAGCTTAGTCATCATAAGTTTTTAATGATGTAATAGTTTTTTTCTTCTTGTTGCTTTATTTGAATTAATTTAGGATCATACAAAATCGGAGTTAGATGCATGGAAGATTGTTCGGGTTAGTGAAGATTTTCGAGTGATAGCATTGGGCCTGCCAGTACCTAAATACTCTGGTAACCCTTTGGATCCACCCCTTCGCTCTCGATTTCAAGCTAGAGACGTTTATCATCTGCCCTTTAAGGTAAGTGTCCTAGCAGAAGAGTTGGATTATCTGTACTGAGTAGAGCTAATATTTTGACGTTATGTTTTACTTACCTCACCTCTGAAAAGAATCCTTGAGTAATAAATTTATCGTAAAGGGTATTTTTCATACTGAGGCCTAATAAATTCCTGAAAAGCAGGCTTAGAGTTGCCAAGGAATGCTGCAGCAGAAGAAGAACTTCTGTAAAACAATATAACCCTAAAAGAAAGATTTGATAATCCTTCTTCTTTTTTTTTTTTTTGTAATATTTAAATAAAATTAATTCTGTGTCAAGGAGCGAGTAGACTCCTCATGTCTAAATTAGAGGGAAGAATAGAAAATGCCTTGTATCATGAGCTGTGACCCCCAGTATGATCCCAAAATTAATTTACTCTGTGATTTTATGTTCTATTTTCAGGACCATCTTCAGCTATTATATTCAATTGGATCAAACATTTCCACAGAGAGGTAATTTTTCATAATTAAAAAAAATAAAAATGGAATGAATGAAGAAAAGCAATGTCCTTTCAGGATTCCTTGCTATTTTTGTATCTTTTATCACTGCATAGAGACCAGAACTGAAGAAGTTTTTTAATATGTGTGGGTGTATGCTCACACAGCTTTTCATATGCAGCCTTCATATAATGAATCCTTAATGCTTTAGAACTTCAATCACACCTTACTTATTTGCGCGCAGAAATAGTTTCAGCATCTTATACTGTATTCTTTTTAGGCTTTAGTATTTTAAATATAGATAGCATGTGTAAAACTCTGTAATTATTTTTTCCTATGCAGAATTTCTCAGCTCCTGTCTTTTGGTACAACTCTCTGCTCTCAAGAATCTTCTACATTGGGACTTCCAGATTTTCCTTTGGACAGCTTATCGGCTGCAGTTCAGATTTTGGTATGTGCATACACATGTGCTGTGAAACTGTATGGGCTTAAAATTTCTCAAAATCAGATCTGGATTATTCATGTTGTTAGAAGAAGATTAACATGAACGTTTGAAAAATAAACCCAAAAAAACTAAAGATGGTTTGAGGGAGAAAAGCCCCAGTCAGATATCTCTGGAAAATACTTTAACCAAGTATATAGCATAATACTGAAGGACAAAGTATGGCACGACACAGTATTTGTGATGTGATTAAATGTGTCTTAGTGCTCAAAATAATGGTTTTTATTCTGCTAAATCATCTTGCCTGGCTTCAGGGGCATCTACAGTTTACCTGAAGACACTGAGGTAGTCAGTGGAGAGAAATAAAAATCACAATCTAGAAGTGCTTCTGATTTAATGGTGTGCATGTAAATCAGATTGATTGCATTACGAAAACACCTATTACTCTCCATTGACACCTAAAAGGACCCAAAACAGCTATTCAAATGTGGGTATAGGAGACAGTTAAGTTGTATGAAATGAAGCCTGCATTAGGTCTTTGGGCTGGCTGGTGGATTTAGAATAAACATAGACAGAGAGGGTTACCTGAAGATGCAGGTTGTGCATGCTTGAAGATGCACTACTTCCTGACAGCTGCAGTCCATAGGGAAATATAACAACTGTACACTTGCTCAGTTCACAGTGGCAGATCAGGCAGCTCAGGACTAAAGCTGTGGCAATCTTTCTGCTTTCCCTGACAGACCTTTGTCCCTTGGACTTTATAATTACAAGGTAAAAAGTCAAAGTAAAAACAGAAGATGCCTCCTGAAGGAAGTGAGGGAGTTGAGATCTGTAGAGAGAGAGAGGGGTTAGTACCCTTTTGCATGCAGGAAGATGTGGTCAACCCAGGAGGGTAAAATACCAGGACAGCTTCTCAAACCCTCTCTGCAAGGTGCAGGTGTCTGTAGAAAGGACTCTTAGGATAATTCTCTGTTCTATCTCCTGTGGTACTGCTCAGTGGCAGATTACTTCTACATTTTTATTGGATTATATACATTAAAACATACCAATTAATTGTGTTACTGTGGTGCTCAGTCCCCTCAGTTGTACTGGCTACTTACAGACATAATTTTTTCTGAATTAGTGGTACTACATCAGATGTTAAGGAGTGATTAAAATTCAAGTTCAGAGAAATGAAACGGTATTTGGAGGGCTTTAGTGAAGAAATACATGTTGGATTTTAAAATAAATTGCAACTTTTTATTCTTTGAGCCCTGTAGTGAAAAATTATTTTTAAATGAATGCCAGATGGCTTTCAGAGTAATGGAAAGAAAATGAGCCCTAAGCTATTATCTAAACTATGGAATGAAGGAAGCATTTTATTTTACATTAGAGAACGTGAAGTGTTATCATTGTATGACAGTGTCTTTTTTAGGTAGACGAGAACTGTTTCTTTTAGAATTAGTTTTAATCACTTGGTTTTCTAAGCCGACTGTTCTCAGTGATTCTAGCTACAGCATTTTTCCTTTGCCTGCTGGGTCACTGCCATCCTCTACTTCTAGCTTGGTTGATTTAACCGTTTAAAAGTGTGGAGGGAATGCATTGTAATGACTAGCTCCTTATCTTCTATCATGGATTCACGGAGTCCCAAAATGTATTTCTTAGGTTGAAAACTCCTACCTGCTGAAAGGGAGAATTTTTTATAGGGTGCTGTTCTGAAGAGGCTAATTTCATACACACCATTGTAATTATTATTAACTTGAGATAATGTGGACAAATTGTATGTTATGTTTTTATATATAGACAGAGGGCTTTTAAAATGCAATAAAAGGCTCCCTGATCCTTTAAGCAGTACATTTACTACAGTGCCTTAAATGGTTTGTTTTTACTGATCTTTTCTTAATATGGAACATTATAAATAGTATTACTGATTATAAGTATGAATTGAATTATGCATTTCATAAAATATGCATCTCCTGATTTAATTTCTAAGCAACTCTTCATTCAGTTGGGTGCCTATGTAAATCCAACTGTATAACTGAAAGTCAGTTGATTTTATTTGAATTATATTATTTACTTTTTACTTACTTTGATGAAGACTTAAAAAAAGTAGTGCCAGTCCACTGACTGTTTTTCACTAGTGTTACACACAAGTATTCCTTAAAAATTTGCAAGTCTTTTTTAAAACAAACAATCAAGCATTACTTTAGGGTTTTTGAAACACTTTTTTCCACAATGGAAGGCTTTATGCGTATGTTTCTTGAGTATTCATAAATGCACTTCCATTTCTTTCTCTGTTACTGCAGCAAAATAATTGAATCTTTGTCCAGTTCAAGCAGCAACTGACAGAAGAGTTAGTACTTACAACAAGGAGATAGTAAAAAAAAAAAAAGTTTTTAATTTTGTGTAGAAAGTGAAAGCATACTTAGTAACTCATTTCAAAACAAAACAGTTTTGATCAAACTGTTCAGAAATTTCTAGGAAGTCATCTGTTAAGTAGAATCTATACAGTGTAATAGAGTCAAAATTAAATACTAGAAATTGCTGTGAATGAGTAGATCATTATTGTAATATAGATTTCTTGTCATATTGATTCTTTTCTAGTAGTACTATGAAACTCAGTTACCTGTGGTGGGATTTGTCTCTCCTAACCTTAAAAGTCTTTAGGTATCTGAGCCAGTCACTGTAGCTTCCATTTATACACGGGAAAGAAAGTAATTTTTAGGACATAGTTCTTCTAATCTACTTTAGACTTCTATATTATAATGAATTGCACCTGAGAAATGCCTGTTTTGACATTTGATTGACTACGGCATGTAGTGGTCATTTGTATATTGCCTGTACAGTTTTATTTTAAGTTCAGCGCTATATAGGATTTTCAGGTTAATAGCTGATGATAGAATGAGCCAATCATTTTTTTAATTTGTATTTTTTAATTTGAATTAGGATTCCTTTCCTATGATGTCAGTCCAGCGTGTTATTGACCGGCTTTACCCCTATAATGTTTTCCTTGGAAAGGAAGGCAGGACTGCAGTCAAAGATGCATTAAAAGTAAGTATTGCATGTATATATTTTAATTCCAGGGAGCGATCGATTATGACAGTAGTTCTCCTGACTAATGTTCCTTCACTACTTCTGTAAAAAAAAGAAATCTTCAGTAAACTAAATGGCTACATTATTGCTGATGCTGAAACAGTATTTACAAAAAACAAACTTCATAAGCTAGTAGATTTCATTATGGTGAAAGGTGAAAACTCTATGTTGTGCAGAATATTTAGACCTCGGTTCAAGACTACAGAAAAACCCTCATTATATAAGTGGTTAATTAACTTGAAAGTAGCTACCTAGATGGTTAAGGTAGTCAAATGTTTCTGGCACTTGACTTTTAAGAGAAGATACTACAATGACAATAGAGATCACATGCACAAAATACATTCAGTATAGTATGATTATAGATTATATTAGTCTCTGATTTTGGTCTGTGTTGCTTGTTGGTCAGATCTGTTTTGTTGTTTGGTCCATGTTTAATAATAGCTTATAAAGCCTATAATTATGCTGGGTTATTCCATTTATCCTTTTAAAACTTTATCACAGTGCCAGCTTTCTTTCATTTTTGAGTATGTTGTAGGAGTTATGTATGTTGTTGAAAATTAGTGTTCTCGACCTAGAGCATCTTACCCAGCTCTTTCAGTCCTGAAAATTAGAAGTTATTTGTACATGCATATTTAGAAATAACCAACTCATAGCTAGTGAATTTTTGTTTTTCCTAAAACCAAGCCTACATATCAGGGAAATGTTTGTAGCCCATCCCTGCTGACACCTCTCATATATAGTCTTTTTGTGTTGGAGCTCAGTCCTGTATTCCCTGTTTAACTGGGCTGGTCTCCTACTTGTCTTCCTGAGTTTTGAGATGGACAGTTGTCCTGGTTTCAGCTGGGACAGAGTTAACTCTCTTCTTAGTAGCTGGTACAGTGCTGGGTTTTGGATTTAGTGTGAGAATGATGTTGATAACACTCTGATGTTTTAGTTGTTGCTAAGTAGCGCTTATCTTAAGCCAAGGATTTTTTTAGTTTCCCATGCTCTGCCAGCAAGCAGGTGTGCAAGAAGCTGGGAGGGAGCAGAGCCAGGGCAGCTGAGCTGAACTAGCCAAAGGGGTATTCCATACCATGGAACGTCATGCCCAGTAAATAAACAGGGGGGAGTTGGCCGGGAGGGGCGGATCCTTGCTCTGGCATCGGTCAGCGGGTAGTGAGCAATTGCATTGTGTGTCACTGGGTTTTTTTTCCTTCCCCCCCTCCTTTTTTTGTTATATTCCTTTTCATTACTATTATTATTATTGTATTTCATTATTACTATTGTTAGTATTATATTTTACTTTAGTTATTAAACTGTTCTTATCTCAACCCATGAGTTTTACTTTTTTTCCTTTCCTCCTCGTCACCCCACTGGGAGGGGGGAGGGGGAAGCGGCTGCGTGGTGCTGAGTTGCTGACTGGGGTTAAACCACGATAACAGTCCTTGCATTTGAAGGAGGTTGTCCTGAATGACCTGCTAGCTTTCATGAACCTTCAAAGCTGCCTCCTGTGGGGTGCTATCTACCGCTTCTCTGAATAAGCCAGTCTGGCCTGAAATCTGGTATCGGTAGTTGACGTTACTTGCCTTCATGGCTCCCCCTCAGGATTTTGAACTCCCATTATTTCATGGTTGCTACAGCCAAGGCTGCCATTGGTTGCTACATCCACAACCAATTGCTCCTTGTTTGTGAATAGCAGGAGCTGTCTGTGCATCACCCCTGCATAGCCAGCGCAGCGCCTGTGTTGAGATGTTATTCCAGGCAGCCTCAGAAATCTAGATTGATTGTGTCATGCTGTGTTGCCCTTCCACCACGTGTCAGGGTAATTGAGGTTGCGCTTAAGAACCATGGTCTGGGTGGAAATACAGACTTCTATCTCTTAGCAGAGCAGTAACAGTCACTTCTGTTCTTAATATGCCTTTATTTTAAATCCTTTGTGTCATTTTGTTTCCCCTATCACTTATAGATAGTGAATGTCTTTATGTTCAGTACCATCAGCTTCCTGCATTTTCCATTTCTTTTATTTAATTTTATGTATTGTGCATTCTTTTGCTTCCTGTGTAAGACAGGTTGATTTGACTAGTAAAATCTTCTTTCTCAATGATCATCTACTTTTAAATACCTCCTTATAATTTACATTTTTCTGTGTTGATTTTCCTTTTTTTGATACTCTTCCTCATCACTACTTATACGAACTTGTCCCATTATGTCAACAAGTACATATAATCTTATTTGGAATTTTATTCTATTTACACACAACAAATCTTGTTAAGCAATGAACCTTAAGAAATACAGAAAATAACTGGTTGTACTGAGGAACTTCTGTTTATAATGATATTACAGTAATAGCAGCACCAGAACTGTATTAAATATGGATAAGAAATTATTTTTTTCCATTCCATAAGAAATGTGAGGGAGAGGAGTCTGGCAGAAGCAAGGTGATTTCTTACTTTACCTTCCTACAGATTTCCAAAGAGTGTCCAGCTAATATTTGCCACTGAATACTTCTCTCTGTGTAACAGAATACAGTTAGGAAATACTAATCTTAACTAGGAGGTGTTGATAGTTGAAAACATAAGTGCTTGGAAGTGTATTTGCAATTGATGGATTAATTTGTGTGAATTGAATCACTTCTTAACATCAGCTAACATTTAAAGAAAATAAAAACAAATTTAATATAATAAAATGTAAAGTTTAGGCATCAGACTTGGAGACAGATAGGAGGGAGTAGTAATCTAGCTGATAACGTATCTTAATTTCAGGATGTCTTCCCTTCCAGTCAGCTGTCAGAGCTGAGAAGTGAGGTAGCCAGCGGTTAGGCTAAACAGCTAGTTTTGGCAGCTGTTAGACCCTGTGCATATTTCTTGAAGAGATCATGTTCTCCAGGCACTGTCTTCCCAAACATTGTCTTCAACTTGGGTAAATCTTTTCCTTATGTGCCTCCTTGCTCACTGAGACTCCACCAAGACCTAGGTATTCCTCATAATTCTTACTCTTGATAATGAATTAATGTGAAATTGACTTATACCTTCCCTGTGAGTGAAAGTAGTTCGTTATGGTGTTAGTCTTGGATGTGTAAAGATGCTTTGAAATGCAAATCTCTTGTTGAGTGGATCTAGTTGGAGTTAAAATCTGTCTTAGGCTTAACGCTATCAACCAACTTTTTTATTTGATACAAATGTGGCTCCTTGTGTCAAACTAGTTAGCATCAAAAAAACTGTTTATGGATTGCACGCTAATCCAGCATCAGCAGTGATCTTGAGAGTTGCGTATCATACAGAACATTTGGACAAGGGCTACAGTTTGCGGCATTCATTAGTTCATTAGCTTGCAACAGACAGGACAGAAGTACCAAAACAAACTTGAGAATGATGTGCCTTAGTGTACCCTTATTTGAAGTTTCTGCACTTTGGAAACTGTATCAATTTGTATTCTGATTCTTAAAGAACATCTTAAACTTAAGATCTTGCAAAGGAAAATATGACTTCGTTTGAATTCTGGCCTTTAAAATTATCCTGTACTTGGCGTGAAATATTGGCATGACAAATTATTTTGACTAACAGATGAACATTTGAAATATGATTGCAAAAATTAAGTAAAATTTTATTTAAGCTTTTTCTCTAGAAGATTTAGATAGAGAGAAATCACTGCTTTCAAGGAAAACAGCCTCCAGTTAAACATTCCCAAACAATAAGCTTAAGCACATTTGATGTTTCCCACAGTATTGAAGTTTTCTTTCCTGTGTATTAATGATAGGCATTTATAAAACTGGACATCTTCATTTAGGCTGAGTTTGGTGGCTCATAAGAGACTCCAACTGTTCTATACTTATTTCTTCATTGTTCCATAAGCTTTTAGTATTTTGTGTGCCTTTTTTTCCCACTGTTGGAAACACCCACAGTTTTTCTCTTTTTTTTAATCTTCTGATCAAGAGAATCTTCCTGTCAGATTTCAGAAACAACATATAGATCAGGTTTGTCTTAGTACATGAGTAAGTCCCTTTTAGCCTACTATCCAAGTGTTTAACTTCGCTCTAAGACCTTTGTAGAATTTTTCTTCATTTTTTTATGCCTCAATTAATTCTGTGTTTACTGTCTTGATCTTATATCGAATAAAAGCTTGTTTGTTCCCTTTGACTCATATTTGCACACCCTCTTTGATCTTACCTGACCTCCTCCTCGAAAACTGTTTCCCTTCCTCACAGTAGGGAATCTTTAGACTACATAGGCACTCTCTCGTAGAGAGTGGGCTGATAGTTCAGAAAACTGGAATCTTCTTTCTTGTCTAGACAATTCTGTTCACTTCTAAGATATTTCTGTTGCAAATTTTGGCCTAAGGAAGGATTTGTTTCTCTTTTATTCCCCTCAAAGTAATCTGTAATCGTTGGGGTTTTGCATTAATGAATGCTTTTAGTGCCAATACATACCATTGTAGTGGAATCTGTCCTTCAGACTTCATCTGTCTATCCCGTCTTGCACTTGCAGTTCATATTTTGCTTCTTGTGAAACAGTTCAGTGCTCTTGTTCTTGAAAAATTCTCTTTCCTTCCCATGCAGAGAATCTTCAAGAAAGATCAGTTGCCTTTGAATGCCTCTTTTGGATAGCTTAGATGTCTTGTGGGTTCAGCATAGTGGTTATCTGTGGTTATCTGCAAATACGTCTCATTTAAGCTCTCTGTTCCTTTGACCAGCGGGATCACCAGTGTATTCTTTGCAGTTTCCATGCTGAGACATTACTGATCATTAGATACTTCCAAGTGGTCAGAATTCCTCCTCTTCCTTTTTTCTAATTTTTAGATTGCCTTTTCTCATGTGTTTCTAGGCATGCAGAATGTGGCCTGATGATTATGGACTGCCAAAACACTTCCTTGTTTTTTGTGGCTAGTCTTTTCTTTTTTCTTTCCTCTTGAGTCTGAGGCAATGAGGCTGCCCACTTCTGGCTCTCTGAGTATCTCCCAAACTTTCTGATACTGAATGTGCTCAATAGTTGTCCTTTCCAGCCACAAATATTTTTTCCTTTGCAGCTATCAACTTGGACTACGTGTAGAGGAAGTTGCTTCTGGCTTAGGCAGAAGTATGTTTAGTGTGTTGTACATCCATTTCATGCCTCTCTCTTATTCCATATCTAGCTATCATAATTCTAAATGAAGAACTGCATCAAAGAGATCTGTCTTACTCTGAAAGCCACAAATAGTTTTGTTTGCTGGTCCTGTCCAGGTATAAATGTGGTAACTTGTTTAATTATTACATTATCTAGTTCAGCAACATCTCCGTGCTTACCCGTGATGAATTCAAATTGTACAAATTCAGTTAGACGAATTCAAGTTGTATAAATTCAGTAACAATCTACACAGAGATAGTCCTCTTTCACTGTCCTAATTTAGGGTCTAAAAGGCTAGCTGCAGAACCCTCAACATTTTAAGAAAACAAACAAACAAACAAAAAAACCCCCAAAATACCTTAGAATTTTAGACTCCCAAGACCTTCGTGTACAAGGTCTGCTGCTGCTGTCTCCAAATATTCCTTGTTTGATACAGAGACTGCTGGTGCAGATAATCTTCTTGCTTGCTCACAGTTACTTTCTTTTGTTGGTATCCGATTAAGGGATTTTAGTGTACAAGCAGTTTGCAATTTTGTGTATGAGCAGCTTTGGCCCTATCCAAAATGCCATTAACTTAGTAAGAATATTACAATTTACTGCTGAACATAAGTGACAACATCTGTAGTTCACAGAATCATAGTTGGAGCTTTTCTTAGAATCATGGTTTGAGATACTCCTCAGTAGGCATTCCTGTCCTCTGTTGTTGTTTAAATGTTTAATGGTATCTGAAGTAGACTTAGCTGGTACAATAAGAATATAATTTGGTGCAGCCCTTTACTAAAGCACGTTTATCTTAAATTCATGTTTAAATGTGAAATTTTTGTAGGCTCTTGTTCCAGAATGGGAATTTACAAAGTGATGAAGAGCCACAGCATTTGTATGAATGCATCTGTTTTCTTTCTAAACTTTAATAGGCGGTGCTGTGAATCCTAGTAGTAATAAAACTACATGCTTTTTAAGAATTATTTTACGTTATTGACTTCTGTTTAAAAACATCTTTTTTCTAAGAATTCTAAGGAGTTGGATAATACTCCTTTTTCTCTTGTTTACTCAGCTTTCACTCTGTTGAATACAATGGCTCTATGAGTTCAGTAATTTCAGTTAATGGCTTTTTTTGTGCATAAACCCCTCTGATATGACTTCCTCTTCCCCAACAAAATAGACTTTTTACAGGATTTTAAAAATAGTTTTCATGCTTTCTATATGCAGCATAAAATAGAGAGTATAATGCTCAAAAGAGGATTGGGAAGACAAATGTCCCGTTTTTTGTCCTTGATATACCCAGAACATGCTGAAGGCTTAATTTGTACAGGTTGTCCTCAGTTTTCATTGTTTGATAAGGCTGTGGAGCTAAGTAAACATAATGTTTGATGGTTATTTTTATTGGTAGCCAGATGTTTAAATCTGCAATTGGTTATAATGACCTGCAGAGAGAGGTGATCTATTATTACACATGCTAAAGGCTATCATCCATTTCTCTTATTATTTTGGTCTGTTAGGCTAAGACTTGGCAAAGTCACTATATGACATTTTCACTTTACATCTGTCACTACAGTCAGAATAAGTAGATGGTATACAATCTTTTTCCTTTGGTTCTAAATGTAAAATATGTAGGCCATCAAGAACGTGAACACAGGTATGTGAAGTAAAAGTTGAAGTAAAGTAAATTGATTTAGGAGTTTGCAAGCAATTAATCTTGAATATACGTCTGGCCTTGTTTTGAGAAGGAACAGTTTTAAAACCCAGAAAGCTGTATTTAATAATTAATTTCCCCCACCCCTAATTCTACAGCGTTTTGAGCTTCAAGATGCAGAAAACCATTTGCTTCCCAGAAGGATTACAAACGTAGAAAGTGTACATGGAAACAAACCCTTCAGGGCTGATGTAACTGTCCAGATTGGTGAAAAAGAAGTGACATTCCAGGTATGAATTTATATATTCATTAAACTATATATGTTTTTAGATATCATTAACTTGTTTTCATCTCATCGACAATTTGACACTTACACTTGATACTAAAACTCATTTGCACTGAATATTTTTTGGTAGAGTAACACATGATATTTATAAGAAAGGCATTTAGATACTGGAATATTAGATTTTGGATACACAAGATTTTATTTCTAGTTAAACTCATACTTTCCAACATGTCATTTGTTTAAGTTTCTTGTGTTAAAAGAAATGCTAAAGAATACATGAAAGAAAAGCCTCTAAATTACATATTTTTTAATTGGATTACAATAACAGAGAGTACTTATGATGCTCTTGGTGCTGCTTTCCCTTTTTCTTTTAATAAAAACAATAGTCTGTCTACACTTCAAATAAAATCTAATGAGTGCTTGGTAATGTTCCGACACAGGATGTTGGGAAAATGGAACAAAAGTAATCACATCAAATATGATTAGTTTGAGTTTCTTCCAATGAAGTTTATGACCTGCTAGGTGGTGAAATAAGGTCTTAATCAGGAAACAGATGCTGATCTGAGAATTTGAAGTTAATGTTGAATTTGGAGAGTCTAGAGAGTCTGTAAAGAAGGTGAATTAGTGGGAGTCAGAGAGAGATCATATTAACATTGGTGAGGAATATCCTCAGAGAGTTTGTACCTTGACAAAGTGAAAAGGGGAACAGCAGCAAATGGGAATTTGTTGGAAAAAGATGAGTCTGTAGGGACCTGATTCAACTCTTTTCTGAGGGGAAGATTTTTGCTTTCGTTTGCCGTGTAGGTGATACCTTCTGAAAATAGGTCTGCAGAATGTCTCTTTGGGAAAAGGAGGGCATAAGGAGTTTGCAGATGAAACAGTTTCCAGACTAGAATGGGAAGTGGAAATAGAGCAAGTGGCTTAACTTGGGGAATGATTGAAACTTTCCAAAGTTCTGGTCAAAGTAGCTCCTTCAGATTTTCAAAATACAAATTGCTCTTTCTGTTCTGTGTTTCTCTGATGAGCAATAAATATTAGTGATTTTTGTATTTTGTCTCAAGCACGAACAGCCTCAAGTTCTTTCCAGACCCTAATGCTGTAATTGAATTGGTTCACATTTTGTTTTTTTTCTTGAAGAGTTCGCGAAGGAGGTGTGAAGGAGGTTGTCTATTAGAAATTATATGATTGAATGTTTTTTAAGTGAAAGATTTAAGTTTGATGGATGACAATCATCAACAAAATATTACAGTAGTCTTGGAGAAGCATAACCCAGTCCACACAAAGCCTAGAGTTATCACAGTATAGCTTATTTAGCTTTTTTTTTCCCTCCCGCACCTTATAGGTTCCAGCTGGGACTGGGCTGTTAAAAAAGCATCCTCGATCAGATACTTTCGTAAGGACTTCCAGCCATAATCAACTGTTGGCAGAAATGATGCAATCCCATATGGTTAAAGATATGTGTTTAATTGGAGGAAAAGTAAGAATTTAAATTTCTTTTCTCCCTCCTTCCCCATGTTCCTTAGAATGTAATCTAGTTCTTATTTTTTAACTTCTTAGGGCTGTGGCAAAACAGTTATTGCTAAGGAGTTTGCTGATATACTGGGATACAGCATAGAACCTATCATGCTGTACCAGGTAAGTAAAGTGTCTGCTGATGATCATGCTTTAAATATGATCTAAAATGCAATACACAAATATCGATTCTTTGTGTGTATTCTCTCTCTCTCTCTCTCAGTGATTTTAAAAGCTGCAACTGTGTTCATATACAGTTGCAGCTTTTAAAATCACTGATAATCACTGATATGGGTTAAAAAAATAAAGGATAGCGAAGATTTCAAAGATAGCAAAATTTTCTGATCATTATAGAGCATTTTTTATTCTCTCTGTTAGAATGCTCGTCTAAAATATCTTCTTATTGCATCCCTAAATAGAGGAGGTATTGTGCAGCAATATAGATAGTACAATGTTATTCCATATAAACTAGCCCTGATACTGCTTTCCTTTGATTTTATTGACTTCATTGTGAATGTGAAAGAGAGGTAATCTAAATAAAATGTAAGGAGAATCGTTTAACACAGTGATCTTTCTCCTAGCCGCAGAGAATTGACAAGTCATTCTGTGATTTGGCATGACTGAGTGTCATAAAGAAAACTTTGTCGTTTGTATCTTCTCCTTTTTGGATTTTTTTTTTTCCCTTTTGAAGTATGTTTCCTGCCTTTAGGTCAGAGTGGTGGCCGCTTGTAATTCATGCATGGTGAATGCCTCGGGAAGACATTTTGTTGTTCCTTTTTTTTTTTTTTTGTCATCCATCTGCTATTTAATCTTATAATGGAATTCTCCATTATCAACACTATTTTTTTATTATTACGGAAGACAGCTTCTTTATTGTATTGAGAATACATAATGGGTTTTATGTTTCTGGGGAATTTTTTTAAAGTTACTTCTCATGTTTTATAGGCTTAATCTGTCTTCTGGTTTTTTTGATGTGTTTCTTCTGTCAAGATTGCTTAATATCCTCTTACATGTTTATTTTTTCTGATGCCTAACAGGTGGAATTTTAATCAATATTATAAATTCTGTACCTTTTCTTTTTTTACATTTCTGTTTAGTCTGACGATTACAGTTGTGGCGGGACTGTGTTGCATTAGAGATTAGAAGATAAGGTTCCATGTTCAAAAATGTTGCATCCTAGAAATATAAAATGAGGGCTGATGTTTAAATGTAATATATACATATTACATTCAATGAATGTTAACTTCATTATTCATAAGTGCTATAACAAACAGACAGTAATCCTCTTGCGCCCTTAGCCTAATTGTTGCTAATTTATTTATATTGTGTCTTAGTACAGATGTGGCTTTAAAGATAAATTCAGGGCAAAGTGTGCGTTAACACTGTTTGAGACATGCACAAGCAGTTGACATAGTTGCCTTAAAATGGCAGTCATGGGCTAAAATGACAAGAAGACTGGAGAAGTCATAAGGATGTCCCTGGGCTTTGAAGGTGGTGGCAAGGATCTTGTTGTAGCTGCATTTTTCATGAGTTAGAAGAAGAAATTTACAGTAATGGAAAAAGTAAGGGCAGAGTGAATGTTTTTACTGAGTAAAATGTAAAGTTTGCATTTAAAAAGATTAACGTAGAAGTAGTAGTAGTGGTGCCAGGAGGGTTGAACATGCAGAATAATAAGGGAATGAAGGTTTTGGAGCTGTCAGTTGTATCAGAGTATGGTAAACATGGCACAGTGGGGCTGTTGTACATTTAGGGTTTTTCCCGTTGATTTCATCCGAATAGTGCTTCAGGCTTTCTCACAGCACTGGAGTGTTTTTGCAGACCCCAAGCTCTGTCATGCTTAACAGTGATCTCCCATAGCCAGTGGTCACTCAGTATGTGTTTGGAAAGAATTGTCAGTCTTAGATCTTGATACACTCTAACCTCAGGACATAAACTGAAAAATTACAAGATTAAAAAGTAGAATTAATTAATTTGCTAGCTTTTCACAGTGGAGATCACACATGTAAGGCTTTCTCCATAACCTTGAGGAATGAAAACACTCTCAAATAAAATATGAAGTCAGGAGTCTCCCATGACCTTGTGAGTCAAAATACACCAAATATCACAGGATTTACAGTTGTAAGTGATAATTGGCAATGCTACAGGGGAACATTAGCATCAGATTTAATGCAATATATTGGTCTCTTTCTTCCATCCCCGTGCTGCTTTGAATTTTTCCCAGGCAGCGTGGAGACCTCCAAAGGAAGAAAAGGCAGTGGCAGCTGATTTGGAAGTGCAATGGCATGGGGGGAGAGGGAGACACTGACAGAAATGGGTGGTGAGATTGAAGGGTTGAAACAGACAAAAAGTGAGAGAAAATAGAAAAGAGAAATATTACTGATGATGAAAAAAGAAAGACAGTCCATTTTATGTTTTCCTGCACTGTTGAGAACCTCCCCAGACAGGATCCCACTGCCTTTCCTTCCCCCTATATGGCTGCAGCTGATAAAGGCACAGACTCTGAAACTGCGCCTGCATAGATGGAGTCAGACTTGTGCCCTTTTCTTACACTTTAATGTGGCCATGTGTGAGCAGATTTGGGTTCCAAAGCTACATAGCCTCATCAATGCAATCTTACGTTCATAGTAATATACCTGGATTGCCAGCAGTGCCTATTACCTTCTGCACAGTGGTATATTAAGATAGGTGTGTAGTTTCTGAGCCAGAACTGAGTGTGTCCAGCTAGTCTGTATACTTCTCTCTGCACTTGTCACTGTAAATATATTTTTAAATCATCCCAGGAAAATAACTTTTGCAACTTGACAAACCTGCTTAAGGACAGGCACACCCTAACCCTTGTTTTGTTGCACGCAATACAATATTGGGTACTCACCAGCAAAATTAGACAATTATTTGGTTAAAAACATGGCCACTGTTTTTCAACATCCTACCTTTAATTAGTATGGCTTTGCTGAATAGGAGCAGACTACTTCCTTTTTGGAGACACATGAGAAGAGCTGACAATGAAATTAGTTACTCAGTAAACATCTTTCTTTCAGAGGGATCTGTAATTCCTGCAGAAATAAAATCTAGGACAAGGATTTGAAGTATTTCCCACTGAACTGAACCTTTCCTTTGGTTTCACCAGGGTTTGATCAAGTTCAAAGGGCAGAGGGTTTTTATAGAGAGGCTTTTTGATGATATCAAACAGTATCGCTAAGGCAAATAGATGACTGTTTGTGAGCTTGTTGTTCACTATAAATTCCTGTGTAGACAAGTCTACCTAAGATCCACATGTGTATCTATACATATAGGTATTTCCTATGTACAATGTCTCACATAATCTCAAAAGTTTTTACAGGAAGCAGTGTATAAAAAAAATGATTGAATGTAGCTGAGCTATACATCTGATAAATTTTAAGAATGCATTTATTTTTCTTAAAATATGTAATAACATATCAGGGGCTTTGCATAGCAAAGTAATAGGATAATTTAATGACAGAACAAATGTTAAATGTATTAATTCATACAGTAATTCAGCAGTGAAGGCTATGAGAAGTTTGATAATGCTGTAAATTTAGCAGATTTTTCTACTTTGGTTCAAAAAAGTGTCTTTTTGATTTTTTGAGAGAGACACCGTATTGTCCTAAATCCATTTCTGAAATTAAGGAGGCTTTTATTTGTCCTATGGTTCATTTTTATTTTCCAATAATTTCTGCAGGCACAAAAATAAGTAGTGGGGCACTTCTCCGTGGTCTGAAGCAATAGCAATGTTTTTCTTCAGGCTCTGTGAAGAAATGAATTCTTAGACTTTTATATATATATAATGTTTACTTTTAGTTTTAGTATTGGCTTCATCACTCTTTCCATCTGAAGTTGATTTAAGGGCTTGAATAGTGTGAAAATAGCTTTTTATATTGATTTCACAGAAAAAACCCTCTAAAAGCTTTTATGTTGTGAGATGAGAATCAAATTTACCTAAACCAAGGGTTCCCAAACCTTTTGAGCACATAGATCATCTGTTATACTAACAGTTGGCTCAGAGAACAATTCCTGTCTCATTTGTGATATCTGACATCATTATACGGATTTCTCATTATGTGCAATTCCATGTAGGCAAATTGCTGACAGAGGAAACTCATCCTGATTAGGAAAGGTTTGTTTTTAAGTTGTCTCTTAATGCAGTTAAGCAAAAGCAAATGAGAAGCAGCAGCCAGCTAGTTCTTTGTAGACTGTAGCTAGGGAACTTTTGGTTTAAATTGTTTAAAATAAAACGTTTTCTGCCCCCAGAGTTTCAGGGGGAAAAAAAAAGCAATATTCAAAGTGATGTTATAACCTTTTTCCAGCAACTTGCTCCTTTTCTTCCCCAGCAAAAACAATCTTTTAAGCACATCAGTAGTGTTTGTGTACTGTGATGTTTTTGTTTCTAGGATTTCTTTTTTTTCTTTTTTTTGCATGACCTCATAATTTTTCTTTACAAATTCCTTCCAATTTTTTATTTGAGAAATACTAACAAAATGAGAGTCCAAATTGGCATGAAAAGCAGGAAACACAGATTTTTTCACCTCATAATTGCCCAGAACATGATTAGCACTGTGAGCCATGAAAAACAGCTAGGTTGGAGGCTTGTATTGCTAGAGCTGCTAAAGGGAGTGGAACAGAAGTTATCCTACTTATTTTCTCTCCTAAACTTCTTTTTTCCTGTATACAAGATATTTTAGAAAATCAACAATGCAATGTAAAACACATAAGTTACAATGACTGTTACAAATTAAAATAAGCTTTTGTTTCACAAGGCAATATAATGTTGCCATTGCTTTGCCCAAAATAAGGGGAAAAAAAATTAATTCATGTACTTCTGTTACCTCCCCTCCGAAGGGAAGGATTTTTAGTGTTAGAGTATTATAATACTATATCTCATAATGTTATATTTTTAATATCATGTATTAAAAATTGGTTTAGAGTAAATAAATAGAAACAATAAATCACTGCGCAGGTACTTAGCCATAAAACAAATCTCTTGCAGGAACTGCGCAGGTGTTAGCAAATGATACTTCTTTTTAATGCATCACTAAATTGAATCTCATTCAACCATTTAAATTACAATATAAACATTCATTTTATAATTCAGAAAATATTTTGCAGCAAAATACACTTCTGAGTTTATCTTCAGAAAATTAATGCATGGTTCTCAAGTGGTTGGAATTACGGATGGACATTCTATGTAGCATACTAGGCTCTCAGTCAATTCATACTGTATGTTGTTTCATTCCTCTAGAGGTGAATTATCAGAAGGTGTGTTAGTTACATATTCAGTTATACAGCATTTACTAGCTACTGAATGCATACTACTGATGGAAGTCCTAAAAAGACTTCCATTTTTCTCTGGCTTTGAGAAAAATGTTTCACGTTCTGGTTTTAGTCTAATTCATTAATAAAATACAAAAAAGCAAACACAGCAGTAAAAAACCAGAAATACAACGATAAAAATACAGTCTGGTTTTGTGGATTTGAATGTGGGACTTTAAATTATACAAATGTGGAAGCACTGAAGGAACCAGACTTTGTCCTGTTATTTTAAGGCTTTTAAGGAAATGTAGAAAGAGGAAATGATTCAGGCCATATGACGTAATGTGTTCTATTTTTATTCTTTAAAGTTCAAAGGGTTTATAGTTGTGAAAGGACATATGCAAAAGCTACAGCTACAATAGAAAATATTTTTCTCATCTGATTTTAGGTTAAGTTGTGTTCACAGCACAGCCTGAGGAAGGAATTTCATCTTCCAGGTCACAAAATGGCTATTACGTCTTTGTTGCTCTAGTGCTTACCTGTTATAATGGAACATCTAAAATATGTGTGCTGGAGGATATGCTAGATTTTGACTTTGGTTTTGATTTATCCCTTAAGCATTTTTTTGTGATACACTATGTACTTCTGATATTTTGTGTTACTGGCTTCTTTCTTACTCTGTCCTTTATTCTCCAATGCTTCCATTGCATTTTCCTGCTGAGAGGTGGAATATCATGCTGGTTTGTGTTCAAGATTAATGATGAAATCTTTGCTCTTTCAGGTGACTTCTATATGAAATAAATGACTCTTGTTTGTTCCAGGTGTAAATTGCTGCCCCCTTCTGTACACAAAGCTGTGTACAAGTTGTCATGTGCTTGCATTACATTTAAGGGGGGGAAAAAAAAGGCTTTTGTTCTGGTTTCAAAGAGGTGATATTGGCAAGTCTAGAACTTCCGAAGACTATTTAACATAGTGTTTTTGTAGATTCGTGTGTGTATTTCCAATACTCTTTGGAAAAGTAATTGAAGATTTCTTGCTAGTCTTCTTTGGGTATATTCTCAGGAAAAACAGAATGCAGTTTTTTAAGGAGAAGGCATGTACCTGTAGATGAAGAAAATAGAACACAAATATATTCTTCTGATGAATTGATACTTACAGGATATGACGGCTAGAGATTTGCTACAGCAAAGGTATACTCTTCCTAATGGAGACACTGCTTGGAGACCATCGCCACTTGTTACTGCTGCCCTGGAAGGAAAGCTTGTTATTCTTGATGGCATTCATCGAATTAACCCTGGCACTCTAGCTGTACTTCAAAGGTCAGGATGTGAGCACAGATAAGTTGGGTGCGCGTGATCTGAAATACTGTTTATTTCAGTATATAAATATAATAAATGTAATAAATAAATAATATAAATAAAATAAATTTTAAAAAATCTGTTTATTGAGCTCATGCATACTGAGAAATTAAGTTCCCTCTGGTGAATATGACTTTATAACTTCAAGAATACTGTAAAGATCAAGCTGAGCATTGAAGTTTCATAGAATATGTAATGTTCAGTCTTTACATACTTAAAAGCAGAAGCAATTCTTTCATGTTCTTTGTAAGTCTATAATAATACAGGAAACTTCAGCTCTTTGTAAATACAGAATGTAAGTCTGAATTGAAGAATGAGCTAGATTTTACTCTAAACTTATGAAATCTAAAACTTAGTAATATTTGCGCAATGATTTGAAAATGCAGGATGTCAGAAAATGTTTGAATGCATTCTGCTTCTAAATAAAATGTAATCATTACATTTATATGTAAAAGCATACTTTATATTGATTGCAAAGAACTCTTTCTAAACATTATTTCATAATTCAATAAAAAAAATTAAACTTTGCAGAACAGGAGTAGTAATAGCAAATAGTGTGTTAATAATAATCTATACTATCAGGTCAAATTTTTCTGCTATTTCATGTGCCTGCATCGTATACTTCCTTTTGCAAACTTAAAGGACATCACCAGCTTTAAAAGCAGGTTGTAGCAAAAACATTTTGTGCCTTCTTTTATTATATATATACATGCAGAAGGGCAGAAGAGAGAATTATGCTTGCCTGTTTTTTCCCTTTTTAATCAGTTTAGCTTTGCCTTCTGATTTTTCTTCTGACATGTGCATGTGTTATATCTAATCAACTTCTGCATAACAAAAATAAAAGCTGGGTCTGTATGTGTGTTAATGATTAAAGCCAACTGAAATATATTGCTTCAAGAAACGAAACAGAAGTATATTACTTCCTACAAGGATAACAAAATGGCTGTTTCACACCATTTATGCACACTCTACTGGCAAGACAGAATTTTTTTATTTTTCATTTTCTTACCACATCTATTTAAACTAAGTTGACTAACTGACTATGCGCTGAAACTGTTTACTTATGCATATTATTTTACTTCCACACCTGGATTTATCTTAAATTGATATAACTTTTTCTCTTTCCTATGACCCATGTTGACTGAGGTAGCTTTTAAAAAAAGTGTTAGTTGATATAAGTATTTTAAGAAGTAATCAAAGGCTAGATAAAGCTTATTCTTTATTTTCAAACAGACTAATACATGACAGAGAACTGACTCTCTATGATGGCACCAGATTGTTAAGGGAAGATAGATATCAAAACTTAAAAGAAGAATTGCAGATCTCTGATGAGAAACTACAGGAAAGGTAAAGTGTCAGCTACAACTGTAGAATGCAAACAGCGTGTCATCCTGTAAAGAGCTTAATCTTTTTTTTTTTTTTTTTTAACAAAAACATCATGCAAAATGCTTCCCTATTAAATTGATACCTTCTAATCACTAAGAGAAACATATTTTAAACGTCAGTTTCCTCATGAGCTTTTTTTCTTTTTGTGGCATGGGAAAATTATATCCTGTTTAGAGTGCTTGAACTAAAAAGAAAACATTCAATATCCTTTAACAAAAGGAGTTAGAAATTGAAGAGAAGTTATAAGTACATAGATATAAAGGTATATAATATTTAATTTTGGAACATTTTATTAAGAGTGTGGGAAAATAAAGCTAAATTGAAGCTAAATACAACTTGTTACTTTCTTTTGCCTCATTAGCTAGAAAGCTGGTATTTAATTTGCAACTAATATGGGGCAGGAAATCCTAAGGATGGGTTGGGACCCATTATGCTTATTCTTTTTGTTTCTTCACTTCCACTTGTCTGCTAGAAACATTCCACAGATAGAAACGTTTTCTAGTCCTCTGAGGCCATACTTGATACATAGACAAACACTGCTGACGAATTTTAGTTAATGGGAGGGATGTTGTTGAGTGTACGTCAAAACAAATGCAATCTAATATTCAGTAATATATAAGGAGCTAAACATGCTGTGATTCTTAAATGGCTCTAACCTCTGAAAAAACAGTTGAAGTTTTATGTCAGATGTCCGTGCTCATATTCACACTGCAGGGTGTGTGTGTGCCCAAACTTTGAAGAGGCCTTATCACTTACAGTAGGGATGCATTCATGATGTGCCACCCATTTTCTCTCAATTGTCTTGCTGAATATGATTTTTTTTCTTTGACCTCCTTCGTAGTCCACCCTTTAGAAAAGCTTTTTTTCTTTTACTGCCTGGTTGTTTTGTTATTTCTGGTTCCCTTTTGATTCAAAATACTGTGTTTTTTTTAAGAAAAAAAAAAACCAACAACAAAACAAACTTCATTTTAAGTCTTCCATACCCTCTACAAGAGGGTACATTTAGGTTAGACGTAAGGAAGAAGTTCTTTGCTGTGGGGGTGGTGAGGCACTGGAACAGATTTCCCAGAGAGGTTTTGGATGCCCCCTCCCTGGAAGTGTTCAAGGCCAGGTTGGATGGGGCTGTGAGCAACCTGGTCTAGTGGAAGGTGTCCCTGCCCATGGCAGGGGGGTTGGAACTAGATGACCTTTGAAGGTCCCTTCCAACCCAAACCATTCTATGATTCTATGATTTTTTTTGTAAGTATGGTGTTATCTAAGCCTACTTCTTGCAAATTCTATCCACGCTGCTGAGACCATACACCCAGCTAGATAGGCATTTCCTGCATTTGTTTTATTTGAGTGAAGAACTATGTATCAGGGAAGTGTTCTGTTTATCAGGATTTTAAGCCCAGACTTTGGAAAGAGAAGCAAAAAAGCTCCAAGGATCTATCTTGGATGGTATCCCAACTTTGCATTGGACTTTGTACTTCAAAATACATCTAGTCATTGCGTAAGTCTCCTCCCTGCTCCGTGTTCATGGTCTTGTCCAAGGTGCTTTCAGGCAGAATGGCAGTGGCTGTGCTGTTTTGCTTACTGCATGATACCCTTTAGTTCATGCCAATATACTCCAAAAAATCAGACAATTCATCACACATTCATATCTTCAGTACTACCCTCTTCCTGGATCAAATCTCTCTAACAAGAATAGAGCTTTACATCTGGATTCTGTGTCTGCCTGTTTGTTCTAACTATGGCTGTTTTGGCAGTGGACTCCCTTATAATCTTCATGATCTGTTAGACCATGAGAAATGTCCAAGCTGTCTTTTTTAATGACTGTTCTGCAGACCCATCTTCTTACAGTGCAACCTCTGTACACACTTTCCTTCCCTTCAGTGTCATTGAGTAACCTTTTGGTTCCACTGTTCAGTGCTAATTGTGCGTTGCTTTTGACTATGGAGGCTCCAGCAGTCTTTTTTTGGCTTTCTTTGGAAGGCTGTCCCTCCTTCCTTCAGATCACAATGTACTGCTTTTACCTAGCCACCTTAATATTTTGCAACATAGCGTACTGTGAATTGCTAAGCTCTAAATTATCTGTTTGACTGACAGTAAGCTTTTCACCCTCTAATCTGTAAATGAGGGGTGTCTGTTGTCTTAGACAGGAATACATTTCTGATTAGTATTTGATGTTAAAAACAAACAAACCAACCCCACTGTGTAGGCATTCTTGCATCTGGAAGCTCAGTGTGACCATTTAGCACCATCTTGGATACAGATGAAAATTCTTGGTACAGAATTAGCTGAAGTCCATTGTGCTGAGAATCCCACCTTCTTCTAGGTGAAATGTTCAATCTGGCCTTTGTTCAACTTTCTTCTCTACTGACTTATTCAAAGAAGCCAGGGTAAAGTAATGCAAACATGTATCTGCTACTTTGGTTTTGGCTATGGGCTTCTTTGGCATCACTGAACCACTCCTCTGTAGAGAGGGCACTGTTCTCGTCAGCACTTGACGAACTGAAGGTTCTAGGACCTCATCCTCGTTTTGGTCCCTTACATATTCTGAAAATGTCACTACCTTTCACTGGCTACAGGATGCAATATCAATAGTTGCCCTTTGATTCCAAGACTAAATTCCTCCCTGGTACTCATCCTTTTCAGCAGCAGTTGCCTGTCACTGCAAGCTTCAGTACCTTCCAGTGGTGCAGAATGGCTATGCAGAATTAGCCTTTCTCTCCAGACACCTTCTCATCAAATGATATCTAGGGTACTGACAGATGATTTAATCACAGACTAAGAAAACACAACGGTGCTAACCATCCCTCGTTTGCCTGCAAAAGATTGCCTTGTGGAGATGTTTTATACAATATGTTGTACCTTGAATTTGTTAGCAGATTGGCTGGGCAAATTCTTACTTCTAAATTGTGATTGGGAGATGCTTTCCATATCGATGAGAAATGCTGTCTCTTTTGCTGTGTGTCAATGGCTGTGGCTAGTGGCCTTAGCTATATTTCTGATGTTAGAGTAAGATGAAGAGAGAGCTTTACTTATCCTGATTTATTGGATTTGACTGAAGTGATTTCGGTACAGTTGCTCTTTGCCAGGCCTGCAAAATATACGCTGTTATTCCCAGTTCTGCTGGGACTGAATCTGGGATGTTTGATGAGTGAGACATTCAGACTACTGTTAATTTGCCAGTAAGGGAGTTCCCTATGGAAAGTGGTTTCAAATTTTGTTTGAATCAGAAGATTATTTTTACTTTTTTCTTAAATCCCACTCATTCAGCCTTGATTCTCATTTGTATATTGGGAATCAATATGGTACATAGAATACCTATGAGGTTGCAAAAGTAACTTTTTATTTTGTTATTAATCTTTTTATTATCTACATGATCTCATGTACTAACGTAGTTCTTATGAGAAACAGAGGAAGAGGAAGAAACATACTGAGAGGCACATCAGTGATTCAGTGGAAGTGCATCACAAAGTTTTAAATGTCTAAGCAGTCAGGCAGGACCTAAATGAAGTAGCTGAAAATAGTCATAAACAGAGGAGATATAAGATCAAGAGAAAAAGGAGTATTTCTGAAGGACTAGAATTTGAAAGAAAGAAGCCAAAAGCTTCATTAGGAAATCATTAGATTAGGAGAGGGCAAGGCCATCTTTAGTATTTCAGCAAAAGCAATAGCTGGAGACTGGAAGGCACCTGTGATAGAGAAAAACTGATACCTTACTGCCATATGTCAGAGAAACTGAGAACATGGAGTACATACTTCTTCCCCCCACCCCATTCGGGTCAATTTTGCTGTGCCTGATGTTTCTTGATTGTAGTGACTGTTTGTAATATAGTTTGTAGTTTCTGTCTTCTGTGCTACTTCTAATCATTCATAAATACAAAATAACTCACTGTGACTCTCTGTCCCCTTAATTTAAGACTCACTAATGAGGCGGCCAGATGCTGCTGTAAGTTACATAAATACAAATATGTCTTTCATAATGCAAAAGAACAACTGATAATGCTTTTTAGTAGACTACTTGGACTCAGTACTTTGTGAATGGAATTTTAAAACAGAATTTCCATTTAAATCTATTTTAGAGAAAAGGAGTACTATTTCTAACCAATGAGCCAAAATTTCTGTAAACATTTTTTTTTGGTCTGTGTTTGTAAACGGATTTGACACACCTAAAGATTTATCCCATTTCTAAGAAGAGAAAAAATTGAGATATTAATGGAGAAGTTTTAGGGGATCCCTTCTTTAGACAAGCGAGACACATTTTGTACTAAGCTTTCATGCTCCTATATGAAAATATTTGATAGTAAAAAAAAAAAAATGTTTTTTCACAGTTTTAGTGCCTTTAATTTTTAGTGTTTCAATAGTAATAATACTCATGTGTAGTAGAATAGAAAGGAGAATACTGCACAATCCATCACTTAATTTCCAACCCTGATAAGTCAAGAGGGTTGGGTTTTTTTAAATAAAGGGATGGTACTTCAGATCACACTGTGGTCTAAAGAAATCACATGCCTCTGTATACGAATGTAAACAGTATTACAGTAGAAAATGTGAACGTGCTTAAGCCATGGCAGTGTTATTAGCAGTGCTGGACAAAGAGAAAAGTATTGTTTGGTTTTCAGATTGTTTTCAAGTTTTGCAGGTTAAACCACTATTATTCATAAATTATATTTTTGGACAACTTAATTTAAAAGTTTTATTACCTTTGTAAGAGCTAATATATTCTTATTTTAAATGATGTTAATTATTGTCATTGAATTGTATGTTCACTATTATTTCCTTACATTTCTACATCTGTTGTGTCTACTAGCATTTTTCTGAGAAGGGCTTCAGACTGGTGGGTGCAATAGCTCTGTCAGGACTGACAAGTGCAAGCAGTGTTTTTGCCCTTGTGAGATTTTGGGATACTCCTTGGCCTGCTGAAAGCCTGTAAGCTACAAGGTAACTAGCAGTGGGCACAGAGTACTTTTTCCGCTATTCTTTCTTGTGCCAGTTTGTCTGTGGAGTTAAGTTAGCAAACAGTCACAGTAAGATGACATTCACTCATTTGAGGAAACTAAGTATTTTTGTTTATGAGTTTGAGGAGAAGGAAAAAAAAAAGCTGCCTTTGAGAAAGTGACAGATGGTCCTTAAAGATCTTTTACATAGAAGGAAATTATAGCTGCTGATTCCTTACTCATTTAATGATTGTATGATTCATTTTCCTGAACAGGTTCAGAGATTAAGAGAAAGTGCATTCAAGTACTGTGCATATCCAAGATTTCTGCATAGAATTTCTTCTGTAATCATCCATTACTTCACTGAGACAGATACCATAAAGGTAGCACATAGCCTTTACAAGACGAGCAGTGAAGTGTTGGTTTGTCTTATGATGCAGTATTTTAACCTGTTTGGGTGGATGTCCCCCCCAAAACACACGCGCACACACACACAGAAATGATAAGTCCTTGGTGTGGTGAGCAGAAAGGCAGCTATTATAGGAAAATCTAGAAGTAGGTATATAATAGGATTGTTCAAAAGCTAAAAGAAATCACTCATAATGCATGGGTGGTTTTAATGCCCTGCAGACAGTGGATTATTTTCCATGTGATTAGGTTGAAAGGGAACACACAGTAGGTGAGACAAATATAAAATGTGGCAGGGAGTGAATTTAGCAAGCAACAGAAGTTTTTAATTGCTTACATTTTCTAGCTTTTACTTCTTTTTTTTTTTGTTGTGTTTTTTTTTTCCCAGTTTAGGGAGTTTTCAGATAAAGTAATATGTTAATTTTAGACTGTGGTGAAATTTAAGAAAAACAGCAAGAAAACAACAATAGGTCATTGTGGTCCTAGTATTATAACAATTCCCAACTCATAAAATTTGATAGAAAATGAGATTTATTAAATCATGTTACAGGAAGAGATGACCAAAAATAGTTTGGTTTTGCAAGGTGGCATTAAGAATGCCATTCTGCCTTTTTTTTTTTTTTTTTTTTTTTTTCAGGAGAAGCTTCAATTGCTCAGAACCATGTGTCAATAACAAGAAAATCTTTCCCTAAAATCACCCTGAACAGACTGTGTTCCGATCTTCCTCTTGGGAGCAGTGGCAGTAATCCTTGGCTGGAATTAAACACTGATGTCAAAAGAAGGATGTGCATATTATTAGGAGAGTGCTCTGCTATCTGTGTTGTTTGTAAACATTTAATAGAGAGAAGGATAGAGACTCTTTGTATTAGTCAACTAACACCAAATCTTACCACTGTGTTTGAGGCTCATTAATTTAAAAGATGTCAAGTTTTTAACAAGATACGCTTACTTGGCCTTCATCTGCAAAGAACACAAGACGTCAAGGATTTCTTTTTTATAAAATATAGCTCCATGTAGGAGCTCCATATAATATTCCTTTAGAGACTTGATCTGTAATACGATGGAACAACTTTGAAGCTTTTCATTTGCACTGATGGAAGCTGGGAACTTTCAGAGCGTTGCAGGATTGAGCCATTTGTGGCATTTGTTTTAATAATACACTTAGCTTGACATTTTCAGCATTGCAAACATCAGTCCAAACAATAGGCTTTTGAAGTAGCCAGATAGTTTTATTCATGTTTACCAACTGGAAACCTACAGCAGTGATGTTGTGATATGTCCAAGTCTAGAGAGTACGTCAGTGACTTTTAACTAATATCACCAAGTTAGCTTGCCCTGACTTTGCATCTCCTCTCCTCCCACTTTTCCCCGTGCCCTCCCTAGCTGTTCCCACTGTGCCCTTCAAGTTAGGCAGTGATGTGGAGGTGGTACGAGAGAAATGTTTTCCCTTTACTAGGGACAGCTGACTGCTTCTTGTGTTCGCTAATGGTATTGCAGAAGGACCAGATTGGTCCTTCGAATTTGATGGATTTCTGGAGGAGGGTTGTTTTTCTTCTTAGTAATGGGGGAGGAGGTGAGTCTGGAAGTATATGTATTTATCCTGTCTAGGAAACGTTTTCTTCTATAATAAGGTTGGCTAATGTTCCCTGACCTTCTTTTATGCTTAGTGACAGTGACATTCCCATTGGTTCCTCTTTCATGTGATGTTTTCAGACATGTATTTCTATTTTTATCAATCAGGGACTAGCTTCTAGGCTTATGACATTCAGCTGAGAATAACTCATGCCACCCCCTGTGTTTGCTTTGATACAAGAGACTGCGCTATAATCGCTCTGTTGTATCACAGGTTTATATTTGTGACGAACAAATGAGCCAACTATGCAGTAGATTTGTTAATTTATGTTTAACGGTCATAGTCTGTCTTCAGATTTTCTTGCTTATGCCATCATTTACCCCCTCAATTTAACCAGGTGTCCTGGTTTTGGCTGGGACAGAGTTAACTCTCTTCTTAGGAGCTGGTACAGTGCTGGGTTTTGGATTTAGTGTGAGAATACTGTTGATAACACTCTGATGTTTTAGTTGTTGCTAAGTAGCGCTTATCTTCAGCCAAGGACTTTTCAGTTTCCCATGCTCTGCCAGCAAGCAGGTGTGCAAGAAGCTGGGAGGGAGCAGAGCCAGGACAGCTGACCCAAACTAGCCAAAGGGGTATTCCATACCATGGAACGTCATGCCCAGTATATAAACTGGGGGGAGTTGGCTGGGAGGGGCGGATCGCTGCTCTGGCATCGGTCAGCAGGGGTGGGCATTTGCATTGTGCATCACTGGGGGGTTTTTTGGTTGGTTCCCCCCACCCCCCCCTTCCTTTTTTTGTTATATTCCTTTTCATTACAATTATTATTATTACTATATTTCATTATTATTATTATTGTTAGTATTATATTTTACTTTAGTTATTAAACTGTTCTTATCTCAACCCACGAGTTCTACCTTTCCTGATTCTCTTCCCCATCCCACTGGGAGCGGGTTGGGGACAGGGGGAAGTGAGGGAGCAGCTGTGTGGTGCTTGGCTGCTGACTGGGGTTAAACCACGACACCAGGAAAAATAGTTGCCTCCAAGTGTTCAGATTTCAAATGTAGTAATTTATGTGGAAAATGATATGGTAACAGGCATATCTAGGAATATAAGCTGTCTAATTAAATTTCATTTGCTTTTTTCCAAATTAACGTCTCCTATTTTAATAAGAATGCTGTGAAATTAATTGTTGAAAACAGGCCCTCCTTGCACAATTTGAATGGCTTTTGTATCTGACTTGTTACTCTCTATTATTTCTGCTGCTTCTAGAGATCATGCAGTTGTGCTGATTGATGAGTACCAATGAATTCCCAGTCTGAAGAGGTGATAATATTACATAGATAACGGAGACAAAAGATGTAAAGAAGGCAAAAATACCAAAACCCGAGGCAGCGGTCTTCTACTGCCCTAACACATGCATTTAAAAGTTGTAGATTTAAGTTTGTGTTGATCACAATAAGCCCCCATTATCTTCAGTGGAATCAAATAGGCAAGTGTCTAAGAGATTGTTAGTCACCAAATCCTGCAGTGTGAACTAGGGGACACTGACTGAAGCTAGCAGGTCAGTTCCATAAAGATTTAAAAAATAATAGTAATAAAAGTACCTTTTACAACCATGAACAGTGCATATGTTGCCACAGGAAGTTGTGGAGGCAGATAGGATGAAGACGTTCAGAAAGGGATTAGACGAATTTGTGGGTAAACAGACATTAAAGCAAATAGAGATCTACCCTCCAATGTCTTTGAAGATATGATTGTGGGTCCTGGGAGAGTATGAGGGGGACAGACTACTGGTAGTGGCTAGACTTACGTACTTTCCCCAAGGAGTATCTCCAGCTGTTGTAATCAGAGACAGAACATGTAGTGAGATGGGTAGATTGAAGGACCCAGTAGGGTATTTCTTAAGTTCTTGTAAGTCTTAATCTGCCGTTGGAGGGACTGGTCTCCCCATGCTGACTCTAAAATGAGCCAAGGGTGAGGTGACTGGTTTGGTCCTTGAAGTATAACTTTCAGGAATATTATGAAGTTAGGCATATTAATCCTACCCCAAGAATCTAGGTGATTTTCCAAGGGCCACAAAGAGCATCAGTAAGGGGAATGTTCCTAAACTGTTACTAAATCCAGCTCTTCATGGTATCTAGGCCAATCTCTATAGCGTCATTCTTTCTGCCAGTCTAATTGAGTAAAAGAAGTTACTCATTACTGCAGCTCCAGTAGATCTTGTTCTCTCCCTGATTTGCCTGTGAGACATCCTGCTTTAGGTAAAGCACCTGTAAAAGTTGGTCAGATGAGTAAGATGTGTCCATTTCAGACCTACAATGTGGTAGACTGTAGCTTAGTTGCTGGTATTTGTTCATCTTGAGGCATGCAGGTCCTGTTGCAGATGAGAAGAGGAGACTTGGGTACCCTTCTGAGCATAAAAAAATTGTAAATTTATAAAATTGCAAGTCACATTATGCAGTCTTTGTCTTTTTTTTTTTTTTAAATAAAGTTGCATTGCAAATGATCTGAATAGACTGTGATATGATTCAGTACAATAATTTAATTCTTTTTTTCATCTATTGTAAAAATTAAATTTGATAATCACTGCTTAAGCCAGGTAATGCATTTTTAAACTCTTTTTTTTGTAGGTCTATCTTTCCTATCCATCCTTCTTTCAGAATAGTGGTCTTAGCAGAACCTCCTGTCATTGGAAGTAGTACCCAACAATGGCTAGGTCCAGAGTTTCTGACGCTGTTTCTTTTTCATAATGTTCGATCTTTAAGCAAGAGTGAAGAAGTTGAAGTTATTAAAGAAATGGTAAGTACGTTCAATATTTTAGGCATTTATTGACTATTGCTTATTCAACATGATTATGTACTACATAAAAAATATTTTGCTATTTCAGCATAGCATAAATGAGTCTTCATTTTCAAAGCTTATCAGAGCAGCATATCTGCTTATCTTTTAACGGTATTGATATAAATTAGCATTCCTATTGTGATGTTAAATGATGCTGTAATAGAAAAATGCTCTTTGTCAAAACTGTATTCCTTTTTGGTTGACATAAAGCAACTGCAGCAACTGTATGCTCATTGCATCTAGGTGTAGCTGTATATGGAACTTGCATATCTTGCAGTAAGATTAATACGGTTTTTCTTTCAAGCAGATTCCAAATGTACCCAGTGTTGCTGTGGAGCAGTTGTTGTCATTAACACACAAGCTTCGGGAGACAAATGATGCCACGGTGAGCCCTTTTTTTTTTTTCTTTTTTTTTTTCTTTTTTTAAAATTTACTTTCTTCTACTGTGACTGTTTGTTTTACTAAAGGCTGGGTGAAGCATGCTAAGCTATAGTGTTATTTCAAAGGTTGCCTAACTGGAAAACCAGCCCCAGAAAATTATTGCTGGCAATTACTGCACCGCATACTGTAAACTTTTTTGATTTATGATGTACGTTTTTAGAATCTGCATAAGTAAAGCTTTTAGGAAATTGCCCGAATCCCAGAGAAGTCAGGCAGAACAGTACCCATGTTGTCGGTGGGTTTAGATACATGGCTCACAGTGAAACATGCTTGTTGAGGTGCCTTTTGAATAGGTATGGATATAATCATGTGTGTCCAGATATTTTTTGATTACTTCGCTTTAGTCATTGGAACTTTGATAGCTGAAATTATTGGGGCTTTTGGGGCAATGGGAACTACCTAGCCATTATAAAATGCCAATGGGCAACAATGAAGACTCAGAAAAGGGAAAGCTCCAGAACTCCTGGCTGCATTACTGCTACAGGCTATTCTATTAAAGCAATCTTGTCAAGCAAAATAAGTTCTGCTGACATAGTAACCACAAAAATTGTTTAAAAAGATACAGTCAAATCATGGTGAAAAGAAAGAGAAATTATTGCTATGGTAACTAAAGCACTGGATGTTTTTAATGTAACTAAAATGTATAACATTTTTAGTAGATTCCAGCAGTTTAGCTGGTATGCAAATGTAATCCGTTCTCCTTCAGTTTTCATGATTTTAACATGGGTAATAGTTTTTACAGTATTACTATTTAAGAAGCTGAGAGAGGCTGTTAGGCTCTTCTGAGCTTAAAAAAAGTAAGTAAAGAGGTTGATGTTTAGGTACACCTTTGGGACAGTGGTGGTGTTATTATCTATTTAGCTTCCTACACCTAATGTATAAATGTATTAGTTTTGACATACTTGGAGACATACCATGCCTGGACAGAGCATTACAAAAATCCTTTCCAGATATGTGGATGTTTATAACATTGTGAAATATCTAAATGAAGTATAGGATGTTGGATGAGAAGTGAGTCACAGTATGGATTGAGGGAAGATTCTTGTAGATCAGCAGTGACATGAGACATGTTGGGAATAGCACACCTGTGTAGAGAGCTGAAATGTGTGCCTTAGGTATGTCAGGCTATTTATAGAGTTGCCTAAGTAAGCCAGCCTCTGCCAGAGATTATCCTGAAATATTAACCATTGTTTAAAGTGATTTTGTTAACAATAGAATACCTGTAGACTATTCAGCCTGTGGGCGTTGTCTGCGTCATTGTAATTGTTTGCTTGATTTACAATAGAATCTAGAGACCGCAGTCAAGATCCTGTTGAATTAGATGCCTCATAGGTATATATTACAAAGACTGTCACTAACCCAATTTTGAGAGTTGTTCAATATAAAATATAAAAAAAAAACAGGTAAGAGAAAAGAGGAAATTTTGTTCCCAAAATTTTAACTGCCAGTTGCAAATATTCAGAAGATGTGATACAGCTTTTCCTCTGTGGTCCTGTCCTCTATGCTTGCTTATTTCACTGCAGGATCTGATGCTATATATTATTTAGACTTTAAAATGCCCATGTCCTTAGAGATTGGATTTGCCAAGGTGGCACAATGTATGAAATACACTACCTCAGTTACTATGCCCAGCTGCCATTCTTCATCAGTGCAGTCCCACAGGTTGTGACTTAGGAGGATTGCTTACCTGCCAAAACTTACTCTACTTAGGAACCTTTCAGCTGTTTAAGATACTTCTGGAAAGAGAATATAATCTCCAAAGGCAGCGAGGGTTCTGGCTAGTGAGCAGGGGTAACAAGGATACAGCACTCACCCCTCTCCCTTGCCCATGCTTCACACATAGCTGAGTAGGTCTTGAAATATGCCATCATTTACATCACAGTGTCCATAATGCTGAGTGGTAAACTACGATGGTTCAGAAGATGCTTCACAATCTTCTGTCAATGAAAGCAGGAGGAGCAGGAGTAGTAATCTTTGCAGTTAGCCCAATCTAAATCATTCTTGCTCATTGCTCAGAGCTATGCTAAAAAATATTATCCTTTGCTTTCTCAGCATTTGAGAAAAGTTTTGTACAATTTCATAGAACTTTTTTTTTTTAAATATTAATGCCTGTTTGTCAAAACTGCAGTTTTCCAGGGTAAAGAATTGATGTTAAGACATTTCTCATGCTTAAAAGTTATTAAGGGGGGGAAAAGGCTCTGAAATTCATAAAGTGTTGCTTTTCTCTTTTTTTTTTTTTTTTCCCCTGGATGGCAAATTTCAGGATTTTTCCCAATTGAAACAGCATAATATAGTAAGATAATTGTAATGCAGTTAGAAATTATTTATATGAACCAAAACAAAACGTTTTGAAATTACCTAATTAAAATATTTCACTTGACCCAGGCAAAGCATGGCGTGACTTATCAGATCACGCTTGTTATGTGTTTCCTGCTAAAATAAGGAACCTATTTGTATTAGATACCTTCATCCGGTAGATATAATTACAGAATGATTTCTTTCTCAGTGTTCATATCTCTCTTTAAATACATGGTCACTTGTTTTGGGTTTTTGTTTGTTGTTTTTTTTAATTTTGCTGTATCTGTTTGAGGTCTGCCTTCCCAGGCATTGAATCATTTTTGTAACTCTTTGCTGAATCATGTCCAGGTTTTAGCATTTATTTTAACATGTGGACAACAGAAAAGGACAGAGTGTTCCAGTAACGGCCCGCCCAGAAGGCGTGTGCAGAGGTGATACAATCTCCTTACTGCTGCTCAGTGTTGTCTTGTTTATACGTCCAAGAATCCTGCCAGACCCTTTTGCCAGAACATTACATGTGGAGCTCATATTCAGTTTGTGAAGAGCAGATGAGTTTTTAGGACGTTGATCCTTTTACAGTGGCTAACCTCCTTTTTGTTGTTAATATTGTTTAGTGTTAGGTTTTATATAGCGAATAAAATTCAGTTATCAGCACAGTTTTCTTCCTGTTGCTTATCAAGTGAAATCATAAGGCTGATCTTTTGATGACATCATGATTTCCACGGCAGTGAATTACTGCAATAAATACAGAGTTACAAGCTTGCAGATGAAAAAGCACAAGCTGCTGTAGGAGGCAGAAAGCACCTATGAATTAGGAGCACAGTTGAAATAATGCCTTTTGGATTACTTTTTTCTCCTGACTTGTTTGGTTTAAATCCCTGAGATCCAGTCCCAGAGATCAAATAATTAAACTACCTTGGTTTTTTTTGACAGGCACAGTCACTGGCTTCATCTTTATCTACTCGACAACTATTGCGAATTTGTCGTCGACTGTCACAACATCCAGATGAAAGCCTTTACTATGCTGTTAATAAAGCCTGCCTTTCCAGGTAGAAGTGCTAATTTTGGTGGAAGTTCAAGAGCTTTTTGGTCAGTTGCTAACATGCAAGATAGTTTTTAATGCGTTTTAGTAGATAATACAATTGCTGTTTTGCTCCTCAAAGTCTGTCATTTCTTTAGAAGTATTTCTGTGGTATTCTCAAACCTAGGAGGTAGGTAGAAATGACTTTGTACTCCTTTTCTCATCTTTTTGGAGATATTTCATTACATTATGTAAACTAGGTCACCATTATCAGCATTACCTCACTGTCTCAAAACACTCAAAGTGGAGTTATATTAATGTCTAGTATGACTAGATGTTTGGTGGAGGCTTGGTTTCAGTTCTAAAGTCTGTATATAGAAAAGTTATGAACATCTAGGTTTTTTGGTTGTTTTCATCCCAAAAGAAAACAAATTGTAATTATCAAAAGGTTTGGAAAACTGAAAGGGCCTAGTTCTGGACACCTCAGAGCTTACTCTTTCTCTTTGGAACCTGGGGTCCGAGTAAACTCAGTCAAGAGAAAAGGTATTTCCAAAAAAACGTTGTTTCTATTGTAGCTCTTACTGGCAGTGGAATGAGGACATTACATACTTCCAGTCCTAATCCATCCTACATTACAACCCTGTTGCAATATTCAATAACACTGAAGCCTTTTAAAATGAGCATGCAGCTACAAATGTAGTTCATTGCCTATGGAAGAAGCTCAGTTTCTCTCCTTAGGGATAGGTGAAATGTTGAAGACTATTTGAGTGTGAAAGGAACAGACATTCAGGGTTTGGAGGTCCAAGTCAAGCTTCATACTGATTTTAGATTACAGAAAATACTGAAAACTTTTTAAAAAAATTCCTTAAAATGCAACCTCCCTATTGTTTTTCTTCATTTAGGTTTTTACCAAACCTTGCCAGATCAGCTTTACATAAAAATCTGCAGGATTCTGGTATTGAGACAAGTTCAGATGACATGAAACTAGAGGAAAAGGATTACACATGTAAGCTTCTGCCAGCTTTTCTCCTGCTCTTCATGAATGTTACTCAGACAGTTGAGCATATAAAGGTGTATTAATTATCCTCAAAATTAAATGTAGTTTGCTCCAGTTATATCCCTTTGACTTTGTTCTATCAGAATGCAGTGCTGCTCTCAGTATGTTGATACTTTTGTATTGTCTGCTGTATTCCCAGCTCATGGAATTTTGTTCTCCATCATGTTTAAGTGTTTCTCAGTCTATAAGATCCATGGCCTCAGGCTTTCTTGGACCGCTCTTTTTTTTGCACGTGCCCCCCCCCCAATAACTACACTTCTGTACAGTTAAAGCCTTTGTTTGATGTTAATATTTCTCTGTTTTTTACCATCGCCTTCTTTCTCTCCACTGTTAAAATCAACGTTTTTCTTATTGAGACTCTTGTAAAAGTCTTGGGTTATGTTTTGCTTTCATTTGGGTACACACTTCTTTGTTAGTTTCCCTTCTTTTTATTCTCTTTCAATTGCTGTGGTTGTTACATGTCACCTTTATTGAGCAGGTCTTTGTTTCTTTACCTGATCCAACTTGTACTCATTTGCAGTAGCCTTCAGTGCTATGCATATATTTCTCTTCTGCCATTTTTCTCACTTCTGCTTTCTCATTCCTGCATGACCTCTGGTCTTCATGCTAGCTGCATATCTTTTCATATCTTCTGTCAGGCAGCACACTTTGAGCAATTTGCCATTTTCCATTCACTAAACTTTTCCTTTACTTCACCAGTGTTATCTCTGTTGTCATTCTTCTGTATGTTTTCTCAATTTTGTGATGTATTTGACTTCTGTGTTTTTACTGTTAGTTCTTTGCAATAGTAAACACATCTTTGGTTTTAATTAATATAGATTCTGTTTTTATAGATCTTATTTATGTGTGTGCATATATAAAAATTTATATGTAAATACAGATATATTAATGTATCTATACAGTATAATGCATATGTGCAGCCATAAGTATGTGTATATACATATATACACACATATACATATGCAGTCATCCATGTATTATTATATCTGTATTTGCATTTTTTGTATATATAAAAACTATATATATAAAATAATTTGAACTCTTGCCAGTTGTGTGATGCTACCTGCTTACTATTCTTTTTTTTATCTGAATACATCCCTTGAATTTTCTTTATGTTTCTCTGTTTCATGCCATAAAGATAGAACCATATAGAATAATAGGTGAACAACTAGAAACATCTGTCTAGAAATCGGGCTATTTTCAGTTTTACACCATACCAGATTAAGAAATTAGTGGAAAAAAAATTATTAGTCTTTTATTGCACACTATTATTATTTACACTTAGTTGTTATTTTCCTAAGGACAGAATTTATGGTTCTTTTGATCTAAGAAATTTTTCTAATGTACTTTTTCTCTCAGAGCTGTAGCTGAAGGTTATTTCAATGAGTGCAAATTTAGCCAGTTTTCACCAAAATGTTGAATGTGTCCACGTTCTGCCATTAACCCATTTGAGCAAAAATGCAGTGCTGAAAGGGAGAATCAACAGTGACTCTATACTGTTGTGGTGGGTTTGCCCCAGCTCTCAGCCGAACATCCACACAGCCGCTTGCTCACTCCCCTCCACACCCCACTCCCCAGTGGGACAGGGAGAGAGAACAGGGAGAATGAGAGTGAGAAAACTTGTGGGTTGAGGAAATGTAGCCTAACGATATTAGTGATATTCCAATAATAAAATGAGAGTATGAAGTTAAACCAAGGCAGCAGTCACAACTTCTAGTGTTTCTTATGGTACTTTTCCCATAAGATCACTTATTCGTCATTTATTGTAATAGACTTCTCTGCAATTTTAAAGAGAATTCAAATTCATGATAATGCAACGTCTTGTTAACAGATACTCTTTCAAGCATTCTCTTTCTTTAGATAGAAATCATTTACTGCAACCCACAGCATTGTTAAAATTTGTAAATTGTCACTTGCAAGTGTTGGGGGTTGATTGCATGTCTGCTCAGAGGATGCTGTAAGTAATGCATTTGCTTGTTTCCTGAAAAATATCTAGGTGAAATAAACAATGGGATTCTGAAGATAGGGTCTGTGACGATGCCAATTTATAACTCAACCGAGAAGATGAAAGTGCCTGATGTTTTGTTTTATGAAAATGCACAAGTAAGTACGAAACTCTGGCTTCTGAGGTACAAAAAGTTTGTTAAATGTGTACTAATGTGCATGCTCATATATATTAAATAACGTACTAACTAGATTTTAAGGGTATATTTCTGAAGTAGTTTCTTCAGGATTTGATGCTCATTTCAGATGTGTCTTCACCATCCCTTTGCGAAGAGATTGTAACAATCCTGTTGAACATTCATAAAATACAAAGTAACAGCGACTGAAACTAAATTTTATTTAGAATGATTTGATCAGATGTTGTGTTGAGTGATTTCCCCCCCCCCCCCCCCTCGCTACTGCTGGACTGATCCACTCTTAGGGCTGGATTATTGATTCCATCCTGAGACCATGTTTTACATGCTTGTCACATGAAGTTGTACCTGCCTTTTATTAGAATTAACACTGCATGTTTGAAAAGGAAGGCGAAGAGTAATTAGTTAGTGATCAGTTAATTGGCTATTAATTATTTATTTTAATTAGTTTAGCTTATTAATTAGTCATTAGTGTTATTAGTGTTAATTAGTTCATAGTAGTGAAGAGTAAGAGTAATTAGTGAACACAATAAAAGGGAAGGGCTTGATGACTGGTTCTTTTGGTTTTTGTTTCCCCCCACCCCTTTTGTAGAGGGAGGTGTACTGCAGCTTTCTTCTCTATCTGGCGTGGAAGCCTCAAAACTGTCAGACAAGGATATCCTTAGCAAGAGAATTACCCTCTGAGTTACCTTTAGAATATTTTGCCTCTGAAAGACAACACTGATAGCGTGTTCTTGTGAAATATTTTTCTTTTAGGGGCCTGGTGTGGGTTTGCTTACTTTTTCTTTCCTATTCTTTTTTCCTCCCTCGCTTGCAATTTCTCCACAGAAAGACTATGCTATGTGGGTATCACCTACTGAAGGTGATGACAGGCTGTGCAAGGGGAACAGATGACAGTCGTCTTCATCTTCCCCACTAACATTTCATGTGAGATTTTGTTCTGTGTTGCCATTTCGGTGAAGTACTTAGTTTGGGTCTGTTGGAAATGAAATCCTGGGTCTTGCTAGGACTTACATCTGCGTTGCTTTTTCCACCTTCTTGCTTACAGCTTCAGAAAACTGTGTTCAACAATGAACAACCTGTGTTCAGGTATTATGCATCTGTTTTATTTAGGCAACGTCTGTTAAAAATGCTGCAGAGAACGAACTGCTCTGTCTCTGGTAGCTAGGCACTCTGAATGCTGAAGGAAACAATGAAATACCAGTCAGGATAGCCGTTCCCATTTCTAAATGAATTCTACCCTTATTTTCTGTATTGCTAGTTTGTAGTTTGGTCATTCAGGTGCTGTAATGATCGTTTAGCAAAACCTGCTGGAGAACACATTTGATTTATAAGTCTAGTGCAATACTTCCTCTCCGTTATCGGAAAAACTACAAAAATAAACCGAAACAGAGAAAAAAATATATCCTCAGCCCTTTTGCAGTGCTGCACAATGTAATGAAATACATAGTTTTTGCCTCTGCGTGTTTGGTCTTGAAACATTTCATGTTCCAGTGGAATCTGACATTGCCGTGGAACATTGCTGTTGGTCCACTACAAATGGCAAAGGGATGGAAATAATTTTTAGGTGATATGCCAAATGCCACTTTCAAGCCAGGCTTTGGATTGATGGAGTTGACATGATATTGATGTGTCTACTTACAAGTCTTTTGTGTAAATAATTAATCTGAAATGTCTGCATGCATCCTAATACAATGCTAATTTAGGTCCTGGTGCGAAAAAAAAGAAAAAAAAGTATCAATACATAATATCCCTCTGGGAATTGGTGCATATTTGTGCAATTTAGGATAAAAAAAGAAGTCATCAGAAGGAAGTATTCATGCCTTAGCAATAAAATAAAAAATGTAGTCAATGTGTGTGGTAAAACTGAATTCCTAGAATTTATGCTGTATCTGGTCAAAGTTACTCTCATCAGTTATAAATTTCCAGTGTATACACATGCCAGAAAATATAGTAATTTGCCTTGAAGTCCTCTCCTTAAATTGTGTATTGAGTATTCAGTAGTCTTTTGACATGCCTGGTTAGGCTTTTGTGGTATTAAGCTGTTTCTTCCCCCACCCCCAGCCTCTGTTCTGGAGAGATTTGGAAACCTAAAACATCTTTCACACAGTTAGAAACTGAGCATTTCTATGCTCAGAAATTACAGGCAAGCTACTGATTTTTTTTTTTTTTAAATCAAGTACTAGAGATGAGATGATAATGTGAAAAAAATATATCTGTTTATCTAAAGGCAAGCATTCATTTCTCTAAGTAGGTTGTCTGACCTACTTACAGATGACCTATTTTTACTAGATACAGTGGAGAAATATACACGACTTTATTGCGAGTAAAGTAGTCTGCATTGCCACATTATCCTTAAATCCTTTCGATCCTTTTAAACAAATTAGTTGTCAGGAGCAAAATAAGGTTAAATGATGTACAGTGTGTGTTACTTTTTATGATATTGGATATGTGTAAAATACACGTCAAGCACTGGCTTCAATTAGGCAGTCTAATTTAAAAGTTGTAAGGCACATAATAAACACTTTTAGACTTGAGCTTGCATTTTCCTATCTTTGTTTTCCTTGAAAATAAAGTTTGATTAGAATAGAAAAGTGTATTTGTCATTAAGCTAGACCTGGTGTTTAATCTTTAATAAAATAAATGTGTATAATTTATGTATTCATGTCAACTGCCTTTTATTCCCTCTGTCTGGTTTCTGTAAAGTTCTACCAGGATACATTTTGCTTCCTCCCAGTACAATTGCTGGAAAATTGTCATACACATATTAATGAAAGTTTTTACACTCTGGGTGACAAGCATTCAACTAGGCTAAAAGGAAATGCATGAGGAGTGATTACGGAGAATTAAATATATTTAGGGAAATCAGGCACCCACAGTCAGTTGGAGCAGGGGAAGTACATAAAGAGAGTTAGTATTTTTGTTTCATTGTTTTAGTCACTGGATAGATTGCCCCTGCTTTTATTGGATGAGAGACTCTTGCTATGAAATAAATAGCTGTAAGTATAAAGTTCAAAAAATTTTGGCCCCAAATCCTGAAAGTAAAGTTCCTGTTGTACTACTATCATTAGTGAATGCATAAACTTGAGAGTATAAAAACAGAGGTGAAAATTATGTTTTTGTTTCTCTAGCACATGATGGTAATGGAAGATATGCTAAAGGACTTTCTGCTAGGAGAACATCTTCTTTTAGTTGGCAATCAGGTGAGTTAAACACCTCTTACAATGCATGGAACAAACTCATTATTTAATAATGAAAGTAAATCTCTGTTTTGCTTCATTGAAATTGCATTCATTTGTGCTACTGAGGTATTTGACCCTTTTTTTGATTCTTTATCTACTAGTGTCTGTGGGTTTTATGGGCACATATCTGTGGAAAAAGTAAATGCCTTAAATATTTTTTTACATTGCTATCAGAGTAAAAAGTCAAAACATTAATAGTTATATGTAACATCATTACCATTAAAATCTTCAGTTAATGGCTTTGGTTATCATTCTTGACTATGTATCAAACCTCTCCTTTAAAATCTCCAATGGTAGATAAGAGGTGTACACATAAGTGTTATCTAAATCTTATTTATTGATAGCAAAATAATAGTTTTCTCTAAATGAGATACAGATTCACTTTATTCTTTGGCTAGTATCTTGTTGATGGAGACTTTATTGGTGAGATCGTGGGGGCTGTTGTGTTCTTTTAGTTGGTCGTTGCTGTTTTGTGACACCTTCTAACAGTTTATAGACTCCCCAAGAGGAGGTATGGGCAGATGTTCTCCAATTGGGTATGTTTGAAAGCCTTTGTTCTTCAGAACCATCTGAAACTATTACTGGAACTGTTAGGTGACTTGAACAGAATTACACACTTTGCCAGTTAGCTCTGAAAAAAAAAAGAGAGCTTGTGTTATTATTTCTATATGTTTGAAGTGTTCAGGAAAGTGATACTTCCCAAGCTACCGGGTTGGTTTTTCCCTCATAAATTAATTTCCCTTTACTTTAGCTTTCCTTTAGCAAGGATACAATAATTTTCTAGCAGATGTTTCTCTTTATGTTTTGCTATAGCCTTTGGAAAAAGTCTAACACAAAACACTAATGGTCTAACCTACATGGCAAGGAATATAAAATGCTAATTGTTATGAATGTGCATATATTAAAATTACAGTGTACAGTTACATACAGTCTCATCTGTTTAGAGTCCTTGTTAACAGCTTGAATTTACAAAGATGTTGTACTTGAAACCTCTGTAGACTTTTGCTGGATGATGGTAGCTTCTCCCAAAAGGTTTCATCTATTCATAAATTGAAATGAATCTATTTCATTTATGAAATAAGATCTATTTATTCTATTTCATAAACAATGCTCTCTATGCCAGCTTCTGAGCTGGTATGGAAAATGTTATATAGTGCAGATTGCCTACAGGACCTGCTGTCAGGGAATAGCAAGAGTGGGCTGCTCTACAGGGGAATGGAGGCAGGGACAGTGTCCTTAAAGACAAGGTTCGCAGTCCCACAGTGTCCAGGCAAGAAGAGCAGGTCTGGGGACAGCAGCCATGGTCAGCCAAGTGCCCAGTGGCTGCCAGTCAGGTCCGTGGTGATGAGGCAGGTCTGAGGTCAAGCTGGGAAGTCAAGTCAGCAGGTCCAGGCTGGGATCAGCAAGGTACAGGGCCAGGCACAGCATCGCCGCAGTGTAGGTTGGGAAGGAGCTGAGGAAAGGGCCTGAGTGTAAATGCAGCTCCCAAGCCATGGGGGGCAAAGGGGACCCCAGTGAGGCAGCAACACCATGTCAGAGCTGACCTTGAACACAGACAAGTAAAACCCTAGGTGGGGGGGAAGAGCTTGCAGAGCCTGGTGGTGCACTCAGGGCCCCGACACATGCTTCATAAGTTGTACCAATTTGGCAAAAAAGACTATGCGAGTACAATTTTTAGGGTATAAGGTATTTTCCCAGCAGTGGTATACTCATCTTTAATAATTTAATATGTGCCACATTTTCTCCAAGCTTATGAAACTCTAATTGAAGACAGTGTTAAAAGTTTTAACGGGGTTGAAGTATTGGAACATTCTGCTTTGATTCTAGACATCAGCTGGTCTGTACCATTAAGTTGGAAAATCGATTGATTTGCTGCGGTTTCTCTTTGGCAAATCAGTAATACTTACAGATTTTGGTTTTTAATTGCTAACATACTTCTGAGTACTTTCAGGTTTACTCTTTACTAATTTGTTCCACTGTTTTTATGTGTGACTAAGAAAAGGCCAACTGGCCTTTTCTTTTTGAAATACTGTTTTTAAGTTTGAGTGCTGTATTTGCCATTCTGCAGTCTTTTGGGACCACGCCAATCATCCTTGATTTCTCAGGGATGATCACTAACCATTTAGAAATTGCTTGGCTAATTCCTTAAATATATTACTGTAAATTTCTGCAGCACGTCATAAATCCTGTTCAAGCACTTTAAAAGCAACCATATTACATCAATATGCTTTCATGCTATATGTATAGATACCTTCCCACTGAAGAGCCTCTTTTTGTAAAGTAAATTATTAAAAAATAGGATTTTTTGCTGTTCAGTTACTTTAACAGTTCAGTCTGTAACAAGAAGGTAGGGTTTTATGATTGCTTGATACATATATCAGTGTGTACCCATGTTTTGCATTCGGAAGAAACACATAATGCTTTTGTGTGGAGATACGAAATGCTGTTTTGAGTTCCTTTCTGTTGTCCTTCTTGTTGGTGAATGAGTGAATCATGGAAATTCAGTGTAAATAAATGACAATTCAAATACTCTGAACCTGAGTATTTCAAAATATATGACTAACATCCTTTTGAATGCTTGTGTCATTTCCTAGATATTTAAATGAGTTGGCATATACCTTAGAACATAATTTGGTCCATCAAAATGATGACTATATAAGAGAGTATCTGCGTTCAACTATGATTCAATGTACAAGGCTTGAGCTGTAGTCTTTCTTTTAGAGACTGGATTTGATTTTGCTTTGTTGACTGAATGTGGTTTTCCTCTTTTGCCTCTTTCGTTTTCATAATACATGTACACACACAAAATCCCTGTTAGCTTAAGACCTCTCTCTTTATTTCAAAGTCTGTAAACGTAGTCTCTTTTGTGTATTCTTTTTAGTTAAGAGCTGCCTGGTAAGAGTCCTTTTACCAAGGTTGTTTTCAAGATATGAACTTTGATAATTAGTGTTTGAAATTCAGTAAATGAGAATTAAATTATTTTGGTGGATATTAGGGACTGGCTTCCTTAATGAAACTGAGGAGAATTTGAAGACAAGTGTTTAGATACCACCAGGTATCTTTAGAAGTGTTCAGCTTCTGAAGTAAACTACTTTATAACCCACTTCATTCGTGTGTGTTCCCTGGAGCTTATATGGCCCAGGATTTCACAGCATAAATGTATTACATGAAATATGGCTTCATCTAAATATTTTATTACATTGGTTGTTGTTTTATTTTGGATGCTAACTGGAATGTGCTTCCATTTCATATATAAGCAAACAGGTTTCTTTGGGTCCTTGGGAAAGGCAGTGGATAGATATGAATTTTCAGCTATGAAATAGCTTCCAATTAAAGGAAATGCAAGTACTTTAAATATGGCTTCTGATATTGCTTCTTGAATGAGCCTGTCGTCTGAGTGTGAATGAGACTATCTATGACCATTTATAGTTTCTGAAAGCAACTATAAAGCAGCTTCTTCCTTGGCTGAGAGTAAGCAACTATTTATTACTCTCAAAGCAACAGGCAAACGACAGCAAGAGTCCTGTTTAGTAAAGGTTACTTATTCCAAACTTTGCAGTGACTGTTTATTTAGTCGTTACATATAGCTCCTACAGCTGCTCCCAAGCTTCATGAGACAGATTGGAGTATTTATTCTTACTACAAAGGAAAATTTTTAGGCTGTGTTTTTGTGAATTTTTTCCTGATGGACATTGTGCAGTTCATGGATTGGCCACTACTTGGTATCTTTTACCGTCTCCTTGAATTTCCTATCTTTGGCAAATAGGAGAGAAACTGTGTTAATAAATAGAATTTTTTTATGTGGAAAAACTTGAAAAATAGCAGTGGCTGAAACACTTTTATTTTGTCTTGCAATTTTAAATTTTATATATAACATTTCCCAAATTGTTGCATTTGGAAGTTGTGTAAAGAGAGGTCTTGGATCTTTTCACCTTTATTGGTCATAGGTGAAGTCTTGGCAAACCCTGAAGTTCTAAAATACCTAACCACATGTTAAACAAAATTGAAATATTTTATTTGGCATTATTCTGTTGCCATGATTTATAATATGAGCTGTTCAGATAGGTGGTCTAGTAAATTAAAGAGATTTTGTCATAGCAATGAATCTTGAACATTTCTGGGTTTAGGGTACAGTTAGCATACAAGAAGTATTTAATAAAAAGTTGTGTTCATTTTGGCTTTTAGAGTTACTCTGTTTTCATTCACTGTATAAATATGGCATAACTATAAATATTATAAATTTGAATATAGTACATAAATATCTTTAAAATACACTTCTACCATGATCTATCATGAGTTGCCTAAAACAGCACAACTGCAATTTTATGTAACAGGACAGATGCAGCTTGTACCAGGTCCAGGAGTTCTGCCATGCCTTGAAAACTGCAGGTGATCCCTGGCTATGTCTTCATTAATGCTTCACTAGCCCTTAGCCACTCCATAATATATCTTTTAAATAATACATATGTTTTATTTTGATTCAAGTTTCAATACGTACAACCAATATTCTTAGGTGCATTTTAGTCAGCGTGTGCCCCTCTGCTTGACTGTAGCCTGTCAGCTTTGGCACATAGTGCTTGGCCTTCCACTCTTACGTCCTCTCTTGTAGTCTCTGCACCATTTTCAAAGTGTAGAGCCTAGCAATGAAAGGTGGCTGAGTGAACGTTACTGTCCATGTCGTATAAATGTTACCAAAATTATAAGGAACATTCTCTTTGTCAGTCTTCCTGAAGAGTGGACAGAGGAAATGCAGTGTACATTGGGACAGCCTCAGTGTTCATCAGGACCATTCCCTATTTGTCAGCTTTTGCTTGTTCTTCTCTTTCCAGAATTCCCAGTTTCTCTTTTGTCTTGTAGTTTTCTTCATTGGCAACCTTTATGGCTGTTTCCAAGTATTTGGTACTGGCTGGTCTACCCTTGAAAATTAAATACTTGTATTACCAGTATCCATCCTGCTTTTATGGTAAATTACTTAATAAGGAAGAGCTACGTTAAAAAAAACAATCCACCCCCCCCAAAAAGACAACAAATAGTATATTTCTTCTCTTCAACAATTATTATTAAGGCTTAATGGATGCTGGAGTTCCACATCTTGTTCTGGCTTTCCTATTGCTTATGTTCTCTTTTCAACAAGAAACACAAGTTGATAATCAGTAAGAATAGTTTAATCAGTTACTGATTAAATTACTGCTGAATACAGAAAGCGTTTAAATTTTGCCCTCCTTCATTTGATAGTGTGGAAATTTGGATTGTGCTTCTTGTTCAAAATTGTGCCCTCTCTACTTCCCCATGTACAAGGAGAGCACTTTGCAAGGTGATAAAACAAGCCTGTTCCTGAATAGCTTGCAGTCTAGATGATGTATAGATAAGGGAAAATCAGAAAGAAGTATGAAGTAGAATAAGAATGAAGAATGCTATAAAGGTGCTAAATATTGTTGTAAATAATTTGAAAGAAGACCATGACAAAATCTCTGGCAGCACTTAGTAAAAATGTTGATGTGAGCCCACAGTAAGTAGACTATCACAAATACATTAAAAGAACTTAGAAATGTAATGACCTTTTGGCACATTTTGTAATTTATTTCCCTGATGGAAGAATGTAATTTCATCCTTTCTGCTGCCTTTCTTTAACTGAGAGATCAACTTAAATGAACTCTTGGGCTCCCACTAGGAATTTATTTTATTCTTGAAGAATTTAGTTGGACAAATGATTGAGTCTTTCTTAAAGATATTTAAAAGGACGTTTGAATAGATCTTTCCTCCTAAGATAATATTATTCTTCTTATCTCGTTGTGAAATTGAATTAAGTAGATACTGAGAGTGTAATAATATCAGTCACCAGAAAACTTGAAATAGCAAATGCTTGGCATTTTAACTTTTCTGCAAATGAAGGACTTTGTTTTCCTGCTTAAACTTGTGTAAAAATGGGCAGCTTCCTCTGCAAGGCAAGAAGGTACTATCCAAAACTGATTTTTTTTTTATTATTATGAGCATGAAGAAACTGAGCTCCAAATGAGCTAAATTGGGCCAAATACTATGATATTTCTTGCCTGAGGAATTCTGTGTGACAGTTGTGCAAAACTTGGAAAATATTTCTTTTTTACTTGCTGCAGTCATAACAGTCTGTGCACATATGAGAATAGGTGTGCTCTTTAAAAATGTCTCTGCTTACAGGATTTCTTTCTGTCTTTGCAAGTTATACTGAAGAACTAGAATTAAAAAAGAATCAATGAATTGATTTTTCTTTCGGATGTTTCTTCCCACAGATTCTTTCCATTGTAAATTTTTCATACACTCCTCTCCATTGAACCACAATTGTCTTTAAGAACTCGCTGGAAATGTGAAGATTGTATTTAGCCTGACAGGGCTCTGGGTTGAAGGTTGTACTTAAAGTCAGAAAAAGGCATAAACTCTACAAGCTTATCTAGACCTGTATTCAGAGATGTATCCAAAGCATTCCATTCATGATTTCTATCAGGGAATTAAGTTTATTTGTTCTTATGGTGAAATTTTATTATTTTACCATCACCATATTTTTGCATGCCCCAGATGATAAACTCATAATAAAATAATGAGATACTAAACCACAGAGCACTTAACTGTTGTGACTGATAAATATATAGATTGCAGCTGGGGCAAGACTTAAATCACCACTGTTTTTGCACAACTATTTTCCTTTGTTACTAACATCCAAGTGAAGTAGCAATGATAGGATCTATTGCAGTGGTCCTCTGGTAGCAACGTCTAGTGTCTGCTGGTGACACACCTTCTGCAATTATTACACTGCATTATTCACATTTGTTCCAAGCAGGGAGTGATGAGCTTAATAACACCTGGAGTGTTTGAGAGAGTTCTGTATAGGTGCTGCGTGTGGCTCTGGTGATAACAGTACATTTTTAAAAAAAATCAGAAATACATCCTGTGGTGTAAAAATAGCAGCCTCAGTCAAAATGCATGCATTCTTGCAAATGTTTTTGTTGGCAGAAACAGGCAAGCTGTGGGCATGGAAGGTGGTTCAGTGCCAGACCCAGTGTTAGAAACCGTACATTAGCAAAAGTGTTTTCATTTTCTTCATTTTCGTTGTTCAGCCATAAGTTTCTGTGATAATGACACTATCAATATAACTCTTTCTATGAAGTCACAAACTGAGAACTCTGACATGAGGGTTCTGTACACTAAAATTTAATGAGAATTCAAGATTGTCTTTCATTCCCTAATAACACAATTCTAAAATTAATTATAAAATAAAATTTCCTAAGGTGAAAAAGTAATAAACTGCTTTTTTCACCAGTTTCCAAATTTGTTTCATTCTTTTGTAATGAAACAGGTGCTCTGCTATGCAGGACGGCTGTGTGCTGAAATGGAAAAGGTGTGATTGCAGTGTCTCAGTTGAAGGGCAGTACTGAAGAGCACAACATGGCAACCTCTTTAACTGCTTCAGTATGACAACTATTAATTTCAAAAACTTGGGTCCAGTTCTTCTGGACTGTAACTTTATTGGCTTTAGTTGGGCTGTGCAGGGGAGAAATTTGTCTCACTACTGTAATAGCTGCATCCTGAATTGCAAAATGCCTCCTGGGACCAGTAACAACCTTGTTTATATTTGAAACTGCAGTTACTGCTAGAAGATTAAGTAATTTTATCCTTGGTAACAAGTGTTTACAATGTCAGTTAGGAGAATTTTTAAATAAGGGATTATTTTGTCTTCTAATTGCATAATTTCCTTTTTTGTTATTCATTAGTGCAGATATTTACTTCCCATTTTTCTATTTCAGTTGTCCCATATGTCTGACGGAATAAAAATTGTCTAATACTTGCTTTCTGAAATATTTTTATTCAGTTCAGCTGAAACACCAACACAGATGTTCTTTTCTCTCTAATTAGCATATGTTTATATTTCTGTTAAATTAAGTAACTGCAATAGTGCGTATGTAAATAACATACAGCAAGTGTTAATGGCGAACTGGTTTGTCCTCTGAATGTTACTTTAGGCTACAATAATTGCAAATTACATGAGATTACATTCTTAATCCAGTCGAAGTTCAACTCAGTCTTTTAGTATGTTCATATGAAAGGTGGTTCTGATTCTTTTCTGCTTAAATAGTTGACTGCTAGCTATGTGGGAGTCCAGAAGATCCAGCTTGATCCTTGGCACTGGATATAGACTCAGGGGAAAGGAGAATGACTTTGTTGCAATTTTTGTCATTTCTTGTTTCTGAGGTGCTGGTAACTCATTTCAGAGGGTTTTTTTTCCGAAATGGGTTAGCATTTTCCACATTTCTTGTTCACCTGAAGAAGACTACCAGGCATATTCTTTATCCCATGAAGGTCAGGTGAATTTGGGATAAACCTACTTTTCTTGGCCTTACGTTAATGAATAGTACTTAAGGAATGAACTCATCCAAGCTCTTTTTTGCAGTTTTTTAATGGTGCTAAAGAGCCTTCTGAATAGCTTTGGTCTCTTCCTTCCTTTCTATTATATTGTGCCTTCTCAATGGAGTAACTGAGACAAAGAGAAGTGGTAGCTTGTCATGAAGTAGGAATGTGGAGGGATGGAATCAAAAAGCTTTGACTTGAACTTTGCTCCAGCTACTGTTGCCAGCCAAGGATTTTATGTGGTACACCACAGCCTCTATGAAGGCACATAATGTACTGTCTGAAGCAGTTCAATCTAGAAGTTGGGCAATGTTAACGTGTTTATAATAGCTAAAATCTGGTGGAAGTGCCTTTTGGCTTCTGAATACTGTGTGCACCTTTTAAAAAATGTATCACGTTCTGAAATCGAGGTATGCTTAAAATGAAATAAAAGGAGGTGTGCGGGCAGTCTCGTGAGATGCACAAGTGCAAATGAAGAAAGGGCGAAATGTGGTCATGGCACAGCTCCCATTGACTTCACTGTGTTACTCTGGTAACCGTGCTCTTTCCCTTCATCCACAGTGGTCCTCCACCATGCTTGAGTCCTCTTAGCATTCTCTCAGAAGTGAGGTGCACTCTTCATAATACCCTTGGTGATAACAGCATGGATAGAAATATGCAAAACCAGCTATTTGGTCCTCTTTCTATTGGAACGGGAGAGGGAGAAAAAAATCTAGCAGTGTTATTTTGTAGTTGGGAAAATATTCTGTTGAGGCATAATTTTAAGAATCTATCATAAACATAAAAACCACATGCGCTTTTTGTTAATGCACATGAAAGCCAATTTTTTTTAAATGACAGTAACCATTTTGTTTGATATTAAGTATGTTTTACATTGGTTCAATATGTTGATCTATTTCTTCATCTTTGTACTTGCCACAGCTGGCTGGAGTCCCACTCTGCAGCAAAAAGGATACGCGATCTGCTTGGGATTGGTACAGAAACTGTGTGCAGACATCTGCCCAGTCATCTTTAGCTCTCTTAGGAAAAGTAAAGGAAGCTGCTTTCAGCATGGGTGCTTTGTGCTTGACATTAGTATTTCTGTTTATTCATCCATTTATGATTTTAAATATCTGACTGCAAGTAGGAGGAAACATATGGGAATAAAACTGTCTGGGTGCACTACTAGAGGATTGTTACCCTGTTTCTGGTTACTTTTGATGCTTCTGATGCAATTCCTAAAGTTGCATATTTCCCCCCAAATGGGTATGTATGTTCTTTGGGTTCCTGAAAGAATCTGTTAGCACAATTTCATCCTGTTTCAAAGCAGTGGAGAACCGTGTTTCCAGTGACAGTTTTCAGAAATGACTGGTGATAGATATTAAGTGTGTTGCAGCTTCTTACTACACCTATGTGTAAAGCTGTAGATTCTTCTGAAGAATCAGATGGAAGAGGGTTTGTGAGGAGGCATGTGGCAGAGCACTAACTTGAGTTGGCTTTCCTGTGTTGGAGTTGAGTCTGCAGTAGAATCTAGGTAGTTCCATTTTTGTCAGCTCTGCAGTATGTTTTTCCTCTGCTCTCGTGGTGAGAACTCTCCTTCTGTGATCTCAACTACTATGCATATGCGCATGATTCTCCATTCTCATAAATGTAGTCAGATAAGAGACTGTGGTCCCACTTGGAGAAGCTTAATCAGTTTGCAGTTCTGCAGCTGGCAGTTACCATCTTTCAGCTAGAACTTAGTCATAAATGTCATAACTTGCAGCTTTGAATGCTCCTATTCTGTTTCAATGCCAAGTGAAACAGATTAGGAAGTCTCAAGTCGGTTTAATCTAATCTCTTTAATCTTTCTGTGGGTTGTATTTATCTGCTTTACTTTACACTGGTGTGGACTACTAGATGCATTCATGCAGTCAGAGTGAGAATCTCAGCAGAGGGACAGTGACTTGTCAAAGAGCTTTTGGCTGGGTTACAATCGAACTTTTCTTTCTATTAATTCTTTTTCTTTTTCCTTTGCAACCCTTGGCAAACTCACTGTCGTTTTGAGCTCCCAAGTCTGCAGCCGCGTCCTTGCAGGAGCAATAAGAATTTCTGCATCTGAACTGTCATCTTGGTCTGCATCTACATTAGCATTTTAGACCTGATCAGGAATGTACTTTTGAAGGGAATCTCCTTACTGCAGTTGGATACGTGTCAAGGGACATATGACCTGGATTCTCTTAGGATGAGACTAAAGTGGAAGATGTTCTCCAGCGGCACACCTAATCCATGCCCTCTGCTGATTCCTTCTATGGGACCAGGCTAGGCCTGGGCTGAAGTACCAGCTCCTGAACCGCTTGTAGAGCACACACCAGGGTGTTAGCAACACCTGATTCACTTTGTAAATCCACTGTCATTGTTCTGCACATCTTGCTAATGCAGGCATCCTGCAATAGGAGAGTTATAGATCAGTTTGATCTCCAACCCAATTCTGATTCCATCTGGGCCTTTTTTGGTAACTCCAGTGGAATGGGATTAGCAAATATTACCAAGGCAATGCTCTAATTCCACGTGACAGTTACAGGATGTTTCCTATGACCACCGAGAATTACCTTTTCCTATTAAGTGCAAGCCAACTTCCTAGCATTCACAGCCTCACAATACCTTTGTGAAATAAAAGGGCTGGAAAAAAAATGGTGTTAGTTAAAAGGATACATTGGCGTGTGTGACATAACTCTAGGGACACGATCCTATTTCTGGTTATTCCTAGTAAGACAGATAAGTATTTTGCAAAAAAAAAAAAAAAGTAAAATAAAATATGTATTATTAAATTGTGTTCAGAATTCTTTGATGTGGATTGAAATTGTATTTGCCTATGAAGGAATATGAAGAGTATTTTAACAGTTTTGGAAAGTTATCTTTTCTTTGTTTATAACTCTTAAATGTGTATATCTATCTTATGTCTTAATATTATATTTATTTACTGTAGGGTGTTGGGAAAAACAAGATTGTTGACAGATTCCTTCACCTTTTAAACAGACCCAGAGAGTATTTACAGCTGCATAGGTAAGAATGTGTTGTATTTCCATACTTTGTGTGTATAATCTAATTTCCCATGTTTTAAAACTCATGTTTCTGAAGTTTAATTTGTTCTTACTGTTTGAAGAAAGACCCTATTATGGTAGGTGGCACACAGACCACAGGATTGTATCCATTTTATAGGCAGAGGCAATAAGCTGATAGGTTGAGGAGGGGGTACAAGAATCTAATGCAATCACATTGCTTAATATAAGAGGAAGTAGAACTCAGAGTGTACTGATGTTAAACCATGCTCAAGAAGAGAATAATATTTTGCTGTCATTTCTGGAGAGATTTCCCTAAGCATGAGTACTGTGGAAAAAGTTCAAAGGTGCTTGTTTGAATATATCACTCATTAGACGAGAACTATTTTACATAGTAAAGGCTTTTTGGTTTTTGCCTTTGGCACTCCTGCTAAGCACATGTATTTCTTTCTCACCCATAAATATTTGGATTAGAAAATTATATATTTTTTCATATGCAAGCTAAAAAACAGACTTCAAAACAACAAACCAATTGAAAACAATTCAAAAGCTGCAATAATATCAAATTATCTGCCTGCTTTTTATGACATGAACTTTAAATCAATAAATTGAAATAAAGACTGAATATGTCTAGAAGACTGTTTCAATTGAACTGCGTCCTTTTTCAGCTTCATTCCTAATCTTTACCTCTCTGTCTTCAACTTCCTAGCTTCATCACCCTGTCTCTTTCCATAATCACTGTTTTTCAAATAGTGCTAATAAAAACGTACATCTTTGATATTTTGCCCTTTAACAACACAGTCTCTGTAACACTTTCTCACTTTCTCCACCAGCTTTTTGTCTTCAAATGTCTTGTGCTTGTATTCCTGATACTTGGATAGCTCTATTTCATCACTTTTCTATTGCTGTTTTCTTTTATACTACCTGTCCTAGACTTCCATCACTTCTTTGCGAAATACCACTTTTGTGACCTGCTACTTTCAGCTTTGTGTTAACTTTCCTGCCGTCTTCTCTGCCTGGAGCAGCCACCCGTTCCTTCTGGAAAAAAACACTATCATTTTTGCAAATCCCAATTATTTCACAGAATACTACGGTATTTCTGTCTTTCTGTGTGTCTCTGAAAGATTGTTCTCCAGTGAGGTATGGTCAAGCAGAACAGTACTTTAATGTAAATTCAGATAGCTCGGGAGAACGTTGCATAAGCACACTGTTTGGGGTGATGATGGGGCTGTAGAATGTATTAGTTACAGCATGCTAGTTGATGCATCGCTAGGAAAAAAAAATGTGCCTTTTTTGTCTAGTCAAGACAAACTTCTATAGGCTATGTAAAGTACTGTTTATGGTTACAGGGTTTTAGGGATAGATTGCAGTAGAAAATGATGAGCAGTCCTATGGAGTTCTACAAAAATAATTCCTGAATATAGAAAAATCAGAAATTTCTATTTCCTGGGTAGCATTTTGAAATACTTTGTGAAGAACTTAGTCTATATAATACCTTGGTAAACTTCATAGGGCATTTAAACAAGGATTACGATATTGTTAGTGCACACTTCTGGATTGCAAAGCAAAGTAAGAGCAAATTTACAAAAAACCCCAAAACAGTTCACTACTGAGCTTTTACATATTTTGTGGGGAGAAATGCAGTCAGTAGCTTATGGCATAGATGTATTTTATTAGAAAATATGCTAGAATGTGCACGTCATCTTTGATAGCCCTGGGTGTTTCTGCAGATTTCCTAGCTAGCTACCGTCAATACCATTAAGCATGCCAACAGGGAAGTATTTCTATGTATCATACTTTTAATGGTGCTAATATACCTGAATTACAGACCTTGAGAAATTGAACATTCAAAGCATGCCTTTTAGTTGATTACCTTGTAAGGGAAAGGAATAATATTAATGCTTTCTTCATGAAAAATGTGGAGGTGATTCAGTGTCAGATGAAGGTGGACATTCTCTGCCCTTTCAGAAATGTGTCTGACAGATGTTACCTCATTAGTCCTTGGAATTTGGGTTGCAGCCTCTGTAGTTCCACTTCAGCTAGTCTCTCTGGAAATGAATGTGCACTTGTCAGCCGCATATTGTGAGGCTCTGAGTTTCTAGTGAGGTAGTGGATCTGTCAGAAAATGGCTGATGATGACATCCAGAGTTCTTGAATTTGCCCATATCGACTGTCACTTCATATAATTAGCTATAAAACAGGTAATGTGCATGTATGTATAATAATGCCAATACGGAATGGGTGTTGCAACTGAATAGTATCTGTTCTGGAGCAGAGAGATATATCCTTAGCTATAAAATATCCTTGTTGGTGGCTATAATTAAGATGTAGCCAGAGAAAGAACTGCTGGAGTGGAAAAAAACTTAAGAAGAGCTTTAAAATTAATATAATTAAGATTTTTACTAAAATGTAGTGTTATGTAATAAATAAAAGTAGTGAATAAATAGTAGACAAAAGTAATTAGTCTGAATTTCAGAAGTATTCTGATTTATGAATCTAATTGCCATTTTTCAAAAACTGTTTTTTTTAAATGGTATTTAAGTGCCAAAATCATGAAGATATTCCAGAAATGTTTACTTTCAATAGCTTGTGAGGTAAGTAAGGGGGAAATACACTGTGATGTAGTGTAGTACAGTTTGTTATGCAATGTAATTGATGTAGGTGTCTTTTATAGAAGAATACCTCACCCCTTTTGCCAACAAACAGGAATAGAAAAGAACTAAAAATACCATTAAATCTGGTTTGGTTTTGGTTGTTGATTGTTTGATTAGGGTGGGGTTTTTTGTTTGTTGTTTTTTTGTTCGTTTGGTTTTTGGGGTTTTTTGTTTGTTTGGGGATTTTTTTTTTTTTTTTTTTTTTTTTTAAACTGTCTTGATGAAACATTATACGGAATTCTGCTGATCTAACACTACATATGTTCAGTGACATTCAAGCAGGGAATATTTGCCTTAGAGACAATGATTACTCTAATTACCAGGAGTAATTTTAAAATCTCACATTTTATGTCTTATACTTCAAGATGATGAGAGGAGATAGAAGACAGAAAAAAGAGAGAGTGCTTTTCCTTAAACATCCTTTCTGACATCTGTATTTACTTGCTCTACCACTGATTCACATGGGAAGGGTCAGCCTGACCGTAAGGTTTTGATTGCTTATGGAGGTTATAAATCCTTTTCCTTAACCTTTCTTACAGCACCTCATTGAGAAGTTTTATTTTCTTGAAATTGTTAAGTCTCATAAGTCATTTTGGGACCATAAAACTGAAAATCTTAACTGGAAGGAAGCTGTGATTAGATTTAATAAGGAAAGAATTTAAGAAAAATGTTTGCTTATAAATTATTCAAAAAGTTGGCTGCTTCCTCTTGCATACTTCCTAATATAGGAGTTGATCAGGAGTTGACCAACTCTCTCATCGTGTTAATTGTGGGGTTATAGGACTCTTTCTGAAACGGGTAATTTTGGCGTAGGCTCTGCACGGCCTCTCTCTAGGACTGCGCTTATGAAGCATCTTGCTGCTTTTCCGTGTTAAGGAAGAACTTTCATCTGCCAGTCACTCCTTTCCTACAAGAGTAAATTTCAGCAGAGAGATCCTAAATTTTGTTTACCCCTCTGGGATGGTTGTCTCCATTTTGTGCACCCAGGACACTGGCTACACGTTACAGAACAAACAACAGCGTTACCTTGCATAATATTAAACTTTAAGTTTTTACTGCTTTCACCTTGAGCATGCATTCATCATGCTACTAGAAAGGTGAAAATCTATGAGGCGCGTGCAGTCACAGGCCAATGGGAGATCTGTATAGAAATTAAACACATACCAGCTGACTTTCTAAGAAACTTTGATGTCCTCCAAATAAATGTAACACAGAGTCAGGTATTTGTATTGCTCCTAAATGCGTGAACCCTGGAAAGCCTCATCATTTTATGGACCTTGCTGTTACTACTTTTGCCATCTCTCATGTGAGTGATGTGGAAAGAAATTACCAGTGGTTCTACACAAAAATCTGAAGTTAAATTTGGTAGACTAAATTGTGGATCCGTAAAACAAATTTCATTGACTCAGGAAAATGATTTTCATGGAAACTGATAATATCTTGCTTTAAATTATGAAGTCTCTTGGACCAAGAAGATTCCATAGAAGGAACGAAAAAAAATTAAAGCTTTAGAGAAGACTCAGGCAAGAACATGTGCCCTGTTAAGACTATAAAATCCTTCTTAGCACTGATGAGAGTGATAGATAAATATAAAAATGTAAGCTCTCATCTCTCCTGCATAAAAACATCAGAAGAAAGTATCGTGGACTTTAGACTGTTGGATCCTTTGATGTGATCAAAGAAAAAAAAAGATTAATTTTACTTCTCTTATCATCAAATTAGTAACTAATTGCACACAAAGAATGGTTTTGCTGGAGTAAAATGTCCTTTACCTGTGTCCTGGTTTTGGCTGGGACAGAGTTAACTCTCTTCTTAGTAGCTGGTACAGTGTTGTGTTTTGGATTTAGTGTGAGAATAATGTTGATAACACACGATGTTTTAGTTGTTGCTAAGTAGCGCTTATCTTAAGCCAAGGACTTTTCAGTTTCCCATGCTCTGCCAGCAAGCAGGTGTGCAAGAAGCTGGGAGGGAGCATAGCCAGGGCAGCTGACCCGAACTAGCCAAAGGGGTATTCCATGCCATAGAACGTCATGCCCAGTATATAAACAGGGGGGAGTTGGCCGGGAGGGGCAGATCGCTGCTCGAGCATCAGTCAGCGGGTGGTGAGCAATTGTGTTGTGCATCACTGGGTTCCCCCCCCCCTTTTTTTTTGTTATATTCCTTTTCATTACTATTATTATTATAATTATTATATTTCATTATTATTATTGTTAGTATTATATTTTACTTTAGTTATTAGACTGTTCTTATCTCAACCCACAAGTTCTGCCTTCTTTCCCGATTCTCCTCCCCATCCCACCAGGAGCGGGGTGGGGAGGGACAGGGAGTGAGGGAGCAGCTGTGTGGTGCTTGGCTGCTGACTGGGGTTAAACCACGACAACCTGTCATTTAAACATTTAGGTTTGCATCTATTTGGAATTAAGTCATACTGTCAAGCTGCTTTTTAAATTTTAATGACAATGATTTCTCCTCCTTGAAGTTACTATTTTTGTGTAAACTATATTACAGAACTACAGTACTTATCCTTTTGTTTCCAATGAAAGCTTGATTTATGGTGCTCTCTTTTTTTTTTTTTTGGGGGGGGGGGGGGAGGGGGGGAGGATTGTGAAGAGACTTCTAATAGAAAGTTTCCTAAAAGCTTAGGTTCTGACTAGGAAGATGTAAAATTCAGTGACTCACTTTTTATAGTAGTTTCTGCTAGTATAAATGAGGCGCTAGGTTTTGCATGCTAAAGGCATTTGGATTAATATATACATCAAGTTTTTGGAGTCATATGGTGTTATCTGATCTCAGCTTTCATTGAAATACACTTCTAGTCTTTAATACATGAGCTTAAAAAAAGGAAAAAAAAGATTTACATGTAATTTATTCTCATCTGAAATCTTAATTTTGGCAACTAAAGAGAACTGGAAAAATACTGTGGAGAACACAGTGTCAACTCAAGACCTGTGAAAACTGCCACCTCTGTTCTGCTGGGGTTGGGCTGGCTTTAAGTCATGTAGCCAAAAAGAGCAACTGGCAACAGGAACCCTCTGAAATTGTCATCTGCCATCATGAGTTGTGCTCCTGACTGCTCTGATAGCAAACAAAAGCCTCTCTGTGTTGGTTGTCCCTTTAAGAAAAATTAATTGTGGAAAGAAAGTCTGTGTTCTGAGCAGCACATTTGCTCGGTTCAGGAAGGCACAATTTTCATTCTTCTGTGTCAGTACCTTTTCTTTAAAGTTTTGTGTACATTACACTGCTTGATTTTTTGAGATATTCAAAAGCTGTCTGGACAGTGTCCTGGATGCCTTGGCTTTAGGTGGCCCTGCGTGAGCAGGGGGGTTGGACCAGATGACCTCCAGAGGCTCCTTCCAATCTCAAGCACTCTGTGATTCTGTGATTTACCAACAGTTTCTGCAAGGTAGCAGCTGGATGACCCCAGCTAGCTCTTATTCTAGGTATGTTGTAGTAACATGTCTTGCTAAATCAAAATTGTTCAGTAGGGGGAAAAAAAAAAAAGAAAAAAGTTAAAAATTAGTTTATCTTCATAAAATTAGATAATCCAACAGTGGTTCTTACATGTGGGGAGTCCATTTGCACTGTCCTTAGCTGATGCCCAAATGTGTCAGTATGGAACAGTAGTTAAAGTTGAGGGAATTAAGAAACAGCTTCAAACTCATCATTGTTTTCAGAACAAGAAAAATAAGAACATTTTGTGTAATGAGATTAAGTTTGATAACTTCTCCAACATTTATTTATTGTTATGAGTGTAAATAATGAGCAGTTGTTAAGCACGGATTTCTCTAAGATGTTTTCTGGCTTCATACTGTCTCAGCCATAGATCAGCTGTAGGAAATGCAAAAATTGCAGCCCACCATCTCCTCTGCAGAGTGTCTATCACAGGTGTTCCTCTACACAGTTCAAAATGTTCAGGAATGAAAAGTACTGATCCTTTCCATTGCGATGGGAACTGGGTTACTCTCAGCTAGTGGGAGACCCGGATCCCCCCTGAGCCGCTACAGATGCGGCCACTGAAGTCATGATAAGTAAAACTAGTCAACCTCAACTCTGACGTCTTCAGTATGTAGATCTGCAGTTATTTAGTTGTGTAAGAACATCACAGTCACTTACAGAAATAGAAGCTTTTGATGAGTAGACTGCAGTGTAATCTACATCAATAATTTATTGATGGCTTATGCATGGATTTTCTGCTGCTCGGAGCCTCAGTGAATCTGCAGAAGATATGGAACGATTAGTTCTGTTCAAGTGTTCTCTTTCTGTGTACCAAGAAAATAATCTTCTAGGAAGTTAGTTTATTGTCAAAAAGAGAATACGAATCTTCATAAAGTCATATGACAAAAAGAGGGAGTGTTTTTTGGTGTACGAGAGTTGTTCTCTGTAAGGTCGAAAAAGTTAAAATTGCTTATAAATATGGTTTGATGCCTTTCCATTAAAATAGAGAATGTAGGAAGTTTTCTTCTTTAGCTTTTAAATAAAAGAATTTGTGCCCTTAAATTAGCCATATTAAGTCTTATTAGCCATATTAAGCCTTAGTTCTCCATGTGGTATCTTTTCTTACAAGTTGAGAGAACTTGTTTTCCACTTTCCTAGACATTAACATATATGCTAAAGCAATTTGGCTTTGTTGTAAATTTGATGTTTCACCACTGTTAGCAGAATACTAACTGCTATAGAAATTATATTTGTTATCTGATAATCTTACTATTATTTTAGAAGATATTACACTACCTTATTCTGTTTTTCCTAATGTTACATTTCCTTTCAAACAATTTACCTATGGTATTGCATCTTCCTGTCAAAGTTACTGTGTTTGTTCTAGTGACTGATGATTGGAAAGTGTGATACAGGGTTTGTTTTAAAAATCTACTACATTTTGTGTTGTGCCTTTTCTAGTTCCCTAATAAATTACAGTAATCTGATGATCTTTTCTTCCAAAAATTAACTGAGTTTACATATGTTATCCTTTTCAAAATAAACGTAATTTTGCTGTGATCTTTAACAATCAAATTAATGGAGAGGTTTGGGGTAGGAAAATGAGCTTATGGTGTCCCTACAAGCGATACTTACTACAAACTATCCATTAATCTTTAGATGTTAATTTTCTTTCTCTCTTTTTCAGCACACGTAATCAGTATAAAATCTAATTACCTGTTTCCCCTATTGAGATCATTTAAAACTACCCTTTCAGCTTTATTGACTTCAGACTTTTTAAAATTCTAATTTAAAAAGTTGTTTCAGAAGGAATAACTTTCTTTGCCTAAGACACAGATGAACACCTGATATTGTAGAATTATAGTGTATTTGTTCTCAGAATTGCATTTGGTTATCTTTTCTTGAAAGAATATAGGACCATGTAAAACCGTTTAAATGCTGACATAGCTCTGCAGGTCTGTTTTTAAAAATGAACAACGCAGAAAAGCTATCTCTGTAGCAGACTGTTGTTGAAGCAAAGTGCTCTTAAGCTGCACTGGTTTATTAGAGGAATCCATTGAACACAGTGAAGATGTGTGTGTGTGTGTTGTGTATTTGTATGTTGGCAGCCACAAAAAAAAAAGACTAGGTAATTTTTCCTGATGATTTTGAGTAATGAATGTATATGTCTAGCATATTTTCTTTTAATGTTGTACAATAACCTTACAGTGTGTTCTTTATTCTTTACACAGCTCAGGTTTGGAAATAAATAATAAGATGACATATTTTTGTTATGAAGATTTATGTTGTGAAGCACTGAATGTATTGGCTAGCATATAATAGGTGTCTTTATGGTTTTTACTCTTGTTGTTGTTTTTTCCCCTTTTCTTAAATACATTTTCAATCAATACAGAGCTGCAATGCAAAGCTTCCAAGAGTTCATGCAAGCTGGCTGTCTCTGTTGCCAATGTTAGCTTTTCATAAGCTGGCTGACTAGCTCTGCTATTGTCAGATTCCAGGTGTTAGAGAGCTACTTCATTTGTCTTTTTGTAGGAATTGAATTCAGCTTGAGTTTCCTGCTGTGTGGCTGTTATGGAGAAATAGCTTAGCTTAGAAGACCCAGTTGTTCCATTTTCCTCTAAAGCTGAAGTAACAGTTCCTCGCTGTTTACTCAGTGATATGTATTCTTATACACAATAAGGGGAGCTGTAGGGTGTCATGTTTCTTCATTTATGGATTTTACAGTTAGAGTGAGTGAATTTCTTATGTTGTTATAAAAAATTATGTGAAAACATTGCATCTTGTTTTGAAAGGTGGATCACATATAAGTAATTCTGGAATTTTATTTAAGCATATAACCTGAATTAAACATATAATTCCCTTTGGCCTTTGTTCTGCCACCCGCAGTCATACCAAGTAATGAGTACCTTTATACTCCAAATAATTTCTTGGATTTTAAACAAATATATGTCCTGCTAAGTAGCTATAATGGCCTAGCAGAATAAAAATGGGGATTTAATTATCAGTGCATACAGATAAGTCAAAAAGGCTTTACAGTGTCATTTTAACAGAGAAATGAGACAGCTGGTTGGCTTTTCAGATATTTCAGAATTTCCTAAACATAGTGGTCAGATCGTGCAATGCAATGGCTGTATGATAGGTTGGCTAAAGAAATTAATTTGTAAATGTCAAAGTAATGCAGATTCTTTCTTTGTGTTAAGATCATCTGCTCTTCATCAGGATAATCCATGAGTGGATTAGCTAACCAATTAACAGCTTCAAATGGCCCTTGGCCTAATTATTTTCAAATACTCTTAAAATTAGGTCACAGCAGATGGGTTTATTCATGCCTGATGGAAATGTAATTGAGAAGATATATATATATATATCTATGCACATAGGTATTTAGATAGATAGATATCTCACAGAAATTAAGAACAACAATTATTAGAGCATATATTGTGTCTCTGATTTTTTCCTTTCAACTACCATAAAGTTTCATTTTGAGAATAAGAGGAAGGCCAAACCTGAATCTGGTTTATCTAAGCTTGTTACCACGAGCACCAACCCTTAAAACACAAGGTTGCCTTCCATAGATACTCTTCTTACCCTTTCAGCCTCAGTGTAAGTACATACAAAAGCCAGGACAGTATTCTTCAGCACTTGTCAAGGTGGAGTAATTCCAGTGAATATGGATGTTTGTAATGTTAACTGAGGTCCTGACACTGTGTCCTGTATTTGGGCATAAGCCTCCTTGGCAACTCAAGTCTTAAAATAAAGCATTGGAATACCTTTTCCTTTTCTTAAGTTAGATAATAATGAGTAAATTATACAATGGATCAAATTCTGTTTTGGTGTTCACATTTCAACGTTCTGGGGAGGACAAGTGTCAAAACATATTTGCAGATGTGTCATAGAGACAGCATTAACATTTTTAATGAAGAATTTCATGCATTGATTTCATTTCTCTAAAGAAGCATCTTTCAGCCAGGTAGTCCTCCAGATGAACTAACACAAATTTCAGGAGAAGAGGAACATCATTCTCCTTTGTACCCTAATTTTTCCTCCTGGCTAGTTTCAGCTCCTGTGTCTCACCACAGGATATCCAGAATGCTTAGAGGTTTACTTTCTTTCCATCTTTGCCTCCCATCCTGCCCTGTTTCAAGGTCTATCAATAGAGGTATTCAGCTCTTCCAAATAACTCCAAATTTTCATTTGAAAAGAGCTTGGGAGAAAGCTTCTGTCTCCCATGAATGGAATAAGAAATGCTGAACTCAGTGATTGTATTTGTGTAGAGGAGAATTCTATTCTAAACAATAAAATAGCTATCAGGTGCAGTTCCTCTCCTCTCTTTTTGCAGTAATTTTTTAAATTCAATTATTTAATAGAATTTGGGTAAATCTTGAAAATCGACAGGGACGGAATGGACTGAACAGTCTCTGTGGTTGATGGAAATTTCTCCTGCCACATCTCGTAGTTCTTCCCCAGAAAGAAGGCATTGCTGTCAAAGAAATAGTAACTGTCACAGACTAGTATGTTCGAGTAACTCTATGGACCTCAGAAAAAGCTGCCTTTAGGGTAAATAATGCACCAGTAGCAAAAAATTAATAAAAGGCAGTGAAGTGAGCTAATGAAAAAACATCAAAAGAATTCTCAGAAGTCCTACTATGAGTTGAGTGGTACTGTCAGAAGAGTTGCTGAGTTTCAGTAGCAGATCTTTTTTTTCTTTCTTTTTTTTTTCTTTTTTTTTTTTTTTTTGTTTTGTTTTATGGAGAGCTTGTGAGGACGGCTTGCTTGATAAAAATAAAAATATGTTCTTAGGAAAGACATTAGTGAGCTTTTCATATTTTTCTTTTACAATCAGGAGAAGACAAATCAGTTCAGTTGAGTAGGATGACAGTATGTCAGACAGCTTTTCTCACAAGCTTCTACATTCCCACAGTCTTGCTTCTTTGTGTCAGAACTATTTTCATCTTGGGTGCCAAGTGTGATGAAATTAGGAGGTTTTGATATTCATGTCTTTGTGAGAGCCTAGTTAATATTAAGATGCTAATATTAATAAGTGAACGTGAATTACAGTTTTTAGTTCCTTTCCTATGGGAGTGAAATTCTACAGTCTAACGTTTTGAGCGCCAGACATATTGTACATTTATGAAAATCTGCATACCATATTGTTCAGAAATATTTCAGACTTGAGCATATTTTTATTATTCTATATTTCAGTGTCTTTACATTTACGTAGTTCATTACAAAGTGGAAATTTAAGAAGAAAAAACCCTAAGGAGGCAAATTATTTTTAGCCATTCTTTACTATGTTTAGGTCATGTTAGGTTTCTGAAGAACAGAAATTAATGACATCTAATTGCAGCTTATGAGTCTGAAAGGAAAACAACATTTATCTGTACTAAACCTGGCAAAATCATTCTTATATACATGGCTGAATGTAATAGCCTAAGCAAATACAGGAGTTTTGCATTCACTTATGTTAACAAGCCAAGGGAATTAATATTTGGCTGTATATTTAGCTTCTATAATACATTGCAAATCCCCTGAAATATTTCCTTAAAATATTAGAGCTGAATAGCCACAAAGTAGAAGAAAGGAGTGAACCACAGATAAAATAAGAAAAAAAGTTAGAAGCTAGATGTAGGATGTCAGTGGTTCTTTAATTTTGATACTTTGTACAATTTTTTCTGATTTATGCAACTTTTATAATAGCACTTAAGTAAACTGTAAGCTCTTCTAGTGTTTATTTCCCCCAAAGATATGGTCAATTTTGTCTTCCCTGAAGAATGAGATCATTGTAAGGATTTGTGTGGGCTGCTGGTGATAGTAAGCGCAAGTTAGTATTCCATATCAGGGCATTGTAAGTAATCTCTGCAGAGCCAGAGGGTTAACTAGCTCACCAAAAGTAAAATATACTATTTCATGTTACAGTAAAACGCCATTTGACATTTGTGTCTTTTCTTCCATTGCCACCTGTGCCTATCCACACCACCACTAGAGATCTTCCTTTCCTGCCATGCTCTGTTCACTTTATTTTTTTCATGCATTGGCTGCTAAGGGCAAATTTTTGATCTGTAAAGCATCCTGGAATGCTTCATTTTCCTTTACCTTATTCTTGGCCTATGCTTTCCTTAGATCCTCCCATTTTCTCACCTTTCGATTACTTTAAACAGATCACAGTTCAGGTTTGACAAATCCTTCCTCTTTTCTCTGTGGGTTAATTCCTTAGAACATTTTTCCATGAATTATTTCTGACTAATTAGTAACCTGTGACTGTGCCTTCATATACTCTAGGGTTTGGTTTACACATTTTAAAATTCTTCTACATCTGCAACTGTATAGGCTTGAACCAGAAATGATAACTGGTAATGGAGGTAGGCTGATACATACAGTCTGAGAATTTAGTCCCTAAATAATCTGTGTTCAAGAAACAAAAGTCGTTGGTTTATTGTTATTTTGGGATCCATTATTCATTTCTCTGCCCAGCATAATGGGTAGACAAGCAGGATGACAATAGAAGCTTTGTTTTTACATTCATGGTAGGATTTCTAAGATAATAGATTAATGCTACTGCTTATTTCAGTGGTTTAAAAAATTTTGTGTTGCAAGTGAATACAATATGAATATAACTATTTTGGGAGTGTTGCTGGTTGTGACAGGCAGCATTTGTCAGGGTTAAATGAAGTGAAGGTGCTCCCAGCTTTGTAACCTTTCCCCTCCTGGATTAAAGTTCAGATGAAGTAGCTAAACATTAAACATCTCTCTTCCCGCCCTGTGCTTTATTCGTGTGCATGGGCAATGCTGGGATAAATCAATCATGAGTTTAAAGCTAAACAAGAAATTATTAGTTATTAGGGACAGAAATCCTACTGACAGCAGTTTCAAAAAAAGGAAATGTGCATGTTATGCTGTCAGTTTAAAACTGTAATCGAAAGCTGGCCATTTAGTAGTTTGCTGTAAACAGTACTGTGTTTGATTTCCTGTACCCATGGAGCTTATCAGAATATTGTTGTTTTTTTACAAGGTGTTACAAAATTAAAGATAGAACTAAGGCAGATATTTGGAACAGTGAGTCAGCTTAGCTTAAGCAAACAGTTTTGTTATACGGCATGGCTGTGAAAAGTAAGAGATTTTTGTTGCATCAAATCTCACATGCAGTGCAAAGGTTACCAACCTTACCTGTCAACCAGCGTGTGGATCTCAAGCAGTGGAAGTGAGGCTCTCGTGATGGGTTTTGTCAAGTCGATAATCCATCATCGTGTTGACGCAGACTAATCCAAATTTTGAAATACAGGAGGAAAGGGATGGCATAGCATACTTGCCCTAAGATTGAATTGCATATCCTGTTGCCCATGAAACCGTGGGAGTCATGGGGACCTTCTGTCGTCACCCACCTCTGGATTATTCCTTAGCTCAGTGATCCCTCTGAACCCCAAGGTAAATGGAGGTGGTTTTACGGATCTTGACAAAGGTTTTGACAAGTATTTCGTACAATCAGGAGGGGTTTTCCCTAGCTTATGGACATAATTTATGTAGGTAAGTGCAGTGTGGTGATGTCTGTTGCTGGACTTTTCTGAATTGCAACTGGTTTTTATTTATCTGTACATTTAGTGGTGGTTGAAATAGATGAAAATAATGAAGATTAAGGAATATTCTCATTACAGATCTTTATTAACGCTATTTTAAATTTGAAGGAAAAAAATCATTAGAGCAATTCAAACACAAATAGAATTTAAAAAAAAAATACTATGCTGTTAAAGCCTCTGTCCCATCTAAGAGCTTACACTGTCCATGGTATAAAATGTAGCAAGTGCTAGTAAAAATTATTCCATCTGGTGTGGTTTAAATAGAACTAAAAGTAATTGATTTTTAGAATTCCACATGAGTATTTTTAGTCTTTTTTTTTTTTCTTGGTGATATGTGGAGAACAACAACTAAAACATTAATGATTTGACTACGGTACTGCAAATTCCTGTTTGGTGGTTCTGGGGAGGTTCGCCTGTTTGTCATGTAAATGACAGTTTAAGCGTGCTTAACTAGAAACAGTAGTAACAGTAGTAATGTGCCTACATACAAAAGATACGGGTTCACTTTTCAGTGTTTTCATTTCCAGGTTTTATGAGAAATTGAGAACTACTGTGAAAGCCCTGGCAGAGACAGGGATACTCACCTTTGACCACTAAACTGGCACAGCGTTGTTCTCAGTTCAAGTTCTTCAAGAATCCTAAAAAAAAAAGAGATATTTTTTTCCTCTTAGAAAAGGAGAGCCTTCAGTTTTTCATTTATTCATTTTGCATTTTATTGTAACTAAAATTCCTATGTATTTTTAATTAATGCTGTCCATTTTTCCACATTTCAGGGATACCACTGTACAAAGCCTTACCCTACAACCTTCTGTTAAAGATGGTCTTATCATATATGAAGATTCACCACTGGTCAGTAGTAACATTTGGATTGTATATTTGGCAATGTTTTTCATTTAAAACAAGTAGTTAAATGTGTTGGCTTTTCAAATAAGAAAATTCTTTGTGGTTTGGTTACTTTCATGGTGTAGTCAGTGAATGTGGTAACATTTCATTAACTTTTACTTTGGACACATTTGCCACGTTTGCTGTGCCAAATGCGAATAAGATGATAGTCTTGGGAGTCAGCACACACAAAATGAGTATGGAAAATAATTTAGTATTAAGCTGACACATTCTAACTGGTAGAGTGGTATTTTCCTCCTTCTCTTTTGTAGCATCTCACACCTACCTGCTAAGTTGGACTCCAAACAGCTGTTGCAGCCGTTCTTTAGTTCTTTCAGCTACATGTTGACAGTCTAGATGCAAACTGCTTTTGCACTTCTCTGTCAGCACTCCAATTCATTCTCAGTCAGGCTCCTCACTTCCCTCCCTAGCGCAGCCCTTTCCATCCCTATCCTGAAGAAACAGAAACACCCAGCTTTCTTGTCTCACCTGCCTCCTCTGCTCTCTGCTACAGTTTGGTCATAGCTTATCCATGTTCTGAGTCCCTTTCTTGTCTCAGTGCCACTGAGATGGTCACTGCTACTGACCGAGAAATCAGCAATGCAGTTTCTTGCAGGTTTTTTTGTGGGGTTGTGATGTTTTGATTCTCTCTTCTAGGTAAAAGCAGTGAAGTTCGGACATATTTTGGTGATTGATGAGGCAGACAAAGCACCAACAAATGTTACCTGTGTCTTAAAAACTTTAGTAGAAAGTGGGGAAATGGTTTTGTCAGATGGAAGGCGAATTGTTGCCAGTAAGTACATGGAAAGTGTTTTGATCATTTGCAGTAAACTGTAACATGTTGCTGGTTTTCAGCAATTACATTACTAAATAGAGACCCAAAAGAGTCCAAATGGAAAAAGTACTTGATGCTAAAAGGTTAACAATTAAAGAATTTAAAGTCATTTTCTTTACTACTTTTGCAATAGCCACAAAGGTTTTCTTAAATTAGCATTCTCGTGAATTTTGCTGAAAAATTTAAAAAAACCCAAAGAAACAAAACAAAAAACCAACAAACTGTTAAGTTGACCTCTCTGCTTCTCATTCACCTTAAGAAATAAAGATCTAGTTGACCAAATTATGATCTTGGTTATGCCCATCTGGACAGTTGGGGTATAATTTGATCAGATCTAGAATTGAAGATATGAGTATATCTAAGGTTGAATTATTAAGGGTTTCATCTAATCAAATATTGCATATGTTTATATTATTTAAATATATCCTGCAGGATGAGAGTATTTTGTAGTTTAATGGAATTTAATTCATGTGAATTGCAGGAACTAAATATTTTTCATTATTTTTCAAAGAAAGACCATGTTTGAAATGCTTTCTTGATGTTAGACACTGTACTTTATGTAATGAGTTTCTTTTTAACAATATTAGGAACAATGTTTAAGTATGAGTGGAGCAGTCATTCAGCAGTCGCATGGCGCAACACTTGAGTTTTGCTTGTCATTATAAACTGTAGGTGGGCATTTTTTAAAAATAACTTGCTATCCAGTCTCAGTTTTTTAGAGGAGGTAAAAGGATTCCCAAACACCATGTGCCACTGGAAACATGCTGCAATGGAACAAGTGGGGCCAGTCTGACTCATTTTGGAGAAACAGTCTTCACACGTGTGAAATCATGTGTCTCTGGCTTCTCACAGATTTTTATAATAACCAGGAGGAATTTCAGTCCTGTGTTCTCAGATCAGATAATGTCAGACCTATGTAAAAACACATTTTATTCACCATTGGCTTCAGCATTTTGGTGAAATTAAATATAAACAGGACAGGTAGTCCCCACCCCAGGAACAGTGGATGCATTTTTATGTTTTTTAAATGAAACACTTCAGTCAAATTTTCATGAAACAAATTATGAAACTTTAAAATGAAACCTAGAACACTCATAGTTGAATGACGTGCTAAGAAGCTATTGAGCCTTTTTTGTAACTGTTCTTCTAATTCTAAGAAGAACATAATTAGATTAGAAGAATTCTAATTCTAATTCTTCTTCTTAGAAGAATTCTTCTAATCTAATTATGTTCATTTAATTCATTCATAATCACAAAGCTTAAATATGCAATTAATAAATTTTATTTCTTTTCCAGATCATGCTCATGTAGAGAGGAGAGAAAATGTAATAGTTATTCATCCTGATTTTAGAATGATAGTTCTAGCAAATAGACCTGGATTTCCTTTCTTGGGTAATGACTTTTTTGGCACATTAGGTAAGTGATTCATATTAAATGGTGATCTTTAATAGAACTGATTAATAGAATAACTGTCTTTATTCATTAGATTTTGTGAGGAGAAGGGGTCCTTATGCATATTGATACTTTGTTTCACATAAGACACTCCAAGTGAGATTCAGCTTGAAGGCTAACATGTAAATTTACATATCTTAATAAAAGTGCCTAAGCTTGCCCTGAAGTGAACAGCTACATGTGGTCATCTGTGTTACAACTATTTTGTTTTATGGGATGTGGACAAAGACAGAAGACAGACAAGGTTACAAGAAATCTTTGTTAATGAGTGTGTAATGTATACAAATATAGCAAAAACATGAGCTGTAAGCAGCTTCATAAGTGACATCAATGGTTAACACAACTGCTCAACATTTTTTTTCCCCATATTCAACAAGCCACAGGCCAGGTGCTGTCCTGTTCACTACAAGAGATTGGAGCTTGATGGATGGCTCTTTTCTCTCTTCTCAGCAGTGGACGCTGCTGTCTTTTTTGGTGTTAGCACTATGCTACCTGCTTCTTAATCCTCATTAGCTTCTCTGTGCTGTCATGGTTTAACCCCAGTCAGCAACTAAGTACCACGCAGCTGCTTCCCCTTCCACTCTCCCAGTGTGATGGGGAGGAGGGATAAAAAAAAAAAGTAAAACTCATGGGTTGAGATAAGAACAGTTTAATAACTAAAGTAAAATAAAATATACTACTAAGAATAATAATAATATAATAGTAATGAAAAGGAATATAACAAAAAAAAAGAGAAATAAAACCCAAGAAAAGACAAGTGATGCACAATGCAATTGCTTACCACCTGCTGACCGATGCCCAAGCAGCAATCTGCCCCTCCCAGCCAACTCCCCCCTGTTTATATACTGGGCATGATGTTCTATGGTATGGAATACCCCTTTGGCTAGTTCGGGTCAGCTGCCCCGGCTCTGCTCCCTCCCAGCTTCTTGCACACCTGCTTGCTGGCAGAGCACAGGAAACTGAAAAGTCCTTGGCTGAAGATAAGCGCTACTTAGCAACAACTAAAACATCAGAGTGTTATCAACATCATTCTCACACTAAATCCAAAACCCAGCACTGTACCAGCTCCTAAGAAGAGAGTTAACTCTGTCCCAGCCAAAACCAGGACACATGCACATGGCCGTGTGTGATAGGCCTTATTAAAATATATATGTTTGACAAGATACTGGATTCATCCTAGTTTCAGGTAAGGCTGTCCAAATTTCACATCAAAGTTTTTCATATCAACGGCAGCCTCATTTCAGAAAGCTCCTGGTAGGTCCTAAAAATCCTGTGTATCAGCAAAGATTCCCCACAGCTTCATCTCACGGCAAAAGCAAGAATTTGCGTTGCATAAGGGCAAGTGATGAAGAATTCATTGGCCTGTATAGTCCAGTGTTAGTCTAAGTGGGCCTCTGACAAGGCTTTGGCAGTGTTACACCAGAGCTATGAACTGAATAGCCCTCCAGACTCCACTGACTATGTTATCTATGTTAGTTTAGCCATTTATGTACAGGCACCTTAATTTGTGTGGTTTTATCTGTTAGCTTTGGCCGTAATGCTTATTCTGCAAGAAATCATAGAATCATGGAATGGTTTGGGTTGGAAGGGACCTTAAAGATCATAAAGTTAAAATCCCCCTGCCATGGGCAGCGACACCTTCCACTAGAATGATAACGTACTCATAAAAGCAGATGCAAACCCAGTTCCGTATTGCATGATAGCTTTTTGTTTTTCAGATGTAGTTCCCAGTGAATGGACATTCTGTGTCAGAGACTCATTGGCTCTGAATTTCACCCAGCTATGTTGCCCCATGATGCTTTAGTATAGCCTATTTCTTTTTCATGACCTAATTTCCCTCCTTACATGGACCCTTTAAACAAAATTGATCATCCCAGCATTATTGCTTTTGGCCCACATGGCAGAGGCTTGGTTGAGGTTTTGGGGTTCTTTGTTGATTTTGTTTTTCAAGCATAGGGGCTCTTCTGCTTTTAATCCAAGTCCTTTTTCAGCAAGATCTGATCATGCTTCTGCAAAGTTTTGTATGACTGTTAAAGGTTTCTTTACGAATAAATTCAGTTTTATAGATTATATGATTGGGACCAATATAATGCAAATATATGGAAAGGATGTCTTGCCAAATTTCTTACCATGCTTCAAGACAGGCAGAGAGAAAAGATAAATCCAGTATTTCCTCTAGACCTCTCAGTCAGGCTTGCATTAGGGCATTCCTGCATATCAAGATTTCCCTGCGTCCTGGGGTGTTTTGAAGGTGTTCACAAATTGATCCCATTCAACCTGTTATTCTTTCTCTAAACTTTTTTTCTTTCCTTTTTTTTTTCATTCATTTGACTTGTGTTTCTTCTTGAAGTTAATTTCTCCCTTGTGATCACCTTCATTAAAATGACAGGAGGGATCTTCATGTTTCCGGGAACCTCGATGTTCGTCATAGCAAGTTTGTCCTTCGCATTTTTCAGAGTAGTTTTTGTCTTGTTTTGTTTTAACAAGCAGGTACTCAGCATCCTCTTGAGCCATTGCTTTTCCATTTAAGGTGCTGTATGAAACTTAAAAGGGCTGTTGTGACGCTCTCTCTTTATAAATTACTTAACTGTATGCTTTTTTTCTTTTTAGGGGACATTTTTAGTTGCCATGCTGTTGATAATCCCAAACCACAGTCTGAACTGGCTATGCTTAGACAATACGGTCCTGATGTTCCAGAGCCAATTCTTCAGAAACTGGTGGCTGCTTTTGGAGAACTCAGGAGCTTAGCTGACCAAGGAATTATTAACTATCCCTATTCAACTAGAGAAGTTGTGAATATTGTAAAACATTTACAGGTACAGTACGTCGGATTTCATAGAAAACTTGAGTTCATCACTACTAATTTTTTAATGCTTGAAGGTTTTAGAAAAAGATGCCGTTATTGTTCATGCATTTCTATTTCATTCTTATGAAAAGTTTTGCATTTTGAAGGAATCATCATATTCAGATGTTCGGATAGTCTGAGGGTAAGGATCGCAGATGTACACAGGCAGATATTTTTTCTGTATGTTTGTTTATAGATATAAAAAAACCCCTGACAGTCTGTTTTTCTACTATGTGAGAAAATATCACATTCATACTGTGAATACAGTATGCAATGTTCATACTAGCCTTCATTATAAAATTCCGTATTCAGCATACAGTACTTCCAGGACAGTGCAACTGTTCACTTTATGCTGCTATAAAATTTTTGATTTTAATCATTTCCTGGGGGAAAACAAGTTCCTGCTGCATAACAGTAATACATCACTGGTGGAAGTTTTCTAAGGAAAATGTTAGATGGATAACAACTTAGCAAACAGGTACTTAGGATCCATGATTGCTTCCTACATGCATTTTAACTGTAAAATGGTGAATTCTGATTTAATGATGATTTTTCTTTTTAAAGATTACAGTAGAGCCTGACTTCTGTCTTTATAGATTGAAGGATACTTTTTGTCTGAAGTGTTTGAAATACAAAGCATCTTAATGCTCTTTGAAATAGCAGTGCTTTTATTTTGTTCTGTTTATAATCATAAAATTGGTAATTTGTTAATTTATAGACTATTTCTTGAATTACTGAATCCTAGATTGAAAAAAGATTAGTGGAAATATTAATGTGATTATTACAATTAGAATATAATTTCACACAAATTATTTGACCTACTGTTCCCATGTTTAACACTGCATAGTATAACAGGGTTGGATGATGGTTTTGTGTTTGTGCTCATGATCATATTCACATACATTCATCCATATACACAAACATTTAGATCCTACAGCTTAGAATTACTACTTTTAAAAAAATCTTCAGTTCATCTAGATTTCTGGGGAGGATAGAGTTTTGTGCTCTGTGGTCTCTAGGGTGCAACGAGGTCTTGAGACAAAGCAAATTGGTGCTACTATGATATCATTAATATAAAGAAAAATGCTATCTTTATAACTTTGTACTAAGGGTTAACAAAATTCAGATCTAAAAGCTGAGGAATCCATCCAAATAAAGACATAAGCAAAGTGGTTTATTAGGCTCCGTTACCAGTTGATAGGTATTTTTTTACCAAACTGATAGAACATGTGCAGCTGGAGTGCATGGAGCTCCCCCGGGGGACGGATGAGAAGCCAACTGAGAGCTTGTGGGTCAGGATTAAAAGGAGAGCAGGGACAGGTGACATTATAGTGGGGATCTGCTACAGGCCACCTGACCAGGAAGACCAAGCAGATGAGGCCCTCTATAGACAGATAGGAACAGCCTCACATTCAGAAGCCCTGGTCCTCATGGGGGACTTCAGCCACCCCGATATCTGTTGGAGGGACAACACAGCAGGGCATAAGCAGTCCAGGAGGTTCCTGGAATGTGCTGATAATAACTTCCTTCTCCAAGTGATAGAGCAGCCAACGTGGAGAGGTGCTATGCTGGACCTTGTTCTCACCAACAAGGAGGGGCTGGTGGGGAATGTGAAGCTCAAGGGCAGCCTTGGCTGCAGCAGTGACCGTGAAATGGTAGGGTTCAAGATCCTTAGGGCAGCAAGGAGGGCGCACAGCAAGCTCGCTACCCTGGACTTCAGGAGAGCAGACTTTGGCCTCTTCAGGGATCTGCTTGGTAGAGTACCATGGGATACAGCCCTGGAGGGAAGAGGGGCCCAGGAAAGCTGGTTAATATTCAAGGATCACCTCCTCCAAGCTCAGGAGCAATGCATCCCAACAAAGAGGAAATCAGGCAAAAATGCCAGGAGGCCTGCATGGATGAACAAGGAGCTCCTAGACAAACTCAAACACAAAAAGGAAGCCTACAGAGGGTGTTGGCAAGGACAGCTGGCCTGGGAGGAACACAGAGAAATTGTCCGAGCAGCCAGGCATTGGATTAGGAAAGGCAAAGCCCTGAGAGAATTAAATCTGGCCAGGGACGTCAAGGGCAACAAGAAAAGCTTCTATAGGTACGTCAGTGATAAAAGGAAGACTAGGGAAAATGTGGGCCCTCTCTGGAAGGAAACAGGAGACCTATTTACCCAGGATATGGAGAAGGCTGAGGTACTCAACAACTTTTTTGCCGTAGTCTTCACCAGCAAGTGCACCAGCCACACTGCCCAAGATGCAGAAGACAAAGGCAGGGACTGGGAGAATGAAGAACCGCCCACTGTAGGAGAAGATCAGGTTCGAGACCATCTAAGGAACCTGAGGGTGCACAAGTCCATGGGACCTGATGAGGTGCATCCACGGGTCCTGAGGGAACTGGCGAATGAAGTGGCTAAGCCACTATCCATCATATTTGAGAAGTCATGGCAGTCCAGGGAAGTTCCCACTGACTGGAAAAGGGGAAATATAACCCCCATTTTTAACAAGGGAAAAAAGGAAGACCTGGGGAACTACAGGCCAGTCAGTCTCACCTCTGTGCCTGGCAAGATCATGGAGCGGATCCTCCTGGAAACTATGCTAAGGCACATGGAAAATAAGGAGGTGATTGGTGACAGCCAACATGGCTTCACTAAGGGCAAATCATGCCTGACAAATTTGGTGGCCTTCTACAAGGGGGTTACAGTGTATTGGGACCTGCGCTGTTTAACATCTTTGTTGGCAACATGCACAGTGGGATTGAGTGCACCCTCAGGAAGTTTGCCGACGACACCAAGCTGTGTGGTGAGGTCAACATGCTGGAGGGAAGGGATGCCATCCAGAGGGACCTTGACAGGCTTGAGAGATGGGCCTGTGTGAACCTCATGAAGTTCAGCAAGGCTAAGTGCAAGGTCCTGCACATGGGTTGGGGCAATCCCAAGCACAAATACAGGTTGGGCGATGAGTGAATTGAGAGCAGCCCTGAGGAGAAGGATTTGGGGGTGTTGGTTGACAAGAAGCTCAGCATGACCTGGCAATGTGCGCTTGCAGCCCAGATAGCCAACTGTATCCTGGGCTGCAACAAAAGAAGCGTGACCAGCAGGTCGAGGGAGGTGATTCTGCCCCTCTACTCCGCTCTTGTGAGACCCCACCTGGAGTACTGCGTTCAGCTCTGGGGCCCCCAACATAAGAAGGACATGGACCTGTCGGAGTGAGTCCAGAGGAGGGTCACAAAGATGATCAGAGGGCTGGAGCACCTCTCCTATGAAGAAAGGCTGAGAGACTTGAGCTTGTTCAGCCTGGAGAAGAGAAGGCTCCGGGGACACCTTCTAGCAGCCTTCCAGTACCTAAAGAGGGCCTACAAGAAAGCTGGAGAGGGACTTTTTACAAGGGCGTGTAGGGATAGGACAAGGGGTAATGGCTTTAAACTAAAAGAGGGTAGATTTAGATTAGATGTAAGGAAGAAGTTCTTCACTGTGAAGGTAGTGAGACACTGGCACAGGTTGCCCAGAGAGGCTGTGGGTGCCCCCTCCCTGGAAGTGTTCAAGGCCAGGTTGGATGGGCCTGTGAGCAAGCTGGTCTAGTGGAAGGTGTCCCTGCCCATGGTAGTGGGGTTGGAACTAGATGGTCTTTAAGGTCCCTTCCAACGCAAACCGTTCTATGATTCTGTGATCTCTAAACACAGAGCGTCGTGGTTTAACCCCAGCCGGCAACTAAGCACCACGCAGCCGCTCGCTCGCTCCCCCCCCACCCCTGGGATGGGGGAGAGAATCAGGAAAAAACCTCGTGAGTTGAGATAAAGACAGTTTAATAGGACAGAAAGGAATGAAAAACAATTATAATGATAATAATAATATGACAATAGTAATACTAAAAGAATTAAACTATACAAAGCAAGTGGTGCACAATGCAATTGCTCACCACTCGTTGACCGATGCCCAGGTAGTTCCCGAGCCGCGATCCGCCCCTGCCAGCCAACTCCCCCAGTTTATATACTGGGCATGATGTCATATGGTATGGAATAGCTCTTTGGCCAGTTTGGGTCAGCTGTCCTGGCGGTGTCCCCTCCCAGCTTCTTGTGCCTCCTCCAGCCTTCTTGCCGGCTGGGCATGAGAAGTTGAAAAATCCTTGACTTAGTATAAACACTACTTAGCAACAACTAAAACCATCAGTGTGTTATCAACATTATTTTCCTACTAAATCCAAAACACAGCACTATACCAGCTACTAGGAAGAAAATTAACTCTGTCCTAGCTGAAACCAGGACACAGAGTTACATTGGAGAGGAAAGTGGAAAAATTACAGACTTGAGCAACAGTTGCTGTGCTGCTGAAAAGCTGGTGGTTTAGGGTTTTTGTTAAATGAACTCCTTCCTGTCTTCATACTCTTTGGCTGTTCCCACCTTCCTTCCTAGCTTCTTTCCTTCATCATCTGTCTCAAAGTACTCTGAAGTTGCGCTGTCTTCTGTCACCAACTGGTGCAGAAACATAGGACTTAATTCTTTTTATCTTTGAGTGTGAACTGCATCTAATTGAAGATTGGAAGAGCTGCATTACTAGTTGTCTTAAGGGCACTTACTCTCTGCTTCTGTCTCCTTCACTTAACCAGATAAGTATGGTCACTTCAGCCTGGACATTGGGCACAGATCAGCAGGGAAGTTTCACGTCTGCTAAATTTTCACCTCTTTCAAAGTCAAGTGTAAATATCCAGATAAATCTCCAACATGCAGCTTTGATTTCTTCTCTAACATTTGTTTTCAAGATCCCAGTCTCTTTGAAAGAATGCAACATTTTGTTTACTGTAACTTGTTTTTCAATCTGAATAATAAAAAGACTAGGAGTAGCCAAATGTAAACAATGAACATAAACATAATGGTTATTCCAAAGTAAGAAGCTTTTAGGTCTTCAGGTAGAGAAAAAAGAGGAAGGAGGGAAATGAGTCAATAAAATTGCTGGTCCTTACGAAGGAAGGAGGGAAGTTAGTCATGTTGTTAAACAATTTCCCTTACAGCAGTTCCACAGCCCCACTCTCTTTGTACTATTGTGTTGATTTCTTTCACATAATTTCTGAATTTTTTGCTTCTCTAAGAAAGGGTTGGATGTTTTGGAGAAAAAATTGTTGTTGATTACTGTTATCTGAGAGCACATCTGAGCATCGGGGCTAGTCAGTTAAAAAATATTCTGATTACTGTGGCGTCAGTATATTATTAGGCTAATCTCTGCACGCTGATTAATTGTGGTCTTCAACGTATAGGATTGTGTCTACAGTGTAGTTACAAGAGCATCTTCCCATAAAGATTAAGCAAGTAGGGAGCCTGTAGCAATTTAGTTGTAGCTTAGACACTGCATTCAGAGCTAGGTTGCCTCTATGCTAGCTTTTTCTTAAGGAAAGGGTTTTTTGGTGAAGCTTGAGATACCAAACTAGTTTGAAGACCTGAAACTGCACGCATAGGGAAAGTTGTCTAATGCAGGTGCCTAACTTGGTTGCTGCAACTATTTCACCCCATAGATTGTATAGGGAATTTGGGTCTTGCAGCTCTAGATCACAGGTGACCTGAATATAGCCTTTTTGTCTCGCTCACCTGCAGTTTTCAGACGAGTATTGATGCTAATAGTGTCTTATGGGCAAGCTAAGAAGCTCTGCTCTTGCTCTGTTGGGTTACCATATGCTGCCCGTAACTACCGGTGTATGCTGTGACTGCTTCTTTGCAATCTAATATGCTAACTTTCATGAGACCTTTTGTATGTTGTTTTGCGGAGTCAAGATTCACCCAATGTCCCTGGTAGATGTTAATCAGGCAAGCCACATTAGTCCAGATAAAATGGAAATAGCTTTTTCACTAACTCTGTTGAGTTTGGGAAAGCTGAGATTTTTCTGATAGGCCTTCTTTCCTGTTTGTATCTGAGATTACTTTCTAATATTAGGCACTAGTATAACAGTTTTCAAGCAGTAAATGTCTAAGGTACCTTCTGGCCCTGAAGTCTACTAATCGTCAGGCTTTTAGGCCTGTTCAGTAAGCTTTTTGTGCTAAGATATTACTTTTTTCTGTTCAGCCTAATCTCGAAAGGAAACTAAGCTTATCAAATCACAGTTTGTATCCCTTTCTCACCTTGCTCCCAAACACACATCAATAATAATCTTTTACCGTTTTGGCCAACCACAGTGAATCTCAGTTACCAGTTTTCAAAGACAATTAGGTTTCTGCTGGTTTAATCAAAATCAGCAGCTATGTGACAGAGGGGAACAGGTTGAAATTAGTGTCCCTGTGAATGAAAAGGCAGGGGGAGAATTCAGCTGTTTTTCTTGGCAGTAGATGATGCCCACTAAAGACACGAGCACTGGTTAATCAATTAGTATGCCTGTCGCTCAGGATGAGCCACAGACGTGGTGCTTCTTGCCCTGCTGAGAGGACAACTGAAGAGACACAGAGAGAGCTGGCAGTGTTCACTCAAAAGGCATCGGGGATACAGGGGGAAGCCAAGGGCACGGAGGAATGAGCAGGTAGTGGGAGATCTGTTAGTGTCATGGCGGCAGGGTGGGCCTTTGGGATGGTGCTGGCAGGATGGGAAATGCGTGGGCATCTGAAGGCACTAGAATGTGTAGGGAAGTGAGTGGTAGTGAGAACACAAGGTAGAAGTCTAAAACAAAAATCTGGATTCATTACAAACTGGATACCAGATAATTTGTCACTTTGTTTTCAGGGTAGTGGTAGAAGTACACTAGACCTCAATGTGTATAGCATATTTTAATTAAGATTCTGTATTTGTACTAGGAAACTACTATTTTGCTGATAGCTTTTAAGCAGACTATAGCAATATATGTACTCATGGAAAGTTAGATCCATAAAAATATAGACTTTTCACCAAGCTGAATTCTGTCACAACCCTGTATCAAATAAAGCATTATATATATATAAATATAAAATTGTTAAAAGCAAAACCTGTGTTACTATTTTAGGGAATAGCCAAGAATCTAAGCTGTGAAAATACTCTGAGGTACACACAGAGGTGTTACTTGTAAGGGGAAGAATCAATGAATGAGAACCAGCCAGACTGATGAGAGATCAATTTCGCCAGTAATCTGGTTTTAAAAATCAATAGAAACCAAATGATTTTTTTTAAAATGTTCAAGTCAAACATTCAGCCATTCCTTTTTTTTTCCTGTTTTCCTGTTTTTCTTTTTTCCTTTTTTCCTTTTTTTTGCTTCAAGTGAACTGCCATTGCCTTTCTTCAGTAAGCAGGTGTCAAGGCAGTTATTAAAAAGTGGTTGGATTTGTTCTGATTGAAGCAAGAGGGTTGTGATTTTTTTTTTTTAATAACTGAAGTAGAGGGCCTTTTGACAAGTGGCTTGTGTTCAGAACAGGTTTTATTGACAGCAGCGATCAGTTGTACCTCAGGAAATAATTTTTTATGATGTCCTGCTGATAAAAGAGGCATGGAACTATTGAGGCAATTCATTGAGGAGAAGGGTATCAATGTCAGAAGTTATGCAATGATTCAGAAAACTGTGGACATACTTGAAGACTACTGGTGAAAACGAGATAATATTTGAAGCACTGGACCAAGGTTTCTGCAGTACCTAGTGCAGGGCAGGTAAAAAAGTAGGTCATGAGTGAACAAGATAGCTTGGTGCCAGTTTGTTGGTTGTGCTTTGCAGTGAGAAGTGAAGAACACAGGAAATGAAGTAGTCATCATCATAAATGTTCTAAAATAATTACTTAAGGAAAGGGTTTGGTTATATAGAGTAAGCACAATTCTGGACATGTTTTGTTCTTGTTATTGAAACGAAGACACACTTGAAAACAGACTGAGATAGGATCTTGCACACTGAGTACTAAGTAGCTTTACATGTTTTTAAACTTAACTGTGATGTACATTTTTATAAGTCTGTGGGCTTTTTTTTTTTTTTGCAATATGATGTTTACTGTGACTCCAAGGTGCAATTTACATTATAGAAGTTAGTACTTTCACTAGTAAACATTGTCACAAACTTCGCATTTACGTTACATGTGAAATGTTTATACAGTCTTTAGTTAGAATAGCTGTTGGGAGAAATTTTATTTTTAGTACATCTTTCATTTGGTAAGGAATGGACATTGTAACCAGGATGGCACAGGCTGTAGGACAACTTTGTATTATCTCACAATAACTTGTATTTTGCTAAGATGTAATAATGCAGAACTTCTAATAGGTTCCTCATGGACAGATTTAAAAAGCAGGACATAGTTTAGCATGCTTTTATACTAACACTAGTACTGAAATATTCTGTGGCATGTACACCACAGATTAAAAAAAGGTTTGTACAAGCCTCTTTCTAGCAGTGGTATTCCATTCTACCACAGTAACTAGCTAATTTTAGTATTGCTTGTGTCACAGATATTTTATTTCAGAGATTAGATATTTATTAAGTTGGGAAGATATTAAACTCCTGACTAAGGCTGATATTTGATTAAGAGTACAGGTCAAAACATTCATGAAAGTTTTCTGGTTTCTTCTATTTTAGTTTTTATTCAGGACTCAAATATCTTTTAATACATTTATAAATTTCTCTGACACTTGTGTAAGTCTGTTTTTCAAGTTTTTTGTACCAGCCTTGCTCACTAATGGGGAAAAAACGATTAAGACTTCAACTCCCTAAAATACTTCTTCATGTGTTTATCTTCATCACTGTAAATGTGCCATACTGAGATGGGGGCATCCAAGTCCTTGTCTCAAAGATCTAGTATTTGAATGAAAGGCATATGAAGAAAAAGTGAGAAGTTTAAAATAAAAAGATTCTCACTCCCATCTCTTGCCAAAAAAGGTAAAATAAAGCAGTCAGGTGGTAAAGTTCTAGGATATATAGTAAAATGATGATTTTTTAAAAAATTCTTTTTATTTGATTTACTCCATTTACATCTTACAAGAGTAAGGTGATTTTTCCAGATGTTTTGTTAAAGCGTATCTGTGAAAAGGCTCAGTGACTTAGTTGTGTCAACATGTTCAACTTAAACAGCTGTTTTTATCAACGGCAAGTAAAATCTAAATTTTGCACAACACATATTCTGTTTAAATTACCTAAATGTTCCTCTAAAAAAATAAGCTTATTTAAGCCTGATATTATGGCTGCATACATTAAGGTCCATGTTTATTGGAATCTGTCTTCATTTAAATGGGGACAGGTACATGTTTGCTATTGGAGTTTCAGGGTAAATCAAAAGACAGTGGAAGTTACTGACTAAGCACTTGGAACCAGTTTGCGGAAAGGCTAAACCAGCTTTTCACACCTATAGTGTCTTCTGCAGGTGCCAAAAAACCCCTTCTTCATTTCAGTTTATTCCTATTACATGAGTTCAATTGACTGCTCAGTCAAGGCTTTTAAGTCTTACTGGCTTCTAAGTCTTAGTGGGAAATGAGAGGCAGGAAAATGTGTTTTCTTGCAGAACAAAAATAATTAAAAGGTGTGGGAATATGTGAGTGGCGGTTCTGAAACCTGGAAGAGCACACTGGCCTTAAATCATCAGTCCAGTCCAGTAGCAAAACTCCCTTTGTTGGAAATACTAATGCAAGTTTGATAACCTCTTTTTTTTTTTATGTACACAGCACATTATTTCAAGTAGTATTCTTCACTGAGAAAACAAATGTTTGCAAATCTTAAGTGAATTTCTGTTTCTACTAAAATCCATCATGACCTAAAGTCATTTTTAGTAAGCAAGCAGTTTATCTTCTGCTTTTCTATATTCAACGTTAAGAATCAGAATTCTTAAATGAATTGTATAGTTGAATTATACGAATATATGTATTTGTGTCAGATCTTCATGGTTAGCAGAAAGCAGTTCCAAATTTAAAAAGTACAGGCTATATTTAATTATGTATTTTAATAACAGTGATTACACCGTCTTGTTATGTGTATAATGAAAACAATTCTTTAAAACAGAATGATGATGTGTATTTAAATAATTGTCTCCTGCTTGTTTGTTTAGTTCAGGTTTAGTGTCAGTAACTTCATTCTGACTTGAAGCAATGTACCTTCTTTATTCTGGAAACTAAAAAAGAGATTACTTGAGCGCTTGTCTAAGTTGAGCAAAGTTACTGTTATAACTATCCATTTTAGAAGTATATAATGATATGCTGTAACTTAACAGATATTCAGTAAAAGAAATTTGGGGGTCTTTGTTTCTTCACAGAAATTTCCAACTGAAGGACTGGCAAATGTTGTTCGAAATGTATTTGACTTTGACTCCTACAACAACGAAATGCGTGAAATTTTAATCAGCACTTTGCACAAATATGGGATACCTATTGGAGCAAAACCGACCAATGTACAGCTGGCCAAGGAGTAAGAATAACATAAGATATATGTTAAGAAGACAGGTCTCTCATGATCACTTTTTAATAGTGTGTTATCTTGCTGCTAACTGATTTAAAAACAGCCTGGAATACTTGAAGTCAATCCTCCTCTGGTTCAAATTTATATTCCTCCAAATAAGTTACAAAAATATAAGTTACTTTATGATAGAGTATTTGCTTAATACTAATATTTAATCTTTAATGTCCATGTACATATTCATAGCTTGTATGGTAAACAGATATATATTAATAAAGGGAAATACTTGTTTCTTCTCCTGTGTTTTTAATTAATTGCAACACATTTCTGTCCTGTTATTTATCACCTAAATCGGTAGCAAAAAAATAAGTTATCTTCAGTGGTAGTGGGATTTTGTCTTTGATACTCACAAAAGGCTCTACAAAAATACTTCTGCAGAATAGGACAGTGCTTGTAAGCTCTAAGAACCATTTTTGTATGTGGCTGTATATCACTATTATTCTTTAAGTATGTTACCAGTCAACGTATTACACTATATACTTTCTCAGAGGTTAGAATCAAAATAGCTTTTTCTTTTTTAAGATTAAACTAAATTATGAAACAGATTTAACTCATTCTTCTACAATTCACAGATAACAGGCTTAAGTAGGTCATATTGAAAAGCAATTAGAAAACTTACTCTGGCTTGAACTCTAATATATAATTTATTTATGGAGAAACAAATATTTCCCTTTCATGAAGAAAGCTTTGGATATATGGAAAATTGAGTTTCCCATGGGACACATATATTTTACATTTGCTAAGGAGGGACTGATTCTTATGACATGATGTGTTGATATTAGGTGTCCATGGGTAGGTTTCTCCTGCTGGAGCACCACTGTTATAGGTAACATCCTACATATAACTATTAAAAGAAGATTGGCAGTGTAATGACTGTGGTGTACCTTTTAATTTTGATGGCAGAAGAATTACATGTCTAGGGAACTAGTACCTGAGCAACTACAGCGTCTGTTAAATTGACAGTACACACTTGAAACTCTGGCCATAGTTTGTTTGCTGAAAGTCACTTGGTAATTTCTATTTTAAAGAACTATGATTTTTGTCATAGCTTTTGAGAAATTTGCACTTTGTATAACTTAGAAGTATTAGATGTGTGTTTACATGGGTGGATTGGAGAGGACTCTTTAGTAATGAGAAGATCAGAGATTTAGGCAACATAAGAGAAAGACTGCTGTAATTGGAGATTGTTCAGACTAGAAGTGAGAAGGTGGAAGAAAGATCTGATCATATTGAATTAGGGATAATCACCTGATCATTTTGAATCCATCACTGAGATTTTACAGGACAGGTTACACCAAGGATGACAGACTTACAAGACCCCCACAAGACGCTCATCAAAAACTTCACTTGACTGGCAGTTATGAGCGCATACTCTGTACACTGAAGGCCAAGAGGAGGACAAACTACAGGAGCAGTTCACACGCAGTTGATAAAAGTAACTTTTTCTTAGATCTCACCATGCAAGACTGGAACTAGGCTGACCACCTGGCTCTGATGATCCAGCAATCTTGGTCTCAGTATCTCACTTGCATCCACCACAGCTGGCATTTCAGGTTATCCTACTGCTCCATTCCAAGACAGCCTTGCTGTTGGTCATGAGATTTAACCCTATGGAGCTTGTAAGCCACAGGTGGATCACCTTGAATTACAGACACGTCTCAGGAATGGTTTAGGCACAGTTGATTCTGTCTTGGGGTAAAAGAACATATAGATAATCTCTCCAAATCTGTTCCAGCCCATATTGCAAGCTCCCATGATGGATGTGTTGAGGTAACTGGGTATGGTGTTTGGACGACTGCAGAAAAGGTACTTCCCAAAGCTGCTACATGTTTAGAACTAGAGTACTGATCTCCTGTATATTGTTTTCCAGGAATTTGGGAGTAGGATAACGGTGCTAATCTAGTCCATCCCACTTCCTTCAGAAAAGATGCAAGTTAATCTATAACCTTCTTATCTGATTTTTGTCATGATTCATGCCTGAAAACCTTCAGAGATGGAGTTCTATAACCTCCCAAAGCAAGTCAGTCTTGTTTCTAAATATCCTTGCCATTAGAAAGTCATCTCTACACTAAACACATCCAGTTCTCTCAATCTTCCCGCTTTTTTAAGGCCTCTGGTTGTTTTTATTTTTCCTTTATGCTCCCCCTCTCCACTTGATTCATGTCTGTCTTTAAGCATTGTGCATGAAACTGGGCAGGTTAGGTTCTGCTAGACGTGAGTAGAGTAGTAGGAGAGTATAGAATAGAGATGTATTTCATGCATCACTCCCTTTTAAAAACCCCAGTACGTTTGCATTTCTTGCAATGTTTAGCTCATGTCTAGTTTTCTAAACATGAACCTCCAGATCCTTTCTGCAGAACCCTGCATATTGCTTACCCCATCTTCGCTTTATGTAATGAACTTCCTTCGTGCTTACACTTTTCTTACTGTTGTGTTGTATTTTTTCAGATTAGTTCTCTGACTTGTCAAGATCACTTTCAATTTTAAGCTTGTTTTCCTGCCTGCTTATAGTCTCTCACAAGTTGGCAGTCTGAAGGTTTACTAGGTGTGATTTCTACAGTGTCCTAGTGACAACAGCATACCCCCACAGAGGTTCACTTCTGTGCTCCAGTCTTAATTTGCAAGACTTTTAAGACTTACTAGCTAGCATAATAAATTGCTCAGTGGTTCTATGAAGTAATGTGAAAACGAGGATAATAGTCCAAACCTATTCTGCCTGAGGATTTTAGTCATACCTGCAGCAAAATCACTGCTATTGATAAGAATACAAATCCTGTACGATTAAGAAGTTTTGCAATACAGAAGCATTTCCAGGAGATTCTAGGACAGGAATATCATTATACTGAAATGCTGACTCCTTTATACAGGTACTCTCTGGCATGTCTTGGATCAAACAATTTGTGAATCTTTATTTTATTTTAATAAGGTTTGGAGAAGTCTGTCACCTATTACTTAATCTAAAAGAAAACTTGAATTAATCAGAATTATTTAAATTGCTGCTGAAACATAACTGCTGTAAATGTAAGAATAAAAACATGAGACACACGAGCAACACGCTACAATACAGGGTCTCAATAGAAGGAACTTTGAGGGTTGTATCCAGCTGAAATTACAGGGGAAATTTAACAGACAGTACCAGTGACCCTTATAGGAATTTTAGCTTAGGCTCTGGAATTAGTATACCTAATCTTGGAAGGAAAGATTAGGTGGTGTCTAATGACCATTTAGAAAAGAATTCTTGCAGTAGTTATTTTTTCCAGAGAGAAATTAATTTGTAGATGCTAATTCATTTATTTCCAAAATTATTACCATATATTAGACCTGTAAAGTAATGCTTTACTTGGGCTTTTTGTTTCCTTCAGGGTTTTTTTTTCCCAAATAGGATGACCGTTCTTCAAGGCACTGACATGTTCAGTATTGTCAGGTTATAACATCGTGATATTGTCTGTATCTCCTGGTATCACCTGTTCAATAGTTTATAATTTTTATCAGTATTGTGTGTAAAGCAGATGGCTTGTCTATGATGCTTTGCCAAGACATAGCGGGTAAAATGGATTACTCATTGTACTAACTCATTATCTTTCTTTATGTACAATTACACTTTGTTTTTCCCATTGACATCTGTTATGTCACATTTGTCTGAACTCATGTTAATCTGCCATTTTGGTGCACAGTTCAACCATTTGCAATTCCTAGGTAAAACAGCATTCAGCTCTAATTCTGACATTTATCCTTGATGAAATTGCCATTCCGTATTTTTTCTCCTGTCACTATCCGCTTCCAGGTGCTTGCTATTACTTGAATATTCATTTTATATGAACTGAATTTTTTATATGTAATGTAAATATGTAAATTTTAACGGCTTTAATTTTCTCTTGAGACTGGTTGTTGTTGTGTCATTCCCGTTCCCCCCCATAATCTGTAGTTAATTGTTGGACCTGTCTCATACCATATGCGTCTCTTGTCCATCCTGTGCATTGTGGGAGAAGCAGAGTGCGGGGGGGGGGGAGGCTGCACTTGACTGTCAGGGAATGGGAGGCCTAACATAAGAGTGTTCTGCATGTCTGCTGCTTACATTTTTAATCAAAAGGTAGTTAAATAAAGGAAGGAGATCTGGTTGGTAAGGAATTTTCCCGGTTTCAAACTATATCTTACTTAAGTCCTAAGAAGTTAGGTGGGATAGAAGTCTCTTCAGTTAGACAGAGCACAGGCTGTTACTGAAGTGCTTGGATAATACATTCTGTGCTAGCACTGAGTTGGTTTACAAGATCGTGTATTATGCAGCTTTGTTGCCTGTCATAGTTCGTGTCCGTAGTTGTACTAGTACCATAGCTGGTTGCAGAGAATTTGCATTCAGTGAAGCTTCAGTCTTACAAGATTCGTAGCCATTTTCCAGTAAGTTGTCAGAAAGCTAAATGAATAAATTTATAAAGCAGGTTCTATTGACTTTTTGAACACAGTTGTTTGGTGGTTTGTCTTGGCTTTTTTTTTTTAATTAGCCTAAAATGAATTTCTTTTCTAAAATCAAAAAGATACAAATGAAAAGAAATTGTGTTCTGTAGGTGTCACTTTGAAAAGTTTTCCAGCAGCAGAAGCCACTAGAGAATTATCTTTTGCCAGATTGTCTTCCTTTAGACCACTGTGCATGAAGAAAATCAGGCTAAATAGTAATTTTTTGTAGCATTGCCCCATCAACTGTGGGTCATGTGCAATCACCTTTTTTAAACAAAGTACCATTTCATGGACAGCAGTGATCTTGTAGAAAATCAGGATGTAAAATTAAGAGTAAATAAACATAAAAAAAAATTTCAAAATTTTCCTCAAGCAACGGACTTTGACAGATCCATAATCAAAGAATTGATCAGGAATAATTCCTTAGAACTTGCTTTTAAGTCTTGGCTTTCTTACAAGATTACTGTAGTCTGTCATGTAGTTTTTCTGTTCTAGAAACCCTTTCCAGCTTTTAAGGAAAGCAAAAATCACGGATCACTCTGTACACCCCAACTGGAGAGAGCAGTGGAGTTCCAGTACTGTTCTTACCCAGCCACTGCACTTCTTACACCCATCAGATCTTTTTGCTTTGCAGATTTTTGCCAGTGGTGGCATTTCCATAGTATTCTGTCTGCCTTTTATGTAAACGGTATTTGGTTAATTAATTTGAAATACAGCAGTGTGGCAGGAGCACCTTGTGAAGCTTTTTACTAATACTGTCACTTCAAGTTATTTTCAAAACTTGCTTGTTACTTATAAGTCCTGGGAAAAGACAATAATTTCCCTCTTTCACTGCATATCATATGTATTGACTAGAGGAAAACTTTTAAGATGTATACATGTTTTCAGTGTGGGCATGTTGTTCCAGTCCTTCTGCATCCTCACTCTCTCCTGAAAAATCATTCAGGAGGCAGACTGGTTATAAGACCTTTAATGCCACCAGCTTCTTCAATACTCTTAGTCTTTCTTAGACCAGATTTATATGAGAGAGCAGTGAGATGGAGTAAAAAAGGATTGTCAGGCCCTGGAAGAATAAGATCCCTATGACTCTTGACAAAGAACTCTGTATTATGAATTGTGCTTTCTGTTTTATTCTTAAATTCTGATCTACCTTTCTCTCCTCTTCGCTGTTCATGATGACTTTGTCTGCTGCCCCAGAGAAACTAAATCATTCAGAAACAGGGAAGAGAATAAAACCTCAAGAATCTAGGATAAAGGAGAAATCAGTTTTCCTGAGGGAAGAAAGGAACTATTAGCGAAGCAAATCTCCAGAAAGCTGAACCAGAGTGGAAATATTTTGTTTCTTTGGGAATGCAATCTGTAATTCTGTTGCTATATAAAGCAGGGTATTTGGTTAGAGCTGGTTATTAACATATGTTTTGTTTTAAAATTTAATAAGTATTCATGATTATTAGCGAACCCGTTGATTTCTAGGATGTTGTCCATGGGAGTAATGTGTAAGGAATTAAAACTGAAGTCCAAATCCTTGTAGAAGTTGATGTTCCATTGAGCTAACGGGAAACAATTATTGCTGATTATAGACATATCAGAGATTATGCTACTCGGAGTCATCATAGCAAAAAAAAAGTCTCCAGTTTCTTTTTGCACACAAGACAGTTTTGGCTCAAGACATAACCAACGTTTTGCCAACAAATCAATCTGAAACCCAAATGGAAGCCTGAAGTAAAATTCCAGTCCATGGATAAAATGACATTTAGTTTAGTGACTTGACTGCCCATTTTCTGACTGCATGAATAAATTTATCTAAGAATTGTGTATATGTTGAAATACCTCATCCTGTATGTTTTTTCCTAATGGTGTTGAATGTTGTAATCTACAATATATTGCACTTGCATTTTTTTTGAGTCTGGCTTAATTTCTCTTCTTAGTTTGGGAAGAATCTGGCTAGACTAGCTAGGTGTAAAGAATGGAAAAATACAAACTGAAGTGAGGAAGAATGCAAAATAAATCACTCTTCAAACATTGGTATCTATTGATATTCTTAACTAGGCAACAAACGCAATGAAAACTCTACTGGTTCTTTGAGTAAGAGAGGGAGTTAATGAGATGCAGTTTCCTCATTACATGCCCCAACGACATATTGCTGGCAGCTGGATATTTATCTATGAGCACCAACGATCTATAGTATCCAAACCATTTTCTGTTTGCAAAAAGTGTCTTTGGCTGTCTGACTGCCTTGGCAGATGGTCCAAATGCAGAATGGGGATGGAGGCTGAGTGACTGTCTGCCTGTGAGTACTGGCTTCTCCAGGTTGCTTGAGATTTGGTGTCAATATACCAGTAAGAAATGTTAATGCAGCTTTCCCACATGAGTTGCAAAGGTATTTCTGTTCATTCCCTGAATTTTCCTTTAAGTTCTCAGCGGAAAAAAAGTAAAATTAAAATTCCCCAAGATTCATATATAGTCCAACTGAGTTTTTTTGATGTGGGATCCCTTCTTATTCTGAAAAGTATATCAAGAAAAAATGAAACAAACCTCTAATATCTAGAGGGGCCAGGTTGGTTGGCGAGAGGGGAAATAATTGTAACAGTAGGAACGAGCATCATCAGACAGTACAGAAGAGACCACGCACAGACTTTTAACAAACAGTCTAAGAGAACTTCCTTAAAATAGACTTTGGAGATATTTATAGAAACTGGGAGAAGGAATGTCTTCTGTTCTCTTGCCAAGTCCTGTAGACGTACAATAATGTGCAACGGCATGTAGCACAGAATGTAGTTTTGATAGGAGGTCTCTTTAGGAGCAACTGATCCCAAATAAAAGAAACCAGAAGTGATGAGTTCATTAGCTTGAAGGTATTCATGCTAATTAATGAAGTCAAACTGCTTTCAGTGGTTGCAGATCACTTCAGAGGAAATAAAGAAAAGTTGTGTTGTCCCTATTTTGTGGTCAAGCTACTTTGTCATATACCAGCATTTTCTTTTCCTATATAAATGAGCTTTGCTGTGGCCCATCTATTTCTTCCCTAATTAAAAGGTACAGAAATGAAGAAATTAGACCAAGGCAAGCAACCGAGGCTTTTGAAGATGTCCCTGTCCTTTCTGTAGACTGTACTGGCCAGAAAGCAATGGGATACTCTCACGTCTGTATTCCTTTGCCTTTGTTCATGTGAGCAGTGGCAAAATATATGGAAATAATTTGTTGAACTTTTATTGCATGGTTAACTTGCCACAGTGTTTACTGTGCTTATCCTGCTGGTTTTGTAGATGAGTGTGCCACTGACAGGAGTTCCTTTAAGTGGTACTATCACACCCTGCCTGCAAAGCAAGAGACAGAAATATATTTCATTACATATCTCAAATAATTCAGACTGGAAAAATTGTCCTTTTGAGGCCATATTATGTGAATTGCTTCTTCTTTTATTATGCTCTTTAGGTTGTGACTGTATTAGTATTCCAGAACGCTAAAATTTTTGTGATTTAAAATGTAAAAGAAATTAAGTACTTTAGTGAGGAAGCATTTTCTACAAAAGAATCTTCAGATATGTCTCGTTGGAAAAATGCAGTTGTTTAAATGATTTATTCCGTATCACTTGCTGGTTAATGAGTGTAAAAATTCGTTTGTTCCTACATTGTTTGACAGACTGCCATTACCAGATCATAAGTTTATGGGCTACTGGAAAGTCAATCAGCCAGGGAATGCACAACAGAAACTGCTGTGTCCAACAGAAACTCAAAAAATAGATGTAAAGGTTTGTCTTTTTATTTTTTTTTTAAATTCATATAATACTAGTTTTATATATTGGAATGCGAAGAATCTAAAATGTGATTAATTTCTTCAGGAAAAAGAGTATATACAAAGCATGGTCCTTGTTACCTGTTCTTGGGGTTTTTAAACTGACTAGAAAAATGAACGTTTTTGTATACCTACCCCTCACAATGTAAGCTGTGCTTTAAAATCAGTAAGTTTGGTCAGAAGTTCTTGAAAAGAGGTTTTTATAAGGATATTGAAAATACCATATTTGAAGGAACTTTGTAGCTGTTTTGGATGCTTGGAGGCGGCCGGTTTCAGGCCCCAGATCTCAATTTTTGGATAAGATCAGAGACTGAAAAGAAAGCTGTTTTCTGTTTCTGTTTTGCATACAGCTGAATTCTTATGGGTCTTTGGCACTGCCAAGTTTGAATCTGAATCTTTGGTACAATTTGACCTGCAGCCAAAGCTTCTAAGTCCTTTTCAGCTTTGAGTTCTTGGCTTAACTTCAGTAATTATTACTCCAGTGAATAAGAAAAAACTTGAACTGGTAATGTGATGTAGGGGTGAGATTTAAACTTTATATAATAAGAAATTGCCATTGAACTTCTTTGAAACAAAATTATTCTATTTTTTTCCTTGTATGGACTGTGTTCTCCTTCATGCCACTGAACAATAATGGTTCCAAACCAATAAAAGACTAAAGAGGAAAGGCATGATGGTTTCTATACTGTAAAGAAAATGGCAGTATGGACATTCAGAGAGCTTGCAGAAAAGCATTTCCTTTTCCCTTTTATTTATTTAGTAATTGGTCTGTTTCTGTTGTTAATAGTATTAAGTCTTGAAGAAGACTTCTAGATTTTCATAAGGAATGGTGAGTGGAATATTTTAGCAAGCCCTCATTGTTACCATTTGTTTCAGGGCCCTGTGTACTTAAATATTCAAGGATTTCCACTGGAACGACATGAAGCCAGGTCCCTCAGCTTCACAGAAGAACTCGCTTTTTGGACACTGCCTTTGGGTGAAGTTAACTTAGTTTGTGATGTCACAGTAACAAAAGGTGCGGTAAGAAAAGCTACTAACTTTTGTAATGATCCCCGATATTATAAATACGTGAACTATCCTGGAGATGAGGAAGGACTGGGCTGTTGACTTCATAAGTGCTTGCCAATAGCCAGCGGCAGAATATAAAAGGGCAATATGAGGAATTCTAAGTGTAATAACAACACTTCAGTGTGTTTACAGTAGTGTGTATTTCTAGGTATGTTTGCAATGGAATATAGGAATAATACTAGGAATTGGAATATGGGAATAGAGGATATGGAGTATGGGAATGGAGTATAGGGATAATAATTTATCTTTTTCCACTTTTTTTTTTTGACAGTAGGTGAAATACAAAAATAATCAGCCACTGAAATTGGAGCATAATTTCACTGAGTCATTGTGGTCTTTCTAAGGATACGCATCCTTCTCAAACTAAGAGAAGGATATGTAATTAAAGTAGAACACAGCCACAAAATTGCAAGTCTGTTTAGTTTGTATGTTCAACACTATTACTTCACAAGAATGATTCTTTGACTTTTCCTCTCTCAATTCAGTTTTAATACAAATCTTTTTTAACTTGCAGAGTGCTGTGCTTTTTTCCCCTGTGCTTATACTGATTAAAATTCTTTCCCACTGGATCAAGCCTGCCTTAGTTACCTATACTACTTATGTCCCAAAGTGAATTATGTCATTGGGAATATTCATAAACATTTTTAGGGTTCGTCATTAAACATGTCTAAACTTTTATTGTATATTATAAACAGATTGCTAATGATCAATACTGGAATGCTGCTTTTTCTGCTTATAGCCTTAGTTTCAAATACATTAACAGACCTTTATGACAGCGAAACAGAATTAGGTGGCTTTGTATTGATTTCAAGAATTGTCTGAAATCAGTCAGGAAGGTGCTATATGTGAAAAGTTCCATATGAAGTTCGCATTCATCCCATGTTTAATTATTAAATGCATGAATTGAAAGGGAGGATGGGATAGAGAAGGAGGGAGAACCAAGATTATAAACAAACAAATGCATCTGGACAGATTTTGTATATATTAGCAGCTGTCAGGCACTGCAGTCATGTCTACACAAATGTGCCTTGGACTACTTGTTTAAAGAGTTAATAGTGTTGTGGCAGGATTCTGCCTATTAACATTTAGTTAGTATCAAGAGACCATTTCTCTCTTTATCTCCCTGTGTCAGCGGTGGTAATTTTTCTGTACATCTTGCTATATCATCTGCTGAGTTTATGACATATATTTGCAGAAGAGCAATGCATGATGTCAGTAGCCTTTCATTAATTTTATGTTCTTATTTCAGAAGAGGAAGCTGAAAATGTTCTTTATGTTACTACATGCAATCCTGTTTCGTTGTACTTCATGAACGTTTCTAGTAAGAGTGGATACTTTGTGGATCTTTATGACCTCTTCCCAAGAACAGTTGGAAGTGTGTGGCAACCTTTTGTGACTGTGGCACCGCTGGGAAATCCACTCAAAGGTCAAGTGGTTCTACATGAAGAGGAGGTAAAAAAAAAAAAAAGTACAGCTAAATGTTTAGTGATGAGCAAAGTAGTATCATAAGGGTAGGATAGCTGAGGAGTCTATAGATTAAAATAGCCTGGACAAGCCTACCCTCTTCTGAATGGTCTCTTTTTCACTATACTTGAAGCTTGGGAGTTGCCTTCAGTTTTAGTTTTTATGTGGAGATTTTTCCTCTTGCACTTTTTAGCTGGACAATGTCCTTCTGTGTTCTTGAAGCTGAGTGCTACCTGCTTGTCTTATTTCTCTTACTGATAGTGGGAGATTGGCCTTCATGGGAGAAAGGGAGATAGTGAGTTGAGTTCAGGAGTCTCAGTCGAGCAGCATATGTTTGCAAAGTACAAAGTAAGCTGTTTTATGCTGTGAACTTAAGTTCTGCTCCGATCTTGTCCCCTTTCTATTTTTCAAATAGTATATGAAAGAGACATTTGCTGAGTGACAAAGTAAAATGTTGCTTGTATTTGCTTCGTGCCACTATTTTTGATTTGTTTTGTGAATCCTGATTTTTCTCATTCTGTAACATCTGAAATACCAAGACTAGAAAGACTACGTAAGCCTTGACATCTAGTGTATGAGCAATGCAAATTTAGAACCACTGACGACTTCAGTGTTGGTTTGACTCAAATCCTTTTTTTAAAGTCAAGTATTGCATACTTTCCACATACTTTCCACTTTCCATTACTATTAGTGAATTGATTGGAACATTTCCAATTCAAAACTTCTTTGCCCAGGAGTGGGAAGAGACAACAGTTGATACAGTGCTGCTGCTGTTCATTTTTTAATATTAATAATAGTTTATTATGTTACCTACCAGTCATAGTGGTTTGACATGGGTATTTAATCTGGTCGTTATTGTTGGTTGGTTTTTGCTTTTCCTTTTGTTGTTCTGAATTTCTTCTGCCCATTTTTTGGTAGGTGAGACACTCCGATCTAGAAGAACATTTCCTACATTGAGTTGGGGTATTAAGTAGTTTTCAGTCATTTCATAACTAGTGTCTCTGCAATACTGTTGTTCCAGGAACATTTGTCAAGTGTTGGTGCCACTTTCTGGTCTCAAACACTACAGTTAACCTCGATGCCTTATGAGAAACACAATTCTTCCACCTTTAGTAGAACTGCCTGTGACTTCTTTAGCTTTGCCTTGGACACTTTCCAATGTCAACTGGAAAAAATATGATTCTGAAGTTACCTGCTTGTGGTGATTGCCTGTGTGGTTGTCTTGAACAGCTGTAGAAGTACCGTTTGGACTATTTTGAGATGCAGATAACACATTTGTTTGGTTCTAAACAATCCTTGGCCTTTTTTGGCGAAGTCAACACAGGAAACTGTCAAACAGATGGCAGTCTGTCTTGTGTCTAAGAATGTTTAGAATGTCTCACACTTTTTATTATAAAGCCCAGCAATATTCTTTGCTGTCTAAGTCTCTGAAATTCCTACTGCGAAAATAGTTGTCCTGCTAGTTTTGTTTTTAACCAAATCACAGTAGCATTTGGTGTCAGCAATGAAGTTTTTATCAAAGGTTCATCCGTGAAGCTTTAGGTAGTTAACTCTGTGACTGGTTTTGCCTGTCCTCATCGAATATATTTTTCAGTGACAGTATGAATTAAACTCTGAAATAAAGTTTGTTCTGTGGAGAGACTACGGTAGCTCAGTGCCCCTTTCCAGATGACTTCAGTTGAGCTGTAACCTCATGTTTTTTCTCTGGCAAAGCTTAAATATTGCCAGTTTCAGTCTTGCCTTTCTTAGCAAGTGCTGCAGGTGAACAAATCCTGTCTGAAAATAAGCCTGTTTTACACTGCTGGAAAATAATACAGAATTACAATATTCTGAATGCTTTGCATTATCTTAGGACTTTTTACATAGTGTTAACATTAAGATAGACCTTACTCATTGAATGTGAAAATATGTTTCATTAAACTACAAACTTGGTTGCAAAAAGTTGTTGTATACTTATGACACCATTCAAAAGTAATATTAGACTTCTTGAGGAACTTAAGTAAACATCTTGCACAGAAAAAGTGATGAAAAAGGATTTTCTTGTGTATTGCTTGTTCGTATCCATGGACTACATCGGTAATTTATTTGGGATTGGTTTCTAAATGAGGCACCAAAGCACAGGTCAGATGAATGCTGCTGTTGTAGTCTTCACAGCCACTGCTATCCTTCCTTACATTGGGGCTCATGTGTTAGGATCTCTGCATTTCTAGTTCCCACTGAATCAAAAGAGAGATTCTCAAGTAGTTTAATTTTTCCACACAGAGCTTAGGTTTTATTCCCAACTCTTCCTGCAGTGGAGCCATGGAAAAATCATGTGCTTTCTTTGTCCACCTGTGAAATGAGGTGGATATTGCTGTATATGAAATTAAATACATTATTATTGATCTTAGCAGGTAAGCATATAGTCTAAGCTAATCATCCAAGTACCTTCTCTATCTGTTGGGAGGATAAAGGTGATCTGCAAGAGCAGTTCATCCCAGCTAAGGTAGAGCATGATGAATTGCCCTCTGGAGGTGCCTCTCTCTTTCCACTGGCTACAGAAGGAGCCTTTACATACAGTCAGGATGCCTGCCTTCAGGTGTACTAAGGTCACTGGCAGCCGTAAGCTCAGAATTTACAGCATTCACATGTTAAGACAAGTAGATTAGTGGCACATCTGTATTTTGGGCAAGGCTCCAAGGGTTAACTACTTGTGCTAAGGGTGCATCAAACAGATCTTCAAGAAAAAGTAATGTAAATGATGTATGTGATGCGTTAGAGGTTTGTCTATGTGTACTTGCAAAAAGACCAAGAAATATTAACAATATTTGTGGAAATAAGAAATTGCATTTATTAAATAAAAAAGCCCACTCGACAGCTGATATTTCATAAATACTATAATCCATTAATTAGACAATACTAAAAGCTAAAGGTTTTTCCCATTTTTTTGTTTTAATAAAGGTCTTTGGAAATGAATGTTTCTGACTAAGTTATAAAAAAGAACAAATTTAAAGGGGTGATAACCATATTGGAAAGGATGAGATGATTATATTGTGGCTCTTCAAATAAGCTTGTGTGATTTATTTCCCACATGACATCCATCTGGATTCAATAGAGCCCTCCAGTGAAATAAAATGAAAAATCACCATTCCTTCCTGTCCTTTTAAATAAAATTTTACTAAAACTAAACTCCTTGGGGATTTAACTTAATAGCACAAATCAGAGATTTATCTGCTTTTAAGCCACCTTCACATCTTCTTGGAAGAAAGAGTAGATGATTCTGTTCCTCACAGTGGCCATTGGTCTCGGTGAGCACAGCCTGTTTTGACTGTATCTTTTTGTTCAGACTAAGCTGACAGACTTTGAAAAGACTCTTCAGAAATTTCAGGTTATTTCCTCATAAAATGGGAACTGCATTCATCTTTTCAAAGCAGCAATGCCTCTGCCCTGTCCTCCCCACGAGTACTTCAGGGCGTACCCCTATTTCCTATAAAGCTTCGTGCCCGCCTATTTCACTTTTCTTTTTCTTTCTGCACCTATTGCTTTTACCACTCAGAAGGAGAGCAAATACAGACTGAAAAGAATTTTGATAACTTTATGCATGATTTTATATGGGATTATAGGAGGAAAATGCACATGGAGAATTGATTTGCATGTAAATTAACTGCACACTTCCGTTTTTTCTTACAAGCACTTTGCTCTGTTGAAAGGCTACAACTGGACGGACAGAGTAACCTACAGCCTACCTCAGGGAGAACAACAAGCTTTGCCCAGGCAGTGTCCTGCCAGCATCCTTTAACTCTGCTTTTATCTTTCTCAGTCAGGCAGTGGGGTAGGGAGGGAGGGAAGTGCTTTTCCCAGTGCCACGTGCTGCTGGAGCTCTTTGTCAAAGCTCTCCAATAGCAAGGGAGTGAGGCAGTCTGTGGCACAGAAGCTGACACAGAGATCCACCTCGCTCACTACATCTAGAAGATGGCAAACATCCTTTAAAAGACGACTTTTTTTTTTAACAGTTTGTGATCTGGCCTGAAACACAAGTGGGGACCTGTGTATGGAAGGACCAGCAACCTACTAGTAGTAATGTCTGAAACCTCTAGTCCCCATAATATTCTGATGTATGTGTTCAGGAGGAAGAGTGTATTTTCTTTGAAAACTAGTTGACATTATTAAATTCTCTTCTTTTTTGGATATTTTAGAAGACTTTCCTTTTCTGTAAGCACACCTTATAGAAAAGGAAAGGTGTGCTTATATAGAAAGGTGTGCACCTTCTATAGAAAAGGTGAAGACTTTCCTTTTCTGTAAGCACAAAGCTTATATTTACTGTTCTTAGTTTGCTGAAATCTCTAGTACAATCAAGTCTCCCAAATCATCTGAAAGACACCACTTGCATTAATTGGAACACCAGTAATCTACTTGCATACACTTCCCACCTCTGAAGGCGTGGAGGTTTGAGCCCTAAACCATAAGTTCTTGGACAGACTTTTTTCACTTGAACCTAATAACAATATGATATGTCTGTATCTGTGCCTAACAGTTACAGTCTCAGGATTGTTACGTGTGCATCACTCAAGGGGTCATTGAGTGGCACTAGTAGAAAAGGTGCTTGTGGGACAGGAGGCAAGGTGGAGAGTGTACAGAGAAGTTACCCTACCAAGCTAAGAATCAGCCTCATCTGAAGCTGACAGCTAAGAAGAGTCTGTGTTTGCGAGCTCGCTTGCTCGGGATGTGAGCATCAAGGGCAGAAGAGAACAAAACTGAGAGTGAGTGCAGGGAGAGGAATACAAGAGGGTTAAACTGCTTTGTTTGTACTGCCCCACTCTGAAATTGGAGTGTATTCCTTTCCCTAACTCTCCTCTCTGTCTGAGAGACCATAAGGAACAACTTCCCATACCAGCAAAGTGAAATCACAGCCCTGTTTGGTTTAAGGACTCTTAAGAGGAAAATGCTGGCTAAAATAAAAACAGCAGTAAGGAAAGGGAAACTTTGCAGTAACTAAAAATAAAGGCACACCACTTCACGAGATTGGTTATTGCATCTGTCCAGAGTTTGGAATTCCAGACATCAGGGTCGGGAGGTCACCCAAAGGTTACTTTTCTCCCAGTCAAGAACAAACACAGCAGAATTGCACACCAACATCTTTTCCCAGCCCACTTGAAGACTTGCCAAAGCTGCTCTTGGATGTGTTCGCAAGTGACGCAAAAATCTATTCTTAAACACAGACAGAATATACATCAGTCACTTAGCACAGAAGGAAACCATTATCATCAAAAGGGGTGGAGTAGAGAGGCTTTTTATATTACCAACTGCTCTCATAAATTTAACGCTAAGTGGAAGAATGTAATTGATTCATATGTGTTCTTTATCTCACGTGGAAGGCTAGTGCGTTGCTTTGGTTCAGCGGTGCTGTTGCAGAATTATATAAATAAAATATGGCAGAAAACCAAAATCCAAAGCAAATGCCCTATTTTTTTTTTTCCCTGAACCACATTTCTATAATTTTGGTTTGTAATACATAAGCAAACTTCTTTTTTTAGAGGTATTGAACTCTAGCTGAAATTCCCAAATGCTCCAAATAACATGGTAATATTTTAAATGCTTTACCATATTTAGCTTCAAATGACTGTCATTATTAAATAAAGTTAATTCTCCCAAATGATCCTAGTGAAAGTATGAAGCATACCCAAAAAGAACAAAACTGCTGTGACTCAGATTGTTTGTATTTTTTTTATTTAGGAGAATTTGTGGGAATTTATGTTTTACTCCCTTAATGTCTATCATGCGTTATTGCAGATGTTGTACGTAGACAGTTTACTTTTAGTAAGTCCTTGAGAACCTAATGTACTTGCAGAACGTAATGCTTCCTTGAATGGTAAACAAAAAATTCAACCCAAGGCTTAACTAACTTGTTCTTTTGTACCTTTCATTTGATGCGATTAATGTTGGCCCTGAATTATTGTTCTCTTGAATTCTTAGTTAAACACATTAGAATCATAGAATCATCATAGAATGGTTTGGGTTGGAAGGGACCTTAAAGACCATCTAGTTCCAACCCCACTACCATGGGCAGGGACACCTTCTGCTAGACCAGCTTGCTCACAGCCCCATCCAACCTGGCCTTGAACACTTCCAGGGAGGGGGCATCCACAGCCTCTCTGGGCAACCTGTGCCAGTGCCTCACCACCCTCACAGTGAAGAACTTCTTCCTTATATCTAATCTAAATCTATCCTCTTTTAGTTTAAAGCCATTACCCCTTGTCCTATCCCTACACGCCCTTGTAAAAAGTCCCTCTCCAGCTTTCTTGTAGGCCCTCTTTAGGTACTGGAAGGCTGCTAGAAGGTGTCCCCGGAGCCTTCTCTTCTCCAGGCTGACCAATCCCAACTCTCTCAGCCTGTTTTCATAGGAGAGGTGCTCCAGCCCTCTGATCATCTTTGTGGCCCTCCTCTGGACTCACTCTAACAGGTCCATGTCCTTCTTATGTTGGGGGCCCCAGAGCTGAACGCAGTACAGGGGCAGCTGTAGTACTTTGTAAAAAGAAATGTTTAAAATGTCCCCATCATTTGACATCATGTGTGAACCCTGGGACATTGAGTAACAAACTGAGAAATCTGAAGAAGTTTAGAATTTAGCATACCATATTTTCACAAGTGATATGTGGAGGACAGTTGCACCACTCTGTTCAGTATCCTATCTGCTTCTATCTCCACCCTCTTGAGTCATCCTGCTGTCCTCCAACAGTTTTCCTGCCTCTGACACTGTAAGCTGTCTGAGCGTGCAGGTCACGGAAGGATTGTCACGCACTGGGATATTTAATAGGCTCCACAGTATCAGAAGTATGAACTTGGAGAGAAAGTACTAAGCCCTTTCTTCTCTCACCAGTTTTTCACCTTCAGTGTAACTTAAGTAATGGGTACTTTAGAGGAATGCTAATGAAACATAAAAACTGAAATGAAGTATTTTAGTGACTTGACAGAACAAAACTGGTATGTCTCTCACCTGTAGCTGACTACAGCTTGGACATGTAAGCCATACTAGTCTAGTTCCTAGAGCTTATGCAGAAGTGAATGTGATATGTATAGATAAAACATTATGGAAAAACTGGAATATCATTCCAGCTCTTTTTGCGTGTACTTAACCTGTACAATTGAATTTCTACATGAGCTTTGAAATGAACCAAGAAGATTCAGCCTACGTTTTCCAACAAAATCTAGATCATCTTTTCAGAATGTCCCAAGTTGCTAGAGTTGCAAAAATGCTTCAGATGATAGATAGATTTGTTGTAGTCTCTTAAATGGGCTTGAGATGTACACGGATCTGCTTTTCATTTACAGAGCAATGTTGTGTTGTTGCTGGATACAAGCAGTGGTGCCCTTCGCCGACTTTTGCTCTTACCAGATGCTCAAGTGTCTCCTAAGAGAACATCTTGGTGGAGCAGCAAAGAAGAGACGGTGAGGAATAGCACCTGCCTCTATTATACTAAGGGTTTTTTTTAAATCAAAGCTCAATATTGGAAAAACTGCCCCAGGATCATTTATCTTTCTGTTTTTACGGCCCAAGCACTTAATTGTTTACTCTTACCTATGTTTAAATACCTTACACATAAAATAGCATTTTTACGGAATACTGATACGAAAAATAGAAATAAATTGTATTGTCTGAGGATATGTATCTTTAAAATATCCCTCTTTGGAGCTAGAACTGGAAATAATGGAACATTTTGTTACAAGGGATTATGTCCAAAATAATGAACTCAATTATGATGCAATTATATGACTTGGGACAAGGCAGGCTAGATAGCGTTTTGAGAGGTAATTAATGCCGTGGATTATTCTAAATAAGGAAAAAACTTAGTACACTTTCAGGGGAGTCAGAGAAATTCACTGGAACAAGTCTAACAAACACTAATTGCTGTACGGTGTATTTTTATACAGAGCAACTACAAAATGTGCCGAGAGTTTTCACACAAAAACTGGCTGGTGTTCTACAAAGAAGCAGGGTGAGAGTAAATTATATCCTTGTATTATATTGATTTATAACACATCTCCTTCTGTACATCCCTATCTGATTATTCTTTTCTTGGCTTCCAATTTTACAGAAACCGCCTTATTGTATTGGATGTATTAGAGGGTCAAACTCATACCATCTTGCTTCCGATCAATCTGAAATCTGTTTTCCTGGCAGCTGAAGACCGGTGGCTCTTGGTGGAAAATGAAACAAATCAGTTAGTTAAGCCTAGTTTTCTTGATGGCTTTATTTCTTGTTTGTGTCTTTTTTATGTTCAGGAGTTTCACTCCTCATCTCAGAGTTGTTTTTTCATTTTGTGAGACTGGCTAGACTTAAACAGTTGGTGTTTAAGATGCAGATTTGCTCTGGTGAAAGTGCAAGTAGGCTTTTAGAGTAGGAAATGAAGAGGATATGCCTGCCTAAATTCGTGCCTCTGAAAATCTAGGTTAGCTTTGATTGTATGCATGTTAATACTGTTTTTACTGAGGTGGAATTGATCTTTAGAGATGAGAATGTTGGTGGACCTAGCTTTGGAAATACAGCCACATCATCCAGAGTTAGAGCCTGCTTGCTTTACTTTCATGGTCACGTGAAAGAAATATTACTCCGCTGTCTTGTTTTTATAAATGCACAGCAAAAAAAAGTGTGTAAATAGTTACCAGAAGACAAATCTGCCACTTGCTGGCTTACCCTTTCCTATCTCACAGATGTTTGGTAAATCATATTTAGTTTTAGCAAAAGGTGTTGATAACCTGATTTATATAAATGTAGAATGTTTTTACTATTTCAGAAGATAAAAGTCCTTGTTTAGAGTTACAGGCTTAATCATGAATTATTATAAATGTGTGTCCTTTACAGGAAATTTCTTTTAACCAAGCGTGCCCATATTGAAGCTGAAGACAGTGAGGTTTGCCAGCTGTATGCATTGACTGAAGAGCCAGCTGACATGGGATTTGGCTTAACAACGGGTATTGAATGCAAGCTTGGCTTGTTCTTTTTTTTTTTTTTTTTTTAATCATTTCTGTGTTTGCAGCTGCACAAACAAGGCTCTTTTACTTTAAAGGTCTGGGTAACCTTCTCTCAGATTCTCTTTTTGTCCTCCCCTTATCATGTTTGGTTAATAATAACTTTTCACAAAGCATGGCAAATTCCATGCTCAAACTTCAGGTTGTTTGAATACAGCATCTTTGTTTCATTGTAGCATTTAAGACCCTCAGTCATGGACTTTCAGGAAACATACAGGCATACAGAATGGAAAAGGAAAAAAGAGGACTAGGCAGGAATTAGAACATAGGAATAGAAGGGACCAAATATTTTGATGAGTCCAGTCTGTACGCTGTTGCAGGTCTGTTACACTCAGATGAGCTAGAAGACATTTCCCAACACATGTAAGAATACAAAAGGCCTACTGTTAAAACAGAACAGAAGTCACAGTTTCTAAACTTCTGCACATAGTGTGCAGGAGGCCATTGAGGCCATCACACCTGTATTAAAAGATAGGGGGAATTTGTTCAATAAAGTTCCCAGATGGTGCTAGATATTGAGGCATGTCTTAGCTACAAAAGAAGGCAGAAATCTCCAATGGTCATCATTCTGCCTGGTAAGATCTGCCTGTCTTCAGATCTGATGACATTTTCAACCGTGAGCATTTGATCACGGTGCACAAAATCTTTAGTCTACCTGGTTTAATAACACTGGAAGTACATGTGCATCCCACCTAAGAGTTTACGGGCTTTGGCCTATCTCCAGTGTATCTCAGAAAGACACAGGAAAAAAGTAGAGAAACCACTGTATATCTGTTAAAGAGGGGAAAAGTTTTGTCCTGGTCCTTGTGGCTAGCATAAATATGAAGAACAAGATTAACACAGTGTAAACATGATACAAGCAAAAGTTATTGACAAATAACAAATACAGCTTATTTTACACAAACAGCAACAAATTGGATACCAAAGACTCTAACCACTGTTTCAGTATCTAGAATCCTTTTTATCTCTTGTACAGTTTACTCTATCAACTTATCAAGCTCCATCAGATCACAGTAGTTTCCTTCCTCTTACTACCTTATTTAGAAACCATTATAGAGTATCATTCCTCAGATGGGTAGAAACATTATTATAATTTCCAGTCTCAAAGTATTTGTGGACATTTTATTGCTGCATGCTTTTTGTGCTATTTTTATCCTTTGTTATCTTATTTCTTCTCTTCCAATCTAAGAAGTTATCATATCCCCTCTCCACGTTTTTCCAAATCATCCAGCAAACACCGAATGTAACATCTTCAGCCTGTTCTCATTCTTTGAGGCAGAACCTGTGGCAGGAGAACTAAGAAAAGGTAGACCAGTGTGGGTTTGCCACTGACCCAAACCAGTAGCCCATTCATCCTTTGAGGGAGGAAAGATTTTCTCCCACTGCCAGGTAAACGAGATAGTCTGCCCATTGAAGTGGAAACAGTGTATGTTGCAGAGCTAAAGATAGCAGGTTCTGACTGTGTTGATAATTTGAGGCAAGGTGAAGGGCTGTTACAGTTGCACAGAATAAAATTTAGTTTTCCTTAGCTTAAAGAAAAAGAAAACTAGACCATTATTTACCAGAAATGTGTTACAAATAACATTATTTAAATTGCAAAAACAGCAAGACAGCTACCAAGAAATGTCACGTTGACACTTACCTGTGCAAACCTACATTTTGCCTTTTTGTGCATTTGCATTATAACAATCTTCAGTGAGATCACATGCTGTTCTATTCCATAGGCTTCCTGCCTCATTTGCACAGTAGAGGGCAAAATTAAGCAGTATAAGCAACTACAAAGCTAGTATTTCCTGATTTTAAGTACTTAACTTTACAAAAATAACATTATTTCCTGACTTCTTTTCTGTGTTATAGTATGGTATAATCAAATCTTCTGCTTTTTAGTAATTTTATGCTCAAAGTAATAGCAATGGTCAGTGCTCAGCGCTCTTACAGTTAATATTGTTTCCTATTGCACATCTGGATTTAATGACTTTCATTTTATTTAATTTCCCTGTTTAGCGTCAGAACTGTGTGTGCCGCATGCAGTTTCAAGTGACCAGCTATCTTCAGAAAACCTCACTGCAGCTGTGGGACAAAAGATCAGCTCCCCCAACAGGATTTTCTCAGATGAACATAATTATGCTACTATTGTTATTGGTTTCCCAGACCTCTTGGTAAATACTCAGCATTATTATACAGTGAAGTAATATGATCTCATTTATTCTGTAACTAGTTAAGTACCTGTTTACCAAACAATATGGAAAAAGAACGGAATGACAGTAAATGACAAATTCATGTAGTGTACACAATTGGGTAGGGTAGTCTAATCTAGAGGGATTTCAGTGGAGTTTGAAATAATAACAAATTGGACAATATAATGTCTAACACAGACAAAATTCGTTGTAGGTGAGTTCTGAATAGTGCTGGCTAGAGGAATATTTTCTAAATCGTATGTTTTTGTAGATTTTTAACTGAATATAACCACTGAGAAAAAGGGTATCAGTATCATTTTGGACTGTTCAGTGTGAACTTTTTGCTCAGTGTGCAGCAGCTGGCAAGACTCTAGATTTAAGAAAAAAAAGATACAGAAAATGGTAACAAAACTATACGGCCCCCTCACTATTTAATAACATAGTTAAGTGTAAATACTGCATGTAATTATGCTCACTCCTGTGACACGATTAGAAAAGGACCAGAAAGGAAAGTGAAACTTAACAGTGTAATGACTAAGGCTGTTGCAAGGAGTGGAGGTAAACACAGGGAAAATAAAAGCAGTATGTTTAATTCTTTTGATTTATTTATATTTACTACCTAGTGATACATAAAAAGGGTGGTGCTTATGGAATAAATAATTCTATGTCATGTTTGCTTAATAAATTGGGGCAAATTGGAAAATTTGACTGTTAATAGACATGAATTTTGGGAAAGCCAAATGATGGAAGAAAATATTCTGAAATCCAAAACGATTCAAAAACATGTTTTTATCAATAAGACATTCCCTGTCTTTGCAGTTAGCTTTTGAGTTTTACTTGATTTGGATTTATATTACCAGATTGATTATACTAGCTTTTCATATTATTTATAATAGGTGTAAGTTTATTGCTGGAAAAGGGAGGTAGTCTAGAGGGGGGAGTCCTAAAGATGCTACATACTTCAATACCAACACTGGTGATGAAGCATTTTGCTCTCCCTGATTTAGACTGAGGCCCTGTCTTTCCTTATAAGTGGTTTTAAATGTCCATGTGAATGTCAAAGAGAGAGTGCTAAAGGTGAATATGAGGGTGGTGGGACAAAATTTCAGGTTCAGTGTTTAGTGTTAATGGTGTAGGTGTTTAGTATGAACAAGGTATCTAAGCTCTTATTGGTAGTAGCAGTGCTCAGCTGACCAAGCGTAGAGGCCGCCTTCAAGATGAGATGATTGATTCTCTAGGCTCTACTGACTACAGTGGGAGATGAAGCACCTGGCTCACATGTGGACACCTACCTTTATGTCTCTGAACCTGGAGCAAAATCCCAGCCTTAATGCCTACCTTTGAATTTATTACTGAAATACTTGTTTGCATTTATCTACGTTAGTGGAAGCTTAGATTACGGTATCAGTTTGTTACATAGTTTGATTCCAGATTAGGTTATTTCAATGCTTTCTGTTCCTGGTTCAACATGAAAAAAAAAATGTTGATTCAACTTCAGATCTTCAAAGAGTCTCAATTCCTAAAACTTGTGTAGGTGGTCTGTTGTTTTTCACTCCTATAGGAGTTTTTAATGACAAAATAATCCAGGTCTTTTCCTTGTCATGTGGTAACATGAAAGGTAACCACAGTAGCTACATTTGATTTGAAATTAGATAAGAACTGGAACTTATCAAGAAACGTTTGTTCTTAGGCTCAATAATAGTAACGTTTTGTTCAGTAGACTCCTCCTCTCTTGCAGTCTTCTAGTGAAGTGTATAGCTGGAAAAGAAACTCCTCTCTCAGTCGCAAACGTGCTTCTCCTTCTGATCCATTTTATTATGGAGCCCGGAGGAAAACAGGAGCTGCAAAACAAACCAATTGTGTAACTTTATTGGCTTCTAATCAAATAGTCAGAATTTTAGCGCCTGGAGATGTGCCTTTGAAAGACATTTACCCAAAAGGTAAGAGGTTCATATACTTGTGCTGCGACAACTGTGCACACTTGTTCTTGTTTTGTAAACTGCAATCACTCATGAATTTTTCCAAAATGTTTTTAAAGAGTCACAAAGCAAGCATTTGAGGAGGAATGAGAGTAGTTGCTTTTAAAATTAATTTGGATCTTATTAACATGCTGAATTATACTTCTGAGGAATTAACAGGCTACCTACACTGTGAATATCCCAGTAGATGGGATCTCCCTCTGTCTGCACTGGGAACCAGTTACAGGAATATGATCATTCCAGTTCAGCAATTGGCCTTCACCTGTATTTCCAGCCTCTACTTAGTGCCACACAGACACGTAGTGATAAGACAAACCTGTTGTCCGTCTAGCTCAGTATTCTGCAGGAGGCCCTGGCTCAGCAGGGCCAATAGGAGAGGTTATCTTGGGAATGCATGTGAGCCTGGCCACTTCTGTCTTTCCCTTCATACTTTCTCAACATTTGCAGTTATTTTGCTAAGGATGTTGCAGGGGACATCCCTGCCTCAGGCTTGAAATCTCCTTTTATGGGCCTGTTGTCCACAAGTTTGTCTGGTCGCTCTTTGAACTTGTGCGTCTCCACAGCAAGCTCACAAGTTCACTACTCTCTATGATCAACTGATCTCCTACCAGGTTTATCAAGTGCCCCTAGTTCTAGCGTTGCAGGGTTGGGTGAATAACAGTTCTACATTCACCTTAACCATCACCTTCCTGACTTTGTAAACTTCAGTCACATCTGCCTTCTCTCCAAACTGAAGAAACCCAGGCTTTTTAGTTCTTCTCTTGTCCAAGAGAATGTTTCATGAGCAACATTCACATACAGCAAAACCATCCTCTGCTTGTACACTAATAAAGCAGGTATAGACTACAGACCTTCAGCTTTTTTGTGCTGCCATGCCAAGATTTCTGTTATCATTGTATCTTTAGCTTCTTCAGCCAATAACTAAAAATATACCAATTAGTGCTAAATAACAGCATTTGTGAGTTTTGCATTAATTACCTGTAGAAATTTCCAAGGAAAGATCACTATCAAAAGAGAAAACCCCCAAAATATTTGTATATGGTAAATGGCAGGGTTTTTTAATTCATCAGCACAAAAAGCTATGCCTGATTTGTTCTGTATGTGAACACTCTGTCCCAGAATAAATGCTTTATTCCAAATTAACTCCCTTTTACAAAATAAATGATCTAATACGTCTGCCCTCATTTAACACAGATTAACTTCCCTGTGTAAAGAAATCCTTTTGTTTATTACTGAAAGGATAAAACATTTACTTGACTAAAGAAGCAAAGTCAAGGATATAAACAGGGTAGAAAACTGAAGTTACCTACATTTGTAAAGAGAAGGTTAGCTTTTAAAAAGATTAAACTTAATAAAACATAATTAGAGTTAGCATGATGATCTTGGAACTAATTATACCACTTCAGGCTGTAATCTTCTCATACTTTATAAACTGCTGAAGAGTCAGACTGGGTCATTTGTTTTCGGCCTTCACGGTAAAAAAAAAAATCTGACTCTGAAGTGGATGGTATAAAAATTCAGAAGGTAAATCCTCGGAGCTTTTGTTAAAATTAGTTTATTAATTTGGGAGTGAGGGAGGGATACAGTGCTTCCAAATGGTACCTAAAATTGAGATCTTGACAGTTATTTCTAAAAGTCTTTTAAGTTGCTGTGGTGTATAACACTTTATAATGCTAGATTAATATAATTATAAAACAGGGGACATTCTTCATGAATCCTGGATACCAGTGACCTGAGCAAATTACCTGTCTGAGAATTGGCTTCTGTCTGACTGAGCAATTTAATTTATATCTGTTGTTATAGCTGAACAAGATACTAACTTTTTTTTTCCCTCAACTATGGTGAAATGTATTCATGAATAGTGATTGATAGCTTTAAATTGATAGAAAATTTTCTGAGGTATAGATTGTACAGTGCTTTATGGCCATTTAAGTTGAAAGATTTAAGGCCTTCTTGAAGATCATTATCATTGATTTTTCTTCTCTAAATGACGTTTTAATTTATGAATTACCAAAATTGATCTTCACTGAATCATGTTTAATATGACCTTACTGCTACAATTAAATTGGACCTGAGCAAGACTCTACGTTTTCTATTCCATAGCCTTTTTTCAGGACTTAAGATATTTTCATTTATCAATTAATGGCCAGTTTTTCTAGTGGAGGAGGAGCTATGAGTGGAGTCCTACAGAGACCTGTGCTACTCAGCATGGTCATGAAAAAATGCAAAAATGAATGAACAGTGAGGTGACAGTGTTTGCTGATGGATACTGGTTATTATCCACAGTAGAAAGGATTCACCATGAAGGATTACAGAAGGACTACGATGCTGACTGCAATAGAAATGGCAGATGAAATTCAGTATAGATAAATATAATGTACATGAAGGAAGGAAGAAAGAGTCCTAAGTCTACATCTAAAATGATGGGGCTGATCAGTACATCTCAGGAGCATGATTTTGGTGTTATGATAGATAGTTTCATTAAAATGTCAGTTCAAAGCTCAGTAGCAGTCAAAAAAAAGGCAAATCAAATGTTAAGAATTACTAGGGAAGAAACAGAGAGAAAACAATTAGAAACACTAATTGACAGAATATTTAATTGAATGCACATTTAACTGCTACCAGTAGCTGCTTAACAGTCTTGGTCCCGTGGAGAATCAGCGTTGCTTATTCCTGTTTGTGCTGCATAATTCATGGGGGCCTTTGGACGTTTGGTGATTCATTTGTGCTGTTGTTTCTGCATTGGAAACCTGTAGTTATTTACCTATGAAAGTTGTATAAGGCTTCATTCATAAGTCTTTTTATCCTTTCCTGGGAGATGGTATAGTGAAGCAAAGGCATCCTGTTACATAAAATCGAGTATGTGGCATTCCCTTGAAGTTCTTGCACTAATGTCTTATGTTGCCTTTGAGAAGTTGTTTTATATTTTTGCTTCGGTTTGCGTATATATCGGGCTTTCTTTCTCATCTTCTTGGACAACTGGTCAGTTCTGGCACACAGCCTTCCAGTTCTATTAATAATTCAAAGTACTCAGCCAAACTCTAGCATACTCCAACATGTATTACCGAAACTGTGCCAGGAACAACAAGCAAAGAAATAATTTCCTTTATGTTTTATTGGAACTGTAAACCAGGGTAATAGTTATGTTTGAAAAGAAACTATAACAAGTAATAATTTCCCCAAAGACTGCCAAATAGATGTATGGCCACAAAATGTAAACTCAGACAAGACATCATGGCAGAATCCAGCAAATAAGTATTAATGTTTATTCTAAAAACAAGGCCAGAGAAATGAGGGCTACTTGAGAGCAAATACTTACTTGGATTCTCAGCACTTTCTCTATATGAATATAAAATAACAGTCTATTTCTGAGTGCATATCTCTATTAGTGTGACAGTAACTGGAACAACATACAGTGTAACTGTAGTGTATGTGTAACACAGTTACAGGAATAACCTCAACACATCATCTGGTCCACCTATTTATACAGGGACAGGATGACACATGTTTAGACTCTTCTTAACTGATGTTTGTCAAACAATTGGCCTATTGCAATGCTTCACTCTCCTTGTATAAGAAAAGCTTTTCCTAGTATCCAGCTTTTTTTTCCTGTAAACAAAACTGAATACTTCATGTCACCTCCACTCAGTCAGGATAATATCGCTCTCTTCATAAGGATCTTTTTGGTATTATGGGACATGTGTTTTTCAAAAAAAAGTCTCTTTTTAGACAAAAAAAAAAAAAGTTAAGTCCTTACATTTGTCCTTATAGCCCATCTGTTCTAACCTCTTTGTCATCCCCAGGACTATCTCATGTGTCTATGTTTTCCTTAAAGTTTGATGTCTAGAGCTGCGCATAGCTGCTATTCTCCGTCAGGCTTTGGCAGAAGAGGAACAAACTGCACTTGTTTAGGTCTAATGTTCATGTTTCATCGTAAGATTCTTGACTGCAGTTCTGAGGCCTGGCCAGTTGTTCCCGTGTTGCATTTAAACATTTGATTACCTTTTCTTCAGCTTCCTACTCTGCAATCCTTTGTCTTCTTATAATTTAATTTAGTTGATTTGTGTTCTCTCTTTATTAACTTAGTTTTTAATTCTTATCCCACAGTTCTACTCATTCCAGTTCAGTATCAGCTCTGTGTTCTAGATCTTCATCAGAATTTTTAGTGTGTATCTTATTCTCCATTACTACCGAAAGAGAGAGCACATTTTAAAACAGTAACAAAATCTAGGCAAAACAAAAAGTGCTCTGTGGCCCACAAGCCTGCATTTTTCCAGACTTTTTTTCCTATTTCCAATGTGTTTGATATTTCCATTTTTATGAAGATGAGTAAAGTCAACAGATATGCTACTATAGATATGCATACTATAGATATGTAGATACAGTAGATACGTGTAAAGTGCTGCTGTGGGTTATTCTTTATACTCATTTGAATGTTAGATCCCCTTATACTCCTGATCTTACTGGTCTTTTCTGTGTGTGCTGTATGCAAGCATAAACACTTTTGCAGGTAACATCAGGCTCTCCTTCATTTCAAGGAGGTGAAAGATGTTGTTTCAGAAGGAAATCTAGAGTTATTTTCATCTTGTGACAATGGTATTTTGTACCCATACCATGCAGTGTAATTCAGCCTTCTGCTTTCTTTTCTGAAAAACTTAAGTTCCTCAATTTATTCCAGGCAGATGAAAGCCGGCTGCTAACTGGAAGCCACTTCTGAGCCCAGGCAGAGTGTACTCATACGTTGGCAAAAGCCAATGTAGGCACACACACACAAATTTATTTCTGAGGGAGGGACCATAGTATTAGCTGTATTCATTAAACTGTCTATAAACAGAATATTAAATGCCTGATAGTCTAGGGCTATTTACTATGACGTTATGAAATCTTTGCATGCTGAGAATCTACCTGCAAAAAGAGTCGTTCAATTTAAGGCAACAACATTTAGGTTAGTATTATTGAGAAATTTTCAAGTGGGAATCATAAGCATAATGTTTTGAAATGTTCTGCAATATGCTTTTAAAGTCAGATATGCAACTGACATTATCTTCAGTGACAGATAAAAGCAGTGAGTTAGGGATTGCAGTAATGCCTGATTAGTGCTTTTGTGAGTAGGGCTATATTTGTGTGTAATTTTGACATTTGCTATACAAGTACATTGTTCTTTTATAATTGTGCCTGTCTGGTTGCTCACTATCATAATAGTAAAACAATTCCGTATTTGCAAGTTATACTCCTGTGTTGAATGTGAAAGCTTATCATTTTCTGACAAGTACTGTATAATGAAACGTTTAAACTTAATCTGCTAAATGCAAATGCAATAACCAGTTAATCATGCAGCAGGAAAATAACAGGTTTGTTTATTTTCAGATGTCACTCCTCCACAAACTGCCGGATACTTGGAAGTAACAGATCTTAACTCAAAGAAAATCAAATACATTGCTATTCCTAGGTAACTGATTTTATTGATTAGAGCAGCCTCTGTCTTAGAGGAAGAGCAAAGAGAATTTAGTATGTATTATCACTTCAGGATAAGCAAATATTTCTTCTGATGTGGAAAGTAAGAGTAATTCATACCTAGTGGATAAAATTCTGCAACTGTTGCAGCATATTTTTGTCAGCATTTTTTATCTGTTTACTAGGTGATGCCAATGAAAATGTAGCAATTAATTAGTAAATATGAAAGGCAGCTTTATCTTCTGATTTTCATTCCGTTTGCTCTTTCCCCCTCTTCACCCGCCTTATCCTCTACCCTCTTTCATTTTGTTTTGCTATCTTTCTTTTCTTTTCCTTTTTCTCTGTCTTTAGGGTCTAACAAAGACAGGCAGAATGATCCAGTGCTAGGTGTTAGGAAACCAGGAATCAAGTTCTGGTGCAATATAAAATTCACCTTGAAAATAACTTGAGCTTCTCTATGTTTTGGTTCTCCCTTTGGAAAGTATACATTCCCTCACAAGTGTCTTGCATGATACACAAGTATTTTGTATGATACGTTAAAATAGCCAGACTATGTGGCTTCTGTTTGGTTTTAACATCTATCTCTCACCATTGTGGAGCATATTTACAAATGTTTTATAATATAAACATATATTTTGGTTACAAATTGTCATTTTCCTGTGCAATAATAATAAAGGTTTTTGTTTTAAATAGCAGTCTCTCAACTTCGCATGTTTAAATAGCACATGTATGAAACGCACACATCAGGAATTTTATACTTTTTTTTTTTAATTCTATCCATTTGGTGTTGATTTTGACAATATTAATTGATTCTCTTAAATTAATTCTGCTTCATTCATCTGTGGAATTTTTGAATTAATAGAGAATTAATTTTTGACTGTTCACCATTTTACAATTGATCCATTGGCCTACATCTTACACAGTCATTCAAAAATGTAAGGCATTAACACAGAAATAGTAGGGAATCACACTTTATTTTACACTAGGATTTTATAAGAAATTACAAAAATTACAAAGCCAAACTTCAACATCATGACCCTTAACCTAGTATGAGGATTTAAGCTCTTTATGGCAAATCTGAACAGAAGTCCAGATTTTAAAATGTACTCCATTAAGAACTGATAAATAAAGTGACTTTTCATATATATGAATAGTTCTATGCTAAAATCTCACAACCTTCCTCCTTCTGGCATAGTTAGCCTGGTCAAATGCTAAGATAACTCTTCTTCAGTTGAATTAGTACATGGCGATTTCAGTCATAGGTAGAGGCATATGTGTTACTGCTTCTTTTATCTTTGAAGATTATTAATTGTACTATTAATGCAAGTTGCCAAGTCATTATGCACGTCATTAACAGTACTGAAAAAATGCAAAGAATCTTTCGCACTTTATCTAAATTTCCCTTCATATTATGTAGCTATTAGGCCCTCTGTTTGAGCAGTAAATTTTTGTGTGCAAGTTGACTGTTTAAAACAGTGCTAAGATTCTCTATGCATAAAGCTGTGCCATCTTTAAATAAGTGTTTAAATCTAAATTAAAGCCCTAGAGAAAAGTGTTACTTTAAGTTGGTGGAAAGGTATTTTCCTCAGTGCTTAGGTCATGTTCTCTCCTATTTCTTTTGTAGTTTTATATTTTTCTATAACACATTTTTAAATTTTTCATATTCTTTATAATTTTTTGTAAAGACTGACTATTTTCAGATAGATGAGATATAGCAGTGGGTTAGGCAACACGTTCCCTTTCAGCCTGGTCTTTTATACTGCTTTTTATACTGACAAGTATCTTTTGATCATATCCAGTTTCAGTAGGTGGAATGTTTCAGATAAAATAGTGGGTCTGCAGGGCTTAGTTACAGTCTCTCATGGAATGAGGATGTAATTTCATTTAATTCTCACCTTAACTACAGAAATACTCATCCTCTTTTTAATTGCAGCTTCAAGAAAAATCACATTAATTCTTGTTTTTTCAGATCACAGTCTCTCTCTCCATATACGTCTTGGCTCTCTAAGATCTCGGATGCCGATGCCCTGTTGGCACCACTGGGCAAAGTAGGTTTGGTTACTGTGGACATGGGAGGCAGTGTGAGGCTTTGGGAGACCGGGCTGGACAGCCTCCAGCGGTCACTGCAGGACTGGAGGAACATGATTGGCCAAGAAGATAGTCGTCCTGTCCAGGTAGGGGTTCACAAAGCTGAAGTGAAAAACATTTGGCAAAATGAGTTGCAAATGAGTTTTCAGCTGGGAGAGGGGTCGAGGGAGAGCTGTGTTGAAAAACACTGTGAAGTAGAAATATGCCTGCGAGAAAAATGGAATAGACGTCTTCACTGAAAAAAAAGACACAATAGCTTAATAAAAAATCTTATTTGTGACCCCTGTAATTATGGTTTCTGACAGTCTCTTTGTCTTGCAGTGTTTGTATTTTTGCCAAATTCCAGTCCATTTGAATGCAAATCAGTTCTTTATCTCCTGCTGATTTTTAACTGCAACTTTCAAAATGTAGAATAATGAAATTAATTTTTAAGGAAAGCATATACTTTTCCAGAGTTCAGATACTTGGAAAAAATTATTATGTTTGTACTTTAGAAAAGAAACTTGAAACCTAGGTGAAAGATGCCTTGAGTTCACAGTCGTGCCTTTGGCTAATTGTGAAAATTCTCCCAGCTGAGCAGAGTTACAAGGGTCTCCATGCAGCCATGTTCTCATGTGGAATGTTTAGGTAGATGTTGAAAATATACAGCATATACATGTATGCTGTGTGTGCATGTATGTGTGTATACACAAGTGTTAATGTACTGGCTAATGTGTGTGATCACCATTGCAACACGGAGGGAAAATTCAGGACTGTTCAAATGCATCTAGCATTGCAATTATTTCTGTTTCATGAATTTCTGTAGCCACTTTCACAGTACATTAGAATGGGAAAACAGGATGAGTCTTTTCTAAATTAGATCTCTCTATATTTTTGTTTACAAGGAGTCCAGGTATCTCAAGTATGAATGGTATTTATTAGGCCAAAAACATAGCTCTTCTTTCACTTTCTTTTCCCAGTCTGAGCTCCCTTTCTACAAGATGTTCTGCAGTTACAGAAACTTGTGCAAGAGCTGACATGTTCTTGTTACTGGACCTCAGCAAATGCCTTTCATAAAAGTCATGAGAAAAGGAAACTGTTACCCAGTAGCAGGGTTGTGTGTGTGCTTGTTGCTTTACCAGTGCCATTTTTATTACCAATGCAGTAGCACTAGCACCATCTTATGGTCAGATATAGTCAGTTTACACCAGCCCAATTTCATCTACTGATCAAGTTGACGCGTAGAAATGAAAAGAGCCAGGAGGAACAGTTAGAGTTTTAGTTGTTTTAATGGTTGGTTTTCCTTCTTTTTTTTTTTTTTGATAACGTGATTTATTCAACAGTATTACTGTACTGTCAATCATAGTCAACTAAATATTAGGGAATACTGGCTTGGAAAGTACACATCATCAGAAAATTTTAAGTCATTTAAACAGTAATGTCAAGTAACCATTTTAAAAAAAGGCTAAGAAGTTTTCCCACAGTCATAAAGTAGTTTTCAAGATCTGTTGTAGAACTTCTCTCTCCTGACAGCCTGCCTCTCTAATTAGTAGGCACATTCCAGGGTAAAGTCTTCTTAGAGTATCTTTCTTCTTTCCTCTGTCAACACAGGGTATATAGCTCAAGTCAGTGGTTTGTCACAACTCAAAATGGCATACTGTTTGATCTGAGCTAAAGGGCTGAAACAAAGCCTCCTATGTGATCTTCAGACTTGTATGATTATCACTAACTTCTGTTTCTCTACTTTACACACTTTGCTTTAAATGGAAAAATAATGAGACCTAAGAAACTTTGTTTACAAAGGCATTAAAGAGCAATAAGCAATAAATTAAATATTTTATTTTATGTGCATCTCCAATAAGATAATAGACACATAGTTGCTGTGTAAACTCTATACTTTGCTATTTGGAGATAAAGGCCTTCACCTTTCCTACTTAACTCAATTTTTCAATGGACCTAGACATAAAAGCAGTGCTTTATTACAGCATTCATTTGTGGAGATGAAAGGATCCTGTTAGCTTGAAAACATATTAATGTAGATTCCCTGTGTAAGGTAAGCATAGCAAGAACTCCAGTGTTTCCTGTTATAGAGGCAATTACTTTGCTAAGAAAGCTGCAGCTAAATATTTCCTGATACCTGTTTTTACAGAACTGGAGATATTTTGCAGCCACGTGTTGATCCATTCATTCAAGTGTGTGAAAATCACCTTCTTTTGTATAATGTTTCATGCTCATGCTTGTGTTAAGTATCTTGGAGTCTAATGAGGCATCTCTAATTCCTTGACTAAACCCATCATTCCCAATCATCTTGTAGCAGGAGCTCACTTAAGAAAATTGTCAGTGTTCCACATATCACTAGAATTCATTCCCCACCCACCCCCAATTTCCCCTTCCCTAAAAGCTGCCATTGATGCATCCCACAAAGCTACTACAGGCTTAGCAAAGCTTATTAGCCCTTCATGGTGATGTTCTTAGACCAACACGAGACCTGTCTAGGTGGTTGAGAACGACTGTTCTGCAAAACCACACAGAATCTCTCTGAAGCTTCCTGACTTTTCAGAGAAAAAAGAATTAAAGGGCTTTCAATATAAATATAGATTCAAAGAACTGGAAGCAAATCTTCAACCAGGCTTCAGTTGGAACTATTGGTGCTATCTTCTAGGGCTGCATTTTGGCTTTCACAAACACATTTGATCTCAGAAACAGGCTGGATGTACATAAGCAATGAAACAGAGGAAAACAAACAGCTGTTCCACTTATAATCAGTAATTAGGCTCCCTTGACATAATGTTGTGGCAGTCTTCAAAATAGTCAACATTTGTTTTGTGTTGTTGATACACTCAGCAGAGTTCAAACTGCTGAAGTCTTGAGGCTACAAAAATAGTTTCTGGAAATATGGTTTATGTTTACATAAGTTTGTATTTATATAGGCAGGTCAGAAATTTTCTTCATTTATTGAAGTTTTAAACTCAAAATATGAGTACAGTATTCTGAAATGATCAAATTGGAGTACCTAAAATACAAAATCTAAACAAAATACTGGATTTTCTAGAGCTATGAACTCTACTTGAAATCCAAAAATTATTGAGCTTTTTTTTGTTTGGTGTTTCTGAGAACAAGGTCACTTAATTATCAAATATCTGAAAAGAATTTGAAAGACAATTTATTTTTAAAATCTTGCCCTAAAAGTTTCATGGCAGTAGGCAGACATTGATAAGTTTGTGTTACTTTTTGCATCAAAGATAGAAATTAAATTAAATTGACAGAAATTAATTAGAAAAAATACTGATTACATTCTGATATAGTTGGACTGTTGTTTTTCAGTAAGCATTGTTTACTGTTATGTCTCATTTAGATAAAGTACAATGCTTACATAAAAATAATTAAAAGGTGCATCATGTAGAGGTGTTTCAATAGATGGTAAAGCATCGTGCCCTTTAGGCACCTGAAATCTCTGCAACGAAATCTTTTTTCATTTATCTGTGATTATCAGCAAAACCATTTATTTCTGTATTCATTTCACTTATGTTCACTCGCTATAGACTGTTGCCCAAAATGTTTTGTGCTATGTAAAGGTTATACTCAGAATGTCATTGTTTTCAAAAGTCCCAGGACATACCCAAACCTGTTGAGTGCATAAAAATGTACTTGGTCAAAGATTACAAAAGTGTGGGCTTGTAATTAATGAAAATATATATCTGAACCTCGAAATTGAATCACAACATTTTTAGCAATCCTTGTGTAGTCTTGGTCTGGACAGTATCACCATGCAAAATGACATCCCAAAGCTCAGGATAGTCTCTTGTTATTTCAGTACCAAGATTGTCCAAAGAAGTGATCTGATTGATAAAAAAAAATACATTGTTGTAATCTGAGATTTCTTAGGGGTTTATTTTGGTGGGTTTTTTTGGTATCTGTGTTGTTTTATGTATGTGTGGAACCTGCAGTAGATGCATCATCTCTTACGTGCATGAGATGAGTTTTTGAAATCACAGTGCTGTGTGTTTCTGGCTATAAAGGCCTAATGAGTTAAGTATTTGCAACTCTTTTGATTTCCTATGGATTCCTCTCCCTCGTTTTCAGTATAGCAAGCCTTCCTCATAAACATTCAGGTACCTAGTTGGAAATGAAATAATATTTTCATCTAAGTGAATAGTTAACAAGGAAGAAAAAGCCAAAAAATAAGACTTCTTTCCATTTTCCCATCTTTTCTGCTGTAATCCTAAAACAGAGTCACAATCTCCTGGTAGATCCCAGATCTTAAAGCTCAAAGCCTGCCTGTTCTACAGTACACTGCTTCTTCAAGGGTGGTTATTGCTTACATCTATTTGGCCTATGACAGAGGCCCACTCTACATAGGCGTTCTGTATAGTATGTGTTTTCCTCAGAAACTTAAAAATCTGAAGTGTTTGGCTCAGGTTATATCTGCTGTAAGAGCTCAGGTGGGTTTCTTAAATGATCCAGATGCAGCCAATATAATGTCAAGATCACATACTGTAGGACTGAACAGAGCAAAGATACAGCAAATGTGAATTGAGTGGGCACCAGCCTTGCTAATACCCGCTGTTTAAAAATAGATAAAGTACTTGGCATTGATAGCTCAGCTACCAGAATTTTCTTCTGCTTCAGGTAGTAAACTTACACCTGTACTCACCCATGAGCAAGTGCATGCGCTGTGTAGAACCTGAGTAATAAAACACCTCCATCATCCCAGCCCTTTAGTCTCAAGACTGATGGACAGTACTCAGCTTAAAAAAATCATGTACTTCTTTGTAGGTGGGTCAGTCCAAAGGAAGTGTGTAAGAGAGACACTGACACCTGCTCAGGGCAGGTTTCCACGCACTGGGTCAATGGCTTGAAACATTTCAACAGCCCATGTCACTGAAGACCATTCACGTAGTGTCTATCAGTAATAGTCCACCTATTGGGGGCAGACCTTTATTTGGACAATTTTTTAATATGAAACCAGGCCCTTCCAGAGACAAGAAGCAGCCTGGAAATGTTCTCTCCCTTTTTTTTTTCCCCACTTTGCTTTTGTGACTTGACCCGATCTGTCTATTTTCTAGCAAAAAGCCAACTGCACAGTTAAGTCATGTTAGAGTTCACAGCATCACAAAACTGAGATGGTGGAATGAATCTAGAAAAACACATGAATGAGAAAAAAAATCTTTGTTTGCTTCTCACCAGTGGTTTGAACAACAAATCCACTAGGGACAGTTCTGCAGTAGTGTGTAGAAATTCATGCAGTACTGGCCCACATTCATTCTGTTAGAAGAGGTCCTAGAGGTGGACAACTCGTCATGACTTGGATATACTTTGGATATGTTTTGGGCCTTGGCACTAAAAGGAGACATGAATGAAATGTATGTAAGAATAGGGAAGGCTTTAGATTAAGGTTTTGGGAGATTTCATTCAAGATCTTCTGCCCTGGGGAACTGACTGAGAGAATAGTTTTCTGTCAAAAATGAATGCTTTTATCTTAAATTGCGATTCCTTGTCCCAGTAGCGCTAGAGGCATGTTCTTTTGGTTTGTGCTGAGTAGTTAACATTTTACTGATACAGTGTTTCCACAAAGCATGAATCATTGTAACTAGCTAAATGGAGAAGTAAAAAAAAATTACTTCATCCATCCATAACCATTTCCCTATAGACACCTCTAAACATTTACATATGTAATTATTGCAACATCTGGAACCAGTAAGCATTATCATTGCTTTCCAGAGGAGGGAACTGAGACATAAGGAAGGAAGGTCACTTGTTCAAATTCACGCTGTATGTCTACACTGCAGTGTCAGAGGTGGAATAAATGCAGTATACACCCGTAAGGATATATAAACATACTTTGTACCTGTGTTGCCAAGCTGAGTAGCTTGAATGTCCTTGAATGCTGCAATCAGTACGAACATACCTTAACTTGGGCAAAAAATTGCATATAAATGCAGTGCAGCCACCTAAGAAGACAAATGTCAACTCTAGATAACTCGAGGTTGAAACATGCTTAGCTGAGATGAGTATAGGCATATTCAGCAAAACTCAAGAAATGCAATAAATAGGCATTTTTCTCAGATTTAAATGGCTGTCTTCACAGTCTTATAGCAGCACTTAAAAATGATAACAGAACACATAAGTTATTCTGTGTCCTGTGAACAGCTAGAAGACATGAACATGTGGTTCATGTCAGTAATGTAAAAGAGCAATATATATGTGTTCATCCACCAATAGCTAAAAAAATTAAGGGTGTTTTTTTCATGTGTCTTAACTGCTCAAATCATCCACGATGCAAGGACTTTTTGCTAAAACCACCATTTTGATGAGTTCAGCAGCAGTCAGTAGTAGTTCCCGAAATTCAGACTTTCTTCTGCAATCCATCAGTTAACCTTTAGATCTGATGAGGGCAAAGACAAACACTAAGTAGCTATTATGGAATGCCAGGTCCATCATTAGAAATATATTTAAAATGTGTTCCTGTCCCACCTAGACTTCAGGTAAAGCCTGTGTTGAACTGGAGTCAAAGTTGAGTACGTTTTTAAAGTAATTATAACGCCAAAAATGTCAGATTTATTGTTGAAGTTAGAAGAAAGACAATCATGTTAAATTGGGGGGGGGGGGGTGGACATATGTAGTTGTGTGTATATATATATATTCACACACATATATATTTACGTATGTGCACACATGCATACACACACACACGCACGCACATATTCAGTTTTTTGCCCAGATGTCATACCTGGACGTTGACTCTCTTGAATTAGAATTACCTCAGGAGATCGTCATAACTTTGCAGGTACCCAATGCAGGGACTGTATTTCATAATGAACAGGAATTGGAAGTGGATTTAGAGGAAGAGATTTTAGAGCAATTTAGGAAAAAAGATCTCGGGATCCCTGTGTTACACATACACTTAGCCATGAGGAATGCAACAATATTTCTCCCTCCTTTCGTCAGGTCCTTGTCTGTAGTCAGCCAGTTAACAGACCTGTTAGCACAAGTCCTGCCCCTTGTCTGGCTTTTGCACCCAAAGTGTTACTTTATCTGGTGTGTGCCTGATATAGAGCTAGAATATAGCTGAGGCACCTACCCAGACTCAGAAAATGAGAAACTTTCTGTGGATGTATTCACAGCCTCCTTTTTCCCAGATGCATTTTTATCTCTTAGAATGGAGGGGGATGGATACAGTGGATGGCCTCCACTTGCAACAGTGAGAGGTTCAGAGCAATCATGAAATACGTGGAGATCATCAGGAATGCAGGATGATACAGTATACAAAATACTGTCTACTAAAAACTACAGAGGAATTTAAAAAAGAAAAAAGAAAAAAAAAGTGTCATGGTTGTTAACAATCTTTGCAATTTGACTTCTCCATTGTATGGCCAGAAGAAGGGTAAAGAGAAGGTGGCTGATAGGTAGTAGTGCTTTTAGTCCTGAATTAATTATAGTAGATTTTTTGGAAGGACTCTTAGATTTGTTTCTTTCATTCCCTCATAGTGCTATTACAGAACAAAAGAAATATTGTGTAGCTGCCTTTGAGTTTTCATAATAAGATGTAGGTGCTTGCTTTAGAGGTTTTTGGGAATCACCTGTACAGTTGTTGTGGAAATAAAACATTAATAACAAAAAGATCGCTCTCATTTATATGAAATGAATGTCTATGTTTTCCTTTACGGCAGTCATGCCTTGGTTTATTAATGGCTAAACCCTTTGAAAACATGTTTCAAGTTCAGCTAACTCCTGGAGTTTCATTGATCAAACTGTCTTATTAAAATCTTAGCTTGTTTACAGAGGGTCACCTTTTCTTTCTAACAATTTTTCACTGAAACCTATGCTCACTAAACACCACACAGCCTTCCATGAGCCTTGGTGGAGTATCAGGAGATAAAACATTTACCTCCCAGAGAACGATAGACATGGTCAACTATACCCTTTACCCTGCTTTTTTTCGAGACTGTATTAGATCAAAAAAGCAGCAGGTATATTGTACTTAATAAATAAGGCTTAGTTTTTACAGGCAAAAGCAGTTCAGTTTCATTGCTTTCAACAACGTTTGCATGTACTTGCACATAAGCAGCTCAAGCAGGTTGCTGTGGCTGTGCTTGGAAATATTGAAGAGTAACAGCAAGGAGAAGGAGTAGGTTCCAGCTCCAGACCTGTAGGCATTTCAGTGTCTTACTTCTGAGCTAAGCGTGTGAGTTCCCGTCGTAACCAAGAAAGCCTGAAGAGCTCACCTTGAAGGAGACAGTGAATGGCTCTTCAGACACCACTGCCCTTAGTGGCACCTCAGACATCTGACTTACCTGGGAGATCCCTACCTGTAGGTGTCTGCAGTCTGGATCCAAAACCCATCCTCAATGTGCAAGACATTATTTACGGATTTATGGAAATAGATTCTTAGAAATGGAGGGGGGGTTCATTTATGCCTCTTTCTGTTATTTGGGCTGAGACCAGAAAATCTGTAGTTGTTTGATTCTCTGCCATCTTTGGGTGATGATCATCTTACTCCCGTCCTTGAATAGTCTCACTTATTCTATTTGTGTTCCACTCAGCAAATCGCGCGGAACTCTACATGAATTATTCACCCTTTAAGTCAATTAATATTTTTGTTTTTATTGAATCCATTCTTTTTTTCTTTTGATTTTCTGAAGCTGCAGTTTGTACTTGCAAGTTTAGGGTAATGCAAGTTCATCTGATGAAATTTATTTTTTAGGTTGGTTGTTTATCTGAAGAATAATTGATTCAGGAGTTTCAGTGATCCCAACTTGTTTTTATTTGCTGCTCAGGATCTACTTTAATCTATACTGGCGATTTTTAAACTATTTTTTTTCCTTTTTTAAAAGTGACATTGTACTTTATAACATTTTAACAAAAATCCAGCCTTTTCCTAATGGTAATACTGAACTGGGCAAAGCTGCAGTTCTTGATTCGAGATAAAAGCATGACGTTTAGCAAGAGTGGCTAGTACCTTCTCCCCACCACCACCCCCGGTTCTGTATTTTCCACTTTAGACCGAGTAGTTTTTGTGACCACATGAGGGCATCGCTGAGCTAATAACAGTGATTTTGCTCATCTCTTAAATCCTGTCGGTGCAAACCCCATAAATGATGAAAAATATATGCAGTGGAGAGTTTTTGTAAGTTTGGAACAACCATATGATGGCATTCTGCAGTCTTGCGTGGGATCCTGAAAAACTTGAAATACTACAAATTACAGAGTTATCTAGTCAATAAGTGGATTACAAGGTATAGTTTGATAGCGTTTGCACTTCTGAGATCCGTGAGCGCCAAGTACACAGTCTAGGTCTGTGACCTTTTCCTGGACTGCATGATTCATTTTAGCAAAGTGAGGAGTAGCAGACATATACCGCCCCTTGAAGCAAGGCATCTGAGTATGGGGAAGCATAAGACTGGAAAGCCACGAACCCACAGAGCTCCATAAGTTCACATCTCTAAAAGTCTCCACTGGGTAAAGCAACTCAGATAAAGATCATCAGTTCTCTGTCAGATACTTTTTCTCATATAAATGTCCTCAGCTGAAATGAGGCCCTTGTTGGAAGCACTATACAAACATGTCTAAAATACATTCCCTTTCCTAAAGATCTTCCAATCTAATTAGAGCAGACAGACAAAGAGCAGGAGTGGAAATAACCTTAACTTTCTGTTAGAGCAGGCTGATCCAGCACAAAGTTCCTCTTTCTTCCTCTGACCTTCCTGTGAAAGCCCAGAGTTCTCATGGGAGAAAATATAATAACCTCAACACGCCGTCTTTCAGATCTCAAAAAGTCTGCAGCGGTGCACATTGCTGACGTAAAGGCTGGAGCCTCTAACACCAGTGAAATCCCACTGTCCCAGCGAGACAAATACATACTAATAATTCTGCCCTTATGAAAGTTGTTCCTTGATTAGTGAAAGGACAAATGTAGTGAAAATTTAAATCATCTGATCTGTTACAGTAGTGCTAAATATAGGAGGCTTTCCTTTAGAAAACAAAACAACATAGTTGATCTTTAATAACTTATGTGTCTGCTTCTTAAGGACAGATTTGACAAGGTCCTAGGTCTATAGAAAATAAGGCTTTTCTGCTTCCACATGTTATTTTTTTTCAACTTTCTTTTGCCCATGCAATGTCCCTGTGGTTTTCTGTCCAGACTATTCCAAATTGTCATAATGTGTTCACTTATTCCATCTTTCTAGCTGTTGATTATTCAGGGTACTCCAGAAGAAACCAAATTCAGTGTTTTCTGAGTTCATTGATGTTAGGAGGTGTGTAGTAGTCATGATAAATAACCAAGCTAGACATTATCTCTATCTGTTCTGATAATATTTTGTAGTGGATTAGCATACTAAAAAGATGACCACCTCACATCTTTTAGTTGAAAAGAGTTGACTAGGCAATTTTTAATAATGACAGAGGAAAATGGAATTTACACAGGTGTTAACGTAGCAGCAGATCTGTTAGATGGAAGCAAATGTATGATATTCTCTCATTACTTCATTTAGTTTATCCAGCTTTTAAGCCACAGAGTGCATATTCATGGACAAAAGACTCTAATGCATCTACTGCTGGAGAGTTTCTGAGGTGGTTCTTAGAATGACAGCATTTAGTTCAAAAGAAGACCCACAGCAACAGCAACTGTGTTTTATATAGTGGATTGGGTTTTTTAGCTGATGTATAAAAACTTCATTTGCAAGCAAGGTACCCCTTTTTTTGTGTTTCACTCCAAATCTCCACCTCTTCCCCCACCCAGATTCACTTTTCTAAAATTCCATTAAAGCTATGATGCTTTGAACGGTTTTGTTATTTGAGACAGAAGTTTAATGCCTGTATGAATTTTAAAAGCTACTTTTAGAGAGAAATGTTCACAGGAGTCAGATAACGCGTGAAGCTTCATTAGCTCATTTTGAATTCTTGCAAAGTTTTACAGACAAGGTAGAGAATCAAAATGAAGCCAAATGAATGAAGAAAACCTATTAAATGTTTTATGCTGCAGTGCGACTCATGTTTTTTCATTTCAGGATACAATTGAAGAAACAGAGTATATTTCATACATTATTATTGTCTTGTCTAATACTGAATATTCCTTTCTGTGGAAAAATTACTTGTGGGCTCAATTTTGTGCTGTTGATGTGAATAGAAATTGTGCTATTAATTTTTAGCACATAGAAAAAGGCTGTACATGATACGGTACAAGTAAAAGTAATAGAAGCCATTAGATTTTTTTTGCCTATTTTTGCCTTTCTCTCACTAGTTTGTGTAAGCAGATTATAAAATGTTTTCTTTCTGTCTTTGGTAGAATCAGTTTTACAATAGAATGTCAAACCACCATGGAACAGGCAGATTAGCCTTTGATTTGCCTGATGTGGAACTTTTATATTCTCTTTGAGAAAATAATGCATATATTCATGCTGCTGATAAAGAATGTGTTGGAGGAGAGGATGTTCTTGTGACCTGTTAAATGCAGCCTAGGGTAATACTGAGGTTTTAAGGTTGTTGGCGGGGGGGCAGGGGATAAAAGAAAACAAAGATTTTGTTTCAGGGAAAAATCAGTCTTTTACACATCCACTGAAATACATTCTGCATTCCATGGAATACATTTCCTAATCCTTTGTGCCACTGTGGGATGGATTATTTAATGCCTTTTTCACCTGGAGAACAGTCATGTTTTGTTACAGCCAAAGTCAATCTTCTTTCCTAATAATGTATGGTTGTGATAAAAGATTTTTCACTGATTTTGATGAAGAAATTAACATCTCCCAAATCACCTGCAGGAGAAAAGTCTGAGATGTTTTCACTTCTTTTCCTGCAATGATCTTCTGATACATGCCCAATCTTTGTCCACAGTGCTAATGAAGAAAGCAAGCTATTTAAGAAAACATCCATATTTTAACTTTATAGTATTTGTAGTGTTTTTATATTCATATAATTCATATTTTTCAACAATAAGTTATTGCATTATATGGAAAGTAACACATATTCTTCATTGACTATAAACTGCCCTGTTTAATGTTGGATGTTAATGAAAAGGCAAAGTAGCAGATTAATTCTTTCCCTCCATGTCTTCTGATACTTTCTAACTTGCATCTTAGCAGGGTTCTTTCCTTTATGATAAAAAGAGTAAATGAAAAATGGGATCTTGCCAGCCTCGATCCTGCCTACATGTACCTACTTTCCAGGACTGTGTAATCATGCAACTAATTAATCTATTGCACACCTCCTTAATTTACATTAAACTAAGCACCTAAATCATGTGAACTGTATTCCACCTCAAATCTTTCTGATCAACAGTAAGAAACACCCAATAATGCAGTATTATTACGAATACTAGAATAAGTGCTTGTGAAAATAGTTATTGTTTGGGCACTTTAGCTTTTTCTTTTTAAAAAGTCTTCCTACATAAATATTCTCTACAGCTGTAAATACTGCAGCTGTAACCCTGTTTGCTTGTATTTTGCAAAATGATGTTTTGCCCATTTGTGTGTGTTTATTAAGTTGTGACACGTGAAATCATGCTGGTTTCAGTTTTAGTAAATGTGTTGGATGTGGAATGCTCCCCGGAATGCTTAAAAGGGCTTAGCAGAAAGGTTGGTTACTTGTTTGTCACTGCACACAACAGGGAGGAATTCCATCTGTTTCTGTTATGAAGGTGTAAAATCCTATAAGGAATGGCCAGCTCTGTTTGAGTGTACTCAGAAGGATAAAAAATTTGATTTGAGGAGGTTTGGGGAATGGAAATATCATCCATTTTTTAAAGTATAAATTGCATCCCTTTACACCTGCGGGATGTTAGCCTAGAATTAGAGTATTTTTTCTGGGTTTTTCCCCCTTTTTAAGTTGTATCTGGAGTATTAAAATAAGCATTGTGTTTTGCGTAAGAGGACTAGATATGAGTTAGTCCTGGCAGGGTCAGATGTATTAAAACTAAGAGGGGAAAGGTCTGTTCCTCGGTGCATGGGGCAGCTCGCCCCCATTGGAAACCAGAGTTTCTTTGCCAGTCCTCAAGCAGAAACTAGCTTTTGTTGCTGTGAGCACCGCAAAGGAGCTTTTCTGGCAAACACTCCTGAATGGGAGGCACTGACACATCTTGTGCCTTTCAGGAATTTTAATGAAGTTAACTGAATCAGAATACAAAAGTAAGCTGCTGTATTAAAAGGCCATCTACTCTCTAGCCAGCTTACTGTGTTGAACAGAAGCCTGTCTTGTACAGGGTAGGGTGACAGGAATATCTACGACCAAAAACTCAATCTACATCAGAGACGCATCTCAGACTGCATCAAGGAAAAAATCCTTCACATTTTACTGAAAGCCATCACTCATTTATTACTTTTCTATTCAAAGCTAGAAATATTTTCAACCTTGTCTGACCTCTGCTTACAAAGTCTAAAAGATATTTCCTAACCTGTAACCACAAGTTCTTCTTCTGCCAGGGGTTACGTCTAAGTACATGTTCTGCCCCTTGTTTTAGAGACTCAGCTTTTTACAGGACTGTAACGGAGGTATGGTCATCTAAGACCGTGAGAGTCGTTGGTTATATCTGCTGCATGAAACTCCCAGGAATAAAGAGAATTTCAAGTGGGAAAATACAGGAAAAGATTAAATTCCCTCTCTCTTTCTGTGTCTCTGCAATAAATATAACTATAGTCTTTAATGTATTGTAACAGACTTGAACAGTAAGGAGCTGATAGATGGGCTTAAAATGCATGGGTGAAAAGATGGCAGTGTTGAAGGTCGTGAATCCTCTGGAACGTGAATGATCGCATACTAGACATCCTGAAATGTTAATTTCAGTTGACTTTGCTAAGTGTCTTTTGCTGATTAAATTGGATACTATTATAAACATGTTAATATTAGAGAAATTAATATATATTCAATCTAGATGTACTTTGAATAGTTCCTTAAAAGCATCTCATAGAAAGTCAGCCAATTGAATGATTTTATTGCCATCAGACATGTAAGTGTGACATGCTGAAGACTGGCTGTCATTTCTTTTATTATATTTATTTGCTTGGCACAATCAAATTGGGGGCAACCAGCACTTGTTAAGATATAGAAATGCACAGTTGTGCTACTTGGGACTGCCTTTGAAGTGGTGAAGCTTCTTTTTAAAGACATTTTTTTCTTCTCAGTTTCATTGCAATGTATGGTTAAGATTACTGGGTGCTAAAATATTGTTAAGCTCATTTGTACAAAATCAGCTGAAGCTAAATTTGATAATGCTTTTGGTCACTTTTACTCATAGAGCCAGAAAGATTTGTTCACAATATATTAGAAGAAAATGAATTCTGAGCTCAAAAGGGAAGTACTGTAATTGTGAAAACAGCTCATATATTAGAATGAAAGGCTGATATCAGTGTGGGACATAAATCATTTTCATAATAGAGTACAGCAGCCCTCTCCATAATTCATGCACTTTTGTTAATGGATTATTGCAAGCTCCTTTCTTCCCATAGTTGTGACAGCGTCTTGTAGAGGCAATGCACGTTGTATCTGGGTCAGCTGGGTGATCCTCAACAAATTCAGCTCCTGTCTTTTACTGCGGGTTGATAAAAGTATCAAAATGTGATGTATGCCAGTGCTTCCTTACTCTCCAGGGGTTAATTTTACTAAATTAGATTATTTCACATCAGAATTCAATAGAATTCAATCCCACATTCACTTAAGTGGCATGAATGTGGTTCTAGATCCACTTCCAAACGTGGTTAAGATTTGGTTAGTGCACAATATACAGTTCCCTTACCATATATGTTTGCCTGACCAGCTGAAGTCTAGACAAAGCTACCAGCCTTTTACTCATCTTCAGAGTGGCCCCTATTATGGATTGGTATGCATTTAATAGCTGTTTGGCATAAATATGACACAGATGTGAAACACCTGGTTTCATTGTGTTGTTGAGTGCATTAAATCATGTAACTGGCTTCTCTGAGCCTCTTTATCTTCTTTGCATTACTATATGAAGGATGATAAGATCACTTAGTTTCCAAACTGAATGTGTTTCTATCAGTTTCCCTTATTCAGTTGGCTCTTAAAATCCCAGTCTTGTCAGGAAAAAAAAAAGAGAAGTGTAGCCATGTAAAACTGTTTTGGCATCCATTCATATATCTCAGAAGGAACTGATACAGAGCGAGTTGTTCAGATACCGTGTACCTCTCATTGAATGTAAAATGAGCGTTCAGTTCTGTTCCTGCCTGGCTGCTCTTGCTGTCGGGAGTGAATGGATATGTAAGAGGCAGGACCAGAAAATGAAGTCAAAGCATTAAGTCTTGGTATTTGCTGTTGTTTCTTCGTGTCCTTTTTTTCTCAAGCACTTCCTTCATGCCATTGCCCCTTCAGAAAAGCACATTCCTTTAGCATCTTTCTGACCTGCAGTCTTCATGTTCTTCTCGCATAAAATTTTTGTTTGTTTGCTTCATTGACTTTAGAAGACCTACAGAGTCTCCATCCACAAAGTCCTTTCAGATGCACCCGTTATCCATTGGTGTAAGTGCCTGAGAATATAATACAGTCAAAGAAAAGAGAACAAAAAGATTGTAAACCAGGGACTAAGGTAATTGTTGATTACTGAGAATTTGGACTTTATAGAGAATAAAGTCAGAATTACGTGTATCTCAGGAGAGGATGGCAGTTGTGCTTCTTGTGTGGTGAGAACTTTGAAGAAGAACCTGCCCAAACAGGCAGTGGAAAAGTGCTTTCATGCTCTGATGATGAATCACCAATATATATAAACAAGTTTAGATAATGCACAATTGAAACATGTGTGCCGTGAGTGTTTTGGAAATAGTGGTTATTTTGGAAATCAAAAGGAAGTCTCAGAAGGAAAATTTCACAGTTTTTCCAGCTATTCTACTCTGAACCATACCTCATAGCTGAAACTCAAGGCTACTAGAGTGAATTCATCTGTTGTTTTACAAAGCTGTGATATGCACACGGGGCAGTATGGAATCTTTGCAATAATGCGGTAATGAATAGTGCCTTTCAGTGCATGTATAGCCAGAAAGAGCACAGATTTCTCTCAAAAAGAGGCACTTAGTCAAAACTCTCGCTGAAAGAAACAAAGTTGATAGACGTCTTGCAATAGATTCAAACGGAAAGTATTCAGGAGGGGACAGATCAACTTTTGAGGAAGCAAATTTTTTATGTATTTGGAAAATATCCGTCACAACAGTAAGAGAAATCTCAGTAGGTTTAGCAGTTCCCATTGGACAAGCTTGGAAAAGTTACTATGGATTTCTTAGATTTGTTTGAGCTTTTTCTCTACTTTCAGTACTTGTTTTTCTTGTCTTCCTTCTCACTCCAGACAAACTAGATTTTTCCCACTGACTGTCTTTCAGTTTGTCAGGTTCATAATACATCCAGTTTTGGATCTTCCCCCTTAAATCTACCTTTCCATTAGTTTCTACTGTCAAGAATTCCTCCAGCCCTCAGAGGGGTGACTTATCTATGGCTCTTCCATCTCTTTATATCTGTTCCATCTCTTTATATCTGTCATGCTGAAGAATGTATCATTATCCAAAAGTTTTTCTCTTCAGTTTTTTCCTCATCCTTGGACATGATTTCATGTCCAGACTCAGTGATTTACTGTTTACTTCTTTCTAAAATATATCTTCGATTCTAATCTAGATATTTGCTAGTCTAACTTTTACTTTATAGAGGCGCCTTCAGAGCAGAGAGAAGTTAGTTGTAAAATTGCCTTGAAACACTTCCATGGAGACAGGGATGGGAAGGAGAAAAGCCTGATAAGTCACTAATGGAATTATCTAAGAGCTCAAAGAAAAACCAGGAAAGTATGTCCAGAAGATTTTCTTTGAAGGGCTCTACAGTGTGCTAATTTAACGCAGTTTCTACCTGTATGGTGAATTTAAAAAACAATTACCCCAGCAAACCAGTGCTAATAAAAGTTGGTTGTTAAAGTGTTCAGATGTAGCAAAATTCTACTACCTTTTGTGTGCATAGATGTTACTTAAAAAACAAGTAAATGAATGAAACTGCTGCAATTCACTGGCATGACATTTACACATCTGATGGTGGTGTTCCATTCTAGTATAAGTATCCTTAAATTTTCAATTATTTTACCCAGTAACCTATTAACTATATATAAAAAAATTAGTAAGGAGGTCACATTCTTAAGCTATAATAGATTGTACCACTTGTGTCTTTTTCTCTCTCTCAAGCAATTTTTTCCAAAGTTCTAGTAGAAATCAAATGTTGGCTGTTCTGCTGTCCTTTTAAGAACAAAAAGTCACAAATCATTATAAAATCAAAGATTTTTCGATTAACCATGTGCTGTTTCATAGTAAAATAGATTTATATTAGAAACTTGTCTAGTGCATATGTACTAGAAATATTATTTGTGAACAACTTATTATACATGAGAAATATACGTGAGCAACAAAGCTTTTTTGTCTACAGAGCTTTTCACTTAAAATTTAAACAATGCTTGTATTTCAAAATATTTAGTGAAATTTTTCAATGGAAAAACTTGACAAAAATAGAATATGGCATTTACGTCACTGATTATGGTTATGTTTGCCTCATAGAGCTTCCTTTTGCAGAATTTTGAGTATTTTTCAATGAAGAACCTAGAAGGATGAACATGTAAAAAAATTTCCTCATTTTATTGTTTCTCTTTACAGAATAATATTTTGTTTTGATTCATGAGGCTGACACTACCATTTTGGTTTTATGATTTTATTTTAAACTAAGTTCAGCAATGTTTGTTGACCTGTGTTTCTGATAGTTTTGAAATCTACCAGTTATGCAAAAAAGAACTGTTTATTTTGGAGGAAATCTCTTAAACCAAAGAAATATATAACCCTAAGGGTAACATGCTGTTGCAGTTAAGTGTCTTTCTTCCTATACAAATGTTAAATTAATGTAATTTATCAGATTAGATCTTGATTTTACACTAATGACATGGTTCACAGAGGATGTATTGTACCTCTTCGAATTAATATAAATTCTATAAAGAGAAAGAAAATTATGTTTTGAACAGCTGCCAAGACGCTGTTGTTAGAGCACATGTTTTCGGTTCAAAAACATGTATGGAATTCATGTCAGCATTAAGTTGAGTCTGCAAGACAGTGAATTCAAGGATTAAACTGCTCTACAGTCCCAGTGAAAACCCTGATAATGCCAGTGAACTTCTCAGAAGGCAATAAATTGTAGTTATTGGGGCACATAAATTCATCAGAGAATTAAATGTATTATGGTAGATGAGAAGAAGGTTCATTTGTAGAGGTTAAAGGCATCAGTTTTACATCTCTGTCATTAAGTTTCATAAAAAAAATAAAGTGGCATTGAATTATAGAAGATCAGTAACTGAAGGGCAGTTTACACATGAATCATTGATTCGCTACATGACTCAGAGCTGGTAACGGGAAGGAGTATTTTTACCTTCAGTCACCCACTTAAATCCAACCCCAGCCTGAAGTGACTCAGCCCTGACTGTGACAGCTGTTGGGTGTTCAGCTGTGCAGGGAATCGATGGGGAAAGCGCAGTCAGCAGACAGGTGTAGAAAACCCGCCGCTGTAGACTTTTGTGGTCACGGCAGGGAAGTTAAGGATTACGTGAGAGTGTCATTTGAACTAGCCATTTACTGACGAATCTCCGAGAAGAGCATGTCATTTCTTTAGTCCCTGTTCATGAAAGCAGGATCAATCTGCCCATCAATAAAGAATGTGGAACTGTAGTTGCGTGTGCATTAAATTTGTAAATGGATGTGCAGTACTGTGGAGGTACAATACTATGAGAAGTGTTCAAACTGCAGATGTTCCTGTCTACAGGGGGATTTTAAATTATGTTGGCAATTATCAGTAAGCACTTTTCTAGTGTGGGTACGATCTGAATGCACTGAGTGGTTCGGATGTGGCAGTAGTCTTAGATCTGGTGTGGGTCTAATGTGCCACTCAGGAGCCCTGTTTTACTCTGCTTTATCCTGTTGTCCTCATCAGGTGGGCTGTTGCATTTATTGAATTAGTTCTGGTCCTACAGCTCTTCAGCAGACCTAGCATGTTATTGTTAGGTTGTTAGAGCGGTTTTCCTTGCTGTAAGAGAGATTTACAGCTCTATTTTTTATTTTACAGATAACCATTCAGAGGGACAGTGGTTTGGATGTCAGTTCCCCCAAACATGGAAAAGTGGATCCAGACAACATGCCGCATGTTGGTGGAAATACTTGGGCTGGTGGAACAGGTTTTTCATTCTTTTTTTTAATGCATCATTGGTGGGTGTCTAAGGGAGATGCTGTACCAGTCAAAAATGGATTTATAGAAGGCCACCCTCTGCTTAGAGCTATTTTACCCAATACAGGGTTGCTTTGTTGCCAGTGAAAAGAAGTATTTGCAGTGTCTAACTTAAACTGTGTATAGCAGTTCTCTACTTCAATTACATTTTGTTGTTGTTTCTTTTCATTGGCCATATAGAGAACCAGAAGCTTGCAGCCATAGAAACTAGGCTGAGTCATTTGCCATTCTCTTAGATGTCTCTGTGGCTGCAGCAATTTAGGTAGTGTAGGCAAGAGGCACACAGAATAGGCAAAGTGCCTCCTAATTCTAAAAGGGCATGATAGTGATCACTAGATAAAGTGGTTTGGGAACAGTATAAACCAACAAATTCTAGGGAGAAGACAGAGTCTGAATGAATGGATTTAAGGACCAGGAGCTTTGAGGAGATGTACAAGACTTATATGATCTCTAGTCCCCTTTGCACAAGGTGGAAACCATTATGAATCTGGTCTCAAGGGACTACAAACACAAGTATTCCATTGGAGTTCTTCTTTACCATGATAGCTGTTTGGTTTTGAAAATCTTTGGCAATGAATATTTCTACTTGGGATTGTTGGCAACATTTTTGGAACATCTGTAGGTATGACAATGGAAGCGTTAAAGAAAATGTGTTCTTATTTATTATCAAATGTATATTCTTAATTATTTTTTATCTCAACCATGTTAGGTGGGAGAGACACTGCTGGGTTAGGTGGCAAAGGTGGGCCCTATCGACTGGATGCTGGCCACAGGGTTTACCAAATATCTCAAGCTGAAAAGGATGCTGTTCCTGAGGAGGTTAAGAGAGCTGCTCGAGAGATGGGTGAAAAGGCCTTTAAACAGAGGTAATGTGCAAGTCTTTATTTTCCTTTCCATTTCGCAGAAGAATTTGAAAAAGCTAAAAAGTATTTTCTTTCTTAACTGCATTTATCAACTACCTTATCCTGTTCATTATCATTTAACAGAGCTTACCAGCATGTGTTTAACTGTTCTGGACAAGATGTATAGAATGTTTTATTGAATTAAGCCACACTGTTAAAATGACTGTGTGATTTGGTAGAGTAAAACATAGCTAGGTGGATAAGGAGACTGATGTGAATATTTATCTTTTTACAAAAGGGATCTACCATATGAAAATTTCTTTGAATTATGATGAATCCAGATTGTATGTTATTAGGAATTCATCACCAAACAAATGTCTTTCACAATGGACCATTATGAGCAAGTTGCTTCTGTTTGAAAGATCTGTAGCCAAATGGTGAGATGATTTGAACTATTAAACCTCAGCAGACACTTTTACATGAACCACAGATCTTCCCAGCATTAGTGTAATGCATGGTTAGTAATCAACTATTTCCCAGACTGCGCACAGAGATTCAGATTTCTTCCACCAACTGAACTCTCAAGTCAACCTCTGGTACTTTGCATTAAAAAAAGCAAAGTGTATTGCCAGTCATTCCAAATGAGTTTTACGTTTCAGCCCAGGACATACTGCAATGTGAGTGTCTGTCTGAAAGCAGAGCGTACTAGACACAGATTAGAACACTGGAGCAAATAAATTGAGAAGCAGCTTCATCAGCTCACGTTTTGTTCCTATTACCAAAGTGATTCCCAACGGGGGGCAAATCTGGGTGCGGTGAGGAGCAGGTGAGATTGCCATTTGCTTCAACTGATGTATAAATAGGCTGTTAAGCATAGAGCACATGCTGTACATGAATCACTGTATTTAAAAACAGCAATTTATCTATTGCGTTCAGGTCAAGTTTCTCTTTTAATCATGGCTTTATTACTAAATTACCTGGAGCATTTAACATTGCCATTAGAGCATTAGTGATTAATAAAGACAAGGAAAAATGTGTAGATTACGTCAGTGCTTCACAGGAAAAACTCCTGAAAAGAAAAATACCTTTTAATAGTGATCTAATTTACACGAGCAACATACAGAAATTTAAATTAAAAATAGTCACTTAAGGTTTTGTTTTCAGGGGGAAGGCAGAGCTTGTTTTGTCTTTTTCTATGGTGCTTTATGGGGGGGCAGGTGGGGAGGACTACTTTTAACCCTTTCTGCATCCCCATTATTCAAAATGGCTTATCAGTTGCTTCATAATAGAAACAGTCGATATATATGGTCTTGGATACTGTACATGTCTTTGCACATATGCACATATACACACGTGGCATGCTTTTGATGAGTTTCTACCTGCCTGTATGGTGATTTACAAAATTCATGCTAGGGGAAATTCCTGGATACTGCTACATGTTGTGACAACAGTGCAGCTGTGTCCTGTAAAATCTAAGTATCTGTACATGAGAGAACAATTCTTGTCCTGCTAAAACCAGTGAGCTGGCATATACCAGCTGTAGATGTAGCCTATTCTGAAGCCACATTTGACTTGGATTATTATTCTGTACCTCTTGGATAGTTGTGGGAACTAACAGATAAAAGTTAAGAATAGGGAGGTTGGAGTCCTCAGGCTGAAGAAAAAAACTAAGGAGGACTGCAGATTTCACTGCTTTGTTTATACATGATTATCTGGAAGGGAGAATTTTAATATGAAAGCTATTGATTGCTTTCCTGGCTAGATAGTACTTCTAGTGGAAAACACTTTAAATTGCCCTATTTCACTCGAATGAAGTTAGCAACTGCTCTTGAATAGATGCAGTATTTTTCGTGGTATTTTTCTGAACTAGCTTTCACTGTGGATTGATGTAGAGTCTAACAAAGTAAAACTGCACGTGAGGGTTTTTTTGTTTGAAACAAAATGTTTTCTTCATTGATGTGAAGATACTCAACTCCATTGGCAGGATCCATGAAATAAAGTGTACAGTACTGAAAGTTACCTTTTCCTGCCTTGAATGAATAATAGTTGGCTATAATGACTATGTCTATGCAAAATTCAAAATAGAAAAAGACATAGTCATACTAAAGACAACAAAGATTTGATGTTTGATTTTAACATTATCATTAAAGGGCTAGTCTAAACAGCAATTCTCATGTATACTGTATGTTCCAGGCAAGTAACTTGTGATGGTATTACAAAACTTGTCATTAGAAATATAACTAGCCTATACATATTTTACTATCCATTTATAGTTCTTTTAAAAATCAGTATTTTCAAAACCATGTGAGTGAGGTTATGCTGTTATGAAGTGCTTGTTTGAAGTGAGGTGTGCACAGATAGGCCAATATGTTTTAGCTCAGGACTGAACCCAGCCACATGCTGGATGGTAGGGCGAGCAGATGCACAATTGCCGCCTCGCTACATGATGCTGGGTCATGGAAAACATCAAACAGTGCACGCTCCCAGCATATCCACCTGTCCCCTAGCTCATTCTTCACCGTTAGACCTCTGTAATTACAGTCCAGTTGTGAGTTTCACCAGTTTAAGAGCGTCTGCTTAGCTACGATATTGAGAAGAATGATACAGAACTTTAAGTGGGCACATCTTAACTTATAGAAAAAGCATATATCTGTTTTTATGGTGCAGATGTTGTGCTCTCTGTTAGGCCTCTGGACAGGATAGTGTTCAGTGACACGACTCATTTTTTTGTGGAGGAGCACATTTTTGTTAATGTTCATTTAAAACTTCTTTGTTTCAAGGTTTCATCATTTTATGAAGCACAAAGATAGGTATTTGAGACAGTTACTAGTTGTAGGTCTTCAAGGGCAGATTTTATAGTGTGTCTTAACCTTTGTGTTAAAGCATGGATCGTGGTATGTTTAAAATACTCCGACGGTGAAGTAATGAATAGACACTCATGATCCTTTTATATACAGATAGCAACACCTGAGCCAATAAAACCTTTAGAATTTGATCATAGTTTTCAGAACATCTGATTTACTTCCCAAACATTAAAGCAGATTAGGAGAGAGACAAAGGATTAGTAACTTTAATAAGTTTTAAAGTGATGCAATCCCTGTAGACATTGGTGATCACCTGCCTTGTCACAAATTCACAAAAGCGGCTGCCACTTCTTTGTCTCATGTGTGTAGTTATTACAGTCTGAATATCCCTGTTATCAGGTAAATAAACTTGTAATTTACGTACGTAAATGGATGATATGCGTGTTTCCTAAACTGTTCTTAGCTCCCTGTTCTTTGCTTTAGACTGAAAGAGATTCAGATGAGTGAATATGATGCATCAACTTACGAAAGGTTCTCTGGAGCAGTCCGACGTCAAGTTCAGTCACTCCGCATCATCTTAGACAATCTGCAGGTAATCTTCACTGATTCACTGATAAAGGAACATGGTGAGCTCATTACATTAGGCCCCAAATACTATTCTGCTAATACCCTGTTACCATCTGACGATCATACCTTTGAGGGCTAAAAGCAGATTCAGGTTATAATCATGGTTAGGAAAAACAGTCTCATATTACTATTTCAAAGGCAGCATTTAAGTGGGTCCCAGTGCTCATCTCTACAAGTTACAGTATTCCCATACCACAGCTTACAGAAATTACTTATTCAGGAGCACAATTTTGTGAAAGAAAATACTATACGTTATTAAAAGAATATGTGATGGTGTGTAGATCACTGCCTTTGTCTTTACCTCCTGTCCAAAAGACTTTTTTAGCTTAGAAGTGCAAATGCTATAGATGTTAAAAGAAACACTCACTCCAGGTCATAGCTTTACTGCATATGCAGCTGAAAACATGAATTTTTCTCAGGTTTGTTTTTAACTCTTGCTAACAAAAATAGGTGTAGCCCAAATCTAAGTGGAAGCTGACCAAAACCACCAGTTTGCCTTTCTTCTAGTAATTGGTCCTGTGATTGTTCCAGGTTTTATTAATACTAGTGTTCATATATGGGGTAAATAAAATAAAAGTGAATTGTTTCTAGGAGGAATCTGCTAATCTTCAGTGAAAATTAAAGGAAAATTAGTTTTACTCCTTATAAGACATCTCTGATTAAAATTATTTCTGTTGAAGCCTACCAACCACTGGTATACATGTACCTTAGTCTATTAGTTAGTCACTGTACTATGTCTGATCTGTGTCCTTACTTCAGCACTAAAACTGAAATATAGAAAGAAATTACTTTGTATGATCGACAGACTCCTCCTGGGTCAAAAAATCCAATCCTCTGGTATTGCAAGTAAGAAAGGTAACATTTTTCTTTGCCTTACTTATATCTTTAAGCCATTGTGACTACAACAACGCTACTGTAATCACGTATATACGCAGAGAACCATTAGCCGGTTTTATTATGAATGTGTCAATTCAGAGAGCTCCTCATATAATGAACATTTAAGATGGTCATGATTAGGTGATTCATGCACCTAATGTGTGTTTCAGTTCAGGACATAGGCTTTTGGCTTGTAAAGACAGGTTTCAATTGAAAAATTTTAGATATAAATCTCAGTTTTTCCTACATCATTTATATCTAGGTGGTTTTTTTACCATGTTGCTAGTAGACATGCCATTGGAAGCACATTCTGGGTGTGAAGTGAATAAGTGAATCTTCAGTTTAAAGTCTATTCCTTATCTTTTAAGAAATACTAAGTCTGTTCCTTATCTATTCCTTGGAGCCAAAATTCTTACATTCAGGGGTCACTTTAATCATAATCAAAATATAACATTTTAATATAAGGAGACATATCCTATTGCTTTGTTTAAAAGATCATTTTAATATCAAGGCAAAGTCTTATAAGCCTCAGTATTTTATGAGCCTTTGCTAACTTTCTGGCAAAATCTGTAACAGCTAACCACAGAGCTAAATGTACTTTATGATAAAAAATAAACTCACTAAATTTGGAAAAGCTAGCTCATAGAATAAGAGCAATATTGAAAGCAAATTTTTAACTTTAAAAATTTTTATACAGATTTTGGTAGGTTTTTTTATTAGAAGATGCACTAGGAAAATGAAGATAAATGGTAACAGGAGTTACTTAGTTGCAAAATGCTTTCTGTTAATTGGGAAGCTGAGTCCAAGCACGTTTCATGTTATCTTTTTGAGAAGAAAAAAAAATTATTTGAATTCTTCAGCATGGTAAGTCATTCAGCCCTGATGAAGGACTATGCCTCTGTCTCCCCTTTTTTCTGTATAGTCCTATGTACACCATGGGTTCTCAGCTAAAACTGTTTTCTTTCTGTTATCAGTCAGACATTCCTCATTTCTCAAATAAGTTGTCAATGGCACAGTCAGTTGCAGTAAACTTTGCAGCTCAGATGTCTGTGTGTTTTTAACTTTGTGGAAATCGCAAATTACCTTCTCAGTAGAGAACGCTTTTGGCTTTTAAAAATTTTTGAGTCTGCTTTGTTTCAAACTCAGTGTGTTCACATAATGGAAATATATTGTCCATGTTTATTTAACCTGGATTTTCTTTTCAATATATGCCTTTTTATTGTTAGGTTTGTAGGATTTTAAAAAATATGTTCCTTTGATTAAATTTTACATCCCAAGAATCAAGAGGCTGACATTCAAGTCCAGTTGTTGATGGCTCGCAAAAATTCGTAGCAGCAGAAAGAGATGTTTCGAATAGGCTGATCCTTGAAAGTGATACATAAATACAGTCTGAGAATGTAATTTCATTGTTCATTTTACTTTGCATAACTCACTGATCTCTGTCAGCTCTTTGAACAACATTAACAAAACATTATGAGTTGTTGTTTATCTTCTGTAGAAGTAGCAAAGCCAGAAGTCCAGGAAATCCGGTCAATGATAAGCTTTCTTCTCTCTCCTAATGCTGGCCAAACCCTGAATAAAGCTTGTCTGTCTGAACTCCAGATTCGAAAGCTTATGGTCAGTCAGTCACTCAGAAGGGCCTTCTTAGATTTTAGATGACTGGCCTTCCAGAAAGTACTTGTCTTTCTATTGATTATTACAGAGGGAATCTGGGGCAACTGTCCCTGTAGCTTCTGAGCATCATTTAGGCACCTACATTTAAACTGGGCCAACCTGAGCCTGAGTCACCGAGCCTACTGGGGCTCTGTCTGATTTAGACAGTGTGGGAACTGTCTGGTCATAGCAGCAAGAATAAAATACTGGCAGTCCTGTAATAAACATGGCTCAGAGAGCTGACGATGTGAAAAACCCTCTGCCCTGTCAGTAGTAGTTTTCTGATTTCAGCAGCTAAGGGAACATATGCATAATGTTTTCCTAGAAACAAAGCAGACCACAACTGGCAGTATTTCGTACCATCCCATACTGTTATGAGTTACATATTTAGATGTGATCATTTCACATACACAACTTTTTCTGTGATATTTACAGACATCATGGTTATATTTTGCAGGGGTTTTTGTGAATATGCCTTTGATATCTTTCAATGAAAAGAATTACTGCAGTAGTGTATTGTGATCAGCCATTGCCATGCTGATAAGATATGGTATCTAGCACATTTTTCTAATTTCAAAAGCAACACAATGAATATATATACAATATTTTTTCATCAATACGGTCACAGTATATTGCAATAGTAATGGGTTGTATGCCCTTTCTAGTAAAATATCAAAGCAAGGTATATATGTAATAGTTCTGTTTTTCTCTTAAAATTGTAAATGCTTTTAAACTTATGTTGCTTTTAAGCTTATGAAAATTATATATTGAAAATGCTTTGAAGCTTTTCTGTAATATATATGTGCATTGTATAACACGTGCTTAAGTGGATTTATTTTCAACTTTTATAAAAGGAAATAAATTCTTAGGAATTCTGCATGGAAGAAGCAGATGCTAAGTAGTCTAAATAATTTTAGCATTATTTTGGAAAGAGGTTAGGTCAGATTTTGTTGGCATTCTTTCCTGTTTTAGGAGAGAACGTCAACTCTTGTGTTTCTCCAGTAAAATTTGAGCTCAAATACTGGCTTTTGTTGCATAAGCTTCAAAAGTTATTAAATGGTTTTTAACTCTGTCCATAGTTAAAAGCAATTTTTTCTCACACTACTGCTCCTTGAACAGTGAATAGCCACAAAGCTAAAGCATTGTCAATGAAAACAGTAGTGAAACTAGTTGAGAATTTTCTCAGTGAAGCCAAAACTTTATAATCTTCTGTTGTTTGTCCCTCCTGCCTACTGAAAGGAAGCAAATGATAAAAATTTGACAAAACAGCAGCCCTAAGGAAGCGTTAAGGATCTACCTCTGTTCCAGTACTTATAGTGGCTGAGATGACTAGGAACAAAGTCATCTCATCTGCATCATCCTGGAAGGTGCATGATTCATTTTAGACAGGCTGTGCTCACTCAGCAGCATGTTGTCTCCAGGAGCATTTTCTTAATGCTTAGTTGGAGTGTTGTTGAAATTTGCCATGGGTTATCCTACTGTGTTTTTCACAGCAGGAAAACTCCTACAGTGTGACATTGTGGTGGTGCATGTAGAGGTCACCTGGAATTTGCAGGTATCTTTTTGTGATGTTACACAACTCTTCAGGCAACAAAGGAATCAATGATCCTATGGAAGAAGGGACTTCAAATTTCATCCCAAGAATATTTAATGATGGTGGAAACTACTAGTTGGTGGTACAAACGAACTCATGGATGCCCCACTGCCAAAGTGGGTTAAAGCTAGGTTGACTGTAGCACCATGAAAATGTATCAGAGGGCACAACTGACTGAATTCACAACCTAAGAAATCTTTTCCACTTTCCCCTTCCGTGATTTACTAGAAGGCTGAGGTTTCCATATATTGGCATTGTTTTTGCCTCCCATCAGGAAGCATCTGTAAAGCTTTTGACACTACCTAACTAAAAAACCTGTGTTTGTCACAGCTATGTAAATTCTATACTGTGAAATTAATTAATCAAAATATTTTCCTTGTGGCTTTGTATTCTTTCTGGCCACTTATTTTCATAGGTAACTAGTCCATTAGTCTTGAGTAACCATAGGCAATAGACAGTAGTCCAGAACGCCTTCTTCCATACACACCAAAAAACCTCATAAATTTTGACCAAAGCAAAATCAAAGATTCTCTGAGCCTTAAGAAGCCATCATCTGACTGCTTAGACTGTACAATATTATAAAGATTTGTCCTCTCAAGTCCCAGGCCTGCAGTTTACTGGGGATTGGTAATGTAACACTTCCTGCTCATCAGAGAGCAACTGATGTTCATTCCTGAGAACTAATGTTTAAGGCAGTTTGTGTCCTGCGGGATATTTTATTTGCCTCCAGCTGCTGACCAGCAATTTGCTGAGAGTGCAAATGCATTATACATATATAAATTTAAAATCTTTCCTTGCTGGGCTTACTACTGGGATGAGCAACTTCAACCTGAAGATTTAAGCAGAAATTAAATAAACCATGAAACCCATATATGCAGACTTTGCTGTCTTTAGATGGATCTTACATATTATGAACCATGATGAAGCTATCCATTGAAAACATTCTTAAATATGTTGTTTATGATATTAAAACACTTGAGTCTTCAATCTTAAGTGCTCGCTTCTATGTACAGGAGTTCCATGAATATTTGAGTTCCTGGATTGTATTGCATGTTCATCAAGTCAGGCTGTAGATAACCAGTGTTCTTTTAAAGAAAATGAAAGAAACATTCAGTGGACTGTCTCTTGAGTATCACAATTTTCAAGGTTTTTATTTTAAAATATAAATACAGTTTGTTATGAATATTACTTTAAAAGAAACCATTTACCATTACCTAAGGTGAATACTGCTTAGTTTTACCTTTAAGTCGCTCAATGTTTTTTTCTTGCACTGCTTGGATGGAGAACAGATAACAAATGGTTGGTTATGCATGTCCCTGTGGTTGTATGTATTTCTGCACAGGCTTGTTACACAAATTTCCAGCATATTTGCAAGAAAAAAGGTTAACATTTGTGCAGTCCACAGTTAAACTCCCATATCTGAAACAACTTTAAAAGGACAAAATTACAGAGGGAACCTGTTCCTTGTCAGTGTTAGTTTTTCTTTCAGAGAAAAAGAGCAGGACAGCTATGAAAATTTATTCGGATTTCTTTGGCTTATGCCAAAACTATCACATCATTACAAAGAAAATTCATGCATATGTCATGTTCGGTAGGTCTTAAATTGTCTAACATACACTGACATCACTGAGTGAATTAAGGAATCTTTTCTCTTGTAGGCCAAGGGTAAGGAAAGACAATGGCTGAGACACCAAGCTGTTGGAGAGCTAGATGATGCCAAAATCATTGATGGGCTGACAGGAGAAAAAGCCATATATAAACGACGGGGGGAACTTGAGCCACAAGTAAGTATCCAACAAGCGGCAGGAAAAGGTAGGGAAGAGCTTATCCAGTTTGCTGATTTCATACTGGCTGTACAATATCTGTGTTTGGAGTTTGAGTAAGTTATAGGGATGAGAAATTCAGGAGAATCATCTCTGGCTCGGGAAGTCCATGAGACAGAGGCAACCACAAGATGGAAAATTTGCTTCACCTCTTCTTATAGTCTTCCACATGTATTTGCTGTTGGCCACCCTCAGAGAGAGGATGCTGATCTAGGCAGTGCTTTGTTTTGATCCAGTGCAACAGTTTTTATGTTCTTATTTTATATTTTAATAAGCAGAAAGTGATTAGCAGAAAAGTTTGTTTGTCTAAGAAAAAGGAAAGTATTTTCTCACTAATTTAATTTAATTTTTGTTAATAAATACCTTGATACCCTAGGAAGTTTAAAAAAACAAGTGTTTTACAAATGTCTTCTCCTTATTCCGTGATATGCAAAGAATTTCAACTTTCACAGATATTTGGATTTACAAGAATAAAAAGGATAATGAGAAAAAAGTGTGAGGAAAAGCCATTAACATATGATGAAGTTGTCTGCCCTATGACTCAATTCAGCCATTCCTTAGAAGACATTATGCTTAGGCCTATGTGAGTCAGCAACAGAGAAACCACTTGAATCAGACCAACAAAACCTGGCCCCAGAACTGGTGGGGCTAGTCCATAATATTTAACAGTAATACTTAATGACAGATTGCAATTTTTAACTATACTAAGAATTTTTTTTAAATAGCTGAGTACAACATCTTTTTGCATGTCAGCTACCCACATCTGATGAATCCCTGCTATTTTTTTTTAGTGCTACTTGGTCCTGATGTCTGTTGCTTTGAATGGCTTGTGGAACTTGGCACTGCCTGCGTGAAAGATCAATAAGGGAAAAGTGATTAGATCTTCATTTCTCGTTTTTTTCAAAATGTATTTACTCAATGTATCAGTTTTAAGGCTTTGTAAAAATAGTTCAGTTAGGAAAAAAAGGACACCTTTACGTTTTGAATAAAAAACGAAATAAATGTAGGATTTAATGCGCCCTCTCTCTCCCTTTGTTTTTGGGAGGACAGGGATGCCACAGTCTATCAAAAGAATAATTAAAAGAATAAAGCACACAAATCCTTGCAACCCTTTACAGGTAAAAGAAACATTTTAGTTATTTGTTTTTAATGTGACTGGGTTTTTGCCAGATCATCTTTAACAGCCTTATACTTGAATCCAGACTCATCTCATTGCACACTAAATAAAACACCTCCCTTGAATGTATTGTGCCAAAAATTGTTAAAACAGATGGGGATTGTTTTCAGGAAAAAATAATGGTTTCAGCATCAGAATGAAGAAGAAACTAGTAGTTAATCAGAACAAGATTTCAAACATTTTTGGAATGTTATTAACCTCAGCAGACAAGTTTTTACAGTCTTATACGGGTCCCTGTTAGTACCGTAAGCCAAGGATAAGCATTTCCGTTATGAGCCTTGGCAGAAGGAGCAAATTTGAGAGTCTCTTTACTGAAATAAAATGTTAAGAATCAAAACTGAGACAGAAAAAGTATTTTCCTGACAAGCATGTGCGGAATTTTTCGAGGTATTTTGTTTCCAGTCATTGAAGGTGAGGGGAAAGAATGAATTGAGGTATCTGTCAAGTAACTTGTTTGAAACAGTTAGAAAAAAGGTTAGAATGTTTTTGCTCTTTTTTTTTTAAATAATCAGTGTTTGCTGGATGTTTCTTGCTTCGCAAAGTGCATTGGGTTCTCTTTCTGAAATGTTTTATCATTACTGATGTTTAGCTTTCCCATTTATATTGGGTTTTTTTCTGCTGTTTCCCTGTCAGCTTGGGAGCCCCCAGCAGAAACCTAAACGCTTGCGCCTGGTGGTGGATGTTTCTGGTAGCATGTACCGCTTTAACGGGGTGGACGGACGACTGGAACGCTCCATGGAGGCTGTCTGCATGGTCATGGAAGCTTTTGAGAATTATGAGCACAAATTCAAGGTAATTACAGCTGGGCTAGGAGCTCTGTGGTTATTGCACACGCTGTGTGGAGCAGTGGAAAAAGTGTTTCAGCAGTCAGTCTAGCCAAAGAACATTATTCATTCTCACAAGGAAATAAAGACATTAATCTATTTCTAGCAACCTGAAAAATAATACTAGTGAATGGATAAGAAACATTACACGCTTCAGCAGGGGAGAATTCAATCTAAGACTTTTAAGACTTTGATTTAGTGAAATTTGCTGCCTTTTTCTGTATTTGTCTGTTTATTTGTTTCTTTGAGCAGAAACACCTAAGCCTACAGAACACAAGTAAATATGAGCTTCAGGACATGCAAAGATGCCCTGCCTTTCCATCTGCCCAGAGTACAGACAGTAGTACTTTGTCATGGGAAAAGACCAAACTTCTTTGTCCCTTACTTGTGTTCTCTTCCAGTTACCTGAAAGCAAGAAAATAATTTCTTGTACTGAAACATATTAGGTTCCAAATGTTATTTAATGGTAGCCTGCAAAGGAAATGTAAATAAATTTTATACCCTTTTTTGTCTCAGTAAGCCTAAACAAGGTCTAGGGTATGTTTCTTTAACCTTAAAAAAGACAGGAATGGCCAGTCTCAAGTTAATTCGTGACAGACTCAGTGTTTAATGGAAGAATAAAGATGTTTGATGCCTTTACTGAAGAGCATCTCAAACATAAGACTTAAAATACATCTGAACAAAATGTGAAATCTCCTAAACAAAATTAATAGAAAACTTAGTCCAGATCAATTCAGCCAGGTCTGCTTCACATTGTTCCTCTGACAGCATAATCCTACAGGTTTCTGTTCTTCTGTAGAATCTCCTGTACAAAAAGAGGCCATATGGAGGCATGTACTTCTAGAATGTCTTCTAAAGTACAATCATGCAGACTTCCATTTGTCAGGGAAAAGGCTATAAAAGGAGACAGGCATTATGTTTTTAGCCTACTTTCCTAAGGAAATGAGGCGTATGCTACCATACTCTCTGGCAGTAATGCTTTCTCCCCCTTAAACATGCTTAAACAGAGCATGTTGCACAATTTCAAGCAAATTTGAAACCATGGTTTTTTCCCAAAGACACTAAATTCCTGCAGAAGTCATGAAAACAGGCCAGGTAGAGAGTGATGCTCTGTATTCCTGCTGGAGAAAAATGCTGTAACCATAAGCTTAGACCTTAGCCCAGAGAAGACATGTGGGAACTCAATTGTAATTAAGAAAACCATGGGAAACGAGGGGTTTATTGGTTCAGCTGCTCATGTATCTCCTGCTCACTGTGATTTCAGTCTTTTTTCACAGTCTTTGATTTCAGCCTTTCACGGCAACAGTTCATAATAGAAAAGTTAATGACAGATATTAACAGGGGCAGTGTAATTATACAACATGATTTGTGTAGCTTGGTAGATCAGGCATATCTGAGCAACACACGTATTAGTATGGCCAAATGCAGGATCATCCACAAAGGAAGATGAAATAGAAGTAGTGGACACAAGGATACATGATATATGGGGGTATAGGCAACATGGCTTTTGTGAAGGGAAGTAACGCATTCTGAAGAGTCTATGTATGTGACAAGCAGGGTTGATTGATAGAGTCTCCTTAGCCAAAAGCATTTGACAAAGTCCCTCACCAGAGGCTTGTGAAGAAATGATACTACTTTGAGGGTAAAATGGAAAGCCTTCAGATAAATGAACTACTGCTAAACATACAGAAAACAGACTAAGTGGTCATTTTTTAGAGTGGAGAAGTGAAGGAAGGTCACTGCTGGAACTGTGGTGAGATTTGTGCCAGAGCCCATGATGTTATTTTGTTCTGTATATTCATAAGTGATCTGTAAAAGGGGATGGATAGCGAGGTGACAAAAGTTGCTAGTTGTATGAAGTTATTTGGGAAAACAAAAAGGGAAATCCAACTGTGAGAAGTTGGAGAAGGACTTGGCCTTCTCCAGTAAATGTCACCAGTAAATGGTGACTGGGAAATAAAATGGCAGATGGTATTCAGTGCTATTAAATGTGAAGTGCTGCAGATGGAAGAAAACAATTCTGATTTTAAATACACAGTGAGGAAGTCTCAGCTATCTGTTAGTGCTCACTCTCAGCTATATATTAGTGCTCAACAGAGAAATCTTGTAATTATGTTGTCTGGTTCTTTGAACACTCAGTGCCCACCAGCTGTCAAAAAAGCTAATTGAACGTTAGAAACTATTAGCAAAACAACAGAGAATAAAGCAGGAAGCATCAGAATGTCGCTGTAAACACCCATGGTGCATTCACATCAGGAGTAATGTGTGCAACATTGGTCCCCCGTCTCACAAAAGTTCTTGTAGAGCTGAAAAAGAGAGGCTGACAAAGTTTACAAAGGGTATGGAAGTGTCCACATACAAGAAATGGCTAAGTAGGCAAGAACTGCTCAGTTTGGAGGAGGTAAAAATCAAGGAGCTGATAAAATCTTGAGTAAAATGGAAACGGTGGCCAGGGGACAGTTGTTCATTCTGTTCTACTACAGCCATTCTGCTTTTGTTATGAACAATGAATTATTTTACATTTACACAACAGAGGACACAACAGAGTGGTAGAAGGTGATGACACTGAAAAAAGATGTAGTGCAGTGGTAGATAACCAGCTGTCCTTATTTCCAGTGCAGCTCTATAGCTGAGAACCCAGACATGACCCTCAGGTGCATGGTAAAGGAATAACATGTAGAAGTAGACAGACAGACAGCCCACTGTGCTGTAAGATCATTAAGAACTGTCTTCAGTTCTGGGATTTTAAAAATCTATGTTTCATTACCTTTCAAATCCCTCTGTGTCTATTACAGATTATTATATTTTGCTTGGCAATAGTTGCTATTGGCCAGTGTTTTGCCCCGCATGTAGATGAAAGCCTGTATTTGGCCAAGCAAATAGCTCAAAATGCAGTTAGTTGTAACAGTAAATGTGCCTCTCTAACAACCACTTACCGTTTATAAAAACGCAAAAACCATGTGCAGTTATTAGACGTCAACATTGCCACTCTTTGATGATAGTAAGACAGGAGTAGTGTTATCCTTACAATCTCTATGAGTCAAGAGAGCTGTAAGGCTAATTTTATACTTAAAATAACAGTGGTGAGGAAGATGCTGGAAATTTTAGTGACATACCAAGGGAAAAAAAGTTGTCATCAGCTTCTACATCTGTTCAACTCAATTGCCTCTAGGGTAACTCTCCTCCATTTAAGGGCTCCTTCCACTGGACAGAGAACTTTGAGGGGGCAGTATCAGCCCCTTGATTCAAGGCTGGCCAGATCCAGCGTGAACTCTGTCAACTTTGGAGCTGCTTTTGCCCAAGGGAAGAAAAGTATTTTTCTTCCTCTACATCTCTCTGTGCTGCCTCATTGGGATTTGATTCATTCAAAGCATAATATCTACAGGAGTAGACCAGAGATGACTAGGACAGCAAACAAGATGTGGCCTTATGTTTCACTGGCCACTGAAGTCATCCCCCAAAATGAGCACAGAGGCATTTATTAACTAGTCATGTTTGAACCATATTCTTAACATGATCCAATGACTAGGCTAAAGTATCTTTTTAACCTACATTACACAGTCCTCTCATATGAGAAATCTCCCGTGCATGTGCTGATGGACTCTTTGAGTCATTCCTTTGATAAAAATAAATAGCATTTCTGAAATCTCCAGCTTGAAAATACAGATTTTTTTGGTGTATAATCTCGTATGGCAGTTGCTACACCTGCATGAATGCGGTCAATAACCAGAGCTCATGCCAGTTCCTCAGTTTCTAACGAGTGTAATTAGGTCTTCAGAGGATAAGAGAGCCAGTGATTCTTTTAAAATATCACTGACTCCAGTCTGTAAAACACTGTCACTTTGCAAGATGCTGCTCATTTTTCTCAGGACAAAGCTGAAGTTTTGGTATGTCTGCAAAAGTAGCATACATTTCTCATTTCTAAAAGAGAAAAGAACACACAACTGTGTAGTGTGCAATGAGAAATCTGCAGTTTATCACTTTTTTTTTCCTCTTCCTTATCCTCTTCTTGCCTGGTTTTATAAAAATAGACTTTTTTGGCCTTCAGATATGCCTGCTGTTACCTGTTCTTGTTGTAGCCCATTTGCGAGGGTCACAACAACATTTGCTGCAAATTTGAGAGGTTTCTTGTACAACATGTGTTGAACCTGGGGGACCATAGGCTTGTTGAGCAAAGCATTCAAAGGGGATTTACATAGTAAAGTTCCCTTCTGCTATCTAGCTGCAGTGCAAACTTCAGAAACCAATTCTTGGCCTTTGCTCAAGATCACTTTTCTGCTGGTGCTTGGTTTAGTTCTCTGCCAAATAAGGTTGTGAATTAATCAGATGGGCTTTTCCTTGGTTGTTTTATCCTGCCAGCTGAGCTTTCCCCATGTGTGGTACCCCTTGGTATCACTGATGACGTTGATTGTCTGGTCTTTACAGCACTGAGTGAAGGTAGAGAATACTTTCTCCCTGCCTTCTTACACAGAAGAGCTAAGTGTTGGGTATGTGACTGTACCAAGCAGGTAACGAAGTTATCCTTCATAAAAAGTCAGACAAATGCCAGCAGGTATTTGTCAGCTTTTTATGCTTGCGTAGGACAACCTGCCTGCTTCCATTTCCCATAAGTGCAGGCAGTGAATCATTCCTTGTCAAGGGGGAAATGGGAGGCTCATCCCACGGTCGGGAATTCCATTTAAATTAACAGCCGTGTTTCAAAGCCCTCCTCCAATGTCATCTCATCCACGCTTCCTCTGAAGTGCTTTATTAAAGAAGAGAGTGGGAGTGACTGAGATAATAGAAGCCACATTCTCAGTCTTATCCTAATAATGGAGGTTAAATATGTTCCTACAAATGCCCCTTGGCCCCTTTAAATGTGTGGATGCATCACTTACACGTGTAAGTTCTAATAAGCAAGTTATTTTGCAGGATTAAAGTTCTTACATCTTTTGTACATCTCATTTTAGGTGCCAATTATTTGAAAATGTACAGAAGGGCAGTTTGTTCTTTGTTTTATCTGAGACAGTATTATGTCTGTCACACAAACCATATGGTTTTATATCATCCCTAATTACCATCATTAGCACACATGATGGCAGATTTAGGAGGCATGTCCAGTAAATTATCCAACAGCAATTTTATGAAGCCTTTAAAATATTGTAAGTGGCTCAATAAATGGCATGTTATGTAACTGGTAGGAAAAGCCTGAATTGTTATTTATAGCTATATTAAAGGGATATTGCAGATTTTATATGACCATTTCAGCATTCCCTGTTTGTAAAATTTACTATGGAGGCAGCACTGTTAATTCAGGAAAAGAAGAAATGTTCCACATGCTTGGCAGAATAGTTTATTTTAAATAATAAACAAAAGGTTTGAAATAAATTCAGAAAAAAAAGAATGTCCAAAGAAGAGATGAATTTATAAAGATCTAGCCCTCTGGCATAGGCCTGTCTAATTCACACTGCCTTTTACATTCAGCTTGTGTCTTCTTTCAGCCTTTTAAATGCCTTCAGAAATTAAACCTTTTGGCATGGCAGCTGCAGAAGACAAAGTCTTCCATTTTACCCATTTTAGGCAGCAGCAGCCATCCATTCAGTGCAAAATGTGACAGTGGAATAGGGATTGTTTTAACCTGCAAGGAAAGAAACCAACAAAATGATGCTATTTTGAGCGACGTGTTTACATATTGTGTACTCACAGCTCTGAATAGAGCAGTTCTTGTCTCAGTGTACCTGAGGCTATTGGAAAATGAGCCACTGTGTACCACAATAATATATTAATTCAATTAAGCCTGCACTATAGCAAACATGTATTTTGCTGCTGGATTTGTCCTGAGAGCCTATGCTTACAATCCATTTTGTAAAAGAAAACAAAAGTCAGTTCCGAGTAAGATTGTATCACAGCTCTTCTCTCAGTTGTAACTCCATCCACATAAATTCTCCTAGGGAATTTATGAGAAAAATGTATCGGATCCTTGCTTCTCAGAGGCCCTTTTGCTGTGCTTGTCTTTAGCTACTGCGAAGGAAGGAAACTGGTTTTGACAAAGTATGCATGTGCCTGCATGTGTTGGGGTTCCCAGTTGGCCAGGGCTGTGGAGCTGTCTGCACCTTTTCTTTAAAATGAGCACACCGAGATAACATCGAATCACTACGGGTTCATTTTACTAGAATACAAATCAGAAGGAGGTAATAATTTACTGAAAGAAAACCTGAGTGAGAGATTTGAATCCTCCTTCTTTGCCCTTGCAGAGTGGGATGCTTCACTCCAGTTTTACTCCTGTCCCAAACTCCATATTCCTAAATTGTGGTAGACTTCATACATTCCCCTGGGCAAACATCTCGCTCCTGTCACCTCTAAAGCTTGGCTGTGAGCCTGCTCCCATCCCTCCCTCTCAGGGAGGGTCTCCCAGGCTGCAGTCCTATGTTAACTTAAGTCAATCCAAGTCAGTGCTGCTACATTCCCATCCCCTCCTTCGCTGGGACACAAGTACTCATCCAACCTCACAGTTTAGGAAGCTAAGTTGCCCAAAAGCAACCTCACACTCGTTAGGTTTTGGCTACTCCTGGTGCTTGACTTGACTTCCAGGGCGATCAGAGGACCATGAGGACCAGTGCTTGAGGGCTGGTGACCGCAGCACTTCGCTTCCACAGCATGGCGGGATCTCACCCTGCTTTTCAGGAGGCCCTCCTTGACCCAGAATGCAGCAGCCAGGACGAAGCAAACAGCCACTTCTTCCCTGCTGCCTTACCACACTTTTTTTAATCACAAGTAGTGTAGTAAACTGTCAGCAAAGAAACAAGGAAACAGATAACATCTGTTAAATATAAGTATACATACTCGGGCGCATGCATGGGCACACACGGAGAATAATAAGCAGCTAGCCAAGGAGGGAGCAGACAGGACATGATGTTCCCAGGTGAATGCCTTTACGTGCCTGCAATAGTTTGCTCGGATCATTTCAGCCTCACCTTGCCTGTACCTGGGTTGTACATTCCCACCTTGTGCAAGAACGTGGAGGGGGCCCAACCGTAGGGTCAACCTCTGGTGTTTCATCTAGGAGCTACAGCAGTTCCCTTTACACAGACTGTCACACTGAGTTTAAACTCAGCCTTTTTAAGACCTAGCCTTGGTCTGTTATTAGTGTGTGCCAAGAACCAAAATGATATTCCCAAATAGCAAAGTTTGGCCTATTCCCATGAACTTAGTATGGCAGAGCTGATACCAGGACACCCAGTGGGTGAGGTCCGTGAAATGCTGGGAAGGAGCTCATTGCAAAGGAATCAGCCTTCTTTTTACACAGGAGAATGACAGCATTTTGCTTTACATAATTAGGTTGTTGATTTAAAAGTAATACCGAATACAAAACTGCTCAGCAAAGGACGTACAGGGTTTCATAATTAAGAGCTTACCCTGAAGATCTGTGGATATTTCTGACATTACATAAGAACCACATTAGCGCTGTATCTTTTCTGCTCCATTAAACCACTGCTTTATTCAGTTCCTCTGGTTTGAATAATCTCTAGTTTTTAAAACAATACGCATGCACGCTCTCTTTGTGTGTAGTTTACATTCTGGATTTATTCCTGTATTAATTCAGAAGTATGCTGAATGTAACCTCAACATTATTCTCAAAATTTGTGTATTTTCATTTGCCATGTCTTTTCTCTGGGAAAGATAACCGTTTGAGGAACATAGAAACACCAGCTAAATATTCACCAGGAAAGAAAGAGTCTGAAGCGTTATTGGTAATAAGAAATAGGTTTTTAAGAGAAAGCATCTGTCAGACTGGAAGCTTTACATGAGGCTGGGTAGCAAATACTAGAAATGGAAGAGCTGAGAACAGGAAGCCAACAGAGCAGAAAGAAATCAGATTGCGTGAGGACTAGATTATATAAAGATTTCCTAGGGGAAGGAAGTCTGGGTTATGTGAGGCTGTCATAAAATGGTCTGACCTTGGGTGAAATAATCTATAGTATGTGGCACGTTTGCTGTTTTGCAGAGGGAGGTGTCACCTTTAAAAGTGTTGTTCCAGCTGCTATAGCTTTCTTTTACTCTTGATATATTTTTAAGCAAATTAGTGATATGGAAACAAATAAAAAGAGCTTTGTCAATAAAGAACGCCATTTCTCCAGTCTCCAGGACCCAACTTACACCAAATAAAGTGGTCTTCAATAGGAAAGAAAAGAGAGGAAAAACTTTGAGGAATAGACCTGCCTTTTACCAAATGATTATGTGGGAATTAGGGATGGTGAACCTGGCAGGGACCCGCAGGCAGTACTTGAATAAAAGATAACAGAAAGGCAAAATATTGCACAAGGGCTCCTTGTCAACTAAAGACAGGTCTGTGCCAGCTAGTCACGGGGAAATACAGGCATGTTCATGTTGAGGAATTGCCAGCTCAGGTCTCTCCGGGCTCAGGATCCATGCACTGTGCTCTATTACTTGGTGTAGACAGCTCTTAAATCCACTTTTGTCCTGCTCATGAATTCTCCCTGGGGTGACTGCCACATCCACAACACAAAGGGCAGGTCAGGGCCTTGCCGTAACTCAGCTTGTCTTGGTTTTCATGTAACGACAATAAAACTCTTACATAAAACAAAGGCCTTCCCAATATTACATTATTTGTTCAACAAGATATTTGAACTGTTGCAGCTCTACGTGTCATTTTTGCAGCATCTTTCACAGGAGAATGATGTGCACACCATCTCCTTTGAAAATGTACAGAGACTCTTGGAATTCACTTCTCTACATACTTTCAGCAATGACTTTGATCTGTTATGCACAAAAATAAGGAGTGCTGATTTTCAAAAAAGAAGGCTTGTAGTACTTTTTTTTTCAGAGGAGAATGAGGTCACAAAAAAGATCCATCAAACATGGGAGCTACTCTGAAACAATGCACTTCTTGTTTGTCAGACTCAAAAGGACGAAAATTGCTACTTTAAAAAAAATACGCGGACAATGTGAGAGGGCAAGGTCTTGGTCTTCTGCATCACCGCTCTGCAATTGGTGGGATGATGTGAAAAACAGACCATGGAAATAAGCAACTTGTTCTTTAATTTCATTATTTAGCAATTCTTTCCCATGTTTTCATGTTGGTGAGAAATTGCAAGTAGTTCCCTTAAGCAGCTTATAAACAGAAGCAGGGAACAGTATTTGGGTTTTCTTGTTGAAAGCAAATTGCCTTTGATCTGTCTCATGTTGTTGTGACCCAAGGACCATTCGTGACTAACAGATGACTGATGAAGTTTCTTTCTTGCAGTATGATATTGTTGGACATTCAGGAGACGGCTTCGACATCACCTTGGTTGGGAGTGACAAAGTTCCCAAGAACAATAAGCAAAGATTAGAGATTCTTAAGGTAAATCCTACTGATAAGTGATGCTGGATAATTAAGGATTTTATGACTGCAAAGATAAAATTGTAGGTGGGTCACAGAACGCAAAACATAAGGAGAGTAAAATAAAAGAAAGACAAGAAAGCAAAATCTGTGTATTTGCATAAAATTGAAACAGGACCTTTCAAAGACATGGCAGAAAACAAATTATGCTAAAGTAGTAGAAGCTAGATGTGCCTTTTTCTGGACTACTGTGTCATAAATGTGTCATTTTTACTACCTGTCAAAGGATATAGGAAGTTCCAAGCATTATACAGTGATATAGATAGCTCTACCTAAATCATGTGGTGATATTATTAGTGCATAAGTGAGTAATTTAAACTGTTGAGGGATCCCAAGTCAGCGATTTAGCCTGGTACCCTCAAGAAGTTATGTGTCACAGTAGCAGTGGGAAAATGTGTCAATGCTAGATTGAAAATGTGTTAAATCATAATTGCAAAGTGAGTGTATTCACCAAGATTTTACTGTAATAGGATGAAGAAAAATTGAGTATATTTTAGGATTTACCTGGTTGGCAGCTTGATAGGTTAGAACTGTGTATTTGAGCTTCCTTCAAAAAGTATTTTTAAAAGATTGATAGCTACTTGCGTTAGAAAGACTGGATTTTCTAATGTCTAAAATTCCTTGCCTTCTGCGTAGGAAACAGCTTCATCAATGAAAACAGTGTATTCACTTCATAAGAGCTCAAACAAAATGTTTCAACATTTTTAAACCTTGCTGCCACTGTCAGGAGTCAGATATTTGATAATAACTGTGACACTACTAGGGTTTGGAAGTCTAGTGCACATTATAAACAGGCAGGAACTGGTCACAGTATTAGGAAACTAAGCACTGTTTTCTTCCTTAAGTACACAGGAATGTAGCTACTCAAACTGCAGCTGATCAAAGTATTTTACCTTCCCTAAGGCCCAGTCTAATTATGTCCATGCGTGGGTTTTGATTGTTTGACCCACTGTGTTTTTAAGAAGTGATGCCCATCTTAAAGTACGATGTATTATGTACAAAAGCTGCATCTTCTGTAGTATCTGGAGCACTGTCCACATTTCTGAAGCATCCCCTAATATAACATAACTGAATATTTACTCCCTCCTGTGCCAGCTGAAATGAATGTTTATTCCTAAAGTCATCTTACGTATTTCCACTTGGTTATGCTGTGCACACAGATCATGCATGCCCATGCTCAGTTCTGCATGAGTGGAGACCATACCTTGGAAGGGACAGAGCATGCCATTCGTGAAATTGCCAAGGAAGAGGCTGATGAGTATTTTGTTATCATCTTGAGTGATGCAAATCTGGAGCGATATGGTATTCAGCCATCAAGGTTTGCCCAGGTCTTGACCACCAATGCTCAAGTCAATGCTTTTGCCATATTTATAGGATCCTTAGGAGACCAGGCAGATAGGTAAGTATATTAGTTTTGTGCCTAATATAACTTTCTTTGTTTCCATTCATCATAAATCTAAACTATGCTTTTATTGCAGTGAAGTTAGGCATAGTTGCCCATGCTGGTGTTCTGCACTAAGGTTTTGATCATAGTATCATAAAGTCATAGAACGGTTTGGGTTGGAAGGGACCTTTAAAGATCATCTAGTCCAACCTCCCTGCCATGGGCAGAGACATCTTTCACTAGATCAGGTTGCTCAAAGCTTCGTCCAACCTGACCTTGAACACTTCCAATGATGGGGCATCCACAACTTCTCTGAGCAACCTGTGCTAGTGTCTCATCACCCTCATCATAAAAAAATTTCTTCCTTATGTCCAATTTAAACCTACCCTCTCTCAGTTTAAAACTATTACCTCTTGTGCTGTCACTGCAGGCCCTGGGAAAAAGTCTCTCTTCATCCTTCTTATAAGCCCCCTTTATATATTGAAAGGCCTCAGTAAGGTCTGCCTGGACCTGTCTCTTCTCCAGGCTGAACAACCCCAACTCTCTCAGCCTTTCTTCATAGGCTCCAGCCCTCTGATCATCTTTGTGGCCCTCCTCTGGACTCAGTCCAACAGGTCCATGTCCTTCTTATGTTGGAGGCCCCAGAGCTGAACGCGGTACTCCAGGTGGGGTCTCACCAGAGTGGAGTAGAGGGGCAGAATCACCTCCCTCGACCTGCTGGCCACGCTGCTTTTGATGCAGCCCAGGATACAGCTGGCTTTCTGGGCTGCAAGTGCACATTGCCGGCTCATGTCCCACCTTACGGCCAGCTAGTTCAGAGCATTCTGCACATCCAAAGGGAGCACCTGAAGCCGTCCTCCCACTGGAGGTTGTGGACTATCCCCGTATGTAATACCACTACCTAATCATGACGGAGACATAGTGCCTTTGCCATTGCCCAGTATGCGGTTTGAATGTGTGCGGGCCTAAGAAAAGAGATTAAAGCAAGAGAAGCTGGAGTTTAATGGTCTTCAAAACTGCCAAAAATTTGACTCAGATACTCCCCTTGTGTTAGACACATAAATTCTTTGGAGAGTCTGAGCCAATACACCTATTTTTAGTGCTGCTACATAATTTTACTTTAAATTGTTTGGGCACAGAGGAAAAGCAGGAAATTCTATCCCAGGTGTCCCTCGGTTCCGCATCCACTGAGGACCAGTACATGCAGCAAAAAGCTGGTATAGCCACAAATATCAACAGTGCCTTTTCTGCTTCTGTTCGAGTCTTCAACTAGAGCAGAATGAGAGAAGGCCCAAAGGGAATTGGCCCTTGGTATGTAGTTTTAGTCAGAAAAGGGTTGAAAGATACTGCACAGCCACCATTAGTCATGTCTGCAGGTCCGTACATCAGAGCTGCGTTATGCATGAAAAGAGAATCCATTCTGAAAGACTGCAATTACAGAAAGTCCTTTTACTTCTGCTAGGAATAAAAAAAAAAAAAAGGCATTGACCATATCCTGCTGTGTAAGAGGAGATCTTATAATTGCCTAGTTCACTGGGTATGGAAAATGCACACAATGCTGTCACTGAAATGCATTTCTATGTACGTGGAAGTGCAGAATTAGACAAAGCCTTCCTGTAACTGCTGTGGGGGAAGGAAAAGGGAATTCTCCATTGCAGCTTTTTTAAAAACTCACTTTAAAAGTGAGACTTAACTTAGCATTGGAGAAATGGTGTAGAGCATAAACTCCTTTAAAAAGCAGTGAAAAAATGAATTCCAAGCCTGCTGACTGGACATGAGGGAGATGGATTTCGTAATGTGCATCTTGTTTAGCTTTTTTAAGGGGCGTTAAGCTGTGAATAAAAATGTGTCTGGCTAATATTGGCAGAAAAATATCTTTCCATCTAATCTGCTGCGATCTGAAAGAGGAAATACAAAGAGCACATTTAGAATCACTGGAGGTGTTGAACTGAAAGAGCTGTGGGTTCATGGCAATCTATTTAGAGTAAGTAAATATCTGCATTTCCAGAGTAAACCTCTAGCTGCCCTCAAAAAACCAGTTGTGGTAATACCTCCTGGGGTCACTGGTACCTTGATCAAAATGGAGTTTTTGCCTGTCAGAAAGAGGACGTGAATAGAAATCTCTAGAAACACTCTTGATTGTCTTGCTGAAAGGACCTCTGTGACTTAGCTGCTCTCAGTGTTTCCTCCCACTGCTGCTTTCCCAAGCCTTTAATTGCATGGTGACTGCGACGTGAATGGCATGGATTGGGAAGGTATTCAAAAGGAAAAACATCCGTTCTTAAGGAACCCTGGCTTGTGGTAGAGAAGATAATTTGAAATGGTAATTGTGTCTTGTCCCTCATTCTGTTCCTTAGGCTGCAGAGGACACTACCAGCAGGTCGGTCTTTTATTGCCATGGATACCAAAGAGATCCCCCAGATTTTGCAGCAGATCTTCACATCTACCATGTTGTCAAGTGCCTGAGCATCACTGATGTCACAGTGCGTGAATTCAAAGAAGAAACTCACTCCTGCTGGAGATCTAAACCCTAAAGCTGAGGATAATCACAGTTATTAATAAAATACGTACTGTTCTCTAATCAGCAAAGCGACCCAAATCTGCATGACAGCCAGGCTGTAAAATTTCACCCAAAATCTCTCAACCCACTTAGCGTGTTCAAAGAATTGCAGCGGGGCAGAGGTAAATCGCAGGGTGGTAACAGAGCGAGTGTTTTTCTGGAGGGACAAATAAATAAAGGACAGTTTGTGATCACTCCTCTGCCTGCCTTGTTGCCAGCACTACGGTATCATCTCTCCCTGTTTTATTAAGCACGGTTCACTGGGATTTGATAATATTATGCAAGGCAGAGCCAGGCAATCTGTTTCAGTGTTTTGTGTGCATATGTTTGAATGGGTAGTTAGCTCCGTCTCTGATTTAAACAGGACTGCTCTTGTCAGGCAGGAAACCCTTCCTTCCTCTGCTGTTGCTTTCTTGTCCGGACGGGCATCGGGGCTTCACGGCTGGATGCTGGGAACAATGGAGCAGTTTGGAAACACTGACCGTCGCGTGTAAACATTCATTATCTGATCAGGCACGGTACTCAGAGTTGTCAGATCTAGAGAAAGTGGCTGTTAAGAAGGAAAACAAAACAAAAATAGATTCGTGCAGTTCTGCCTCTGAAAAGTAAGGGGAAAGGGTCAAAACAGTCTTAAGAACCCAAGAGCCAGCGTTTCCAAGGAGGGAACTACTGCCACCTCTCCTTTGCATGACCGATGATGCTGTCCCACTGCACTGTTGCCCAGAATCCCTGGGATGGCCTCAGTACGCGGAGGTGCCTTTTCAGTCGGGAGACAAAATGTTACTAATGCTTTGCTAGAGCTCCTTCATGATCTGTTTTGCTTGCGTCTTTTGAAGATGAAACTGGAGGAGAGATCTAGGCATGAGAAAATAAGTTCTTTCTTATAAAGGAAGAGGAAAAAAATCTATTTTTATTTTAGCAAGATATCTGTGTTGGGGTATATTTAATATCCAGGATAGTTATAAAGACTTATTTTATAATTCAATCGGCTGATGTTTGGCTTGTCCCATGAGGCGATAATTCCTCTTTATCTACTAAGGAATAGATATCTTGTAGTGCATCAGGAACACTGGAATACTTGATGAATTGAATGTATGGTTTAATTAAGCGGGGGCAGGGGGTGTGCATCATCACTGATACTCTGCTGATATTAATTTGAGGGTAACTGAATAGAAAAAAGTCAAGGGAGAGTACTTACAAAAATCTGAAGGCGGAATTGCAGTACCTCACCTTCTAATATTTCTCTTAATCCCACAGTTGCCCAAACCACACTGTGAGCAGTATATTTGGAGGGGAGGAGGCAAATTAATTTGATCTTGTTAAATACAGCCGTTGGTGTTTTAAAGGGTCCAGTTTCTAGTGGTCATTCTCTACTCTGCAGCAAAAATCTTTACCAGAGCATCAAAAATGTCCCGTGTTTAGGATGTGTTTCAAAGCCTGGCCAGCTTCGAAACTCTTCATGGCAAGAGAGGACGGAAGACGTTTTTCAAAGGCTTGTTAGTATTGTTATGATAACTATATATGTGAAAACAGAGGTTGAAAATACAATTCCTGTTTGGAGAGAAAGGAATTGGGAGGAGAAGGTTGAGAAGGTTATCCCTGGCTGGGACAAATGCATGTACACGCACATACACACAGACGCAGCTACTAAGCGGAAGTACGCCTCAAAATATAAATATCTTGGTCCTGTAAACATATGATGAGATGCTAAATGCAATAAAGAATTGGCATATTAATAAGTCTGTTAGTAAATGTGTTTTTACATGGAAATTCCTTCAGCACCTCTGCTTTTATTGCCAGCAGTCCTTCAAAAAGAAGCATTTTATTACAGTTAATTAGCAAATGTACTGTACACTTTCTAGATTACTTGAGTGGATAAACTTTCTCACCTCAGATTTACATGCAGTATAATACTGTTATCTTTATCATAAAAAAGTAGTGTTATTTAAGGGAAACTCTAAGGTAAATCCAATTTTAAACCTGTTGTTTGATTATCCCTGTAAATTGTATTTCATGTCATGCTATTTAAAGTTACCTTTCTGTTGTGTTTGGTTTTATTCTTTGTTTCAGGAGATGTCTGTTGTGTTTCAGTTCATGTTTTGTGGGCCCACAGGCTACGGCCATGTCTGGGGCCAGGCCTGGCCCGGCCAGGAGGGCGGCTGGGAGGGGGTGGAAGCAGTTCCTGGTAGATTTTGAGAGAAAGGGAGAAGGAATGAATTAACCTTCCCCCCCAGTTCAGAAGGAGGGGGTTTGGTTTTTGCTTTTAACAACGCTTCATTGCAGAGCATATTTGACCCGACAGTGTCTCTCTAAATTGTAACAATTCAGGGCAAAATTTTCCCCGGGCCGTGCATCTCTCACCTGCTTTAATGCCCATTGCTACCCCAGGGAAATCAAAGCAGCAGCTGTGCTTTTCCCTGTTTCACAAGCACTGGCAGTGTTATTTCACTGCTCAGAAATTCAGCAAACACTCTTCTTTCAAGTCCCTGGGACTTGCAGAGCTTCTTAATATGCATTTATTTTTAATTAGTGAAATGCTTAAGAGTAATGTGGCTTCGTTTAACTAACAGTAGCACCAGTGACTGCTCTCGTTGCAATGCATGCACCAGCGTTGTGTGTCACTCATTCCCTCTGAAAGCTTGTTAAGGTATTTTTCATCTCTTCTCACAGTTTATTAAGGCACTTTCCCACTCATTGGTTTTTATGAAAAGGCACTGTTTCGGTGAATGAATAGAGCTGCTGGTTGGAGCGGGTCCTGACCTATCGCTAATGCTTTAATAGCATTAGTCACATCAACAGTAGTGATTTTAACTACCACTTATAATGCAGATTTTTGTCTAGTTCTGTTTATATATGTAATGTGTTCATACTCACTAGCCAGTTAGTACGCAGTCATTTCGGATAACTATTTAACTGAGGTGCAAAAAAAAAAAAAAAATACAGAAAGCCCAGGCAGATGTGGTTTCAGTCAGAACAAAGCATGTTCAACATTTAGAGACATAAGCAGCTTCACGCGACTACGTGTAAAAGTGATGGGTTAGCATGAAGTGCAAGGAGAGTTAGGAGGGACTCGTAATCTTTGACTCCAGCAGTCTTTTTTTTTGTTTTCACTTCTTTCCTTGACCAACACTAGGTGTCAAACGTGATTGTGAATGTCGTGCTAGAGCTTATCCATTAGCCTGATAAAATTAAGACTAAAGATCCTAATCGCTGGTCAAATATACTGATGTAATATTCGAGCAAACAAGCATACAACAGGAGATTTAGATACTGTATTGTATGTGCAACATCAAACCAAAAAAAGAACCCTGATGCCTAGTTGAGACTACAGGTAAGAGATGCAAGAATACCAGAGGTTTTCTTTATCTATACAGTTAAGATTTTTTTTTTAATTGTTACAAAACAAGTATTAAAATAATTTGGACAATTAATTAAAAATACAAGCAATTGTGCTGTGTTGGCTATTGCACATTATCGTGTTTATTAATAAATAACATTCCTATAAAAATGAGAATGTACAAGATATTTATTGAGAAATAAAAATACAGTTCCTAACCATGTATCGAATCCGGAAAGCTGATTTGAAAATATAATTGTTGTATAGAACCTCTAGATTAGAAAAGGTTCAGGGTTTAGTTAGTGCTTTAAATGCTACTGTTTTAGTGAAAATAGGTAAAGCTCTTCAGTTTGTCTGCTGTAAATATAATGGAAGTTGTTGTTCATCTCCTAGATAATTCTGCTTCTGGGGCAAACATGTCTATTTTGGCCCCATCTTTAAAAAAACCAAAAAAACCAACTTGCATTCTATCATTTACTATTCTTTCTGCCGGTATCTAGGGAGAGCAAACGCGCTCTCCTGTCCTGACAATGAGTGAGCCTTCTAGAAAAGGAAGGTCAACATTTCTTCCTCTCAGCCCCTGTGTGTGCTGTATAGTAACAGCACTCAACACATGGAAGTCTTACATGGTCCATTACGCGTGGAAGACATTTTATCCAACGTAATAGGTGTCCAACAGTCCCTGAACATCACACGAGGTAAGTTACAGTCTTCAACCCTGGCTTGGTGCTCTGCGGGTTATAGTTAGTGAATGATAGATATTGATGCCCAAAGCATTTGAGCATTTTGGAACAGTCCAGTGAAGTCAAGACCCTCCCGTATCGGTTGAATTAAAATGCCTCCCACACTGTATGGGACTGTGCTATTAGGGATATTTTTTCCAAGACAATTCTCGGTATAGCTGTTTGATGTCACCTTGCTCTTTGCTGGGAATGTTGGTGATCTCTAACTCAAGAATGTGTGACTGCTTACAACAGTTTGTAGAGAACAAATTCCCCTAGAAAAAAATGCACTTGCAAAGCAAACCATTCAGCAGAAGGATTTCATCTTCCAGGAGACAGACTTTACACCAGGCATTTTAATCCTTAAAACCAGAAAAAGTCTGTCTTTATCACCAGTCATGCACTGATTTGTAAGCAGGCTATTTTAGAAAGTATCGGTATACTGATAGGTGGAAATGTAAAAAAAAAAAATCTCAGATTTTGAGCCTGGATTCCCCAGCCATCACATACAGTTTTGCTTTGGACAGGCTGAGCTGTGCAAAGCCAAGCGGGGCTGGAAACTAGACCCTGACCCTGGTTGCCGGAGGCTGCAGATCACTACTAGCTGGGTGTAATCTGGCACCAGAGCTCCCCCAGTTCCAAAACAACCATAAGGGAACAGAGCAGGAAGGGGAAAAAAGGACAAATTCCTCATTTTCAGCCTGTTCAGCTTCCTGCACTGGCTTGTCTTGAGCGCCAATGCAAGCACGGTCAGGAGAGAGGTGGAAACATGCAGATGAAGGAGCAGAGCTGGGAAGATATACCAGGCACAGCCACAGCAATAAAATTACCCAAACCCCATTCTTAGCAACAGCCTTTTCAGGTCAAATCATTAAATGAGTATTTTATGTTAACTTCTCTGGCCAGGCTCTCTGAGTAAAATGACAATATTGCATGCAGACGGTGGTTTGGAAAAAGTCCAAAAATAGCATTACTTTGTTAGGAAAATGTGTTATACAGGAGAGTGATATGAGGAATGGTGTCCCAGATATTTTTGCTGTCCTCATAACTAAATCATGCTCCATGCCATCTGTACCAACATCTGCATTTCAGCTTGGATTGGTTCGACATCCATAAGGTCACCTACTGTAGTTTCCAAATTGACAATTATAAATAGGTTTGGTTTTTTTAAAGAACTGCATTTGGGTAGGGACGGGGATGCTCCCCTGCCATGATTTACAGAGAAGTGTTGAAGCAAGGAACATGCCTCCCTGTTATCATCAGCACACGCTGTTCCCATCCCAAAAATATTTGATGGTAGCAACCTTAGCATTGCCTCATCCCCTCCTCCTGCTCGGGCGGTGCAGGGAAGGGCAGTGCAGTGAAAAATTTAGCAGGGGCAAGGACATCTAGGCATCTCTGCTGGCCTGTGCAGCTCACGCACCTCCATCCAAGCCGGTGACCCCGCCAGCTGCTCCTCTCCTGCCCCTTCCTTCCCTCCAGCTGGGGGTTGTGTCCGCCCGGGACTCTGCCAGCCTAATCCGCTGCTTCTGGCTGGTGGGAAAGCCCAAAGTCCATTTTAATGAAAAGCCTGCGAGCTCTGCATTCAGCAGCAGAAAGTGCGGCGGAAATTTGATGCACCGAAATGACTATTTTTTTTTCCATCTGAATAATCTGAAACTGCTCTGCAGGTCCCTCCCACTCCCTGCTGTCCCCAACCCCCTTGGTGTTCCTCACTGTACGGAGGGTGAAGGGAGAACACTGAAACTCCGTGTCCTCTTTCTCTGCTGTCACAGTGAGGGGAAAGGACTGAGTACCTCACTGCATCCCTTTAGCAAGAAGTCACATAATGTGCCCCAAAATGAGCAAAATCATACTAGAGATACAGCTGCTGTAGTCCTCCTCACTCCCTCAATTTTCTGACATGACCCACTTTAGATGTGGCACAGTTTCAAGAGAGCAAGCCAGATGCAAGAGGAAAAACAAGACCTTATGTTTGTCAATATATTTGCTGTAAGACCCTGGCTTAAAGACTGTATTTATGTTTAAGCAAGGACTTAATGGTACAAGGGCTGAGCATGCAGGCAGCTTGTCCTGGTTTCGTCTGGGATAGAGTTAATTTTCTTCCTAGTATCTGATATAACGTTGTGTTTTGGATTTAGTGTGAGAATAATGTTGATGATTGATAACACACTGATGTTTTTAGTGGTTGCTAAGTAGTGTTTATACTAAAAGTCAAGGATTTTTGAGCTTCTCATGCCCAGCCAGCAAGAAGGCTGGAGGGGCACAAGAAGCTGGGAGGGGACACCGCCAGGACAGCTGACCCAAACTGGCCAAAGGGATATTTCATACCATATGATGTCATGCCCAGTATATAAACTGGGGGGAATTGGCCGGGAGGGACGGATTGCTGCTCGGAGACTGACTGGGTATCAGTCAGCAAGTGGTGAGCAATTGCATTGTGCATTACTTGTCTTTCTTGGGTTATATTTAACTCTCTTTTTGTTACCTTCCGTTTCATTACTATTATTATTATTATTATTTCAGTTATTAAACTGTTCTTATCTCAGCCCACAAGTTTTACTTGTTTTTGATTCTCATCCCCATCCCACCGCGGGGCAGGGGAGGAGTCAGTGAGCGGCTGCGTGGTGCTTAGTTGCTGGCTGGGGTTAAACCACGACACAGCCAAAGACTGGCAAGTGTGCCCGTAGTGGGGAGGCATGCCAAACTAGCTGTAAGCTGACATCTGAGGGCAGCAATCATATCAGGAAGAGCAATCACCGAAAGAGGCCCCCGTCTCGTGGTTCATGCTCGCTCGGGGCCATGCTGACCTGGTGCACGTGGGGCTGCAGCGCTGCAGCTGCTCCCCGTGGCATCACTGACTTCTCCTCTGGTGTTATCTTCTCATTTGAAGAGGACAGAGATCGTTTCCCGCTCCTGCTAACGTAGCTTGTGACAGGGCGGAACGCCAGTTCGCTGTGATTTCACAAATTCGCTGCAAAGCTCACAGCTGAGCACTGAACAGGCACGGACTGATGGGGCAGTGAAGTGGGGGTGGTCACTGCAAGTGCCACTGAGAGAATTTTTTAAGAAGTTACCTTATTCTCCCTTGTTCTGCCATTTTTAAGTCACCTCATTCTGCCATTTCACTCAAGAATGTCTCCATGCCCATGAAACAGCAGGCTTCCCTCTGTTATGGTGCATTTAAGAACTCGAAGTTCTCCTCTCCTTTAGTGCCAGCTCAGAAAAAAATCTCATCACCCCCGCGAATCACTCCTCTCTCTGCTGCAAATAGTCCCAGCAGACCAAGGAGCCTCTGTAGGGTCTGGTCTTTTGCAGGCAGGACAGGTTGGAAGCAGAAGATCTTAAAATACACAAGAACTGGATTAACACAGCACAAAACCCACGCCACAACACTAAGGAGCCGAGCCCTGAACTGCAGCACGCATACCCAAACATGGGCTGGCATTAATGCTGTTTGTGCATTGGATGCCGAGAACTACAAATTCTTTTATTTAGGTTTTTAGCATGTGATATTATAGCTCTAAACTCATTAATAAGTTTTATATTGCAATGAAAACATAGAGCATCCTTTCTCCTCTGCTTTTTAATTCATCAGCTGTGAATTTTTATCCATGTGCAAATGAATAGGTAAATTATTCAGTTAGAGAAGAGCTAGATGCTGCCAAAGGCCAAGATACCATTTAAAACTAGTATCTTATGTCGTTAATCCAATAGCATGACCCTTGTAACGAACTATCACGTGAGCCTTTTGAGACATTATTTGCATAGTCCACACAGCACACCTGTGATAAAATCCGTTACAGAAATTGTAGTCAGCGTGTGGTTTTTAGAAGCTTCCTACTTCTCTAGCGCTGGTGTGCACCCTCATTAATGTGCCTCAGTAATGTGATTTGCAGGGTGGAAAAAAAAAGGAAGCAGCTATTCTCCAAAAAACCAAAAAGTCAAAAGATCATTCCCTCCACCACCACCACCAAAAATGATGAAGAGGGAAGAGGGAAAGCAGGAGAGGAGAACTCATTTTGCTAAAATAAATGAGAGCAGGAATAGATGCGAGAGGGCTGGCTAAGAAAGAGGTGGGAAACAACCCAAAGCCAAGCTGAAGCAAACAAAAGCAAGTGTCCAAGAATAAGTGTGCCCAGGCACAGACTGAGACAGAAGAGACCCTAAAAGAGCTCTTTTCTGTCTCTATTTAATCCTCTTGAGTGCCGTGGAGAGTGGCTCTGAGTAGGTGTCGGACTCTAGACTTGGCGTCTCCTCATCCCACCCAGCAGCTCTTCCCTGGCCGCCCTCACCCTTCGAGGCCAGGGCTTTGCAGGGCAGCGACTCCCTGTGCTTTTGGCTGAAACCTGCTCAGCGTGTACTCCAGAAACCAAACTCACCTCTTCAGAGGGCCTGGGGCATCCTGTCTGTCACCTCACAGCCTGCAAAGCCCAGCCTAACTTGAGATGATGGCAGACAGCAAACCAAAAGGTCACGAAGCTTTTTCCGTTATCGTGGAGGAGTCTGAAAGCAGCATTATTTAACCCAACCGGCTGCTCTTAACAAAAGGCACATTGTTTCTCTGGATGATCTCTTCTAGGAAAAGCATGTGTGTGAATGTGGGAAACTTGGACTGGCAAGGCAGTGAATGTCAAAGTTCAGTCATTTTTACTCCAAACAGGAATCCAACACTTTATGGGTTTAAAAAAAAAAAAAAAAATCAACCCCCTTTGAATTGCTCAAGTTTCATGCTCCGTCCAAAACTAGGTAAGTGTCATTCACCTGACCCTTCTTAAATTTTTCTTAACCGCCAGAGTTTTGGATGGACCTGGACCCACACTGTAAGGGAGCAGTCTCCAGGCCTGAATCTCCACTTCCCTCCAGGCAGCAATACTCGTTGCCGCCGGCTTTCCACCCAGTTAACGTGCTGAACCACCCGTGTACCTAACTAGTTATGTAGCCACTAACGTTGTCCTCTGCTTCAGGATGTCGCTCATCATATACTGTTTCTTATCTCCTGCTTGAGTAGGATCACTGCAAGTGGGGAGAATTCATTGGTTTTAACCTCATCATTTGGGATATTTTCTTGTGGATGCTAATCAGCCAGCCTTGTCCACACCAGGGAGGATATACCAGTACACTCCCAAGCCCCCGTAAGGCAGGCATGCCTTGTACGGGAAAGGGTGGGGAAAAATGAAACAAGCAAGGGCTTTCTCAGAGGGCATTAAAGTGTTATGGTACCGGATTACATTAGGGCAAGATAGGAATTAAGATTCTTGCAACAAACCCGTGATTAAGACAATTTAATTTAACAAGGGCTAGTGCACACAAATATTTGAGTATTTGAATATCCTTTTCTAGTAACTGAAACTCCCAATGACTTTGCATCAGTCATGGAGCCTTGGTTAACACTGAAAGGCACCAAGATGAAACAACCTCTTCAGGGAGGCAAAGACAGAGAAAATTTACCCATAGGCATAAAATTAACTAGTTCCATTACACATAGTTCGGGTTTGAACATTATTTATTTTCAGTTCAGATGCTGTGGTGTTTGTGAAGACATAGCTGCTAGTGCGGTTTAACCTTATTTTTCTGGAAAGCTAGTTATTTTATTACTATTTATTCGATCTCTTGGTGATTACCGTAAGGCACGCCAAGAGATTTGCAATAATCATGTGCTTATGGAGAAAAATTAAAGCAAAAAGACATCCTATGATCGCGTTAACCTTTGCACAGCCAGATGCGATGCTACCTACGTGCCAGTTTTGGCACAATCTAATTGTAACAAAAAGTGCTTTAGGAAAGGTCCAGCTCCATCTTGCACGCCCATCTGAATATGACTCTCTTCATTTAGGCTGACGGGCTGTGTTAATTTATGCTATGTGTACATCATGCGTATTAAAAAAAAAAGAACAAGGAGAGAGCAATCAGAGGATTTTGAGGGGATATCTTCCCTCTCCCAGTGGGCATGGCAAACGTGTTGGGTCCCATCACGCAGGGGCCACCAGGCACAGAAGGGCAGCAGGATGGCAGCCTTCTGGGTCAGATCTGAGAGGGTCAGCTCCAGCCCCCAGTGTGCAGAAAAGCAGGAGGAACCTAAGGGCACAGACAAATAAGCAGCTCAATAAGATGATTAATCCATCATCCAAGGTCCTGCTGGCTATTCAGCAGGGTGCCAGCACACACTAACCTCTCTCTGGGTCTGCCCAGACTTAGACCCCACAGTCAGTGGCCGATTCATTTTTATGCGTTCCTCCATCTTTTTAGCACAACCCTGTCGGAAAACCCTTAAAATCAAAAATTTCTCTCTAGCTCCTCCAAATGCAAGGACAGAGTTTGGCATTAAAACCCCAGACGTTACAATTTGCAAGCAGACACCCCTTCTGCTCTCGTGGTCACCGGCTTGGTTTTGTGAGTTTTGTCCCTGAAAAGAACCAGCTCCTTTGTCCAAATAACTGGAAGAATAGGGAATATAACAAAAATACCCAAAAGACCCCCTGCCTTGGAGGTAACCCCACCCTCCTCTGGGTGCAGACCACCAGCCATTGCCCCATGCTGCCAAGCAGGCAGGCAGGCCAGGCCAAATGGGGGAGCTCACCCTTCCCTTGGCTGGGGGAGCACCGGCATGGTGCGGACCCCCCTGCCAGGCACCTTCTCCTGCAGGGAATTGGGTGGGCGCTGGGGCAGGGGAGGCTGGTGGTGGGCACAGAGCAGCCCCTGCGCCTGCTTCCCCCAGGCAAGCCATCCACGTCTGTGTTGCTAGCATTTCCTAAGCCTCGTGAGTCCAGGAAATCCCAATCGCTAACCAATCTCTCATTATCTTAAAACCAAAAATCCTGTTAATGTCTTTACCTCATACCCTGCAGCTCTGGAAACCTGCCCGGCTCCTTCTTGAGTTACTTACTTCAGCTGATGATTTTGGCAGGTTTTTCCCCCAGATCTTGGCTACTGTTCCTTGGAGAAACTGTGCCTAACCCTCTTGCGTTGTGGTTGTCTGTCCTCAAGCTTGGCTCCACGGGGTATTTATTCCTGCACCGTTCATAGACTAAAAACTGAGCAAGCAATTAAACAGTGCAATGCACAGAGGCTCACAGGCACCTCAAACCAATTAACGACTTCACCACGTGTTCATTAGTTAAGAAAACATTTCCGTGCGTACCCATATAATAAAAACACTGACAGCGTTTAAACCTGCTTTTTGTAGCCTAGTTTAAAAACTAAGTTTTATTGCAGTGGTTCTCCCATGACGAGGCTGAAAGGCACAGACCTCACTCCTGCGGGTCCTTTAATAAAGTTTAATAAAGTTCCCATTTATAAGCATCTCTTGTGCCATTATCCGGCATGCAGTACACGAGACAAAAGCCTTCAGAGCCAGCACCTTACCCTTTATTAAAAACATTGTTAGGGTTTAGTGTGGAGCTCTTTTGAAGGTCAGTGGGTTTTGATGGCCATCCTTGTTTCCAACACCGAAAGCCGAGCAGGGGCTGCGTGAAGCTGGGGCACAGCCATGGACAGCCGGGGGGAGAAAGCAGCTCTGAGTTTCAAGCCAAGACATCATCCATCCAGAAAGCAGACAGGGATGGAGGACGGGGTCTCAGTTCCCCAAAGATGTGCATTTGCACCAGATAAAATATAACGGGCTTCTACAGTTGTCTCGTGTGTGTTTGGGCTCAGTTCAACCAACCATCTTTTATTAGGTGACACCTTTGGAGAGTTGTGTCCAACCAAAGTTGCCCGTGATTTGCACTTCCTGGCGTTGGGGTATAACCATGGAAGGGTTTCAGCCGGGCTCAGCACTAACCCCATCAGCGCCTGTTGGGGTTTGACTTGGCTGCATTTTGAGTCAAACTGCTCAAACAGGGCACTAAAATGCTATTTTCAGGAGGGGTGGACATCCTACAGGTGGGTGACCCATTGCGTCAGCTGCCACCACCCCCAGTGCAAAACCTACTGGCAATGGTGACAAGGACATTGAAGACCAAGTCGTACCTCCTAAAAGAAAGAACTGGGATTTCTTTATCCCTCCTGAGAGAAGACAGAAACATAATATTCTTGAGGGGGCTCACATAATTTGCCCCTTCCAAATTTTACGTGCAGACCTATTCTTTACCCTACCACGTGTCTCCTTAGACCATTGCCCCGTTGAGCCAGGTGGGTTGAAGGACTTGGATCTCTCTTGGCCCCCGCTCACAGCCCGTCGCTATTTCCTCTTCATCCCGTTAACAGCACAAGCAAATCTGGGAGTCCTGCTCAAAGTAAGCCAGCTGCTGCATAATGATGTATGAACAAAGAAAACCCATGTTCCCAGGCCTGGCACCTCCCAGCAGAACAGCCTCCTCTTTGTGGCTTCGAAGAGCCCAGCGCTATTTATGGCACTTCAGTTTCTATTCTTCAGCAATTTCATGTTCATTGAAAAACAACTTTCTAATTTTGTAATGTCACACAAAAAGCACAGACAGGATGGATTTGTCAGCTGCTCCTGCCTGTAAAAAACAGAAAAAACCAATAATTTTACCACCAAGTCTTCTATCAGCGGACCATTCTTCCCCCTTCCCCAACACAGATCTCTCTCCCACCACAGAGCTTTTTCAGGCTCTGCCTTTGCAGGTGGACAAGTACCTCACCTCTGGCAAATCACTTCCTCAAGGGCGATGGTCGTGTTGCGCAGAAATGCACAGGGCAGGACTCACAGAAGGTCATTTTACATTTCCAGGCTTGGAAAGAGCTGCGAAGCCTCATTGACAGCTGGGGTTAAGGTTTTTCAAGACGAGATTGGCAGAGCTGTTACACTCGGGTTGTCCCAGCTTGCCACAGCTCTGCTTACCCATATGTCTGGCCACACTTGTTTTGCTGTGCACAGAGAGAGTATTTGATTATGCCTATATGATGTATGGGCTTGTACGACACTATCTCTGAAACCCCTTGTCCCTGCATACACAGCAGTACAATACAAAAGACGGAAAATGGCATGTTTGTGTTCCTTTGCTTTGGACAAAATCATTACAAAACAAAGGTGTGGCTTGTCCTTACTTGCTGAATATATCTGAGGGCTTGTGTGAGATGACAGTGCAGCTCCTGACCTTCTGGGAAGCTTGTGAGGGACATTGGTTTGTATTTATGGTGAATGGAAGAAGGGGCTGCATGTGATTTGCAGCATAGAATCATAGAATCATAGAACGGTTTGGGTTGGAAGGGACCTTAAAGATCATCTAGTTCCAACCCCACTGCCATGGGCAGGGACACTTTCCACTAGACCAGGTTGCTCAAAGCCTCATCCAACCTGGCCTTGAACACTTCCAGGGAGGGGGCATCCACAACTTCTCTGGGCAACCTGTTCCAGTGCCTCAGCACCCTCATAGTAAAGAATTTCTTCCTAATAGCTAATCTAATCTAAGGCATATGAGGCCAAAACTAGTGTCTCATCGTTAGGGAATACTTGAGGGGAAGGAAGGCGAGAATTGGCTCGTAATGCTGTAAAAGAGCTAAAAAAGGGCTACAAAAATAGCTGGAAATACCTGTATGACTGTCATTGCTCACCATGGACCTACGTAGCTGTCATCATTGCTCGTCATGGGCCTATGTAGCTGTCACATCTGCTCGAGAGGCCTAAGGTGAAATCAAAGAGCTTGTTTGAAGTCCAGAAAGACTTACTGACCAGTTCCTTAAATCTCAGGCTAGAAGAGAGCAAATTAAAAAATTCCTGCCTGATTTAACAGCACTTCAGGAAGAAACCTGTCTAGATAGTGAATGTCTACACGCCAACAAAGACAGTGGCACACAGAGCACCTGGCAAAGCCATAACCACCATGCTTAACTCCGATCATAACTGAAGAAACACTTTTTTTGTTCCCCTTCTGAGCTCCAGCTTATTGATTTTGGAGTGCTCAGTTTTTATTCAGAGATCATGCAAGTCTGTTTGGAGACCACATTAGGTGAAATTTCCCCTGTCTTTTTAAGTGAAGTTTCCAGCCCTTCTGGTTGCAGGGAAAGTTTTAAACATACAACACAAGTCAAGCAAAGGATTAAAATGCCATGAGGCAAAGAAAAGAATAATAATTTCTGATGTCTTCTCTGAAATCAGGTTTGAGACAGTTTGGAGTCTCGTTGATGTGTTTTGAATACTTGTCATATCTTTAGCTTCCTAAAATGTTCATGTCTAAGGAAGGCAGACAAAAACATAGACGACTGTTTGACCTGAGAGAACCAGAGACACCGTCCTGAAAGACAACATGATTTTTGGCTAAGTATGTGTGTCCTTGGCAGTTTGCTATTTGACCTTTCTTACCAAACAGCACTTCAGTGGTAGGATTGGGAGCTATTCCCCTGGCAATTTTTTGAGCCACTTTTTCATTATTAAATTTTTTAATATCCTTTTAAAATTCTCTTCAGATTTCGTATTATCCACCATGATGTGTTTGCTCCTGCTTAGTTGGGCACGTCCTCAAAGACTCCTACTTGCATGAGTCTCATTATCACTGAGGGGCAAGCCTTGGACCACCATTTTCTAAGTCTTTCGGAAGTCTTGTAAAATCAGTACAAACTGGTTCCAGCTGGGGCATTTCACAGCTGGGCTGCTGGGAAGGTCTGGAGAGCTTTTTTTCTCCCTCTTTGTGATGCCTCAAAGTCCAAGGCAGCTGAAGGCAGGGGGGAGCTGGAGAAGGTGCTGGAGCATTTCTGGCCTTCTGCTCACAAATGGGGAAGAGGAGAAGCTTGAGGTTGAATCTGCTGGCAGCCTCATGTTTCCAAGGCCAGAGCATCATTTATATTGGACTCAGTGGACTTAAGACAATATCAGCTTTCGCCAGAGATAATTTGGGATCTTGGTGTAAAACAACAAGCATCTGGCATCCAAGGTTAGCACGTTCAGGCAGGAGCAGGGCTCCTTGCAGACTGAGCGTCAGAAGATAAAAATGAGGGGACATCATACTCAGCACAAAAAGCTCAGCAAAGGCAGCAAGATATGCCATAAATTAATGTATATCAGACTAACTATCCAGAAAGACACAATTAGGTGAGGTGTAATTACTTAAAGTCACACAAGCGTGCAGGAACACAGGTAGCAAAATTAGCTACCAGTATAGATCACCTGTATGTGGTGCAATGGAGATGACCAGGTTCTCTATTAGCTGGAGTCCCCTTCATGTACTCTTAGCACTGTAATTAATGATGTTTTCCTCCCTCTGCAGGTTTTTCCATGTTGCCAGAAATCCTTCCAGAGCAGGATATATAATTTAGTCCTGTCCCACGAGCGCTGCCCCATCGCATCAATGCAACAGCTGCGAGTCCCGCTCTGGGGCTCTCTGCAGCCTGATTCAGATCACGGGCAGCTCTGGACCGAGGGCTCACTGAAAACAAAGAGCCTGATGAGCCACATCATCCCTCCCCAGACTCCAGCCTCTCAGACAGGGATGAGGAGCAGCACCATAGCCCCGTAGCCCCACGGCGCTGCTGCTTGGCCAGCAAGCAGGGATTGATAAACACCCTCAACCCCGGGCCAAGGACCACCAGGGATCCCCCTTCCCACCAACCCAGGCATTTCCCAGCGTCCATGTCAGAACATGTTTTTTTTAAGCATTAGCTAAGTACAAGAATACAAGTAGCTGCAGTAACTATGGCACAGATTTTTTTCTGCCTGACAGTATCAAAATTTGTGTACTCGAATCTAAGCCACATATGCAAATGTTGGAGCAGCGACCTGAACCGATCTCCTGCCATTTGCTTGGCTCTTAGTGCTTCAGCAGCGACAGAGCTCAGCCCCCTGCATCCCCCTCTCCCTCCATGGACAGAGAGAAGAAATTGAGCTTTTCATCTTCTTCCATGCCTCAGTTTGTTTCCCAGCTGAGGACAAATCTTCACGCGAAGTCGCAGCACTGCCTGAAAGGAAGGGGACATTTCTTTTCCCCGGTGAAAATGCTCTGCTGTGCCCAGGCTCACTTGGGTTTCAGGTTGTAAAGTCACAGCCAGTGACTGCTGCTTCTCCTATAGTTTTGTTTCATTTAAAACCAAATTCAGATGTTTAAACATTTGTCATTTAAATGGTTTTCAGTAGGATTAACTCCTACTTCACTATAGTTTCAGATGGAGTTATTTTTAAAACAAAAAAAAAAGAAGACAGAAAAATACTCCTACTATGGCCCCACACTCATCTGACACTGATCTGGTGCACCTGCAGGTCCCTGGCAAGTGGGAAGAGGTTAGGAGCGGTCTCGCTCCTCCCCAGACATCATAGCCCCAGCTCCAGCCCCAGGTGACTACCATTTCCCTTGCAAAACCAACATAGGGCCTCTGTGGGGCTGCTGGGCATGATGAATAAGTCAACTAACCAAACAGAAAACAAACCCCACCAAAGCAAATCAGAGCCCGGGGGTACCATGTACATGGGGCGTCACTGGCTCCCACCAAAGGGCCAGGAGGGGAATAAGTCGGGGTGGAGAGAGGGGAGCCACCCTTTGGGTTGCAGCCCACAGTTACACCAGATTTGAGGGGGGGGGATATGAAACCACTCCATCCTTCCACTGCAACCTTGAGGATGCACCATTCCTTTGGGAAGTCAAGAGGATGCTGCATTTCAGAAGCGAGCTAACTTGTTCTTGATGTTTTCCAGAGCATCCCTGAGCTGCCTAAGGAGACTGTTCAGCCCAGACATCTCAGCCCCAGTGGGGCTGTTCTGCCCAAGTGTGCTCTCCTTTTTCAGTGGACTACATAAAGCAATAGATAGATTTTTCAACCTCCTTTATTCACGCTGTTGCATGCTGCAGCTATCATCTCCTTGATGGATGCAGCAGTTCAGTGTGAGGCAAAAAGAGACTAAGACATGCTATGCACTAATATTTAACACATTTTTTTCCAAAGCCAAGCCCTATGTTTGTGAACCTCTAAGACAAAACACTGTTATTCTACAGCTGCTATTACCATGGGAAGTCAATCTGAAGCTAAATCTTACGTTTCTATCGCAGAGGTTTATCTCCATGGGCAGCATTAATGTTGGTAAAAGTGGACTGGAAAGATGCCCAGCCAAGCCATGGTGCACATGTCCAGGGTGAGAAGATACCGGTTCCCTGGCTGTAATTTACTGCTAAGTCTCCACCTTTTTGCAAGGAAAAGAAATGGCTACCAGTACTGATTTTTCTGTCACCATTAGTGACACTTTATGGGAGTGAAACAGTATCTTTTAAGTACTGATTTCCAATTTTTTCATAAAAGCTTCTGCATTGCAATACTTACTTAACTTTTTAAAGCCCAGTGGTCATGGGGCATCTTTGAGCACCAAGGAGACCCTTGCCTTTGCACAATAGCGGACACCTCAGAAAGGATCCTGGGAGGGCAGTGGTGAGAAAGGCGCTTCACTGGGGAGCAGAGAGGTGTTTGGGAACAGGGTTGGGTTTAGGTGCTGACCCTGGGCCAGCACTTCCCTCCAGCAAGGTCCTGGGTCTCAGAGCCTAAAACTAGCTCATTGCTCTGCTTGTAGGCAGCTGCGGCTCCCTGTCTCAAGCATCTTCTCCCTCTGCCTCATTTCGGCACCCACATCTTGCAGAAACAGAATTTTTTGTCAGCGAGAGCAGCAATGCAGTCAGTAATTTAAAAGCCTTGGAACCCTTTCCACACGCTGGAGAACTGCTACGATCGGCTGCTGCCAATATTCAGTCACAGAGACAGGCCCCTGCCTCAGATCTTGGCTGCAGACCTGTGTCCTCCACCAGCCACAGACTACGGGCTTGGAGCAGAAATACTGGAGGAAATCATAGGGTGTATGTTAAGCACAGAAAATCAGAGTAAATGCTCACGACAGTGCCTTTTAACCCTTGTCTGACATCTTCCCAAAAGGGAGAACTTGGTTGTGGCCTGCAGGGGACCAAGGAGCAACTTGGCCCACACACGGTGCATGGGAGTAGAATTTGACCCGGGATGTTGAAATCCGCTTCTCAAAGTCAGCACATGTTTTGGGGTGAAAGAAACCCAAAAAGGGCTCTGAAGGGAATCACAGCTGGGAGCTGCACCCGAAAAGGGAGGAGGCACATCTCCAGTGAGTCACCACCTTCTGGAAGAGGGATGCTTGCTTGCAAGGCGTCTTTATTTCAAGCAAAGTCAGTCACTCCTGAGTCATGCCAAAGCAACACTACACGGCCAACCAGGCGGAGAAAATTGTTCACGCAGCCTTTGTCAAGCAGGGTGGGTAGCAAACACCATGCCGGGGCGTGACGGCGTCCGTCTGCAGCCCTGGTCCCTTTCAGAGAGCCCTTCCTCGTCTCTGAATCCTAAAACCCAAAAGCGGATGGGAAAGAGGTTGGAAAGGGGCCTGGAGTTCAAACTGGAGCGGCTCAGCTCCCCAGGAGGGATGTGGTCGCCCCCCTGCACCCCCCTGCAGTGAGTCAGGGGCCTGGAGGACACCCAGACTGCACCACCCCGGCTCTAGTGCAGCTGCCGAGGACAATCCCTCCGGCTGCAGGAGAGCTGGCCAGCCCCAATTCCTGTTAGCGAGAGTAATTCGCCAGGGGGGAGTGTGAGGGGGGGAGCACGTGAGGCAGGAGAGGAGAAGATGGATGGGGGAGGAAGAGAGTGGAAAGGGGACGTCTCGCAAGAAAGCCAGAAAAGCACCTACACATGCTACAGAAATAAATACTACTTATCTGTCCCTAATTTTGACACACGTGAAGATAGACCCTTTTGCTGTGCCTGCTGATGGATCCGGGGGGGATCTCAGCGCCTGCAAGGGGTGTCCCCAGGCGGGGCAGACACTCCTCAGAGACCCCTTTCATGTCAGGATGGAGGCAAGGAGAGAGCTGCAGACGTCCACCCACTGCCCCTTCCCACAACCCCTGCAGACCCAACAGCTGAAAAGCCCCAGATATTGGGCAACTTTCGCACCCCCAAGGAAAAGGCAGGACTCCTCCCCATGCACACCTCGAAACTCTCTATTTCCTTTCACTGAAGCATCTTGTAGCCCTCAAGGTTGCAAGCTTACCAAAAAAACATAAATGGGAGGGACTGTTTCTGCATGGTTTATAAAGAGAGAATACCTGTGTGCATGTAGGAGGAGAAACCATCCACTCAACCTTACTTGCCCAGGAAAAGGACCCATGTGAAGCCTATTATTTCAAACCACCATCATTTCCCTAAAATTGCTAGGAACTTGGGTTGATTTGGCTTGCAGATGGGGACCGCCAGGAGAGACTCTCACGCGGGGTCGGGTGTAGGAGCTCGGGGTCCTTCGAACATCACTACGCAACAGCCAGTAACTTCAAGCACGACGCTGGCACTAAGTCACATCAGCTTCTTGTCCGGGTCGCTGAGGTTTCACAGTACGGAGTCAGCAGCTTTCTCAGCTCTGGTTAAAGCAAGTAGTGAGCTAAATAGGAAAAAATGGTCTGAAGCCAAGCCTTTAAAAGCTGAAATGACTGTGGCTTACACATAATCCACCACTAAAGTAGGTCTTGATTTTTATTGAGCTGGCTCTCTGGTGCACATTCCTGCATCGGCTGCTTCAAATTGCATCAGGCGGGAGCGTCACACTACGACTCGTTTGCAGCTTGGACTGCGGCTTGGTTTCCGAAGGAGTGAGCCGACAAGCCAGGTAGATTCAATCTTGCCGTGCAGCAACAGCCTTGTGTCAATATTTGGGTGTTGTTTGGGCAAGCTTCTGTTAAAAGAAGTTTATTTTTCCCAAAGCTTTGGCCAGGAACTAAATATGCTAGAAGGGACAAGACACACCAGGCCTGTCCATCGGCTTCTTTCCTCTGGGTGAGTGACAGTATTATTAACACTATACTCCATCTATCCAGCATATCTGAACGTGATTCAGGACTTATTTCTGCCAGCCTTCTGTTGATGGTACCAAATGAGGGTACCCAAGCCAGAGGGCATGAGGCTTTTACTGCGTTTTCATTCTACCAGTCCTACCATTTCCTGAACCTCCCTTTACCTACTGCTAGATGGAAGAGGAATGGTTTACTTCAGCTGGCAGAGTTTGGGGTCAAACTTCTTTGAAACCAAGAAGTTAACCCCCAGAAGGGCTGGACACTGTACCCAACAACTTCAGCAAAACTTAGAAGCCATTAGTGATGCTTGCCTGAGTCTGCAGGGAGCTTGACACAGCAGCGGATAGCTGTAGGTTCCCAAACCAAAGGCAGCTTTGCTCCCTTTGGGGATAACCAAGCATCCTGGGGTCTTTTCTTCACACAGCCCAAAAGAGGATGGGATCGCCCGGGTGGCAGAGGCAAGGTCCCATGGGGACTGCAAACAGAAGCAGCAGAGAAACACTGACCCGATGAACATGTATACACACACATACCATATAAATATATACTTTTTTTTCCTACTTCTCCTCTGGTTTCATGAAATTAGATGAAGGCATCAAACTGGGCTCTGCATATAGGCTAGCAAATCACTCACCACATGAACTGGGGCTGTCTGGAGATTTTACATCTTTTTTCCATTAGGAACAAGAGACTGTTGTAATTCTGGCACTGAGATGAGCTGAGGGCATTGGTTTCCATGCAAATCCCTATGATATCAGCCTGATTATGGGGAAAATAAAAGTTCAACAACACAGCAGTTGGAGAAAACCCAAAGAATAGACAAAATGAGAGGCCAAGCCCTTGTCTGAGCAAAGCTAAGAGAAGTCGGTTTTCCTGCCTTCTCCCTTCAGCACGGTCAGTTTACAACCACATATCGCTACCGAATAGTGGTGTTCCTTCTTGATAAAAAGTCTACATTTGCAAGGCTGGCAGGTCTGTCATCTTGCCATTTGGCTCCCACAAAAGCCAGGAAAAATTAATATTTGTCTCAAAAGTATTACAAGAGGCAAAAGATACAATGGAACTGAGTTGGCTTTGGGAAACGGTCTTTAAGCTGTAGAGGAAACCATCTGAAATTATATCAGTGATTTAACAGACACAAATTGCAAATGCGTTTTTACATACAGATATAAAGCAGGAATTACGCTTTTGGGAGCCCAGTTTCCAATCCGTTAGCATGGTACTGCATGCAGAGACACGCCAGCTCGTGTAGCTCTGGCTCTGGAAGCTCTTCACCAAACTGTTGTATGGCAGAAGCTGAGAAAGCAAACCATCACAGCCCGGTGCCCTCGAAATCCCACCTGCTCTTTCCTTGCTTCTGCAGCTTCACCTCTGCTATCGAGTTCTCATTTTAAGGACCATCACTGTCATATTTCAGGCCAAGCTTTTACATGTATATGTATATATACTTATATATGCATGCCAAACCCCAAAAGGAAAGGCTTTCCTTGAGGAACTGGATCAATTCCCATTTTGGATATCATCATTGCCACACCAACTGCTCACCCCTGGGTGGAAAGAGAAGAAGCCTGAGAAATAAGAGCTGCCTGAAAATTTTTCGTCAAAAGCTAGATGTGTCGTTACGGTGAAACGGTTTGAAACGGAGGCACTCTGAAAGTGAAAATTCCTGCATAAAAAAATAGCTCAAGGAAGGTTTCCAGAAATGTATGAGTGTTTTTTTTCTCCCTCCCCTCCAATTCATGAGGTGCTAATGATGGCGTGTCACAAGATAGCACAGAAGCTCAACTGTCCTATTGTATTTTGAGTATCAGCCAATACTCAGCACCAATTTAAAACACCTTTTTTTAATGTCAGGCTTTCGTTACATGGGAGCCAAGAGACATTGTGAAACAAAGGTGTTATTCAAAATGCATAGGGAAGTCTGCCTCTTCTGCTTGGTAATGTAAAATTTATTTTTAGACAAAAAGAAGTCAGTTTTTTGGAAAGGTTACTGAGAAAGCACAATTGGCAGATGCTGAGGTTAGCTGAATGACTCCTAATTTAGCCACCCAGCCATGAGGACTAGGGAAGAGTGGCAAATGGCCCAGCCATCACTGGGAGAAAAGCTTGTTTTAGGCTTAAACACAAGCCCATAGACTCCAGAAATGAAATGTGAGCCATAGTGGATGCGTCATATTAAAGAAATACTAAAATGGATCTGACATTTTAAATATTTAAATATTTTCCAGTTGAGATTGCCCACTATTTTGGTGCATGTTCCCTTCCCCTCCATCTCCATCCTTGATGACAGAAATAAACAAAGCAGCCCATACACCCAGGGCCCATCCTCTGAAGTTGAGCCATTTAATCACAAGGACAAGAGAAAAAACAACTACAGACAGCAAATTCCAATGACTTGGTGTCAATGCTCTTAATTGTAGAAATCTGTGTGGGAGAAAATTCTCCCAAAGATGCAGACTGAGCTGCTGATACTGCTGGATAATTTTTTTTCCTAAGGGGTAAGGAAAACAAAGAGCCCAATAAGGGTAAAATCTGGCTGTCTTTAGGTGCACGTTTAAGGTGACTATGACTCACGACAGGAGAATTTAATGATCTGGGGAGAAAAGTAGGGTTTTTCCCTGCCACACAGTTCTTTTGGATATTTTTTTTGTGAATTTCTTTGTGTACCATGGGAGTTTACAAAATCAGTTCCTACACCCCCACACGCTCACACTCTGCTCAGGATCGTCACAGTCCTTTTCCCACTCCGAACCATGGGCAATGCTTTGATGTTCATCTTCAGGCTGGATGGATGGCAGCATTTTAGCACAAGTGTTCCACAAAGATATCCGCTCTGAGATCTGTGGGGAAATGTGATTTTATGGCTCTCTAGCAAGGCATTTCACCCGAGGGCGAAGCAGAAATGAAATGTGCTGCTAAACGCAGATGCTGAACAGAGATGATTTGACACTTCACCCCAGAAAACAGAGAGAAGGTAGCATTATTGCTGCCAACAATGAGTTTTTCCAGAATTGGCTCTTTTTTTAAGCAGTTGTTACTTATTCGAGCAAGATGAGGCCAACTGCACTCCTGTGGAAGTGAAATATCTGAGGGAGTTGGGATATTTAAACAGAATTTTCTGGTCTCGTCCTCTTCTAGCAGCACTGGTGACCAGCTGAAGCTGAAGATGATCTTTGCTGGAGCTGAAGGAATGCCTCCTCAGCAGCCAGCTTGCAGGTCAGCTTTGGGACACAACTGAAAAAGAACAACATAAGCCAGCATTTCTCAAAGACCCACAATTAACATTTATCAAGAGCTGTAAAGAATCCTCAAGTCAAAGAAGCCATCTGCCTATATGGGACGGTAGGGACTCTGGCCTTGGGACACAGCAACAGTGAAAAACTTCCATGGCAGAACGGCTCGAAGACCTCGGAGCCCCGCGAGGCAGCGCAGCACGTGTCTGCTACCCACACCAAGCACCGCGCGGTGAGGAGGGATGCAAGAGCATCCTTGGGAGAGTTCGCCAGCATGAGCAGAGCCCTCGGACTGCAGCTACCGGGAGGACCAGGAGATACAGAAAAGCTACAGCCAGAGGTGAGTTTGAAAGCACCCGTGACTGATGTTTAAACTGACACACAGCAGGCCAAAATGGTACCGAAAATGATAGCAGCGCTGAAAGCAATAAAATGTAAACAGATAGAATTCAGGGTACGTATGGATCAGCTTATACTCGTCAGTGTACATTCAAAATAAACATATGAGAGAATATTCAGCCAGCACATGAGAGGATTTGGTAACTATTAAACAAAATGGAGATGGTACTTTGACCTGTGAAAACCAACAAAAGCGTGACCAATGGCTCCAAGCAGCTCTGTGAAAAGCCAGAAACACTAGATTAACACAAGGCAAAAATGTTACTTCTCTGAGGTGCAACAAACACATTTTACATGCAAGGTTAAACTCAGCAAGCAGCGCAAGAAGGTGGCTGAGAGGATGGGACCGTGCCACCACACTCCTCACTGAAGAGAACTCATCACAAGGACTCTTTGCAATCAGTTTTGCTCTCATTAGTTCTGACGCAGGTGTTGGGAAATTAGAAAAGCTGCCAAGAAGCTGTGTGTGCTTCCCACATGGACGTGCTGCTTTAGAAAGCAGGGGAACTTCCAGGAGAGACACTGGAAACTGGAGACGACTTGTCAGCTCAGCTGCTGGGCAATCCCAGGCAACCATGCCATGGACCAGCCTTTGGATGAAGTGACCATGGTCACTTCATAGAGGAGTCATAGAGTCACAGAGGAATCATAGAGTCATAGAGGAGTCATAGAGTCATGGAGTCATAGAGGAGTCAGCATAACTACAGTCACGTTATGAAGCCAGGGTTATGCCTCACCAAAATAACATTTTTCAGGCCAGCTACCAAATTCCGCTACCCAGAAACCTAAAAGCTGGGTTTGGTGAAGCTGATGGGATTCTCAATATCAATCATGGGTAAATCACCAGCAAATATAGTTTAATTTACACACAGACTTAAAAACATTAAGAAGTTGGAGTGGCCGCTGGATGTATCTTTCTGTAGCACAAGTTCTGTGATGGCAAACCCTTCCTTTTTTATCAAGTGCATTAAACGAAGCATGCACAACTGGACCTGCCAAGATTTCCTCCCTCTAACACAAAAGCCAAGTGTAAAACTAAACCTTTTCTCATCAGCATGAAAGAACATTAATTAAAAATCCTGCGGTTAAAACACCCTGCAAAACAGACAGGGGAAACAGAACACTACATGAGCCAGGAGAGAAAGTGTGAAATTGGATCTCGGAAAACCCTTACACATAAAGGCCCTTTCTTATTTTATTGCTTTTCAGTGCTCACTGCTGCTCTAGTGCAGCTAAGGCGCACGCAGGGCTGCAGCTCGGGGGTGGGAGGGGGGGGGCAGGAGCAGGGCCACCCCACAGCCCCATTCAGCCACCGAGGAGGGATGTGATGAGGGAGCTGCTGTCCCTTGTTACACAGCAAGGCACCAACAATGCTGGGGAAGGCCAGAGTCCAGGACACAAGAGTCTAAAGGCTTGTTACATATGCACAATATTTACTCCTATACTTGTCCTGTGGCTCTACAACTCAGGGGGACATAGGATATATGATATAGGATATTCAAAATCCTAGAGAGACGAGCAGGGTCTCATTAGCTTGACTCTGGCTCTGCTTGCTTTCTACCTCTGAGGCTACAGGACAGGGGCTCATGTCTCTCGCAGCACTTTCCCACAGAAGACCATGTGAATGTTGAGCCATGAAAGGAGGAAAAGAAGTCTGCAACCTCTGGCTGTGTCTCTCTCCTTTCCTCCTGCCTTTCTGCAGATGGACCGGCTGCTGGGCAGGTTGCGACGCTCATCTTTTGGCCCAATTTGAGAAGGGGGCACTGGAAGGAGGGTTTTTGCTAGGTTCAAAAGAAAGTAGAGGGAAGAAAAGAGCTCAGGGGAAACATTTTGTGTTAAGAGGTACCTTGCACACATGGTGTCTGATGAAATGCATTACTGAAAACATCAAGCAAGGATACTAATGCTTTTTGGACAAGTTTCTGGAAACTCTGTTACTTCCCCCTGCAATCAACAGGGTTGGAGTTACCCAGTAGCAAGCTCAGAAAAAAACGCCAAGTTGCTCCTCTTAATTTTGTTCAGTGAGGGCTCGGGAATGCCAGAGACACTTGCTAGGGCAAGGCATTTCCGACAAGATTATTTAAAGCTGCAGAAGTGCTGTGAGCAAGAGGCCCTAATCCTAAACTCAGTGTTAATGCAGGCTTCGGACCGCTGACACCACGAGCTTCCTTTGGCCAAGCCGTTGGGCGAGTGCCAAATTTTCACCATCTCCCTCTAAATTAGGGTTGCTGCATGCTGGAGAAATCTGCCTTGTGCTTTAAAGTGGTATTTATTAGAGCATGCCAAAAAGCTTTCAGACAGCCAATCTGTAGCTGCTAATGTGTAATAACTACTGTTGTATTAGCAGCACGTTGTACCAGCTGTCAACAAAATAAATCATCTGGGATTCTATTTGGAGACTGAGAGCTGAGCTGTTCTGTTTGGCCTCTAAGAACATGCATTTTGTTTCATGTCATAAACTCTATACATAAACAAATATAAAGCTACTGCTCATAAATCAGTTTTCCAAGAGCATAAAGCTATTAAACGATACACAGCCTTAAGAACCAGTCTATGAAGACAGATTGCCAAGATCGGAGCTTAACGCTGCGCGAGAGCCCACTGAAGTCACAGCTTGAAAGTGCGAAATATTTGTGGGTATAAGCTCTTAGCGCAACCCTGCTGCCAAGAACCACGGGGGAAAGGCGACAAACCCCATCCACTGTCATGAATCACTCTGCTTCTCAGAAAGATGGAGAAAAAGCAGGGGACAACACGATCACCCACTCAAGTTTAACCTAGATATTAAGCTAAAGGTGTCCTGAGATGTTTTGAGTAGTGTCCAGAAACTCCAATCTGCATCGCATGAGAAAGCTGACCCCCTTCACAATTTGTAAGACTTTCTGGAGCACTGATGGAGCCATCAGCCCAGCTACACACTGACAGGGAGTTAAATCCCAGCCCACTTGCAAATTTTGCCATGGACTTCAGCGGCATCCATTCGGTCGTCAGCCATTAAGCCACTCATTATGGATAATTAACCTAGAAATTATCTGCAGCTGATAGCCACTGGCATCGTCCTAAAATACTTTTTTTTTAAAAAAAACCCAACGCCTCCAGACAACCTGGTACACCAGCACGGTTGGCCTGACTTTGAGCACGAGGTGGGGAGGCAAGGCGCGTTAGCTGGGCTACTGATGCAGAGCACTGGTGGGGAGCAGCGCAAGAGGAGAGAGAGCATGCTCTGAGGGTGCATGAAACCAAAGGGCAAACGCCTGGAGATCAGCGCTGTGACAGCCAAGCACCAACCTGAGACTCCTCTTTATTTCCTTGGTCCTGTCAAATGAATTGACTGGAACTTCCCACCCTGCCTGACATGGTGGGAATCAGCAGGCAGTGCGGCGGCAGCGGTGAGGATGAGGAGTGCGTTTCTTCTCCAGCTTGTTCTGGCAACTCTGCTTCATACCACATAGCTCCTGTGGGTTTATCCCACAGCATCTCATGTGGGCTTAGCATCCAGGCTGTAATCCCAACACTTACCCGCATGGCCCAGCGGTGCCACGCCAGCAGGTGTTACCCTGCCCGGCACAGCGAGGGCAACAGATGCCCCAAGTTACAGGGCTGAAGCAAGCTGCCGTGCTTGTACAATGGGATGCAAAGCCCCAAAACCAGGTAACCCTGGCCAGCTGGGTAGTTTTGCCTCTGCTCTTCCAGCCCCACAAACTGTTACACTCTAAGGCCAGTCGTAGGTGGGTTTATTTCGACACACACACTTTTCTTTAGGCAGTTGATTAAGAAGCCCAAGTGAAAAGTCTGCTTATCCGTAGTCTTTTATAACATTCACTGTAGCAAAGGAACATCATTAGGGGATAATTCAGCCTCCCTCTCCTTCTTGTAATGGCTATTGAAGGAGCCAAGGGCAACATCCTAACTTCAGTGTTTTACGTAAGTGCCTAAGTCAGGTGGGAGTGGTCCTGACCTGATTTGATACACTAGCAAGATTTGGTTTTTTGGAAATATGAAGGCTGCATATATACCAAAATACCGTGACTTGTTTTTTGAGACAAGGGCAACATTCTTAATTATAAATACTGATCTGAAATACATTATAAACAGAACCAAAGGATGGCCGTCAGTATTACAGCCATGCGCTATGGAGAAGGCAACACTCACTTCCAGCTTGAAGCCCATATAAGCACCCCCAAGCCTCCCAGAGAAGCCAGTGAGCTCTGATGCCTTGGGAGAATGGAGGCGCAGGCCTCTAGTCTGTAGTTTTTAAAAGCTGAACTGGTGAATATTTTAGTTTCCAAAACATAGACGTAAAAGAGCAAAAGCAACCAAAGCATTGGCATCCCTTTGTATTGACTGGCCTGTTTTAATCCCACAAGCCAATCTACAGCATTTAACTGATAGCTTCGAATCTGTAAGAAAGAAAAGGACCTTGAAAAGATCTGGTTTACAACTCTAAGCCAATGAGATATAGCAGCCAGGATCATCTTACATTATTGTGAAGTTATTTAGACAGCTAGAGCTGTTAGCCAGGCCGCAATGAAGTCAGTAATGTAGAAAGTAACATAGAAAGCAGGAGTTTTCCCCATTGAGAATATGGAGTTCGTGCTGCTAGTATGCAGAACTGGATTTAGTTCAAGAGCTGCTGCCATCATATTGGCTTTATGATACTTGCTTTGCTTCCAAACATCACAACGCTGGAAGTTTCTCTCCAACAGTCTAGCAGATGTCATGTCTAGCACATTTAGGCACCTTCAGATAAATGAAATCTCACATAAGATGGGCTCCAGTGTGGTGCAAATACCTCTTGGATGGTCAATCGGGTCCCTCTGAGCTGCACACCATCCGAGATGAACTCCGAGTTCCTCTACAGAGACCCACACTGGGTGGACCTTTCCCACTGGTGAATTCTTTTCACTTCACACAGGGTGTGAAGCTGCTGGACAATGATCTAAAAGCAACAATTAATGATATGAATTTAAAAAATCTGGGTTTGCAGACACGAATGTTTCCCAGCAGGCAGAAGCGCTCTGTGTGGGTTTTCTCTTTGCAAGCATCCACTACTGAAACCAAGGCTTAAATGAATCTGTGAAGCTCTGAACACAGTTTCTCCTCTCTCTCACCCTTCACATTAGGCAACCCTGCTAAAAATCCGTTCCATGCCCAGCATGTACTGCAAAGCAAATATCAGTAATGAAGGAGGGAGGAAGGCACTAGGACAACAGGCTGTAGGAGCTGGCAGGGGTTCAGCCCTTCCCTATAAACAAGCTCCGTCACTGCCAACGCAACTGTTTTCCTCCCTTCCGAAAACTCACCTGGCTGTCAGTGCATCAATAGTGGCTACAGGCACATGTACAGCCAGGGAAAAAAAAAAAAAAATCCCTCCTTTGGCTCTTCTCTCTCCCTTACTAAGGGCTCGGAAAAATGAGCATGTTACCAAGCTTAATGAGTTACCACCTATCAGCTGAGTCTGGGTGATGGCACCGAGGACACACACAGTCAATAGCAAACCCAAGATAAGACACATTAGGTCAAGCCTCAGTGATGGAGGTTTAAACTAATCCATTTAACCTTGAATCTGGAGTAGGTAAAGAGCGTACGTGCAAATAATTGTTGCGCCTCACCTTACACACGTTAAGCTGCAGTAATACATCTGCTTAGTCTAAGCTCCTTGTTTCCATTTCTGGATGCGTGGCGTTGGCACAACAGGGCTGAGACTCTCTTCTGGATCCAAATTCAGCATCACAGCACGAGAGGGAGGTCAAAACAAGGATTAAAAAGTCAGGCAGGTCCATAAGGACAGTGCAGCCTCCAGGAGTGCTCGCCGGGGTAGAGTATCGCAGGAACTTTTCTCAGCAATGTATTTTTCAGTGCCATATGTAATTAGATGATGAACTTAAGTCATAAGCATACTCCAGTGAAATGACATCTACATTAGTGCCTTCCTTCTGACACAGCAAGACGTTCAAAATTGAGCATAACAAACTGGAGGGAATTCAGATCAACAGCTCCGCAGAAGACACTCCCAGATTTTGCAGCTGATGATCTCCAGAACTGCTATATAAGCAAGCAGAAGTCTCCACCTGTTCATGCATAAATAAGATTAAAAAACCCAAACAGATGGTGACTTAATCCCCAACTCCATCCCCAACTGACATTACACAAAATGAGGAATACGCCTTGCTTTAAACCTTTGCTTATACCGGAAAAATCTTCAAAATTGTGTGTCTGTAAGGACAAAGTATTGCCATTCCAAAGTACTGCACTAATTTGGTGATTTCACTCGCTAAAGGGAGACATCCAACTTTAAATACTGAATATAGGCCCAGAGTGTTCAACGGGATCGAGCGACAATTGAACATGCAGAGAGAAAGTGGAAAACTCATGTCCAATGCCTCAAACAATCCAACCTGAGGAACGGAGGAGCAAACAGCTGTCCATCTCCCCCCACCTCGCGATTGCTTGAGGTGGCCTCCGCTGAAACTCATGGCTTATTTAACACACACTTAGTCGGGGTATTCTGCCTTTGGGACGGTAACATCGACCATTCACCACCGCTTCATTGTTCACCCTACCACAGAGCATTAAAATGTAGAAAACCAGCCAAAACTGCTGCTGCTATTCAAGCAGCTTTAAAAACATGCCTTATGCTAATGACTTTTCTTAAAAGAAAAGCACGAGCTTGCCTCTGCTGTCCTGGCTCCCCTTCCCTCGGCTTCTGCTGAAAGGCACAGTGCCTCTCCCCCTCCATGTAACAGCAAGCCCTACACCAGCCAAGGGGATCCCCCTCACTGGCTTTGCACAGCAATGCATCCCTTTGCCTCTGGGACCGGGGAGAAGGGCCAGGCTCCCCTCTCAGTTTCACAGAGGCAGCCAAAAGGAGGACTTGCTCCTGTGTGTTTATAGCGTAGCGGCAGTGAATTTCCATAGTTTCCAGGCCTACCTTGCTGCTCAAAATGGGTTTCCTGCTGCGCAGGAGCCTCTGAGAAGGTCCCAGAGCATGCAGAAGCACATCACCATCTCAACTTTGAACCATCCCACCTTCCTTCACAGATTTGATAGTTAACCTACAGCAACATGAAACTTCACCCTCCTAAATCAGTTCACTCCATTTCTATTCTAAGGGACAATTTACCAACTGAATCTGCAGTAGGAAACATTGAAGGGAGTTTTTGCTCCTCAGAAAAATACTCCACCATCTTACATTGCCCTTCTGCCTGAACGAAGGAAAAAACCCACACAACCACCTCAAGGTTGTTTCAGACTGATGAAAATGTACCCAGTTCAGAATTTCATTTTCTTACCAATGAATAAAACTGGAAAAATCATATGGTGTTTAATAAGACCAAAATGTTTTGGTCAATTTTTAGGAAATCTAAAGCAGGGAGGTGGATTCACATCACCCTCATGGTGTTCCCATTAGCAAATACACGGCAGACTCTCCCCTAGCTGCAGAAGGCAGGTCCAAATCCATCCTTTAAGGTCCCTAAAAGCAACTGGCTGGTAGTAGTGCCACAGGCACAGAGACACATCCTTCTCCAGACACAGACACACTCAAAGATGATAACAGGGGCCAAGGGGGCACGGTGTCTGAACCACTCGTGCAACTGCTCACTAGCCTGCTTTGGTCAAAAGAAGACCTGGAGTTCAAACAAGCCCAGCTCACTTGGTCTGAACAGATTAGAGAGCAATCGCATGAGCAGCTCAGACAGCAGAGCCAAGTGTAATGCCTGCAGCAGCTGGAGGAGAGCTCACATAATGACATCTCCAGTGCCTAATGCATATGGAAAGAATCAGGTTCCTTGTAAAAATACAGGTTCACCTTCCACTCTTTCAGCATAACACTGATGGCCAGGAAGTCTTTTTAGAGTGGTAGACTGTTTTGGACCCAAGGGTCTGGTATCAGAAACATCCAGACACTTAAGTATTTTCTTGGTGCTACAGGATCTCCATACCTTTAAACCCATGGGCCTAAACATCTGACCTCCCAACTAGTACTTCATGTAGAACGGTATGTAATTTTAAAGCTAGCTTGTACATAGGGTTTGAAATCAGTGGTGGTGTTCAAATCTGTACTGTCAGTGTTATTTCATTTGTATTAAAGCAAATCTAAAGTAACAGTTTGACCAATTTTATTATTTTCCTGATTGTATTAATTTTACATAGTACAAAATTCTCTTAAGCAATTTGAAAAGAAAAATATGAAGTTCCACATGAAGCCAGCATAATACATTTTGCCTAACAGGAAATACACCCTTATCAGATATTTTGAAGCTTGATGTTTTCAGTAAGAGCTTAATTTGTACTTATGTTTCAGAGTTCGCATGTTCACATGAAGCTTTCAGACATCTGGATTCCAGTTCAGGGTTTATTTGCATACAAAAATATATTATAATGGAAAAAAGCATTAAAAGTTCTCAACTATATAAAATTACAAATATATTTTCATAAAAGCAACTTTAAATTAAAATTCAAGCTATATTTTAAAGCAAAATACAGCTGTAACACTTAAGTTATCTTATTCCATCTGCTGCAGAGTAACAAAACTGGTGTTGCCAGTTAAATACTTGTAGGAGTTTACAAAGGTTATGTTCAAGAAGGTGAATATCTTGGGTAGCGAAGTTATCAGACAAGGGCAGCAGTTCTTGGTGATTGATGTCACTTATCCTTCAGAGGACATTCATAGGCAAGCACAATGCCAAAGATTCATTTCACATACCTGGAAATACAAAACAAGAAAGATCATTAAGTTCTATATTAAATAAGATTGCATGTTGTTGACATACCAGACACCCTATCTATGCCCAGCTTGCTAGACTGCCTGACAGGCCAAAATTATGCCTTTTTTTAATTAACATGAGACCCGAAAGGTTAGTGTGTAAAAAATTTAAGGTGATTGCTGTTCTAACAAGTGCATTAGGTTTGAAAAAGGCATCTGTACAAAGTTCTGTGTAACCTCAAGCATATAAATACAACTCCTCAAAAATGCAATGATAAATATCAGATGGAAGTTGGACTCTCTCCTCAGAATTTCCATATATGATAAAGATAGTGTATCACTGTAAGACAAGTGACACTGTATAAATGAGACTGCTGAAATCACTGGATTTGCTTAGTTGGGATTAAAAAAACCACAAACAACAAAAACAAAAACCGCTACAGCAGGTGGCAATCCCTGCCTTCACCTTTGATGTGCCTTACAAGGGAACAACAAAACCTATATACTATAGGCAGCCCCTGAAGAGTTAGCTGCAACACAGCTGTGCAAGATATAGCAATGTAAATACTTGCTGGTTTGGGATTTCATTGTGCCACACAAACCTTCAAAAACTCAGAAGTTTTTCAGAAGAGCAGTCAATTAGGTTTCAGTGGTAAAGATAGAGTTAGCTCAAGCATACATTCATGACAGAAGTCAGGAAACTAGAAATATATTTTAAGTAAGAGGAGTGAAACCAGGATTAAGATACAAGTAAGACAACAGGGAAGTAGGAAGCTCATAAGGGCAGCTGTCTTGAGCTAAGTCCAAGGCAGATGGCCAAGGCTTCAAGAATTACAGGGAAGGGAAAATACATAATGAATACAAGAAACTCTCAGTTCATAGTTTATTGGGGAGGCATTGCTCATGCTGCTATTTAGGTCTAGTCCTACAATTTGTTGTTTTGGGCTCTATAGTCTGGTTCCATACAAAAAACACCCAGTATCATGTCCGTAACACCACAGGAAGAAGCAGAAAGAACAGGCAGAGTATATGGTTGGGAATAGGAGGGCGTTTTTTTGTTTTGTTGTTTTTCTTTAAAAATCGTAATGAAGAATCTAGTACTGTAACTGGAAAATACAATTTCTAGACAGAAAAAGTGATCTAAATTCCATTTCTGGTAAAGACAAGCACAAACAGGATTTTGACATTTAATCTAAGTCAATAGATACAGATATCTACTCCTTAATTCTTTCATAAAGCAAAGTCTAGAATAAAAAGGTTTCCCTCACCTACAGTTACTCAGCTATATAACGAAGAAACAAACCCCCACTTTTTAGCTGAGTTTTGAGTACTTAAGCGTTTAAAAAGTGAGGTTTACTTGATCTATACACTGTCAAGGAGGGGTGAATTGCAGCTGCCTCAGAGGTGGGGTACAGGGGTTTATTGGAGTATAGCCTTTGTCACACAAGCTAAACTGCATGCCTTGAACATTCAAAGACCAGAATTCAGTCTATTTTACCTTCTTCTCCACATAATGATCCATAGGACTAGCAAACTAAAAATGAAGCCACGTTATATAAAACTATTGCTACCCTTTCCTTCCCTCTCCCCCCATACATTGGCTTTCATCACTCTTTGACAGTACCAAGTGAGATGCAGCCTACTAATAAAAAGCTACTTACTTGCTAGTGTCCTGTCAAGATCAGCAATGAAGTCTTCCAGTTCTTTTGTGTCTCCAAGCTTTGCTGCAAAGTAAGAGTCAATACTGCTTAGACATGACATATTTCTCTGGCCAAAAGAAACACTGGAACCACACGATCCCCAAAATCCTTTTCAGTGGTATCAAACATACTGTGGATTATTTTCAGGAAAGTTTGATAGGGTTGCTGCAATCTCCAAATGCATTCTTAGAAAACAGGGGAGACTGAATTAAAATTCTAGTTTTTATAGTCTTCCATTTGACAGAAGCAAAGCAAAGCAATCCTCTGCTTAGTTTCCTTAAAAAGCAGAGGTTGAAGTGCAGCAAAAAGCTATGTGTCAACTAATCCATGTCCTTGCTCCTGTGGGAGTCTTCCTTATGGCACCTATTCAGCTATTGCATCCATGGCCCTAATCAAACCCCACCCAGTTAGCTCTCAGTCCCACCCAAATCTAAGCCTCTTAAATCATGTCAGTATCACTGGTTTGCTGTGATGTCAGATCCTTTGATCTTGGTCCATACACGATAAATTTGGATCCAAACATCCACCTAAATTTCCACTCCTGAGAACACCACTGGTTCCATTCAATCTAGTTTTACTGCAAGTGGCTTCCTTATCTCATTTCTGTGGTCAATTCCAAGCCAGTTCCAACTATTTCTGTCTTTCTGTCTTCTCATCAGGAAGAGCATCTTGACCTTCAGTGTAATTCCTTGCCAAGTATTTCCTGCCAGTTTAACTGAACTCTTTTTTGCTACTTCTTATTAACTATTACTCGTTATTTCTCCCTAGTATCATGCTAATTAGAAAGAAAGCATTTAACTTGTTTTTTGTGACTTGTCACTGTGGAAGAGACATGAAAAGCATGAAAAGCTCTTGAGCATGCATCCAAGAAGACTAGTTGTAACGAGAGCACTGTGTAGTATATATGTATGACTGTTCATTTATTGATATGTCTACTCCAGAGTTAATCTAAGTTAACCTGAATGAAACATGCTTCTGGGGAGTTAGATCAGCTGCAAGGCAGAAGCCACTTTGAAACAGCATAGGTACAAAGGCGGAAGGAATTACTAATACATGTGTTGTATCAGCAGTGCAAGGTCTATATGGATGTGAGTAATTGTGTTAACTTGAATGGCAGCATATGGCTTTGGAGGAGTCACCTACTGCACCTCTGCATTCAGGGTAAGTATTTTTGTATATAGATGGGACACTTAAGCTTAATTGCTTCAGTAAGAAGTAACACAAGTCAATTCTTAACTGAAGTATTCTGTAAGTAGTACCATGATTTCTCATCAACCAAAACACTGTAATTTTCTTTCGCTTGGTGTTTTAAAACCAAGAGGTGCCAGCTCATCTGCAAAGAAGTGTAGATGCAGTGTGCTATTGCTGTTTATAATCAAGACAATAATACCTGAATCTGTAGTGTGCTCAACAGTAATCCTTAGTTTTGTTGTCATTTAAAAAAAAGTCAATGCAGGCATGTGAATCCTGGCTCACAGAAAGAGGCCTATATAGTCGAGAATTAGGAAGAAATGCCAACAGTTAAAATTAAGCGTACCTTTACATGGAGTTACTGATGGAGATGGCAAGCTTGGAGTAGATGCAGTTGGAGAGTTAAGCTTTTCATCGCTGAGGCTGAAACTATTTCTGTAGAGTGAATCTGCACCTGTAGAAAAGTTACATTATAAAGTAAAATTAACACCTTCTGCAACTTTGCAATAGAAATAGAAACACAAATGGGGTCTTTCCTATATGGGCTTCAAAGTCTGTAGAACTCAAATTTACAGACTTTAAAACCAGAGAGATAAATAAATCATCTGTTGTGTGAAGGCTGTTGTTCCCACACCTACTGTTAAAAAGCAAGCAGTCCTAGGCCCAATCCTCACCCCCAGTAAGGAAAATGTCAGCTTTCCCTGCAGTCAGCATCATTTCAAAAATATTACAGGAATGGTAATTATCCCACATCCACTAAATTAGGTCTGGTATGACCTGCCTAATTCACAATATTCTGGGAAATTCTGGTTACCTGAATTTTTCAAAAGCTATTAAAAAAGCTGAATAAAGAGCAGGACAAGGGCAGTCCCCCAGAACAGAGAATATATTCAGCGTTGTCCTCATCCCCAAAGCAAATTCACCCATTTCTCCATACAATACTCTGCTGCTTTAAATCTCGCGTTCTAGATAAATGATATGGCATCTTTTAATTTTCTTTTATTCTGTAACTCTCTGGAGTTCATAAAGCAGTACATCTGTACACAAGATGTTCTGCAATCTTATTTTAGGTGATCTTTCAAAGAAAGCTTTATATGCCCTAGAAAGCAATGGGAAAGGTTCCAATACCATTCTGATGTTCTTGAATTTTAGACAAGGCCTTAAGTTTCAAAAGTATCAAAAAAATTATCTTTATCTTGTCTCTTTTCATAAAAAGAGTTCCATGATGCGCAGTGCACACAAAGTATTAGTCATGGCTCCACTGGAAGGAGGAATTGTCATTGTGTTAGAGACACTAAAACTGCTAGTTCCTGCAGTTCTGAGCCAGTGACCTGAAAACTGTAGTTCTACAAAAAGAAACCATTGTAATATGAACATGTCAATGGTCTCCATTTATTTGGCACGTTTCCTAGGAAATAAATGTAGGTCGCATTATATGGGGTGGTGACTACCACTACTTGCCATTGAGGCCAGCAATTTTGCCTCCCTGCAGCACACATAGCATTTGTCCTTGGAGCTCCAGCCTAGGAGATGGTTACACTGCAGCATTAAGTCCATCCAAGTCAGAATTGTCACACTTCCTTGGATGCCTGTCCCATTTGCTATGCCAGGAGATCACTGCCTTAGTTAAATTAAGGGTGTCTCACTGAATTAGCAAAAGGGGGCAGGACCACAACTTGCCTTGCCAAGATGTGCACATCTATACCTCCACTGAACACTGCCATGATGTTTGCAGATATCAAATGTAGAGACCATCCTCCAGCAGACTACTCCTCTACCATAAGTTCCCCCATCTTTGGGAAGAAGAATGTGTGTCCACACCCCATCTCCTCTAGCCTGCTGTCCTTACCAGCATAAAACCACCTTCCACAGGAGTATACAGGTACAGTGACAAATCAGACCAGACAACTGCATCTACTAAGCCTGTCAGATGTTTCCTCAGCCATAGGCTGATTGTCTATTTGTTTCTTCTGTGCTAGCTTCCAAGCCTACCTCTGTTGCAATACAAAGTGAAGAGGCTTGTGTGAGAAGCTTCGATCGGGAATACTTTCCTCTTTCACATGCATGTTGGCCCACCACAGTACTGTATCTTTCACAGTTTGCTCTGCAACCAGCTCAGATCCTGTTCCAGCAAACGCACATGCTACCTGCAGCACTATGCAAACGTGAGCAATGATGTGATTGACATCTGTTACTTGGGACTATTGCTTGGCCAAATCAGCCACCAGTTGGTATTTCTCGTTTAGAAAGAGGGGTATGCTTCTTCATGCTAGTTTCTAATTGTAATTTCTTTATCTTCACTCGTAAGTGCCTGTTCTCCTCTCTAAACCTGAGCGATCAAGACCACTTCACTTGAAACTTCAGATATAAGAAAGATTTGATGAATACAATGCAGAACTGAGAACATTTTAGATAGAAAAATGGAAAAATATGCTATTTTAAAAGTAGCTCCTAAAAATGTAAAAAATAACCTAAGAGGGGGACAAAATCTGACACTGCGCTGTAATGATGTGTGTCACCAGTGTTGTACTATACAATATGAACCCTGTACATTAATGGACTGAAAGTAACAGTTAAAGGTATGACAAATTTCTTCCTGAAATCAGCTTATGGACCAACTTTCTACTAAAACCACATTTCAGTCAAGATGCAAACCCTAGTGACAGAGAAACTTAGAATGGAAAATTCTAGCTGTTCAGGACAAAACCCCTACCATCACAAAAAAGCCAAATAACTTGTAACACCTCACACAAACAGTCCTGTAGCCAAGAGTACAACTCACAGAAACACTGACAGAACAGACCAAAGATAAAACACCTTCCAGGCAATATATTTGAAAAGAGCAGAACAAGAACTTCCAAATGATTTCATATTTTAAAGGTTTTAGAGCTCATTGAATTAATAAAAAATAATCCAGAGAACAATGGCTACAAAACTGAGTGTATTTTTAATGTGGAGTCTATGCTACCAGTATTGAGACACCAAATGTAGCGATGCTGGGAATTTATTTTACAAACCAATCCTTCTCGTACACTAAATTCAAAGCTCCAGTTGCTCTTATATATAGCTGGAATAAAACGTTCTTTTTGTGAATGCTTGTGAGAGCAACTCAAATTATGAAAGCTTTAATAAGCCATTTAAATTGGCCGCAAACTATTCACATGGTTCTTGTTATTTATATCCATGTACACATCCAAGCTAGCAGTCACCTTTGATTCTTTTTGTGATTTTCTCTCCATATTCCTTCTATAAGCAGTTGAAAGTACTGACTGCTCACCTCACAATGTATTGAAACCAGAAAATGTTATTTCATACTGGCTTCCACAAACCTTATGCTGGGAAATATTTACAACTGGGCAAAGAGAAAATAAGACAGAACTGTTGCTTTAAATATCTGAATGTTTTTCTTCCAGTTTCAAAAGGTGAAATGTCTTCACAAAACAGTGTTATCTTCTGATGGGTTGTAATATCAACATTTATCTTTCTCAGAAAGCAAAACCATACTTTAGTTACTGGCTGTGGCTTACACATGCCACCAAGCAGCAGAAATTCTGGTGATGGAATGAGGAATGCATTGACTCCACCATCAAGGTCATTATAACTGCCAAAACCAATGTACTGTTAAAAAAAGTGTGATATCCATCGCACAAAAATATCCCCTTTGGCAAAGCGTGGCTGTAGGGCAGAAAACTCTGGGAAAAGGACACTTCAGTCCTTGCTCTCTACCAGCTGCCACAGCCAAGATTTGCTCATTCACCTCCAATAAGGGCCCTTGGAAGATTTCCACTGTCACACAAATACAACATCCCCTGCAACGCAATAACCAGAGGCTGATGCCCAGGATCTCTCATCGCTGCTGTCCTTCCTCATCCAGCCCCTTCTCTCCCACTGTGATGCATGTTTATCTATCATTCGTTACTTATTTTTCACTTTGTATTTTGATTCTACTGCCTGCACACATATATAAACTATGCCCCTTTGGCTGTTTTAGGAAACACTCTATAATACTGTCTCCTTAAAAAAAAAAAAGGCCTTAAAAATCTGAGATTTAAGCTACTGAGTTGACTTACATGAGTTAAGCTAAGCCAATAGCTGCAAAATTAGGGGGTTGGAATAAATATGGGTGTATTTTACTTTGGCAAAGTAATCTGTAGTTAGCATTGACCTTTGCTGTTCCAGTATATGGTTAAACCACAAAGAAAAACCACAGCAATACCATGTAAATATAGAATGTGCCCATGAAATAAGCAATTGAAAGGTTCTGGGCAGTAATTAGCTGAAGGAGGAAAACCTCAAACTTTTCATTTTAAAACAGACAACGGAAAAGTTCAGCTGTCTGACTTCTTTAATATTATGCTCTTTCTAGTACCATAGTTCAGGATACAATTTTCAAGAGCACTGTAGTCAGTAAAATTTTTACAGCAGTTTTCAGTGGGGAAAGTTTTAGAGGAAAAAAATAAACCACGTCCCTAAAGTTTTAAGAGAGGAGCTTTAAAATTCCACTTAAGTCTCTACAAGCTATGAATTTATTATAAAACAATAGTTCAGCATTTAATGAACAGACTGCACAACTCATTCCTAGTCAGAACACAGCCTACTTGCTAAAATAATAAAAAAGATAAAATCAGGAATTTCTAACGCCAAGAGTAGAAGTGAGAAATATTCATGATGCAAAGAGCTTGTTTCACAATACGTATGTTGCAGCCCTCAAGGATAGTGTTTATTTTTATCGTAATCACAGTTACACTTGGCAGCACTGTTTATTTTTTGCGTTTTTTGCCTAGCTAACAAACATCTGTTCCAACACTGACACAAAAATCACACCTTTTCACTGTCTACATGTCTAGGCTTCATGATTCAAAAGATTTTAACTCATGTAGTTACAAGGAAGTTATCTAGGAAGCCTGAAATTCAGATGTACAAGTGCACCTTCTCATTATACACAAACCATACCTTTCCACTCCCCAACCACACTTCCTATCTGTGAGGCAGTGTTTCCAACTCCAACCTTCCCCTTTACTAATGCTTCCTTTCTAAAGTGTAAGAGAAACAGGTATGCTGGAGAGGTAAGAACAGGAAATCTTACAAAAAGCACATTTCTCATTAAATTGAAATACCTGCAGAGAAGCCTATGCACCTGAAACTTCTGGGTTTTCCTCCTTTTGAATGTATCAGTAATTTAATAAAACATTATTTCTCAGATGATTTAATAAAAGGTTATTTTTCCATGAGAGTCTTGCTTCATTTTTTCATTATAAATATCGTATTGCCTTCTTGTTAGAGACAGGCCATTAGAAGTTCACAGAAACAATCTACCTCCTTAAAATGTTCTCCTCTTCATCATAGAAGACTAGGATTTGCTGCCTCACCTCACATTCTGTCTCTCACAGCAACTCATAGCAGATGCCTATAGAAGAGTTTAAGAGCAGTACAGCCATACAGTGATAGTTTCAAGACAAACTCTACCAAGTTCTAGTGACACACAGATCAGTATTTTTTCTAAGACAGCAGTACCATCTTAGCCTACAGCAGTCCCTGATGGCCCTGTCCCACCCATCGCGATTTTATCTAGTTATTTTTTGATTATGTAAACTTTTAATATCCATGATACCTTAAGGCAATGTATTTTGCAGTTTAACAATACACCATGAGAAGAAAAAGCTCCTCTTATTTCTTTGAAACATGCTGATTTAATTTGATTTCCTCATACTGGGCGAGGTAGCAGTCACTCTCCTAATGTCACTTAGGATTTTCTGGAAGACTAGCTTGTCCCCACCCAAGTCATCTCTCCTTTGGGCTGACAGTCCCAGTCTATTTAGTCATTTGGAAACTATTTTATTTCTTCAATCATTTCTGTTGCCTTTTTCTGTACCTTCTCTACAAAAGATTGCAAATGTAAACAGGCTTTTCAGGATGAGTGCTGCAGTATTAACAGTGGCTTACGCTTCATCTCTATCTAGGGGAGGCATTAGCACAACCACACAGAGACATCCATGGCATGTAACCACGATTGCTTGCACTACACCAGGCATCTGGTGCTAACAGATATTGTGCAACTCCTTAGTAAACCTGCACCTGTTTGATTTTGAAATTATAAAATTAAGAGTTCTAGATGCACTCAAGGTCTTTTTTTGTGTTTAAAAGCCAGGAGGTATTTGTCAGAAAGCATTTACACACTCCTAAAAATAACTATGAAGATACACTGAAGGCTGTATGAGTGCAAGAATTTAATCAATGCATTTATTTTGCAATGCTTTTAACAGAGAGGCTGGAAGCTGAACCTGTCTCAAGAAAACCCATCTGGAGCTAGAAGTGTGAAACATTTCTGAGAACACAACAACAGACTATCATTTAGCTTTTTGGTGTTATTATAGCTTTGGCACAAGAAATGTTAAAGCGATTCCCTTCACAACCTCTCATAAAGTCCAGCTTTCTACTCATTATCCGAAGCCTAAACTTGGAAGACTGTCCCGACATTGCCATATACTGTACTAGCACAATGCACCAAGTGCACATGCAATTTACGCAGGCAAGACTGCGCTTCTCTTTGCAAGTTTATTTCAACACACAAGAAGCAAATAATATCTGTAAGAGTTTGTCAATATAGCTGCATCTACACTAGGGGCTTTTGCCAGCACAGCACTCTCTAACACAAATCCTATTTTATCACAACCAGCATATGCTGTAAATAGCAAACAGTTATAAGGTATCTCTCAACTTAGAAGTTTCAGTATGATTAATAACCTAAAGTGCAAAGCTGTTACACTTTGATTTGGTTGAATACATCAAGTTGAAACATAATTGGTACTCACTCACAGTCCAGCAACTCAAGAATGTCTGTTGGAGTAACTCACCAGTTGCATCATGATTTCCAGCACTGACCCAATCAGCTGTTGTGGTTAATGTAATACTTGTGGGCCAAGTACTAAGATCATCATGAACATCTGCACATGTGAGCCTTTCTTTTACTGTACGGTCTAGAGTCCATTGTGTTATGTACAATAGTTAACCACAGCCAAGACGGACCTTGTCCAAAGATCATTTAGTCAAATAACAGGACAAGATGTTGGAGAGCCAAGTACTATCATGCCCATTTTCCACAGTAGTGTCTTCAAATTCTTATTTTTTCTTAAGAGCCTGAAATATGTAATATAAGAATTTCAATTAGTACTTTTGGAGCTAGGTCCCTCAAGAGGAGATTTTAAGATTAAAAGCAATATTTGCAGGATTAACTATATTGATAAAAATCTTCTGTAAATACCTCTGTTAAATTAAATGGGCTCATCCTCATGGCAGAAGCCCCAGGAAACGAAAGGCTTTCCTTATCCTACTACGAAACAGTATTGTTCAAGTACAACCACTTGATGCTGGTTACTGGCTTCTCATAAAGTTGAATTTAAGACTGATTTCAGGGGCCCTGAAACAAACATTTGCAACAGTTTAAAATGTTACCTCCCCTTACAGTCCCACCGTAGACTCAAAAGATACCACTGCAGGAGTGGCCGAAAGATACATCGACCTAACCTTCAGCCACACCACATCAGTTAGGAGGATTAGAAGAACCAACGAACAAGAAGATAGCACTAAAATATGACAGTCTGAACTGTTCTGTACATACGTGACAAAGAATACTTGGAATAGTCTTGGCACTGGATAACAAGATTTTACAAAGATGTGAAGAGTCTTTATGAACAAGAGGATCATTCAAACTATCTGCAGATAATGTTGTTGGAATTTCTTTTGCATTGCTACAGATTCGTGTTGTCAGAACTTGCACTTTCAGCCCAGTTTCTCCTTGATCGTGCAGTGGTGTTTAACCTAAACATTACCATAGGAATAGCAAGGTGATGAATTCAGCACTACACTTGCACTAGACAATAGGGACCAAAGGAAAGGTGAACCTCAGGGAAAAAAAACTTGAGTTTGAACAGAAAGAGCCTGGGTAAGTAGGAAACTCCTTGCATCTATTTTTAAAATAGATGTAGGGAGTGTAGCTGGATTACATCAGACACTGGAGCCTGTTTTATAAAAGGAGCTCTTCATAAATCTGCAATTCCTCTCCAATCCTACTATAACTTCAAAATAAGAAGTTGTCTGCACTGAATGACACCTTTAGGAAGAAGTGTTTTACTGGGCCTGTTCTGAGAAGTGAGGAGAGCTCTCTATTTTTCTGTTTCCCTTCCCTTAAACATATCCTCATACACTTGACACTGTTCGATGCCAATAGGTCGCTCTTAGGGCACCCTCCTGGTCCAGTATGTGCCAGTGTCCAGAAGACAGTGACTTTGATTTCTCCAGAGCCACCTTTCACCTGATGCATCACCAAGGGAGGAACCCCAGCACAGGATGAAATTTGGAAGCTTGACAAGTTCCTCATACAAGATCCTTGAGGACTTTGTATAGAGCCATCAAACCCTGTATATCCTGCTATACCATTAATGTTTTCAGCCTAAATCAGTGCAGTTTGTGACACAGATTTTTATTTTCCAGATCTTCCTGAAAATCTGGTCTGCCCATTTACATGAGCACGCTGTTTCTCACCAGGCCTCCTGCCCTGCCAGAGAACACTGTTATCTTCCTCCAAAGGTCCTTCATGCCAATCCTAACACAGCAATTTTAAGCAGTGTTCAACATTTAAGTTTTCTGAACCACAGCAGATATGCTAAGCAACTACAGACAACTTCATCCAGGCAAGAAAAATAAGTTCTTGATACTGTTGATTTTTGGGGTTTTTTTACGGTTTTCTGAACAGTAGATTATTTCACTCTGCCATTTTAAGTGTCTCGTGGTAAGAGTATGAGAGAAGTTAATATATTACAACACTGAAGACTGCACAAGAGATAGTAACACTAGAGCTGTATTGCTGTAGTTAATAATAGACTTAGATTTATAACACAGCTCACATACTTCATCAGCTTGACTCAGTAAAGGCAGACCTCACCTTACACACCCTCAGCCATCCAAAAGGCTAGTGTCCAGTCTAAATTGGGCACACATTTCCAAATCTTCCTCAGCAGGAGAGAGATACTTACAAGGAGTGATTCACCCACTACATTATGAAACAGCAGAACAGCATCTTGATCCACGTTTCTCCACTGACTACCGGAAAAAACCCCAAAGGCACTACTAGGCAAGGTTCAGGGCAGGTAAAACATTACCTGTCAATGAAATGAATGCTACCCATGACAATGAAATAAAGAGCTCTGACAATATGGAGAAGCTACGCTCTCACAGCTTAAGTTCTAGGAAGATTATATTAATGTTTTAGCGCTAAGTCAACAGAACTGTGCAGTAAGTCCCTGAACTGATAAAGATGCACAACAGAAATTTAAGGAGCAATTTTATTATAAATAGCTGAAAAACAGGTAAGTTTCATAAAGCTCCCTGTATAGTTAGGAACTAAAAAACTGGGTATAGTTTGTTTTTAGCAGAACTTACTTCTGACAAAGTAGCCCTTGAGTCTACTGTTCCCAAGCAGAACAGCAGTTTCCAGCCTCACTGTCTGGAATAGGAAAGATGTTTTCTCTCCCTGACTAGCAAAAAAATAAGAGGTGTAAAACTTTTTTCTAAGTAAACCAGAAAAAACTTAGTTCCAATTCTGTTTTCTTGCTCAAATCAGGTCATGAGTCAGTATCTGCTTCCCACCCTTCTTGTGCTATGTTCTGCATGCACCATTCGTATACATCTAGTATACCTGGGTGCAAGTTAGCTTAAAATTATCACCTCCAAAACAGTGATAACACTAACCCAGAAATCTGGATGAGTTTCCGTATGTTCTGGAAAGCACACTTTAGTTCTCTCTCTCTCAACTGATACTTTGGCTACTGAGATACAATGGACAGTCCCTGTTAACCTAAGAGGTTTTGTTTTTTTTTTTTTTATAAGATGCCGGGATGCCTCGGTGTTTCAGCAGCCGGCTGGCAGCTTGACCTTCTCCCATATAGAGTTTTTTGGCCTTATCTGCTCTGAAGCCAGCCTTGATGTGGCTTCCCTCCAGCATCTCTCGCCCTCCCTCCCCCTTCTGCTGTTCAACACTAGAATAAAACCAGCGGGGCCAGACTTTGCATCCTTGTGACTTCTAACCCAAAAAGTAAATTAAAATGTGTTGCTTTTTAAAAAAAAAAAAAAAAAGATGGGTTTCTCGGTGACGGGTCCCTACCTCTCTCAAGGAGGGGGACACGCTGGTTTAACACCCGCTTTTGGTTCCCGTCCCCCCCTCCCCCCCGGGACGGGACACGGCCGGGACAGACGGACCGACCGGACAGACCGACGGACACTCACTCTCCGAGTCGCTGAGGCCGCTGCCGTCGCTGACGCTGGCGCTGCTCCGCCGCTTCATGCGCTCCAGGTGCTCGCCGTAATGGAAGCGGCGCCGGCCGGCGGGGCAGGAGAACTCCGCCAGCACCGCATCGAACTCCCCCAGCGCCTCTGCCAGGCCCCCGCCGCCGTCCTCCCCCAGCGCTGCCGGGCAGCGGCACCAGCGTGAGGGCCCGCCGGGCGCTGCCCACCCCCGGAACCCCGCGCTGTGAGGGGAGACCCGCCGCCCGCCCGCCCCCCACGCCCCTCGGCGTCCCGCGCCCCCCACCCCGGCTGAGGGAAGGGGAAAGCGTCCCGCCGCGCTCCCTCAGCCCGCCGCTCCCACCTTGACCCGCCGGCCGCTGGGCCTGAGGCGACTTCATGGCGGCGGGCGGAGGTGCCCCGCTGCCGCTGCTGCCGCCCCTACCTCCCGCCACCAGCATAAGCGGCCCGATGCTGCCGCCGCCGCCTCTTATAGCCCGCCCGGGATGGGGGCTGAGGCGGAGGGGGCGGGAGGGGGAGGTGGCACCGCGGCCCGGCCCGGCCCGGCCCGGCCCGCCGCGGGGGACCGGGCGGGCGGTGCAGGTGCGCAGTGCCGGAGGGGGCAGCGCCACGGCCCGCAAGCCGGCATGGATGCTTGGCCGGAGGCTGGGGTTTCCAGACAACTTGAGTCCCTCTAACACTTCACCGCTAGCACAAGTCGGAACTTACCGCCCCTCGTCCTCTGATCGTCGCCCCCGACAGCGTGATCGTGTCTTCTTCTGGCTGACTTCGGTTTGCTAATCCCAACTATTTGTGGTTCAGGAGGGGATGTCTGCACTGGGTTTGTGCCGGGTTGCTGGTGGAGCATACAACGAGCATCAGAGCCAGCTGCAAGGAGGGAATCTCACAAAACACACACAACTGGATCATCCTTACCCAGCCCCGTGGCTGCTGGTCACCGTAGGTACAGAGCAGGACAAAGAAGCAGCAGCCTGCCTTGTTGCTTGGTTTATGCTTGCAGTGAGCCTGTGGCTTTGCCCGCAGTGGAGTGCCGCTTCAGCCACTGCCAGGAGCCCCTTTGCCATCGCCACCTGCCCACTGCCCCGCGTTGTGCTGGCATCTGTCTGTGGTTATTGCTCAGCTCGATCCGTTAGCGAGCTGTGACACGGCCACGGGGGCAGCTGGGACGGTTCGTTAGAGAGGGTGACCTGAGGAGAGGAGCAGGTGGCGGGGGTGACATGGGGAGCTGCTCAAGCACAGGGAGCTGCAGCCCCAGCTGTGTCGGCCGGGGCGTTCTCCAGTGGAGGGGTTTCCTTATTCTTAGGAGAAAGATATTAGCATTTGTCCTGAAGTCAAGTTAACCTGATGTTTATACATGCCACAGCTACCGAATATTGCTCTTGTGCTGTCTCTCGGCCATTTTAAAAAAAAGCTGTCTGAGCAGCTAAAATACCAGTTCTGTTAAATACCCATTTGGGAAGACTCTGTCACATTTAGTTACAGCCAGTAATACTGAAAACAGACATCAGGTGCTACTCCATGCATATGCGTCAGGAGCTATGATTATATTTGTGTGTTGATGAGAATATCTAGAATTAAAACAGATGAGTCAAGGACAGGGAAAGGGAAGAAAAAAAATCTCTCTGAAACTTCTCAACATTTTCAGACATGTTGTCATTGCTCCTGCAAGTCATAAAATGAGAAAAACAATATTCTAGACAATAAACCATCTGTATCTAACAGATTTGTTCACCTCTCCTTACCGACTGATATGAAGGCATTTATTTATTTTTGCAGTGGATCAAAAGAAGTTCTCATGGTGAAGTTCAATTGTTATTTATTCTGCGGCTTCCTCCTTTCTTGTGGTCTTCCTCTGTTTTTCTTTCTGCTAATAGAAGTGGCTACAAACAATCCTTTTTGAAGACAGTAGTGACACAGATGGAAAGCGAGGTTAAAAAGTAGGGAACAAGGAGATAACGAGGGCATGACGTCAAGAGCATGAGCAGGATGAACGACAACAGACACAAGGCAGAAAGGAGAACCGTCGAGTACGTGACTAGGTAGAACTCACAGCCCCAAAAGACAAGGGCCTGGCCCCGCAGCTGATGTCAATTCTCTTTTGCCCAAGCACCTACACATATGATCAACCCTACTGTCCGCACACATCCCCATCAAGCACTGATTATTTGGTTCCACGCTTGTTTGTATAGCAACACATGACTTAGAGGCAAAAAATGTTTTCGATCAGGCTGGAATATATCCATTTGTGAGGAATATTTGTGAGGAATACAGGCAAAATAACCAAAGGCTAGAAGTCCTCCTGTGCCCTTCCTATTATTTCTGCTAATGATGGTCAAGCAATCTCACAGCTGTCTGGGATGGGGTCGTAGGTCATGTTGCGAAGAAAGAGCACGCGTGTAGGGGGGTGAAGCTGTACAACGAAGCTTGAGTTGTTCAGGGGCCTTGCTGCCACAAAACGGGGAAGGACCTATCCTACTTCTTCCTTCTTGTACTCCTGGCCTTAGACCTTCTGCACGTCTTTTGTAGCGGGTTTGTCTCATCTTCTGCTGAGCCAATTCAACACATTAGAACAGCAGAAAGCTAATCCAGCGAGAAAGTGAATAATTTTCTGTTAGACTGAGTTGAATGGGCTCAGCTCAGGTAGGTGAGCTCCAGAGCTGATAAAAGGAGAGAGCGGATGGGGACATGGGTAGGGGAAGAGAACAACTGCTTCCCTGTAGTGATACAAGAGTTCATCCCTGGCCTTCTCTTTAAATTTTTATTTGTCATTCAAATTTACCATTTTCAGAATAATTTCTAGGCACGCTGAAGAAATGATTCCATAAACTTCCCTTCTTTAGAGCCATGTGTTTGGGAATCTTCTTTCCTTAAGAAAACCTGGGCTTAAAAATCCTTGGTCATGTTTACTGCTCCATAGACAAGTCTCTCAACATTTCTTCCAGTAAATACTCATGTTTTCTCCTAAGCAGCCTGTGCTTCCTCTGAACGCATCTGAGATTCAGCTGGTGAATTTTAATCTTCCGATAAACCATTACCTTATACATGAGGAAATGAAGACTGACTTTTATGCCTATCAGTTCTATGTCATAGACCATATAGCCATGCACCTCCATAAATATTCTTGAAGGGCCCCAACATGCTGCTGCTGAACTAGATGCATTTTTTGCCACTGATGCCAACAGGAGCAGCCCGCATCTGGCAAAAAGAAGCCACCTTGAAGCGCAGTGCCCTGAAACACTGCAGACTGACGCGCCTGGCTGCTTGTGTTTATCGCTAGAAACATCCAACACAACTTGTAATGTAAACCTCAGCTACTGAATCCCTCCCATCTTCTAGGCAGCCGTCCAAGGTGTATTTAAAGCGAATTTCTTCTTGACCATTCGACACAGTGTCTCCAGATCCTCCTCAGCTGGTGATGCAATGTTTACAGTGGTTTCCTGTCGTGGTTTAACCCCCGCCGGCAGCTAAGCACCACGCAGCCGCTCGCTCACTGCCCCCCCACCCCTGGGATGGGGGAGAGAATCAGGAAAAAAAACTCGTGAGTTGAGATAAAGACAGTTTAATAGGACAGAAAGGAATGAAAAACAATGATAATGATAATAATAATAATATGACAATAGCAATACTAAAAGAATTAAACTATACAAAGCAAGTGGTGCACAATGCAATTGCTCACCACTCGTTGACCGATGCCCAGTTAGTTCCCGAGCCGCGATCCGCGCCGCCCGGCCAACTCCCCCCAGTTTATATACTGGGCATGACGTTCCATGGTATGGAATACCCCTTTGGCTAGTTCAAGTCAGCTGCCCCGGCTCTGCTGCCTCCCAGCTTCTTGCACACCTGCTTACTGGCAGAGCACGGGAAACTGGAAAGTCCTTGGCTGAAGATAAGTGCTACTTAGCAACAACTAAAACATCAGAGTGTTATCAACATCATTCTCACACTAAATCCAAAACACAGCACTGTAACAGCTACTAAGAAGAAAATTAACTCTGTCCCAGCTGAAACCAGGACATTTCCTACTGCATTTTTAACCTCACAAGCTTGTGAGCCACATAGCTATTCAAATCAACAAATCCTGCCTGTAAATATGCTTCAGGGAAAGACATTTAAAACATTAGCAGGTACTCTGATACAGCCAAGTTGCAAGGCTCACAAGGTACTAGTTTTCTAAGTGAAACGTTGTAATTTGGGACACAAAACCTTGTGTTGCTACACCGAAGAGAATCCTAGGACTGGTTTGCACAGGCATTGGGACTGCAGGTTGACTAATCTAGTGGTTTTCAAACCATGACCCAGAGAAGCCTACAGATCCATGAACAACTTCTGAGGCATTCATGTAAGACAGGAAAAAAAAGAAAGGCAAATTTACTGGAAGTAGGTTAAAATTCACAGTACATATGCAGCCCCATATGCACATATGCAGAAACTGGAGCTGCAGAAGGGGGGAATTTGCAAGTCAGAAATGGCTGAAAAGTTCTGGTCTAATCAAGCATTTCTTTTCACCACTTCAAAGATCAAGAGTACCCCAAAATATCAATCCTGTTGAGTAAGCACCATGTTCCTACCGTTAAAAGCAGATGTTTTGTGAAACCTAAGCCCGTCTTCTCACTGATATTGGTGCTCGACAAAAGCCAGTGACAGATCTCTGCCCATGGAAGCAGCCTGGAGTTTTGAACATATAATTTCCATGAGTCTTCTAATATATTTCAGTCTGTGAAAATAATAATTCTTTACAAAAGTAACTGTACCAAGTGGTTAAAGTAGATACTTCATTTAAAACCTGGGAATGACAAACAGAAGCCTATCATCACCAAACTTCTAGCTGAAGGAAAGCAAGGGAACCCAAAATTCAGACAGCTATGGAGGAGAAAAATGAAAACTGCCACATGAAAAAGCCCAGGTGCCAGCCAGACTGACACATGGGGAAACCCAACTGCTTGAGCCACAGAGCAGGAATAGACCAAATATCATCAGCATAACTTGTCTCCCTGATCAGTGCATTGCAACCCTGCCCTCAGGATGCTCTTTTGAAGGGTGAGACAGTGGTTAACACTCCAGTCTGTTTTATCCTTCACGCTGCAAGTGGAATTGCCTATGTGAGTGAATTGCTAAACTTGTTCTGTAATGAGGACAGCTGGCTAATTAAAACTTGGCTGAGATGAGCCATGCATTTTATATAGGCTACCTAACTACCATCAGAGGCGTAACAACCTGCATTTGCTGCCAGCCAGGCTAAATACAAGCCTGTGACCTGTAGCTCAATCCACGAGACCTGTGGGAAGAGTGAGTGACTTACAGCAATATAATTAATCTTGAAAAACTGCCAAAAAAGAATCTTTTGCCAGAGATCTTTCACAGGACTTTCCTACCTCTTCTCCCAGCCTTTTCTGTAGACCTTAAACCTGAACCTGGACTTACTACAAACTGATGCAATTCCTTTTGGTTCTCTCCCTCCCTCTGATTGACGCGCAGTGGATGCAAACTCACGGACCAGCTCACTGCCACCCATGACTGTGGCCTCGCGAGCAAAGCATACATCTTCCTGCTGAATTCTGCCAAAACCTAAACTCACTTTCTCTGACGCGTTACACTTATAAATTTTCTGCTTGTCAAATTAACCTCCTAAACGTGAACACAATACAGCCCGTGCAGTTTTCTCTTCCTCTGTCTTTCAGTAACATGAGGCAGAAGCTCTTGGAGTTTTGAATGGATATATTTAAATAAGTTATTTACTCTGAAACATGTTTATGGCAGTTTAGATGTAATCACTATTGTTGCAGCTGGATTAAAAGTCATTGAAACTGATAGGTGTAATTGTAATCTATATTGACATAATTGGAAGGGACAGTTTAGTGTGAGCTTCTGTCCACAGCAAAGAGATATGCAAAACCACTCAAGCATTTGAAAGTTCTGGGTCAAGGGACTTTGGCTGAGCATTGCATGGGAAAGGGAGAGGAGCTCATAAGGAGAGAGATGGTAGTGAGTAAATCAGAGATAAGGAAGTTTCAAAATAACACAATCAGATTCTGTTTTATGCTTTTTTGAGAGAAGATGAAAGGAATAGTGTCACTTAATGAAAGGTATGTTCATATTATCAATCTGACTTGGGGCAATAGTAATTTCGATGCAGACCTACTATTGTCTCCAGCTGCCTTCTGGTGGTTTCTGTTTCTAAGCATTTTTCTTGTGCACAAGCTGACTTCTTTTTCAGAGGAAACTTAACTGGAAGACCAGCCCAAATGTATTCCAACTCTACAGGAGACATACAGGTCCCAACCAAAGGCTTGGACCTGAAAACGTGGAGATGGTCTTTGCTTGTTTGATTCTTTGGTACTCAGGAAAGTACCCTCTGCATGTTCTTGGTATAGAACTGCTGGAGGTACCTAGCACGACCTCAATTTCTTCTTCACATTGGTGTAACTTAAGCTAAATTTTAGCTGTTTGGGTCAAAAGAGACAACCGCTGACAGCCTAATTCCTGGTTACATTTGCAGAAACACTTCTAATATCAAGCTGTGTGACAAGTCTTTTTCTTCTTTTCCTCATTGGTCACCAGGTTTTTCCAATGATGCCTATGCTTGTTTTGCTAGTACAAAACATTGTCGATATCCTGAGAACAGAATGTCTAGGAGCAAAGCAAACTAAATGGAGTGCATTATAAAATCAAACCTGAGATATTGGGCTGTAATATATATTACAGCCAGGTTTTGGGGAACCTTCAATCTTGAGTTCACTAAAAGTCACAGCAAAAGTTCATGTCCATCAGAAAATCCTCAAAATCCAACTGCACAGAGCATGCACTGACCATAAAGTAGATAGGCAGTAGATCACAGAATCATAGAATATCTCAAGTTGGAAGGGACCCATAAGGATCATCAAGTCCAACTCCCTGCTCCTTGCAGGACTACCTAAAACTAAACCATATGACTAAGAGCGTCGTCCAGACGCTCATTGAACTCTGACAGGCTTGGTGCCATTACCACTTCCCTGGGGTGCCTGTTCCAGTGACCGACCACCCTCTCAGTGAAGAACCTTTTCCTAATGTCCAATCTGAACTTCCCCTGGCACAGCTTCATTCCATTCCCTTGTGTCCTATCACTGGTCACCAGAGAGAGGAGATCAGCACCCCCACCTCTGCTGCCCCCCTTGAGGAAGTTGTAGACTGCGATGAGGTCATCCCTCAGCCTTCTCTTCTCCAAGCTGAACAAGCCAAGTGACCTCAGCCACTCCTTGTAAGTCTTGCCCTCGAGACCCCTCACCATCTTGGTCGCCCTCCTCTGACAATAGATATCCATAGATAATGCTATAGTGGCAGTGGAGAGACATAAGCAGCTCATTTTTAGAGTGAGATCACTTCAGATGTAGGAGAAACCAACCAAAACGCTGCTTGAAAGCTGTACTAGTGTTTCTGGATCTTAATGGAGATGGATGTTGTCTGGTAGTTTTTTCCCTGCAGTGCAAAGGAGCAACCAGAGAACAAGCAGGGAGATGTGGTCAAAAAGCCAAGAAGACAGCAAGAGAAATGTAAGCAAAGGGACCATGGCAGTAAGCCAGGAGGGGGAAGAGAGCCTCTCGGCTGGAGTGCTGTGTGGCAACTGGAAGTGAAGAAATTGCCTCATTTTGACTCTTTTCAGGAAAACAAGGCTGTGCATGTATTCTCCTCATGGGCAGATTGTACACGAGACTCTGCACAAGACTGAGTGAAGGAAAGAGTTTGTTCTTCTTCCATTAAGTTCTCCCCCAGCAGAAGTCATCCAAGAGAGTCCAGTAGCAGTAAATATCAGTTTAAAAGGGTAATGTGAAAAAAAATGGAAAAAACATACATATGAATGCAATGTAACAACTTTATTTTCTGTGTCATTAGGTTGTGGGCTCTAGCTCAGGGCAAACCACTGTTTCTACCTCTACCTGATGCTACTGCCACCATAGCGGGGTTGGTGTAAATTAATGTGCTGGATCATAAACTGGAGAAGCTGAGTTCTTTACTTTTCTGCTAGTTTTGCTTCAAAACCTTTCATGACTACCACTGCATCAAGAAACTTGTACCATTTCAAATGCAAATGAGAAACAGTAGTTGTTTTCCACCTGCTTTGCTCTGAATTGTTGATAAATTGAGGAGTTAAGAACGGCTGGGTACTGTGCTACTTCAAAAAAATGGTAATTTTGTCAAGAGGAGAAGGAACGTTGACTCAACAGTGGGTGATTACATACAAGAAACAAATGGGAATTTAAGGCTTAAGAGGCTTGTATTTCGTGAAAAATATCTGACACACAAACCACGTTGGAAACAAATTTTAAGTCTTGTAAAGTGAAACATATAAGAGAGCTCTTATGTATTAAAATAATAAGACATCTCTCCTAATTCATCTCCTCCATAAGTAAAATAAAAGGCAGTGAAATTTTCAGGCAGATGTATTTTACATCAGTGCTATTTGCTCTGACTAAAAATTACACATTTTGTACTGTTTCTATTGTGATATTTCACACAGTCACATACACGTAGCCTGTTTGGCTCAGTCATCTTGTACTTCATAACCAACATTGTTTGGGGACTGTGTGTTTCCAGAGCCTGAAACCTGGCCAAGAAATATAGATTCTAAATTGATATAATTAATAATTACAATGATAATAAAATACACTTGTGGCCAAAATACCTGGCAAAAAAGATACTAACCACATCCAAAGAAAGAAAAATATTCCTTGCCCAAGAAGAATTCTTATTAGATTTTCCTGGGAACACTGAATATCCTCTGGGCTTTGTGGTGGTTTTTTTTCTTTTTAAAAATGTACATGGGTTTCCATTTTGTCTGTTTTACTTGCTCTTGTGTGACTAAACCAATGCTTTGGTTTTTCCATGTTCTAGAAGCATCTTTCTCTTGTATTGCACCAATCTCAAGGTAACTCAGACCAGTACAGCCACAAGAATAGGGGAAGTCAGGAATGGCAGGGCGTGCAGGATGTCATTCCCATCCACCCTACTGAAGCAAGCTACCGAAGCAGGCTGAAAAGATCAAGTCTTACTCTCCCTCCCATGCTCTGTTGGCTTTACGGCAATAGGATGCAAAAGGAGAAGCCAAGACCGCTTGTTTGCTGAAGGCATGTGGTTGCGTATGTTAGAACAGAAGTGGAGCTCTTCATTTATTTGTGTTGCAGTAGTGCCAATCATGGACCGGGACCCCATTGAGTCAGTCACCATACAAACGTGGAACAAAAGCAGTAATCCTTGAGCTTTGGTTAGCCAGTAAATCACCCTCCTTTAAGGGATGGGGATTTGCATATTTATGGTTGGGAAATAACCATGCTTTAGTCCATTGGAGCCTCTCTTGTTACGAGTGCACAGGGGGTTGTGTAGATGGGAAGAAAAGAATCAGTATTACAGTCAGTGGCCGCGTACTGCATCCCGCTCTTTCCTCTGACTGAGACAACTCCATTTCAATTTAAGAATAATTATTGAAAGCGCTGGGTTTTTTTCCATTTTTCTCAGCCTCGAATAATTTTTGTGACAAGGCATAGCAGCATCCTGCCTTCTTCACAAATGAAAGTTAAGTAAACCATGCTCTAATTCTCCCAGCCTGAGGGAGGATCTGTGACAGCAACTTCTTCCATATGCTCATTTTCTATTTCCAACTTTTATTTCATAAATAACAGGCTTTCAGAATTGCCCACTCCATACTGCGCAGCACTGATTTACTAGTCGTATTTCTATGGCAGAGGACTTGCATACAAAACTAGAGTCAGAGCATTTACACAAGAGGACAGCAGTTGAAAAAAATAACTGAACATAAAATACCACTGAAAAACACAGGCTTTGCCACTGTAGACAGTTAAAAACCCAGCTCTGCACATCCAGGTTTATCCTGCCATGGTATTGAACAAGACGTGTATTATGCCATTGTATCCAGGGTTACTTAGGCCATGAGTCTTCCTGAAAGCACACCTCAAAGAGCACACACCAACTTAATACTTACATGGCATTGTGCCGGGCTTAGCACTTGACACAGACATGAATTTGTTATTAGAGCAAGTTTACAAGCCCTCAGCAAGTAGGAGGAGACAACAGAGGAAAAGAGGTGGTCAGCAGAGATAGAAATAGCTTATGTTTTTGGAGAAAAAAGGTAGTCAGATCTCTGCAGCCCATTTGTGTCATGGTAGGTCATGTACCTGGTCAGGCCAGCGTGGCCACCAGCCACTGTGGTCCTCATTCCTCAGGAAGGCCAGGGCTTCTGTCAAGATGGGCAATGCCGATGAGAGGTTGCCTAATAGTAAACAGCCAAATGCAGAGGCAACTTTTTGATCAGTTATTTGTTGCTGCCATTTCCCCAATGCGCACCCCCTTCTGCTCCTCAGAGATGGCCAGCATTGTGAGATTGTCCATGAAACATGTTAGGAAGAACCAGGCATAGCCAGGCTCTGCTTGAGCAAACCCAGAAGGAGCACAGTTTCTTCCACAAAAGCATACTTCCTATGTTGGGATGCAATTGAGAGGAATTTGTACCTTCCATGAATGGAAGGCCATGAACAAAATATTCATAGCCTGATACAACTATATGTGGGCTGCTCCTCAAATATTTGATTAGACATCGCAGTCTTTTCACTGTCTGTCTACATATAATTGGTAGATAACCAACCTACATTTGCCGGATTATGTTCCTGCTAAGCTGTTGATTTGAATCTGTTCACAGAAGCAAACAGCAAGTGCCAGAGCCTGAAGCAGGGAGAGAGGCCGGAGGAGAAGTACAGCAGGGACAAGACAAAACGTTTTTAGCAACAAATTGTCAGATAAGCTCAAGAAATCCTGTGAATCTACATCTTTCAGCACGTGTTACAGTCTAGGTGGCACATCAGAAGCAAAAAGGGTATCAGCCTTGCAGATCTCAGTATTGCAGTAACTGGTTTTAGATCTTTGGCATCCTGAGGCGCCCATGGCATTGAATTGAATATAAGGGTTTCCTGACAGCAGAGTTGTCCAACCTTTTGATTTTTGAAGAATTCCCTACTCACTAAAAAAGAAAGTCTCTAGTGAAGCTGTAGGCTCCCAAAGAGAAGATTTACACCTACTGATTTCACTACAGGCCTGTTTGTTTTTCGTTGTCTCTGTGTCCTGGAGAAGCACCTTGCGGATGCTTCAGCGTTCACAAATCACGCAGCTGAGTGATGTAGTCCTGAACAGCGCAGTAACAGCAGGATTCCTGCTGACATTTCTATACCAGTTCACATCTGGATGCTCTGCAATGCCCGAGCTAACCACCAGTACATGTCCTCACCACCTGAATTAGCACTCTAACCCCTGAGCAAATGAATCACGGTCTCTCCTATGGATCCCAAAGTAATAAATTTATCCATGGCAGATCTAACTGCTTCAGTCCATTGGTTTCAATTTCCCTAGAAAGACATTTAGACGTGCAGGGAATGTTATTAATAGAAGCTCCTCTAACTTCAGGTATTCTCTGAACTCATTTCAAATATAATCAAGTGCGTGGATTAGCTAAAATTTGATTAAACACCTCCAGTGACAGTTAACAGACTCCTTTAGTGCTTGATGCCTTTTGTGGATCCCTGGATATCTTTTGCACCACTATTTCCAGAGCCAGGCCTCAAGCAGGTATAGTTTGCTTACATTTATAGATAGGTTTTATGACAGTTTATTACTTGTGGTATAAACCTGTCTTGAACTAGGACCGCTCTGTGCTAGGCACTCTGCACGGGGAACAGGAAGACAGCTCCTGCTCTGGTCCTCGCTTCCTGGTTTGCTTTAAGTTTGACCATTTATCATATGAAATCAATCCTGGAAATACCATGTATTTCCTTCTCCCGCCTCACTGCATACCTAAAATACCTCTAGGAACCTCTCAAAACCCAAACCTCCTCTTAAGCATTAACAGCACGTTCTCAAATACTCTGTCTAGACCTGAAATATGTTTAAGCAGCAAAGTCTGAGGGTGAACAGACAGCATATTTAGTCCATGATAAATTAACTGGAGCGAAGGCTAATCTTTAAAGCCAATACATTCTGCCCCTCTTCAACAGCGTGAGAAGAGTAAGGCAGGAACTGGGTTGACCGATGCTTTCTGCATATGACACAGGATCTCCCAAAAGGCCAATGTGATCATCTGTGGGCTCAGGTATCCTTTCCCAGGGTCTCTCTTCTCAGCTAGTATGAAATAAGCCCAAGCAACTACACTCTCAACTTCAGATTCCCAAATCAATGCCTACAGACAGCTGGGTTATACAAATACGAGTCCAATTCACCCATTTAAGCACATACAAAACACCGATGACCTCTCTCCACTGCCTGAAAGAAAAAAGAAGATAGACATTTTCCTATGCTTACTACAAAACCAGAGAACACCTCAAAATAAACAAGACTGCAGCCTTTCGTTACTATGAAAATATTCTGGATGCAAGACTTCCCTCTAGTGGAAAAACCATGAACTGACCACTTTTCACTGACACCTGCAGTTTCAGACGTGAAAAGCAAATGCCGAACGTACATATGATGCTCTTGAAACAATAAATGGCAAGTGCATTCACATATGAAAACATTATGTCTGAATCTTTTGTCACACTTAAAGCTCAACCTCTTCCTACCTGAGGGACTCGTTATTTGGGAAGTCCGGAGGTGCTAGGGCTGAAGAGATGCAAGAAACTGCCCCTTCCACCATCTTTGCTAATTCTGGACTAAACTTTTGTTATCCATACGCATATCAGGTACAGGATTTTCCATTAGGGCCTGGGCTTTTGGAACAGGCTTATTCCCTATGATGAGAAGTTTGTCAGCCTTGGGGTATGCCTGGCTGCCCACCTGTGGGATCGAGAGAAGGGAAGAGGTCGTACTCGTGTGAGATGGCAGTAGTACTGCAGGACCCTACGCAAGACTGGATGCTGGGTCAATGAGTTCTCATGACGTTTATGTTGTCAACACAATTATTTGGTTGGTGCAGGGATAAGCAATAGGGATTTATAAAAGAAACCCACAATAAAACAGCTCAAAACAAAATGTTTTCAAAAATCCACAAACAAGACAGGTAAGTAAACTTATTTACTGTAATTTACGGCAATCAAAATTAATGCATCAATAGTTTCACATCCAGGCTATATAAGGCACTTTGAAGGTTTGGCTAAGACTGGTAACGAGCAAATGAACCCTAACCAACCTACATACATGCACCATAGCAGAATACTTAATGTAATCATATAGGCGCTATATGAGTGCAAAGGCTGCAGAACATCTGCTGTGGACAGCAGCAAACACACCCAACCCAAGTTCAAGTCAGAACTGTGCCCATGCCTCTGTTGTGTACATACTCCAGTGGAGTTAGTTATATACTTAAGCAGCACTGCTGCTACCACCGTCATTTTCAGCTCCTCCTAAAGCCATTTCACAGGCCTTGAGGAAGGGCAGAGCCACAGCAGATCAGCACTGAGATGCCCAGCCATATAGGCAGGTTCTTGCGCCAAAGGAGGTACAGCATTTTTGATACCCAGCTAGTCAGTGTGGGTAAGTCATGAGCCGTGATGGCTCATAGTTCAATCTGCTAGCACATACGCTACCCAGCGGCATGCTTGCATTGCAACTGAGGATGAGCCAGCCTGTCTCAGCCTGCTCCTTCTGCCGCTGCTTCCTCTGCACTAGTTCTGGGGATCGTCTGATGAATTAATTTCATTAGCCACCAGAAATCAGACCAGTCAAAAAAATAAAATGAAATGTTTGTCAGTTCAGCAAGCTGAATTAACGCTTCACTAAACGATGCCCTGAACTATCTAATACAGCCAGGCACGTTGAGATAAGCAAGGTCCGGCATCCTGCAGGCAGCCTTTTGCTAGACTGCTGCTACATCTGCAGGTTTTCCTTCTGCCTGGAGAGCAAATCCCATCTTAAGGTACCTGCAGGTTGTTAGGGCACATATCACGCCATGCCCATCTGCAACAAAGATTTAATTTGAAGGAGGTTATGAGAATGCATCACAAGATTGTGAAGCATTTGAATATGGTATTGATAAAAACAACTGATTAAAAAGTGTGGTGATATATTGATTAAAAAAAAATGTTTCTTGTTTATTAAATCTGGCCTATATAGAAGTGCTAACCTGCCAAACAGTATTACTTCCTTGATTAGTCAAAGGCTTCTTTCTTATTGTTAAAAGAACAGGGTAAAAATTCTCAAGCACATTACAAGACCTGGAATTTGTTTTGGTCTTTAGCAATTCTTCGACTTTTCAGGTTTGAATCAGGAACGAGTTTCCAGCACTTAGCTATGGCTCTACTTGTAGATGATCACGGCTTAACTTCCTGCGCTAGTCAAATTTTCTTAGCAGAACCACTGCTACCATCAAACAAAACTCCACCAGTCCTTACCACAAAGACTGTCTCCAACTGAAATATGCTGTATGTCAGTAGCTTCATTGACACAGGTCTGCTTGTGGGTGGCCACAGAAGCATCTTAAAGCAACTTACTTAGGGCCTGATGAAATCGCTGCCTTGCTCTTTATGCATTAATTGAGGCCAGGCCAGAGTTACAGAAGAAAGGAGATCTGTAGCATAAATCGGTCACTCCTTCCACCTCCCTGTGGGTCAACGGAATAGGTGGTGCTGAAAATAGGAAACATCCTAGTCTCAGCCTAGGATATTTTCGGCTAGCCTCATTTGAGAGAAGATGGCCAGTCTCAGATTTGTGACCTGAGATCAGGTATAGGGTGTGACTGGGCTGGGGTAAAGGTGATGTGAGGCTCTTCAACCTCAGCCACCCCCACAAGCTGACTTGATCTGGATTGCCCAGAAATTCTTGATGCAGCCAAGTAGTTATTCTGATGCCAACGGACTCATAAGAGAAGAGAAGCTACCTCCTGGGATGTCACATTTGCTAGAGGAGGAAAGAAGCTAAGGGATGGGAGAGTGGAACAAGAATGACTATAACTGACTATCAAAGTGGATTAAATTATTTTTGAGATTACAAACTGCAGAGGAAAGAGGCAAGAAAGTGATGAAGAAAACAAGAATGAAAAAGACAGTATGAAAGAAAGAGTAGAGCTAGGCCAGCTGATATAAAGTTTAAACATTGAAATGTGAAGCACTGATTCTATGACGTGTAAACACTGTTAGCATTTATATATTATAGCACATCTCCTCTGGGATGACTTAACAGGCCTGTTAAGTTTGATGCCTTTTCTAATTCAAGTTACTGAAAAGACACCAAATCTTTTCAGAATAATTTAAAGAAAAACACCTTTCCTCAACATCTGGTCTCCATTATTTTTGTTATCCTTTCCATACTACCCTATTCGCTGTTTGCGATGGTCTACAGGATTGCCACGCATGTATTATCCCAAGCAGTTCACACCTGCGATGACAGCCCTGAAGAAAAAACTCAGCAGCTTATGCCTCCAGCAGTTCTAAGAGAAAACCAAACCATACACTAGGTGACAGAAGACTCAATTTTTATATTTTCAGAATTCTCAAAAGAGTTCCTACAATTTTTAGTCTAGAACTCAAAACCATTCATCTACTTTCTCAAGGAATAAACCGCCAAAAAGATACCCCAGGTATTTTTGCTCAAGTCTGATTTGAAGTGTCAAGCTAAACAGATACCAGAGGAGTGGATTAGCAGTCTTATCTATAGTGCCGCAGCCTTCTTTTGAAGGCCTGAATTAAATCTCTAGCAATGTGTCATCACTACAAAAGACAGAAGACTGCTGTACCACTTCACGTCTTCACCTTATGCAGGCTGATAGAAGTGTTTCTATAGGGTACTGCTAAGCCAGAACAATCCCATTATGGTCAACTTCCTCTCCCTGCTTGAGACATCTTTGAGCAAGTTGTTCCACAGCAAATGGCACATGGTGAATACGTAAGAGAAAAACATCTTGCCATATTTCTCAGGGTAGTATGTTACTATATAGAGAGAGATACAGGTCTCAATGTGCTAAATAGTGACTTTTTTTTCTTAACTACTTGCAGAGTTCACGTTAAACCAGTGGATGCTGCAACTGAATGGAAAAAAGCTAATGAATGTGATGGACTGAAGTTTGATGTCCATAAATATGCAAAAATTCCAAACCAAAGGCAAGTGTGTACAAAATAATTTATTACATCATAACATATGTTGGCAGTATTTTACAGTGAGTTTTCCATTCAACAATTTTGAATCTAAACAGATGACACACAAAGGAGAATTTTAATTAGAACAGTTTATTTGTCTTAATAAAATCCCCTCTTCATGAACTCGTATTTGCCTTTGAGGGTCTAGTTAATATTACTGAAATTATTTACATTGCAGTGAAATAAAAACAAACCAAGATTGAATGATTCCATTACAGTTTCCAGAAAATGGATTTTCTGTACAAGCCACAGTATAGTTATGTTTTGATAGCAGTTCTTATAGAACGTAAAGCTGTCATATGTAGCCATTTTGTCCAGCAATACTATGCTTTAAATAGGTATATTAGAGTCAGACTTCCATTTTGATGTGTTGTATATTTAATAGTTAATGCACCAGAATACAAAGTAAGAAAAAGGTTCATTACGATTTGTAGTCAGCCTCTTTGTGCTCCCTAAATAGTTTTAAAATGTAAAACATACTCCTCACCTACTATTTGCTTTGCAGCAGCTAAAGCAATAGTATTTAGGCATGAGAAGTACTGGAGTATCGGCTGTAAGTGGACAACTAAGACTTTTAATGGAGGTGATACAGTAAACTTACCAGTGAATTTTTATCATGTAGAGAAGAACTGTATTCCCCATTACTGTACCTTCTGCTTTTGCCCAAAATTGGAGCAGCTTTTTCAACTTAAGTGTCAATAGGTGAACAGATGGGGAGAAACCAGAAGGAAGAAGAGGAAAGGGAAGATGGAACAAAGGACAAACAACAGTATCAAATTCATTACGTTTTCTCAGGGAATTGCTTCAGGATACTTGAACTTAACAACGTTAAACTGACCATAAACTTAAGGAAACAATAGCTATGGAACACAAGGTAGACAGAATAGTTTTCAAAAAGCCTTAGTGTGGGTTTTGGGTTTTTTGTTTATTTTTTTTTTTAAACACAAACCTAATCTTCATATCCATCAACACTGGTTCCATATAAGACACACACCTGACAAAAACATGCAAACCCCCAATGCTTTCATTGTTACTGTGCTTCAAAAGAAACCAAACTGACCAAAGAAAAATAAAATTAAAAAAAGAAAACAACCCAGAAAAAACCCTAAAGAACAGTAAAAGACGAAGAGGGCAATTCAAGCAGCACTTCAGTCTTGATCTGCTAAAAACGCTCAAATGATAATTTATTAACAAGATATGATCACATTTATCTGTATATGTAACAACACTTATGTGAAAGCAGTCTTTAACATCCATATTTTTTTGTGAGGGAGGGCTGATGGATTATTAAAAGACTTAAAACTGTACAAGTATAAACATGAAAAATGCTGATTAAGGATAATGTTTACATAAATATTGGCAGTTTTTGTTGGGAGGAAAAAATAACTAATAGCATACTCCATTTCATATAGCTATCCAAATATTTTGTTTTATACCTGTTAAAGATATTAAAATACAACCTGGAAAAGTAACCCTGATCTGTATCCAGCCAGCATGTAATGAGAGTCAGAGTTTTGTATACATGTGTGCATGTAGGTACACACACGGGCTTGCACACTACTTCAAATTTCATTAGACAGCAAATCATGGTTAATGGCTGTATGATTCACAGATGCAATGCTGCTATCGTCCTCGTTTGTGGCGGGCATAAAGGCAGACGTAAAAGGAAACAGTTTATGACATGCTGCTTGATATTCTTCACATTGAGTGTGGCAGCTTCCAAAACTGCCATCAAGCAGTGCCTCAAAAACCTTTGTTAATGTCTAAAGAAACAAAAGTAACAGTTAATAAATGTGATTTACAACCTGTTTTATTACTAAAAGGATGTACTGTTAAAACAATACTAATCTGAGCAAACACAGGTTCTCTGTTGGTATTCAGATATCTTATAGTTACTTAGGGGAAAAAATTTGAAACCTTGGTCTTTCAAATAATATTAATTTATCATGATATATGAAGCATGTACATTATCCTGCAGTTAAGTATACATTATTTAAGATCCCACACATTTTTTGGCTTTAAATGCTGTATCTTTTACCTTCACATTTTTGTCTCTCATGTTTTTATCCAATCTAGTAGCAACAGCAATTGCTTTTTCTTGTCTTGATTTGTCCAGGAAATACATCATCTTTGCACCTTATCACAAGAAAAAACACAACATTTAGATAATAGCGTTCCTAAATGCAATACCACACACACAATCCGAAAACTTATAAATCAATGTGAATTAGGACTTCTTACAAGTTTTAATAAACCATATTTTCCTCCCTTATAACTTAAAACTAACGAAACTAAAGCTATTTTGAAATTTATTAGAAGCATAAGGATTGAGTAACACAGGAGATCTGCTTCTACAAAAGTGAGATGCCTCACTTTACTGAAGACCTGTCAGTCAAGAAATACACATAAAGAGTACGTTGATGACTAAGCCCTTCAAATCAGCAGGCTAAATGAAATCCATCCTACAAATGTAGAAGTGAGTAAAAGACATTTTCTCAGAGATACTCTGAATTCTTTTGAAAAGTACTGGAGGTAAGCGAACAATAGTTACTAAACAATTGTGGAACACAATCCAGACGAAATTCAGACCAGTATATGTCCATATGGCAGAAAGTAAGGCCAAGCTGGGCTACTAACCTGGAGCTGAGTGAAATAGCTTACATACAAGGAAAGCGTAATGCAAGTTTGGTGCTTTGCCTGGACTAGACTACATTGGTAAGATGACAGACATCGCGTTAATGTACCTATGCAGCTTCCTGGACCACAAACAGTTTATCAAAACTGGTCTGGGCACCTCTGCAAAATACTGGCTTGCTCCTCATATCATAGCTGCCTTAATTTAAAATCTCATCTTAATGAACACGCAGGCATTTCATACACTTGCCTTTTCGCAAATACAAAGTCCAGACACACCTCACTACATAATCTATTACAAAGAACAAAAAGCTTAAGAAATCATTTTACTGAAAAAGTTAAATACACACATTCTGAGTATTGCCTCCTCTTACTCATTTCCTCATTAAATTTGTTTTCCTAATTAAAGGAAGTTTCCTAGTTCTTACTGCTTTTTGTATCCATAAGGTTTCAGAAAATAAATTGCTAGACTGAATATATTTGGGTTTGAGTTCTCATTGTCAAAAAACTTATTAAACTTAACCTAGTTACATTTGTTTAAAGTCAGAGAGACTATGGTACAGAAACTGAGAAGGGATTAAAATTCTGCTTATAATTTTTCTACTAGAAATCATTTTAAGCTAAGAAAACACTCATTTGTACTCTCAGACTTAAGGTTTAGGTCTTTCAGACCTTTACATTTTCAAACTTTAATCAAAGATGACAGTTTAAGTAGTTATAAATTGTACAGCAGATAAGTCAATCGCTTCAAACCTGTTTCAGCATAAACAGAAGACTGACACGTAAGTGAGGACCTAAAGCTACCAAGGACATGCCTATGGTTGGTTCACTCCTGATTTCACTTTAAAATCCTAATCTCACATTTGTTCCCACTGCCTGTAAACTGATACACTGTTGGATCACAGTGATCAGTGGACCCTACGGTCCACTGAGTGACCCTAAGGAGCTTTTAAACGCTTAAGCCCCTCACCTCCACTGAATGTGGATAGATCCACCTTCTTCAAAGGGGTGCCTGACATCTCTCTAACGTGGGTGCCACCACTTTCAATGATCTAGCTTGGGTTCTTCTCAAAGGCACTAAAGATGTAGACAGTGTGAAGCCAAACTCAGAAGTATGACCGTCTTAGCCTGTACAATTACTATGACAAAGTGACTGTACTGTTTTCCATAATAATGGAGAATCAGAAAGTAGAACCTGGAAAACACCCAGTTAGATGCCCAACAATGACAAGAGTGGAAGAACACATCTGCAAGAATCAGGAGCAATTGCCTGCTGAGATATCTGTACTTGACTTCCCAAGTCTTGAGCCTGCTCACAGGAAAGGGGTGCAAGTATTTCTCTCAAGACGCTGTCCTGAAACAGGGATCTTTTAATGGCCTCTATACCTAACCTTCCTTTAAGAGATGAACAATCCTCTGAAGCTAACTTTCTCCAGTGATTCTGGACAGACCCTTTTACAAACTAGGTGAGATTAGTACTGTTCTAAGTACTTTAAGTGCCTGATAAATCTACACTTATTTTTGCTTCCTAACTGCTGGAGAGGTGTTTTGTTTTCTCCTCTACTAGCTTCTCAGGTGACATCAATTTTTATTCCAAAACTTTCTGTACTCAGGAGACATGATAAATTTCAATTCCAGCTTCCTTTGACTTAACTCCAGCAGCTACTTGTAGGTCTTCTACACAAACAGTGTAGAAGTGTCGTATTTCAACATTTTCATTGTTGACCATGAAGCAGAAAAGCAAAAGTAGCATAACAAGTTTGTCATATTTTTATTGATGCTGTTGCTATGTGACAAAGCTCTGAGTAGGAACAGAAACATTCCAGCTGATAAGAACACAGGGAAAAGCACTGCTTCTAATATATAGAATTTTTTGGTTTATATTTTGTAATCATTTCAAAAACTAGAATCTGCAACAGGAGGGATGACAGTGCTTCCATACTTGAGTATCTGTGGTGGTTTGATCGCACTTTTTGGAGGTAAGAAGCAGGTTCGTTATGCATCTAAAAAACCAAACCTCATTCACTTTCTTTTTTAACATGGTAAAAACAGGCAGAAAAAACCAAATGTAAATATGTGAATTTCTGGCTCATTGGAATTTATGTATGAATTATGGACTGAAGATAAAGATTCTGGATTTAAATCACTTAAATCATCTCCTTTTCAAAAGCATTAAAAAGTTATACAAACCTGACAGTTGGTGCTGAATGGAGGTAGCATTGTGTTTGAGAAATTCTTCATTAAAACTTTCCAGGTTTTTATTAACAAAGATCTTCTGCATTTCTTGAGTTAGGACCTTGCTCACAATTTCTGGGAGGTTACTATGGTCAGATACTAGAAGGGGGAAGGTAAGAGGGAGAGAAGCAAAAGCAGCCATTTAAACAACTGTAGAAAACAGTGTGAAACCATAAACAGCACTGCTAAAATACCCATTTTTAAAATTTGGGCACAGAAAGAAACAAAAATTTCAGTTCAAAACAGGTCAACACAAGCATTACCAATGCATTTCTAGACGAAACATTCATAAAGAGCACTGTCATGTAAACTTCCTGCTGCAAGTTCACAACACATACTTTAATGTTCCTCCCATATCTGCCACTCATAAAACTTAAGACTTTCAAGGATCTTTGGAACACGTACTCCTCTGTGAAATCTAGCCAAAATGAGTTATTGGGTCCACCTGGTGGATTAATGGAGGAAGGAGTATAACACATACACAGTACCCCACATAGCACAACCCGTGTTTCCCTGGGTACTACCATGAAAAAAAACCCCATTTATTTTTATTTTTCTTCCTATCAGTTTGTGTTTCAAGAGTATTTATACATTACAAAAATATGTAGTTATGTCCTTGTACAATATAACTTCCTGTATCTTTATACATACATACGTACTTCCTACGCACATACCAGCTTTAGAGAATTTAATCAAGCACTCGTGTAGCCATGGGTTATTACTGTTGATAGCAAAAGCTCTTTTGACAGACTGTAACATTAACAGAAACTTCCCTGTGAGAAGGAGAAAAAATGAAAACAAACCAAGATTAAGAATACAGAATTTTCTCTCTTTACATCAACTACTGTTTTCTTTAGTAAATCTAGTACAAACATTAGAAACATCAATGCCTACACAGAATTAGAAAGGAGATTCACTTTTCCCATCCAAATTGGTTAAGAACATAGAAATGTCTGCTGCTCAAACTCTAGCAACACTGCATAGATGATATTACTATGTTTGGCTTTTTTTTCCCCTAGATAATTAGAGATCACACTGCAAATGCCTTTCTACAGCATTTATTAGTATATACTACAACTTACTTTGCTCTTAGTATTTTTGTTTAAAGGTGGCTAAACAAAAATGCTATTTTCCCTATTATTACTGGATATGATGCAAACCCCAGCTTCAGTCAAGTAAATATCTATTCCAGACCATTTTAGGCTACACTCAGATAACATAGGCTGCAGTGAAGGGTTAAATTTTGTAGAGCAAAAAAAATTATGCAGTACTTTACCTTTTCTAAAGTATATTTCAAATGCTAATAAATGTGTTTCTATGTCATCTCCAATAAGATTCTTAAGTGGTATAAGGAACTTAATGGCTTCTTCTAATGGATTTTCTACCTGTTTTAACAAAAACAGTGAAATTTAAAGCTTAAAATAAATGTAAAATAAAACCCACCAAGGATAGTTTCTGTTACTCAGAGCATTTAAATAATCAGAGGCCAAAGGTGAACTGCAGATAAGCTTTCTGAATTAAACTAAACCACAACATTTGTATTTGAACAGCAAGATTTAGAAGTGTATACTCATGATTTCATATTGACAAAGACATCATCATTGCAAACTCTGGCACTGCTTATGTAATGGACTCAGTGTTGTAATTTAGCATTTAGGAAACAATCAAATATGACAACCTTAGACAACAAGCTTAAACTTCTGTTTAAGTTACTGAAGTTACTGTGACAAACGAGATGGTTCTTTGTGCTTAGGGAAATACTGGCTCATGTCTTCAGATTTTGTGAACTGCAATCACATTTCTGTTAGTTTTTCTCTATTCGCTATATGAAAGCCAGAGTTCTTCAGGCAAGAACCATCTCTTTGTTCAGTATCTATTCTAACGAAGGATGGCCTACTGTTCGAAAAAACAAAATTTAAAGAAAGTAAGAGTATTATTAATATAGAATTTTTATTTATTAGAGGAAAAATATTACTATTCTTCAGTGTAAAGAGACTACAAAAAGGTATCTTTGCATGCAAAAATTATTTTATAAAACCCCCTGGATTCTTTTAGGAGAACCTGAGAGTAATCCCATATTATAGGCTTTTTATGATAATCACATGAATTTAACATGAAAGACCATGCTAACCCTTTCCAGTTTTTCAGGAACTAGCTCTTCCCTGGGTCCACTAGTTTCCTCCTCCTCTTCATCTCGCTTCTTTTTTTGATTCTTTTGTTGTCGCTCTCTTTCTGCATGTTTTCTTTCCTCTTCAAGTTTTGCTTTCTTCTGTGCTCTTCTTTGCTTGCTAAGCATTTTCTTCAATTCTTTGGCTGAGAGATTTTCTACAGATTAAGGTAACAAACAGATAACTTACATTAACAGAGCATTTAATTTAAAATCTTGTTTCTCTCAAACACAGACATGCCATTACACTCCTCCCCCATATCAAAATGGCATACTTTTACAGTGATTTCCATCAATATCAGCACTTGCCAGACTATCATCACTATATAGTCAAACATTACTACTTGATTACTATTTACAGCGTATCACCTGATCTTGCATATTTTCTCCTACATAGTTGTTATAGAAACCGCAACTATTTGAAAGGTCAACTACATAAAGTTGTTGCATCTATGACAGGTTTTACCTTAGAAAACAGACAGCGGTTTTCAAGGGTAATACTAAACTCCCATATTGACTGTAGCTCAGCTTCCTTCTAATGCTAGCTAGAAGCAGCCAGATGGATTTACACTCCATCTTAAAACAAGCTTATCTTTCATTAAAGTGTCTGAACAATATACAGCCATGATAATTGCACTTATTTTCTGCAAATGCCATGGGATAGCTAAACGGATGTGAACAAAAACTGATACTGTTTGGGGTGAGGAGAGGTGAAATATTCTGGTACATATTAGCAGGACCATTATATCAATCTTCAGGCTGCTTGTGTGTTCAGACTTTTAGACGGGACTAACATTTAGATAAACCAGGAAGATTTAACAGTTGCATGAAAAGCAGAACACACAAAACATGGTTTCCTACAGGTTCACACAGAAGTAAGGAGCCTTCAGCCTTTCCATTCACCCCTCTCTTTCCTTCCCTGTTGTCCCATTGACCTGATCAGTTTAGCCAGAATAATACTGTAGTTTCCACTCTGTTTACTGTGGTGTTTCACTGAGAACAGGATTTGTGCTAATAATGTGGCAAGGAACAGAAGAATGAGCTACTGAGGGACTGACATCTTTTTTTGTGGCTAGAGCATCACGACCTCTCTGCTGGGGCCAGCCACCATTCTGAGATAGGGAAGCAAGTGTTCTTTTTAGCCCATTCATACATTGCTGTCTTCCCCTGTGGATAAGCCTACTTAATCCCAATGGACAGCACGCAAATGAACAACATGACTTCTTAGACTCTTCCCCACCTTAGTTTCTATGACATATTGCTATCAAGATCCTCTGTCACACATTGATCTTACATTATATACAGAAACAAATCAAAATTGGAGACAAAAAAAGATGCAAGTTGAACGGTGCTGTGACATGTGCCTCTTTATACGTACTTCATTATACATACGCAGATATGGAAAAACCTTATTATTCACCTCTGAATGAAAGGTAAGATTGTACTGGCAATATTAAGTGGCATTTCTGGTTTACTTTAACTTTTTCCCCCCATGTCGAATATTCTTCCCTTTGCAACGAGCTAAACATTAATTTCACCTCTTCAGTCAACAGCCACTGCAGTGCTGACAGTAGCTGTGATTCCACAAAAGGAGAAGCAACTATATCTTAAAGGAAAACACCTCATAAACCATTTGTCACTGAATCCTCAGCTTTCCAAACCACACCCCACTGGTTTCCTAAGAAAGTCTGCTTTCCATTTAACACTAGTTTTAAATTGTTTCCTAAATGTATTAATTTTGCTAATATACGCTTATCCATGTATTCTTTAGTCCTGAAGTTATGTGAAAAATTATAACATGTAATGCAGTGTTAACTAGTATTACCAGGTAATAAATTAAATACACTAGATCAAAACTAAATTCTTACAATTCAGACTGCTCTCCCACAAAATCTATTCATTGTTTCATAATTCATCTGTTAATGACACCTATCTTTAAATAGATAAATGGCTGAACTGAATTTGATTTTTCCTCTTAATATTCCGAAATGCCACTCGTCCCCAAGTACTCCAACTATAGCTAGGTTCATTCATATACTAGTTTTCCAATATGATGAGAGGAGAACAGAGAGGAAAAAAGCTGTAGCATGTTATCTATGATCTCTTTTCAGTTATCAATATGTGACAGAAGAGACGAAAAACTTGTGTATGTTACAAGTCATATTTATTCTACAGCACATAACTTACTTAGCTTAATAAGCTTTTACATGTGTCATACACATATGAGCCTCCATTATGGTCTAGATACCTGAATTCACTTCTTGTTCTTTGCTTTCATTGGTAAGAGGATTATCATGGAGCTTCAAGTAGATTTCAATTGCTGATCGAGCAGCCTTGAAGTAGAAGGCATGTTTCCTGAGCACATCTTCTAATCTCAAAAGGTCTACATAGGCACGAAGAGTCATCTTTCTCATGCAGTATGTGTGGAAGTCAAATTGATCATCTGTTATCTCAAAAAAATGCTTCAAGAAAAGAAGAAAAGACACAGAACTTATACACTTCCCTTGCTTAGTCTATTTAATTAGATGGAGATGAGTAAAGTTACAACTGATATTATTTACAGGCAGTATTTAACAGGCATAGAAATATCCTTACAATACTGACTGTTCCAAGAGAACCTGTCAGCAGGGAAAAAACCCACCCAGAAAAATCTCATTTTGTTAACAAAAACTATAGTGTGATTGTTCAAAGACTTAGGCACTCTTTAAAAGCCAACTGAAGTGTGATTGTTCTGATTAAAAAAAAAATTGGCAAAAGACAGCATCAAGTTAATGTACAAATACTTGTATAGTTAGGAGACATGGTATTTTATATTGAATCCTTTTCACTTCAAATAATCGTTTTTCACATAATAGCTGGAGATGACATCTTATCTATTACAATAAATCATCAAGTATTAACCTGTTTTTAAAAATCATTATACTAGAAACTTTATATGCAAAGAAAATCATGCTGATTACATCAGCAAATATCTTCATTAGTGTGTGAGAAATACTGGGAAAGAAATTGATGGTGTTTGCACCTACTTACCCTTTCTACTTCGTGGCATTTTTTCAAGGCATCACCATACTTCCCTAGCCTTTGATAAGCTGCAGCACATTCAGTCTGGAACCACATACACTGCATCTCATTTAGGTTTTCCATAGCAGAAGTTCCTTCCTGAAATAAGTATCATTGTCACTTTTTGCTATTATAATTTACCAGCTGCTTCTCTCAACTATGGCTAGTTTCAGGCCATTAGTAGGAAACAATCAATCCTTCAACTACTTCGAATACAATAGAAAATGGATACAACCACTCAGCGACTGAGAATACCTGTGATACCCTGTGTTCCCCAAGATAGAAAGGAATAGATTTAAATGCTTTTAAAAAGAATTATCTGAACAAGATTAATGTCTCAACAGATTTTTAAGATTAACTCATGCTTATATACACAGTCTTTCTTTTACAATTTTGGGGCAGAAAACAACACCATTTTTAAAAATCTTGAAGTTTAGCAAATAATTTTTGTTGGTGTTCCCCCTGTCACTAAGTGGCATCTACTAGTCTAAAAACCCACCAATATATTTACTGCTTTATCATGTAATATGAATAATTATTAAGTTTCTTAGAACTTGTTAGTCTAAATTGAAGTTAAATTTATACTTCATACTTTTACAAGAAAAAATCCTAGGATTTATTCTTTATAGTTTCAATGCTCTAGATTAAGAATAAACAAACTGGAAGCATATTCCACATATCACAAATGCTAGCCACCAAATTTTCAAGAACAGTCTTTATACTAGAAAGAAAACAGTTCAACTCACAAAATTCAATTATTTAGGATCATTTATCCTATCTTACCACAGGTACCTACGCTAGAGTTCTGTATTTCTTGCTCTAACACTTCTGACAAGCATACACGATGAGTTTTAGTTATCAAATTTTCAGTCATTCCCAGAAATATCTAGAAAGCTCGGATTCACTTTCACATGTTTTCACACCTAAAATTAAGAAGAATTAAGGAGCCTAATTCATTTATGTGCTCCAGGAAATCCCACCAAGTAGCTGCCTTCATATTTAGTTACATAAATAACATTGAAATCTGGTCTTCATGAACCTAAATTTTGTTCAGTGTCAAAAACAGAGAATTTAAAGTGTTACCCCATCTTTTAAGGATAGGATTTGCTTTAACAAAGTTTTTATCTGTAGTATGAGCTTAAAGGAATGCAATGTTCAAGTCCAAATTAATTTGTTATTGCTGAATCATAATGAATATAGTGCACATTCCTGTGCAGTAAGCTCAGATGGTATTACTGGGAAACAGCAGGTTTTGCAAACAAGGTATCCATCAGATTCATTTCCACAAAGGTACTTAGAAGTATGGCAATAAAAAATACTTCTGGACGACTACCTTTGAACAATCGTTTTTTCCAGTATTTACTGCTTCTATACAGCTGGATTACTGCATCCAGCTCTGTGGCCCCCAGCACAAGAGGGACACGGGCCTGTGAGAGCAGGTCCATGAAAAATCAGAGGGTTGGAACACCTCTCCTGTGAGAAAAGGCCGAGAGAGTTGGGCTTGTTCACCCTGGAGAAGAGAAGGCTTCCAGGGAGACCTTATTGCAGCCTTTCAATATACAGAGGGGGCTTGTAAGAAATACGGAGAGAGACTTTTCACCAGGGCCTGCAGTGACAGGGCAAGGGGCAATGGTTTTAAACTGAAAGAAGGTAGCTTTACATTGGACGTAAGGAAGCAATTCTTTACTGTAAGGATGGCAAGACACTAGCACAGGTTGCCCAGAGAAGTTGTGGATGCCCCATCATTGGAAGCGTTCAAGGCCAGGTTGGACGGGGCTCTGAGCAACCTGATCTAGTGAAAGGTGTCCCTGCCCATGATCTTTAAAGAGTCCCTTCAATCCAAAGCATTCTATGATTCTATATAGTTATTTATCACTAAGTGTAAGAGCATTATCTTAAAAATGAACACTAATAAAAGATAATTTTTTTATTTTGGTCAAAATTTACATGAGTGAAAAATAAACTGCCAGAGGCAAACAAAACCTCTCTTCATTAAAGCAGCAGACTTACCCTTGTGAATTTAGAGCACATCTCCTCTGCATCCTTCACCATATTTGCTCGCAGCATGTATTTAGCACACTTAGAATTGATAAATCTGTCTGCAGTATCCAAAGACTGTGCTTCATCCATCCATTTGGCAGCTTCCTTGAGGTTCCCTACATGCTGTTAGGGAGAAATTCAATAGTTAACTTTCAGTATAAGCCTGCTATTGACCAACTCCTGAAATCTATAGTTACTGGTATTTCTCCCTCAGAAATAACAAAAGACAGTATCACTGTTTGCTCCCCCCGCTCCCAGATTTTTTCAGAATGACAACTTGCTCTAAGTTGTGTCTTGCTTTGCAAAATCTAAACAAAAGGGTTTTCATTTTCTTCCTGACAGAATAGTGCCCAAGAAGAAACCTGCATGAAGACCGATGCCCATCACAATTGCTAACTGAAATACTATCCACACATTCACACCAGTTTCACGGGTTGTTTTTTTAATAAACTAGGTACTCTACATGTCCAAATTCACTTTTTACCTTGTAAATTTTTGCTTTTAAATAGAATAGTTCTATTAATGTTGGAGTGCTTGCAATTGCAGCATTAATGTAATCCAAGGCCAGAGAACACTGGCCAAGTTTGTCAAAGTGCTGTGCCAGGAAATATCGAACCCAAAGCAGTGTTGTTGGGGGCTCTTTCTCTCCGTTTTCTGCAACAAAATGGAAAAAGTTACAGTAAGCAGTAAGGCTGAAGACTGCATTTGGAAAAAAAAAAAACAAAACCAAAAACACAAAAACAAAGCTTGGCAAATTCAGTAAATATTTCCTGTAATGCATTCATTTACTAGGAGATATTACAACTATTTTCTTGCAAAAAGTATCAGCACTTCAACAGTTCTTGGTAACTGCCATAAACAGTATTAGTAATTACAGTGTAATTAATATAAGACCATAGAAACTTACCACATGTACTAAAAAGGTCACAAGTTTTCAAAGAGGCTTCATAACCAGTAACAAGTTCTTGGATTGTAGAAACCTGCATATAAAAAAATATCAACTTAAGTTATGCTTTATTATCACGTTTACATAAATTAACACACTAAAAAAATACTTGGGCAAAATTAGAGAAACTATACTAAAATAATTACTTAATTTGGAAAAAAATTGGATTTATCCTCATATAGTTTACTTCACCTTTCACAAGCTACCTTTGATCACCCATTTTAACTGGTGATATGGCAGGGAAACATGTAATCTTTGGCAGCTTACAGTAGAAAGTAATCAAGTACATTTGATTAGTATCCTTTTTAAGTTGTATTTTGGAATTTTTATTTATTTATGCTATTAGGTTTTTAAGTGTCCAAACTGAGCCAACTGAAGAAAGATGCTTTGGAAAAGACTCTGCATGAACTTCCCATAACAATGAAGATATAGAAGAGACTTCTGTGGTTTTCTGGCAGGCTGATATGTACTATCAAAGATTTTTTTCTTTTGTTAAAAAGGTATTGTTGCCTAGAATACAGGCTGCATCTTTTTACATAAAAATCTATATATTGACTGATTTAAGGCTAATACTTTCTGAAATCAGACCTTATCAACAATATTGTTCATTCCAAGGTTGAAGACTCAAAATTCACCCATACAGTTTTGAACTCACACTATACGAGTTTGACATTTACAATACATACAAATGTTAGTATCTGTGCATTTCATGACAATGAACTATTCCAATACCAGGTCCATTGCTTACAAGTGCCACGCAGTATTTCTAAGCATTTTATGAAATGCTCAACCTGTTTTGTAGCTACATTCTAAACTTATCTGCCATGTCCAGCAAGTAACCAGCCTCTTACGGAAACAAGAACAATATTAAAAAAAAAAAAAAAAAGAAATATGATCTATGTATATATACCCAAAACACAGAAGGGACTTAAAAAAAAAGATCTGACTGCAAGCATAGCAGAATAATGGCTACATTCACCAATTAGGTGAAACCTATAGACAGTAAAAACCTAAAACTTCAATGGTTAAGATGATCCTACATTTTAAAAAAAGTTGGTTGCAAGAGTAAAATAAAAAATACCGTGGAAAGACAGCAAAATTTAAAAAAGCAGGATCTGACAAAGCACGCATCCACTTCAAGACACACTTTGGGAGGGGAGAGTAAGGGAACAAACCCTGTTCTAGAAGACCAAAGTATACAATTTGAAGGATACTATTTTATTTAAGCTAATTTAGCAGAATAGGCAAGAAATGCCAAACATTTTGTTTCAAAGACAGTAGAGAAGGTGACACGCCCAAGTCATACGCAGCCAGTGTAAATGTCTCAAAAGTGTAATAAAACATAAATACACACACATTCTGGAAAGCTCTGGGCAAGTCTCATAAGAAATGGTTTCTGGTAGCAAAATCTCACAATAAAATGTTACTAGACTTCAAATAACTACAAAGTGATAAAGGAATGTAAAGAAGTCACAAGTAAATGGACAAAGGCAAATAAATGCATTAAGCTGTTCTCTGACCTCAGACATCTATTTACTAAAAGAAACTTTCAACAACCTCAGAAAATCTTTAAAGGTTCTCTTCTCTAAAATGAGTTTAAATGCAGAAGTAAGCATCTGCTTCAGGTAGCAGTCTTGCAGTGTATACGTGCAACAGAGTAAGTGTTATTTCTTTGCTGCTTTTCACTGCAACTTCAAAGTATTCCCAAAGTTATTCTCATCTGGCTGTTAGTAAACTCAAATTCCTTTGAGACCAGCCAGCTTTTTAGACTGCAAATTAACTGTGTGTAAAGGGAGAAAGACCTCTTCATTTCTTTAATAAACACATCCTACTACCACCAAACTCTACATATAATTTTTTCCACTACTGCACACTTGGAGTATGGCTTCATGGCTGGACAAAGACAACACTACCACCAAAAAGAATGGTGCCACCATCTCCAAGCCACACACGCCTGGTCCCTGCTTTGGGTCAGTGCTAGTGGCTGTATCTAGGGTTACAAGTGATTTACTCCCTGCTCCACCTCAGCATACAGATGCCCAAGTACTAGTTCCATCATCAGGGGGAGCCAGCAGTGGACAGACCTGGGGCAGTGAGGCAGTAAGAAAGCATCTCTTCCTAGCAGGAGGGTCTTCAATCAGCTTACAGCAACAGTGAAATCAAATCCTCTGATCTTGAGGTGATGGAGAGTATCAAACTGTACCATGTTTTAAAAGATGCTAAGTTCCTCCAAATTCAGAACTCTGCAGTGGTTTTGGCTTCTACAGTCCAAGAAACTACACTGGAATTGTCATTCTGAAAATTACTTCGAACAATACATTTGGAAACAAGTATTCAGTGAAAGCAACAGCTACAAAAATAACACAAATCAGGTAGTTAGGTTATTGCAGACATTCTTGATGAAAGCGACAGTATCTTTGTTTCTCATGACTACTCAGAATCTTTTCCCTCCCTTTTTATGCTTATGCTTCAGTCTCTTGCTAGTAATTTAGGAAAATAATTCCAGGTTCATGTGCTGCTTCAGGGAACAAATGATCTGGAAATATGAACCCTAATGTCTGTGTCCGTATTAACGGCAAATTTAGTAGTAAAATCTGTCTCTTGGATTTACTACCATCTTTTATCTGTATTCTAGAGTCACCACTGCCATCTTAAAGGCAGTAATATTTTATTGTTTCTAAATGCTACAGCACTCTTCATATAGATCATTTTACACTTTCTAAAAATCAAGCTGAGGTATCTGGAAATACCATGATACCGACCACAAGTTAATTTCAAATGGTATTATTCTAAGAAAAAAGTTTCAGTTATTCCCTTGCCATAGATCTGAAAAAGCTCAAGGTATTACAAAAGCATAACTGAAGTCATCAAGAAATCTCAGGTTTTGTTATGACAAGAACGGAGCCAATTCCAGAACTGAGGCCACCAGTTTCAGAAGCCTCTTAAATAATCAAAATTCAAACCTCAAACCTTTTCATAGGTCACTACCTACACCTTCAATTTCATTACGAAAGAACAATGAGCTAAGAAACATGAATCCAAGAAGGGGAAAACGGGCTTGAGCCTTCCCCATTAGAAGACAAGTGAAGCGCTCATTATCCCTCCTATACCTTATGTAAAGATTAAAATTGCATGTGCTCAAACCAGTACAGATTCTTGTCAAGTATAATATCTTCTAAGCTAAGAAAGCATCTTCCACACTCTGCATTACTTGAAGCAATGACTCCACAAGGGCCACGATGGTCTTTTTTCCATTCCTGTGCACTTTATTTCCATTGGAAAGGATGGTTTCGTAAGTAAACTTCGAGTAGAAGCCTTAAAATGAGTATTTGAGAAACACAAACTGAGACTGGAATAAATATCATGCATACACATCTTAATTTCTTTTTAAACTGTAAGCAACAGGAACACAATTCACTGGAACCCCAATTCTGAATTACTTTTTCCTGTGAGCATTAGTTTTTACTTATCTGATTACACTGAGAAATATTTTGTGTCCTCTTTTATAATGGACAGTCTAAGGGAAAGTTATTGTTTTCCAGGTAAATGGCTGATGGCTAGAATTCTTTTATCATCACTTATAGCTATTACAGTGGCACCTATTGGCGAGTCATTAAATGGAAATCTGTACTGCATGCTATGCCATATACCAAGTGACTCCTACCACAGAAGTTTTTCTTTAGACAAAGAGCAAAAAAGGACTATCAAAGATAAGAACAATAATATGGGCATCCAAAACGGGATGTTAGGGCTACAGTAGCCTAAATCCTAGTTTGACCCCCCCCTCCATACTCCATGTAGGAGGTAAGTTGAATGGAATGACAAAGGAATAAAAGAGAAAAAGCAATACGGAAAGGTTTTTAAGAAACATACCTAACAAAAGGTGAGGTGAAATATGTAATAGAAGATGAAATCGACAGCCCACTAGCACAAAGCAGGGATGCAAATTTTTCAAATAAAAGGCTCAAACTCTCTGGTTCATTACTATGGAAGTTAAATTACTAAATTGATTGTATATCCTATTCTTACAGCAGTTGGGCAAAATATTTTATAATAGACTTCTGTTTCAACGACAACCTTCAAAACACTAATACTGTATTTCCTTCTTTAATGAAATAACTGCAAGAAAAGAAACTGAATTATCAATACCAGTCATATAGAAACACTGTAAGGTACTATAAAATGGTCAGACTTAAGCTGTGTCAACAGCCTTTTTTTTGTAAGAGGATTCAGCTTGTTTATTTATCAGTCACAATCACTACATTTAAGTATTTTTTTCAGTTGCTGCCATTATAAATCAGTAAGAAGTTACCAGCACTTCCAGTGCACAAACAGATTAAAAGCTACTGTAGGCAGTTTCAGAAGCAATCCAGATGTTTAATATTTGGCACAGGTTTGAGTCCCCGCCTTTTGAATTCCCGAGAACATGTCTAGTATTATCTGCACTGTTCTCAAAGGCAAACAACCAAAAGGGAAAGTTTGAATACTGCTACTGAGATACAAAGTTTCAAAGTTTCAAAGTGCATCTATAAAGCTGCCCAAACAAGAAAATATGCTGACCGACCTGTAGATACAGATGCAATGGTCTTAAAATTTAGTTATGCATTAGTGCAGAAGAATCTCCAGGCAAATCCCAGAAATACTTTAGAAAGATATGCTCTAGTATGTGCTTTTATAAAGAGATTTAACTGTTACAAAATTCATACATATTTCCACTACTGAGACAGAGGCAATGGGTACATTATCTTGCCTTGAACACCATCAGCAATGAAAACGGTACAGAACAGTGGGGAAGAGTAAAAAGACAGTAGACAGGAACAAGATCACACATTACTTGGCACAAATATGTGCAGTGTGACATTTAAATCACTAAAATGGCCTATCATCATCATGCATCAAATGGATCACTTCTGGGAATTACCACATGGCAGGAGACGGATGCTTTAGAAAACCACTTTGACTGTTTCCTTATGGAATGCTTAATAATCATACATACCAGAAGCAAGTATTTGCATGTTGGTTTTTGTGGGGTTTTTTGTTTTGTTTTTTAAGAGAAATGAAACTTTTAAAAGACTAGCTATTCACAGTTCTGTACTGCATCCAGAATAATTTTAATTATTCAGTTACTTTAACGAGAGTAGCTTTTTCTTCTCCTTCAAGCAGCTGCACAGTTCACTGCAACCCATTCCAAAACAGTAACTAGTGTCTTTAAGAAGAGGATGCTGCTGTCTCAGAAAACAGTCCAATCTCGCCTCAGTGTCAAATCTACAAGCTTCTGAAATTTAAGCGTCTCAAATTGTACCTTGTTCTTCAAACAGAATTCAATGGATGCTACAAGTTTGAGACTCCCATGACAGAGCTGGAGACTTTTCCATGTGGGAACACTCTGGCTAATCCCTTTCATAAGCTTCCACAAAGGGCTAGAGGAATAAAATTAGCCAACAGTTCTTCAGCTTCCAGTAGGGGACCCAATGAGACTTCTCTTAAGAAACTTCTGGGTATATACTTCTCAGTAATTACAGCAGATAGGTATTAAAAAAAAAAAAAGAAATTTCCCAAGAATCTCACCTACTCAGATTCATCTGTCTCAGAACACCCTTGAACTAAACTGTAAGAGAAGGATAACATAGAAGGATCATTCTATATTCAAAAGCCATCTAGTATCAGTACTTAGACTGGAAAAAACAGAGAGCTGAAAGTATGGGTGCTTGTTATTCCCCATCTACACAAACACAGGCTTGCACAAACACACACCTCCTTTGAGACACCCAGTCCTGAAGCAGTACATAAAATCTTCGGTTGCAGGAAAAAGATTTGTAACATCCAGGAATCAGAACTGCCTTGGTATTACCAAGCAGGTATCTGCCAAATAGTGAACATCCTGAAAGTTCAAACACTAACTGTATTTTGGCACAGGTATCATGCACCTCTTACACAGGCATTCCCTTCATTTCAGAGTGTGGTGGGTTGACCCTGGCTGGAGGCCAGATGCCCACCAAAGCCGCTCCATCACTCCCCCTCCTCAGCTGGACAGGGGAGAGTAAATATAATGAAAGGCTCATGGGTCAAGATAAGGACAGGGAGATCACTCACCAGTTACTGTCATGGGCAACACAGACTCGACTTGGGGAAAAAGTAAATTAATTTATTACTAGTCAAATCAGAGCAGGATAATGAGAAATAAAACCAAATCTTAAAACACCTTCCCCCTACCCCTCCCTTCTTCCCAGGCTTAACTTTACTCCCAAATTCTCTACCTCCTCCCCCCACTGAGCAGCGCATGGGGACGGGGAATGGGGGTTTGGGTCAGTTCATCACACATTGTCTCTGCCGCTCCTTCCTCCTCAGGGGGAGGACTCCTCACACTCTTCCCCTGCTCCAGCATGGGGTCCCTCCAACGGGAGACAGTCCTCCATGAACTTCTCCAACGTGAGTCCTTCCCATGGGCTACAGTTGTTCATGAACTGCTCCAGCGTGGGTCCCCCACGGGGTCACAAGTCCTGCCAGCAAATCTGCTTCAGCGTGGGCTCCTCTCTCCACAGGGCCATGGGTCCTGCCAGGAGCCTGCTCCAGCACAGGCTTCCCATGGGGTCACAGCCTCCTTCGGGCATCCACCTGCTCCGGCGTGGGGTCCTCCATGGGCTGCAGGTGGATATCTGCTCCACCGTGGACCTCCATGGGCTGCAGGGGGACAGCCTGCCTCACCATGGTCTTCACCATGGGCTGCAGGGGAATCTCTGCTCCGGCGCCTGGAGCACCTCCTCCCCCTCCTTCTTCACTGACCTTGGTGTCTGCAGAGTTGTTGCTCTCACATCTTCTCACTCCTCTCTCTTGCTGCAACTGCTACTCCCCTGTAACTTCTTTTCCCTTTCTTAAATATGTTATCACAGAGGCGCTACCACTGTTGCGACTGGCTTGGCCTTGGCCAGCGGCGGGTCCGTCTTGGAATCCGCTGGCATTAACTTTATTGGACACAGGGGAAGCTTCTAGCAGCTTCTCACAGAAGCCACCCCTGTAGCCCCCCTGCTACCAAAACCTTGCCACGCAAACCCAATACACAGAGGCAGTTGTTACATGGAGCATTACCTTTCTGAACTTCAGTTTGCAGACAATTTTAAAGACAACAGTAGCCCTTCCTGAGGAGAGGAATGGGTTGCTGCCAAACTTTTCTCCCTCCTTCTTTTGAAGGGAGTAATTTCACAGAAACATCTTCTCTTATATTGATAAAACACTTCTACTGTTCTAGCAAAAAGATGTCTACTGCAGAAAGGCCTGAAAAAGAGAGGGAAAACAGCAGGTAGAAGGGGATACCCTTCATGAACTTGCTCATCTTCTACAGGATGAAGGTCTTCCGTGCTGGAAATGAAATAGGATTTTCCTAAGACAGACATTCTCAATTCTGGAATCTGACAGATTGGCTCAGATGTCAGACAGCTGCATTTTCTTATGATTCAAAGTGTCAACATGGGTGGTCTTCACCACTGGGAAGCTTGATTTCTCAGCTGGTTCTGAAGATCTAGACTGTGAAAAGGACTGCAAAAACCAACCTGCAAAGGCAGTACTTCTGCATGTTGCATTTTCACTTAAGGTGAAAGGATGTATACAGGAAAAAAGAAGAGCATGTGTTCTTGCCCTTCAAAGAAAGGTTATGCTATCTGTCCTTGAAACTTGGAATTGAACAACCTTTCTTCTTAAAGAGAGAATTCTCCACGGTAGTTTATTTCCTGAAGAAAACTTGTTTCTTGCAGGTAATGTGCATGGTGCTGACAACAGTGGCCCTGCAAGGTCACAGAAACTGATCCCGAAGCACTACATGATTTGCCATCAACAAATCAAACATCTCTGAATCAGAAGAGTACTTATTTGAAAAACCAACTCCTAAAGATGTAAAAATTCCACTTTAATAGCAGAAAAGTATGTCTCAAAGCTGAATAAATCAATCCCTTTGTTTTCACCTCAAAGTACAATTGAATTTTGACTGTATTTCCCATCACCAGTATTGTAAATAGTGGTACTTGAACAAAGCTTTCTGGTTCCCTGAGTAAGAACAGTATTCGTTATTCAGGAGAATGGGGTGTAGCTGAGTTTGTGAAACCACTTTTCTAGCACAGCAGAAGAGGTATCCACTAGACTTGGTAAGAATCCTTACATCTGTGCAAGAAATTGAAAAACAGTTGTACTTTTCAAAATATCCAGAAAACATTTGCAAATTGTTTTGCTACAGAGTACCCAGAGGAAATTGCTGTTGTGCAACTTCAAAACAGTCATCATCTAGAAAAGATGGGATACCTAAAAATTGAATGACAAAACTAAGCCTTTCAACAGCAGCCCTAGTAAAGTGTTTTCCTTGGGCCACAAGAAAACCATGTTAACATTAACAGATAAAGTCCTTGTGGCCAAATTATTAGGAGTGTCTTTCACAGGACAGAAAGAAGTATCCAGTACATACCCTGAAGCAATACTCTAAATGCCTCATGGGAAATGAAGAAGCAACAATAAAAACAGCCCATAAGAATACTACATCAATACCTGAAGTCTTCGCTATGATGAGATGTTATCTAAGAAAGAGATAAGATGGTGCTCACAATGTGCAGAAGCAGTATCAATGGACCCTGAAAAATATTTCTGAACTTAGTACCAAATAAGTTAAGACAGAAAAAACAGAAAGCAATTGCTGACTCAGTTCTGGAGAAGGTCTTTGATGACAACATTTTGAACATGGCTTGGGGCTGGTCTGTGGCACAAAATAACTAACCACCCCTTGAGTTGTCTCCACTATCAGTCCATTTCTGAGACAGTGGTAATCTTTCACACACGCACACAAAACCAGCCAACACAACGGAGCTGAAAGCTGGGGAGCTGAACCCACAAAATAATGAAGAGGAATACTATGGAGTTGGTTCCTTGCTTTTCATGCTACACTCTTCCACATCATTCTAAGCAGAACTTTCCCCAGAAACAGCTTAACACTGAAAAAAAGCTCTGATACAATGATGGCACAAACAAGAACATCTTCTAAAGTAATATTTCTTGAATAATTCTGTTTCAAAACTCCCTTTGCTCACAGAGGCACCTTCACAGCCTCCCTGAAAAGGGTAATTGTGATGGATGAGACAGACATACAGCTTGGCAAGGAACTTGTAGCCCCTTCTCTATGTCCCTACAGACACTGTACAGGAGGATCCTGGGTTCAGAGCCAGTTAACCTCTGCCTACGTGGTAAACTTGCAACCTGAAGTCCCCATCTCTACCAATGCAGGTGCTTAGATGTGAATTTTCAGGCCTGAAAAATATTTGTGAGTGGTAGCAGAGGCACACTTCTGATGATCTATTGTATCTAGCACATCCCCAATTAACAGTATTTCAATCCAGGGCACTCTGATCGTATGTCATGGTTTAACCCCAGTCAGCAACTAAGCACCATACAGCCACTTCCCCCTTCCCCCTCCCAGTGGGGTGGGGAGGAGGAAAAAAGTAAAACTCATGGGTTGAGATAAGAACAGTTTAATGACTAAAGTAAAATAAAATACACTACTAACTAATAATAATAGTAATGAGAAGGAATATAACAAAAAAAAGAGAAATAGAACCCAAGAAAAGACAAGTGATGCACAATGCAATTGCTCACCACCTGCTGACTGATGCCAGTGCCGCGATCTGCGCCTCCCGGCCAACTCCCCCCTGTTTATGTACTGGGCATGACATTCCATGGTATGGAATATCCCTTTGGCTAGTCTGGGTCAGCTGCCCTGGCTCTGCTCCCTCCCAGCTTCTTGCACACCTGCTTGCTGGCAGAGCATGGGAAACTGAAAAGTCCTTGGCTTAAGATAAGCACTACTTAGCAACAACTAAAACATCAGAGTGTTATCAACATTATTCTCACACTAAATCCAAAACCCAGCACTGTACCAGCTACTAAGAAGAGAGTTAACTCTGTCCCAGCCAAAACCAGGACATCCTACCTTTCTGGATAGAAATACTGATGGGAAGGAAGTTTCAAATAAAGAAGCTGCCAATAGACTCAAAAAGCAAAAAGCTCATAAATTCAATTAACTACATCGGGGAAAAAAGGGCAGGGATGGGGAAGGGCAGCTACACATTAGAAAAAAGGTTTTACTACAGCCTAATGAAGACAAGAAGCATCTTCATTATAGCCAAGAGGTGACTGGCATGAACTGAGATGCGCTTTTTATCGAGGCAGCATGCCAAGAACAGAGCATGCCAAAACACAAGTCAGCTGGCTCCGCATGTATCCACACAGGAAGGTGTATATGGGAAGCCACCTAAAGAAGTTCTATTTCCTATGGCTTACTATAAATTTAACTAAAAGAATATCTAAGATCGCAACATTTATAAGCTTACATAGTTCACAGAAGAACCAAAAAACCTCTTCAGCAAGGCTCACACTGGTTGATTTTGTTTTTTTTAAAGCAATGTTCCTCCATTATTTAAAAAATGTCCCATCTAGCTACTTTGAAACATAAGATATTGACACTCAGATTTATCAGTGTAAAAAGGAAAAGGTGTAGGGTATGCAAATGACTGAATATTTCCATTTTTACTCAAAGGAGCTATACACTAACTTATTTGCAACAACTTCCTTAGTCTCACTTGAAAAGTTTCTGCTCCACAACTTGTTATAGAGTTGATACAGATTTACCCCACCCAATGAGGTATGAACCACAGAACAAGCCCATAGAGACTATTCAAATAAATTATGCCAATTGTGAAAGGCTATTCAGCCTTATACGGAGAATTTCCATTGGTTACATTTTAGTATATGGCTAACATCTGAATGCAATAAAAATCGCAATCAATTAAAAGTTATTTTACCACCTCATGCCACGAAAGTAGAAATAGGAAAACATGACAAGCAGCCTTCTACTTAACACAAGTTTCCTTAAATTTCTTATGTATCTTTGACATATACAGATGCTAAGTCTGTTTCTCTAAGAGGCTTTACTATTTTGTGTAACACCCAATGAAAGTGTTGCTTTGAAACTAACAGCAGTTCAGATGTAGGTGCATCTCTATTTTTAAATTTATTCAACTGAGCCATCAATACTCACTCCTGCTTCCCTAAGAAAAGCACTGTTAAATGTGTGCGTATGCTCATGCATACACAGGGCAAGACAAAAATCTGTCACTTGCAGTAAAACACACATCTAAAGGGGAGGTCCACAGTCATTTTAAATTGACCTAAACAAGAGTTAACTACCAAAAAAAAAAATCAGTGGGTTTTCATTCCAATCTGTTCCTTGATCTAGTTTGCTAAGCAGCTGCACAGAATCTTGAACCCTCTTTCAGCAGAAACCTAGGTATTCTACAGTCAACTTCAAGCACCTGTAAAAACACCTTTCCAATCAGCTTGCAACTGGCCATCTTGACCTGGCCAGTAGAAAATTTTTATTATTTACTTTTCTATAAAGCTAATCCTATGGTATCACGGTTAGTCACTGTCCTGGTTTCAGCTGGGACAGTTAACTCTTAGTAGCTGGCACAGTGCTGTGTTTTGGATTTAGTGTGAGAATAATGTTGATAACACTCTGATGTTTTAGTTGTTGCTAAGTAGCACTTATCTTAAGCCAAGGATTTTTCAGTTTCCCATGCTCTGCCAGCAAGCAGGTGTGCAAGAAGCTGGGAGGGAGCAGAGCCAGGGCAGCTGACCCAGACTAGCCAAAGGGATATTCCATACCATGGAATGTCATGCCCAGTATATAAACAGGGGGGAGTTGGCCGGGAGGCGCAGATCGCGGCTCTGGCATCAGTCAGCGGGTGGTGAGCAATTGCATTGTGCATCACTGGGTTTTTTTTTTTCCTTTCCCCCCCTTTTTTTGTTATATTCCTTTTCATTACTATTATTAGTATTATATTTCATTATTCTTGTTAATTTTATATTTTACTTTAGTTATTAAACTGTTCTTATCTCAACCCACAAGTTCCGCCTTTTTTCCCGATCTCCTCCCCATCCCACCGGGAGCAGGGGGAGGGGGATGTGGAGCGAGGGAGCAGCTGTGTGGTGCATGGCTTCTGACTGGGTTTAAACGGTGACAGTCACTAACTTCAGCATTTCTCAGTGTGTGGTGGCTAAGCAGACATAATTCTCAGGAATTTCACCAAAGAGCTACCAGCTTATAGGGACTGGCTAGCCACAAAGCATTAACTCTGCAGTACCATATTTAAAACAAAATGGAATAAAAAGCAAAAAAAACTAATTCACCCCACAACCCTGCAAAGTTATACATTTTCTTTGTTCCCTGACCATCTAAGAAACCAGTTACATGTTTTGTAAGCAGTAGAGAAAGTAGCCTTCTATTAGATATGTTTCTTCAGAGCTGATCTACACTCTAAGGAAGTTCACACATTTTTGTTTATTGTATATTTTCATAGAAAGAATGAGATGCAAGACCTTTATTAGTGTTTAGATTTTTCTTTATGCTTAGTTCCTTACAACTAAACATCTCCATTAATGACTTGTAATCACTTTCAAATGTGAAATACATCCAATGCAATGTCAGATACACCCAGAATGTAAAATTTGCTCAAAATCAAGCATAGCTAGAGCTCCTTTTTGCCCTGGTTTATAGGTTTGGAGGTGTGCCTTATGATACACATCACTGCTAGTAAACTGCATGTCTTCCTGAACAGTACAGCTGTGCTGCTGTAAGTTTGTGTGTAATCTGTACACACTTGACTATATACACCACCAAATCCTACTCTGATTTAGCATCTCAAGATAATGCTAACTTGCTGTGTAAGTGAAGATTACTGTTGCTGTCCATTGCTGCTAGCACTGATAACAGCTACTCCTGAAATAGAACAAGTGATACTTTTTTCTAGTGTCAATACTACCAATGAACACACAGGCTATTTGAAATTACTAAACTCCAGAAGAAAAAGCTTCCTCCAGTTATCTAAATGAGTTTATTCTGCATTTGTCATTCAAAAAGTAACTTTAACATGGTATTTTGTACACTTGCCCTGCTGAAACAGCATTATTTCTTTTTTAGGGCATGCTATATACACGCATAATGAATTGGAAAGTTTATAATTCAAGTAGCATTTGATAAACTTTGCAACTGTTTTGTAATTTTGACTGAACCGTGCAACATTTCTAGTCATATGTCTAGTCTAGTTTTTATCTCAAACATCTGCACTGGAAACTTTTGTCCCATATATAACATGCTTTGCACTTCTGAGTTATTCTTAGAGGAGAGAACTCTCAGCTAGGGGAAAGCTGCTTGGTACACCAGCTTTGCAGAGAGCAGACTACTCAAGCAGAATGGCAAACAAGTCACAAGAACAACTTTCTTCACTAAAGAATTTACTGCTGCTTTGGAAAGGTCTAGCACATGTATGTTTACACATTGGAAGTTCCTTTGGAGCTGTTCAACAGTATTAGAGTACAAGATCAGTCTCACATTAAACAAAAAGTAGGATGACTAAATACAAAAGCCATCTATGAATTTGAAGTGCTTCAAATGTAACAAGTTGAATACTAAAACAACTCCTTAAAAGTTATTTTAAAAGCAATACTCCTTGAATATCTTTAGAAGCAAACTGTTAGGGCATTTACTTGAGATGGAAAAATGTAGGATTCAGCCAGACTTGGAAATGAGGTCTTAACTTTGAGATTGCTGGGAACTGTCAGAATTGCTCAAATCTTTTCTGTAAAACATAGCATCTTTCCATTCAGAAAACAACAAAAGTATGACTAATTAAATAATTTTTCAAATTCAACTACACATCTAGCTATGTTATCAATATAATCTAAAGTTTAACTTCCCTCAAAAACTGAAGGAAACTTCAATGAAAACGTGTATTGGCTATAGGTGCAGCAAATACACTGCCTATAGTAAAGCTATAGAACACTTCAAAATACAAACATTGGTGTTCAGCTGTATCAAATATTAACTAATTTGACTATGATGTTCATATCAGATTTCTACATAAGCTATCTTTTTTGGAAGCAAAAGCTAACACAGACTAGCAGTTTACAAAACTGTCAATGAGAAGTTACACAATTTGGAAAACTTTTGTGCAGGAACCTAGAGTTCACTAGGACAGCAACACCACAGCCAGAACAGACTTACTGTCCCAGGAAAACTCTCCCACAGTGGTCAAGCTGTAAAGTGTACCACACAAATAAAAACCTAGGGACTGCACAAGAGACTTTAATCAAGTCTCTTTTCTGATTTTATGCTTCTAAACACTGATCTTTCACTGCATTTTCAAAATAAGCTATAGAAATTTAACATGCCAGTCTAATACTGAAGTTTACATATAACTTAGAGAAGCCTACTCATTTATCTGCTATTTCCAATTACACAAAGAGAGACCTTTAGAAAAAGCACATTTCTTAAATGTATTACACATCTTTCATCTAGGAATTAGCCCAAAAGGATAAACAGACTATAAATGGGATATTATTTTTCCCCAGACATACTGTTACAGACATGACAGAGCCTTATGAAACAGACTCTCACAGTTCAATAGTCATAAATTGGAAATTTGTGCTAGGACAGCATTTCATATGAAGGACTGAGGATCTGAAGTTTACCCTTTTTTTTTAAATTCACTCCACCCCACACTAATCTACACTTACTAGTGAACTGCAAACATCCGATAAGTTAAAACAACTGACATTTTCTTGATAGGAGTGTAGTACAGAAGAAAAACAATACTAAAATTCAGAGATGACTGGCTAGCTCAGACTTACTGTTCTAACAGCAGTCACATGTCTGAATTACACTACAATATACAAATCAAGGAGCTGCTCTAAAGCGACAGAAATACAGACACCAAGCAACACGATATAAAGTATTTGTTATCCATTTCTTCCTGAAGAGTGCTTGCCTCATTTAACATACAGAGTGAATGAAATAGGAAAGAAATGGGATAATGTTCTATGAAAGTACTGACACCCACAAAACAGATTTTTGCTTTCCTTTTCATATTGCCTTAAAACATCCAGAACCAGCTTTTCTAACATGCTGAGTATTCCACATCAACTGAGGTCAGTGAATGCTTGTGAAGATAAACATCCCTGAAACAGTAACTCCTGGGCTATATGATCAATGCCTGCAGAATTTGGCCTCGACATCTTACTGCCTGTTTTAAATGTGTCAAGTATGGATAGCACTTCCCCTCCTTATTGTACTGTGTCAAGACTAATAAATTGCGAGATGTGACGTAAGCCATAGCATATGCGAAAACTGCCAAAAGAGTTGCATTATACCACAGTATGTAAACTCATTCAGAAAAATAGTATTCTTCATTTTAGAGCACTTGACTTCCCAGTTTTACTATTACTCCTAATGATCCAGTCATAAAACTGTTGACACAACGGAATAAGTTAACAACAGCAGTACAAGTTCGTACTGAAAGTTTTAAGACGCTCATAAAAATACGAATTCAGAGCAAACCAATGCTCTAAGATGTCACTGTGGTCATCACACAGCTAATCTCATGAGCAACTGGTTTTTTGAAAGCTTTTGGACAAGTTTGGGGACTGCACAAAAAGCAAATAATTTCATATGAGCAGAGCGTCAGTAGGAGTCACTATGAGCAGAGATGTTGAGAGCATTTCTTGTGGGTCTTCAGATGGGTATTTGGAGCAGTTATTCCCAAGGTAGACCATGCAGACTAAAAAAGCTCTCTTGATAAAGTAATTCATAAGTCAGCTGCTATACCTGTCACCTCTTCGCTTACATGTTACCTCAGGGACCTAAATTGTCAGCCATCAACATGTTTTACACTACCCATTCTCATTACAGAGTGGAAGCATCCTACCCTGGCAGTACCTACAACAAAGTTTCTCATCCTTCTCCCTCCTCCACTTATTTTAAAATTTCCTTACTCCTCCTTAAGATACAGTTATATAGCAGAAATGCTATCTTTTGCTATGAACGTACCAGTTGTTAACCAGATCCTGAGCAAGTCCACTTACCAGATTTCCCCTCCTGGAATTTTAACTCAGACACTACTTTCTAAAACTTGAACTGACAGAGTCAGTATGAACAAATGGCTGTCCTTGGTTGATCTTAGAGTTACTACTTCTTAAAATGTAGAAGGATTCCTAATGGAACGAATGTTTTTCACTTCCTTACGTAATCCACCAATAGTTCACAGAGAGCATCTAACTACAAAAACAGTTGCAACTTGCTTTAAATTCCTTTAGCTTTCCACATCAAGGAGGGGAAAACGCCTTCTTTCCTGAAAGGGTTAAAGAAAGATCTTCACTGGAGACAGCCTACCTTCCTGTGCAGACAGTCTTACACCTTTTTTTGAGACTGTTGTTTCTGATGTTTCTTCCAGCCAGACATTTTCTCTCATCCAGTATTTCCTCACAGTCTCCATGTTTTTAGTTACTCAGAAAAAGGGCACATGTGCACTAATGTCGAGCTTCAAGGGAATCAACCAACGCACCTGCAACACAATCGACGCAAACCTTGATGTTGACTAATTGAACATCTTCACTCTTTGGATTTTTATCTCATGGATATAGAGACCAGCACGTATGGGGAACCAAAGAGTATTTCTGAATATTGCTCAAGTACAAAGAGAACTTTTGTGGGGGAGGTGGGGGTAGCACTTCAAGATCCCTCTCTTGTGAGGAACAATAACAAATAAGACTGTTCACAGTTATTTCTGTGAAGCAGCTTATGAGCGTGAAAATTACTATATCCCATGCAGTTGCTTATACTTCAAGGTCATTAGCTTCCAGCAGAAACATTCTGCCAAGAGCCACAGCTACATTCACTCTGAACAGTAACTTTGCATGAACAACAAAACTCATAATAATGCAGTGGCACTCCTAAACACAACTTTTTGCTTCTTGAATATGCCAAAAAGACTACAGCTTCTTCTGACAGAATATGTATTGTTCCAACTGTGAATTTTATTCAAGTACAAAGATATCAACATGATAATGGTAGTTTAAATAGCCAAGTATACTTGCTATTTAGAAACTAAAAGAAGCCTGATAAAAAAAATTTAATAAGCCTCCGTGCTATATAGCAGGCTTTTTAAATTAAAGGTTTAGCATTATAGAAAACTCAAGGAGAATGGCTACTTTGCTGATACTCATTTTTTAATAACAAACTTCAGAAACTAAAGCATTAAGCAAAGAACAAAAACTATAAAACCACTTGTAGCATAAAAGAGGAAGAGCCCAGTAGCTAGACAGTGTCTCCTGTACCAGAGAAAAGGATTAAGACACCGATATCAAAATATTTCATGTACACACAGACTGTATGGTGTTGAGACATTTTCCTTGTAAGTGCTCCATGTTTCTTAGCATGTAAATAATACATATAGAGTCACATTTCAGAATCTTTCATTCACATCACAGTACTTTAAGTGGTTATTCCAAAAGGCTCCACAAATCATGAAAATGAAACTTTTCATGCTATTTTAGAAGTACCAACTGTAAGTAAAAAAACTCCACTCTATTCATTTTTTAAAGCCATGTTTTGTTTAGATAACATTTCAAAGTTCTAGAGGAAAGCAGGTTATCATTAGTAAAAAACCCAAAACACAAACCCACAAGTTTCCTTATGTAGGATGAAGCTGCCTTTTTATTATAGCCTCCTCTGCTATCCTCCCATATATCTCACTTGCTTAGAATTAACTCATTTTAGTCAGTCACCTACAATTCTTACTTAGTCCATGGTTAAAAGGTGACAAAGACTAGAAACTCACTTTAAAATGCAAGTTACCTCCACAGTATGCTTATGAATTGATGATGCAGAAGTTTAGTATTTTATGGCAAGATCAAGAAAATCAAGTGAATAAATCTCCAAATGTAGTATAAGAAGTACATGTTTTAAATAATGTTCTTAAGTAAAAGAAACTTTTTCTAGAAATAACTACAGTTCTTCAAAACACGCTATCAACATTGGCCCCACTACACACAAGCACCTCTCTCGTAGTGTACGAATTTTTTCTAAATCATGTGGGTGGATTTTTCGAATGAGGCCAGCTAGTGTTTATTTTCACATGTTCAATCCAACCATCTTTTCGAGACTGACACTGCAGAAATGGTTTGTTGAGCAGCTGCACTTTTAGCTAAATAGCACAACATATTAAGAAAACCAAAAATGAGTACAAATTTAAAGCTGTACAGATTCAGGAACTGGTACTCAAACACCTGCGCTGTTCCTTCAGCAAAAGTGGCAACTGAAGGGTAAGGGTGGAATGGACAATTGGGAACGTGAACCACTCTGTCCATGAGTCAAGGCCCTTCGATAATCCATTTTGAAATGCATGACACACACACTCAGGAATCAGTTCCCTGAATAGCATCATCTGCCAGAGTCCTACAAATTCTGTGCCTGTTATTCTCACCTTCAACACACAGAGTATACAAAGATCATGAACTTCTCTGGTGCAGAATTTATATAAATTAAAACTCCAAGATGGAGACAACAGATCATGGGACTTGTGTTATCACCTCTCAGAGCAGACTATTTTAGGGTAAAAGGCCATCTTCTCTTTAAATGTATGCCACTGCAGTTGTCACTGTAGAGTATGGGAAGGCAATAGGTATTTGGGATAGTTGGTGTAAGTAACAGTCACTAAAAATTGAATTACTGATCTCCAAAATACAGCACCTCATTTAAAGCCTAGCATATGGTACTTGTCAAGCATTAAAGACAACAGCTCCTCTGAGTACCTCCCAACAGTTGTGCGTTAATACAGGAAGTAAAGAGTAGGAGCACAGCACACTGACCCCACCACAGTGTCACACCAGTAGTCCCTGCTGTATAACGTTACAAACATCAGCGGGTTTGCTGGAACAAACTGTCTCCATCAGCAGGCAACTACTCAAGGTGAACATGAGCTATCTGACCTGAGAAATAATCTGGACGCAGTTATGACTTTACTAGAATTTCATCAGTATATCTTCCTCCACTTTTCCTTCACCAACTAGATGAGGGCAAACTCAACTTCAGTGAACACTACGTCAACAGCTTGGCCAAGTGACTGCTGATTTCTAAGAAGCTGAAAGTATTCTTTACACCGCTCTTTCTCTTTACTTGAGACTACAAGCAGATGATCACTGACAAAACACCAAATGCACAACTATTACATTGTCTATTAGAATTTGCACTGTGGAACATTGCAGAAATAAAGAGGGATGTGTCACTTCGAGAGCTCCAAAATCAAGAATGATGGATAGAGGACTGTACTGAAACAATTATTAGATCCCTTCATATCTACATATAGCATCCTCAGCCTAACCCCGTTTCACTCTTGAATAAACAACCTACTCTTTTGGCAAGCGCCTACCCTGAAGCAGCAGTTATAGATGCTTCACTTGACATGTGGTGAACCATGCATGTACTCACATTTAACCTCATACTAAGGCAAGTCTGCAGTTATTCACCTGTGGTTTGAAGTTAATCTACTTCTAAAAAGCACGTTCTGTGACAAGTGCCTGTTTTTCCCTTTGTGAATGGTCTGAGAAGGGAGAAGCAAGAAATTCTCGGAATTGATTAGAAGGGCTATGCTGGCAAATGGATATAAAAATCACAACTAAAGATTCCAAATCACAGTATCCAGATTAGGGATCCCAATGCTCATGTATATAGGCGCTCATGTATATAGGCATGTCTATCTTTATCGTGCCTTTCTGCACTGTTTGCCATAGGATGTTAGTGTTGCCAGACTTGCATAAAATGCACTTGTCCCAGTACTGAAGTACCAGTTGCAGACCAACTTGCTGGCTAGCAAGTCAAGGGCTGCAAGCTGATCCTAGACTTGAAGGTGAAACCCAGTAAGACGCTATCACAGAATCATTAAGGTTGGAAGAGATCTCTACAGACTACCTAGTCCTACCCCTCTTTACAGAACAGGGTCAGCTGAAGCAGGTTACTCCTGGCCATGTCCAGTCACGTTTTGACTATCTCCAAGGATGACGACTCCACTACCTCTCTGAACAACCTGTTCCCATGTTCGACAACCCCTATGGCAAAAGTATCTTTTCTTTTGCTCAAATATTGTGTTGTTTTTTTAAATTGTGCACCTAATATCTTGTCTGTTCACTGGGCACCGATGAGAAGCATCTGGCTGTCTTTCTTCACTCTTGCCTTCAGATATTTATACATGTAAGATCCCACCTGAGCCTTCTCTTCTCCATGCTAAATAATCCTAGCTCTCAGCCTCTCCTCATATGCCAGACACTCCAGTCCCTTCATCAACTTCATGGCCTTTCTCTGGACTCTTTCCAGTATGTCCATGTGGCTCTCATACAGGGGAGCCCAGAACTAGACCCAGCACTCTAGATGTCCCTCATCAGGGCTGAGGAGATGAAAAGGATCACCTCCCTCGACCTCATGGCGGTGCTTTTACTAATGCAGCCCAAGATGCTGGTGACCTCCTTTGCCACAGGGTACCTTGCTGGCTCATGTTCAGTTTGCTGTCTACCAGAACCCCCAAGTCCTTTCCTGCAAAGCCGCTTTCCAGCTGGTCAGTCCCCAGCCTATACTAGACCATGGGGTTATTCCTCCTAAGGTGCAGGACCTGGTATTTCCCTTTGTTAAACTTCCTTTCAGCCCATTTCTCCAGCCCATCAAGGTCTCTCCGAATGACAGCACAATCCTCTTGTGCATCAGCCACTCCTCTGAGTTTTGTATCATCTGCAAGGCTGTTGAGGGGTACACTCTGCCCCATCAACCAAGTTATTAATGAAGATGTTACATACTACTGGCCCCAGTGAGCCTGGCAGTTCAGCCCATTTTCAGTCCACCTTACTGTCTACTAAGCTGTACTTCAACAGCTTGCCTGTGTTACAGGAGACAGTGTCAAAAGCTTTGCTAAAATCAACAGCTTCAACTGCTCTCCCATTGTCCACTGAGGTAATACTTTTGTCATAGAAGGCTATTAAGTTAGTCAGGCATGACTTTGCCTTCATAAATTGATCCTACCTACTCCCAGCCACACTTTGTCCTTTGTGTGTTTGGTAATGGTTTCCAGGATTATTTGCTCCATCAGCTTTACAAGGACTGAGATGAAGCTGACTGGCCCATAGCTCCTCAGATCCTCCTTTTTGCACTTCTTGAAAACAGGAGTGACATCTGCTTTCCTCCAGTCCTCAGGAAACTCCATCCATCATGATGACCTTTCAAAGACCGAGTGGCAGTGCAGTGACACTGCCCAGGTCCCTCAACAATTGTGGATGCATCCCATCAGATCCAACGGGCATGTGCACATCCAATCTGTTTAAAAGTTCTATAACCTGATCCTCCTCTACTGAGATGTATGTATTTAAGAAAGCAATGAAAGTGACACCCATAGGCCCTCAAAAATCACAGAAGTTATGTACATTCTCTACTGCCTTGGTATACCAAACTTGCTGCTTTTATCAGCAACTCTCAGAAGGCTTTAAGATTTACCACAAAGCATTATCACGAAAGGTGCTTTGAATTTCTCTGGATTCTGCCTCATGAAGAGGTTTGGGTTTGTTTTTTTTTTTTAGCACAACACTGAAAGTTGTCAATGAAGTCACTGACAATTGATATCTTTTTTTCCTTGATATGTAACAGGAATCCACTCTTGGTCATGTAAGAGAACAGACACAAGTACCGTCAAGACAGCACTAAGGGCACCAACTAGGCATCAGTTGAGCAATCCACTACCATTTTGTTGCACACAGTCAATTACAGAATATATGCAGATGCCTTGCTTAGATTCTCCTTCTGATCTAAGGAGTGTCCCATCAGAGGAGTGAATGATACCTAGATCAGAATAAAAGCATCACCATATCCAATGTTTGTCTTGCTACTAGCGAATGTGGGAAGATGCAGGTTGAGAAGGAAAAAAAACATAATAAGTACCTACTTGGGATGTGTCTTCCTCCCAGGAAGACCAGGCATCCGCTGTATCTGCCAATTAAAGGCATAGATTCAATGCATGAAAGGTACAGTTTAAACTGCAGATTTAGTGTAAACACCACCATGATGGTGTTTAGCACAGAGTGCCTTCCTTTTCTAGGAAACTCTTCCCTCCAGAACTCTTCCATTTTGTGATAGAAGTTATCCAAATAAAGTTAACATGGGGGGGGAAAAAGCCACAAGAAACAAACAAACACAGAATGAACACAAAGAGTTCCACACAGCAGTAGGACATTCACAGGGCTCCCTCTTAGTGTCTTGAACAATAGCCAGACCAAGAGTGTGTTTCAAGAGGAACTGTACAAACAGGCACAGGCTGGTATTTGAGAAGGTGACTGAACTCATAGCCAAGGCACATGGGTTTACTGTGGAATCTCTGTAACAGTTCCATATTCTAAAAGCTATTTTAAAATATCAGACATTGTCGAAGAAGAGAACCAGAAGTTGTTGGCATTTAATACATGAAACAACATACAACAAATTACAGAAACACTTCAAGTCTATACTCATATTTTCCCATCTTAGTTTCTTCCTTCAGTTTAGCAGCCATACATTAATGTAGATGACTAATTAAAGTTTGACTAACATAGATTAAAGCATGTTCTTCTGAAGACTGAATTTTCTATTTTTGACAGAAAACAGCAAATTGTTTAGGAATGACAGACAGCAACTACTTAAACAGACCACAAAACCATCAAGAATAGTCTTCTCTTTTATCCATCCTTTGGTAAAATCGTGCTTCATAATACGCACTAATGAAATTATTATCAACTCAATCCAACATGCACAGCTACAGTTAACAATTTATGCAGGAAAGTGGGTGAACTTAATTTTCTGAAGACATACCCATTTTTTGCACTTTGCATTGACTGTTTTGCTACATGTAAAAGCTATTTCCCTGTACTTGTTCCATATGAGAAGAGTTCCTCTGATATCAGAGAGTCTGCTAGCTCTTTTAGCAACCCAGAAGTTAGTTAATTGACACACTGGGTCAAACACACTGTCCTTACAAGACACTACAAGATGAGTTGAGAAAAATAAATACTGAGCTCAGAATGCAGGTCTGTTCCTTAACACTAGTAACCTGTATAGGAAGCTCTCAGCCCTTGTTCAGAGCAGCCATTTCCTTTCCTTTCTCCAACCCTAACAGGTAAGTAGAACCCGGTACAGTACTTTTTACATTTGTGAGTTTTGTCTTTTATGTAACCACAGTCACTTTACACTGCTTCATCGTGACCAAGACTTTTTACATTTAAAAAGCCCCAGGCTATGTTTACAGCATTCCCTAGAGGCTGCCATATAATGAATAGAAGGAAGAAGACATAGCCAATTTCTTCACAACATATAGTGGCTACTTCAAGAATCATCTGAAACAAACATACAGCGATGAACATTATTCTTACTGACTAAATTTTTTTTTAAATAAGAACAAAGCCATCAAGACAAGTGTTTCATCAAATTATTTCTCTAATGTTGTAGGTAAAGTGATCTCTGACTGAGTATCAGCAATGATGTAACACTGAACATAGTCTATATAGTATTACAAACTTGTTTTGAATGAGACACTGGAAAATTCAGTAAGACTCAATCTGACAGTCTCTACTACCCTCTAACAGATCTTTTCTTCAGTTGGAAAGACATAGAGTCTGGCTGTGTACCAATGTAGCAAGTTAGGAAGTGATTAGTGCATGCCTTTGGTATCTGCAAAGAGGGAGCATAATAACAATTATCACTTGAGAAAGAACTTGAACTCTTAACACCCTTACTCATCCACACTACCTGTAGAAAAATCAGTTGCCAATATTATAGAAAGTGATAAAACAAACGTCTCCTTTTCAGTTGGCCTTTGTCCAACATTTCCTGCCACAATTCAATGCCCCGTCTTTTTTTTTCTTATTTCGATATTAGAGTAATTTTATGGTACAGCATGGTATAGAAGTGCACTCGGGATACTGAACAGCTGGCATGATTTTTAATTATACAGTATTTTAATAATCAAAAGCTCTATCCACAGCACAATACATTTGATCAAGTTTAAATGGCAGTACAGTTTCTAGGCAAAAGACAACTGTCAGCTCCATTTCTTCAAGCTTCTCACCCTTCAGTGTCTACTACTTAGATCTCCTCCAGTCTAGGTGGCTTGACAAAGAGGAAGAAACAGTCAAAAAACAGTTCACATGCTACTTAGACTAGCACAACAGCACAAACCTTAAGAATCACAACCTCATTCAAAGAGCTTTGAAGGATTAAACAATTTATTGGATAGCCCCCTTCTAGAACTAGGAAGAAAAACATTAGTCAGATCACTGCTTTGCAAGCAGTGAAGGACCATAGAATCTGCAATTGGATCTTGTTGCAGAAGCATGTATAGTAATTTACAGTGGGTTAACAACTCACTCCTAGAAGGTAACAAACAATATTGCTGGGACTGTGATGAAACATCCAACTAACCTGCTGATCCCAGGTTTCACCATACCATCTGTTACCTTCTCAAGCATCCAAGTTTCAAGTAGTTCGGAAATCCTGAACAGTTTCCTTTTCAACCCAGCTGTGCATTTAAATATAAACCTCTGCACATTGCAAACTGAACAGAAGGCCAACACATTATGATTTTTTTCTGCTCCAGAATTTTAGGGAAGACAGATTACATAACATAATATAAAGAATACTTTAACTCATTAGAGACTTGTTTATTAAGGAAGATTTTACTTCAAAAGAACTCTTTGAGAATGGCAAAAAGCAACAAAGCTATATGTAATCTTTCTTTACTGAACAGATTTCAGATCCTCACACCTTTGGTTACTCGAAGAAAGTCTCTTCCAGCAATAATCTTTTTTTTTTTTCCATGAAACAAAAAGCTTTACATTATGGTACTCTGATGTCCTTCCCACCTACAGTACCTTTCTGTGACTTCACTCAAGTGATCTTAAACAATAGTTCTACTTTAACTATGAAGGAAGATTAAAAACATCTTTCCTCAACCAAAGTAAAGCATATTCTTTAGTGAAGTGATGAAGCAGCAGCTGTACTCCACACCTTTCTCCACTTAATATTCACACAAGTATGTAAACAAATTCCAATTAGGTAGCTGGAAAAAAGTGACATCCCCTCCACCCAGTTAGCACTTCAGTTATATCAGTTTTGGTTTTTGGTGGGACATTCATTAATTCTCTCTAGAAGCAATTGGTAAAGCTTGCTCAATGTTAATTTTCATAGATACGAAGTACTCATATAACAGTACTTTGGGAACAAGTGTAAACAGTTCTCAACACACCCCCGTGAAACAGATGGGACACACAGTAGGCACCTTCAGGTTCAGACATCTATACTTAGATAACCATAATATAGGTGTCTGTGCTCCCTCTACAATCAAAACCCATCTATCAGATCTGCCTAGCACAGTCAAAAGGAGCCTTGATAGCTGTTCCACTTATTCCATGCAGGAAACCACATATGGTGGTGAGCTGAACAGTTCTGTGTGTCCGCTGACCTAAATTCACATGCCTGAATCTGGAACTTAATGTCATTCCTTGACTGTTAAAAACATATACCAGAGAATTTGGGAGACAACCAACCAAACTGAAAGTTTTTTGAAATCTGAACATACATCTGCCTAAAATAATCTACCTATTCCCCCCAAAAACAGAACCAAGAAAATAGACCTAAAGATGACTACTTCAGCCAACTTTTTATTGGATGGCAGTCATGCTAAATTTTTTCTTTTGTCAAAAGGTATGCTTAGCATACAAGAACTATACTTTTTTGATTTAATCAAATACACTGAAAATTATCTGAAAGCAGGAAGGTATAGGAGCACAACAGACCCTTTATGATAAGCTATGCAAAGATAATTCTATGCCTTTTCTCCTATTCCTAGAAATGTTAAAACAAAAAGACTACCTTCTCTGTCTTCAGGATCCTTTATTTAGACACGGCGTATTGATCTCCAATGAGGTCTCAGACAAGATTTCAAACAACAAAACAAGAAATTCAGTCAAATATCAGACACTTCTAGTCTCCCTAAAACAACTTGGAGTAACAAATACGTAAAAATAGTATGAGAGAAGGATTTTGTCAAACAATTGTCAAAACAAAAATGAGTGTAGCTGAAAGAAAAAAGTTAAATGTCATATTTGGCCAGCTTGTAAATTGAAAATTACTCCAGTGTATTCTTGGTGGATTTGATTACTCATTTGTTGAGCAATTTACCTTTTAAACTCCTTAATTGCTTAAAAGATCTTTGATCAAGTCAATGCTAACATGCTAAAACACTGCTAGTTGATCATCATAAAACACAGCTGAACTTTAACTCCTTAAATAGACCAAAAAATCAGAATTTTTCCCACCTTATTTTCTGATGTTACTTCCACAACTACAGCAAATCTAGTTTAGATCTTTATCACAACAATGTCTGTATCGGAATACAAAGCATAACTTCCAGCCTATAGCCTTGGTATTTGGAGTCTTTCTAAGCAGTGTCAGTACTGAAGAGTTTCCAAAACCTCCCTGAATAGTCTTCAGTTTGATCTGGGCAAGTCCTAAAGCTTTGCAGCTCTGTATCTGAAGGTAGATTTCACCCAAAACTGTTAACTAATGTTAGTAGACTAGAATCTGTTTTTAAAATCAAAATACACCAGCAATTTTTATTTAAAACGCTTAGTACGAAGTACCAACTTATAGCAATTACATAACAAACAACAATTTCCTGCACACATTTGACAAACATTTGCCTTCTATACAACCACCTTTTTTTTTCCTTTCCCTCTCCAGAGGGGATACATCAATATTTTTCCTCTAGCATCAGCTACTCTTTACATTACCTTTCAGTCTCCACACTCAAGTGTAAAAGGTGTTCTTAACACCAAAATGTTAAGAAATACTTACTGAGAAATATAATCCCCATCTTCGCTGAGCAAGTAAAGCTGTATTTTTTCTGCACTATTCCTCTGCATTCTTGCAGGTATTGAATTAAGTAATTTACATTTTCCTTTCCTACATATAAAATATTGCAGCACTATTTTTTTTTAATCCGAGTTAAGTGCATACAAATAGAAAACTTCTATGAATATAAATATTGCTTATTTCACCCTTTTCCCAAAACCATGGTTTATGAAAGATCCTGGACCCATCTGGAGTCATAGAAAGACAGAACTTTCTAGGCTTAAATACCAACTCTTTTATAAAATCCTCCTATCTATGCCACTTCAAAATGCAACTGCAGTTGACTACACCAAATTGCACCTGTTTCCAAAGAAATAAATGGGGAACTGTTCATTCCCAACTTGTAGACAATTCACTAATTTGCTAGATATTTTCTAATAGGCATAACATGATCCTGACTACAATTCTTCCTATTTTCAGTCAAAATATACCAGTAATTTATGTGAGAAGCTAGTATTAAGCACCAACTTAGACAAGTTAGATACCAAAACACAACGTTTTTCTGAAAGGTATAGCACACATTAGTTTGCCACAATTTTCTGCCCCCTAACCCCTAAGTTTTAGCAATTCTAAAATTAACTGTCAGAGACTAAAATTAAAGTTTCTCTTAGTTTCAAAGATCCTTCTGTTACGCTACAGTTACATGAAAACACAACCAAGTGAAATGTGAAAAAGAGACACTGTCTCAGTAAGAGAAGGGCAAGAAAAAAGGAAAGCGCTTTTGCAGAAGTTAGCAGCACAAACAAATCCAAGCACATTTGGAAATTGTGAGGCTCTTAATTTTAATTACTTTTTAGGATTAAGCTGGCAGTTCCGAGCAGCACTGATTTGATACGCTGAAGATAACTAGCAGCAAGGCATCTTTCTGGATAAGCCTGCCTCAAAACATAGTAGTCATTTTTTTTACCCATCATGTGAAAAACAAGTGTTAAAAGTCTTTTCACATGCCAAATGAGTTTATATGTATCTTAACTTCTAGATTTTCATACTTCAAATAGCAGAGGTAAAACTTTCACAGCACTGACTGTACTTCTGTCTAGGCAGTCAGTGTATCATCATTTAAAAAATTCCAATCCAGTTTTAAAAGTTAACATTGAAAAGTATGCATTAGCAATAGGTACTGTGGAAAAGCTATACATGATACCAGAATTTACTAAAATTATGTCAACCATGGAGACGCAGTACAGACTACATTCTCCAAACAGAAGTGTATTGAAAATTTCATGTTAGGACAACTAGCAAAGAGACTCTTAGAAAGAAGAATAATTTTAGTTCAATTAAAGTAATATCCACTGCTGGTTGAAAAGCTGCATCGTGTATTTATGGTTTTTCCAGCTACAAAAACCTCTTCTTACTTAGTCATGAATGGATTAGAACACCCATTTTATTGGTTGTAGCAAAGATAGCAACATCTGAATAGACTGACCTTTATTTTGTTTTCTACACATTTTAGTAACATGCTTAGTTTGAAAATTTATTTTTACTATACCTTACTGACAAGCTTGGAACGAAGAACTACATTTGAAACAATAGTTCTAATGTGACACAATTTTGCCAAAAATGCAAGAGTTTAGAAGTGCAAAAATTAAACACTAAATTTTTAGCTGAAGACTGAAATGGGAAACAAGCCTTTGTGGTAGATACTAACATATTCATGCAATTCAGAAGTGTACGTAGAACAATAGTCATCTGTGTGATATTTTAAAATTGTGACTTCTGGTGACATCATAAACCATAAGTTTAAAGACTCCTGACACACCTGCACTCAAAATACACAAAAATAAAGTTATTGGTTATCTTGGATTTTTTCAAGAACTTCAGTGCATTCTGCACCAATCTGACTTCAAGCATTTTGACATCAACTGTCTACAGAAATGAAGTTTCATACATATTAAGCATCATCAAGTGATCATTCATATATGACAAAATAGCACATTGAGAAAAATGTTCAGCAACAGTTATTGGTAAGTTACAGGAAATTCTATATAAAAACAGTTAAATAGTCTATTAGAAATTCAGTATAGAAGACTTCATTAAAACCAAATAAATACTAAATTTTACCTTTTCTGGATTGTAATATAAAGATTTCAAAGTGGTAAACAAGGGTGGGCAGCCTTTACTGAAGTTAACCCTCAGGAACTTATCCATTAGTTCTCTAAATTTTTCACCTAGAAACAAAAGTGTATTTGGTTATATGTCAGTGATTGCAAGTGTTATATAAATATAAGCACTAATTGCTGCGCAACTCTGGATAATAGAGTAACTGAGAAACTGCCATTAAGGGTTTTCATCTTTCCTGTTATTTAAGAGTAAGATGCAAATATGCTCCGAATAAAAAAAGATCAGAGTAGAACGCTTAAGTTGCTAGTGTTTAGGAGACTGCTGACAAAGACATGGTAACAGCCCTCAAATCTGTAAAATCTATTAAAAAGAGAAAGTATTAAGTGCTGGCTACAGAGGATGTAGCAAGGGCTATTTAAACAAACACTGGAAAAAATTATGATGGTAAGAATAACTAAGCACTGGAATGGATTACCTTGGAGATCTTGTAAAAGCTCCATCATTGGAAGTTTATGATTAAGTTAGACAAATGTGTTTTAGAAATAGTGCAGATATAAATTATCCTGCTTTGAGGAAGAAGGATGGATGAAATGAACCCTCTACCTCTCTTCTAGTCCTATTTTTTATGAGTAGGACATGACTTCCGATGATAATATGATTGTTTCTGGAATCCGAAACAGAATAGAAGACTGGGTTTCAGAAAGATAAGCACCATACCAGAATCATCTTTATCAGAATATACTTGCAGAAAGCTGAAAATCAGATTTAATTATGTTTTCAGGTTAAAGTTACAGCACTTGCAGTATGCCACCTTTCTGAGAAATGCTGTTTCCAAAAAAAAGCAGGACTGCAAGGAGAAGATATCCAGTCAGAAAAATAGCTCGCTTTCATGTTTTTATTCCTATGATGAAAAGTGGTTTTCAGTTGTTTCAAACTTTTTTTAGTTTTTATTGGTTTTGTTTGCTTTGCATAGGGATGAAGTTGCTATACTTCACTGCCTACTCTGCTGTAGACTTCTCTAAGTCTTTAAATAAGGAAGCAGTACATTTCACATAATGCTAACATACACACACAAAACTTCAATTCATTAAGAACACATTACAAATTTGCTTAACAGATTGTTTTATAGATATTCAGAAAATGAAGACACTACTGCTTGTATATAACATTCTTATGTACTTCCACCAATTCTTAATTGTCCTACACTTACTGTTATCAGCACTGTTACTGAGACTAACAAAAGTAACTCATGTTCTTGCCTTGCTGTACTAAAACAAACCGCTGTATATAGAAACTCCTACTACCTGTGAATGGGGATCCATAACTGCACTACAAGCACATACTTTATTACAGGTGGATTAATTAAAACCTGTTTTCTCACACTACAAGAAACTCCCCTATATGACAAAAGAATCCGTCTCAGTTTCTCAATTTCTTCTGTCGAATTCTTCTACTTTATATTCTTGATGGAAGAATTGTAATTCGGAATTTAGGAAAGAAAGATTCACGTTTCCATTAAGTACTTATTTATAGAAAGCACAACAGCTTTAAAACAAAGTCTGAAAAATGCAAAACACACACAGCTAGGCATCCCACCTATGACATGAAGCCAAGCTCAAAATTTAGTCTGAGGCACAGAAAAGACCTGACCAAAGGAACAGTGAATCCACAACAGCATGAACAAATCTAAAACTGGATGGTCAGACTCCAGCCCCCACCCTGAAAATTAACTGTAGCAACCTTCCTCCATAAAGGTGGTTTCCAGAGGATCAAGGAGCTGATTTGTATCAAATACAAGGTTATTAAGATGCAATGCATGGCAAGGTCTGGGAAGGACTACCCTTTAGTAGTAGTCTGCACTTCAGAATATTTTAAGCCAATTCTGAATCAACCAGTGTTGGTTGCAAGCAACTGGCCAGTGACCACACTGGAAGAGCAACCTCATTTAACCAAAAAGTCTATCCTCTTGAAATTTGCAAATACATTTCTGCAAAAAAGTTTGTTTCAACACCTTCACGTTCTCGCTATTAACTTTTGCCAACAGGAATTCTTATCTGCTGTACTTATAAACACAAGAAATCATTTAGTAAATAGATGAATTTCTAGGGGATCAAAACCAGTCTTACACATCCATGACTGATACAAGCTTAACAGATTAACAGAAACACAAGTTTTAATTTAGGAAAATTCTTATTTGTTATGAAACACTGCAGAAAGTAGCCTAACAGATTTTTCTCAACTGATCTAATAATGAATTTTACTTTCATTTAGACTATTGCTACAGCAGGAACAACTAATCCTTGTTACCAAACACATTTCTATTTAAATGAACATTAGCTGTGAAACTACACTGTCAGATATGATAAGGTAACCTAGTGCAAAACAGAGTGAAATGAGGTCAACAGCAAAACACGCTATTAATAAAGATATGGAAAAGCATTTTGCAGGTTATCTCCTTGTTTGCTGTGTATCACCATAGCAATTTTATTACAGCAGAAAAACAATTGTCACTTAGCTTTTCAAATCTAGCTGAGTTGCCTTAAAATTTGCCCTTGTATCGTCAAAGAAACTGAAATATCTAGGATTAAGTAAGGCACAAGCGTTAACTTCAGGGCTAAATCTCTTACAAAGCAGCTAAAATCTGGTGATTTTACACAGGAAAGGTGTATGCACATTCAGACTCCCGAGCCACAACAGAAAAGTGGACTAGCTATGCTCTGTAGCATTTAAAGGTATAACAAATGCAGTGCTCAATAAGTGAGCTAAACTAAAAACTAATCTCACGAAATTAAAAGCATGAGCAGATATGTTGGGAATTTGCAGCTGAACTTAAAAATTTCATGACACTTAGATATCTAACTTATGTACTTTATATTTCTTTCCAAAAGTTTTCTACTGGAGTTACAGCAGTTAAGACAGCTACATACCAAGTGTGTATTTTTATGGGATTTACCATTTCATTTAGCCTCCTTCCTTCTATTTTGGAAGATCATAGCCTTCTGTTTTAAGAAGTATACACATATTCCCTCCAGAACTGCGGATATTTGTGCACTGTATTTAAAAACAACTTCTGAAAGGACAGTCACTGAAAGAACTTAGCTATAAGATTACAAATTAAATAATTTGTGCTACATAACACTGCAGACTTGGTTTTTGTTTCTATTCTTATAATCAGCACGAAGTTTATGTTGTAGATTTAAGTTCTAACGGTTCTACAACAAAATGTTGTACACCCAATAAGATATACAGTCATAAAAAGATTTGTTGTTTTTTGTACAGTAGAAAGACCGTACAGTACAAAAACTGTTAGGAAGGTCAGTCCTATGCTATTGTGATTGTTATATGCATCATTTACATCTGGTTCCAGTGTTTACAAATTATATTATAAGTTCACTTATATATATGTATGTAAAAGATATGAGGGGTGTGTATATACACACACTCCTGTATCTTGAATTAGTGTACTATACCCCCTACCTTTTAACTTACGATTCTGAACTTGCATGATGCAGAAAAATTATGTACAAGAATTCCTACAGTCTATATACCATTCTGTACTGTAGTTTTAGCAATACAAACATTACATCATTCATATCACCATATTAGAGCGCATGAACTTTTCCTGTCAACTCCTAAAACATAACAAATAATTTTGTCTATTCCAAGAGAAATGTGCACATCTGATTTGTGTACATGTACAAATAGGTATTAAATGCACAAATAGATATTACAACAGCCTGATAAAAACTTAAGAAAAAAACCAAATAAAAATCTATTACAGAACAGATATGCAACTTGTTACCTGAAACAAAGTTTAAAGGTAATCTTCTAGGTGAAACTGCTCTGGGATGTCTTTTACTAACTTCTTCATAAATCTGAAGCCTCTCTTCTAAAGTGCCTATTATCAGTAAATATAATAGATATAAGTAACAGAGATAAAAATCTATTCTTCTAAATGTTTTTAAGTGTTGAGAATTAATTTAGCTAGACTTCTTCTACAGTTTGGATTTGGAACAATTTAAACATTTCAAGCTATTTTTTCCAGTTAATCATAAACATTACTATGTAAAACTGTGTATTGAAAACACACTGTATGTACAATACACAACTACCGTCACTGTTAGGTTAAACTGCAAACAGGACAATTACCTTGCACATTCAATCATACAGCACTAGAGTTTGGTTTCTTTCAGTTACATGCTGTGCAGACCCATTCACACAGTAGTATGACATTCATAGATTAACTGTTTTTTCACTATGCATCCGTTTCAGACCTACTTAAAGCATTCGGAGAAATATATTGCATTTCTAAATCATAGGTATACAAATAGCATACTATACAAGCATGCCTTTGTTATAGGTCCTCTGGTGGCAGCAAAACCAGGGCATAATACTGCCAGTGTGAGTCCTGAGCACCAGAACTCTTTATACCTTAATGTTTAACAAAACCAAAGCTACTTAAAGATTTTCTTCCCACTCCTCCCCTTTCCCCCATAATATGCTTTGGAGCTCCAATGTGGTTAGAACTTTAATGAAACTAATCTGTTGCTTTGAAATGCCATTTTCACATTATTAAGATAAATTTTGCTTAAGTATTATTAAATTCATCAAGCAATTTAAGTAAACTGAATGTACAGATCAAGACCACAACACAACATATATTTAATAAATATATCTGTTTTTCTTTCATAAGAAAAACAATTTGTCTTGTCACTGAGCTCAGATGTTGGGGAAGGGGGGGGAATGTTACCCAGTGGCTCCAAGAGATGTAGAGTTCTAAAAGTTATACTAAAATAATGTTTGGATTGGAACTAAAGCATATAAAAGCCCTAATTGAAGTCACAAGTTGGAGCTCCAGAACTTACCATGGGGGAGGAAATAGTCCTAAGACCACCTAAAAAATAAAGTAGCATTATTAGTTTTATAAATTAGTACAGTTTTAATCTACATAGGATTTTAATATGTCAAATAAACTACTGGATTGGTTCTTTGTTAAGAACTACACGTTTTCATCAATATATTTATTATATCAAACAGAATTATCAAGTTCTTTTGTAATTTATTTTCTGAGACAATCATCATGATGTTCAACTCTCTGGATACACTAGGAAAACCATTCAAAGTGCAACACTACTGTCTGCATAAACGTAACAAATGCAATAATTTTCATTTCCCAATCACAAGCCATACTCCCACACCTTATGAAACCCAACTGTAAAACTTTCTAGAAGCAAGCTGGTTGAGAAATATAATGCAGCTATAAGATCTCCGAATAATATCCTTGTGGGCTTATGATTTATGATGTCATCAGAATAACTCCAGTAAAACTTCCACTAATTAGCAAACAGTGAAATACAAGGAAACCATTCCTGTGTAAAGGTAAACATTTGGGAAAGTTACCACTGCAAAACACTTACAGTATAAATTGTTGCAATATTGTAATTTAAAAAAAAAATTAGCTATTTTCCTCGAAAGACAGAACAGCAGTAATGTGAACTAGCATTGGCATAACAAAGATTTTATCACATTTATCACCTTTTCCTCCAAAGAACAGTCAGCTTAAAGAATTTTTTTTTCAGATGGCCTATCTTTAAAAGGCCACCTGAAATAGATATTTGAGTATTTCTCTACACACCCGTAGAAAGAGGTACCACCTAAACAAGCTTCAGAATAACAATTTTATATCGTGGTGTATGACAGTAGTCTGACAATCAACTACTAGACAGGAATGAATGGCAATTTGGTTTCCAAGTTGACATGTGGCAAGGAAATGTTCTTCGTGTAGCACATTAGCAAACACCACCTTTAGCTCCAAGAACAGAAAGACTTGCTGTTGGTGTTTTCATGCATACAAGTTTTTCAGTGAACATTTTTAAAATGGAAAAACACAACTATATCATATTCAAGATTAGAAAGCGCATAATTTTCTGCTGAGTAAAGCTTTTTAATCTAAAACAGTAACATATCAAACAGGAGTTTTAAGTATATCCTATATCATACATATTTTCAATGTATCTGTGTATCTTAACTTACTAGGTTGTAGAGCCTTTTCCAAGCCTTCATAATAACACCAGTTTTCTGCATTGCGCTCAATTAACTCTTTGTATACTTCACCAGCTTCTTCCAGTCTTCCCAACTTCAGTAACATCTCTCCTAAAAACAATGCAGTACAGAACTGTGAATTATATGAGAAAACACTGATAGCTTGGGAGTAAAGTTTACAAAACTACATACAAAAAATTGGGCTTAATGATTTGTAGATACTTAAAAAGAGGCTTTATTTTTCCAAAGGCATTTACTGTGTGTTACAAGTGCTACTTGAAGCTACCACACATATAGCTCAACACAGTTTGGAGCATTCAGCACCTGTGAAAACAAAGATTATCTGAATGTCTGTATCTTGAGTATTTTAAATACCTATTGGGATTATCAAAGAAACAAGCAACTCTTCCTTCCAGGACTCCAACATATGACTACATCGCTTCTTACCAGGCTGTTTACTTAACTACACCTATATTTTTCACACCAACTACCCAGTTTTTAACCAGTTAAAACACACTGGTTTGCTACTAAGTAAATTGTTCTACCAGGTCTGGCTTGCATGGAATTAATTTTCTTCACGGCAGCCCATACAGTGCTGTGTTTCAAGATTTGTGACTAAATGTCGACAACACACCAATGTTTTCACTACCGCTAAGCGGTACTTGTAGAGCACCAAGGCTTTCTCTTTTTACGCCCACTCTGCCGCCCAGCAAGCAGGCCAGGGTGGACAATAAACTGGGAGTGGACACAACCTGGACAGCTGACCCAAATCGGCCAAAGGGATATTTCATGCTATATAGTGTCATGCTTAGTAATAAAAATTGAGGGGAAGGAGTGTTTGGGCAGGTGGTTACTGCTTGGAGACTAGCTGAGCATCAGCCTGCTTGTGGGAGGTGGTGAGTGATTGTCTTTGCATCACTTGGGGATCTGGCTTGGGGCTTCCCCCCCCGCCTTTCTCTTTCCTTCACTTAAGCTATCTTTATCTCAACGCATGAGTTTTCTTGCTTTTGCTCTTCCTATTCTCCCTCCTGTCCTGACAAGGGAGGCTCAGGGAAGTGAGTGAGCAGCTGTGTGGGTCTTACCTGCTGGCCAGAGTCAACCCACCACAATTGTGCAAGCAAGGAGCAGCTGAAGAATATGTGCTATTACACTATATAATTGCACATATTCAGAATTCAGTATTAGTACTTCAAATCCACAAAACAACTGTGGGTTACTTTTAACCAAAAAAGTCAACTTCAGTACTCACTTAAGTAGGGCAATACAAGTAAGTGCATTAGAAAGCTTAAGAAGGAAACAAGAATTTGATACTTAGTCAAAAAAAAAAACCCACTGTTTGTACCACAAACAGTATTCTTCATGAGATTAAAACTGAGTTATACTAGCTCTGATTTACAGAAAGGTACTCTAGTATGCACAAATGTAACAATCTCTGAGATCTCCTCTGTTCCTGTGTCAATCCAAGTTAAACTACCTGCACCCACTATCCACTTTAGTAGGGCAAGTTACTTAAGCACAAAATTATAAATCTGGTGTTATCAGTTTCCCTATAGTAATTGTTTCAAATCAATTAAAGATTTCACATGTTTTTTCTTTTACTGCTTTATCATATCTGAAAGCCAGTAGCAAAAGTTTAGAACAAAATTGGCTGAGGGAAGAATAATGACTTACCTTTGATTTCTTCTACTATTAATTTATCACATATTTGCTTTTCATATGTCTCTATATGTTCTAAAGACTCCTGAAATAGATCTGCCTCTCTCATCACTTGATTCTGATATAAAATCAGTTCACTATATTCATAATCTATTTTATTAGGAGGAATCTGGGGGGAAAAAAAGCAATAGGTTAGTTAACATTTACCTGTACCTCAACTGTATGCAATATTACAGAGCACAAGATTCAGGCTACAGAATATTTCAGGTCTGTTTATATACCCATCCAAACATCCAAAATGTAAAACTCCCATTATTCACAATCATATTAGATTCATTCAGGATATCCTTTGTTAGAGAACAGTTTAAAAGAATTCCTGTATTTCTATCACTGTGGCGAGCTAATTAAAAACAGAGTCCTTGCCTTCTCTCATACAATTCAATAAAATTTGCAAAGATCTTGGTAATCTTTTCCTTCTGAAGGACTCGTGTACTTCATAACAATTTTGACCTAAGTTCCGTAGCAGGTTGCTGGGATATCACAATACTCATTTTCAGCACACCAAAAATTCTGGATCAAACTATTTCCAAGAGCAATGAACCACCCAAATACTGGCCATAGCTTGACAACTAGAAATTTTCAGACAGGAAATTTGCACTATTTCTCTCTAACCAAGTGTTCTCTGTACTACACTTCAGTCCCCTGGAAAGTACAGTGCACAAGTATGCAAAGACTGTTTTCAAGCAACAGATAATTATTTTGAGGTCTGCTGCCTGTTGCATACCTACAGGCTCTAGTAAAAGTAGTAGGTCATCCACCTTCCAGTGATACATCAGCCGCTGAAACAGGATGACATTCAAAAGTATTCCTTTCTAGGGATAACTCCCTAAAGTGTATTTAGGCAATGAAAAGTCTTGCCAGAGTTATAATTATTTCATACTAAACGCTCTTCACTAATATACACAGAAGCTACTTCAATTACAAGTAAACTGCAAGAATTTCAGAGACCAAATGCAACAGTCTGCAGACAATGCCCAGCAGATCTATAAAACAGTTTACTATGTGAAATATACTGCCTCATTAGAAATAGTAGGAGAGACAGTTATAGCCTAACATGATTTCTTTAATAATAAAAATAGATAAGAAGCAGCTGAGCCTGATAAATGTTAATGATTTTCTTTCCCATGACACTACATACTTTGTTTCTTCCTGAGCAAGCAACACTCTGAAGTCACACTGGTCACCAAACAGTTTACTATTACTTTTCTGTTCCCTGAGTGAAGCTTTTCCTCTGTCTTCTTTAAAGAACCAAGTAACTTAATAAACAACAAAAAAACCCCCAAAACATTCAACTGGTTGAAATTCACATTCATATTAAAAGAATCTTGTCCTAAACCACTACTTCCAGCCCTTCCCTAAGCACAGATGGATTTTATGAGGTTTAACATTTCTGTTTACATGCTCTTTGAATTTTCAGAGGCAGCTTTTATAGTACTGTGAATTTTTAGAAGGAAGATTTCTTTTTAGATAGAAATGTTCTTAAAGATAGCATAACTAAATAAAATATTGTAAAGAAGCGTATATCTGACAATGAACATCAGTTTTGGGGCTGAAAATAACAGCATTCAAGTATTTTTTAGTAACTGCTAACATATTATAACAAATGGTGGCTAATGGAATAAGACTAGACCTTGCACATACTAGAGTCAGCAGGTAGCATGAAATCCCACCCATTTCTTAAAGCATATTTCCTCTATCTGCAGCTCCATTTCTATTTCCACCTTTGCTCAATTTTTTATCCATATTAAACATTGCAAGTCACTAATAAAAACATTGTTACCTGGAAAGCATTTTTAACTGCCTCACAGAATTGACACATGCAACAGGGGTTAAGCATTTAAGCATGTCTTCCTGCTTATCCTTATTGCAATACCACAGAACTGAAACTGCAGAGCACCAATTTAGTTCTTTTTCCTTCACTTCCCCCATAAAAACATCCTCCCCTCCAATACCATATACATATCTAAATTCCACAAGTAGCACAGCTTTTTGGCACATCATGAATTGGCTTTAGGCCTTCAAAACAGATTACCCCAAAAACCCATAAAAAAGTTTTATATAAAAGACAAGAAACAGATATCAATTAACCTTCTCGTAGCTCTTCTGGCTTGGCAGGACTAACAAAAGAAATTATGAAATGTCAAAAAATCCAAAGAACTCCCTCTTATACATAGGGTAAATCCACTAGAAAGATACTGTGCTTACTGCTGCTCCATTTAAAAAAGGCTCTTTTAAAAGTAGTTTTAAGAAAAGTTCATTTTTTGAAATCTCATCAAGTTAATGATGATTTAAACATGCAATTCATCAGAAGGCAAGCAGCTTATAACCCCAGTACTTAATCTGACTAATCAGATTGTCTTATAAAGAATAAAATATTCTATAAGAAGTTTTTTCCACGCCATTGTTATTGCTGCACAATACATCTTTACTCCTCCCTCCCCCCAGAAGAGTTATGATTTTTCCATGAGAGGTCCAGCTTTCTCTTGAACTCAATTCTGCTGTTTCAGAATAAATTTCTTCCTCTCCTGGACCACAAAAAGAATCAACTTTACAACCGTAGATGCCCTAACATAACTGTCACTGAAAGAATGTGACAAGATGCAGCCAAAACATACCTAAGAGCAGACCCCCAAAACTCCAGAGGTTTTCTGTCCATATCTGTAATTGTGGGCCTGATGCAGAAATTAGGAATAAAATAAAAATTAAGAATAAAAATTTTGTTCTGGAAAAGAAGAAAGGAAAAATGGGACATACAACAGTAAAACAAATTGCATAGTTGTTTTACACCTTGGTTCCCAAAATTTAAATTCTGAAGTGACTCTTAAATCACCTTATTTAACTTGGACAGCACAGGCTGTTATATTTCCTGCAGTGATGTCTGCATTCAACCTCATAACCTGTTTTTGACTGAAATATCGTGCATCTGGCTAATTTATAGCTTTCAGATGACACGCAATGTTGATCTGGATACACTAAGAGACAGAAAATTCACCATTTCCAATGATAACTTAGCCATTAGAATAAAACTGTCAGTGATAAAAAGTGATTTATCATTTGAATGTGTTGCTCAACTTCCTGCCACTACTTGTTCCTTTATTTTTCCCCACTAAGCAATCTTCCTGGCTATCATTCTTCCCAAAACTAGTATCTAAACTGTACTAGAGTCACCTAGGTTTTTCCTGCTTACAGTAAACAAAGAGAATCTCTGCCCTTCACTAGACAGCATTTTCCTCTCGTCCTCTTATCTTTCCATATTGTTCTTTTCATTTTCTAACTTTTTAAAACCAGGGTCATCACTAAGTCTTGATCTCTCAGTAATCAGTGCTCTATAGAGAAAATCCCTGCTTCTTCTCAGAAATAAGGGCATTTTTTGCTTTTCACCCATAAGTCTGCCCTGAAGGACCATTTTACAATAAGCTAAGTCAACCTAACTGCAGTCTGGATCAACAAAGGCAGTTCACTTCCCTCTATTATTCCCCTTCCTCTTTCCCCTCTCACCTCACAGTTGTTCAGTTCAGCCAATCAATCCTTCAAAAGAGTGATTATTTTTCTGTCACTTTGGCTTCCTGAACCAGCCCTCCACGAGTCAACCAGTGCTGCACAAGGAAGCAGTGGGAGCACACAGGAAAAAGTCAGACTGCTGGTTTTGGCAATAGCTTGTAGCTATATTAGCTCCATTATTTTGTAATACTGCATCTTCAGATACTCACCTACAATCACTAAAGTGACAGCTCCTTGATCTTTTTCTTAGTTTTACTGCTTGGTTTTGGCTGTGTTAATTCACATCTGAATGGACAGAGCTGCCTGAGTAATCCAAGTAAATTAATATGATCACCCTACATCACCATTATTTACCAATTATTACGACAGCAGCATTTTACATAACATGTTACATTTACTTCTTTATTCATTAACAATAATGGTAAACAGTATCAGGCCTAACACAGATTGCCATAAAACTCCTCGAAAACATAAGTTTGTTGAAGATTCCCATTCACTAGCGATTTGGAAACCCTTTAGTCTTTCGACCCTCCTTTTAAACCTTGAACAACATCACCCTTTTATCAGAGTCACATGCAATATTCTATCAAGTCAGTCACAAAAGTTCATCTATTGAGTTGGAGTGCATACAAAAGTACAGGGCAAGAGGGGAGATTTGGAAAGTAAAGTAAGCAAGAAGTGTACCTCCTCAAAGATCAATGGAGTATCCCGAACTCAACTATTTTAAGTGCAGGACTGTTAAATATCCAGAGACTGCACAAACAGTACATTTGGGGGCTATTGTGGAAGAGCAAAAGTGTGGCAAAACTGAGCTGTGAGTTTGCTTGGGCTCTCCTGACTGTTCTGGACCCAACACTGATTCTCTCTTCCAGTGGCTGGGGCTCTACATGGGCCTGCACTCCTCAGGGAGCTAGCACAGCAAAGCACAAGACACTTTGTTTGCAAGAGAAATGAAATTAATGTGCTCATCCTTTTTTTAGTGTTTTGGGGGAGAAAACACAATATACCACTTAACAGTCTCTACCAATCTCAAAAAAGAGGAAAGGCTTGACATGACTAATTTTCTATAAAGTCATGTTGTCCAACATTTGTAGCATATTTCAGTACTTTAATGCTTAACCAGCTTTTCCACCATTTACCTGTGACATACTATGCTAATCAACAGTTAAACAGCTCACTGTTCAAGTACAAACCATTTTCCTATTTATGGAAATTTCCCAAATATTTCCAGTTTTACCAAAAAATGGTATCAGAGCTTGATATTTTCTCAGGATTTCTTTACGGTGAGATTTAAGATTGTGATAACTTGCACAGCAGACTGAACTGACTTAATATATTCATCTATGGCAGATGGTATTTAAATCTAGCTTAGTCACTAGACTGAAGAGCCTATCATCATGACTGCCCTCAAACAAGCATATTTACACACAATCTTTTAGAAAAGACAACATTAACAGCATCACTTTCATTCTCTCCAAGGGCCAATACCACTGTTAAGCCCTCTTAGTCCTTGAAAGAACCTCAACTTCTTACACTTCATTTGCAGATTTTCCATCTATTATATATTCTTTCTAATTTCAACAGTCTTTTCAACACTGAACTCAGACTGGGCTCCGCTGACTCATTCGAGAACCACGACTTTTTGGCTGTCAAACACTCAAAAGATGACCCAATTTTCATTTAAACTTATTGTTTCCAGTTTTTATTCAACACTGAAGCTACAGCTCTCTTGAAATATCAAGGTATATATACCTGGCTTGCAACACCCTTTGTTTGACCACGATACATGATGAAGACAAACACTGGTCCCTCCTAACAATTATTAATGTCCTTTCTTACAGTTATTCCCATTCTGGCCGTATAAGATCTCAAATGCAGTTATCTCAAAGGATGCAAGATTTTTGTTTAAAAAACCCCACAATCTATAGGTCAGGTAATATCTTAGTATCTGCACGACACTTCCAGCATGCCTCCCAAGCTGAATGCATGTATAAACACGGTTTTTCTTTCCATGTTACAGAATAATCAACACATCCACTCTGTTCTGTTAATTCAGACTTTATAGTTCTACATTACCAGTAACAGAACAAGGGAACAGTTTCTCTCTTAAAAAAGGTTATACTTAGTGATTTTCACATGGTACCATTTGATTTATTCCAAAAAGTTTCAGTAACACCAATTTTTCCTCAAAAAAAGAATTTTCAGCTAAGCTTTCATGTTACTTTGACATGAAGCGTGGATTTCAAGTGCATAACATACAGATGCATACAAAGCAATGAAAAAGTTTCCTTTCACGTTCTTTGTAGAGATGTAATGGCATCCAGGCTGTACCAGGAGAAAGGGCAAATGAGCACATCCAACACTAAATAGTATTTTCTGAAGTTTTACCTACTGTAAAGGGACAAGATCATCACAGATTTTCTTTAGCTACTAGCCTCACAAACATTGAGTTACTCAGTTACTCCACATCAGTCTACCCTTATATCCTCAACCCTAACAGCCTATTGCGAGGGGAAAAAGTATTCTGTATAATTTGCATCAGCTGCTAAGCTCCTGGAAATCTTTCTGCTCAAAGCAGAAAGCTCCACAAATAACAAATTTCTTCCTAATTCTTAACTGGTTCCTAATTAGTTCTTCCTAATTAGGAAGAACTGATTCCTCAGATTCTGTCTCCTATACAGAAAGTGTTCTCTTTCCAGAATACGAATTCTTACCTGTTGGGTTTTCCTAAACTCTTCAAGTAGTTTTAAGGCCATATCATAATCTTTTAGTAAGTGGTATGCAATGGCATATCCAATCCAGGAAGCCCGTTGTGTGGGGCGCAGCTGAAGTAGCTGGTATCTTGTCTCCTTCAGTAAAAGAAAAGCAATTTAAAAACAAGAGATGTTAAAAAAGAGTTACTACGCCTTTATCATGATTTACCACCAGTACAGCTAGTATTTTAAAAGATCTTTTAAAAGCCCTTGACAATTTTTGAAATTCTAACAGCATGGGGAAAAGCAGCATGTTTCTGTCTCAAATCAGGGGGCTACATTCTAAATATAGGAGTCATGGCACAAAGCATAAAACCTATTTGTTGGGACACAAAAGGTGTCATTTTCAAGAGTACCTCTTAAGGGCCTAAATGATTTCGAAAGAGCTTTGAAATCTCAGAGAGGGGTTTCCATTAGAAAGCATGAGCTCACTGCCACTGAACGAGCAGTCTCACTGTCCTCATGCCCAGGCACAAGGTCCTCATACTTACACTGCTGCAGCACTTCTCAGACCCCGTTCCTGAGTCAAACCATATCCCTAAGTTAGTTATTCCCTTTTTTTGCATTAGCAAATTCAACATCCTCAGTGAAGGAGACCAACTAATGCCAAAGCGCACAATCCAGTCCTCTACTTCACATGAAATAGAGGATGGAAGAGGAGCAGGACTTTTCCCTTTCACAGCCAAATCAGTTCAGCCATTTTGAAACCTTTAGCTGTTTTTAGACAAATTTTAAGGTTTTATTTATGATATAATCAGTATTGGGATTCAAGAAATCAGTCATCATGGGGCAAGTTTCCCCGTATACTCAAAAGAAACACGATAGTGTATTTCTCACAAAAGACACCTTCAGTATATGCACCCAAAACACCATTTGCAGTACTTCATAATAGCAAAGTAAGTACTCCTACTTGCTAAGCTTTAAGTCTTATCCTTTTTATTTTCATTATTTTAGTGAAAAATGAGTTGAGAACTAGAGCTCTACAAAGTGATCCACAAGACAAATTGTACAGAATAACTCTACTTCTAGTTCTGTTCTCAACATTATATGGAGCTCTGCTGCAAGACATTTTCATGCTTTCCTAAACAAGAGCTTGAAACACTTCTGAAACAGCAAAAAGTAGAAACAGAATTACTACCAATAAAGGACTTAATAGTGTAATAGAATAACAAGGAAATGCTAACAGCAATAAACAGAAATTCAAAGAGAATACTTACTCTATATCCTTCTAAATCCCTCATCTGAATCTGCAACAAAGAGAGATCTCTCAAGATCTGCAGATTATCTTTATCTAACTTGAGTGCATTCCGGTAACACTTGATGGCTTCATCGTATTTCTTATCAGAACGTTGCAAAAGACCATAGACGTGCCAACCTAATGCACGTTAAGGAAGATACATTCACAATTTTCACAAAGTAACTGCAGTGCATTTGTGTTACAGACCAAACAACTTGACATGTTCCTTGAAGATCAGCACCCTTATAAATTAAGTTTGATTACTGCAGCCAGTCTTTACTGACACATTTCAAAGTATCAGAAGTCTCATTTAAAAGTCTTCTGTTAAGTCACATTCATAACCTCCCCCAAACATTGTACAAACTAAATGATCCAAACACAAGACCCAGAAGAGTTATTCCTAGAGATGCATTGTTTAAAACATACTACTGTAATTACAGTAGGTATTCTTACTCCTAGAAGTGTCTCATTCTAACAATAGAATTGGTGTACAAGTTTTACTCGTCCTCACTTACCTATCTATAACCTCAGTTAGTCTCCAGATTTTACAGTAAGGTATAACAGAGCTACACTTTATTCATTGACAAAAGGAAATCTTAGCATTTCTGTGCATTGGAAGTCTTTGTCACATTCTCTGCATCTCAGACTTCCATCAGTAGTGTGTCATTTCAATAGACTTCTCTCACAAGCATCCTTTTTTATCCTGGAAAGATTTGAATTCAAAGCATGAAACCAACATATGTCATAGCATTACACTGTGTGTGTTTACATCAGTCTCCAAAAGTCTTATTAAAAGAAAGATTACTTCATATGATCTACCTTTTGCTACTCCAGGTTACTATTAGCTCATTGAGGCAACATCTTCCACAGTAGTAAATCTGAACTTAATTTGATTTTCAAATTTGAAGTGGCTCAAAAGTTCTCTCAAGGAGCTCTCCCATGCGCCCCTGAAGCAGCAAAACACGGCAAATCTTGGGGAGAGGTATATGCATCCCTCACCCGCTTTCAATTAAGATGGCACAAATAACTTGTAGTGCTAATAACCAAAATATTTACGAGTTCTTATGCCATTGAATAGAAACAGAAGCAACTGTTCCCTCCAAAGATGCAAAGTTTAGAAATGATTGTATCTCAAGAAGCTGAGAAAGCACATTAAAAATTCAGTGTGTTAACTTGGTCAAATTAATCAAAGAAGCAGAACTATAAGTTCCCTCTTTCTTAGAAAGACTCATGTCCTGAAGTAAGTTCTAGATATAAAGAAATAAAGCAGGTTTGTAGTTATCAAGAATAAAAGATATAACATTCCAGCCAAAAGGACTTGCGAGAATTAAGTCTGAAGGAAACTTCTAATACGCAAACAAGAGATCCTGTTTTGCATTTCTATGGGAACACCAAATTATTTCAGCGAGCTCAAGCACACAAAAACTCCATATGCATCTTTGAGACTGCTAGGAGAGCTGCTATTGCTGCTGTGACAATTTAAGACTAATCAGGAAAGGGGGACAAAACAATTTTGGATACAGTTACAGCAGTTGGTCTAATACTGCTACTTCTTTCTATAAATCCTGCCTTGCCTATTTGCGTTCAAGTATTCAGGACGTGGATCAAAGTTAAATGTAGCATCTTCATATACCTGCCTCAGAACTACTGATAGTTTAGATTCTCGCCTAGAGAAAGACAATTCGGTGCAAAAGAATTGATGTGCACTTTAACAGTGTACTTAGACTAAGTTGATGATTTGAGTAATTTATCAGGCATCATTACCATTCCTGGATTCAATTGGTAATCTGGCTTAATCTTTCATAAATCATATTCTTCACCAAGCAATCAAGTAAAGAAAAGCATAAACCCATTCAGAAATAAGTGTGTACAGTAGTCCAGACTAAGCATAAGAAATTTTAACAGCTGATACAAGCCAATAAAGCACAGCGCCACCAATTCATTATAGTAGACAGCTCTGGGCAGTCTTGCATGTGTTCCTACAGCGTCCTGAGTATAACATGCCACTATCTGAAACACTTATTCTTGAAATAAGTGTAGATCTCTGACCAGATCATTACTCAAGTTATATCCAAAAATGGGTCATAATTCGTTTGTAGTTTGACCAGAAAGTTTCTGGATTTCTAAACAATTTTACAATGGCCATTTTCCCCCAAACCTCAATATGGGGAACTGCAGAAGAATTAAAACCTTCTACTCCTCCTTAAACAAGTCAGAACACTGAAGTGACCAGCTGTATTTTAAACACCCTCTACCAGGTGCTTTCTAAAAAGCACAGATGACAAAATACACCAAAAGCACCTTCAAATGTTATCACAGGAAAATAAGAACACATAGATGTATTGCACCTCCTTGAAACCAGCTACTGGAACAAGGTGACTTTAGTGGCTAACCCCTGCCTCCCCCTTCAAACCTAATGACAGGCATTAAGCTCACATAAAACAGGAAACGTAAACAGTATTTTAGAGAACCTCCCAAGCTCTGCTTAGGTAGCACTGAGGATCAACAGGCCTTCAAGCTTTCATCAGAACTTCATGGCTAGTCACAAGCCTTTGCAAAGGATGTAGAAGGAACCTTTATTAAAAAGGTCAGCCTCAGATCTCAGTTTCTCATGGGCTAGAATATATTCTCCTAGTGTTGACTCTCCCCATGTACTGGAGCCCCACCATCAGGAAAGATTCAGATATTTGGGTAGTAACATTATGATAGGACATCGGGTGCTCTTAAAGTGTGGTAACAGTAAAAGAGGTTTGCTATTTCTTTAGAATTTACCAAGAGATGACAAATGAAAGTATTGTGACAAACCTGATGCCTAGACTGGAATTAATTCAGTTTCAGCTAACTTGTGCTCACTAGAGAAGTAATTCTGCATAGCCAGATTACTCTGGGGGATTCTCTGTAGAGCTGTAACAATACACTTGAATGCAAAAAGTTGGAACTTCTTGATTTGTCAGAGCTAGTTCCATGGATGCAGCTTAAAAAAAAAAAAAAGAACATTTGTGCCTAATAGGATTCAGATGAGTTTACACTTTCTCTGAATTCAGAAAACAAAAATCCTTGTAGTTGTCTTAAGGTAAGTTTAACTAGTCAGTGAAACAGTGATAAAAATCCACTAAAACTCATTAAAAAAAATCAATTTTTTAAACTTGTCCAGGAAGAGTGTCCCTTTGACCACCCCAACCCCCAAATTAGATCTGAAAAAGTACAGATCCAACATTTGTAGGGAAGTCTTCTAGACAGTTTTAAGAGTCAGCATGAATTGCAGACAAGAATTAGTGATGCTGATAAAACTCCAGAGTGGGATTTGTTTAGGAATCAGAATCCCCCAAAACTCTCCACTAACTTGCCCAGATTCTTTTGCTCCCTGATTTAAGCTGCAAGACTTCTTACACATAGATTCAAGTTGCTTTGGTATTCCTTAGGTGTTCAGCTTAAGATCAAGGTACAAACTATCTTTCTTTGTTCTATGGCATATCTCCAGTAACTCTGATAACCTCCACACACTTAGAGGTTTTTCCCAACCCCAAACTCCCTGGACATTTAATACAGGAATGGTGTAAACAGCCACCCCTTTGTCTTAACTAGATGGCCATCAGAAAGTGTTTCCTGTGATACTAAAGGAAGATTTTTTTTTAATGTTAAAACCAAATATTTAATGGGAAATTTGCACCTTAACATGCAACTCAAATGCATACAGAACAAGTAATGCATTCTGTGCAAATCTGAAGTAGCCTCCTACCTGTGACTTAAACAGAAGACAGCTACTCCCAAAGCTCTTGAGTAGCTGTTAAGTATTTCACAGGTATAAACTTTTGGAAGACAAGCTTAGAACAGAGTAGTAGTCATCAAGTCAGTAGACCGAAACACTTATCTAAAATTTAGTGGCAAAATAGGTATTTTCAGAGCACCTCTAGATTTTGTTTCTTATACCTTTTTAAGAGAGAAGAAAACTTTAGAAAAGGCCAGATTTTACAAGCCATACCTATTCTCTGTAGAAAGTAAACAGCATAGATGGTCTTTTCCCGAGAGATAAATGTAAAAGGCATTTTTCTTAAAGATTCTGCAAAATTGTAGAAAGGAAAATAAAACCTTATTTCAAGTATGATTATCAATTAATATTCACTGTACACACCTTAAGACTTTTTTATACAGACCACATTAAGTACTTCAAAAGTATGTACTGATGTAGCAACAAAATCATACATGCAGAAGTGAGAACTCATAGCAAAAAGACCAGGTTTTGTATTACAAAGGATACAGACATGACTCTTTACATCATTACGAAGTCCTTTACGAACAAATTCATATGCTTCTTCCTTCTTCCCTAAGCAGTTCAAGGTCAGTCCTTTCATCGCAAGCGTCTCTGTAAGAAATATCATATACTTATGTTTCTGACTTCCCATATGCCAGTTTCACAGTGCAGATATCCTTTGAAGTTGTTACACAGTGAAGTTTCCCATTAAATGATAAATTTAGATCAGGACAGCAGCCTAGCACAGCTGAAGACTGTTATATGGAAGCATTTCCTTTCTTGAAATTGGTCTGAAGGAGACCACTGCAGAGCATCATACAGATGTGATGAGCACAGACAACACAAACTTTATTAGTTAAGAGATATTTAATCGACTTTAAGGGAGTTAACAATAAGCTAAAGTAATTTTAGAGAGCTTCTCAATGTGTGTTAAAGTTCCAGGGAGGCAGAACAAGAAAAAAATTCATTAGGTTGTGTCATACCATACAAAACAGATCTGTCAGTCAGCTCCACTGTTACAGGTTGTTTACAAAGCATTAGTTAGGAGGAGCGTATTTCCTGCTACAGTATTTTGGGGGTAAGAGACCTTCTCAAAGTAGTAGCATTTTAGCCAACATTCTGAGCAGCACAAGATTCCAAATAATACATTGGTATGACTATTGCTGCCCCTCTTCCCCCATTCTTCAAGTAATACTGTGGGAAACAAGTTGTATGTAATGCATGCACTATGCCTGAAAGTTGTTCCAGATTCATCTTTAAGTTTTTTTGCTAAGTAAGAGACCACTTAGTTTTGGCCTCTGCCAGAAGATCCGTCACATTTTCACCATAGTACTCTGGTTTTCCTCCAATTGCAACCTTTTCCCCAGTATTAATGGCAACAGCCCGTCACCTCAAGGTCAGCCATAACAACAGTTTGAAGTTTCATTGATAGACCTGTTTAAAACCATTTTCTGTAAAAGTACACCTAAAGTGAATGACGACCCAAAATGAGCCAAGGTTTTTGTTTTGGTTTTAAGTTGTCCTACATCCACACTGTAAGAACAGAGAAAGCTAGAATGATACCATCCCAATAATATCAGGAAGCTTGAAAAAGAATATCCCCACTGTGGGAAGGAGGGCAAGCTACTCCTACCTTCCCACATCAGGGAGATAACTGTCCAGCCACAGCAATCCATCTGTTTGCCACCTTCTCACTAAATTTTTCAAATTCCTTGTCTCAGAAGCTAAGTGTGACAACAGTGCAGCTTCCCATCAGATCTTTTCATTGGCTTAGTTCTGCTTCAGCTGTTCATTCCAGGCTTTGCTCCCAAGCTTCAAAGCTATTAGTGGCTCAGAGCCCAAGTAGTACGTGGACTGCCAAGTCAGCTAGTTGTCCTGGAAAAGTTTAAGAGGCAGCAAGAGCAGAAAAGACAGAGATGTATACTGAGATGTTATAAAAACACAAGTGCTAGTAGAGACAAATGCATTAGGTCAGAGCTGGACAAGCCACTCAAGCTCTGAAGCAACAAGAAAACTGTACTTTTATCTCTAGGAAAGTAACGAAGACAACGAACAAACAGCAGACACTGATGGAAGCATGAAAAGGATTAGTCAGACATTTTGCCAAGATTTGACAATGTCAAATAGGAAAGTAATTTTACTGACACAGTACATGCATATTCAGTGGTAGGTTGCTTCAACAGCAGACAAGAAAAATTCACTGTATCAGAAGGAAAGATTGGCTGAACCATTCAACAGAAACCCTGCAATAGAGTAAGACTAGAGTATGTTATTGAGGATTAAGTTCTGACAGATGTAAATAGAAGCAACATTTTGCTGTCCCGTTTCCTGCAATATTTATCAGAACCGGATCTCCAGATTCTGTCTTGAGCTTAAAGTTTTAGCAGCAACAGTATTACAATTAACTTTGCTCCTTATAAGTAGCAATTTGGTACACAGTACAGAAGTTTAAGAGTATGGACTTAACAAAAAAGCAAGATTTCTAATTAATTGGCAGAATACCTTAATATTCAAAAAAAGGCTGGGCTTGCTATTAAATAGGAATGTAAGAAAAACCCACACTAGCATTCTGACCCAGAAACCTAGAAAGGCAACTTACTTGGAAGCTTCACTGAAGTGTGCTTCCACCATATATTTTGATCTCCATCATCCCACTGCACAGGAGCGTTTGGCTGAGCGTGTGGAAACTTGGTCTGAATGCACAAAGACTGAAAATCCAGAGTAATTATTCAGTCATAAGGACAGAATCATGCTCAGCAACAGGCTCCTTTCTTTCCCAAGAGTATGGAATAGACTGATTATACATTTAAGCTCACGACAGGAGGAAAAAAAAAAAATCTTTTGAGTCTGTAGTTACCTCCATGTTCAGCGAATTTTGGGTTAGAGAGGATCATCTTGCAGAACTTGAGTCCATTTTTGTACTGTTTTTGTTCGTAACATTTCTGGAAAAAAGGTGGAATACAATCACTGAAATGCATTTAAAAACAGAGTACCTTAACATACTATTACAAATGCAGTAGTTCTTTCAGTAAGGCATGGTAATCAGATCACTAACAAGCTCTAGTTGAATATGACTATCCATATTACATTGCCTTTTTTCAGTATTCAGAACAGTGTCTGCCTTCATTTACATGCAGCCAATGCTCTACCTCATGGTCTCCTTTTTATAAAAGGTTAGTAATTCCTTTTCAACAGAAATAGGAAAGGCAAGTAGGAATGTCTACTTTGATTCAGAAATTCTTAGAGCGCCAAGTTGGAAATCTTGACTCAACAGAACTCTTCTCTTTTGAGAAGAGTTAGTCTTAAAGAGTTTACACACTCCTTTCAACATCGCATTTCCCTGACCTCCCAGAGTAAGAAATCTCAGACAGAAGACTTTCCCTGTTGCCGATGTAGACTTTTGGGAGGAAGAGAGAAACCATGAAGTAGCATAGACCTATTATAACCTCAAAAATATATATATGTCTCTCTCTGGAGAGGGAGAATCTACCTGGGTATTCAAAAAAAAAAATCTAATTTCTAGCTGGAATAGTACAACTAAGGGCTACTTTTAGATTTAATTTATTACTTTTAGATTTATTTTAGATTCATTTACCTAATCACTAGGTAAACTGGCAAACAATGCAGTTCAACTGTGGGAACACAAGGGAAAAAAACAACGTGTGAACCTGGGTCCCTTTTCTTCTTTTGAAAGCTATTACCTGATGTTAATAAGTCAGTAAGGTCTTAGTAATTTAAATTGATTACTGATCACTACAGTTGATCACTTTAAAACAAATTTACTTAAGCCAGTTAAAGGCATGCTTGTATCAGTGAGCATGAAAATGATTTCAGGTCATTTAAGCTTCTTAACATGAAGAAAAAACCAAACCAGGTTTAATTTGGCACCATTTCCAGTTAATAAGGTGTTTTGTCCTACTGTAATTTAGACAGCTATTCTCAGGAGAAACTATGTCATTTCAGTTATGTGCTTGAGTACTTTAACTGTCTGTCATAGATCACTTCCGTTCCATCAATCTTCCAGCACAGAGGTAAAATCTATGTTAAATACATACAGAGTGTAGTAACTCCTTTGCAGTCATAATACATCACTGCATTGCTTCCCAGGGTACAAGCAATACAGAAACATGCCTACACTCACTTTTGTGTAATTGGCTAAGCTGCCAAAACAAGGGTCCTCCTCTAGTCTGTGGGAAAGGGCTTAACTGCAGACAGTTTTTAAGTCTTTGTTGCCTGAAACTCAAGACACTTGCAGTTAATCATGATTAAGTGGAGACTAAACCACAGAATAATTTAGGTCAGCAGGAACCTTTGGAGGTCACTAAATCACCCCTCAAAACAAAGGAGAGCTAACCTTGATATTAGATCAGGTTGCTCTGCCTGGCTGACTTCTGGCAGGATGGCCAGCGAGTTCCCATCAGAGGCAAATAGTTATACTATGGCAATTAACATTTAAACAACGGCAACAAAATAGCTTTGAGAATTTTAAACCAAGAGCTAGTTTCCACATCTTTATCTGAAATAACCCAGGTTGCAGCAAAACTTGGAGTTCCCTCTAGGGGAAGGTCAAATTCTCCCATTCATCTATTTCTTCCTTCTTAACGTAAGATGCTTAGTATAATTTTTAAAGAATCATAAGAAAATACCAACAATGCTCTAAGTAAGCTTTCTAAATTTACTCAGGTATGCCTAAAAAAGTAACAGAATAGTGAACATTCATCCACAATTCTACAACACTTGCAATGTTGAGTGAAACTCCAAATATACAGCAATGCTCAACCATAGAACAGAAGTTATTGGAGTCAAGCGTGCACTTAAAATAGATTAACTACTTGAAATAATATCTATTATCCTTGTTCCAACAATTTTATCCTATAGATTTCAGTCTCAGGCCTAGAATAAGAACTGAACTTAGATAATTAGACAAATTTGAGATTTTTAGAGGATAAGCAAGATCACATTTTCCAAAGGCCAACAGATGGATGGAAGAGAGAAGTTACTGCTCTCCATCGAGAGAGAAGCACAAGTCCAACATTCACAGTTGTCTGCCTTGCTGATAGACAACCAGCATACTTGTACTTGTCAATAAACAGGCTAGCTCAAAACCAGACACAAACCACAGCATTTCTGGCCCAGCTGCTAGTTACTAGACAAAAGAGGGGCTGACTACAGAAACATAATGAATCAGTACAAAATGCAACTTTATGCAATTCCACTGCCTATGGGACAAGCCTTGCTGGTTAGTCAAAAGGTGACTTCCCAGCCCCACTCCCTCCAAATACATACACACACACGCATTTGTAAATAAGTTATGTATTTATATCAATACATTGGCTTAAATGTATACCAACATAAGAGAAAAGGACTTTGCTCAGCAATACAGACTCAACTCTCATCATCAACATATATAGATATACTGAAAGGCTTACAGATTCAGTTATGTGGACAAGCCTGGACCTTTAAAGCATCCAAACTTCATGAATGGATTGCTTTTAAACTTCTGTCTGTCCAAAAACCGTGAATGAGCACACCATGCTCCACCTGTATCTTGTTTACAGGAGACCAGAGTTTGATGCCATATGATACCATCTCATTTTGTAGTACAGATGGGAATTTTGTAGTTGAGAAACCTGTCATCTCCATATGTATTCTCAAGTTTTGTACTAATCAGGACAAATATAGCTGAAATGCATTCATTAGTATCTGTCCCATTGCATTAAATCTTTGGTATATTAAAAGCTCAAGCTAATATGCTGGGGGTTTTTGGTTTTTTTGTTTTGTTTTTGGTTTGTTTTTTTTTTTTTAAGACAGTCTTATCTCTTGTGCTTCATATGAGGCTCCCCATCACCCTTTTATAGCAATAATTTCCTGCTAAAACTAAAGCCAAATCACGAATATTCACACACTTGAAACCTCAAAGGGAGATTCTGGCAAGGCCAAAATGTTATCCAGAACATCTGCTACCAGATGTTCCTGGAAGGATGTTACCTCCTCTGGCAAACATCTCATCCTGGTTTATTCCCTTTTTCAACACTAACTCAAAGATATAATCTACTTGTAGACTTTGCCATGTAATTAAGCTACACATCATTTTATGCACTTTCAGTTAAGTATCAAGTGCCTCTACATAGAGGTCAAATAGGCACAGTGTCTAGGAAGCAGCTATAACTGTAAAGGTAAAAAATACTAATAACAAGGATACAACAATGAAGAGCAAGAGAAGACTTTAATCCTATATTATAGTGCTTTGCTGCTTCTACTTAAGGAACTGCCATTCACAAATTCTAATTTATTTTCTGTATCATGCCATCTTTGAGAGAGACAAAAACCACTCCACCCTTTAAACAGACAAAAACCCCTTCCACTACTAAATATCAACAGAATCAGGGATCTGAATGGCTCACTAATTACTTATAAAACAGAAGGACTTCATGTATCACTACTTAATCGCATATGCCATTCACATGTAAATTATATTTAACTATTTGCAATATCAGGTTAGTAAAGGAATGCTTTTACAGACTACACACGCCTAGACAAAGTATTTACCACTTTAAAAAAGTCTTGTATTGAGAGAACAACTACATTTTTCACTTACTGAAGACAGTTTAATACACGGATCGGCACTTTTATGGCTGAAGAACATCTCATTATGGCCCTCAGATACTAACACTCACTTCTGAGAAGCCATCTAACAAAAAACCTCAACTGAGCAACCAATTCCCTTGCTCAATCCCTGTCCCTAGTGCCTCTGAATGTACTGAAGTGACATGTATTTCATAAACCATTTTCATGTGAAGGCTGAATAAAAGGTAGTATCACATTCAAAGAATGAGGACAGGTATCACATCAAACCAAACAGTAGTGTTAAGCATAGCAACCAGGCTTCCTTGATCAACTTAAATGTTCTAATAGTTTTAAGTTGTTTAAGATGGTCTGGTATTGTAACAGAGCTGCAGCAGAGAAGTTCAATCCTAATGAGACACACTGACCAGTCTCATGGTGAGCATGTGTAAAGGGGGCTTCTAAGAAAGATGGGGACAGACTTCTTAGTAGGGCCTGCTGCGATAGGACAAGGGGTAATGGTTTTAAACTAAAAGAGGGTAGATTCAGACTAGATATAAGGAAGAAATTTTTTGCAATGAGGGCGGTGAAACACTGGCACAGGTTGCCCAGAGAGGTGGTAGATGCCCCAACCCTGGAAACATTCATGATCAGGTTGGACAGGGCCCTGAGCAACCTGGTCTAGAGCAAGATGTCTCTGTTCGTTGCAGGGGGGTTGGACTAGATGACCTTTAAAGGTCCCTTCCAACCCAAACCATTCTATGATTCTATGTGCAATTTTCTTTAACAACAATATCACAATTTGGAAGTTGGTTTTGCTGCCTCTTGACAAGAACATGTCAAATACTAAATCCAAACCACTGCCAGCAATTTAACACTGTTCTCAGACCCTATCTGTGCAGCCCACATTCTATTAATACAGGTCTGTACATCAATAGGCTGCCTTGCTAGAAATATGCTGGACCATCAGAACCACCAATAAGAAAAATAAGCATTTCCACTGATTTAACTATTTCTAAGTAGCTGAATAAAAACAGCTTCACGCTTTATTAGAACATCATTTGTTTAAGTTTTAGTCTTCCCTGCTACTATATTATTCCAAATAATCCTGCTTGCAGACCTCTCAGCACTTGACGGAGTTAAACATTCTTCTTGCCAGGTAGCGTCTTCTCTCTTGTTGCCAAGATTTTGGTGAAAAACTCTGGGGGTTTTGGCAACACCTAGGACTCATTTAAACAAAATTTTAATCTTATGTTCTCAACGCTTACATCTTCAATTTTTTAAACTGTATGTCTGCAGTGTAACACTCATGGGGGGGCTGGGTAAGGAAGGAACCCAAGAGCTAAATGTGGAACATCAGAGCCTAGAGAAAAGGACAAGGCTTACACATCAAGCCCTATAGAAAGAATGCTGGAAATCAGTTGTGCTGGAAATCTGTCCAAGCCACAATGGTGACCAAGTTCAGTAACAAAAAACCCTCAAAGTTATCACTGACTGCGATGCTGATCAGCTACTTTTCCTGGGAGCTATCTGGCAAGTATTTGGGGGCTGTTCACATTATTAATACACATTTCTGACCAAAACCAGGCACAATCAATACCAGAACGTCAGCATACTGTCAGTATTCTTTTTAATTGGCATTTAACACATGAACCTTTTAAAAAGCCTTCCTTGTTTTATTGCACATCTATACAACAACATCATCTGCACCTAACAGACAATCTATGTTTCTCACAGCAGTTGATGAAATTAGTTATCTAAGTACCTTAGTCAGATTTTAGGCAGAACTCAGTATATACTGTTCCTATGCTAACAAATAATTACTCAATTATTCACCAGTTTGATAGCAAGGTCTGACACCATCTTGTTTGAATGATATACGATTAAGTTCCAAAAGAGTTCAGCATGTGTGTTGGAGATGCTCCTTGTATCATGAAATATTTGGATACTTTGCAATACTGCCACAGGAAAAGAAAGCATCCTGATATGACTAAATTTCAGAGAGACTAGGGACCTCTGCATGAGGTTCCCCAAGCAGCAAACCTCTCTCTACACTGATTTCATTTTACTGATGTTTGAGAGAGTGGAAAAAAGTATCAGCTGGAAGGGGCTCCAGCTGATGTAGGCCAAGGAAAAAGTTCGTTACCGCTTTCCCACTCTCACAACATCTTAGATTTCTAGTCCCAGGACGACCCTTCCAGGGTATCAACATGTTCTTCTACAGTTTCCCCCAAGCCCTACTGCTATTCTACACATGCATGGCCACCCCTACTCTCTGCTGGTAAGGGTGGTTAACTTCTTCAGCTGAAATAAAGAGGAAGACAACCTAGCTCCAGCCTCGCTTGCTTCAATTGTCAAAATGGACAGGCCACATAGTTCTTCCCCCGACCTGGGGACTTGGCAATGCAGAACAGTGCTGAGTCAGACCACAGATGGTGGTGTATAATAGAACAAGTGGCCATCATCATATACAGTGGTAACATTTTGATCAAAGTACTGATGTCACAATAATATCTAAGCTTTCACTATCATGATTCTCTGTATACAACAGCATTTTCCTTTAACCAGCTTCTTCTAATTATTTGAGTTCAAATCTACAGAATACCCAAAACGTATTTCCACCCGCATTCTGTACAATAAGTTGTAATCACTGCTGTTTGTATTCTATATTATTGTCAGAATAAAACTGATACCGTATTTTTTTATCAGAAAGAACATGTGTGATAAGAGAATGTTGGTTCAACATTTGTTGTCAGAGACATCTTTAACAGCCCTATAAACTATGCCTCTTTTAAAGGGGGAAGCTCATTATTAAAAAGCTTGCCTTAAAGTAAGACCTAGTCTAATTCCACACCATGCACACATGGTCAATACAACTTGAATCCCTAGAATATCCTTTGCTTCAAAGGAGCAGAAACAAGAGAACACACAGTAGAAAGAGCTCTTGCTTACAAGTCCTTAGCATCTGTAACTTCCTCACTATTTGAGTTAGTAGAGTTCTCTACCATTTATGAACACGTGTATGCCTCTCCAAAGCAGAATCCATAACAGCAAAACTAGGAATTAGACCAGTCATAGCCCCGTCACACATTTTAAACTAGTTTTTAATCTCCACTTTGTGTAGAAGTACTGAACAGACCAATCTGCCACATCTCCTGGGATGAAACTGCAATTTGCCTAGCAAGAACTCAGACTGAGCAGGTGGCTCCACAAGCTAGTGGAACTGCATCTGTGAAGCAGTTAAGCAAATGAAACTATCAACATCAGCATTGTTTTGTGAGACCTGATACACACACACATAAATCTCAGGCTTTAAAAACAGTTAAGCTTTTATTTAGACATCTTAAAGCAAGTTCAGGGCAATTACTGATGCAAGTCTTAAACGCTAACTTCATCTCATCATTCCATAAAAGATTTCACAATGATTCAGACAAAAAAGTTGCATGAGTCATAACAGATCAGGCCAGAGAGATCAGATCCACCTGGTACAGGCCACTAGAGGTAAGACACAAGTGTTAGATGCATAGGGAGAGGCTTATGAGTAAGACAAGCATTATTACAGTTCTCACCAGAATGTTCTCAGCCTCCAGTTATCTGTGCCTCACCAATCCTCTGAGCCAAAGGGTATATCTTCACACACACAAAAAAGTAAAGGGCTTCCCCCACACACACACCCCAAAGTGCCTAAAACTTTTCATAGCTACTACTTCTTGCAGCAAAGGGTTCCACAGTATAACTACCTTTTTGTAAGAACTTTTTGTTTGGAGCCTGCTACTTTGCAGCCACCATTTCTACCAAAATGAAAACTAGGCATGGCAGCTTGAAAATAGGCAAGTCCCTACTTAACTTCTCCAGATTGTTCATAATTTCAGAATCTTCTATTAAGCATCTTCTCCTTCAAGAAGGTCATTTCATACTTGCATCCTTCTTCTGAAGAGGCTCAGTGGCAGGACCAGGGGAAACAGCAACGCACACAGCATTGCAAATGTAGACTTGCAGTGTCCTTGAGCAATGGCATAACAGCGTTTTTCTTTTCCCAGGATTCACCAGCTTTAAAACAATTTCCTTGTACAGTAGTTGAACAGAACCTCAAAAATCCCTACAAATCTCAAATCTTAGGGGCAAGCCAGCTCACAGCCCATACTAGGTCTACATTAAGTTAGGTTTTCCAAGTCTAACATTAATCTACAAACAATTTTACTTGCTATGACTCGACTTACTCCAGAAACATGAAGTACTTCTGCATGTTTTCAGGCGGCGTTCACTTGTGCCATGAGTAGTTTAGTACAACTGAACTCTTCTTGCTATTCATCGTTCGTTCTGTTCCATATAACCATAGGCAATTAAGAAAAAGTTCCAGCACAAAACACAATGAGACTTAGCTCTGAAAAGTTATCATTTATTCATACAGGAACTTTCCTTAAAAAAAGTCCAGAGTGAATGAACAACCAGCACCATTCCATGGAAGCCTGCTTTATGAGCCTTTCACAATGACATTTACAAACTCCTTTTGACAAATTAAACCAGTAATATTTATTTGGGATAAGTCTTCTCCAAATCAGACTCCCTCAAATCACTGACAAACATGAAGCATGACTTTCCCTTATGAAAGTCTTACTGACTCTTACCATTAGTCTACTGTCTATCCTCCACAACTCTGTCATTTTAGTAGTCTGCAGTTGGCCAGGCATCCTCACCACCTCTTTTGAAAGTCAGTATCAAGGAGACAGCCTACGCCCCTCCTATGCTGCTCCTCCTTAGCAGCACAAGTAACAACCGCACCACAAATCAGTCTTATTAGTTACACTGGAAGATTTTTACTGACAGCTCCATACTCCTATCTTTAAAGGAAGGGATCTTTAACAGAGACTTCAAACATCCACTACTCCAGTAGTGGATTACAATGGCTACACTTCAGCTATATTATTCATCTCATTTGGGAGGCATTAATTAGCATAGCATCATACCTTCCCAATTATTGAGTCTAATAGTTTGGTAACTCCCCCACATCATTACTAGGAAACTGACTATTTGCATGCTTATAATCCATTATTATTTCATTAAATAAAATGAAAAAAACTTTTAGAATTTTATGAATAAGAATTAATTTAATTAACTCCTACAAACACTTGCATATTTATCTTTTATCAAAGAAGAAATCTCTGAAGACTATTGTAGAAGTCAGGGAACTAAAAGAACACAACAGAAAAGTTGAACAACTCCTCAGAGATAGGGCACTTAGATAATTTTTAAGATTTCCTCACCCAAAAAAGTGGAAGATACATGCCTGAATGAACTAAGCAGCAACAAGTCACTGCTACAAAGGGATATACTTGCAGATTTTTTGTGTTTAGTTACTTGAAGTCAAACGAGTAAATGGCTAAACTAGCCTCAATAAGAGTAATGCCTTGTAGCTGAAGAGCTACTAGGACTTAGCTCACTCATAACAGGATGAAATATTCACAGGCTAGCCCTTCAAGGGAAACACATTTGCAATTAAAGCAGCAAACCTTATTTTATGCAACAACAATATGTGGAATTCACCAAGAAATCAAAGGATTAATTATTTACAGGCATGATACTATCCACAGTTGTATTAGGCATGAAACAAACAGCAGACAATACCTTACACTGTGTGATACTGGGCAGACACCAATAGTTATTACAAGACACTAAGCATTTCTTAAAAACAATTTGGCAAGTAAGCCATGAAAGTATAACAACCCCATGGCTTTCCTCTACAGCACACATAAGGACTACTACCCTGCCCTGTCCAGACAGAGCTGATTTGATTCTACAAAGCCAAAGCTTAACACTAATTTTGAGACATAGTTTATAATTTAGGTTCTCGGGGCGGGGGGGGGGGGGGGGAATCAAAGCTGCTAAAAGTGAAACATACTCTGAAGGCAAGCTTACAACTCTGTTTTAAATACACAAAATAAAAAGATCTGCCTAAGCTTACTAGAAGTAAACACGAAATGCACATTACCAAACTTCAATGTTAACAAGAAGCATTTTTAAGTTACCACGTGTACATGTTTATTTTAGATTGCATCTGCCCCATTCACTTAAAAAGTCACATGAGCTGAAGACTGATTTTAAGTGGCAAGAAACACATGAGCAGTCCTGTATTAATTCTTCTTTATGGGTGCCCTTCTCTCTTTCCATAGAGGGGGAGCCAGGAAGCTTTCAAACACTTCCGCCATGCCTTCTGTGAGACTGAGAAGTGAAAGATAAGAGCTTGAAGTTGCTCAGCCCCTCCCTCCCAAGTAACATCACACCTGTAAGCACCATCAGAGCTTCCAGGGGAAGACCACTAGTTTGAGAAAAAGCCCCTGTAGAAGAGTGGAAGTAAGGCTTAAGGAACAAAACAGACCTGGAAGTCAGGACAGTGAGAGAAATGAGCTCGCACTACCCTACAGTAGTACTGAGAAACCAGAACTATTACCTACGCTGCAATTGCTATTAGTTCCCTAGTCACATCACAACTAGTTTTAAGTCAGCTTAAGTACTGCCAAGCATGCAGGCACACAAATTGATGTGGCTTAAAGACTACTTCCTCAGCTTCTTGATCAGACTTCACAGCTTACACTGAACTCCATGAGGCTACACTAGTTTGGGCAGCTCTGTAAGCTTGGTTTGCTTTTACGTGGACATCTTGTTCAGACTGCCGATAACCTGTCTCACATGTTACATACACACCCCAAGTCACTGACTCCGAAGTAATTCTCATGATCTCCAAATGAACTTCCTATTTCATAACTGTTAATTCTCTGCAGAGTGTTTGTAAAAATACTTAGTCTTAATATATGAGTAGTTTCCTTGCATCTGTTCCACACGATTAAATCACTACATGCTTGTAAGGTCTTATTATACAGCCTCCCACATAATCCCCCCCAATTTTTAAAATGCCCGTAGCATCCCTAGTAATTTCAAGTATTCTGGCAGTGCCAAAGTATGCAAAAAGCTGCTTCAATTAAAAGAGCTTTTAGCACTACAAGCTATATTACTAACTAAAATACTCTGGAACATGTCAAGAAACTGAGGGGTTCAATTTGTACTATGTAGACATTAGCATTCCAGAAAGAGTGTACCATGAAAAAGTCAAACCTAGCTAGAAAAAGTAGTAAGAAATTAAGTTTCAAGAAGTATCAATATATGAAATGACAAGCCAACAAGTAAAAGTTTGCGATTAACACTTTAGGAACTGTGACTAGCCACTACACAGCACCAGTTAATCCTTCTGAAGGCTTCAGAAAGCAAGTAAATTTCCATATCAGCTTCACTGAAGTTTTATGCATCTCTTTTTTCCTTGCCCAAGCACTTGTATTTTGTCCACCGCTTAATTAAAAAAAAAATAGGTTGTCTAAAATAGGATGTCCAGAAAAGCTTTTCTATATTTCAGTTGAAAAAACTTCAGCAGCGACTGCTACTGTGAACTTGTTTGCTACTAGTAAGAATAATCACTGAACTGTTCTAATATTAGTAATTTATTTTTAGCAGAGAGAAAGAGGAGTGCTAGAATGACTTACTAAGATGCATACCATAAGCATGCAGTAAGCAACAAATCACCATTAAGAACCATTAAGTCTTTTAAAATCTGCATACTACCCAAAGCAGGTAAAAGAAAACAGCTCTGAGGCACCTGCTGAAATGCACCAGCTACATACAGAGTACACGGGCTTACACACACTGTTTGATTTGAGCTCAGCTTCCTGAAGCCAAAATGCTCACTTCTCAACCACAAAGTTATTGAAACTAGCCTAACAAATTCTGATATAACTGAAGAAATCTGTGCCTGCCAACAGATTACCACTGTGCTGCACAGACCTCCTCTGCCTGTGGACTAGCACACTGGCACAAAACGGCTCAGCTTTGTTGAGGCTGTAGCTCCATTACTATCACACTGAAAAGTTCAGGAAAAGGGGACTCTGGTGTTTTGTTGTGGGTTGTGTTTTTTTCTTTGGGGGTGGGGGGATATGTTTCTTTCCATAAAGAGTTAGCATTATAAAATATACAATGATTGAGTAAAAACTTATTGAGTAGAAACTTACAGTTAAAGTGAGCTCTTTCTTTAAAGTTACCTCACAAACACTAAATGTCCTTTGCACCATTAAGTCTCAAAGAGCTGAGGCAGCCCAAGATAGTAATTGAGTCAAAGTAGCCCAGCACGCAAAAGTTGAGACAAGTCTTCCAAAGGACATACAGAGTCACGACACTTTAATCCACCAGATGTCTTCAACTACACTTAAGATTGCTCAGTGAACTAGCTTTAATCTAGTCCCTATACTAAAACTGACGTTCTTACTGAGAATGAAGTACCTACGGAGATCAACTTAGCAACACCAAATCCCTGCTACGCTTGCACCGTGCTTCGAGATCTTCTTCCACCCTCCCGAGCGCGGTGACACGGGCAGGAGGTGACTGCGGTGAGCAGCACACCAACCCCTAAGCCGGACCCCCAGCGTACGGCAGGCGGGGGAGGGATGACAGCTCCCTCCAGGCCGCCGTTTCCAGCCGTCCGCAAGACCGCTCGGGGCGCGGGTAACGGCCCGCCTCCGCCGGCAGGGCCGCCGCCCGCTTGCGGCGGGAGGGACGGGGAGGACAGACTGGCGGCGGCGCGCTGCCGAGCCCCGCAGCCGGAGCTCACCCCGGAGTTACCGTCGCGGGCGGGGAGGAAGGAGAACCGCGGCCCCCGGAGGAGCGACGGGTGGCTGGAAGGCTCCCTCCCTCCTTCCCGCCCTCGCCCGGCCGGGGGCGACACCAACCCTTCCCGGCCCCCCACACGAGTGAGGGGGGCTCGCCCGGCCTGCTCGGCGGGCCCCAGACAAAGGAAGGAAACGCGGACGAACCGGGACGAGGAGGCGGCGGCAGCCCCGGCTCTCCCCGGGCGAGTGTGGCCGCCGCATCCTTTTTCGCTCAGTCGGAGCCAACTCCGGCAGCGGGCGAAGTAACCCGCGCCGCGGGTCGGAGGGCACCGAGCAAGGCCGGTGTGCGAAAGAGGAGGGAGAAGCGGCGGCGGAAGGAAGAGAGAGAGAGAGAGAGGAGCGGGGCCGGTGGCTCACCAGGATCCGCTTGAAGAGGTTGCTCTCCTTGGGCGGCAGCAGCACGGACGGCATGGTGCGGGCGGCCCCAGGGCAGGCACGGCTGGAGGAAGGGAGGCTGGCGGGGGCGGGGGCGGCCCGGGAGAGGCGGCCGGGCGGCTGTCGGTACGGGGGAGGGGGGAAGGGGGGGGAAGGAGGAAAAGAAAACCCCGAACTCCGCGGGGCGGCGGCGGCGCGACTCCTGCCCGAGCGGCGGCGGCGACTCTTTAACTCATTGGCCTGCACCGCCCTCCCCGCCGGCTCCCCTCAGACGCTGCGCGCGAGCGCGGCCCCTCTGCGCAGCTGCCGGGGAGGCCTCGCCGCCCGGCTGACGCTGCAAAATGGCAGCCGGGGTCCCCTCCGCGCAGGCGCACCGCCGCCGCCGCCTGAAGGCTCCCCGCTACTTCCCCTTCACAGGCGGCCCCCCCCCGCCCCCAGCGTCGAGTCGGGCGTGAGCGGGATCTTCCGCGGCGCTCTCCCGCTTATCCCCTCTACCCCCCCGGCCTGAGGGGAGGCTTCGTTGTTTGTCGGTTGTAGCTCTCCCCTGTCGGCGGCCCTGAGAGGAGTTACCTGCCGTGAGCGAGGCCAGCGGCGGGCGGCCCTGAGGAGGGGAGCCCTCGGCAACGCCCTGAGGGGAGGAGGGGGAAGGGGGCTCCCACCCGCGGAGGTTGTTAACAAGTAATAACTCCCGCTTGCCCAAGGCCAGGGCTGTGGTAAACGGGGTGCGGAGGGTTTTGTAGCGTTTGGCCTCTCCCGGCCGTGGCTGGGAGGGCAGAAAGTCTCCTTTGTGCGCTCGCTGTCCTGCTTCTCTGCCCCTAGTAACCTAGTTTTAGTGGCCGCCATCCCAACAGCTCGCTGAAATTGATATTTTGGAGAGCCCGGCTGCCTGAAAGCCTGGGAGGTATTGTTGGAAGAGAGCAAAGTGTCGGTGAACTGCAGAGCTTTGAGAGGGTGCGTGCTTGCTGAGCCCTGGCTGGTATTTAAGGAAACAACAGCAAACTTAGCAGACTTCTAGCAAGCAGGGATGTCATCTATTGCATTAATGCATTTTTCAGCAGTTGGTTATGTAAAACTTCCCAGTGCTATAGTGCATGCTTAGAACAGTACGCATTTATTCATGGCTTGGCTCCTTTGCCAAAGGAGGTTGAAGGTCTTTCGAAAATAAATTTTTCTTCTTGTTATTCCCAGAAATCGTTCTTAAGTGAATCTTTGCAAAAAATTAAAAAACAAATATTAAAACCAACCAGAAACACTAAAACCACATGGCCTGGGGCATTTACTTAGAAGGAAAACTGGTTAAACTGTCAAGGTTACAACTAATTAAAAAGACGATCTTACAGGGAAAAAAAATAGGCAGCTTCAATTAGAATCTCTGTTTATGTAATTACCCTTTAAAAATATTAATTATATTTTGGTATGTTTTAAAAGGATATTAATTTTTTAATAATAATGTTATCCACCTACAGTCCCAGATGATGAACATGATAGATACCCACAGTAAAGCAAGTGTGTGGAAAATAGTATATAACAAGAGCCGATTAGAATATGTTATTTTATTTGGTTACACATAAAGTAGGTGACTATGTGACTGTGACTGAGGATCCCAAGCAGCGTGTCTTTGACTTGTCACAAGCCTTGCTGAAGATGATGGATGTGATAGCTGCTTTCCTTTCAGGCTAAAGGAGGGAACAAGGGAGTGGCCAATTTCTTGGAAGAGAGTAGCCTGGATGACAGCCTAACTTGGGGACTACTAATTAGAGAAAAAAAAAAAAGTAGTAGGCGTAGGAAGACTCCTGAGATGAAAATAGCAAAGGCGAGGAGAATATTAAAGTACAGTGTATACTTTCCTAGTTCTTCTTAGCTGAGCATCAGTTTATGATGGCCACTGTTTTTGTGGATGGTGGTTGGTTTTGGTGTTGTTTTGTTAATTTGTTCAGATGTATGGTCTGTAATAAGTTTCTTTGTAGAAGTGTTGTTGTTTAACCCCAGCCAGCAACTAAGTACCACACAGCCAGCCAAAACCAGGACAAGAAGGAATATCTTTATTGTGTTTATTTCTCACTTTTTTGTTCCGGCATGCTTCTAATGATGTCAGTCACCTGGATCACTGAGAGCTGTATGTGTATTTTCCACATGCTGTACCCAATTCACTGTTCTTTCTGCTATAGGGTGTAGTACTGGCTGTATGCAGTATCTGATTTTTTCAAAGCAGGAGTACTGTTGACAAGGATGGCCAACTTGACTTTGCCCTGCTGCATCATTTTCAGAACCTGTTTGTACCACAGCATGTATTCAGCGCTTTTTATAACTAGCTGAAGCCTTGACTTTATGAACTCTAGTCTTCTGTCTTAGCAAAAGGCATGTTATGCCTCCGGTTGGGTTGAGTGATAAACAGATGCATCTCCGAGATAGTCAGGCAAATACTGTGCTGGGTGGACCTTTGGTCTGAAGCAATAAGGCTATTCTTGACAGCTACAGGTCTCTCCTTCCTGCTAGTCCAAATACTGGAAAGAACGCTGTCTGAACATAGGCAAATTGCAAATAAGAGGCAGGGGTTCGATTTGCATTTAGACATGTGTCTGTATTAAAAATCTGTGTTAAAAGCAGCAAGAAAAGGAAAGCAAGGAGGCAATAAAAGAAACGTTTGTAGACTAGCTGGGAGAGAATAAACAAACAAGCTTTTGGGGGAGGCAGAGCTCTAGTTGAAAGTGAGGTTTGGGAGCGCAGTCAAGAAAACTTCTTGTCATTTAATCCCACTGTGCTGGGCAAAACAAAGCTCTTTCTACAGGCTTTGTTAACAAACAGGACTGTATTCAAGACGCGTATGATTCTGTCACCAGTTTTTCCTTCAAACAGAAAGAATTCAGAAGTCTGTTGACAAACTATTTGGGTCGAAAGGGGGGAGCAATATTAAAGTGATATATACATTATAACAAGCTTGTGATTTTGCCGTGTCTCTCACTTTACTGCGTGACCTGTCAACGTTTAGCTTGCAGATCACTAAACCCAGTTAGGGCCCCCTGAGCAAAAAAGGGCCTCCGTGTGGGCATGGACCTGCCTTCAAGCCAAGCACATTGTAAGGCCTGGAGCCTGTTTTGTCTGATGAGCCATTTCTTTCCCTCCAGTTTCCAAAGCAATTGGCAGCTTAGGATTGCCAGATTTTAAAGTACAGGACCGCCATGTCTGTCCCGAAGCCCTGGAGCCCAGCTGTATTTCTGCTGTCACTCTTCTGTTCCTGCACCCGACGTCCCCGTGGGCTGCCGTGGCGGCTGAGGAAGGCAGTGGCACCCTGCCCCAAGCAGCCTCCACCCCGTAACCCCTGGTCCTCACCGGCTCCATAGGCAGCTGCTTCGGCCACGCAGGTTTTAAGGCATCAAAGCAAATCATAAGGGGGGGTGGGGGGGTGGAAGCACAGACAGCAATGGGATTTCCCATCCTTCATACTCAGTTCCCATATTGCATTATAAAAGCATACAGTAAATACGGGGAAAGAGTGTATCTGATATGTTTTGAATATGAGATGCATGGACTAGGTCCTGTGGTTGACGGTGTATCTGGCAGGCCTGCTGACAGTACAGAGTCCAGCCCTTGTCTTGGCCGTGTGGTCCCTGCGTGGTCTGATGCCTGGTAGGGAGGGCTGAGAATTTGTTACAGTCTCTATTTTCACACTTAGAGTTAAGTTAAAGAACTCACCAGCAAGGCATAATAAAAACTGAATCATGATCGCTTTTAATCAGAGGATTTAATGTAAGAACCATTACTGGCTAGAGCAGAAGCTGATTTGATTTTCCTTGGCCTACCCTCTTCTTTTAAAATCAATTTTTGAGTGTGTGGTCTGCCTACAGTTCTCATGTTCTTACTAGCTTCTTGGTTGTCCTCCCATACATTACCTTCCTAAGGTTTTTAAGTATCAGACTGCATATTTAGAGTCCTAATGCAAGGATGATCATCTTATTTCATTTCACTGAGGTCTAAGTCATAGTGGAAGAAGAGTGAGGAGTGGTGGGGATGGCATCTGGACGATGGCATCTCTCACGGCACAGCACTGTAGGCTCAGGCCTGGGGAAGCGCCTTTGAGGTTTCAGGGTGCTGTTTGCTGTGGCCCCTTTGTAGATTGGATCGGCTCTGGGGTGGGTCCTATTCTCTGGAAGAGCCTTTTAATCTGTCTGCCTTGCCTTCTGTCCCAGGGGATGGAGCAGAGCCAGAATCTGTCCTCAGATCTAAACAAGCGGTTAGTTGTCATTCATGTGCTGATGAGGTTCGATCCAAATCCTTCCAATCGATTGGTCTCATTTTCAGTCTTTTGGAATATTTACTTCACCAAACCCCAATGAGGTTATGTGTGCCAAATACCAAATTTTTACCTTTTTTTTAAATCCTGTTGCATGACGGTAGCTGGGAAGAAAGCTTTTTAGGTGATTATAGGTAGAAAAAAACAATGTTACTTAAGTCTTTTTAAAATGCAAATATAATTAGGGAGGTAGTTGTATAATCTGTTTAATGTTATCTATTAAAAGGTGCATATACATAGTATGTTTTACAACATACCTTATTAGGAAGCTGCAGCCTATTAGCATAATGATAATCTGAATGGTTATATTTATTAATATTTTGTAACTGGTGTTTGTCTCTAGTACCATAGTAATAATTCATTTTAAATGAATAGTGAGCTTTGACATTAAGTGAAACTTAAGGTTGTTTTATGCAAACTTCTCTGAAATTAATCTTTTAATAACCAGATGGGACACATTTATTTTCAGCCCATGTTTTGCGAAAATACATGGAAAAGTGTATGTAATACAACAGCTTAGAAGCTGGAAACATAAGTGAGTATTCCCATTTGTGGTTACTCTTGCCATTTCTCCCAAAGTGTTGCTGAAGTCAGAGTGTGTTACTGTGCAGCTGTGAGGAAGATACCGAAAATGAAGACCTATTTTTAAGGTCACGTTCCCCATTTTTTATTTCGGGGCTTGCGTTTCACAAAGTAAAGCAAAGTCTGCCTTTACTGATAGCATTGCTCCAGCGGTGCTCGCAGACTTTTGGTGACGGTACCCCCGTGCCTCCGCGGGCTGGCCGTGCTGCGGAGGGCCAGCTGCCCACGCGGGCCTGAGCCAAAGGATGCCGGGAGTCGTGTTTTTTAGCGGGCATGCTGGGACTGGGAGTTTTTCCGCTCTACTTCCCGTCTACCATGGCCTCATGTTTTGAGGCAGGATCCGTCCGGCGCCAATGTGTATGGACGGTGAGTGTCAAAGCTCCTTGATGGGTGCTGGGGAGCGGAGCCCCCCGCACCCCTCACAGCTGCCCTCCGCTGCCGCGTGACCTCCGGCTGCTCCTGCCTGCTCCTGCCTGCTCCTGCCTGCTCTGCAGCCCTGCCTTCCTCGTCCACCCACAACCCCTGCAATGGGGGAGGGCTGCCAGGGGGACTTTGTGCATGGCTTTCGGAGGGTTTGCGCGGGGTAGCTGTGGTGGGAGGCAGAGGTGTATGAAAGGTGGCCTCGGAGGCACGGCCTTGAGCTGTTCCTGTTACAGCGTGCATTGAAATACATGCTCCTCCCGTGTACCTACATATTCTTATGTGTCTGAATTCAGTTGCATGGAGTTAGTAGCATCTTTGACTGTTAGAAATGATTTTTAAAACCTCTTAAAGTGTTCACAATATTGATAACTCTTTCCTGTCTGGAAATTTTAATTTTGTTGTTGTTGTTGTTGTTGTTGTTATTTTAATAAGACAATTACAGTTGTCACTTTTGCTTACTGATTTTGATTTGTGATGTGCACAGGGTAATTTTGTCACATTAGAAAGTTACTAAAATCTGGTTTGGAAAGCAGTTAATAAGTCATCTACTGCTCATAGCTCTGTAAAAGTTTTATGTGTGCTTATTTCTGCACAAATGTAATATGGCAACATCTCTCTGAAAAGGAGATAACTTTTTTATTTAACATAGCAAAGTTTTTTCTGAAATTTCTGACTTTCTTGAAGGTCTGTGTCATGCCATTACTTAGGTTTTTTAGGCATTTAAAACCAAGAATTTTATTTCTGAGAGCTCAGGCAGAACAATACTACGAATCCCTTATTATTTGAGTACATCGCTTCTTAACTACACCAGTAAAAAATGAGTTAGATGGTTATAATTAATCTATTTAATTAATTAAAATAAATTATAACATTAATATTTTTAAAATGAGTTAATGATGGTTAGCACTTGACCAAAAGACAATGGGCCATGCTGATCTGGAGCAATTCCAGTATCATCAGCAGAATTAGGTCTTTTGGAATTGAGTCTACACGTGCCCCTGAGCAACTAAGTGCAGGATTGTAGATGATGAGCCGGATTTGTGCCTTTTGCTGTGTTCCTGGTGAAGGGAATATGATCCCTCTGCTACAGCTGGTTTTAGTCACTAGAGCAATCCATGAGGGGTATCGCTGGCTTTCTGTAAATTAAAGCAGTCCCGAAGTTGCCGCTGTGGGTTGAATAGCACCTGCTGGCTGGGGAATCTGGGGAAGGTGCAGAAGTAGAATAAAGGTCCTTCCCTCCTTCTGTAGGTAGTAAAACAGACATCCAGACAAGCAAGACGCAGTACTTCTGGGTTTACTGCGTATTGCTCGTTCTTCATTGTGGACAAATGGATGAAAGTAAATAGGTGAGGATAATGGGTGAGTTGAGTAGTTAGAATGTCATACTAATTTGTTAATAAAATGCCTGAAGATGCACAGAAGGTCGTCACTGATGAGTAAAAAATAATTGTCAGAAAACTGAAGTGTATGTTTCAAGGGGATCCTCTTGCAAAAGTTTCATGCTCTCTGTTTCTCCGAATCCACTTTTTTGTAAAAATCAGTAGACATGGGATTGTGGCACTGGCAGAGATATTAAGGAGGGCTTCTTTATTTGTTAAACCTTTTCTGTGTGAGTAGTCGTAGAACACGAATTTAGTCCTCTTGGTAGACCCTTGCACTCCAATATAAATTTTTAGAGCACAGTAAGAATTCCTAACATAGTTTGCAATGTTGATGATATAAAATGAAAAGATCTTTCCTAGAGCAGCAGTGATGCTAAGGGGAGCCTGTGTCCTGCAAAACTGTAGGCCAAGTGTCTCAGAAACATACAGGGGTTGTATTTCAGAGTACCAGCTTCTTACTCACTTTTTGGATGGAAAATATTTATGTCACTTATATGTAAATACATCATGGGAAGGAGTACACAGGGGACATAAAGCACTGTTCCCATGTCTTACATAGTACGTATATGGGTAATTTCTTGCAAGTGTATTGTAGTCCTGTTGACTAATCTGTTGCAAGGTCAGCTCGATGTTACTAATGTCCTGCCAAAGTTATATCCTGTTGTGGTAGTGGGTATAATTTTGCACATAATTCTGGACCTTTCATACATTCTCTGTATAGAATTCTGTACCTCTAGTATAGATTTGTCTTCTCTCAGCAACATTTTTCTTTCACCAGTAAGGCATTCAATGGTTGGATTTTTCCAACGAGACATATGGCAAAATGAAGCTGTTGTCTGTAAAGCCACATCTACAGTAGCTTTGCCACAGCATAAACGAACTGTTTGAAGAGGTGAGGGAGGAGACCTTTTCCAACCCTCAGTCAGTACAACGGTGCTGATAAGAGTTTCTGGTTTAAACCAAGACTAAAACAGGAATAGTTTTGTCCATGACAGTTGCATTTGTGTTCGTGTAATCGAGGACAGCATTTGGGCTTGATACAGTTCTTGTGTTTGTGTGTTTGTTTGTTTTTTTAATAGAATGCTCTCTTTTTCTAGATAATAACACTGGTCCATGTACTGTCTACTTTTAATTTCAGGTGGTAGAAAAATAAGAAACAAAATGAAACCTTTCCAAAGTGTCTGTCTTTTCAAGAGCCTGCTTGCCAATTGCTACTGTCACAGTCAACTTTACAGCTGTCTTCTCCCTGTTGCAAAGAAGATAGGTTATGTGGTGGGACTGCACAACTGTGGATTTTGGAGGCCAAAATCTTTATTGGACACGGCTAGATTCACTCTGACTTTTAACAGTTGGCATAGGAAAAAACATCAGGATTCTCGAGCATTGTGGAAGCATGAGGCTGTGCAGAAGTATCTGGAGACTCTAAGCAAGGAGTACCAGCAGGTTAGTCATCTGTTAAATGCTGACTCAATAAATGACTTTGAGCAAAGAACCCTGAGGAGAAGATGTGCCAATCTGTCCCCCATTGCAACTGCATTTCAAGAAATCAGAGAGGCTGAAAGAGAAGTTCAGGAGTTAGAAGCTATGTGCAGAGGTAAGGAGAACACATCTACTTACTTGTTTCAAAACAGTAGCTTTGCTTGCAATAAACTTCTTTGCCCAGCCTTTGAAGAAAGCTTTTAAATAAGTTAAGCCAGCCCTGGAACACTCTCTGGTCCTGCCTGCTCCTGGGACCTCACGTGCTGCTAGGGCTTTCTCCATCCACCCACATCCTTCCATTTTTCATCTTGCCTCACTTCAGTTTGAGGTCTTAATACAGCCAACTTGGGAGAGTAGGGATTGTCTGGAATCTCAGGGCTATCTGTCTGGCAGAAATAGTTTGGAAATGTTTGTTTTAAGGTTGTTTTTTGATAGAACTGAGAGCAGTGTGAACTGAAGGAAAAAAATTTAGTGAGCCTAATACATTTGATAGATGCAGACTTCACCCGTGTTATGTAAAATGGGATTCCATCTAGCCAGTTCATTGATACTTATTGAGCAAATTACATGACCTTTCATTAGGCCCTGAATTGTCAGCTTCCAATATAAGTTGCAAAAGCTGATATTTCTTTGAAAATATTTGAGGAGCCCTTCAAGGAATAAAGAAGAAGCTGCTGCTTTTCAATACTCTGCTACAGTAGAAGTTGGGGTAAAAAAGACTTAAAAATTGTCACTGCTTTTGATACCGTTCAGGAATAAGAAAGTACACAGGGAGTAAAAGAATTTACAAAATAAGTAACGGTGCAACATTTTGAGAAAAAAACATTGTTAGAAGTGTGAGGAGGTGCACACAGTAGGAAAGAAAAAATCCATTCTGCTACCCCAATAGGTATTAAGCCAAGAGAGGGAAACATTGGCCTGGAGAGAATGGGGCTTACATTAAAGAACTGAAGCAAGGGAAAAGCAAAGGACAGGAGAAATGGGTAGCCGGCGGTGTAAATGGAGGAGAATGAAAGTTCATGGTGCTTTTCAGAGAGAGACCCAAGGGGTGTTGACAAAACAGTAAAAGCCATATTGAAATAAAGCTGGTAAAAATGTCACTTGTTTAGAAAGGTAGAAAACATTTGTATTCTTTAGTTTTAGAAATAAATAGATGTTTGTGCTTTTGGAAAAAATGTTGGTTATTGAAAATGTTTTAATCTCCAACCCTCTCCAGTTCTGTTCACTGAAGAAAGAGGAAAAGGAGTGAAGGTGAGGAGGGACAAAAATTTAACACTGAAAAAGAAGTGTTCTTGGAAGAATTAGAAAGTATTAAGAAAACACTGGGAAATTCATACTTCAGCTTAAAAAGGCTGGTTTGGATCAAGTACATGATCCAATGAAGAATTTTTCTAATTCCATAAATTATGATGTGGATGAATGGAGTGAGTTCTAGTTGAAAGAAGGGAAAAGAAAAGAATGAAAGAAAATTACAGCCACGAAGTTAATTAATTGGAGCCAAATTATTTTATCTGTGCTGTTTATCGTGTGGCCAAGTTAAAACACAGATGTTCCCTTTATTTGACTGCTCTTTGTTTTCCGTTTAGCTCCTGTCGTGGATGGAGTGATGCACTTCGCTCGTAAGACAGAAGTAGCAATATGTTTATTGATACAAAACGGCAGTTTAACAAAGTTTGATAATAAATGCGACAGTGGTTTAACAAGATTCGATGGCAAGGTACACCTCATTATCTACTGTGTAGAGGACAGGGTCAGACAGAACTGTCAGGGAGACCCTCTCGTTGAGTCATGAGGTTCAGAAAGGACCCCCTTATGTTCTGAACTGCTTCTCAGAGGGGAGTTCAGGTGCAGCTGGATCCAGACTTGGTCCCAGACTTGGTCAACAGTTTATGTCTAAAGGATTATATGTGCACAATCAATCCTTTATATCACTTAGCGGAGATTTCAAAGTTTAACATGCTGTTAATCACTTACCAAGAATCTGTTGCAGCAAGGACTCTCTCAGCCTCGAGGAGTAACCTTGAGAGGCGTCCCTACTCAAGGGGACATCCCGGCATGCAGCCTGCTGCCGTGCAGGAGAGCTCAACGGGCCCTGGGCTGTCCCCTATTTATGGAGTAAGATAATTGTCTAATAGTCATATTTACATACCGACTACAGATGTTAGTTTCTTCCAAATTTGGCTTGAGTCCGACATTGACCAGCATCATGGTTAGGTGGGCACATTGTTCAAATTAGCCCGTGGCTATTGTGTTGTTATGTCTCCCCCAAATCCGCTTTGCCATCACGTGATGCAGCCATCACGACCAGATGCATCCATTACGACGGCCACTGGTGGTTATCACTTGAATAAAGGTCGGGTTGAGGTTGGGGGGAGCACACCGCCACAGCTCCTTAACTGACCCTCTTCTCTGTGGTACCTGAATTCCTCACAATTGCTATAGGATTTTATATTTGCAACGCTCAGTGAAGCAGAAAAATATTGTTTTCCGGTTTGCCACTGGTGATGTGAGTCACTGGGTAGATTAAGTGAATTCTTAAAGGTCAGGTTTGCAGGGAGGTAGGAATGCGACACCAATCCTTTGAACCTTAAGCTCATTGGTTACCACTAGACCATTCTTTCATCTCTGCTGACAGTAGTTAATTCGATACTGTTTATCTAACTAATCAATAATGATGCTTTTTGGACCAGCTAGAAGCCTTTGATTCAGTACCAGCTTTGGGTTAGAGTTGTGACATACTGGTAGGGAAATTTATACAGTTCTTGCCTTATGTACAGGGGATGCCACATTCAAGTGTTGATCTGACATCTTTTATTTAAGGAAAAAAACCCCAGAGCATAAATTAAAAACTGTGATATGGAGGAGCTGCTGCTGTCCTTGCCCAGTGTGCAAAGCTGATTCAACTTCCCAGCCCATTTAGTTCTTAAGACTGGCTGCTGAGGCCACCAGTGAATGTGCGTGTGTGTGAGCTGCTGTGAACGGGAAGCAGGCTCCAGATGCCCAGAGATGTGGAGCCCGCGGTCCTTGCCCCTGCCTTTGAGATGCCCGATTCCTGCCGCAGAATCCAGAGCTCAGGCAGCTGGTCATGCAAGGCGAGGAGACGCATTCAGCTATTGAGTGTCCTGTTTCATAATGCATCTGAGGCAAACCTATGGTTACCATGCTGGCCCCAAGGCATAAAACTTTCTCATCCTCTTTGTGGCTTTCTTCCCTTGCTTTCACTCCCAGCTGTTCAAAGCTGTCTTCCCCCATTCTCCCATTTGTGTTGGTAATTGTCCGGTTGTAAATTAAATCTAGTTCAACTTGGCATGGTAAAATACATGCATTTATTTAACCAGACCTGTTTTTTTCTTTCAGTGAGTTGAATTGGTTTACTTTCTGATGAGATGAGTGACAGAGCCACTCCTCAGCTGGTAGAACAGTGGGAAGAAAGATGAAAAGGAGAGGGCGCTCCCTATTCTGGCAGTGAGAGGTTTTCCACTTGACTCCAACTGTCTTCCAAGTTTCTACTTAGTGTATAATCTAATGCTAACTGATCAGCATCTTTAATTATTGCAAACTGGAGCTTCCATAGCAGAAAAGGTTTGGAGCTTCTGCTAGCTTTACCTGAGAATGTTTCCTAGTTTCCTCGTAAGCTCTAAAATGTGGGAAGGGGCAATCTAATCACAGAATCATCAAATAATGTAGTTTGAAGAGGACCTCTGAAGGTCATTTGGTCTGATGTCCTGCTCAAAGCAGGACGAGTTAGAGCAGGTTGCCCAGGGCCTTGTGCAGTTGAGTTTGGAATATATCCAAGGATAGAGATCCTACAACCTCTGTGAGCCCCTGTTCCAGTGTCTGACCACCCTTAGGGTGAAAATAGTTTTCCTAATATGTAATCAGAATTTCCCGTATTCCAGCTTATGTCTTGTTTTGTCACGATATACAGAGTCTGTCTCCATCTTTTCAATGTCTTTCTGTTAGGCAGTTGTACACAACAATAAAACCTCCCCTCCTCCTGCTTTTCTTAAGGCTTAACAAACACTTTTCTCAACCTCTTCTCATATGTCCTTTGCTCCAGCCCTTGACCATCTTGATGGTTCTCAACTAGGCTCACTCCAGTATTTCCATGCCTTTCTTGTACTGGGGAGCTCAAACTGGACACGGTACCCCAGATTGTGGTCTCACGTGCTGAAGAGAGGGGAAGGGAATCTCATTAAGCAAAGCAAAGAGTCCAAGTGAGGTCTCCCACATCCTGATGACTTGCATCCCTAACTCCCACATGTCAGTGATCTCTTGAACAGCAGGAGACAGAAGGTTAGAAACCTCGTTATTATCATCATACCATTATTTGTAGTGCTCACCTTAATGAGTTGCCTACAAATTGTTGAGTAGATGGGTGTTTCTGGGCAAGTGTAGAAACAAAAATATTTGTTGCATGAAAAATTGTAGTAAGGGAAACTGAGGCACTTCTTGTCTGCAGGCATGTTTTTGATGTATTTTGTCAAATCCGTTTGTGGATTTGCCCCTGGACTGTCAATCTGTGTGCCATAACCATCAGTCTAACTGAGAGTGAGAAACTGTCAGGTGGGACTGGCATCTGTTTGATGCAGATTTTGAGCCATAAGGTAGAGATTGAGAGGTAAGATATCCGCTACTCCTTCCAGCACACCTGAAAAATATGATCATTCAGTTAGCAATATGCATCCTGGCTTGGGCTGCTCTTATTTGATATTTCGTGCTGGCAAAATGCAACTGCAAGTTTTTATCTGCTGCAATTGCATGTCTTTGGACAGCTGTATTACAATTTGCTCTAAGCTAGGTGAGATTGGCTAACATCTATTCCTGTTGTTGGAATTTAGAGCTCGACAGCAGAGATGAGAAACAACTTCTAGAGCTTGCCCTAGAAGAGAAGGAAACCCTGGATAAAAAAATCAACATGTTGTGCAGAAAGGTGAGCCTGAGGTAAAATTATGCAGCTTTGTAAATAAAGATGTCAGAAAAATGTTCCTTTGTGATCTTACCAATAGACTGTGACACTTCCATTTAATGAAACAGAAGTCCAGCTTCTGTAATCTCCCTGAAAAGAAGTGGCAACATTAATTATTAGTAAGCTTCTTACTGAGAATTGTGTCTTAGAAGCTTATTATTTTAGGCATTTTTGCTTGCTTGCTTGTCTGTCTGCAGTTGCTGAAGGGGATTAAAAAAATGGTGAGCTATTGAGACCTGACATGACATCCTAGTAACTGTTTGTGGCAGTGGAGCATGCATTCTTGAAAGATTTCTGATTCGAACTTGCAGTCTTTCATTTTCTCTTCAGCTTACAGCACCCCATGAGTGGGGAAATTAATTATAAGCAGAGAAACTGAAACGATTCAGGGAAGACCTCTATGTTTGGACTCATTTCTACATTCAGATTGAAATAATATGAAATGGGACTTTCTGAAAAATAAGATTAATGTAAAGATTGGCTGGGTTATAGCTAATAACTTTGTGTTCATAGGTAGTTGGGGCTGGAGTGGGTGACCTGGCACCTGACTTTGCAGGATCGAACTTTCAGCTAGCTTTCCTGTGGATGCACCAGCATATCCCATTTCCACAGTGACTGCACTGAGTTGCAACGGCCATTGGACAGTTTTTAGTCCTACTTACTAGTTTGCCAAAAGAAATTGGTGGTTGTGTGCACTCAAGCTGTGGCAATTGTGAAGGCTGGCTGTAAATTTGATTAAGAGGAGATAGAGAGTCATGAAGGAGATAATGACATTCTTTTTTTTTTCCTTTTCAGCTTTTCCAGCTTCTAGTGCCAAAGGAAAAATATGATAGAAGTCATGTCATATTAGAAGTGACAGCTGGCAGAACAACTGGAGGTCAGCAAAGTCCCCACAGCAAAGATTACTCCAAACCTCCATCCAACTTTATTAAACCTCTTATGGGTTATTCTTAATGCCTTTTTATACTTTAATGGTATAAAGTAATACTTTCTAAAGAAGAGTATTAATCTGTCTAATGACTGGTTAGAGTTGAAGCTAAATCTAAAAACTGGTGGCTGCCATGTTGTGAACTGCTATTTATGTTGTAGCGCCTTTATATTTTTAGGAGACATCTGCCAACAGTTCACTAAAGAAATGTTTGAGATGTACCAGAACTATGCAGACTATAAACGTTGGACCTTTGACGTTGTGAACTATACACCGGCTGAGATAGGTACAGTAGTTCTTCAGGCATTCCACCAAGACAATGAAATTAAAAGCAGTGTTTCTGTGCTATATTTGTCACACATTATTTGTCTCTGTAGGTGGGTTGCATCATGCCGCTGCTCATATTTCGGGAGATGATGTCTACAGGCATCTGAAATATGAAGGAGGGACTCATCGAGTCCAGCGAATCCCTGAGATGGGCCTATCGTCAAGAATGCAGCGTATTCACACTGGGACAATGTCAGTTATTGTCCTCCCTCAGCCAGAGGAGGTAAACTAACTGTTAATCAGGATGGTGTATCGCTGCTCGCCCATTTTGGCATTGGAGTACGTGTTATTTAAAACCATGTTACTGTTACTGTTTTGGGATTTTATTGATACCCAAGTGCTTTGTGCGAGTCCCAGCAAGTGAACCACAAGTTCCCTGACTCTGGAAGGCGATAGTCCTTGGCTCTGTACCTTACATGTTTAAATGGGTCATCAGAAGTAACTTTGCAGAGATTTGCTGTTGCCTGAAATGGCAAGTAAATCAATGATCATTTCAATGAGTATTCCAGCCCCAACACTCACAAAGCTGACTGCTGTGAGTAAGCCAATTTTAAATCGTGTCATGTATTAAGACAGGGAATATATCCAAGAAAATATTCAGTGTTGCATAGTAATGTGATTCTGCAGGTCCTTTTGATTTTTTTGGTTTCATTTAAATTATTGGTGTCCTTCTCTGTTAAATCGACAGTCTGCTTTGAATTTGAATGAGTGAGTGTGTTGGCTAGTCTTTCTGAGATCTCACTGATACCAACAGTTCTCACTTAAACCAGCAATTTACAAACAAAATAAACAAAACCAGATCCTGTAGGCTTTCCCTGCATGTTCTCCTGCTTCCTTGTAATGCTTTCCTTGCAACATTGATCAGATCTGAATGTTCCTTTCCCATCCACTGAGCTCAAACTATGGTCCAGGTCATCATGGACTCATATTTCCCATGCTGCAATCCTTACTTGGATCTGGATACACCCGTTTTTTCCTCAGTTAGATGTTTTTAAGCACTGTTGCAAGAATCATTCAGGCTTGACTCATGAACAAGATCCTTGCACTGCTGTTTAGAAGTAGTTTTTGGTTATTTGCTTATTTCTTAGTCTCCCTGCCAAAGCGAGTGGTTTTACAAAAAGTTGTTGGTTTTGTTTTGTTCACGCACCACCCCCCCCACACCCCTTCACCCCCCCAAACCCCCCCACACCCACACCTTGTTTTGTGAAGGACCTCGAGTGAGAGTTTGAAAAAATAAGTGAAATATTTAAAGCATCACTTGCTTTGCAGAGATATTTGACGCTGCATTTTTTTAAAGTATAATAATTATAGCTGTTCCTCAGGAACAGTTGTAAAGGAGCAATTTTTTGAGAAGTGATTTTTTTTTTACACCGAGTATCATTGACATTTAAATATTTTTAGAATGAGCAGAAAGTAGTAATTTTCTTTGATTCTAGGTTGATGTTAAAGTGGATCCCAAAGATTTGCGTATAGATACGTTCAGGGCCAAAGGAGCAGGAGGGCAACATGTTAACAAAACTGATAGCGCTGTGAGAATTGTACACCTTCCCACAGGTAAGTCTGGCTGTATTTCGTACTTCTGATCACCCTAAATCTGTATCCTGAAGAGAAAGCTTGTGATCCTGCAAGTTGTCTCTTAGAGTGAGTTTGCAGGGTTGGGCCTTACACCAAAAAAAGGAATTAGCCCCTTCTGATTCTGCCCCTCTTCTAGCAAGGCAATGTGTGAGAAGAGGGGTATGTACCAGTGGCACAATGCTCAGCAAGTTGCTATTATGCCGGTTTTGTCTTCAGAGGGAGTGTTTAATGAATACACTGTCTTTGAAGGATGAAAGAACAAATGGAGGGTGACAGGGATGGGATGGAAGATGTAAATAACTCGTGCTGTGTGCTCTGTACCTTCAGGAATAATGGCCGTTGGCAACCAAGGGTGTGCTTTGCCTAGCTGGAACCTGTGTAGTTACATGACTGAGAAAAAAGGAGGCTTGAAGATTTTCATTCAGTACTAGATAATGCTATTATATGTTGAATAGAAAGGAAAATGTATACTGATGGGAAGGTAGAGGACCACTCTGTCTTTCTCAGGATTTGTTTTTATTGAAATTCAGTGGGCTTCTATCTGTCCAGATGCAGAATCTCTTTAGGCACAGGAAATTCCAGCAGTGACCTGAAAACAGCTGTTTCCTATATGCCTTTTTATTTCAGAAATCAAATGAGAAGTAAAAATAAGTACTAAATTTATTTTAAAGATCTTTATTTTACTTTATTTCATTATTCATAATTAAGTTCAAGACTCGCCACTATTGTTTAGACACTGTTCTCCGCTAGAATAATGAATTTTCCAGTCTCCAAGGGCTTGTCTAGACTAAGACTTTAAAAACTTGTGTTACACTGTTTTAAACATGCTTCTGTAGACTGTGCAAATTACATTTTTAACATGTGATAGCTAATTGGAGTGAACCTGTTTGCTGGAGGGAATGTCAGAAACTTGTTTGCTTCATGAAATTTTAAAATATCCCTGACTTTTCTGTAGCACGGAACAAAGCCCCTGGTGCAGCTGTGAAGAGTTTAAAAACATACTAATGGTTGTGGCCAGTGTGTTAAAATGATTTTTTTATCCTACAGCTGAAAGGCCCTACAAACCAGCACTCTGGAAAGTTTCATTTGCCTAATGTGTTAGAATTAATTTAGCTTGTTTGTTCTTTGTTATAATGGGCTTTTGATCGGAGCTCTTTTGAATCCCTCTGTAAAGGACTAGCAGTTGAGTGCCAGCAGGAGCGATCACAGCAGATGAACAAGGAAATAGCTCTGCGGACACTGAGAGCTAAGCTGTACCAGCAGATCATCGAAAAACAACTAAGTCAAGAGCAGAGTGCCAGAAAACTGCAGGTGAGAACATGTGATTGCTGAAATTTGGAGAGGATGCTATGCTGTAGATTTGTTTCTGATCCTTTTGAGTGACAGTGACAGAGCAAGTGAGTATGTGTGTCTAACCAGGTGTGCTTACAAAGGAGAATCTTGTATTTTAAAATGGTAAGTCTATTTTTTACTTATCCCAGTTCAACGCTATTGTAGACTTCTCAGGCAATGAGAAAGAGACATCAACTGTAGCTGGAAAGAAGAGAGTCAAAAGACTAGCTGGAATTATCCAAAAGGCAACACTCAACATCATGTACTGAATCCCCCTATTAAGGCCAGAGTTACACAACTAGAGCATCAGTAAAAAGTTGTTTTCCATGAAAACTAGGACCAGAAGTTCTCAACATTGTATTTTAACCTGTTTCTAAACCAGAGTATTTGATAAGACCATACAGAGCTTTTGAAAGAAACAAGTATATAAACAATCCTGCCACTACGCAGTTAGGTAGCAACTTATTTGATATGGTTTCGGTAACCTTTTAAGGAACCTTAAGGAAGAAACAGCTTCCATAAAGAGTTATGCTGCAAAGTGTGCTTTTCTCTTGAAATATGGTATCATTCTTTTCCTGTGATCGACAGGAATAAAAATACGTAAGAATTACAGAATTATTCAGTACTCCAAAGTTTCCAGCTTAGCTATTTAATCACTAATTTCAGATTGCGTTTAAGTGTATTGTTCCTGCAGACTATTAACCCAGTCATTGTAAGTGGCGAGCCATTTATCTTTTGTCATTAATTTTAGCTTGAGAGCCTTCAAAGCTGCATAAAGGACTTAGATGTACATTTATATGAATACTACAGAAACTCAGGCAAAAGTAAATTACCTTTCCTAATGTTTCAGAATTTATTCAATAAATTCCTTGTTTTGAAATATACATGTTGGGTGCAGATGAAATTTTCAAAAAAGCCCATTGAAGCAGACACCCATTTCTCTACGCAGTTTTTAGCATTTAATTCTCCATTTTAATAAAGCGTTTAACCACACAACAATGCTACATTTGGATTTCTATTTTAAAACTTTTAGAATTGCTTGCATTCTTGCACGTTACCACTAGAGGACTACTCTTCGTATTCTTAATTTACTTCTCTTTCAGTGCTAATTTCCAACAGCCAAATGTTAGTGGAACTGCTTTGCCACACGTTGACTGTGCTGCTTCTGTTATTAATGATGCCTACTTCCATTATTTTTTGTGGGAGCCACAACCCCCCAAAAAAGAAAAACACTTATATTTTTGAACTAAGGACTCGTATAGACGTATCTCTTCCCTTGCATGACTTTTGAGAGTTAACGTAATTCTTCCAGCTACAGACCTGGAACAGAAATGTACTGGAGGATGTAAAAACTTGGTCTGTGATACAGAATCACAAATAATATAGTTTAGTAATGCCACAATATTTAAAAAAACCCATATGCTAAGCCAGCGACCACTAGGTCTGTAGTTGGAACAGGCTGATCCATTAAAATTTATTCTAAGCATGCTGTTTTAGAGTAGTATTTGATTTTCTTTTTTAAAACACAATATAATAGAATTTGTTTTTTGCTGCTTTGCTACAGTTGGGAACAAGAGCCCAGTCAGAGAGAATTCGTACTTACAACTTCACCCAGGACAGAGTCACTGACCACAGGATCTCATATGATGCACGCAATATCAAGGTAATAGTTGCTTATGAGAGTATTTAAAGTACTTATGTGTACCATAAGAAGAAAAAATTAACTTAGTGAAAACAATTTAAGATACATGAGGAAATCAGATAGCCAGTTGTGCTCTGACAGAACATTGTAGGTTTAGAAAGCTTAAACTTTCTTTCCTGCCTTGTTGTAGAGTAGTGTTAAAGGTGACTGGCACAGGATATAACTTGCTGGCTTACTTCTCTGTGTATTTTTCTCCTACTATATGAGTGAAAAATGATCAAGCATGTAGTCCTCTGTGAACTCCGTGAGTCCCTCGGCCAAACTGGGCAAGTGACATTTGAGATTCTTGAAGCTTAGTACATCCAAAAGAAAAACCTGACACGAAGGATTTTTTTTTTTTGTTAAGCCGTTCTTTCCTCCTCCTAATGCCGGAGTGAAGAAAAACTTTTCTTTTATGTTTGCCTCGCAGGCCACACTTAAACTGAAACCAAATGCTGTCATTTTAAGATTACCTGAGGTCTTATTTCTGAGTAAATCTCTACATATGGATTGAATCTTATTTATTTGTTTTTTTACAGGGAAACAAATACCTAATAATGCATTTTTGTGTATTAAATCTATGAAAATGTTTTTAATTTTAGGACAAAGTTTAGGGTGACCCTTCAGTATTCTGGCTTAGGTATCCAGTTTACTGTAAGTGCTGTTGCGTAAGGAGCAACGCTTTTCAAACTGTACCCACAGGTGTCCTGGGTAACTTCAGAGAACACAGGGCATGCTGAATGTGGAATGGTTCATATTTAACGGAGTGGGGAATGGGTGCACAAATACCATCGTGCAGGAGAATGGGAAGAAGTTCCACGATTGCATAAAAATGACTTTTGTTAGTCGAGCTTTTCAGTTACTTAGCGTTGGGAACTCGTTACCTTTCTTGAGTGAAACTGGAACCATAAACTGCCTAACAAAAGTTAGTTGAGCTTTGCTTGCAAAACAACCTAGTTCTTGGCACGAACAACAGTATTTGAATTAGGTTCTTCAACCCTTGATTGTTCTTGCTAGGGGATTTTCACGTAAACACATGGGTTACGTGAAAGCATGGCAGGAAGGCACCAGTAGCACCTTTTGTTGCTGCCAGAATCATTGTGCTTTTCACAGGCAGCCAGCTGAAGTCCCGCTGCTGTGCACCACGCCACGTTGCTTTACACGGGGGAGCCGCAAAGATGAGCAAGTGGATGCACCAAGATAAGACTCCAGGCAAAGCGCATTCCAGGAGCTCCTCGTTTGAGTAGTCAGCGTTTCAGAATAATACTGATGTACACTCAGTAATGCTTTTGTCTGTTTTTATTTTTTTCATAGGAAATTCTAAGTGGGAAAGAAGCACTGGATCAGCTAATCAACAGGCTCCTGGAGTTTGCAGAGATAGAGGCTGTCACCGAATATCTAGAAAATTTGCAGGCTTTAGAAGGAGGAGGCTGCTGAAGACCTTGCGTAGAGTTAAAGCAGAAATGTTGTGTTCGGTAGCAAAATAAAACAGATGCATTTGTTAGATGATAGATCGATTAAAATCCATGCCTCTGTTTTTCAGTGTGTGATACTACTTTTTTATATTTTGGTGCAAATGGGTTGAATTTATTACAGCAGCCCTAGCAGAAAAGAACAAGCTTGGAGTACTGTGTGCACATACCTGCTGTCTTGGCAGCCTGGCTTTGTTAAGCTGGTCCTTCTCTTGACCATATTGCAGCTGGAAAGATACAGAATCGTGGTGATGGAGCAGAAGAAATACCACATAGTGCACGTTTTGTTTTGGGCGTGGGAGATGTTCCTCTCCAGGTGAAAGAACCTAAGCTCCCCAAACATAGTCTAGAATCCGGCCTCATGAATAGTGCTTATTTGTACCCATTGATGGGGTGAGCTTCCTAAATTTAGTCCCTTAAAAATAACTCTGTATTATGATGCTTTATTTTTTAGAGTGAATATACAAAAGCAAAGGGAGCGATCTCGGGCAAGGGGCCGGAATCTTAAGAGAGAAGCCTGTCAGCTTTCTTCCAGCCATTCTTGGGTCAGCTTAGGGTGGGTCTGGACCACTTGCTGCAGTGGCGTGTAAAAGTACGTGTTCTAGTTTCAAATTAAGTTGATGAGATTCTGGGAGGAGTTCACCAGTGATAACAGGCAGCTCCCTCCTCCTTGGCAGAGAAAACGAGTTCATGGCATAGATGCATTTTAGCAAGTCGGGTAGCTCTGGAATTCAGTTTCTGCCTTGATGTCTTTGGGAATGTGTGCCTGACCTGGAGGGCGATCCAAGTATCTACAGAGCACACTTGGCTTTAACAGGACCTGCGTTCATGTTTTCACCTAAGCGCACGTTGTGCAGTATGCTGACAGGCGTACGTGCGTAGGCAGGCAGTAGTCGTACGCAGTGATTCCGGAATACTCACGTGTTTAACGTTACACAGAAATATGCAAGTGGTCTGCTGAACTGGGTTGACTTGCTAGATCATGGTGTTCTCTTTTTATCCCGCTCTTCCCAGGGTATGCTGTAAAGCTGCTCTGCACAATCTTTTGCATGTGAAGAATCAATTCGTTGTTACGATTTAAATTACGCCTTGTGGTTGACTTATATTTGCACATTTATTTTGTAATCATGAATGATACAGGACTGAGAAAATGTCAGTTATTTTAAGAAAAATAATTATTTCAATACTGAGTTCTTCTAAATGGTGTGGTTTTTACTACTTTATATATAACAAACAACAGTTTGAACCTTATGCAGCTATATTAAGAAAGACAAAATTTGTACCAGGAAGAAAGCAGAAAAACTATACTCAGTTTCTCAATTCTGGAATGATTTTCCAATTCTTTTGTGTGTTTGCACATTCTTATCAGCAAGCTTTGTCTGACAATTTTTTACTTGCTTCCAACAATTTAATTACGAAAGCTTTTGGGTTTTGGTGTGTTTTTTTTTTATTTATAGCTCTGTAAGTCAATCAGGAAACATACTGCCATGCAATTTAAGAGTCATTTGCACACTTGAACTTTGACTTCTTGCAGTAAGCAGTTCAGAAAAAAAAAACCTCCAGGAAGATACGCAACTCGGCTTGTACTTACACAGCGCTGACGGACTGGCAATAACTAATATCATCAGCTGTAGTAGGAGAGTATCCAGTTAACGTGCTTATCCAATTACCATGCTCACTTTCGTGATGCAAACCAATTTATTTTATTAATTATGTATCTTGAACCATCTTAGAAACTTCTTACAAAGTACGCATTTTAAATAATCAGATTCTACTTCTAGGATTAGTTAATGCCTATGAAGTTCTTTACTACGAAAAACTATTGAAACACTTATATGAGCCTCATTTATTTTACTGGAAGAAAGACGGTCATGTTTTGACTGCAGGACCTTAGGGATATTTGCAATTAAGTTAATTAATTTTCTGTAGCCCTTTTTTGTTGTTGGTTTTGTGCAGAGTGATGAGAAAGGGGAAGGCAGAAAGCAGCTCCCCTCTACTACTAAATTTTGGATGTCCCCAATGTAGGCATTGAAATTTAGCAGCTAAATCCCTTCTCCCAGCCTGGTCCTGTGCATTCTGAAGAATCTTCGTCTTATTAAGCTTATCCTGCATTGCTCATACCTGTATATGACGGCAAAATATGGCTATGCTCAGTTATGACAGAATTTGATACGGAGCAGACCCCCTTCTACGGGAGGTCGTTGCCTGCAACGCTCTGCTTTACTAAAACCGGATAGATTTGCTTCTCCTCATTGAGAAAGCAATTATTTGAAGCTATGTTTTCTCCTAACTTACAAAATGTTATTTGAAGCCGTATTTTATTCTAAGTTCTTCCACTCCAGTCTTTCTGTGGGATGTAAGAGCTGAGAGATTGCGATGGGGTTTGGCCGCGGGCTGGCCCTTGTCCTCGAGGGAGGGATGTGGGGTATAGCGATGCCATCTCTGAGGCATTTTCAGGACAGAATACTCTGAACTTGGGCCTTTCAGTTCCTACAAGCAACCATGACTTTTAGCAGTGAAATCACTAGCAGGAAAAATTACTGTAACAAAGCACAGGGAGGAAAAGGAAAGGGAAAGCGGCTCCTCGCAAGGCGGGCTAACAGCCCCTGGGGACAGCACAACTGGTCGTGGGAGAGCAGAGCAAGAGCAGGTTCATCTGGTAGGAACGGCCTTCTGCAGCTTCCCATGTCGTTGTCAAATAGTGTTACAACAAACAGAACAAAATACCGCCCCGTCCGCCTGGCTTCCCCTCGTGATCATCAATGTCCGTAACTGAGACCTTCCGCGTGGATGCGGTGTTGCCGCTGGTGCAAGGCACCAACTTCATCTCTCTTCAGCTCCTGTTGATTGATGTGAAACGTAGTTCCTGGATCTCTTTCACTTCCCTGCCGGGGTCTCGAGCGGCAGCGCCTCACCCAGTAAAGACGGAAGCCAGACAAAAGCTGCGCCTGGAAGTAGCCCTTTTTATGGCAGAGGGAAGATGGATGCTTACTCTCTGCAAAAGAACAGCCCTGGTACCTTCCCTTGCTTGCTTTCATTTAATCATCAACAGAATGTACAGGGGAATGCCTCAGAAATCCTGGAACTACAAATGAAGTTATTCACCTGAAGTGGCAAGCTGCTTGTTCTCATTTAGCTAAAAGGAAGAAATAACCAAACACTGTTAGCAAGAAAATATATTTCATAGTCCGGCAGAACTGTTTGCCTGCATCATACCTTATTTTTTTCTAGCTGCTTAGTACAGCTGAACAGTTTTTTCACTTTCTGTAAAAAAAGTGCCAGAAGGTCACGTTGACAAAAAGATTTTTTTCAGTAAAAGAAATGTTAGGAAATAATTTACATGCATTTCCCCACCTTTTAAAAGTGCATATTTTTAACTCTCAGGGCATTGCTCGTCATTCTTAAGACCAGCAGATATGAAGACTACTGAATCACAATCTGTTATCATCAGAAAGTTTATATATTCAGCTGTATTCTGAATGTTACTAAATAGTAACTACAACAAACCGTACCTGAACTAAAAAGAACTTTAAAATCAACAATTTTAACCCAGGTCATTTGTTACTCATAATTGATGCACAGAATAAAACAATTTCCAGTAACTGTTTAATGTGCTACTGGAAGGCACCCAGACACTACATTGGTGACCACAAAATAAAAGTATTTCTTTTAAGAAGCATTTCCATATTTACATACCTATTTTGGTTTATATTTACCCCAGGCCCCATTTTTAACAGAATATGCACCCATAAATCTCTCAGGTTGTCCTAAAACCCTTGAATAGACGAGCAACAGTAATACAGATGTTCAAAAGAAAGCTTTATTCAGTATTTTCATATAAACTCCACTTCAAGAGCTTGCAATATTTTGTAATTGCAACTGAGAAGCTGTTAAAGAGAAACCAGCTGTTTAACTTTGCAGACAATACTCGCAAACTAAACCAAGCGCTTTTCAATCATTCCACTGCTCTTCACGGTATCTTCAGTTAAGCAAGCCATTAAAATCCATGGTCCTCAGCCTGTGGTCTGTATAATGCTGTCTGCTGGTTTTTAACATAGGCTATTTCTACTTTTACAGGTAAAATCAGACCTGCGTTTGCTGGCACTCTCTGGGAACTCTCTTGGGCAAATTTAGCCTTTTTCAGATTATTATTTGCAACACTTTTTGCTTTGTACAGAAACTTTTATTCAAGCTATATCCTGAAACATTTCACAAAGCTAAATTTGTTAATCACACAAATGGTTAACATGACTTCTAAGTTAAATAATTTAGCAGGTCGAAGGTAAGAGGACTTAAGAGGTAGATACAAGAGAGACTGAAGAGATATGGCTGACAAAACAGAACCCAGGGGTTGCCGCAGCAGATAGCAGAAGGTATACAGACAGGTTTTGTACCAACAAGCGAAAGGATTTAAGGGCTGTAAACCCTGTAGGAGGAACAGAATGAAATCTGTCTCAGGAAAACAAATTATCAAGGAAATCAAAAGAGCACATGTAATCAGTCTTGAAATAGCTTGCATGTTGTCTGAAAACAGGTAAGGTTGTACTTCTTCAGGGCATGATGCAAACAGGCAGCAGAAGCGCTCGGCATAAGCTGGTACCTGGAGACACGGTGGCCTACATAAGACAACGTGAAGCTGTCCAAAGATCGCAGTAGAGCAGGGGATAAGGTGAAAGTGGACGCTAGCAACGCGGCACAGCGGTGATATGTAGATTTGCATATATAGGAATACTGGAGGAAGACAGCAATAACAAGGAAAGTACTAAAAAGGGGAGGCACAATTCAAAAAGCAAACCAAGGAAACCAAGCAGCATGAAATAATTTTTTTACTCCCTTTCTGAGATGCCAAAATTTGCACTGAAATAACATCTTTTTTGGAGGCGGGGGGGGGAGGAGGGGGGAAGGAGAAATGTTTTTATACATGCACAGGTTAGTGAATTTTACTCAGATCTATGTCATGACCAGCCGTCTCACCTTCTAAATCCGAATATTGGGGCTGGATGATGCTGCAGCACAGATTTTGTCTACGAGGGTCAAACAAAAAGCAAACTTTACCCTATTGAGAAAGCCTGGATTTCAATCTACAAATTCCCAAGTGAAGGGTTAAAATTTGGCTTAGCCTAAATAGGAACAAGGATTATTCTATAATCTGGCTCAAACTGAGCAGGTCTCTGCACAGCTCCTGGCATAACAAATGCCCAACAAAATAATTTTCTTTTTTAGTGTATGCAATATGTTTGCTTCTAAAAGCATCACCAACTTCAGGCAGGCCCTACTGTAAAAACACGCACACCAAAGCCAAGCGTCCTGTACTGCGAAGCTGTCTTTCTAAACAGACAGGGCAGGTGAAAGATGAGGCAAGGAAAGAAAAATACAGAGCAGTGAATTGACTTGCTCAAAACCACACAAAAGAAATCATCATCAGAAATTGCAATGACTCCCCCTTTCTCTCCGACTCTCCTTCTCATACTGCTAATAATGTCTACGACAGCCTATGAAACCAATGATGTAGTCCTCACTCAAGGAGCTTGCAATAAAAGCAGCCAAGCACATAAAAACACGCTGCATGATAGAAAATGGATTAGTCAGAAAACAAAACACTCTTCTTCTGAAAACACTGTTCTTCTGGAACAGTAAAAGGAACATTCCTTTGTCAAAAGCCAGTGTGGCCCAAGGAAGGATTAGCAGATGAGGAGGGTAACTATGGTAATACCTAGAGGATTCCTACGGCAAATTCCAAAGGCAGAAGATTTTGCAGGGAGATAGCACAGAAGGGAGAGAGATCTGTGCAGAACAGATGTCCTGGAAAAGCAGCGTCTGCCTTAAATCTCACACAAGACAGTATTTTTGTATAGAAGAGAAAATATTTGGTTTAGATACACAATAAGGAAATTGAATGACAGCATGGTGCAAAATTAAACAGTGGCTTTGGATATACCAAATTTGATTCAACTGGCCCTTATTATAATTTACACTTAAGGACAAAGAATAAACTGGTCTCTCCTCAAACTGACTTTCAGAGGTAGTGGGGAGTGAAGCGCTGTATTTCTTTGTGAAATGCAGGCTTTAGAAGTCACATCAGCAAAAGCAAGCGTGTGGTATTTACACCAACTTTACTAGCAGTGAAAAAAGGAAACATTTAATCTTTTTTCCTCATGTTTTGGTTTGTCTGTTTAACACAGTACTTGACAAAGACCTTTGGTTCATATTACAACTAACAGCAGCTCCTCAAGGAAACAAGTTTTGAATACTTTTATTTTCAGATGTTTTTGATCATCTGCTCGAGCAATTTAGTTACAGGTATCTTAAATCACTGCCTATGACCACTTCAATGTGACAAAACATTTTTAAGGAAAGATGCTAATGTTTTGGGAACCTCACTAAAAGAGGAAGGATGTCCTCAGAGGACATTAAGAGTGGAGCCTACAAAAAAACTATACTACTGTATAAAACTGTAATAAATAAAATAATTTTACAGAGATCATAAAGAAATGTATATACTTCAGGCTTGGACTAACAGAAGCAGGATGAGTACAGCAGTACAAAACAAATTTGTAAGAAAAAAAAATTGCGCTTGAAAGGCAAGCATGATCAGCTGTTAACTCAGCAGTTAACAATGGCAAAGGAGTAGAAAGAGCTAGTTGTACTAGTAAATCACAGGGCACCCATGGCAGACAGCATGATGCAGTCATGTGAAAGGCAAATGTGGTTTAGGGACGTATCAAGAGTTATTTCCAATACGCTAAGGAAGTATTAGTGACATCACGCGTGGCCTTAATCTTCCTTGAACATAGAGTCTAGGCAAACTCAGGCTGGAATGGATGAAGAGAAGTGCTGGTGGAGCACTGAAGGTCCTGTCACACAAGGACGCTTTATGTGATTCCAAAGAGAAAAGATGTGATGGATTCAAGAGGAAGAAAAGCTGCTGAGCTGAAGGGCAATACTTGTGTAAATTGGGAGGAACTGAGCGTAAACCGGTCACAAACACATGGAAGCTTCAAGTTAGAGCAGGCGCCTAGCTGCTGGAGTAGTGTTCAAAGAAGAGTGAAAATCTGTTCTAGCCTTGCATGTGAGGTCTTTCATGTGGAGTACATGTTGTACATTCCTGCATCTGTGACTGTGAAAGCATCCAGCATGCATCCTGCATCTCTAAATGACAATCCAGGGCTAGATACTAGAGGAAACTTTCAAATTTCTCAAAAGAAACATCAGAAGAAATACCACAATGCTGATGAAGCCAAAGAAACACATGGGATTAAATACAATACTTAATTCTCTTCTACACGCAGAGAAAATGTCACAGAATAGAAAAAAGGACTTCAGCTTCCTTTGTAATACGTGATAAACCAGATTCCCTGTCTTGCACTCCTTTCTCCGCTGATCTGACAGATTAACAGTCGTTTTCTCAATGAAGTTCAAGCGCAGCAGTTACCAACTCTATTTTGCTGTAGCTGGACTCTGACAACTGTCTTAACTGCACCCTCTGTTTTTGACTGAGACTCTCCTGAACGAAACACTGTGAGCTTTAGGAACAGAGACATTTTTTAATGGATTCATGATTTGAACCTTTATGGTCCACTGTTTGATACCTACAGAAGCAATGAGTGTAGCTGTATTCTTACTCAGCCAATGAATCTTGATGATGCTAAATGCAGGCCAATCCCACCAAGTGAAGAAATCAAATCTATGATCCTTAAGAAAATGTCCAAGCCATCTTAGACAGTACAGCCATCAGCTCTACTTATCCATCTTTTGTTTTCCTCTCCTATGGTACTAACAACGATGAAGCTTCAATACACTTAGCCCCTCTCAGCTTAGTGAACATTGCAGCTATTCAATACACTCCTCTTATCAACAGACAAACCCCATCAACCTCAAAAAGGGTGCTGTATGCTGTAGCAGGGCCAGGTCTTTGGAATATTTTTTCACTAAAATATCAGACAATTGTTTTTTTACAGGGAAAGAGACAAAAAGAAAACAAGACCAAAAAAAGAAAACCTGACGTGTAAAAAGAAGGAAAAATTCAAGTAGAGGCAACAATAAAGCAAAATGCAACAGGAAGACACCACAGAAATATTTACTCCAACAGGAGTGGCTCTGGTGCTGTTATTAAAAATTAAGATTCACCAGGTTTAAATCTTCTATAGAGGTTTAATACATTTATCATGCATGTACACAAATAATTTTTCAGAATGTCCTTTGTAATGAGTGGCACTGATGTGACTAACTCCTCTAAAAACAGCTTTCAAATGATCTGTTTGAAATGTTGGCAGTCTCACCACCTACTCTTTTGCAAGCGATTAGCCAAGGGTTAGTAAGCACAATATTTTTACTCATTAGTTGGGAAACTACTCCACATAAACAATCTTGGGGGATGATTTTACTCTCTAGTACATGCCATTGATCCAATTCCTCTGTAAAAATGAAAGGTCTGCGTCATTTTTGCCAGATTAAAGATTACAACATTCTCCCATACTTAGAAAAGGAGTAAAAAAACCTTACGCAATGTATTTAAAACAGCATACACAGAGCAAATTGAACTTAGATGGCATGGTTAAAATAAAAAATAAATGTATTTACAATATTGCATAAGTAATATGACACAAACTTCCGTTCCAAAATCAATCACATCAAAATAAAATAAAAAAATATTACAACTCACATATGTTTTAATACCTATAAATCCTTAATTTCTATCCAACATTTTCTTTATAAAAGCCTGTTTAAAATATTAAACTTTTGATTCACTCTAGCTTAAACATAATCTAAAATCATTTGTTAAGTATTACTGATCACTTAGTCTTTGTCTTAAGTTTCTAGATTTTCCATTTTCAAATTTCCTCTTTTTAAATGTTGGCACCCCTTCTGTCAGGTCTCCAAGGGAGGTGACTGTTTTCTCTTTAAATATCACTGTTGCATCTTCTGGAACCTCTAGCACTGGAGGTGGTAGATTGTCACTCTCTGTACTAGGAAGCTCCAGGTCCACTTTTTCACTGGGAGAGGAAAACATGAAAGGGTTAATCTACATGGAGAAAACAACATGGTGTACTGCAGACAGTAACATCCATATTTAATTGTCAAAACAGCTTTGAGCTAGATGCGGTCTTCTAGCCAAGATCATCATCATGACAGGTGTCAAGAAAAAAAAAAAATGTTCTTTGTTTCTTCTGCGTGGGCTGCCATAAAAAGTAAAAAACTAAGACCTCACTCTGTACAGAGCTTATAGCATGGCCCAAGCACTCATCATGTAAATAGTCCTGCAAAAGATAACAGGGCCACATGTGTGTAAATTTAAGAAAGTTGAAAGACAGTAGTCAGTGAGTAATTAGCAGTGGTTCACTGCCAAAATGCTATTGAGTAGTTCTCTCAAAGTGTCCATCCTTGAGGGTCTGCATGACAGAACAGAGAACAGGCTTACCAAATCAGCCAGTGACCCCAAGTTGGGAGAAGCAGCTTTGGAGAACAAGATCACAGCTAATACTAATCTGAACAAATCAAAGACATCGTCTAAAAATGACCAATCGGTTTTAAGGGGTCAACAGCAAAACACTGTGTTCTACAAGAATAACCTGTGGCACAAACATACAACGGAGAACAACTGAACAGTTCACAGAAAATTATCTAAATCACAAATCCATCAGGAATCACACCAGCATAACACTGCTGCAAAGAGACACCCATTGTATTCCTGGCCAATCCATACAAGAAATCTTTCAGTACTACTGAGTGTTAGTCTGATGTCAGCTCGTGTACTATCCCTGGTTTCAGGTCCTACGCTTCAAGGAAGACATGGATCAGCTCAAGCACCCAAACAAGAGCCACGAGAATGACTGCAAGTCAAGCAAGTCAAGAAAATGCGACTGTATCTCAAAAATGTAAACCTCCTGAAAGTGGTTGGCACTGTGCCTAGTCTCAATTTAAAGTAAATAATGGACAACTGCATTTGTCTCATTTACATGTGTATATATCTCAAGCCTGTGTGTTAATGTACAGACTGATATATAAGGTTCAGTAGCTGAAAGCATTTTTTATTGGACAGTGCTTTCCAAAAACCTGAAAGAATTTATCAGCTCTGGAGTCAAGGAGCGGTTAGCTGGTCCAATACAGGAGGTGTTACGTGAACATTATCATCTCCAAGGAAGTATATCACTGCTTAATTTAGTTTGAACAGTGTCAACACTCTATCTGCTGAATAATTTAGAACTAAAATGCTGGAGAATGGGGTGAGTATGAGGGAAAAGACTGTTTTCATTCTCTGAAACCTAATTTCTCCGGACTCCTGGAGGGCCACACAACAAGAAACTGGCCATAAAAGACAGCACACTTCACAAAAAAAATGAACCATCTCAGGCATTATGCCGTAAAACGAACCAAACCAAACCTCCTGATCAGATGCATGTCATGAAAACATCTGCAGTACATCGGTTGGACGTGGGAGAGAGAGACAGCTTCCAGATTTAAAATTGGCATAACTAGATTACACGTTTTGTCTTTCATCTCCTCAGTTAAATCATTACAGAAAGCGTCTCCCACCACCTTATAAGAGCCTCCAGGACTTACCCATAGTGACAGCAGAAAAGGTTGTAGTGGATTTTGTTTTGTTTTTGTTTAACTTTGTTTTGAAATGAGGGAACAAGAAAAACAGTTGAGCCAGAAGTCTTTTACTGCAATACTAGGTGAAAGTAAGATAAAAAATTTGAAGAGTCTTTTAGGCTGCGTCCTTCAAGTGAACAGTTAGAGTTAGTACACCACCACAAAGTGAGAAATAATTCACTGCTTGTGGAAGTAACTCAGCCAAACATACCAGGCTTGGGTAGAAATTGCTCAGTCTAAAAAAGCATTATCATTATGTCAGCAACTATTGATCCCACAGGGAAGGAATTCAAACCAATGCTAACCCAGTATGATCAAGATAAGGTTGCTGGTGGTCCTAGAAGATCTAGACATCTCAAACTCCAGGCAGAGTTAGCCCAACTAATTACTCATCACAAAGAAACAAAGTTTAGCCTGGAAGCTGGAGGCCCTGAGAAAGCTGACTATGCTGTTCCAAGGCTGGAAGCAGTTGAAAAAACAGTCAGAAGAGCTCCTGAGGCAGCTGAACCACATTGTTGCAGGAGACAATGTTAAGGAACATAAGCTTAGAGTAACTACATTTAAACAGTTGATACTCAGCCTCTGAGAAAAATGATGGATGACAATGATCCTTTAAATCACTTTAATGTACTTTGTACTCATGGTGAACTTCTACACTAAAACCAAAACACCACCGTCTGCCATGGAGAGCTATTACTTAAAATAATCACTGCAGAAAGAATTGTATTTGGGCTACGTTTCCAATCACTGCTGTGCTAATTCTGCCAGAAGTCAGAAGAAAAAGCTTCAGCTCTTGAAAACAAGTATTTTGGAAACAAATACTATAAAAATAACTATGGTAAAAAGATCCTCACCATGGTTCTTCTTCTTCATCTTCTTCTTCTTTAATTGCTTTCCATTTTCCATAAGGGTTGGTCTTGTTAGGTGCATCACTAGAGGTTTCTTGGGAAGCTGATGTACTCTCCTCTTTATCAACAGTTCCTTCTGGCTTAACTTCTCGCCATTTCCCATAAGGACTTAACTTTTTAGCTTTGGGAGATTTTTTCCCTTCCTCTGATTCTTCACCATTATCTCCTTTCCTCTAAAGAGGAAAAAACCCACCTTAAGCAAAAATGCCTAAATAAAAACACAATGTAGCTTTATTTTACATCTTTTATTTACTATTATCTACTATTCATACTTTTCAACCAAGAGTAACTTGAAACAATAAACGCATATTGTAATAAAATCTTTAAATTTTTCTCCTTAAGCGTTCATCACAGAGTTGAAAAAAAATCTTAAATGTTACGAAAAGTTAAAGTTGGAAAATCCTATCTACCAAGGCTGAAGTTAGCAAGAGTAGCCAATACAAACTTCCTTACAAAACAAAGCTTAGCATGTCTCAAAAAAAAAGGGGGGGGGGGGTGTGTGTGGTGTGCAAAAATTCACATATAACTTTCTGTGCATGCAGATACACACATTTTACAGCTAATACCTGGTAGTAGCTTATAACGATGCATAGTGATACAAAAATATATATTTTAGAATTAACACCTATCTATGAATACATCTTATATTTAAACTCTCTCTGCCTGTTCTGAACTACCAGTTTCAGAAAAACCATGTGACCCAACCAGAGCCACAATCACACCCTTTACCTTAAGTGTTAAATCTGAAGACAAAAATATGTAATTGATATGGATTTTGTACTATGTGCTGCCAATGTTTTTCTCAATTAATAAGGAAACTACAACCACGTCATTTTCAGTCAAAAGCAGTCCCTGAAGGTCTCTTGGCAGTCACATTTACCAATCAAGGTTTGAAGTCATCCTCACACTGAAATCCAAACCATTTTGTGGATTATTTCAGCGAGATGACAGTGACCTTTCTCAGAGAACATCACATTTCTTGCCGAATTCAAGCTGCTACTGGTGGGCTGAAGGAAGGATCATGCTTTCTATTCTGGAACAGTGTCACTAATGGGCCAAATAATTGAATAAAGGTTCATTTTATTATTCAAACAAGTGCAAACTTCTAATTTCAGTCATACGGTTTAACCTCATTACAATGAGTACAGCTTATCACAAGAGACAAAAGATAAATCATTTTATGCTAGAAAATTAATACTGTATGTAAAATAAATCTGAAGAGAAAACTTACCTTGAAATTTGTTTCTGAACTCTGTGCTTCATTTTCACTATCTTCTGAGTCTGAGTCAGATGCTTTGGAATCTGTTTCTGCAAGATCTTCAGAATGCTTGTCACGTTGATTCTTCTTATTTGAAGATGAAACAAAACCATCCGGTTTCTCCCATGTGGATACTGTCCAAGGTATTTGAAAAACCACATTATTTATGTTTCTAATTCTGATCTATTATTGCTTCAACAACATTACCTTTCAGCAGCAGTGCTGCCTCATGCAAAAATACAGCAAATAATTTAGCACAAGGCTTTTGCCTTTGTTTGGTATGTTTGTTCTAATAAACATAATCAGAAAGATAACATTTCACTTCCCAGCAGAGATACAGTCATGACAGCTGAGTTCACTGTTGATAAAGCTTGTTTTAATTAGTGCTTAAGAAAAATACCACGCACAGTGAACTGCGGTCCACAAGACTGTGGTCCCTCTCATCCTTACACAGGACAGACAAACAGCCCTCTCGAGGTGCCTATTTGATTTGAGTTGTCCATTGATTACAAAGACAGGATAAGATAAAGAACGGTAACTGCGAGCCTCAGCTCTCCAGGCAGATAAACCCATTCCCTGTGCTACTTGGCTCGGTAACATTAGGTCTCCAATTAAAGAACTGTCAAGCAAATAAGGAAATGCAAACATCAATCTGAAAAGACATGAAAGTATGTACAGGATATGACCTCATTTTCAATTAAAAGGTAGTATTCCAGCAAATATACTGAGAGGAAATATTTAAATAAAGTTGACTCAATGGTCTTAAAACTGGTTTCAGTAACAATAAGGCAAAAGTACACCAATTTTCAATCTATAATTTTATATAAGCTTTCAAAGGGAATAAAACTACTTTTTTTCCAATTATTTTATCTATTTCCAAAGAAATCCCTAACTGAAAACAACACTTAACGGGTATGCGCCTAGATGTATCTTGAAGAAGTAAAGGTGTAAGAAACTGGCAATGAGTGACTTTGCATGAACAGAACAGTCTCTTAAGAGTACTGCTGTCACCTAGCTTTAGACTAGTAACTGAAACAGTTCACTTTCCTAGGTGCCACATACAGCCAGTGGAGTAAGGTGCAGCCTTCCAAAGCATGACTCGTAGAGCTAAGCCTAGAGATACCGGTCTCCTAAGTTACATGCCTGAGATGAAACACTATGGCTATTTCCCTCGGTTAAAAATTTGTCTTGTCTTCAGAGGATGGGATTAGTGTTAACAGAACTGACAAGTAATTTTCAAGCATTTCCAAGACACTTACAGCTATATAAAAGTAAGGGATCACTTTAAAATCTCACAAGCCAAAATTTTACCAAATACGATGATTATAAAGATATTCTTAATGAGTGTCATGTGTCCATGAAGAACTTTAAAAAACAACACAACCAAAGGCATAAAATGTATCTGAACTTAGAAGGCAATGTTTAAAAATAACCAGCATCTCCTTTCCCTTTCAAAAGAAGAAATCATCATTTGGGCAGGGGAGTGGCATGTTGAAAAACTGAAAGGTTTTGGTTTTTTTTTTCTATTCTTGGTATCATTAGGAACGGCACTTCATACCCAACAGCAGAAGGAAAACTCATAGCCAGCATAAAATCACTTGCTCTCCAGAGAGGCATCATTGACCTTAAAATGATTCAAACAGATTTAGAAAACAGATGCCTGTTCTGAAGGAGTTACCACAAAGTTCCCCATGTAGGGAAGAAAACGGGGAAAAGAAGTAGGAGGTAAGATTCTGGACTCTCTTCTCAATGCTATGTCAGCAAGAAGCAAAGTTTAGGAGATTCTGATTCAGTCCTACATACCTATCAAAACAAAATCCTGCCCCTTTCTGGTTTCCAAACTATAATTTCAATATATACGTAGAAAAGAACCCATAGTTTACAGTTGTAAGTTGAATGTCTAAAAAAACCTACGAAGCACAAATGTATACACACTGACAATACAGCTATAAAGCCAACACTGACTTAAGTAACAAGTATATTTCAACTAAGGTAGCATTTTAAAACATACAAAACTTAGTAATGGCCTTAAAATGCAGTTATTTGCAAAACAAAATGCTGTTCTGAAAACCCTCTCTTCTGAAACGGAGCTTAACTGGAAAACAAGCTCTCCTTACCTCCTGTTTGTGTGTTATAGTAATAGGTATGACCATCTTCAGTGACACCTTCTACCCACTCTGCTGCCTAAGAAAAAGACATAGGAGCTAATTAAAAAAGTTTTAAGGATCAGCCAAAGCATCACTTATAAGAGTATTCAACCCTCGAGTATTTTTTGTTCGTGATAATTTTACTGTTTTAAAGCTTGAACCCCTAAAGTTATTAGAAAGTATTCCCTTTGACTCAAATGAGATTGAATTGCTTGACTTAAAATACTGCAAATGCACATACACAATTTTTTTCAAACAGTGGATAAGTAGTATGAGGCAGTGTAGTAAATGTTGCCATACAGTTCAAAGTATTATACAGGCCATTATTTTACATGTTTTTTATTTTCCAAAGTATTCACCCCTGAGGTTGTAATTTCCTGTTTGTGTCACTGTCTTTAGTAGAGATTGATAAAAATTTCTCTGGAAGACTCAGGGTTTTGTGAGGGCTACAGAAAACCAATACCAATAAATACTATCACAAATTAAACATAAACAAACAAAAAAAACTTCTAAAATTTATCCCAAAATACATCTTACCAAAAATAATTGATGACTCAAACTTTGCAGGAATGCACGCCAATGAATTTACTTCGTTAGTAAAGCACCAATTTCAACAAAGCACTGTTTTTCCCTACTGATTAATAAATATATATGAAATGTGGCAGAAGTTGCTGGTATGTATTTGTGGATATGTAATTAAAATAAAGATGTCTTGCAGAATCAGCCACAGCTAGATAATCAGTCACTACCCATGACTTAAAATCTTCCTTAAGAACCTGATTTTCATCAACACTTACACATAGAACTATTTTACTGCTCCTTAAGTACTAATACTGCCCGTCCCCTGTATTAGGCAGAACATCTATGTAGCTTCACCATACGTTATTTTTGCATTAATAAATGTCTGTGTGTATACATACACATACACATAGAAATAGGCTTTCGCACACACATACCTATACATTTGCTTAATACTCTATTAAAACTTTTTTATTTAAAAAAAAAAAAAAAAACCACAAGAAAACCAGAAGTTAAAGTTCTTGTACCCGCTCTGTAAACAGGAAAAATTGTACCAGTAGGTTCAGAGCAAGCAAAGGCAAGAAAGCCTTCAGTGAGCAAGTTTCCTCAAGGCTTTGCTCTCAAAAGTTTCAGTGTGCTAATTTCAACAAAAGAAGCAAAAGGAAAATTTATTTTATGTAAGTAGAAAGAGGACAAAAAACTAGTCTTAAGTACAACCTATCCTTTTTGTTAGAGTTAGATCCTGAGCATTTTAGACCTGGTTCTTAGAGGTTTTCAGCAGATATTTGACACTAGGCACACTGAGTATCCTACTACATAAATGCTAACAAGCATGATGTCAATCTAACTGAAGTTACAGGTAGTCTTCAACATGCCTTTTCATTACTCTGTTCTCTCCACCTCTTACGAAGTCTGAGCAGCAAGCTAATGTGCTGTAAAACAAGGAGGGCCTGTGAATCTCACTTGCACTACATATTGCAAGCATGCCCTTTAATTTCTGGGCAGTGAGTCCTTGTAGAAATCTGGAATGTTCCCAATATCTTTAGCTCAGACTAAATAAGGGAGTGATCAAATGCTTGTTTTTAGCAATAGCGAAAATAACTCAAGACACCACAAAGTCACCGAGCAGGGTGAGGGAGGAATGGCAAAATACAGCCATGTGGCATTAGAGAGATATCTGAGCCTGAAGGTGTGTGTTTATGATATAGCTGAGACGAGCTAACTTCAAATTGTTGCCAAGAAGGGAGCTCCTCCTCTCCTCCATCTGCTCTCCCCGCACCGGCATTTCTCTGATTACCCAGAGAGCTGATGGCAAGGAAGTAAGCCTACAAAGCACTAAGGTAAACTCTTGATGTCTTCACTCCCTGAACTAGTTCACTGTCAGAGCAAATATGCACCAAGGACCATGCAAGATTAGTCACAGGACCACCACTTTCAGTGGAAGGCTACAGTAAGATTGGCTTATAAATATTGCAAAGCTATGCCTTGACTGAAAAGACAAAGTTGAAGTGCTGATTAACAAGTCGTGCAAAACCACAGGATAAAGGAATCAGAAAGCCAGAGTAGCATGTGATGGGCAGCTCTGACACAAAGCGTGCAGTCTCTTGGGAATGAACACTGGATGGAAAAAGCCTGCATTTTTGAGATAAAACACTGCCTTAACAAGAGATGGAATACAGATGAGACTTCATGTACACTTTGTGAATTGATTCAATTGCCTAAAAATATACACAATTATAACCATTTTCTCCTCTGACTGTAAGTAAACCAGTACCAAGCATAGGCTACCTTCTGAGATGCGACAATATAGAGCTACAGAATGCCAAGCATTCTGAAAAAGCCAGGCTTTTTTGATCTCTAACATAAAATCCAACATTAGCAAACAAAACTAACTTTAAATTGTACTGTACCTATGACACCCATCGTGAAAATGGGGAAACATAACATCACTTCACAGGAGCGTTGTAAAAATCCTATTTTTAATGTTGTGAAGCACAAAAATCCTGGAGTGATAAGTATCGGGGAAAGCCCATTAATAGTAAGAAGAAATCTTTCTGTCTTTGGACTACTCTGCAAGTTTTTCTGTGCCTTAAATAAGGAAAATAAAGTAATATGCTAAAAGGTTGCTTGCACGTGGGTTCCATGACCGTAAGAAACCCAAGAAAAAGACAAATTATCACATAACTGTATCCTGAAGCAAACACAAAAAATAGGCACTTTTTTTTAACTATCTGACAATGCAATCTCAATGTTTCCTAAGAAAAAGGAGTCTTAACTATTTCAAATGTCTAAGATTTAATTTTTTTAATTACATTTCATTCACAAAGGGTTGAACAGAATTTATTCAGAATTTCCCAAAAGCTTTCAATTTTACGGGCTGAAGCATCAAAAAAGCATTCTGTAAAAATACATCCACCACTATCACTTCTTGTCCCTTGATAAACAAATTAGCCAAAAAAGATTCGTATAGTAAAATTTCAGTTTTCATCAAGTGTATCATAAAACATTCTATATATTCAAATTATGTTTTTCTAAGTTTACTAAGAGCAAACAGTTTATCTTCTGCAATCAGAAGACTTGCAAATTGCCTAGCTTACTTCTGATAAGCGTTTACAAGGACAAAGAAAAGTATGAATAACAGTATTTGATTACCGTTTGTGAGTTTTGAGAGTTGCCTTGGAATCCTTTAGGTTTCTCCCACTGTGATTCTTAAAAAACAAAAACATATTTCACCCGTCAGTCAATCCTGTTTATGTTTAATAATCTTTAGAAAAAACAGATCTAAAGGGTATGACACTGATGTGTGCACACATACAAACAAGTAATATACCTCAAGTAATTAAACAAGTAATACAAACAAGATACACCTCATTGGAATATAAATCATCCTTGATCAAACTATGGTATGAACAATAAACCAAAGTATCATAATTACAGTTGGCTTTACCAGGACTAACCACCTTCCAGACTCTAGTAAACTATGGCTGATACACAGATACTGGAATTTTGGTACCAAAAAGGTGTTGTGTTTTTTTTTTTTAATGGTAGCATAGGCCAGAAGAAACTAAACACACAAGATTTTTACCTTTTGGAAGTTATCTTGTATGAGGAAAGACTACGGTAAATACTAATGTTAATCCTTAAATTTATAAGAAACAGTTTGTAATATTCTCATTAATCATTAAGGAGGGTTGCTTTTATGCTCTAAAGTAGATGATAACACATAGCTCCTCAACAGAAGTCAGTCAGTTAGATAAATCCTGTAAATGTGGAAAGAAACAATCAGACAGCAATCCATAACCGCTCTCATTTACTTGGGCACAATCAATTTATTTCACATTCCTCATCATAAAGCTTCTTCAGGAAGAACACAGCTATCTTTTGTATACTTAACCTCTGAAAGTCTAAACATTTCCAGAAACTGTGAAATTATTGCACTCTTCCATTATTAACAAAGAGCAAAACCAGTCTGAAGTTCTGGATGCCTAAGTCTTGAATGTTAGTATCAAAATTCCATCTAATTGTTCACATTTTAATAATCAGCTTACTACTGAAGAGTAGCAGAAGAGTAAAGAAATGCAGGTAGTCTTTTCTCATTTATATCCAATAACTGTATCTGCATTTGCTCCTCACTAGTTTTTACCTCCTGTTCTTGTGTTGTAGTAATATGTATAGCCTTCGGGAGAAAATCCTTGCACCCACTCCTTTGTTTCAATTTTTGGTGGCATTGAGGTGTCCTGAGGTGTCTTTTTTTTCTTTTCTTTCTTTTCCTTCTTTTCCTTCTTCTCTTTCTTTTCTTTCTTTCCTTTAGTTTCCACTGTGTTACTCTGTGTTTTACTCTGTGTCGAACTGGGACCTACATCATCTTAAAGAAAATAATACTCCCTTTTAAAAAAAGAGTAATAATCTGAGCTTAAATATTAGTCACCCTTGAGCAACAGCAAATAGGAAATTTTGTTCTTATGAGTATTTTCACTCATTAGTATTACACTCATAGCAGGTGAACTTAAAAGATTATATCCAAAGAATCTCACAGCGTAGCAATACTATAGTGTCATAAGAAAGTCCAAATATCAAAAGATGAGTAACATAAAGAGAAAAAACTGTAAGGACCAATGAGCTCTAACTAAACAACAAAAAAGAAACTAAAAGAGTTATGAAAAAGCTTCTACAGGAGCTTGAAACTACAACCCTTTTTTAAAGGATAATATGTCTTCACATGGATAGAATGAAGGTACTTGCTGAACTGCAAGCTGAGTAGGAGATTCTCATCTCCACTGTTTGACACGAGTGAGAACCCAACCTCTCCTACTCAATAGGAACTTTTGTCTCCAACTGGCAAAAGTGAAACATAAAATTCACTAAGGGAAGCTGCACTGCTGATTGAAAGCACCAACTACAGCCTATTTTTTGTTATCATGTTGTTTAATTTTTCTACTCCAAATTGGATTGTTCCATGGACCAGCGGATATTGTAGCTAAAAACATTCTGTACTGCAACTTCTACTACTGGCAATTTGCAGACTCCTTTTTTTTTTTTTAGCTGAGCAAACACAGTCCTGGAGGCCTCCTCTCATGTTCCTAAAACCTAATTTAAGAAAAAACTTTCCTATTCAATATTCTTTCAATTCTGTCTTTAATCTTTTGGCAGCTATATGAACTACCTGGCTTAATTCCAAGCCTTTTCAAATCCTCTTGATATGCTTTCATTGCAGCCTCCTCCATTGCTGCAAATTCTTTTGACATGTTTTCTTCTTCTTTTGCTTTTTCCAAGCTTTTCTTTTTAATCTAAAACAAAACAAAAAACCCAAGAGAATAAATTAAACAAGTCTGATAATGAAAGAGATTAAAAATAAGCATTTGTGCAAATATTTGAGTTACCTCACTAATTCTTTTTGCCACATTTTCTTTATGATTCTTTCCTCTTTCATGAAACTCAATGCTCTTCAAAGCGAGAAAAAAAACCAAGAAAAATAATATGTATTATACAATTTTAATTTAGTTAATTTTACTTAGTTAAAATTTAGTTAGACTAAACTTAGTTGAACAAGCCTAAATGTAACCTGTTCTGAAAACACTTAGAGCAAACACTACAGCTATAAAATGGCTATAGGAATTCAGCAACACTGAGAAACACTCAACATAGAAATTATGAAAAATCAGTAACACTCCAAAATGGTATCATAAAATTTCATAGTCTGTGTTTATAAGAGTTACAATTTTTCAAATAATACTGTTCAGCACACACATTGGAGACAAGTTAACAGGGAATCTGGGCTCCCTCTCCATGCTATCTTTCCAAGCATCATCCCTTGATTTTTTTTTTTTTACCCTGTTTTCCTGCAAACTTTAAAAAACCATATGGCTTATTTAGTGTTCCAAATATTAGCTATGGTCCTTAATTACATTATGCTATGCTCCACAAATATCCCATGAACTTAAAGTAGTCTGCAGGTCCATGAATCTGAGAGAGAGAGAGGAAAAGACAAAGTGGGAGAGTTGGGTAACTAAGGACAACAGAACAGTCTGCAAGCCAAAAAGCTGCCAGAAAGACTGAAGCCAGTAGGAACTGGAAGGAGTTCAGAACCTCTACAGGTACAACAGTGGAAGTCCTCATGTGGTTCTCACAAAAAACATCTGAGCTCATGTAGGTGTTCAGATGTTAGGTGCCAAAGCCTGACCTAGTAACCCTAGAATTTCTTTGCATGAACCGATGTGCAGAGGATGCACATCCAGGGCATGATTCATCTCATTTAAAGACAGACTTTATAAGTTACCCAAATCCTCCCCTTCAATGTGTATTTCTCTTCACTGACTACAAGAAACCTAAACCAATTAGCTCACACTTATCATTCTGAACTGCAGGTATCTAATTGTAAGCCAGATGAAGCTCAGCTCCAGGAGTACCCCTGGCATCAAGTCAGGAATGCAAAACTTATTTCCAAGTAAGAAACCAGTGGGTCTAGTAGTCTGCAAAAGGCATCTGCAAGTCAGAAACACCTTTCTGTAACCCACTAATGTTTCTGTGGGCTGTGTGAAATGAAAGAAACCTGCTTTAAACGCTTAGAGCGCTGGCTGTACCAGGCCTACCATATATAAACAGTATGTATGCCAGGTTTTGCTTTCTACTTGCATATGAAGGCTAGGAACAGGCACAGACAAAGTTTCAAGACAGATCAAATGTTAAATTACAGAAATTGAAGAAAAAGCAGGGTCAGATATTTCAGTTCTTATCTGTACTGCCAAGTAGAACAGCACACACCATCTTGTATGCAGGTATCTGTCTCTCACGTAATATATTTTAAATATTACAAGTATTACAAAGGCATTTTTAAAAAACAAATTTCATGCATCAGTAGATTAGTATCAAAAATGATGTTAAAAGCCTGTAATTCAAATTCCTAGTATTTCAAAATCATTGACATAGTATGGTAGACCATCGTACAGGTCTGTTGTCTGCTATCCAGCACTTGCAGTAATCGCAGAATTTTTTTGGCTGAGATTTCCAGTAATCGGCCCTGGGGAGAGAAAAAAAAAAAGATGTATAATCTGAAACAATAATCAAAGCTACAGGTTTTTTTTTATATATATATATATATATATATATATATAACTTCAGAAACTAAATTTAGTCTTCTTTGGGCCATTGAGTGCTAAGAGTTTTTCTTTTCTTTTTTCTTTTTTTTTTTTGTAAACCAAAGTATGGGGAGCAAGCAAGAATAGCTACATTGACTACTGTGTCCCATAAAGCACAGTTCAGTATTGGGATTGTGCCCATCTGACCCCTGAAGACTGCAAAATTTTTACAATGGAGGTGATGCTGTAAGAACCAGAAATACAGGACAAAGCAAGCCAGAGATAAACAAGCAGCTCTAGATACCCTAATTAAACACAGAACTGTCAGAAAAGTGCAACTTGCACTATTTTTCATAAAAATGCATACAATAAATGTTTCTAAGTGTAAAACTTTAGATTGAATGTCGAAGTCTACTTTGGATACTGTACACCGTGAGCTTAGCAACACAAAGGTGCAGCTCTGGACAACGTGAGCTACTGTGGGGAATCCTAGGACAGATTCTGATCTGTGGGGTCACAGACACAGCAGTAAATTGTTTGAATGTTTCAGTGTAAAAATGTGAGTATTTCTGAACCACACAATTTAGGTAAGTTGCATATGTGTGAGGAAACCTGGGGAAAACTCTTCAGAACTCAAAAGTTAGTACATAAAAGTATTTAGCAACAAAACCCCTCCAATGGCTGTTTCTTCATCAAAACATGCTTTCTAATGCCAGATGAGGCTTGTGCAGAAATAATTCCATTTCTCATTGGCTTGCAGCAACAGATGCAATGCTTTGGTTCAACAGAACACATTCCAGCAACAGACTTCTGTATTTTTAAGTTAAAATGAAAAAGAATGAAGGGCGAAAACAAAAACAATTCAAGATTACACTGAGAACATTAAAAAAGATGAGTCCAAAAAATGGATCTTTGCCTTCCGTCTGAAGATCAATGTACAGAGTTCAAGGAAAATACTTCCTGACATTTTTATTCAATAAAACCAAAACAACGTCCATGCACAACGACAGCACCCTCAAACCTTATGATACATGTGAGTAGATCTGTAACAGAAACAGACCTGATTGACTCAACTCTTAAAATTTAAGCAGATATCAAAATACGCTTTCCTACCAGCGCTTAATGTAAAAATACAATTTCTAAGAGGTTACAATTATTTAAAAGTGTTAAGTACAAAGGATATGCTCTGCAAAAATATATCAACCTGTAAGCAATACTGTGTTAGCAACATGCAGTTTTTCAAGCAATCTTCTGGAAAGCTAGAAAGAAGCAGCTGGGCTTCCCCCCATTTAAACAGAAATCCGCTCATCCCTAAATGGTGTACTTTAAAACTGGGTGATTACTTAGTCACACATTTAATTAAAAGGCTTTTGAGATTTATATATCAAAATGTACTAGGGCCAAAGCCTGCGAAATCGAACACTCTGGCTGGAAAACCAGCTGAGTGGGAGGGAGAAATTCAGTGCTCAGAAATACCTCAAGGCCCTTTTTCCTATTTGAGCTATGGCTCCTAAATTGTCTCTAAATCCTTTGACATCATGCAAGATAGATTTCCAGCTAAAAGCTGGGTTAACTTTCCCAAGGCAATGGACCAATTCTGACAGAAAACACATAAATTGTAAAAGAGCCTCACTGCATGTTTCGGATGTGCAAGAACATCTGCGTATTTCCAAGTTTAACCTAACGGTGCTGGCTCTCTCTCTTCAACAGAATCAAGTGTAAGTGCTAAAATTAAGACTGTACAGCTGCACCCATCAAAAGTCAAGACCTGAGAGTGTGACGAGCTCTAATTTCACAGCTATATTTTCCACTGATTTCTTTCCTAAATGCTACTGGACATCACATCTGTTGCAAACCGCTGTAGCTACACGTAAGAGTAATCATGCTGGAGAACCTGAGGGCACACCTGGGGTTTAAGCACAAATCCAGGTCTTGACGACAGAAGCCTTTTATCTTCATCTCCTATTGGTGTTCATAAAGATTGAAGCTGGCTCTCTGTTGTTACATATAAAATAAATGTAAATGATACTCTGCGCAGAAGACCTGATATCCTGGGAACCTTAAATCCTGCATTTCATGATTAATGAAGTTAATTGTGTAAATTATGGTCCCAATTCTGTGACTTATGAGCACGAGGAGTGTTATATGCTGAGTAATTCTCTTAAAGATTTTCTGCTTGAGTTCATACCACTCAAAAAAAGAGCAAGCTCAGCTGAAATACCCACCGAGTAACATCTGCCATTGTAACAACGGTGGAGCCTGCAAACCACCAACAGTGCTGTCATGACAGCAAACCAAAGAGGAGCATTTGGAAAGGAGCAGCAACTGAAGTGAGACCCCACTTCAGTGAGATGCTACAAGTGCTTCACAGGCTCCAGTCACAAATCTGAAAGTTAATCCAGATCGATGACAATGTTTAAGTATGCGATTGTTTTATTAATCTGCCAAATACAGGCTTGAGAGCAGATGCTCTTAAAGTGGTACATAGGTCTTTTCTACTTGAATAATTGTGTACAAATCAAGGGAAACATAGTTATTTTAAAAAGTCATTGCAGTCAAAACTGTACAGCTTTTAAGGCTCCTTATCTTCTGCCTGCACTTACATCAGTAAAGTTAAGGTTGATTCTTGTTTTCAGCTTTACAGCTGGGCCAGCCTCCTAAGGACCAGAAAGCTGACCAGCTAGCCATCATCACCACAACTATCTTTCTTCCTTTCTTTCACTAAAACGAAGATACAGTCCAGAGCGCATCAAGTCTGGCTTTGCAGGGTTGAGGTTCAACGTTGTACACATTTACCCAGGTGTGGCTCCCAAACAGGAGCTTGGTGACACGGACCCGGAGAGGCGTGCAAGTTGTACTGCGAAGCTCTACCTCCTAGGAAGGGTTCTGACAAAGTCTTCTTGGAGCCCCATTTTCCAGAGCTGGCTGAGCAAGTCAGCTTGGCAACCTGCTACTGGGCACACAGGGAACAGAGCAGCGCCAATACAGATGAGCACTGGGCAACTTCTGGACAAACTGCTGTAAACTTTCAGCCAGAGTTGGAAATCCTGTACTATCTTGCAAGAAATCTGTGTCTCCTAAAGAACAATGATTTTTTTTTCAACTTTTACTGGTCAAACCACTCAGGGGCAGAATGTGCAACGGTTCAGAGGGCTAAAGGGGAAGGAGGGAAAAAGAGGGAGTGAACATCAAACTGTTTCCTTGAAACTTTAATGAAATGACAAACTCTTTGCTGCAAACAGCTGTAGAGTGCAAATAGCGTCAAAGTTAAAACCATTTTCAGATTTCTGAAATTCATTTAAAACTTCAGAGGGAGTGAGAAGATGGGGAAGAACAAGTAGCAACTCTGCATTAACAGTGCCTGTGACATTCGCCATTTCAAAAGATATGAAAATGCTGAAACTCAAGAGAGAAAACTCCAAAACTCAGGTATTTTTACTTTGCATAATTCATTTCTTGAGTCATGAGAATCACACAGCCTACACTGCAATGACCGGGTTACGCACTCCAGCACGTGAACTATGCATTTGGGAGCACAGAAAGGGGACAGGTTCTGTCAACAACATTCGGAAAGTAACCTGCCGAGTAACTCCAGCAGCACTGGGGTCCAGGGCCCCGAACTGTCAACCTGCGAGCTGCTTCTCCTCACAACTTACAGTATTATTAATGTTTTAACAGGTGGTGCCATCAGCTTTCCTTATATAGGGAAGCTTAAGAAACCCTCATAAAGAAGCTATCTTCAGCTGAGGCAGCTTTGCCAAACTTTGAGACTGGGCTGGAGGTTTTTGTTCCTACCACATACCGGCTGAAATTAAAAGGGGGGGTGGGGGGAGGGGAAAAGGAAGGGGGGAAAAAAAAAGAAACAACTGCTTCAGGTGGTTCTGAACACAAGAAAAAAAATAAGAATTTGGCTGTGCAAACAAAATCTGGAAGCATTTGCTTTGAATAGCTCCGTTCTAAAATATCAGACTTGAAATTTGGCAGGGATGCAGGGGGGTTTGTATCAGGGATAGATCTGTCCAAATTATAAGCCTTTAGGGGGTAAAAAACATCATACACATGCTCCACAGTCGTCTTTGGTATTAATATCTACAACCTCTGAAGACTTGACACAAAGTTAATATCTTACAGCTTTCTGCAGGTTTGAGCACTGAACAGCTTGTGCATGCATCATCTTGAATACAGGTGTGTGAAGTAAGTAATACACGGATTCAAGTTCTTGACTACACAAGGAAATGAATTCAGAGTAGCTATTGTGGCTGCTCTACAGCAGCCACTCAACAGGACATAGCATTCAGAAATAGTAATAAATTCTATTTTGGAATACTGTGTACTTCTAAAGAAAAGTAATAGTTCTGTAATGGAAAGAAGTAGAAAGAATGAAAGAAAAAAAAATCACATATATTTCACAATAGACCCTCCTCCACACGGGAAGCCATTCCAGAACAGCTAATTCTAATTCAAATATCCCAGTATTGGTAAGACCTAAGAATGCAACCCTAAAATTGGCAGGGAAGGAGGCCAAAAAGGAAAAGGTTTTATTGTACCGTGAAATAGGTCCCAGTGCCATGGCCCTAACGACCCACACTCCCAAATAATTCACAGTAACTCCATTCATTCATAGTGCACTAATCCTACTCTAAGAACTCTTCTTAGATACATGCCCTTCATTTTTATTTTTAAAAAAATGGTATTTAAAAATAAGGACTCAAGAAAACAGCACCCTGACACACCGAATACACAGGGCTGTTCTACCTAACCTTAGCTTGTTGGCCTTGTAACATATCACAGAATATACGTCTGTATGTGGGCTCCTACAGAGTAGTACTGGATGGGAGTTTCATCCACATGAAACAGGGCAGTTCTCTGAAGGGTTTTGTTCTTCTGGCCTTCAAGTCGATTATATTTTTGGCAATCCTGTAAATTCTAATTTACAACCTGAGTGGCTGCTGCTTTTTATTACTATATTAGCCCCCTCTGAACAACATACAAATCATAATATCCCGCAAGACAATCTGAGCAGACAGCAGAGTCTGCAGAACCTGCTCAGTCTGACCTGTATTGGTGCTGAAGATCATTCGCGTGGATCTGCTTTGCCAGATCTCTTTTCTAAATTGTAAATTATGTAACTTGAAAAGTAATGCTACAAATATTTTTAACAATATACAAGAATGCACAAGAATATCAGGGCAGGCAGCCTTCTGCATGTATGGAGCTCCAGTGGACCTCATCTCCCCTAACTGCAATTGTTGAAAAGTGAGATATCGAGTTGCCTAAGTTCTCCATGCCAATAGATGGAGACTGTCATCTCCAAAACACCACTCTTTCCATCCTAAACAGGCATCTGAGATGCAAATTGAACTCCATAGGTGCGTGTTTCTTCCTTATACAGGGAACCTGAAGTGAACTGCCTGAGTCAGCCTTCAAAAGTTAAGTATCTGAAGTCAGGGATATCTACTGAGAGCAGACGTCTGCTGCTGTAGATGCAGAAGAAAGATATGGGCTATGTCAAGAAGAATATGATAAGAATTAGAAGAGAGGAAAAAACCAGCAACATAAATTGGGTCAGGAAACTGTTCAGGTATAATTTTAGCAATAACTAAAATTAAGAACACTGCTCTATGTAGTATCAGTCTGCAAGACAGGCTCACACAACCTAACCATCAAATACTTCCCCACAGAAAGATCTCTAAAGAAATTTTTGATCAGGTTAAGATTTTTTTTTTTCAGTAGAGAAGTTAGGATATCTTGAAAAGTAACAGAAACGAGCAAATGCCATTCATATGACATTCCCACTTAATAAAGACCAAAGCTTGGATCTTTACCCCCCCGAAATGTGCTCAGGTATTAACACAAATTTTCTAATCAAATACTTAAAAGAAGTAGTGATGGCCAGCAAAATGAAGGCACAGAGGCTTTCTTCCACACGCTCCACCCAGAACCAGAGGCGCCGAAGGAGGCCGCGGTTTGAGGGGGCAGGGGGGTCGGAGGGACAGACACCCTCCCCCGCAGCGCTCAGCGCCCGGCGCTGCAGGACGCGAAGTCCCCCGCAGGCGGGAGGCGAAGCCGCCCGGCGTGTCTGGCAGAGATAAGGGGCCGAAAGCGCAGCAGAAACAAACAACCGGGTGGGGGGGAGAGGACGGACGGGAGCAGAGGGACCGGAGCGAGAGGGAAATAACTCGGTCAGCGAGGCGCGAGTCGCCGGCCGCAGCTGGGGCACAGCCGCAGCCCGGCTGCCCCAAGGCCTCCCCACGGCCTGCGGGCACGGGGGCCGGGCCCGGCCCGGCCCGGCCGCCGGCGCCCCCACCCCGCGTTGCCGGCCCTGCCCGACCTCGGCCCCCAGGGCCGGGGTCTGCGCGCGGAGCGCGGCCGGCTCTGCCCGCTCCCTCCCGGCCCCCGGCACTCACATCGCCGCTTCCCCGGCAGCGCCTCCGCACCGCGCCGGTCCCCTCCGCTCGCCGCCAGCCGCGCCGCGCCGCTGGGGCGGGCCGGGGCGGGGGCATAGAGCGCGACGACGGGAGCCGGGAGGGCTCAATCCGCGCTCTCCTCCCCCGCCCTTCCCCACCTCCTGCCTTCGCCCGCTCCTCCTCCCCCGCCCCCGGGAGAGGCGAGCGCTCTGCGGGGAGCCGCTCGGAGAGGGAGCCGCGGCCGCCGCTCGGTGAGTGTCGCCCGCCCGCGCGCCGCAGGTTGCGGCGGCCCCGCGCTCGGGGGGACGGGGAGGCTCTCCCCCTTCCCCCGCGGGGGGCGAGCCTCCGGGGGCCGCGGGTTCGAGCCCCGCCGCCGGCAGCACCCCGTGCCGGGCTGTTCCTGCCCCGCCGCGGCTGTGGGAGAGGGGAGGTGCGGGGGGGGGGGGGGGGAGGCGAAGGGGCTGGGGAGGCGGCGGCGGCGGCGGGCCCCGTGAGTGCGGGCGGCGGTGCGCGCTCTCGGGCCGCGGCCAGCGGCGCCCCGTCCCGCCGGACGCCCCTGCCAACTTTCTGAGGAGTTCAGGCAGCGCGCGTGTGTGTGTGTCTCGGGGGGGTGGTGTGGTGTGCTCCGTGCCGACTTCGCCTCTTCCTCCTCCCGCCGCCACCCTGCCCTCCCTGCCGGCTCTGCCTCCGCCCGCCGTCGTGGGGCAGCGGCGGCTCCGCGCTGCCGGGGCGGGGGCGCGCGCGCGCAGGACGGTTGGCGGCCGCGCGCCCCTGCACGGGGAGGCCGCGGCGCGTGCGTGCGCGCCTGAGGCGGCGGGGGAGGGGGCCGGGGCCAACGGCCGGCGCCGCCCCGGGACAGGAGGCGGCGGGGGGGTGAGGGGTAACACACACGACACGGTCGCACACGGGCGCTACCGACACGTCGGCCCCGGGCGGGCCGTGTTGCCCCCCCGGGGGTGTTCGTCCGTCCCGTGCGTCCGGGTGGCCGGGGCTGGTGAAGCCGGAGAAGCCTCTCCTCAGCTGCTTCCCCCCACAAATGAAACTCGTGCCGGGTTTGTATTCCACGCTCCCGTCTCCCGCCCCAGCGCTGTGTGACTTACTTCCCGACGGTGCTGCGAAAAAAAAATAATTCACCAACTACAGCTGGCAACCTTTTTGCTATAGTCACGCACAAGGGTGGAGGAGAAGCCTGCGGAGTGAGTCATGGATTTAAGAGGCCCTCTGGTTGTTTATGGCAAAACCAGAGGGTGGCTTATTCAACATGTGGGAAATAAGTGGAATAAGAGTTGCTTAAATTCATAATAAAAGGATAAGACAGAGGTACCCGTACGTACCGCACACCCCCTGCCCCAGCTTGCTATCGAGCAGCCTTAAAAAGGAGGGGGGGAAGTAATGTTGCTTTTTCCTGAAGGAGAACTTGTGGTCAGACTGTCATAGCTAACTGCAGTAGTTCTGCATTTGTCAGCATTTCCATTATAAGTGTAGTTTTTATGTAGTTTACATCTTGGTTATAAAAATATGCACTGGGTTGAAATTTGGTCGATGGCCTCTTCTCCAGAAACATCTTCTAAGCAAATTTTGAAATGATTCTGCTTAGATGCTAAGTGGAAATCCATGGAAAATCCTGGCTTTTTATGTTTCTCTGAACTTTAAAACTTAGCTGCTTACGCACACAGACACATTTACAGCTGTTAGTCCAAAAAAAATTCCACCCCCCAGTTTGTTAAATTGGGGAAGAGTTTAAAGGCTTGGCCTCTGCAGGCATTACTCTTTATGCATTAATTAGTGCAGCAGAGACTCTGAAGACTCTTGCAAGGTCCCTGCCACCTCGCGTTAGGGCACCCACCGACAGAAGTGACGTGGGGCACTGCGTGTCCGTACAGCTCTGACCATCGAGTGCCAGGACAGTTTGAATGCCTCAGCGCTGCGGACAGGAAGGCGGTGTTAAAATGAAGGCAGAATATGTTAACTTTGCTCTGTGGGATTTTTTTTTTTTTTTTTTTTTTTAAAACGGTGTCTGTTCAATTGCTGCTGCTGAGACAGGGAACAAGCACAGTATTTAAGAGGTTTCATTTGTATACCTCTGTATATACACGTATCTGGATCCCGTGAAACATGCCTGCCACCCAGTGGATGTAGCTGATCTCTATATATTCTATACATTTACTACCTCTCCGCCCCGGCCAGCCCGACCCTGTCGGTAAGTTTGCAAAGCCAAGTGCTCAGGAGTTGTAAAACTGCCAGGCTCATCTGGCCGCCCTGGGGCCTGTGCGCGATGATGGTGTCTGTCATGACGTGATCCGCCACCATCCTTCCCGGCCAGCTCGGGTGATGAACCAGAGGTGCATCCGCCAAGGTGTAGCAGCTCCCCGGCTGGGCAGCAGGGAGAAGAGGTAACGTGAACGAGGCAGACAATTATACGCAGAGGGAGAGGCAGTTTCATGCCTGAGACGGCTGGAGAATTGGATTTTGCAGCCCCTGCCTTTGCCATAGGATTTCCACGTAAACATAAAGGTTTTCGCACATGGGTTGTTGGGTTTTCTGGGTGCCTGGCCTGAGTCCCTGGGATCTGCTTTGCGGTTATGCTGAACTTGTCCATCTGGAGCAAAAGTCAACGGCTGTTCGCTCTCGACGTACAGAAGATGTTTTGTAGGTCTAAGCATGTTAGAAATACAGGTCTTGAGTGTCAGAATTGCTCGCTCAGTGTCCATCACTTTTTGCTTTAATCTTCTCATATCTTAGTTTCCCATCTTTGAAAAACACGTGGATAACAGTATCCTTTATCTTATGGATTACTGTAGTGATGAGAAAGATAAAAGAACCTGGGAGAAAAGAAATAATTCCCTGTGTGGTTTGAAAGTGTGTAGTGATGCTATAGAGAACAAGGGCAAAAAGAGGAATTTGTGTGTTAATTATAGCAAAGCTTCTATGGGGAAAAAAATGTGACCAGGTCAGTTGCAATTAGAGATTGACCTCCATGCATATAAGCACTAGGAGATGGTTTTAATTACTGTAGGCTACTTAGTTCTAATAATTCCTAAAGTCTGCCATGTTAATTACATTTTTAATATTGCTTTTTGTGTGTAATTTCCTAGGTTTTCTTTCCCTTAGGAAAAGAGCTGAAAGCAGATAGGCAGCCTAGGGTAGCATACTCGTGTCGCCATCCTTCATCGGCTGGATTCCCAATATAACGCCTGGGACTCTGCTGTTTGAGCTCTCTGTTGAGGATAACCAGTGGTGGTAGGTCGTGGCTGTGGTCTGTGTTGCTGCAAAGACCCGTAGGACGGGGCAGGGAAAGGGCAAGGAGAAGCAGGACTCCTGCTCATGTCCCAAGTACCTGGTGCCGTCGTGGCCTCCACCAGCCCTTACGTGGAAAGCCTGGAGCCTCCTTCTGTTCCCTGGCTTGGAGCATGGTTCTTTGAGCTGCAGCCCTGTCCTGCACAGGTGCTGGGGGAGAAGTTGCTTATGTGGGGATGGCCTATGTCGTCTGATCAGCATAAGGAGTTGAGAAGAGTGTGGACATGGCCTAGCAAATACCTACTGGAAATGCACAAAGTGCAATTCATCTTTGGACGTTTGACCAAATGCAGGTGGATTTTTCATGGGGGCAGCAAAAGGGACACCTCCAATATAGCAGCTCCAGCCCTCATGTCAGGTTTCACATCTGTCACCAAGAGCTAGAAGGGCGCTACAGCCTTCCAAGTTTGCCAGAGATTTCTATTAACATTGAAAGACAGCATTTTCCCTGGTCTTGTTCTGAAAACAGCTGAAGTATTTTGGCTGAGTTCTTCTGATCGCAGTCTGCCTCTTTCTGCACCCCTCGCTCAGAGGTAACCTCTACAACACATGGAACAAAATTTAGCCTGAGGCAGACATTCAGCTTGGAAAATTTCAACCCAAACAGTCAAAGTCTGGCCAAGTTACAAGCAGCTGGAAGCAGATCTTGCATTGGAAGTGTTCAGCGACTGTCTAATAGGCGGTGCTATAAGCTTCATCAATACTGTGTATATGTTTCTGTACATGGAAATACACTGCTGAATTATAATATTAATTAATAGGTTACCTGGTCGACTAACTGGCAGCCAGTTGATTCTGATTTTTTTTTAATAGATAATCAAACCTAAAACTCTTTGGTTAATTGTATGAATGCTTTTCCTTACTCACATGAGTTGTTGTTGTTTTCCTGGCTGAAAAATTGAAAACTTTAAAATGGAGCCTCTGAAATAAATGACAAGCCAGGGCTCACTTGTTCTGAATCTTTCAGAATGACTTAACGATTGTTAAAGACCAATTTACAGTAGAACTAGAGCAAATTGCTTCCCAGCATTTTGAATTGTAAAAAAACACATCTCCCAAATTCCTAAGCTATTCATCAACTGTTCTATTGTAGTGGACTCACCCTATATTGTGTCCCTGATATATCTGTTAACTCTGCAGTGAAGTGTGAGTTGAAAACAATTGTGCCATGGAGTCACTGTGGAATAAATACCACAAACATTGGCAAAGTTGCATCATAAATCTTTCTTAGTTTAGAGAGGAACTTAGGCGTGCCTTTCTTCTATGGGAGTGCAGCTGTTTCTTGTGGGGTCCCCTGGGGGCTGGATCTTGGTGTAAGACTGTTTAATATCATTATATTCACAGTTTTTGCGATGATATCTTGTCATTACGAATAGATTACATGCAGGTTTGTGTGTGTGTGGGACAAGTTACTAGTACAGCGTACTCCAAATCATTTTTTTAAATGGTCAGCATCCAGCAGAAGGCATTTTTCATGCAGCCGCATACAAAGAAACCAGGAATGCAGTTACACCAGCAGGATAGGAGACTGTCTTCGAACTGGTGATTTGAAAGAAGGCTTAAGAATTTGTGTGGAGAATCATCTCAACAGGAGTTTTCATTGTAATGCTGTGACTGAAGTGTGGTCTTTGGCTGTATAGCAATATAAATATTGCACAGAAATAGGAAAGTACGTGGCATTAGTAAGATCACAGGAACTCTGTGTCTGGTTTTGCTGCTCACACGTGAGGAAGGATGTGAAATATTAGTAAGAGCGCAGTGACAAAAGTGATCCACGGCTTGGAAACCAAGCTTCACAATGCAGGGTGTACTGAGTTTATTCAGCTCAGAAGAGACTGAGAGGGGAAATGATGCCTGTGTATATTGTATGTATGTGTAAGGAAAATACATGATATTTACTTGACCCTACTGAGACATCCAGTGTTCGGGAGATGAAGTTAGGTATGTTGTACCTTGAAATAATAAGTAGCAATGAGGGCAAGAAAGCATTGTAATCAATTTGCTGTTGCTGAGAGTGTTTAAAGTGAGATGAGGTTTCCTTCTCAAGGATGTGCTTTGGCTTGGTTCAGTGGAAGACATTTCCAGTGTGTGTGTAGAAGGGGGAAGGACTGTGCTCTGTTCACCTGCATTCTTCCCTAGATTGAGAAAACAAGATTATTTGCAGTGCCTTCCGTGTATTGTAGCACATGTTGCTACCTTGGACAAGATTATAATAAAATGTCATGCTTCAGAACTTGGCTGGTTTTCTCTTGGGTCAGGAGGGCCATTTTTTCTTGGTGCCTAATTTGACTTCTGGGATTATGATTAATTATTGTGTACTTTCCTCCAGAGCATCAACATCTGGTGGCAACTGGAGACAGGATATCGGGTACTCACCTTCATCACTTACTGCTTGCTCTCTGTCAGTACAGAGTCCCTTCATATTCCCAGGTTTGTGTACGGTCTTTCTTTGCTCAGGATACTGACAGCTATATTCAGGGATGAAGAAATTTCCCCTGTCATTAGACAGGCAAGGACGTCACTCACCGTTCAGAAGTCAGCTGCTGAGGGCTCACGGTACCTGCAAGCCCACTCTCCCCTTAACCACCTCTCTGTCCTTTGGGCATGCCTCTCCTGCTGCCAGATCTCCTGCTGCAAGCAGACACCAGAGACAGGGACGTGGGCACACGTGCATATGGCTTGGCAGCGTAGCACCCCCGGCAGTTACTAAAACAACAGGAGTTATGGCGGTGAAATAATTGTGTAACCTGAAACACATGACTGACTGCTCAAATCAAGTTGAAGCATTACCTGCGGAGCTCCTTTTCAGGCAGCTTCACAATAAAGCCGAAGGTTTAATTTGGCCTGGGAATTGCACTTGAGCCTAGATAGTTATGAGATGATGTTTTATAATTCCATAGTTCATTCTTTTTAATGTAACAGACACATTTTTTCCTCTGGCATCTGAACTAGAATAAATATACTTTAAGTGTTGAAGTATTTCTTTCTGCAGAAAATTTATTTTATTGTACCTACTCTAGGGTACATTGTATGCAAAAGAATGCCAGGGTCTGATGTTCAATATTTCACATAGTGGTTTTGGTTTGGGCTTTTTCATTCACACTTTAAAATATCCTATGAATGTTTTAAGGTAACAAATTGCGTTTTCTATACAGGATGACATTACTGGAAGTTTTCCTGTTGAGAAGAACTGAAACTTGAGGAGCCTAAGTTCTTGTAAATCAGTATCTCTAGACTTCTTGAAAACATGCATGTAAGTATTTCCGCTTACTTGGAAATACTTAAGCGCTAAAGTACTCCTCTCAAACGTGATTTCTAAAAACACTTTCCTCAGCTGCCTTATTGAGATGTGCATGTTTGAGAAGATAATGACAGTACAGCCTCCTAGGGTTTGGCCCATACGCCTATTGCTACGTTCCTTGGAGTTAATGATAATGCATTATTGATTTCTAGGAGATACAGTATCCAACTCACTAATAAAGTACAAATCAGATTGGATGTTTTCCGTTTTTAAGAGCTCTAGTTAGGTTATTTAATAAATTTCTTCTCAGAAAATGGCAAAATCAAAGTATCAACAGTAAATTGTGAATCCTATTTTAATGTTCCAGTAGTTGGATAAAACTTGGGTTGATATGGAGGTGATATCGCCTATATATATCGCCAATATATGAGTATCGCCACATGATGTCTGTTTTGAAAGTGCAGTCATGGGTTGTAGTTTGCCACCTTGTGACGTCTTACTGTGTTCGTAATATTTAGTGAGTTTTATTCCCTCGCTGGCTGTGAAGTGAAACAGTGTTTTAGGCTGAGATTAAAATTTACAGAATTAAGTGACCTATGTCCATCTCAGGGGCATATCAAATCTGAACGTAATACTACTAAATAGCGGAGCTATATAACTGACTGTGCGCCTAACAGCACAAACTGTGTGTGTATAGGATAATTATGCACCCAGACAACCAAATTAACAAAGGCTAGAAATAGTAGTAGGACTGTGTTCTCTGCCAGGTTTGGTCTCCCCCTTCACCAGTGCCAAATGTAACTATAATCAGGATAGTCAAGAGTTAGGTGTTTTTATTGAATGTATTATTCTGTACCTGCTGTGTGTGTGCAAACACGTAGTCCCTAATCCACCACATCTGTGGCCAGTGAAGATGTAATTTTGCCTGCTCCCCAGAATTAGTTTAATTTCCTTCTTTTATTTATGTATGTATACAGAAATATCTTTTTTCTTGTTAAAACCTACTATTTCAGATTCACCCACATACTCTAGGCAGTGTGATATTCTGGTCTTTTTTCCTCCGTTAATACAATAGTGACATTAAGCAGCTACAGTGTCTGAAGTACCTGGTCATACAGGCATCAACGAAATTTAATGAGGTGTTTCAGCTTGCTTGACCTTGTTCTGCGACTTGATTATGTGTCATATATTCAGGTAGGAAACCGAGCACGCTCCAAGTCCTGGCAGAAGGTTGCTCACATGGTAATCTGCTGCTGCAGCTTCTGTTTCAACATCTGCTGCCGCTCGGAGAGACACTGCCGCTGTGTCATTCCCAGCAGCTCGCACGTTAAGCGTGTATCGGATGCTTTTGGGGTGTGGTTGGGCTCTTCAGGGGGGGACATGAGCTGGTGGTTGAGAAGTGGAACTGCTGGTGGGAAAGTTGTAGGATGCACGCAACAGAAATGAAGCCGCTACCAAGCTCCAGAAGGAAGTCCAGTGCTTGAATGTTTCTAGCAGTAATTTCTCCAAACAGCTACGCCTTCAGGCAGCTCTTGCACAGTGCTTTTTCTTGGTCTCCCTGCACGTCCCGCCTTGCACGTGCCAGACAGCACCATCTAATGAAATGGCTGACATTTAATTGATATGAATCCCAACTGCAGTCATCTTCTAAGTAAAATGTTGGGCCTGAAGGACAGCTGTGCAGGAAAAGGTATCGCCTTTTTCACACCATCACTGAAAGTGATGGTTTGCAGGGGTATTCCGAGGAGGAACAGGGCCGCGGCATGTGTTAGTACAGGCCGCTTGGTCTCCATGCCCATGGCTGCTGTGGCTGTGATGGCTACCTCTCTTCTCCATCGGTCACCCCCCCAGCAGCTTGTCACTCATCTTCTGCCAGTATAGCTTAGGTGGCAAAGCTGAGGCAGGTTCTGGTAACTGTACTGACAAGCTGTTGGGGGGGTGGGTTGAGGAAATTAGTGGTGTGTTAGTGGAGATAATGGAAATGAGATGTGTCCGCAGTCTATTGAACTGTAAACCTTTCTCCAGCCTTGTGCCGGCAGACTTGTGCCAGCATTTTACTTTTATGTTTCCTTCTGGGAGAGGAGAATTATACCCATGTGTAATTGTGTGCAGAGAATAGGTCCCCCAGCACCTGCTTACCTCCACTGAAGTAGTGCTAACCTTTCTTCTTACGTATTTGAGTATCTATGTGCTCTGTGGAGCTGTCTTTCACTGGATGCCTTTTCAAGTGAAACCTTCATCTTGAGCCATCCGAAACAAACCTTTAGGGGTTTTTTAGGTTTTCCTAGTTGAACACATTTTATGGGTTAACAGATTTAGTCTTTAGGGTTTGTAAAAATTTTACTAAGGCTTTTTCAAATTCAGTTTTCAAATGTTAATATTACAGTGTAGTAAAACTTTTCAACCATTACAAGTGTAATATTTTAATGAATGAATGAACTGGCTTCTGACCATAAATACACTGCAGCCAAGATGGTGAGAGCCAGAAATATACATTTATATTCTTGGCAAATGACCGTTTCTGAAAATTTTGCAGGACACATCTGTTGTTGTTAAATAGTTCTCATGTCCTTGTGATCAAATTTACTGGTATACTTTTACCATTATTGTACTCTTTCAGGAGAGGAGCGGCTGATTGCATCATTATGTACCTTATCTGAGGTGAATTATTGCAAATACATTACCTAAAGTCTGATCTAGCTACTCGCTTTGCCTCTGGATGTAGTTTCTGGGGCAGTCTAGAACAGAGGTCAGACAGCTGAACGGTCACAGCGCATTTTCACGATGTTGTTTGCTTAAGAGGTCTCCGTATGTTTTCTGTGAGAAAACCAATACGTTAACTTTTGTAAGTGTTGTGTTTTGTCCCTCTGAAATAAAAGCTGCATCAGAAATGAGAGTTTGTAGTCTCTGTTTTATCATTGCTGTGTGACTAGCAGCTGGAAGGTCGTCATACATGAGGCTGTTACTGTACGAGCCCCCTCATTGTCTTTACTATTTAGGTGGGGTTTTCTTCCTCTTTTCCCAAATCTATGTGCATTAGTGAAAGAAAACTACTCATTTCATGTTTTCCTGAAGAAAAAAGGTAGTTATAGAGAGAATTGCCTTTATTGTAGAGAATTAGTGCTAAACACTGTGTAGTTGTTCACATACTTTAAGACTCAGACTAGGTTCTAAGTCTTATGTCTTTGCCTCAATACCTGTTGAGAATATAACTTATTTTTCTGAATTCTCTAATCCTCCAGGGCTCATGCATTGCCCCTTTTCTTGTTTCAGATTGACGTCAAGACATGTAGCAACATTAAATATAGTTAGAGATTAAATATAGTTAGAGACTGCATAGTTCATTGGAGCTTCTGGTTTATGACACGTGGTAGACAGCCATATCGACCTCCCTTTTTTTTTCTTTTTTTTTTTTTGGAGGTGGAGAAGGATCTGTTACATACATGTTCAGATTTAAGTTTCCATTCTGTATATTTTATTATCAGACTGAGCAGTAGTCTTCTTATAGGTGTTTCAATAGGCGCAAGTATTTGTGCAGGTGTGGTTTAAGGGAGAAAATGCATAATTGTGGTTCTTTTGTATAGCACTGCGTTAATGTTTGCAGAATGACTGCCTTTTAGCAGAGGAAGCTATTCTAAATGGGAAGTATTAGGAAAACCACTGAATTTGGATACTGTGTTAAAGAAATTGGAGGACTAATGTGAGAAGGTGGCTTTATGAACACTGTCACTGGTACTTTTTGGTATGTGTGCTCCATCTTTCTTACCCAATCAGTTTTCTAAGTCATGTCCTTCAATTTGCTAGTGAACAAGTAGAAATAAAAATCCTAAAGGTGTTTTTTCACCATTCTGGGGAAAACCCTTTCTTGGGATTACTTGTTTTATCTGCCAGAAAAATAAATTACCAGTTTAAGCAGGGGAGGAGATCAGAATTGTATGTGGATTCTGGCTGGAACATGGTCACAGCTTGGGTGGCTTAAAACCAGACGTCTCTATGCTTTTGCTATGTGGAGCCACCACAATCAAATTCTTCCATCTTTATTCCAAAAGGTATCTTGAATGTTCATTCATATGCCTGAAGAATAGGGAATAGAGTTGGGAATGAGAGAAAATAAGGTAAAACAAATTAGAAAAGGAAGGAAATAGAAGAAGGTAAATCCAAAGTAGTTTTCTCCTTCTACCTGTAAGGATATGAGCCAGGGAAACGAGATGCAGAAGAAACTGTGAATAGTCCTGCTGATAAAATTGTGATAATTTAAACTACTATAGAATAACTGGGAGCTAGATCAGCACTTACAGAAGAATGTTGAGCTGAATTCATTACCCATAGTGAGAAATTTAAATTCCTCTCACCCAACTTAGTGTGTGGATATTTGTTTACTGAAGGATTTTTTTTGTGTCCTTTTTAAGAACAAAGTGTTAGCTTTTACTAAACGTGAGGAAAATGAACTCAAATCTGAATGCTGCTATGAAATAATGTTGAAGAGCAGTCATCTGTAGTTACAGCTTAGATTTCTTTCCCCTCCTCTCCCAAACATTGTGTTAGCGTGATATAGTTTTGAGGAGGTTAAGAGCATGAAGTGTGGACAGGCAGTTTTTTCACCTAATTAATGATCAGATTTTCTAAGTGAGCGGTAGCCATCAGTGAAGCACCAGAGCTTTCCCAGTTGGGTATGACCAAGAGCTCAAGCTCAAGATCTCCCAATTCCTGTTAGACAGTTTGGTCTTACTTAGCTGTCCTTTCCAAACAGGAAAGAAGGTACAGACAACCCTGAGCAACTCTGTGGGGAGTCAGGTGCTATTGTTAGCTTGGGATTGGTGCCAGTGATCAGACCCAAAGGGAAAGTGATGGGGAAACTGAGGCAACAAGGCCCCGTCAGGGATGTGGGGGAAAAGAGTATATGAATGAGTAGCCTGCCACCAGCTCCATTTTATCTCACTAGTGATGTTTGGTTTTTTCCCAGAGGATTTCAATTCTTTATACCTTTGGTGTTTAATAAAAATGAAAATAAATGGGTGATGATGAGACATCTTTTCAGGGCTTGTACAAGCACAGCTAGCAGAAGCGGATTTCTGCTCTGCTTAGAGTCAGAGAGATGGTGTGGATGAACAAGTGTTCAAAGTCAGGTTGGATGGGGCTTTGAGCAACCTCATCTAGTGCAAGATGTCTCTGCCCATGGCAGGGGGGTGGACTAGATGATCTTTGAAGGTCCCTTCCAACCCAAACCATTCTGTGATTCTGTGATGTTGGATGGCGTCTCAGAGAGGAGCTTTGTAACAAAACCAAACCTCAGTGCACCAAAATGTATAGGGGGTAGAATACAGAAGTGAAAAGTGTCCAGCTATAGTGTTTCAGATTAACTGAGAGATGTCAGTCAGATCTCCTCATAATTCCTTTGCAATGTTTCTCTGAATATGGCTTCCCAGCCCACCGGAAGCTGTATAGTGTATGTATAGCCATATACTGTGTACTGTATTGTATATACAGCCATATAGTGTATGTATATATACACCATATATATGTATACTCTATATAAATATCATGATTTGGGGAAAAGTCTTGATACTTGGGAGTCAAAATGTTAATAATTTATCATGGTGTGTTTGCGTCTGCCTTAACTATGTTCTGCTTATTTCTCTGTTTGCTTTGTAATAGCATATTTAAATTATCTTGAGGGTATTGTTCTTCAGTTATGGTCTTGTTTTGGCTTTATTCTTTCAAGTGTCTCTTGGACTCACATTTGACAATATTTGCATAAAATTGAACCTTTACGGATCCAGATCAGGAGAGAGAGGGAAGGATTTCATTGTGTGTTTTGATCTTTCCCATAAAATGTATAGGAATTTAGTAACTTGACTTCGGGGATGTTTTGAATACAACATCAAATGAAGTAATGAGTGGGACCCTCTTATCCTCTCCCCTCCCACTCATGGATTAAACCTCACCTAACACAAGTCTTCTCATCCAGAAATACTGGCATCCACATTCCATTATGAGAACTGACTTTGCAGCATTTTTTGAGCATTTTGGATATAGGGGTAAGGGGAATGACGTCGTGTTAGTAAATCTCATTCCCTTTTTTTAAGGCTTGTGTGGTTACGCCAGTAATGATACTCTGTAAGGTGGAAGGCTGATGGGCAAAGGGATGAGAGCCTGGTTATAATTTTCTTTAGTTAAGTAGAACTAGGAAGGAGAAGGCCATATACTTACACCTTATATTACACCACCCCCTCACCCCACCCCATTTTGAGGAATACAGAAGCGTGGAAGAAAACAATCCTTAAGCCAACACTACTCAATGATTACATGCTGTTTTCCCCATTCTTCTGTTTTGTTTTGTCTATGTAGATTAAAAGGTCTTTGCTGTATTAACTTTGGCCTGCAGATCTTCAGCCTGCTCTTTTCTGCCTATAAACATGAATTGTTCCCTGGGCATTTTAAGTAAAGGGCCAGGTTTCCTGTGGATTTGTATCCAAAGCGTGGTGCTCCCTTCTCCCTGTTTCCCTCCCTATATGGTATCTAGCTGCCATTTCACCTCAAAAATGCAAATGTGCATCTCCTGATGATGCAGGTGATATCTTTCCTGTTTGCTGTCTGGTGTCGCTAGTTGGTGTTTAATGGTACAAGTGAATTTTCCAACGTGCTGTATAATTTTGTTGCATAATTCCTGCACCTCCAGATCTGACTTCTGCCAGAATGGTGCACAAATGATATACTTGTGTAGCTTTGAAAACGTTCACTGCATAATGTAATTTTCTTGAGTATAATGATGGGAAATTAGTGTATTTTCAGAAAGTAAGTAGAAATAATGTACCTAACCCTGTTAGAATCACCTGGAACCACAACCTTCGGATAGGTTATTTGGGATCTTCTGGGGAAGCAGCACCCTGCTGCATGCAATTAAAGATTAGCAATAAAGGAATTAAAGGGTGCTTGTTTAGGGTAGAGGAGTTTGTTTTCTTATAGAACAGAGAGTAGCAGGGAGTAAGCTGCTCCTAGCTTGTGCAAAGCAGCAAGGGCTCATATCCTAAAACCAGCAGGCTTGAGGATGTGAGCAATTAATGAAAAAAAAAAGGTCATTTTCTTTACTCTTTCTCCTTCATGAGTGAGATCATTGACCACTGTCTTAAGAAAAGCTGTTTTAATTATTCTGAATATTACAGTTAAATTAGTTTGATGTTACTCTTCAGTAGTGGTTGAAATAAAGGAAGATTTTTGTGACCACAGTCACAAGTAGTATATTTTTGTCTGATGTGCAAAGCTGGAAAACATTTCTAATGTGTCTTGCTAAAAAGGGGGAGCATTAAAAGTAAAAGTTCAAGCAATAACATTGGTTACCGAGAAGCAGTGGATGAAACACTGAATTTAAGCTACCGTCCTAGAATGTGAGCACTCTACCCTCAAATTTAGGTCTCTGTCCCTCGATGGTAGAGGGAGTTGAAATCATTCCACACTGGCTAGTGGGATGTTTTCCAGAGCACAGATATCTTTAAAGCTGATGGACCCTCAGTAAATGCAGGACAAAATGGGTTATAAGGTTAAACATATATACTGAAATGCTAAATTGACAATATTAGACTAAAATAATAAACATAAATATATGGAGCATTGAGAATACTAAGTCTTTATGACGGGTTACTTGAGAAGAATATTGAGCTCCCTCCATTAAATGAATGACCTCTGTTAGTGGAAAGCAGGAGAAAAATCACATCTGTGAAACCGTACCTGAAATAATGTCCTCTCGTTCTCTTAGCCTCTGGTTCCCGATTTTGTTTTCAGGGCTCCCTAAACCACAGAGTCAAGAAAGATGATTCCTGGGAGGCTTTTGGAAAACACATCGTAGTAGCAGCAATTTTCTCTGGAACCGAGCCTCTGTGCATGTGTGCAGTGGTATCTTCTAGGATATATGTCCGACTGCTGTACCTTGTTTTTATGGGCAAGTGACAATAGCAGAGGTGAGGGTTTGGTTTCTTGGAGTGATCCACAGGATTGTAATCTTACAGGATTTGCTGGTAGGACTGCTCACCTGGCCGAAGATCAGCATAAAGATGCAAGGCTGCTGTTTGTGCAACTTGAAATGTAGCCAAGAGATCAAAATGTTGGCCTTCCAGCAGCCAGTTCACCTTCCCTGCAGCACCAAGCTGCCTGACACCCCTCCTTTTTGTGTCCTGCGGTCTTTATTTTTTTTCTCTCTTCTCCATGATTTATGTATTCATCAATTGGTTAATGTAGCATGTATTTGGATAGGTAAGCCTGCTACTAAAAGTATTGATTGTTCCCTGAACAAGCAAGTAATCGGGTCGTGTTTCTAGCTAACTGTTCTTTAATAGCCAGTTCTCTATCTGAATGAGTTGCAATGGAAAATGGATTCATTCACATGAGCTTACTTTTTTGCACAACTTCTTTTGTTTCTTCTGCCTCTCCAAGTTAGCACTTTTAACTTTTTCCATTAATTAGAGCAGCTGGAAGAACAGTAATAAACACATTTTCCTTTCCTTTGTGTTCACATCCTATGCAGTGCAGAAATACCCTGTTGCATTCTCATAAGCATGTAAACTATTTGTGGAACACTAGCTCAACATTTTTCTAAAAATGATATTTATCTGGATTTCCTTTAATTCCATAAATTTGGCCTGCATCCATACAGGGAGTCGGCACAAGTGTGCAAGGTAGCCAACATGGCCTGCCTAGGGTGGCGGGATTGAAAGAACAACAAAAATTGGAATAGAAGCAAACAGTTTTTCATCTGACTGGAGCAGTGGAAAACCTTGCAGCAACCACCCCAACATGTGCATATGCTAGATGCTCTTTGTTATTGTCTAAAACACAAATGTGAATAAATAATTCCGTGGTACTTCTTCAAGATATCAACAATAATTTCCTGTAGCACGGCTTTCTGGGACTGCGCAGTCTCTGCAACCTAACTCTCTACCCTTTAAAAGAAAATTAATTAAAAAAAAAAAAGCAGCTGCAGAAGTACAGCTTTGGGTCCAGAACTGTCTAGCTAAGGGCGGTGCCTGGCTGTTCTCCCTTAGGAGAGAGTTTGATGGGGAACATTATGATCCCTCCCCCTATCCTCTTGCTCTGTATAAAGGCCAAACAATAATAGTAATACTAACATTGCTGTGCTGTAACTTCTGTGCATATCTGTGTGCTTGTCTCTGGCTGTACCAAATACTTTGTCTGTGATTAATAGCATTCCTTGCATAGAAACTTCTACAAATCTCAGCTTCATTCTTGATACGATTTTTATATGGGTAAATATAGACATAAAAAAATTCAGTGTGAACACTGTTTTTTTTTTTTCTTCTTCCCAGTATGTGTTTATTATTCATCAGTGTTGCAACATCCAAAAATGTAATGAGTGACTCACAGAATGAGAAGAGGAAAAATACAGTTATAGCTTTTTAATGAGGATTCCTCAGCCAACTACAGAGAGTCCCAGTTAAGAAACCACTGTTTGACTATCTAAAACCTACCCACTCCTTTTATGTTCCTTCTGTGTGTATTTGCAACATAGTTTCACTTGGTATATATTTCTATTCATTCATTTGCCCGATTGGGTTTTTTTCTGTCTTATATCAGGGTTTACAACATTCCGACATCAAAAACAGAACAAAACCCACAGAACAACATGTTTACAAATAGTTCTGGATTTTATGTTTGGTTTTGTGTGTGTGTAAGAAAGGAAAAGAGCAAAGGCTAAGTTTACTGTTAGTGGCATGGTAACATCTTTACTAGTCTCAGATTGAGCTTGTATTCTTAAAAAATATCCTTGCAAGGACTCCAGAGCAAATACAACCATCCTGTTACAGCAACGCAGCTCTGAAGAAGTGTAATAGTGGGGGATCCGAAGCTTACCTTGTGGGAGGATGTTCAGTGCTGATCTACTTCAAGAATCAATACTGACTTACTTTCTGGAAAGATTGTTTCTTATTCTTGGAAAATCTAACTTTTTCTTTCATACATATGTTTTTGAATTTTAGCAGTATTTATCAATTTCACTTCATGCCTAGTATCCCCTCATCTTTGTGTCTGTCTTGCACAATAGCAGGAAACCTGTATTTGCTTACAAGTTTTGAGTGCAAATCCATAGAAATAGATAGGCGACTTAATACTTGTCTTTCAAACCAGCTGTACACCCAGGTGATCATTTCCTTTGGAAAGCTAAGGATCTAGCGTAATCTTAATGCAGTCAGGATTGTATAGCCTTGTACGATATCAAAGTATATTTTTAAAGAATTTTCAGGGCTGGTACACATACTGTGTGAGAATTTGGGATAAAAACATCGTATTGCTATGCCCTTGCTGGTTCTCTTGGGATATCCAGTAATTATTGCCATACAAAAATGAGGTCATTTTGGCTTTGTTTGTTGGAAATATATTGTAGTGAGGTGTTCTGTACATAAAATAGCAGTACCTTTACAGTGCATAGCTGTACTTGGGCATTAATTAGAAGTACACTATCTTCTGCCTTGTTTCAGAAACTGTTTCTGTCTTTTCAAGCAGTAAGCTCTTCTAGATGAACAAAAAAATCCAGATAGAGTTACCCATTTGTTGGTATAAAATACATTTCTCTGCCTGTTTACTTCCCATTAGTTGACTTATTTGTTGTAGGGCCCATGCTGGAACAGAGTCTAGCGACGGTATTTAAAGATGGAAGGGATGTTGGCCTTTTTGGATCAGTTTAGTGACTCTGAATGAAGAATTAGGAAGTAGGAAATTGTAAGTGAGTTGGGTTTCAGGATACAGGAGCATTAACTGTCTGTCTGAATGTGGTTAGTGATAACATTACGTGAGGCACGATGATGTCTCCTGTCTGTCACCTGAGAAAACCAGGTAACGTTGCATGTATTTTACAAATATTTGCAGATCATGGTTTAATTCTTTCTGTTTCATGATTTTTGGGGGGTCTAAAGCTCACTGAGAGAACAAGTATGGGGTATAAATTTGTCCTGTCTTTATTTTCATTTCTTTGTGTGACTGCCTCAGAGCTGTGGGTTTACAAGTGTGACTTCTGTCACACCTACTGGCAGGTGTATTTATAGAATGTTAAATGACTTTCAGTGCACTTTCCAAAACTAACGGGCAAGTAGCGTGCAGAGGGAGGGTGGAACAGACCTAGCTCAGGCCTGAGAGCTGTGGGTTAAGCAGCACCTCTGTCCCTTCTCTCTGCCTGTAGCATCCCCCAAGTAACATGCCTCGAGCTTTTTTTTTTTTCAGCTGTTGTACAATCATGTGAGTCTTAGAGTGAAAATTTACCTTAGTGCTGGCCCAGTCTAGTAGTTCATTACCACCCACAGAGGGAGGTCCTGTGTCCTTTGCTGGCAGTTCTCATCACAGTCTGAGCTGATTCAAGAGCAGCCAGTGCTCCCCACCCACCCCAGGCAGCTTTCTGCTGCAATAATGTGTTTAATGGGATCAGTGGAAGGTTTAACAGGTACTGCACGGACCAGAACCCGTGCAAGAAGAGGATGGGGAGAGAAAAGTGCCGTTGGAGTTGGTGGAGAAGTGTCAGAGAGAAGCTGGAGCCTGCAGCTTCTGGCTGAGAGTGGATCAGAGATTATCCTGTGTCAGAGCTGTATTTACTACCTGGATTTTTGCAATTCTTTCCCTCCGAAGCATGCTTGTCATTAGAAAGGAGGATATAACCACATTTTAAACCATTCTCAGAAGTACTGAGAAGCATTACTTCTCAGCAGAGGGAAACCCATAACAAAAGGAGGAAGGAAGGAACTTGAAAGAGCAAGGAAAAGTGACTATATAACTAGATTTTCCTAGAGGCTTGTCATCTCTGGGATGTGACCTAGGAATACCTTAGAGGTGAGCCAAGAAGAGTTTGTGCAAGGCTGTACAAGGTCAGGGGTTTGTAGCTGTGTGGGATGTTGCTGTGCTGCTGGCAAAGGCAGCCACTTTGCCAAATCTGCCTTCGCTAGGAAATACTGGAGGCAAACTTGGAAGCGTAAAATGGATGAGGTTAAAGCTGCCTGGTGCTCGGCTGTGAATGCACTTCATTTCGAACACCTCTCTTGCCCCTTCTGCTACCAAGGCATAATTTCTGGAGACTTGGGAGTTTCCTGACCACAGACTTGCGAAAGACTCTCTTGTGTATTTTGAAAGAAGATGACATTTACTATCTGAAGGATTCCAGTTAAACACAGGACGGCTGGGATACCTTCCCTCCCAGCTTTTGAAAAGAATAGTGGCCTGTTCATATGCGCTTTGTTTACTACCACCTTTCCTTTCCTACAATTCAACTAAAGTTCAGAAGACCAGCACAGTGAAAAAGTAGACTGTTTTCTCTCAAATTCATTGTGCTCTACTTTCAGCCTGTACTCAGCATGCACTAAAACATCACTGAACCATACCTTTAAATTGCAAGTTAAGAACTGATAGGTGCGTGGGCTGCACTCCAGGTATCCGAAACCCTGGGTTCCACATTTCTCCTTTGAGATGCTTTTTTACTGAAATCTCTGAAAATGCAAGAGGTTTGTAGATGGCAAACAATTGTCTTAAAAATATCAGAAGTATATGGTCTGAGTTTGTGATTAAGTTGTTAACACAGTGATGAGAACTTTTCTATACCTAATGTCCTGTAGCAGAGACTTTCTTTGGGGATAGGAGTAAGTTACCTTATAATTTCCTGATGCAGTTTCTCCCTGTGTAAATATTTAGGTCATTATGCATCTGGCAGTGTTAGAAACCTGCAATAGTTTCAGTCTGTGTTTCATGTGGCACCTACCACAGTAGGAGGTGCCAGTCCACAAATCCAAAGTACTGGGACAGTAATACCATGATAGATATATATTATATTAAAATGTTGTAGAGGTGCTACTACTGTTTCTTTGTGTTGTATACAAGGAGAAAGGAAGGTGCAGGAGTTTGGGTCCTAACTCAAGACTTGGGTGAAGGCTGGTTCAAGTGTTGTTCTTCCATACATATACGGTGTGATCTTGGGCATGTCCATTGCTCAGGTGTTCTTCCCTGCCATGCTTGTGAATGGGATTATTAGGATTTCCTTCCTGCAGGGATGCCTGAGATTAAATATGTTGCAAAGCTTGAGATATTGGGATCCTACAAAAACAAATGCGGAATGGAAGTTCCTTAAATCAGATTTTTATCCAGTCTTGAGCCAGAGTTTGATGAGGCCCCGAGCCTGTGCGAGTTGATGGTATGACCCTGAGCTGAGAGCAGGGTGGTGGGATCTCCTCTTGCAATAGTGGAGAGGAGTTAGAGCATTTCGAGCTGCTTTAGGAATGGCACCATGGGGTCCCACGTAAATGGGGGCTTGCTAGGCTTCTCATGTGGTGACCTTGTATATAATATAGCAGGAAAATAAAAAAGAAAGAGCTTTTAAATCTAAAGTTTCTGCTCACTTTCCTTCATCAAAATAGTATTTTCTCCTGTCCAACCCCCATCCAAAACCAAAAGCTGAACACAGTCACAAACCTCCCTTTCGGCCTGTTTTTATGAGACTAAAATGTATCTGTCTTTCAGGTTGAGCAGCATACCTCCGGAGCACATCTCTCTGGTCTGTCCTCACGTGGCTTCAGAGCCTCATGCCGTCTCTTGTGCTGGCTGACTGCCATGGTCCCCTCCTGTGGCTCCTGGGGAAGCATCCCATCCCATCCCATCCCATCCCATCCCATCCCATCCCATCCCATCCCATCCCATCCCACTCTTGTAGACCTGTAGCTTTCAAAGCCAGTTGAGAAGGAGGGACAGCGATTACCAAACCAGGGCATGAAAAGAGAAGTGGCTTCCTCGGGGTCACGCGTGAGGCCAGCAGAAGTGGGAGCCGCATCCAGGTCTGTCCCACCCCAGCCAGTGTGCGGCCCGCTCAGCTGCAACTGCTCCCCTCGAGGTGTAATTTGGCATGCGTTTCTCTGGGAGCCGGGGCCAACGGCAACGTGAAAATTGTATTATGCATTATTTATTTATTTGTGCAGCCTTAACTTTTCCACTGGTGGGTTCCACCCTCTGCCGCGCTGTGCGGCTGCACAAATATTTGCGCTGGGAAACAGCGCGGGGGTAGCTCAGTGCAAGGAATATGCAGCCGGGATGGAGCGGAGGGCTAAAGCTGTTTAAATTGGCTTAAGCCATGCTGTTGGCCAGTGTCTATCTGTGTCTTTTGGGCAAACGATGATCTAAGTTTCATAGAGATACTCCTCCCAGCAACTGGCAAGGTCACTTCTTCTTTAAGCCGAAATTATAATTAGCAAGAAACCTGATACAGTTCCAGGGATGAACATCCACCTGCATTCTCTCTCGCTAAATATGTTTACATTTTACATATGCTTTTAAAAAAATACTGCTTCCAGGTTTAGCTTAGAAACGGCGAAATGTTTGCATAGCTTGTGCTCATACATCACTACGAAATGATTTTTCAATTTAGTTGATTGCCTGGATAAGACTGTGTTGGTTTTTTCCCCTATAAAACATAACTATTAGACTTTCTTTAATAATTAAAATGGCACTCTCCCTGTGCCAAGTTACAGTTTCCTTGTAACCGCTGTACACCTGGGTCAGATTTCTCCCCTCAATGTCCCATGATTTCCAAAGGGTTTTGCAGCACAAGAAACAAATACTTTTAGATCTAAGACTGGATTAGAATTAAGTTGTTGGAGAGAGGGAAAATACATCTGTTGCAAGAGGTGGAAAATATATAGTGACTAAAATAACATTGCGGTGTTTCCTCCACGTGGTCTTTTTTCAACCGAGAAATACAAATGAAGACATACTTTGATGAAGAGCTGTAGCGAAGCTACTTCAGTAGTGACTTAATTGCTACCTTTACTCAGTAAGTCACAAAAAACATGCTGCTGCTTTTTTCAGATTTGCCGCTAAAGCAGGCTCTAAAATAACATGATAAAATACATCTAATAAAATCGTACCTGGATAACTGCTCTTTAAACAATAAACTGGGAGCCAATTTTGCCTTTGAGCGCCATGCAGGTATCATAGGGACTGAATTACTTGGAAGTAAAACCAAAATTTTCTTCTCTGTTATTAAACATAGCCAGTAGTTAGAAATATTAATGTCCATAAAACAATTAGTTTTGCTCAGCAAACCACTTGTGGGACTACTGTTTAATTATTACTGGGAGGGTTAAATGACAGTTGCACTTAATCATATTTGGAATTATTTCCATGTGTTTGCTAGGAGTAGCTTCAGGTTTTTACTCACGTCTTCCCTGCTCACTGCAAGGTCACCTCTGCTGCTTTCTTTCCTCCCCTGCCTCCCAGCTCCTTGCCCTGCAGTTACACCTTCTCGTCGTCTGCATGGGCTTGGGTCTTTGTGCCGTGCCTTCCCTTACGGCCAGCGTGCTGCTTTGGACTCCGTCGTTCTGGAAATTAGTGGAAAACGAATGCACGTGCCAGCCTGCAAACAGAGCGTGCGCTTACCCTTCCTACTAAAACATGGTCGAAATAATTCTGTCCTCACCCTCCGCACCATGTTTTAAAGATTAAATTTCTGTCAGGCCTTGTGGTGTGCCCGATGAGTTTGTAGAGCCCATCCGAAGTGCTTATGTTGCCTTCGTCTCTGCGCTGGGTGGCTTTCAGCTTCTTATTAGGCACGACGGTTCGTTTAAAGAACATAAGGAGCATATCGGAAATTTACTGGGGATCCTTGAGAGCCCTGGCTCTGGAGTTAGAGGCGTGTCAGTGCTTCATTGAACACTGCATGTTAACTAAATCTCCCTGAGCGATTTGGGCCCTCCTAAGTTTTGCTTTTTTCTGGGGTTAACCAGTTGAGCCTGAGCAAGACGGCGCTGGTAGAAAATACCAGATGTTCCACAGAAACGTGTTGATTTATTTATTACTCATGAAGAGGAGTGGGGTGGGATGTTACCTGAGGGCTCCGAGACACGGGCGCTCAGACTGGGTCGCCTCAGCGGCCGGGGCGAGGGAGAGGGGAGCCGGGCGGGAGCCGCCGCCATGAGCCCACCGCTGGTGTAAGCTGGGAGAGCAAGCCACGCTTGGTCACGCTCCGTACACGAGGGGAGGTGAAACGGGGCGCGAAGCCCGCCAGCCCCTCTCCGACCGCCGAGCTGCCCGTTCCCCCACGCACCCTGTCAGCACAGGCCGGGGAGCGGAGCGGGGCCGCCGCCACCTGCGGGCCGGGCCCGGCGGAGCGCTGGCCGCCGCCCGGGGCGTGTCGTGTCGTGTCGAGCCGAGCCGCCCGGCCCCGCGGTGACTCACCGGCCGGGGCCCGGGCACCACTTCCCCCCCTCGACAGGAGCCATTTTAGCTGCACGAAGCTGTGGGGCGGCTGGGGCGGCGCCGCAGGCCCCGCGACGAGGCGGTACGTGCCCGGGGAGAGAAGGGCGGGCGGCCGGCCGGGCGGGGGGGACGCGGCTTCCCCGGGCTGCTGGCCTCTGCCGCCTCGACGTGCAGCCCGCGCCTGGAGCAGCTCTCCTCAGCCGTCTGGGGAGGACTGGGGGGAAAAAGGGAACTTCTGGTAAAGTGCAGCACCAGGGCGCGCTTGGGAAAAACAAAAAATAAATTGAGCCGCGAGTAAAAGCGGTGTTTCGGGGCAGCAGCGCCGTGAGCTGCCTGTAGCTGAGCGTGTCGCTCCGGGCGAAGGGCACTACGGCCGTCGCTGTGCTTCTCTGAACGGCACACTTCATAAGTGTTACAGCTGATTTGTAATTTTGCTGTGTTTTACAATTTTGTCGCCGTTGAAGCGTGTGGAGTTGTCAGGCAGGCTGCTGATCTGACCCCTTCAGCTGCCGCTCAGGTGACTGTACGATAAACGAATTTTATTTATTCCGAAGCTACACTTAAGCAGAGCATGGTCCAGAGTGATTCGGGCAAAGTGTTAGTAATCAGCGCTGCGGCTTTGAGCACCTTTGCTCCACCGCTGCTGTTCGCCCAGTGTGGACTCGAGCGACTTTAAAATGGCAGGTTTGTCGTTTCAAAGATGGATCGCTCTCTATGCCCACGACCTTAAATTGCGGTTCTGTTTCTGCCGAAACAAACTCATTCGGCGGCAGCCGCCGTGGTGGTGTTTTAAAATAGAGGGAGTTGAGTTGTTTCGTGCAGAAAAAATGGGCAGTTACTCACCTTTTCCTGAAAATGATTAAGAAACTATAGTAATGGGAATGGTGTACATGGCAGAGGGACAGACCAATTATAAAATGGGCTTAGTGGTAGTTGTAATGGGAGAAGAAAATCCTGGAGGTAATTGCGGTGTGTCAAATTGCTTTTTAAACTTTTAGTGAATGAAAACCACCTTGATTCTCCTAATTATGTACTTCTGAACTCTAGCACAATAATTTGAAAAAGAATTAGTGTTTCCACCTTGTTTATAGTTGAACAGAAATGCATATCTTTAGGAGTTTTGTCTGAGTATATAACGTTGGACCCTATATTTCAGTCTCTCAGTTGAGCAATAAAGTTGACTATCTTCTTACTGAAAATGAAATGACAAGGAGCTCAAACTGTTGCGCACAGAGGAATACTTTCCAGTTTCATTACTGTATGGAGCCTATATCTGAGAAGTCTAATGGAGTCTTGCTTAATACTGTGATCATTTGCAGGGGAGGGAGAGAGGGAGGCAACCATTAAGTAAATGGTCATGTTTTGGGTGAGGCTGCCTCTTGTCTTCAGCCTTTCCAGTGTTCACCCATATCTTCCTTCTGCATCTTATGGTATGGTGTGTTTTTACCATCTTTTGATATTATGTTTTGCCTTTTTTTCTTTCTAAAAGCAACAGTTTTTGCAAGGGTTTGGGAGATTTATTTCGTGCATTGTTTCATGTTGAAAAATCCACAGAGAAGATGATAAAACTACAGAGGAACCACTTGGAAAAAATACTGTTTTGAGTTAGCGATAGAAGTTTTTTACTGAAAAATTCTTTAAGGTATTTGCATCTTCCTTTTTTTCATCATGAGTTTTATTTTCAGATTTTAGGGCTGAGGCAACAACTGTCTGCCATGCTTGCAACTGGCAGAGCACTGGCCTCCCTTTCCTTAACTCTTTCCTCCCCTTCTTTCTTCTGTACTGGACCCTGTCAAGACATCCAGCCTTATAAACTTCAGTTATCCTAAGTCAGCTCCCAGGCTGCAGCTGCTTATCTTGGGCAGAAAGCTTTTTGTGTGCTAAAGGGTAAGTAGCTGCTGCTGCTTTCTCTTGAGCAGGGCTTCGTGGAGGAGCAGTTCCTCTTCGAAGGCAAAGCTGCCATATTCCGGCTCTGTTGCTGCTGCACAAGGACTACGCCAGGGCTACAGAAGCATCTGGGGTGCAGTGGTGGAGCTAGGGGAAAGTGATTTGAAGGTCCTCCAAGCCTTACAGATGACAGCTTGGACAGATATTCTAGAAGGCAGCGAAGTGGATTAGAAGGGACAGAGAAATGGCATTAGTTTTTGTTGATTTTTATAGCTGAAGCCTCTGTTTGTCTCAAAAAAAAAATATTTTTTTTTCCCCACACCCTAAGGCAGGGATCTATCAATTTGGATTGAGTTTGTGGTTGTTGGGAGGTGAGCCATGGAGTGGTATCGTTAGATGCCAGTTAGCTTGAACATTATTTCCAGACCCATGCTTTTACAGAAGTGCCTGTTTTCTAACGTGCACTTTTTTTCGTCCATTGAATATTAGAACTGCCAAGTCTATGATCTTGGCACTCAAATGAGAAAAAAAAAAAGAAGTAAAGGTCCAGATTTGAAGAATGTTGTTGGCCTGGTATAGCCTGATGTTTCAGTATTGCTGCAAACTCATACTTCAGTGGTGTGCGTTACTCTTTGGACACTTCTGTGTATTAAAAAAAAAAACCACGAGGTGTATAAGTGTACCCTTTTCTCTTTTTTCAGCACAGCTGTATTCAAGGGAGGGGACTACAGTAGGACTGTGTTCAGTGAGCTGATAGAAAAGACTTTGTAAGAAAAACGCAGGATTTCCCTCTGTATCAGAGGAGAAGCTTTGATCTCCAAACCAGCTTTCACTTGCTGCAAGCTTTAACAAAAGTTTCTCAGCTTTCGCTGGCAGATTTTGTTGTTTTCACTGACAGTTTTGGTAGCTCGCTGGAGTTTTGTTGGGTGTGTGAGGAGCAGCAAGGACTTTCCCCTGCCGGAGTGATTCAGCACAGGAGTGGCAGGAGGTGGAGTTCACGTTTCCAGCCTTGGTTACAATCTGCTCTGTAAGTGCTGAAACTTTGCTACCATACGCCAGTGATTTACTGTGCTTATCCTTTTAATGCCACTGATGTGCTTTAGAGATTATTTGCTTCCTGAAATCTTCCTTAAATGTTGCTTTCTTAAATCTTACTTAAATGTTCCTTCACAGATAAAGTAGTTGACAGAGACTATACATACTGAAATTTGAAGTCTTTTGCTTATCAAAAGTCCGCAGCAGCCATGTGAAAGGCTCTAGACATTCTCACTTTCCTGACCTGACAGGGCTAATCTGTGTAGACGTACAAACGATTTATTCTTCAATACGGGCCTGTCCTGCGGCAAAACTTCCCACTGTGTCAGCCTTTGTGCTAAAAGGATCCCATTAGATAGGGACTAAAGTTTATGCATTCTTACCTTGATGTGCTTTAGGCCTTAACTACCTACCAGCTATCTTTAGTGATGAATCGGATGGCTAGAGCTCAGGTCATTTATTTGTCCTTAAAGAGATCAGTCATCTTGGGTCACCTGTGACTTTGTACTAGGTTCAGGTTTGAATGTGAAAATGATAGCTGTTTTGTTAGCCTGGAAAGAACTTCCAATTCTTAAACTTGCATGTAAAAATTATTTCTTTCTGTATTGGGGGAAAAAATATTACGGTTAAGATAATTTGCTTGGAATAGCAATACTAAATACATAGGTTGGAAACTGTGGGAAAGGGTTGTTTCTAGATTGAGTGAATGTCACTGTCTGCTTCTATCATTAGGCATTTTAGTCTATTTCTAGAACACCCTATATTTAACTCATTGTCAACAGTTCTGTGTGAATATACCAAATATATTTTTTATTTTGAGGGGAATGTTTTGCACTTCTTGAATGGTAACCGTTAGTGTACTAACGGTCTCATCGCTTCATTTGCAAGCTCCTTCTGCATTTGCCTCACCTTCTTGCGTGGTAGTGGTTTGACTTCTTAAGTAGGCTCAGTATAAATGTCATCCCGCACGAGACTGGGTTTCAAAATTGGAAGAAAGGGGTGAGCTTGGTTGATTCAAATTGTTGTCTGCTGTTGAGAGAAAAAAGCACGTTAATATGTATTGTGGCTGCATATACTGTTTCATCATGCTGTATGTTCCTCTAGAGTTACTTGTGTTTTTCATGGGATCTTTTGACAGAGTTAATAAAGCTGACAGGTTAGGAGAAAGCTACCTTGTTTTTATGAGCTTTGTATCGAGTCACTTCTGCTGTTCTCCAGTTCCCATCTATCTCGGTGTTTATTCAGTTTTATATTGCAGCTAGGGAAAGAAGCAGCAAAATGTGATTGTGAAACTACGGTTACAACTTGTGATACCAAGGGCTGACCGCTGTCAGAAAATTAATGTTTAACTTGCTCTTCCAACCAGACTCAATTTCAAGTTAAAAGCAGGTTGACAAGGATACTGTTAGTTTTCTCCTCTTTGTGCGTGCTACATGTGCTGCACTAGATAATTTTGGAGCTAACAAGAATAGTTTCCCAAGGATGTGATGGCATGGTTTGTTTTTAGTGGAGGCTGTCTTTCCGACCAGAAGATGACCCTCTTAGGAAGAGCTTTCATGAAAACTCTGTCTTGAAGGCACCAGGGCTTGCACGTTGTCTGCTGAAGGCAGAATTTCGTGTGACGTTGTCCTCGGAGGTGGTGGTTACGTTATCCACTCCCATTCTCTTGGTATGTTTGCTGTTTTGTGCTGTTATTTTCTCCCCCTCTCCAGAGCCTCTGTAAACTATTTACTCTCTGTAGCTATTCAAGCTTTGTCACAGTGCCTGTAAATTAAGCATGCAAATGAGGGTATTAGCTATTAAGAAAATAATTATGAAGCTTACAGCTGTGGAGTGCGAAGGGTGACAAACCTGCACAAATTGCAAGAATTTACTTCCCTGTCTCGTGGTGCCCCCGAACCAGCTTGTTGAGAGCTCTGTGAGCCCAGCAAGGGGCTCCAGGCGCCCTTGGTGGTGTGCTACTGAGAGGCTGCCATCCTGTTTTTTTCAAAAAAACAACCAACTTTTGTTTATTTCAAAAAGAGAAAAGAAGGAACTGTAGAGAGGAAGTGTCTGTTTGGGGGCTTTTTTTCTTTACAAAGGTGGTTTAGACATATGAATGAAAATGAAACTTTCTGTGTTGAGAAACAGTCTCAAGTTTGACTGCTAGGGATGGCTTGCAGCATTTTTAAAAATACTGGCCCTTATCTATTAAAAAAAAGTATATTTCTTTTAGTATCAGCTAAAAACAACAATGAAGTAAGTTGCTTTTGAAGCCACTAAGTGAAATACAATTTTAATTTGTCTGATGGGGCCGTAATATAGCAAGCCATTAATTTAGACCATTTAAAAATGGGCTGTGGAGGCTTTTCTTGAGAAGAAAACCAAGAAGAAAGTTATTGTTGGTAGAATATTTTCCTAAATGTGCATTTCTGAAAGATGTATGTCTAATTGTGAATGCTTGATGTAATACAACATTCTACCATTTGTTTTTATAAAAAGCCAATTGTCTTTTAATACAGTCCTTCAAATGAGCTGCATTAAATGTTGTTTCAGTGGTAATGGACTAGAAATAATTCTCCACAGTAAGAAATGTAGGAAAACTTTTGCCAGACTACAAGATAAGAGCTCGGTCTTGCAAATGTTTTGTTTAAAAATAATAGGGATATTTGCAGAAAAGGTTTAATACTTCTGAAGCCACATAGTTAAAAAGGGTACATCTTGTGTCTAGATGCTGATGTTCGTAATGTTTAAAGCTTCTCTTATGGGTGCCCTCTGTTCAGGTGGACTTAGGAAGCATTTTGTTAATTTGTACTGCCAGGCTTCTTAAACAAAAGAGCTGTGATGACATTTTATTGATATCCTGGGATTTAAAATGTGTGCATTGGAAGGGAGAGATGGTAGCAGTTACTAGTTGCAAATAGCTAGCTGGGTAAAATAGCTGCTGCCCTGAGAGAAGAGGCCCAGAACCACTGATCCATACATGCAGCATGTCTGGAAAAAAAAAAAAAAAAACCAAAACAATGGGAAGTTTTGTGGGTTCATTTTTGCTGCCTTACAAGACGATCTCTAGATGGGGTGAAATCAGGAAAAAAGAAGACTGTGTGGAGAAAGCAGCTTGCTTTCTGACAGAGGTTGCCTTACGCCGTCTGTCGTGAACAAGCCTGGTATTTACTAACTAGATGGGAGAATGATGCTAGTGCCTCAATGCTGTCTCTGGTATCTCCACACACTGTGTGCTTACCCAGCTTACGTGCACACTGAAGGTGCTTCAGCCTCACCCCACCTGCTCATTTTCACTCATAAGTGGAGGTTGCCTGCGTAACCACCCCAGTCGCTTGGCGGCACATCCCGTTAAACCCATGCGGCAATGGTTTACGAGGATATGCCCTGAAGCACAGAAGGGAGGTTTGGACCAAGCAAGTTTTACTCGGATAGTGAACTGTCCTGGAGGTGATGGGTTGTAAATCCTTAAACGGCTCATTTAGCATCTGCCCAGGCCCTTAGCTTGCCCTTAGGTTCTTAACTCAACAGTAAGCTGCTCTAGTTGGGCTAAAGTTGCAATTTAAACTCTGGACGTATGTTTTTGTGAGCATACGAACTTGCACCGGTCTAATTTAATTTAAAATGTACCCTTTGTGAAGCAGTTAAAGGTGGGCATGATCGTTCCTAGATGTTTCCATGGCAGGAGCACTCATCCAACTACCTCAGTGCTGCTTGAGGGGTGCCACCCTCAGTTTTCCTCACTGACGGCATAGTTTTTTTCCTAGAGTTTTATTGCCCTCCCCTCCCATCCGCAGTCCGAAGTGTTTGTGTGAGCAACCCCTTACCTGGTTCAGCCACGATGAGCCAAGTTGGCAAGTCAGGTGTCCATGCCATGGGAAGTTGCTGGGTTGGTTGACTGAACCAGGTTAGGGATTGATTTCGGAGTGGCGGAGCTGTGGAGTTTGTAAGAGCTGGGGTTGAGAAATAAGGGGGAGGACGAAGTAGCACCGTTGTCCTTGGAAGAGGACCATTTTCCATGGCCAAAGCTTCAATGAAGTGATAATTAGGACAGTTAACTCTCTTCTACATGTCACATCTAAACTCTCTTAAAAACTTGTTTTCCAAACAAGTTGTCTGAACACCACAGCTAGATGCTTCTGATTGAGAGGACGAGTGTGTTAAATAATAAATTAGGTTTTGCCCAAAATTATGTAGAGGCATAAGTCTCAATAATGTAAAATGGGAGGAAAACGTGTTTGCTTGTTAGTTGGGGAATGTGTGCAAATAAAAGCTTTTGGTGGAGGGAGAAGCTTGGGCTTTTTTGTTCTTTTTCCTTCTGGGAGAAGAAGGGGAAGGAAATGCAGGGATGAGAACCGCACCACTGCGTCTTTTTGAAAGAATGTTAACTTCTTGCTTTGTTTAAAAATATTCTAGTTATTCCTGTCTGCTAAATCAGGTTATTGAAATGAAATTATGACCTTTGCTCTGAGCCTGAAACAATACAGGAGGAAAGCAGGTGTTTGGGAAGATTAAACCTCTTACCTCAGCTAGAAAATATTCAGATAGAGCTGAAGCTCTAAGGATGCCATATTCTTGCTAAGACTAAAAATGTAAGAATGAGGAAGAATTTAAAAAGTTGATTATGGTGAGTTGCCAAGAGCAATGCCATGATAAATTATTAACTCATTGCACTGTACTGCCTTGCAGTGCAAACAGAATAGCTGGTTATTGTGCTCTGCTTGGTAAGTCAACACTGTAAAAAATTCCTTGGTTATCTGGAAAATGTCTTCTTTGGGGTGTTTATTAAAGGGACACTGTAGGATTAAAAATCATGTTCCCCTCCATTGAAGCTGGTTAAAACAAATAGAAATCCGTGAAGGCAGTTTCTTTCTTGCTGTCCAGGGAGCCTGGTCAGTGGGTGTCGATCAGCTCAGTTTCACTTTTGCTCCTCTCTCTATATGGCACTTCAGTGAGGTGTGATCCCTCCTACCTCCCCAAAAAACACACCGGTAGTAAGGAAGTTAGGCTGCTAGTTGCAGAGACGAGACAAGTTCACTCATAGCTGTTCTGCAGGAAAAGCAGTTCTGTGGAGACCACTCCTCCTCTGTTAGCTGTAACTGAGTCGGAGAAAGAAGTGCAGGGGGCAGGCTGTTCGGAGCATGCCGGTGCCTTGCTGATGCCATGCAGCAGCAGTTTCGAGGAATAATTTTTAAATTTTGTAAGAACTGAGACATCCTGATTTTTGTTTTGCTTTTATAAATATAAATACCACAACATTTACCTTTCCATTTTTGCTTAAAATATGCAGAGCTTGAAAACTTAAATGATCTTAAGGTGCCTCAAAATAATTTATAAAAGAACACCCCCACCCTTATTCTAGCTCTGGGCTTGTGTTACATTTAATTTTTGGCTAATTTAATAGTGTATAATCAATATCATAGAGATTATTATGCTTGTAAATATAACTTTTTTGGTGTTATGGTTACAGCTAGTACAATAGTAATACACCATGAAAATAAATACATATGAGAATTTTGAAATGTTTGCTGTAATAAAATCTGTAGTTCATTATCAGGACGCAGATGAACTTTCAGGGTTAAAAAGAATATCCAGCTTGAGAGTAAACCGTTTCTGGATCAGTGTCAGCATCTGCCACCCCGGTTTTCTTAGGAAAACATTGAATCCTGCCAGTACATGTTGCAAGATATGACCAACGTGACTTACAAACTAAGAAGCAAATCTACAAAATGCTGTTGGCTACATAGTATTGTTGGAATCTGAGATGGAAAATACTGTTTTTTTCAGTTCTCTTCTAAGTCCTTTTGCCAATCCAGCAATATTTAGGAAGGTTCAGATCATGCTGCAAGGCTTTTTTGTTCAGAAAGGCTTTTGAGCAACCATTACTTTGTATCTTTTTTTAATTTGTTGGCTGCTTGGGATTACTTGAGTATTTGTCAAGGGTGGGACTTGCGTATTAAGTGAATGTCAGAAATGCTGCAGAAGCGAGCTTCTGCTACAAGTTCTTCCACTGGCTGTTAGTGTCTGATGGGTCCTGGTTTAGGGCTTTCATTCTGACTTTCAAGGCATGAAGGGGTCAAGTGCCCAGTGACGTGAAGGGATGTAGTCTTGTCTTTTGAAGCACTGGACAGCTGCGGTTCTCTGCGGTAACCCAGATGGTCACAGAGCTCAGATGGCAGCACGTGAAAGCTGGGGACAAAGCATGCTCTGTCGGAGGAACCTAGTTACAGAATAGGTTTCTAATTAGAAATGAGGAGAATTTGGAGCCTGGTCATTTTCAGGAAATTGCAGACCACTGACTTTGAGATGGCAGTTCTACTAACAGTGCCAGTCACCATGTGAAGGCATTTTTGTTCCTAACTGTTCTGAGATGGGAATGGAGAGCATCTTAGGATGGAGAGCATCTTAGGATGGAGAGCGTGTTAGGATGGAGAGCCTCGGTTCTATAAAGGGTAAAATGTACCAGAAACTCCCATGAAATCCAATGAAGACTTTTTTACTGCTTTTAAGTTTATGCAGAAAATGCTCCTAGACTATAGCAGTAGATGATAGTGTTAAATCTACTAGTTATCTACTGGTTGATGTATTTCCCAACTTAATTACACAAGTGACGTGTCTTCTGTTGCTTTAGTTGGCAACCCTGCAGATACAGCTCAAAATTGGTTTTCCTCAGTTTTATAGGACCAGTTGGCCATTGGTGGAGGAAGGATACAAGGCCATCTTAGTAATTTCTCATCCTACCTGGAAGCATAGTTTTTAGGCTGGCTAAGGAGAAGATGTTTTCTGACAGGTGGCGTTATGGGGTAATCTAAGACTGAGCAGACTACTTAGAGAGGGGCTGAGTATAGCATATTGCTTCACATATAGATAGCGTAGAAATTACAGCTGTGCTGGAGTTTCTGCTTTTCACTGAAATTTTGCTTTGTCTAGCAGTTGGTTCTTTGCTTGCTTAAGCTATATCAATTCTTGTGCTTATCCTGTTAGTACTAAATGCCTCTTCAGCATTTCAATTTTGTGGTAGACTAACAGGTGTTACTCTAGGTATTAGTGTTAGAAAAGCCCCGTAGATCATCTAACCTGTGCCCTTTTCTAGGACAGGGTGGTCCCATTAAGTAGACATGCTGGTGCTGTATTTGGCAGTGTGGTTTCTGCTACTGGTTGTGGTTCATTTCTGAAGATTTCTGCTTGTTTGCGTCTTCATTTACTAAGTCAAGTAATTCGGTTTCTTGGTGGTGTACAAGCCCTTTTGAGGAAGGCCAGACTCTAAAACCTCCAGAGCTGGCTTGCGTGTTGTCCTGGGCCATGCTGGACGAGAACATGCCACCAGCGTTTTATACCCTGCTTTGGTGGCCTTCTGGGGCCACATTTCAATATGCTTCATCTGATTACTTTTTATCCATCCAGCTGGCTGGCTTTCTGTGCGTGGGCTTAATCTACTTAATTTTTTTTCTTCTTTTTAGAAGGTGTCACGGAGTTTCTCCCCCTCGTGGGAGGCCGTGGCCCATGCAGGAGGACAGGCGTGCTCGGTGACGGGCACGCAGGGAGGAGACGTGGCTGTGCAGGCAGGAAACACTCGTCGCTGGGTCCTGGTATCTTCGGCTGTGCTTCCTGTCAGTTAAACCACGAGCAGGGGAGCAGATGCACCCAGAGATGACGACTCTGCTGTCTGCCCCGGGCAGCCATTGTGTAATAAACTGTCTTCTCAAGAGTGTACTCGTGCCCGTATGGTTTTGACTTTGTTATCTGTCCAAGACCCTTATTTAGATACCTGAGAGTAAAGATCAGAATTTAATTAGTTCAACAGAAAACAGTACTCGAACTCTTGAAGCACAAACTGTAAAAGAGGAACCATGGGAGTTATCCTAACGCAGTGAGAGCTGAGGTCCAGTGTTTCTTTTTCCACTGCTACCAGTGTAGGAGTTTTCAAATGCGTATGAGAAACGGACAGATTGGGTGTGAAGTCATGCAATTTCATGAATATCTTTCTGGGCAGATAATTGCCACGTTACTTGACCTGGTGAGTTTTTATTGTAAGATCCTGTGATCTTTGGAGTGATTTTTTTTTATTATTATTAATTTTTTTCATTTTAATCCACTTGTGGATTTGTGTGTTTCTGAGGCAACTCTGGCATTCAGGTAAACAACTTGTTACAAGTGCACAGAAAAAGCACATAAAACCTTCTATTCTGAAAGATGTAATGGTTTTTAAGTAGGTCTCATGATTTCTGAAGATATACATGTTATTACAACATAGTTCATTTATTGAAGCTAGAAGTGTAATAATATCTTCCCCAGCATCAGATTTTAGAGAACCGAGTACTCTGCACATCAAAATTATATTAGAACTGAAACTGTGTGGATTCATTTCAGCCTTTTTGCCTAATTTGATGCTCTTTTCTTCCTCATGTGACAGCATAACTCCCAGAATATTGTTTTTTTCCCTTAAGCTGTTTATTCATTGACTAGCCAGCATTGAGTAGAGATACCTTTGCTGCGTGATAAAATGTTTCTGTACTACATGCTCTTTAAAATTGAGGCTCTCAGCCTGAGGGACACATCCTCTGGGTGGGGAAGAGTAGAAAGGTTGTAGGGGCAGTGAGATTGGATGGGTAAGGGGTTTTGGGCTTGGGATTTTTTGTTGGTTTTTTTTCTCCTGACTTCTCTTGGGTTATGAAACACCGTGCATCGCACCCTGTGTGAGACATGGGGAGGAGATGGTTCTGTGCTCGGCAGAAGAGCTGCTCTCGCAGAGGCAGGCACTGTTCGTAGCTCTTGGCAGTGCCTTGACCCCAAGGGAGCAGCTCTGGTCCCCCCGGGTTTCTGCAGGGCCAGGAGCTGGCACCACAAGGGCAAAACTCTGCATTTTGCCTCTGTGAAAGGCACCAGCTCTCGCATTTCTAACATAGTTGCGCTGGAAGCCTTTCACAGCAACAGGATGCTTCTGCTGACCTTTTTTTCTTTCAGTTTTGAGCACCGTTTTTCTCAGTACTATCTTGTTTGAGAGAGGAAAGGTAGAAATGAGGCACAGCCCTCTGAGGGGAACATGTAGTAAAACCTCCAAGAAACTCTGTTTGAAGTCTATGGCATCTTGAAAAAAGGCATAGTGTTGGGGTTTTTTTCGCCACCCACCCACAATTCTGATATTTATTTATTGTATCTGCGATCACAACAAACCACATTTGGATGGAAACTGAGCCTTCACGGAAGTAGATAAAATATTAGGCAACAGAAAAGAAGAAAAAGAAAGGAGGCTGGAGGATAAGTGAAGGGATGGATTAGAAACTATATAAAGCAACCTCTCCCTGCATTACCTTGTTTATGGTACTAGTATAGGTATCTTCCACTTTAACCTCTGCTTTCTCTTGTTTTTTGTTGTTTTTTTTTTTTCTCCTGACTCTGTACAGGTTGAATGTCATGCTGGGAGAGGAAAATGTGGAAGTGTTAGATAAAATGCTTTTAATCTCTAGCTTCTATGATAATTTGCAAATTTTCATAACAGAGCTGACGTCTGCTGAGGAGCTCCTTGCACGATGAGGCTGTTGCGCTTCAAGAAAGGCTGGAGTGCTTGCTTCAGCCACACCATACGCTTGTTTTCCCAGAGACCTAAATGAAAATGGTCAGAGGGCTGGAGCACCTCTCCTCTTGAAGAAAGGCTGAGAGAGCTGGGGTTGTTCAGCCTGGAGAAGAGAAGGCTCCAGGGACACCTTATTGTGGCCTTTCAATATATAGAGGGGGCTTATAAGAAAGACGGAGAGAGACTTTTCACCAGGGCCTGTAGCAAGGGGCAATGGTCTTAAACTGAGAGAGGGTAGGTTTAGATTGGACATAAGGAAGAAATTTTTTACGATGAGGGAAATGAGACACTGGCACAGGTTACCCAGAGAAGTTGTGGATGCCTCATCCCTGGAAGTGTTCAAGGTCAGGTTGGATGGGACTTTGAGCAACTTGATCTAGCGCAGGATGTCCCTGCCCCTGGCAGGGGGATTAGAACTAGATGATCTTTAAAAGGTCCCTTCCAACCCAAACCATTCTATGATTCTGTGAATTGAGGCGCAGATCAACTCCTGATAATTTAGGCAAGTCAGACAAGTGACTCAAGAAAGGACCTTAATTAGCGTATGTTGCTGTCCTATAATCAGTGGAGAAAAACCATCCTCTCCAGGAGATGGAGCCCACCTTTCCTCCCACTGACTGTGGGGAAAACTTAGAGCAACCAAGGTCCTTTCTTACAGAGGTGTTTGAGGTTCTTAGAATTGATCTGAATTTAGAGGACTTGATTGTCAGGAAAAATCCTACTTTTGTGGGTCAAAGAGGGAAAAGCTGTCATAGGAGAAAATTGTTTCCTGACGGTAGAAGCTGTGCAGGTGCATGTCTGCTCAACCCTTCTCCTGTGTATGACACTGTCAGGGTTTCTCTTTTGGGAGGCATGGGTGAACTTGTGCAACAGCTCCATACAGACAGCACCTGAGAGAGAGGGCAAGTGCATGTGTGTGCGTGAGCATATGTTTGCATGTGCATGTTTGCCTGTGTGAATAAGGATGTGGGATATGGTGGTGCCTTTGCCTTTGAAGCCTGCATAGCAAGAGCGGTCATCTCCTGAGCTGACAACGTGCATATCAAAGTCTTTATGAGCCTGGGTGCCATAATATCTGTATTATTCATTCTGTGGAGCCCAGGGGAGGTAGGAAGAGGTCTCCAGGTTCATGAGCCAGTGGCTGCGGCGAGGTTGCACTGCTTTCTGTTGCAAGATGAGACCAAGTTGGGCACACAACTCAGCCCAAGGTGATTGGGCGATTTTGTGTTTTCCCCAGGCAATTTGGTTCCCCCCAGCCCTGCTGCCTTGCTTCCCCCTGCAGCTGGGGAGTCAGGCTGGCTCATGGAGCCCTGTGGTAGGGGCTACAGCTGGATCGCACAGGGACGCGCACAGCAGCCATCTCTGATGCCCTATTTAGTTCTGCAAAAGACACAGGAACTTGAATGATGAAATGAGGAAGAGGTGAGGCTTGAATTTCTCTACACCTGCTTTGTGGGGGCTCTGAAACTTTCCAGAGTACCCTGATTCTGTAGGTCTTTTCATGTAACACTCATAAATTCTGTGTCTAGTTCATTAGCAGTGAATTCCTGTGTCTCCCAGGAGCAGGTGTGTGCTCATATGAGAGTGACTTAGGCTTCAGTGTGAACATTTCCCCAGACATTACGAAATGAGAAATACTGGCCTGTCCAGACGCTGCCTTCCCTGGAGGGACCTTTGCAGATCCCACTCCTTTTCCACATCACTCTTAATAGAAATCTTTTTGCTTTTTTATATTAATCTTGTTGGTCTTTAACTCGTGTTTCATCACTGTTTAAAACCCCATGGTGGGAATTGTTAGTCTAGCAGTGTCAGGAGATAATTTATATTCTCTTAATAGCCAAGTTCACTAGTTTGAAATTCCCCAGACAAATAGCCTCACTTCTTAATCCCACCGCATGCAAATACTTTAGAACATAAAATTTAAGCTACGCTGATCTGTAAGAAGAAAAATGTACAAATGGCATGGGAATATTAGTTTCTCTCTTATCCTACATAGCTGCAAGTTAGTGTATTTTTTATTCTAATTACACTAAGCGTCATGAAGCACACACACTCTCAGAATAATCTGAGTGAATACATTGCATTTTAGAGTGCATTAAAATTGGCAGCTTAAAAAGTATTACCTAACTTTTAATTATGGCTTGAGTAAATGTTCTTCTCCAGTATAACTGTGTAAGTGGTCTCTTGCCTTGCAGAGGTTTTAAAGGCACAGTTTTAGATGCAGTATTCTCTATTTGGTTCTTTACCTAGGATTTTTTCTGCAGACATTTAAGTGAATCACATCTGTCACGTTACATCCTGGATAGATGTTTAGTACAGCAGAAACGCCTGTACTCTTCATACTGTTAATGCTCCTTCTCCAATTTAGGCAGCCTTCAGCACCTCATTGATTTAACCCAGCAGCAGCTTTTGGGGAAGGATAATACTGAACAAGTAGGTGAAGGTAATAGTTTTCAAAAAGGCAGCTTGTTGACTCAGGAGATGATGGCTCATGCTATGCAGGCTTCAAAGGCAAAGGCACCACTGTATTCCACATTCTTGGACTTGGGGGTACTGGTGGAGGAGAAGCTGGACATGAGCCGGCAGTGTGTGCTCACAGCCCACAAGGCCAACCATATCCTGGGCTGCATCAAAAGAAGCGTGACCAGCAGGTCGAGGGAGGTGATTCTGCCCCTCTACTCCGCTCTGGTGAGACCCTACCTGGAGTACTGCATCCAGCTCTGGGGCCCCCAACATAAGAAGGACATGGACCTCTTGGAGCGAGTCCAGAGGAGGGCCACAAAGATGATCCGAAGGCTGGAGCACCTCTCCTATGAAGACAGGCTGAGAGAGTTGGGGTTGTTCAGCCTGGAGAAGAGAAGGCTCCGGAGAGACCTTATTGCAGCCTTTCAGTACTTAAAGGGGGCTTCTAAGAAAGATGGGGACAAACTTTTTAGCAGGGCCTGTTGTGATAGGACAAGGGGTAATGGTTTTAAACTGAAAGAGAATAGATTTAGACTAGCTATAAGGAAGAAATTTTTTACAATGAGGGTGGTGAAACACTGGCACAGGTTGCCCAGAGAGGTGGTAGATGCCCCATCCCTGGAAACATTCAAGGTCAGGCTGGACGGGGCTCTGAGCAACCTGATCTAGTTGAAGATGTCCCTTCTCATTGCAGGGGGGTTGGACTAGATGACCTTTAAAGGTCCCTTCCAACCCAAACTATTCTATGTTTCTATGATTCTATGATTTTATGGTTGTCTTAGAAAACTCACAAAGACTTTTTACCAGGGCCTGTAGTGACAGGACAAGGGTCAACGGTTTTAAACAAAGAGGGTAGATTTAGATTGGACATAAGGAAGAAATTTTTTACGATGAGGGTGGTGAGGCGCTAGCACAGGTTGCCCAGAGAAGTTGTGGCTGCCCCACCCCTGGAAGTGCTCAAGGTCAGGCTGGATGTGGCTATGAGCAACCTGATCTAGTGCAAGATGTCCCTGCCCCTGGCAGGGGGGTTGGACTAGATGATCTTTAAAGGTCCCTTCTGACCCCAACCATTCTGTGATTCTGTGAAAGCAGCACAACTTTTCAGTGAATGTCTGACTTGGCAAACACCTGGAACCTGGACGTAGATGATTACCTTTTGAAAAGCTGGCTGAAATGAGACAAACGTGTCCAATTGGGAAATAAGAGAAACGTAGAATCGTTTGCCTCTCAAAACAATATTCTTAAAGTATATCAAGTGAGTTAATGCTGAAGAAGCTAACAGGGAAAAGAAGGAAAGATGATGACAAAGATTGGGGATGAAAAAACCCAAACCTATGGTCTCTCTGCAGGGATGAAGAAGTCGTCTCAGGAAGGTTTTTTTTTCCGGGTACAGTGGAGGTATATTCAGTGTGTCTACATTAGACGAGATTATTGGGATAATGTGCACATAGAGCTCTTTGTGCTGTGCGCTCCACGCCCATAAGTAGTTGGCTGTCTAGTAACAAGGTGGTTTGTGTACCAAACAAGTTAAAGCCAGAGCCTAGGGTTCGGTGGTTTTTTTTTTTTTTTGCTTTGTTTTGTTTTTTGAAGTCCCTCTGGCTATGTAATGCTCACCTTTTCTAACCAAGGCCACGTCCCTCCCTCCTTGTCTCTGCGTGTGTGTGTTAGTGCTTTCTTTAAGTTGTTTCCAATCTCAAGTTCAGTTTTAAACTAATGTTTTGAGAAGTATTCCTTGAGTTCAGAGCAAACTGGTTGGCAGGTGACTTTGCTCCCTTTCCTGCATGCTGCAGAAGAGCTTACTAACCGTGTTTAGTTGAGCATATCTGGAGTATTTTGTTGCTTCTTGCCTTTCTCCATGGTGAGCTGTGACCAGGAACACCGGTACAAATTACCCATGCAGAAAGCACGTACCAGCTCAGAGCTGTGATGCGTTGTGCTGAGGGAAAATGTACAGTTAGAGCCTTCAACCCCAAATGAGCCTTAGCCCTTCTCCCTGTGAGTTCAAAAGCTTAGCTCCCTCATTCTATAATTTTCAATAAATTTAATTTATTTTTTTGTTAGGCTTGTAGATGACACGTGAGTTGCAGCCACAGTGATCTGTAAAATATGATACACTAGAAATCAGGCAGAAGAGTTCACCTCAGAAAGGAGTAACAAACCCAATGCCTTGATTTGGGAGACTATCTTGAAGGCGTGGAGTTTGTTTTGATATCCCATTTAAGAGAATAAGTCTGTCATGGCCTACATGAATTCTTCTTACATGAACACTGTCTGAGCTACAGTAAAGAACCTGATTAAGCCAAAAATAAAGTTGAATGCACTCATGCTAAAAAACCCAGACAGTTACATTAGAAAAGACAAACAGTGAAAAAAACCCCGAGACTTGTCAGTCCTGGAGGTTAGTGGGAGGGTGTTCATGAAGTCTGATTGACATCTCTGACTTCCCTGCCTGCAACTGTTCTTTATCAATCTGCCCGACTGTAGGTACGGTTTGGTACTTCACACCTCTTCTTATACCTCTCCTCTTCTTGCACCTCTTCTCTTACCTCTTTCATTCCTATTTCTACGGGCTTTTTTGAATCAAGTATTTCTGCTTGTGAAATGTTAGGAGGTGGTGTCACTCACTCGTGGGTTGGGCTTTTTTGTTGCTTTTTGGGGTTTTTTGGAATCTGTATGAAAGCTTAGTGCAGACATCAGCTGTGTGGTTTTGACAAAGCAGGAGATTTGTCTTAATTTTTCTGAGGGATTTGCTGATGGAGATGTGTCTCGCCTGTCCCAACCTCATAAATAACTCCGTGGCTGTGTTAGTAATAGCACTAGACTCTCCAAGCCCTTAAAAACAAAAAATTCACAGTATTACTCGTCTTAGTTCACTCATCAAACTAGTTCAGAAAGAACTTACAAGAAGAAGTAATCTCGACAGTCATGGCTGAACAGGTGACAAAATGGACCCTTGGGGATGTAGAAGGAAGGTGTGTGTTGGGGCACCGTATGGGCGTTGTGCTGTGTCTGATTACAGACTGGAGAAAACAGGTCACCTCTTGCCTGGTGTGAAAAACCTCACTGATTAATTCCTGTGGTATAACCATTGGAGGTGCGTGGCTGAGTACTTAATTTCTTACATTTGTGGGTAAAGTTAAATGAGGATCTTTGTGACAAATAGATTAAAAAGCTTCAGGCACAGTTTGCAAAAATGTGTTTTAACTGATAAGCTTTGTAAATAAGACAGACTGAAAATCTGATGTTTCTATCTATATTTTACCCACACATCATTGTTAACCACAATGCTAACTTAAATATAAATGTAAGTGCTCTTCTAAATCTGGAGCTGGAATCTCTCAAAGACTGAAACGCTTGTTTAACGCTGTGTTAAGAAAGAAGCTTATAGATAAGTGTTAGTTGCAGTGCGTTGTGATATGGCCTGTACTGTTTCTCAACACAAGCCCTCTTAGCCATTTATTTTTTGCTTTGCTTTGATTGGGTCTGTGATTCTTGTCTGAAGGGTTAAAAAGTTACTTAAGTAAAGATTTAGGTTAAAGCACCATGCAAATAAAACTCTTTTTATGTGTTTCATCCATGCTCTCCACGTTAGCTCGCTTGTGTGAGTCTAATGGTGTATTACTTTATATTCTCAGCTTTAGCAAAATGGACCACTTGTCCCAAGAAGGAGGCTACCTGAACAACCCTTGGTTCAACAACAAACATATTTATTTGTTAAAACTCTGTTTAATTCCAAGATGTATGATGTGCGTGTAGGAAAGCTAAGGTACCTGTCATACAAGAACACGTAAAATACCTTGTGTAGTCCTCTGAAGCGTCACCATCACAGCTGATGTTCACAGGGATGGCCACACATCTTGCATGAAGAGAGAAATCACTGCTACGTTTTTTCCCAGCATTGTACGGTTTAACTTGCCGCTGTCTAGACTGCAGACCCTAGACTGTGGAAATAGGATTAGCAGCACACAGTCCAGAAAGGGAAGGTGGGCTAAAAGCCATCAGGGAGAAGGTGGAAGAGCCAAGCCGAGGGCAGCACCGTGTCCTGGTCGGGCAGAGGGAAGCCGGCAGCGCTGGGAGAGCCACGGGCTGGAAACACCATCTGCTTGCACCGCGATGATCACATGCTGACAATGCGCCTGCCTACCTGCCGCTCTAGCAGCAGGGAGGTGAGGAATTAGTGTAATTAGATGATTTTGAACCCAGAACAAGCCGTTTGGGGTTTCTGAGACCTGCTAAAATAAGCAGCAAGTGCTTTCAGGCCATGGTTCTCGTTGGAGGTAGGAGAAGTCTCTGCTGCTGGGTCTCTGGCTTTGTTCTTGTGGGCATCTCAGAGCCGCTGTTCTCGGCGTAGCCTGCCTGTGTTCTCCAGTTCGTAAAACGAAATCTCATGCCGTCCTGTAGCTGTCAGGTAAGAAGGAAAGACAACTCCTCTGCTGCAAATGTTTTTGAGGTGATACATTCTAGAATAAAAGTTTTTCCTGTTGGTAGCAAGGGTTAAACATTGAGGGCAACAGGTATAGGCAGACTTAGGTATGTGATATGTTGGACTGTTTTGCAAGGTGCTATAAATGTTGGCTCCGTGTAATCTGATACCAGGGTAGGACAGGCTAACTTAATGAAGGAAAATAGACAGCAATGTAAAAGAACTGGAAATTCAAGTCTGGCTGACTAATACCAGCCTGCTCCAGAGGCTTTTGACTGTTCATATTGCTGACAGCTGACAGCAAATGAGAGGCAAACAACAGAAACATTGCCTAATCTGATCTATATTCATACAGATTCTTTAAAGACACTGCAAAGGTAAGACCCTTTACATTTCTCAACCTGGCAGAGTTGCTGAATGCAGCCTTGAACATATACATCGTCAACAGGAGTAAAGTACCAAACTGAGGCTTGAAGTCTGTGTCTCTGTGTGTCTGGGAAAGGGGAGGCTTCAGCAAGTTCTGTGTGGATTAGTTTGTGCCCATTTCTAGTTAGTGCACATCAATTAAATCAAATTCACATTTCTGAAACTGCTCAAATACTCAAACATAGAAATGCAAATCACACAGTATTTGTATGGCTACAACAGAGAGTAATTTTGAATTTATTTAAATGTTTTGTTCATTGTGCTTGACAGTCCAATTGGAAAAGTTTAAAAATAAATTAATTGCAAGAAGAAAGCCACAGAATGCTAAAAATCTGCGTTGCAGAAGTTGTAATGGGGATTTTTACTGAGTTTGGTCCTGTAGCATCTTGTGCAGAATGCTGAAAAAGTCCTGTGGGAGTTTAACTCCCGGATCTAGAATTACTGACGCTTGGCTGGAAAAAGTTGCCTGGAATAAGAAACTTTTGACTTGAACCTGATCTCCGCTGGCCTTTTTTCAGTTTCCCCCTTTAATGTATATATTTTGTGTGCATTTATATTCCAGTTAAAAAAAAAAAAAAAAGACTATGTCTTTGGCCAGCAGATTTTTCTTTGGTAAACTTAACTTTTACCTGCAGGTGATTTAAAAATAATGACTGCATTACTAATTTGTGGGCAAAGTAATTTTTAGAGAACGGCTGACAGTTTTATATCAGTATTGGGTACAGACTGGCAACTGGTAATTTGTGAAGTTTGGCACCTAGCCAAAGCAATTATATTTAGTTTCCCCTGATCTTTCTTCCTCCCACTGCCACTGCTTCATTCTCTTGTGTGTATACATTAATCAAAAGAGCAAAACCTCTCGGGGTCAAGCAGTTCTTCCCCCCTCCACCCTCTTTTACAAGTTTCCTCATATTCTGTTTTAGCTGTCTTGGAGCTCAGCCCTTCAGCTGTCTCTACTGAGACCTCTTCCCTTTGAAATCAGTGAGATTTGATTTATCTGCAGCTCTCTTGTTATAGTTGCTTATAGGATTGTGATCTTAATGCTCCTTAAAAGTTGCTATTAAATACCAGAAACCGCTTGAGGGTGCCTTTTAAAACATTTATTCTGTGTCGCTGGAATAATTCATTTGGTTTACAGAAATTTCTGAACCGGATTTGGGATTTTATCAATTTACAGTTTTCTCTGTATCCTTTTTAACCAGCTTTTTGAGATTTTGTGCAATATAAAAAATAGTAAGATATCTTTGATACTAATGTTACTTATTAATGCTAGTAATTTGGTTATCTTATGACAACACATAAAACCAATCCTATCTCTGCAAATTTACTATTGGATAAAATAGCGTATACTGAGTGTTGTAGGAGAGGAAGTAATGAGAGATCTTTTGTTTTCCTTTCTCTCCATAATTGGTATCACTTACCTCTTGACAAGCTAGACTATGCGGACACTTGCAGTGTCATATCAAACTTGTAGTCCATCTATTCTGGTTTTGGAGTGTTTAATATATTACTGTTTTTCTGGTAGAGAATACGTGAGTCCAGAAGTGAGCAGTTACAAAGAAAAAAATTACAGCAAAATCCTGCCTGTACAGATGTGTGGTTGCAATCTGCATTACTGGACGTTTGTCTTGTGTTATGACAGGTCTTTTCCATTCTGTTTAAAAAGAAATCCTTATGTAATGAGGCTGATTTGGTCTAATTACATCGAGCTGTTTTTAAAACATTTTATAATTTTCCTAAGCTTTTGACTTCTGTCATGGCTGTAGCAAGGAGTCTGAGCAAGTACATCTAGGCTGATGCATTTTTAATTGCTTTCCTTTCATCCTTTCAAAACTAGTTGCTTCTCAACTTAATTGAGTGTCTCCTTGTTCTCATTTTATCAACTGGGAAGTATGAGCAGCTGATTTTTTCCTTCTCTTTACCAGTAGTGATGAATTAACTACAAAGGTAGATTCAAAAGACAGACCAAGTTAGTGATTCCCAAGAGTTCTGGACCAGCAAACCACACTCCCCAGCCTCTGCGTTTACTGGAGATTAGCCTGCACATGTACCATTATGCAGTAGCAAGAGGAGAAGCAGGTCTTTGCTATGAATGTTATTGTTTTAAGCTGGTCCTTGGATCCATATTATATTGCTAAACAAGGCCACGCTTTCGGAAATGTTCTTCATAACAAAACCTGATCGTTGATAGAATAACAGACCTTTAGATAGCCCATCACGGAGTTCTTAGAAAGACTGCCAGTCACGCCGTCGGTCGCCAGGAAGCTCAGTGTGATGATGTGCTTGTGGCCAGTGTTTTTCAGGTGGTGAAGGCCTGACTTGCACGTACGCTTCTCCCCTTTTTGACAGTCACTACGCACAGATGTTATCTTTGCAAGACTGAGATGTTATTGCTGCTCTGTTCCGCAGACTGGTAGACCGACTGCTGAGTTCTCGCAGGCTTGGCAGACTGTGCAAGCTCCCTATGCACTGCCTGGGGGACACTGGCCTTTTTAGGGAGGGTCCAGTTAATCTCGTTTGTTTGGCCTTCAGTGGATGAGGGGAAGATGAAGCTTAATATTCTCCCAGCAGTACTGAGGTGGTGATGAGCAGCAGTGGGTGGAGGTGACTGAAATGGAAGCAGAGAAGGAGCACTTCTGCATTTCCCCTTGTTGTACAGGGATGTGGGAGGTTGTGGGGTTTTTGCTGCTTTGGTAGCCAAAACAGCTACACCAAAAGTAAAAAGTCAAGTCAGTAGAAGGGCGTACATTTCATACATTTATTTTGGTGTATACGTATGTGTGTGTATGTGCACATACACACACAAAAATGGGGATAAAGTGTGTTTATGTAGCTGCAACTTATATGTGTATGCATACATCTGCACTGGCATGTAGAGTAGGTGCTATGCAGTGAAGCAACATTACATGGTTTTTATCTAACTGTAGTTGAAGTAATGCAGCTTATCTGTGAGCTGAGGCTTTAGTAACACAAATTCAATCTGAAAAGTTTCAAAGCTCTACAGGTAGCCAAGGCTGCTAGGTCACATAACCACTTCTGAAAATTTACCCTCATCTTCTCTTTTATGTGTCTAATGTGCCAAAAAGTGCAATTTGGGCAGCTGCAAAATGGTGTTTGAATCCACTAAGCAGTTTTGATCTTGGGGGGGGGGGGGGGGGGCGCGCAGGCGAGGAGGGAAGGAGGTCCAATCTCTGACACGATCTGGGGAGGAAGGGAGGGGTGGCGTTGTGATGTCCCATCTCCCTAACCTCTTCTTCTTATACCGTGCACCCAACCTATGGAAATGCAAGATTCAGTTATTTTCTTCTCAGGGGAATGGGGAAGCGGAGGAGAGAATTTGGACCCTTGCTTCTCCCTGGAGTGCCCTTGCTCCCTTGCTTTAGGGCAAGTTACAGCTAACTTTTCCTGTTGAGTTGGCTCTGCTTTGCAAGAGCAAACACTTTGCGGAGAGGTCACTAAAACCCAGCGTGGCCTTTCTCTTGCCTGAGCAGATTAGGGAAGCTTGCTCTTTATCTTAGCAGATGTTCAAATACTTTATTCAGAGCTCAAGAGCTTCAGTAGTAGAGTTGGGGACAGCCTTCCTCGCCTCAGTATCTTTTAGCTTGCTGTTTAGGACTCGCCTTTCGGTGGTAGTCTGATCTTTTGTTGCTGCAGCATAAATCAATTATTTACAATGCTCTACGTCTACACACCTACACTGATTTGGGGCTACCTTTACATTTCGAGCATGCTGGCAGGAGAGGATACGGAGGGAAAAAAGCCTCAACCACACTGTAATTTCCTTCAGATTTCCCAACAGCGCTCTGCCAGGTTGCTGGGTTTGTGTACAACAGCTGTGTTATATAAATATGCTAAATAAAAGGGACTTAAAAAGTATCAGGGAACATGGGAGATAGGAAGAGGAAGGTTTTCAGGGGTGGGGGAGTCTGTAAACAGTGCTGGAGCTGTTACTGTTAATAGTGTGGAAAGGAATCTTGCCTCGTATTAAATATTCAGGCTAAAAGAGGTAGTTGCCAAAAAAAAAGAAAAGATGAAAATGTGATTTTTTTTGGTGACGGCAAAGAAGAGCTTGTTGCTTGCGTTTGTGCTTTCTGCTCTCTTTGGAGTAAACGTGCTTTTATGTGAGATTTAGGGAAGGGGGGGTTCATTTCACTTCTTTTGCATTGACTGAATTGTGTACCAATTCTTTTTTTTTTATGCTTGTTTATGTTTAACAGATGAATCCTCTTACTCTCTGTCCTCCTTGCTATATATGTACTGAGAGCCCGGGGTGACATAGGCTGGTTTCCAGCCTGGCTGCAAAACGGGGATTTATTGATACCGATGATTTCTTTGTCCTTAACGAAAGCTCAGCAAAGGTCACTCTGTTGACTTTTATTATGTCAGCTGCTTTTTGCAGTTTCCCCTAGGCAGCCTGGATGCTTTCAGAAGATTTCAGGCTGTTCCTTACGTTGTTTCTTTCCTTCCTCGGTGATACCCCCTTACCATGTTGTTTTCCTATCTCCTTTAATTTGTGTGAGCAGTTGAAATACTGAGCCTTCAGAAACTTCTTGTGCCAAGTAACATATATTAACTTGTTCTTCTTGCTTGTCATTTTGCTGACTACAGATGCTCCGGGTCTAAGGACGTGGTTCAAAGCCCCTGTTCTGTGCAATTTCTTAATATTACTGAATAGGAATAATCAGTCTGTGAAGAATGCCACAGTAGACTATATTGTTAGCATTTATGCTTAGTGTGGACCATACATAAAGATCATCATGGGTTTGGGATTTCTGCATTACGAGAACTGCGATATCATTCAGCTTTCCCCCCCTTTTTAAGAAAACCAGACTCTATGATGTATTGCTTGTACAGTATCTTAAAAAGATGTGACTCTGCAGAGGGTGGACTGGCTCCGGCTTGATCCATCCTTAACCTCCACTAGTAGAAAGGAGTTAGAAACTTGAGTGAAATGGTGCGGTTACCGTCCATGTGTTCGTCTGACCTCACCTGGGATGGTTTTCAGTCCTTCAGTCCAAAATTTCCAGGTGATGTCTTTATTCTCCCTGTTCCTCTCATTGACTCCCCTCTTCCTCCTGCATGCAAGATGGTGTTGGGAAGGGGATTCAGCTTTGCATTTCTGTTAAGTCAGAACTTTGACACTTTAGGCTAGAGCTAATGCTGCAGACTGTCTTAGAAAATCAATGGGAAATTTCAATTGCAAGTCCTTTGTCCCCGTGCTAAATGAGTTGAGCTGTTTCAGCAGTAACTCAGGATTCAGATCTGCATTTGAATTTTAACACAGCTGAGATGGTTCTTAATTTTAAATGTACAAATGCTCTTACTAATTTCACAAAAAAGGCAGTGCAGGATGATTACAGTCATCTTTCATAACCCTAAATGGGACTGGATCCAGTAGCTTGCTGGAGGCATCTTTCAGCTCAGCTGGGGTGCTCTCAGTACCAAGACTTGAGCCTTCCAAGTTTATAGCTGAGCTTCTTCAGCAAATTTTTGGGTTTGTGCCTGGCACTTTGATGCCTGCTACGCCTGCTCCAGTGTGGTGCTGCTGTGTTATTTCAGTGTTCTGCATCACAGTGCTTGAATACTAAGGCAGTATGGGCTGTACCGGCTCATATTGTCAGGAGTTGAAGGAGAAATTGTGGATTTGTTACTTCCAGGTTGGAACCTAGTTGCAGTATTGCAACTTCACCATTGGGACCAAAAATGTTGGTTCTGGAGGTATTTCTTACGAACTTTGTTGAACTGGCTAAATAGGGCTAGGATTAAGTGCAGGGTATATATGGTGAAGAGTGGTGGGGAAAAAAGTTGTAGTGTCTGGCTGGAAGGAGTCCTACAATGTATCTTCTGGGATACCAGGGTAGCAGTGTACTGAGTGTTAAATTGGATGAATGTGCTTTTTGACAGACTGATTGAGGAGGTTGTTTCTAGATGTTGAAATCAGTAGAGGAGGGGAATTTCCAGAGGGATTGAAATAATTTATTTGTATGTTCAGTTTCGAGGATTAAGCAAAATTAAGATGTTTATTTATATTGCTGTGTCTTAATATTGCTTTTTATGTTTCTACAACAATTAGTAAAAATGAAAGCAAAACCTTACTTATTCTGTAGTTCTGAAAATTTAATGTAAATTTTATGGTAATATATACTGGGTTCCCTTTCTCCTAGGACTGTTTGTACGTAGTCAAGCTTATTGTGCATGTGAATACAATTTACGCATTTTATGCTGTTTGCAAATAACTTATTTTCTACTCACAGATGTACGTAAAATCAGGCAGGGAGATAAGTGGCATTATAGAGCAAAAACAATAGTCATGTTTGTGTTAGCCTATAGACAGCAGGATCCTGTGATACTTGGAATAATGAAAGCACAATTTATAAAAATAGATGTGGAGGAAAATATAGCTGGTTTAGAATTGTGCTGGCTTCTGTGAAAAGCTGCTTTTGTTTTCTATATGCCAGAGAAAGTGATATAGGTTAAAGGAAAGTACTTCTGCATTATTTTGCCATGCTTTTATTGCCCAATAGATCATTTGCTATTACTGCATACCGCTAAAGAAGTAATGAAAAATTTCCTGTAAATAATAACAGTTTGAGTGCCTAACCTTTATAAGGTTAGATATAAAAGCTCACTAAAGCCTGTTGGCTCACTTGTCTTTGACTTTGGTTGTAATGTTGTGGTTAGATGTTTCTTTTCTTGTAAGAAGAAGGTATCGTTTGACTTTATTTATAGATTCCTTGGTGGTTTTGGGGAGGGGGTATAGAGGGGAGGGAAGAGTCTGCCATATAGTCTTACATCACTGCATCACCGTGGTGCAAAATTCGTAACCCGGCTTTTGAACGTCTGTTCCTGCAACGGTATCAGATGATGAGGAACTTCATGTTACCATAAAATGTGACTGTTCTAAGTAGTGTTTGTGTGGATCCCTTTGGGATCAAATGCGTTACGCTGCTGCAGTCTCTTAAATGATATTAAATCATGATGATTAGTTTTGCATTGAGGGTTTTGTTGGATTTTTAAAAAATAAGTAAGAAAACGTTTCTTTATGGCTTTTAGTAAGTTTGCTGCCACAGCTTTTGGATCTTATGCATTTAGTGTGCACCTTGGTATTGTAGTATCTACTGTAAAATATTAATATTTTACACAATAATGAATAACTAATGGAAGAATATGCCAGTTCCTAGTGCATACAGGGAACTTCTAAAATCTGTCTTATGGTGCCTGTACCTCCAGTTTTCCTTATGCTTCATGAGCTTACTAGGTAGCCTGTGTCTCCAACACTTCATTTATCGTGATTTTACATTGACACTGTTAATTGTTACTGACCTTAGAAAGTTACTGGACCTTAAGAACTTGTACTCTTTGTTCATACATGTGGCTTCAATTAGTGTAACGGAGATGATTATAAGTCCGTGCTGTATTCCGCTCTGGTTCTCCCTGGACAATTAGCTTAACCCCCATTTTAAAATAAGTCTCCATTTGGAAGCTGAGGAGGTTCTCATATTTGCACAGTGATCCTTTGGAATCAAGTTACTCTTCACTGATTGGAGGGAGTGACTTAAAATATTATTTCATCTTATTGGAGAGTTACAATTTATTTCTAGGCAGTAACCAAAATAGAAGTTATACTTAAATTTCCATATCTGTCCTCTCTTCTGAAAGAGCTGGTGTGTCCCTATTGACATAGATTGACCCACTTCAATCACTGTCTGTAGGAAATATTAAACTATATATTATATGGCTATGTACTTTATTTTCAGGCTGGCATACAGGATGGTAGGAGTCTGGGATGGGACAAGTTGGTCTTAGTCCCAGTGTGCTGGCATGTGTGTGTAACTTCTTAATGGCATTTTTATCTTCTAAAAGGTGAGGCCAAATAATTACATTTAGGGAAGCTACCCAGGATTATATGGTCACATGCAATGCTTTCAGTGCCATAGCCCTGCTGAAGTACGGAGAAAGCCTTGTTAACTATTCAAATCATCCTGCAAAATGGCAAGGGCTGAGGTTGAACAGTCATGGTTCACAAAGCACATCCTTCTCCGTTCATGCATATAGCTCTCACTAATGCAGATATTCTCTAGTTAGGGTTGTGGCTACTCTTATGAACCCTTTAACAGCTAATTAAAGCACGCTTTGGAAGTTAGGGAGGTTCTCCTGTTTGCATAATCTTGGGTTTCCTGATTTCTTAGAAGGGTAGGATCTAGTGACTTAAATGCTTGAATGCTCTGCCATCACTACTTAGGAATTTGGGAATACCACAATCTATATGGGAAACACAGCTGTTACATTTCCTAGAGTGAGGGAGTATAAGCCTGTGACATGATCCTCCCTAATTAAATTGCTTAGCATTGGGGAGAGGAAGATACCCTTCATTTTTTTGAGTTTCAGCCTACTGCAAAAACGAGGCGAAGTTAAACCTCCTGTACAAAGGCAGTTTTTAATCCTTGCCAATGGCGCTGAAGTCACCCAGGGGCTTTCCTGGGGATCTCAGTCTGGATGGGTACGTGTTAGACTCCTGCCCCTTGTTCTTCTGTCACAGCAGCCCTTAATCAAAGGCAGTTTAAAGAATTTTGATCAAAATGCTAGGCACCACATATTTCGCTTCCTTAAAAACATATGGATTTAAATTCCTAGGCACCAACATACTCCCTTAGGTTCCTAATTTTAGACACCTGTTTCTGTTATTCTTTTGAAATGGTGGATTTTTTTATTAATATATTGGTCACCTTAGTTGTATAAAAAGATTATGTTTTGTGCTCACCCTTTTCCCCAGAAGTGATACAGCACACCTCTTTGTAAGCTCATGTTAACTATGTTTACCTTTGGCGCTGATGAGTAAATGAAAACATGGGAGTTGTAGGCACGCATCCCTCCAGTGAAGCTGTTTACATTCCATAGTTTGGGATATTTTTTTTTCCTTTGCTATTGTACTGTGCAGTTTTTTTGCCTGTTCTAATTTGCCATGACGTGGTCAGTGCTGTTTCCTTCCGGCTGCTTGCGAGCCTGTGGTAGAGATAAGGATACGTTTACAGTGCATTTTTAACAAGAAGCTGAAGATCTCCTTCATGTAGGAACTTGGGGACTCTCTGGATTGTACAAAGAATTTATTTACTGGTTTCATCTGTTTGACACTGTGGGAATCAAGATCTAGAGCATTTTACTTGCAAAATAACAACTTTGCTAAATTTGAACTGTGTGTGAAGAAAGGTGATATGCTTGAGATATCCTACAGCTGAGTAGGTCAGTCTGGGTTTTGTATTTTTACTTTGAATGTACCTTAAAAGATGAGAGTTACTAATGAATGTGAAAACTGCATATATGAACCAAATGAAAAGATGGATTTTCTTTTTGTTAACTTTCATAACTTTTTCTTAGTCTCATGCTTTTAATATGAAACACTTTGAAACTCATGTCTTACTTCCTGAAACAGTTTTATTTTTAAGGGAATGAAAATTCGCATGTATTAATCAGTAAAAGTAATACCTCTAAAGATACAAAGGTGTCGGACTTCCTTGGAGTTATATAGAACAGTTATAGTTCGGAGCAAGCTTTATTGTGACTGCTACTATTTCACATAGCTAAAGCAATAATTTCTTAATTATAACTTTTTTATTTTTTCCCTCCGCAGTGATAAAGGCTATCGAGGTGGGAAGAGCAACTCAGGAAAGGATTTCCCTTGGTTTGTTTCCCTTTGAGAAGAGAAGAACCCGGGAACACTGATGATCTAAGAAATACAAACACTGATACTTGATTCATTTCATGATCCTGCCTTTCTGCCCAGCTGGACCTCAGTGACGCTCTCCATTCTTTCACATTCGAGAACATTTTTCTTCGTATGTGGAGCTGAGACCTGGGAATGCGTTATTATGGCAGCAGTTGTACAGCAGAATGAGCTTGTGTTTGAATTTGCCAGCAACGTCATGGAGGATGAGCAGCAGGTATGGGATGGTGTAAGAAACCATATTTGTTCAAGTTGGTGCTAGGAACACTATGAAAACGTGAGGAAAAAATGTGGTGTAAAACACAAACAAGCAAACACTGAGGTCATTATTGTTGCAGCGGATCTTTGTGCTGTTTCAAAAGCTTCCTGTTGCTTCCTGTAACTTGCATAGGCAGAACAGAAATTGGTTGAAAAGTTATAACTTCTGCAGTATTGCAGAGACATCCTCTTCTGAAAATGTTTTTCCTGTGTCGCTGATTTGTGCCAGTAGAATCCATCCATTTGTGATGCAGAATTCCCCAAATTCTGGTATTTGGTAGTAGTTTTAACTTTCCTAGTGTGCTAGGATAAAATTCTGAATAAAAGTAACGGTCACAGTACAGACGACTAGAAGGAGCCGTAGGTACCTGCTTACTGCTTTTTACAGATTGGTTTCTAAATTGTGTTACTGTATGCCGGCTATTCAGAAATAAGCTTCAAAATAATTCAAATTGGTTTCTTTCACACTGCAGGGAAAATATGTCTCTTTCTATCTAAGGAGGCTCTCAGTTAGGTGTTGATTATCTAAACCACATCCTGTGAGTCCTGAGGCTTCAGTGAAGGATTACTATTGTAAAAATCAGGCAGCACCTCTATAGGTGGTGGTTAATAGTAAGGTTTTGCATTTATTAACAAGAAATTAGGTGTCTGGGTACTGTGGAGAGACAGTTCTTAAAAGGCTGAGAAGTGCCATAACAAACTGTTCCTCTTTTTGTGAATGTGAAAAGCATTTATCCTCCCCTCTTTCAAAAATACTTTTGGCTTTATAGTCTCGTCTCTGGGTTTTCTGTATGGCCTAATATCTGGCTGGGTCAGTGGCCTGTTTCTGCTGTCAGAGTCATATGATCATTTCAATGAACTGAGTGTTGTCTGTCTAAAGTGCTAACTCAGTTTTGGGTGGAACTAGTAATGTAACTTCCTTCCCTGTATTTTTCCAGAGCTTGTGGTAGCCTGGGGATTTAGATATGGGAATTGCACGAACATAGTCGAAAACGAGCCTTATTTATTACCTCTGTTTGTTGTTCGTTGCTGGCTTTTATTTTACAAGCCAATGAGAGAGGGGAGAATTGAGATGGGGAGGATACTTCAGTGTGGTTTCTGGAAGGGGTAGTGCAAGCAAACGTGGTTTTATTCAGTTTAGCTATACGTTGTGCCTCTTGCAATTTCTTCAGATGCTCACCTGAAAAACTTCAAAAATACTGGAGAGCACTCAACAAGGCAATAAAATCTCCCTAAACAGAGCTTTCTCCAGCTCCAGAACAAACTCAAGCTTGGCATTTATCTCATAACCTCAGTAAATCCTACTCCAGATGAAGCATAAGGGAAGAAGGCATCCTGTAGCATACCCTAAAGGTGATGAAATCAAAGATGTGAAAGGCCAAGGAGAGAGAGTGCATAGCAGAAGGTCCATCACTGCAAACAGTCAGATGCAAGCTCCTCTTAAATCACTGGGTTGACTTAGTTCAGATATCAAAGATGCAAGTAGCCAGCTAGCTGGCTGCACGAAGGTAGATCTTAAATACGCAGTTGTAGAAAAGGAGTCCTGCATAAGGAAAGATCTGGGAAGCTGGAGCAAGATTTAGCTCGGACAAGGATTTATAGTACAACATTAACCCAAGAAGATTGCTTATTGCTTATACCTGGTTGATCTGCTTCTTACAACATAGGAGCTATTGCTACTCCTGAAGTTTTTAAATTCTGGACAGATTAGTTGTATTTAGGGATGGATAACACAATTTGTGTACTTTGCAAAAATGTTAGCTCTAGAAGTGCTCTGTGTTGGTCAGAAGCATTTTTTGAGCTTCGTCAGTATACAAAAGGTGACATATTTATACACAGATGTCATTTAACTGATCTTTGGATAATTATTTTTGCGATGCCCCCAAAAGCTGTCATTGCAAGAACTTCAGTACTTTTCTTCTTGTCAAAGCTTTGCCTGGAGCCCTGTTGTGCCAAGAGCTGTCAAGACATGGAACAGCTGCGGGGAGAGGTTCGGGGTCTAGATGGCAGCTACGCTCAGTATTTCAGGGAAGTCATAATTCATGGCTATTTTTTTTATTTTTTTTTTTTTAAGTCTTGGTTAAACAACCATAAATTATGAACAGTCCATTTGCAAATGTAAGCATTCAGCCAGTGGCAGATGCCAATGGGAGGGACTCAATCACATGGCCCCGTGTGAACGGGAAAGGCTCTCTCTTATCAGCTTTATCCTTTTCAGTTTACAAAATAGGATTTTTGTTTTTTTTTTTCCTTAGAGGATTCATTTATCGCATTGTGCATGTATGGTGAGGAAGAAATAGGATGAAAATATCCTTGTAATTTTGAGAAGGGAATAAATGGCCTGCACGAATGCTTCTGATAACCTGACTGGCTGCTGCTCCGTGTCAGAGGTCCTGGTTAAATAGACGGTTTGCCTTTTTTTTTCCTCTTTTCTTTTTTTTTTTTTGAGAGAGACTGCACACATGAAACTGGGCAGGAGCTCCTACAGGCTTTGGCTGAGTCAGTGCTGCTGCCTGAAACTGCTTTTCTTCACGTCTGCAGCTTCTCCTCTCAATGTCTTTTCATTTAGCCCTTCATTAACTTACAGTTAACGTGATACTTGATCAGGACATTCTTGATTTAGAAAGCTGAATAAAAGCGGTCACATAAAGGCTGGATCCGTACTAGGAAGTTTTAAATGGTGCCAGGGACATGCTGAAACATCGCAACCATTAAATTGCTAGCAGGGTCCACAGCATGACCACTCTGTGCCAACAGGCACCTTCTCAAGTGGCTCTGAAGCATGTAGTAAGCTGTGCCTGAAGACACCTGTATCTCTGAGGGATCTTTCTCTCTTCCCTTCTTCTGAGGAAGAGGGGTCCAAGCCCTTAGGTTGGGCCGTGACTTCTGCACCATCTTCTCATGCCTTGGTTTGCTCTTCCATGTTCCCTGGTGTTGCCGTGGGCTTTCTGAAACATTAAGTCACCAGGTCTAGGCCGAGGTCTACATTTTTTGGCTATTTCCAGCTTCTGCAGAAAGTCCCCCCCTTATCCACTTGCAGTTTTGTGAAGACTTTAAGGAAACAATTGTGAGATCCGTAATGAGGTTGTCTCCCCAGGAAAGCAAGCGGCATTTATCTCCTTCCAGCATCCCTCTGTCAAACTTCATAATTTCTCAGATGCTGGCCATGGGAATGCCTTCAAAGTCAAGAGGCTGCCTCTGCTGTTGGCACAGGAACCTTCAGCAAGAGAAAACCGAAGCCCATTTTCTAGTCACCAAGGTCACTTTGCCTCGTTTCGTTTAGTTTTTTTTTTAAATAAATGGCCAACTCTATTGCAAGTCTGAATTCTGTTGCTCTGTTAAAAAAACGGGTTTTTTTCACTGAGGTTTCTTTCTCTTCCCCCCGCCCCCCACCCTGTAGCTTTTCCCTACTCCTATCTATTGCATGCCTTTCCTTCTACCAGTCACTCACTTGCACAAAATTTATTCCACACCAGTTAGAAGCTAGTCACAGTATTCCTGGGACAAGTTTTCTTCCTCAGAGGACTTGTAGTATGAGAAGACAGTACCTCCAGAGCAGAAGAAATCCCCTTTCTTATTTTCCATTTCCATAACCAGGATGGTGTTTTGATCTTCTGTCAGTTGGCGACAGCTGATGAGAAAATTCTCAGAGAAAAAAAGAAACACCTTGTCAGCATGTCAAACACCCAAGCAGAATTTGAGAGCAGGAAGGAAGATTGCTGCCTTTGGCCCCCGGAGGAGGGCAGGGTTCAGTTTTCAGGGGGTCATGGAGCATGACTGATGCTTTCAGGGACCTGCTCATGGGACCTTCCATGGACTTCAGCATCTGTCTGATGGTTGGTCTACAGGACTGGTTTGTAGATAAACTGCAGTGAGGAATTCAGTGTCTAAGACTTGGGAAGATAACAGCAGTCGCTCAACTCCTTTATGTGTCCAGCAGACATGGGAGATGCGTTGAAGCCAAACCAAAGCTTTGGCGGAGCTAGGGTGTGATATTTTAACTATATATTGCATGAGAAAGATGAAGCAGCAGAAGGAGGCAAAAGGAAAAAATACACAAATTGTTTTCCTATGGATTTATGTATTGATTTCTTGAAAATCATTGCTGACACTTTAATTTGGGACTGGTTTTTGAATTTTGGGATACATTGCACTCTTCCTTTTTGTTAGTGCATGTAGAACCACCTTTGTATTAGAAATTATTTTGTGATCTTGCTATTAGAGAGGTAATTTAATTTTTCTTAATTGAATCACTACCTTCTAGTCCTTAATTTAATGTTTTCCCTGCGAGTAATTCTCATTACACATTAGCATCAAAGGGAGCCGTAGTAAACACGGGCTCTTCTGCAGTTCTAAATATGTACAAAGTTATTCCTGTGTCTTACAACAACAGAGCTACAGGAAGCTTTAGCTTGGCTCTCAATTGGGATTCAGGTGCTTTCAATGAAATCAAGAACATTATAGAAGTACTGAGGTGAGATTTTACCTCTCAACAGTCATATATACTGTGACATATATACACATCAGCATACATTAGTAATAGCTTTTAAAACTGAATGAAATGCTTATTAATGAAATCATAACCAATTGCAAATATTGTAGAAAAAAATGAAGACGGTTTCCACAAAAATGCATTTCAAATTAATTTGTTTGCAGTTCTGTGAATGTTTTTCTCTCTGAAAGCATATTATGTATTTGTTCCAGCCTTTCCTTTTCACATCCGTGGCAGGAAAGAAATTCCATACCTTGTACCTCCGTAAGGTATGAGTTGGAAGCAGGTGTAACAATGGTTTTAAAATAAAAGGCCACAAGAAGTGATATTTGCTCTTGACTATTCCAGTTCAAAACTGTTATTAATTTAAAGAAAACCACATTTAAAGTGTCTTAACCACGAGTGAATGCTTTTGTGTTTGTCTCTTGTCTTTCGGAAGCGTAGTGTGTCAGCAAGCTCCTTGGACAGTCCGGTGCCAAGTTCAAGTGACAAGGTATTCCCCTGCCATGGGGGTTTCTCTGCTTGTAGACACACAGTGACCACGTTGGAGTATGTATGTGGTGGTTGTTTCTAGACATGGTCAAAATACAGTTTAACCTTGCAGAGCAGATCACATCTGATCATACAGATCACACCAACTGCTGCTGAAATGCATGACAGCAGCACTATTCAGTACCACGGGAAACATTTCGGTCAGCGGTGAAGCGTGTTTCGGTAACACATGGATGCTTGGGCTTTTGTCATTAGGTTTCACAGCAGAGTGACGAGTAGGGTGTAATATAAATAGGGCTTTGAGAAACTGAGCTGCAAACGTGTGACAATTGGTTGGTTTTATCTGTGTTTCACTTATTATTCTGAAACAGTTTTTTATGACTTGTCCCCACTAAAGAATAACAGCAGTGCTGGAGGTGGTTTTGCCTCTCGGAGGCCAAGTCAGTGACATGAGCGTCAGTCATTAGAGAAGGACGGTGCTGAGCCAGAGTAATTTTTTTATCCAGAAGAAGCTAACATGAGGCTTATTCTGAGCACAGGCAACTCGATGTGTTGCTGCAGATGCTGCAGCTGCTGCACAAGCTGGTGCAATGGTGGAAGCAGGGAGGAAGGAGTGCCTCGCTTCGAAGACATGGCGGGGAGGCAGCTGGCCATTTGCCGATGAGCGTGTAGGAGACGGACGCCTACATCAGACATATACACCCCAACGCCTCCACCCTTTTATAGTCAATGGAGAGGAATGGGCGTTTTTAGGGCATGATTCATCCTATCGTAGTGCAGGAGCCTAAAACTGGCCAGGGAAATTGTGCCCTAGAAATACCCATTTCTCTTGTCGGCTCTGAAGGAAACCTGGGGCTCCTAGCTCAAGTCCAAGTGCCTGCACCACAGCTGTCTGAAGTTAGGTGAGATGAACTTCACCCTTGATGTCTGTGAACTAGAGTAGGCTGAGAAGACTGAAGTCTTCTTACTTGCATCTTCCCTACCTAAAATCCATAGTTTTTACCTGCTCAGTAGAATACTGAACAGATACTTGTAAAGCATGTACTGTTCTTACTTGCAGGTGACAGGAGCCTGAGTGGAGTGATGTATGTGATCCTTCTTTTATTTTTTTTTTTAATGTAGTTACATATATGGGTGTACAATATATGTAACTTATATCCCAAAAGTTATTTACTGTGGCATATTACTGAAATTAAGGTATTTAAACTATTTTTAGAGTGTGAATTGTATCTCAGTAATAAGGCTGTAATGGACCATTTTCCTTCTAGTTTATGGAACATATTGTTGAAAATAAAACCTTTTTTTAATGCATACAGTATTTTCTTTTTCTTCTCTCTTTACAGTGCTTTATCTTTTTTATTGATGTGACTTTTATTTAATCAAATCTATTTGTTTATTCTTGCCTGGAAGCAAATAGGATCAGGGATGTTGGGGTCACTAAACAAACAGGATGTACAATGTGAACACGATTCTTTCTGAGGAACAGCGGGGACCTCTTGGCTGCCAATGATTCCTTGTTTCTCAGCCCCAGCAAGATGCAACCTTGGATAGAGGTGGCCGCAAAGGCGTGGGGTAGAAGCTGTCCCATTGCTTGACTCAATGTACGCCCATCATCTGGCAACATGATTGCACAAGAGGGCTTTAACTCATCTGCCCTTTGTTCATTTTTATTGATCTCCCACCATGTTATTCTGTTTTGAAGCTTATGTTTGGTATAGTAGGTAGGTTATTTGTTGGTTTTTTTGCTTTTGGTTTTGTTGGGTTTTTTGCTTAGCAGACTGTCCATGACAGCCCATAGAAATACTAGTTTTGTTTCTTAATTCTTCCTTTTTTCCTGATTGCCTACCACAGTTGTTGCTGAGACATGTTTTACAAAACACACAGCAATTTAAAGTGGTAATTACTGCCTTTTAAAACTTCTAATTGCACTTTCTACTTTCAGTACTTACGTTCCAGACTCTTCCCTAGGAGAGGCTTACTCCCATATCCATTGTCTGTGTTGAGCCAATAGCTCTGATATCATTTTCCATTGGTGGCAGTGTGCGTAGTGGCAAGACTGTGAGACATGAGCAATCCCTAAGCAAGCTCATAATCATATGTGTGGTTAAATAAAAAACCTGCTTGATCCATGCATATCTGTGCTCTTCTGTGGAGGGTGAGACCAAATGTACATATACTGGTTTTTTCAGAAACATGTTTTAGCAACTTTTTGGTTTGTTTTCTTGTTTTTAAGCTTGCCACATTCATAATGTGATTTATTTTTATAGTGAGAACCTTAGAGTTACACTAGAGTTTCTTTGAGCCTGCTCTGCTGTCATCAGCTATGACTTTCTTCCTGCAAATGACATTTTAAAAGACTCGCTTTGGAAAATACTGTGTCTGTAGTAAATGGTATTTTCTGAAAACCTCTTCCTGTTGAATGGTTGCCTTTTCAGAGAGTGTGCATCTTATTATTATTACCGGTCAGCTTGATTTCTGTTTTCCCAGCTGCCTCTTTTCTTCTGTATCTGATGCAAAATAATTATCAAGACGGAAGGATGATGTCTGAAAGCAGACTTAGGAAGGAAAGCAGGGGGGAAGTAATGTCAAGTGACTAACACCATAAGAATTAGAGAGGAAAAGTATTACGGCACGTATGTCAAGCACTCCCTGTTACAGCCCTTGCTCTTGTAGCAAGTGTCGCCTAAAACAGTGATCTTCAACTAGTGTCTGATGGGAAACTTGGTGCCTGTGAGAGCTTCATCCAGTGCTGACAGCCACAGGACTCGTCCATCCCCAGCTTGATGGGAAGAGCAAAAGTTTACGGTGCTTCCAGCAAGTTGCTTGCCCAGCATTATTGCCAGCAAAGTTTAGCATTTACTCTGCTATGTCACTCCTCTGTATTGTCAGCTTTTATCCTGCAAAATAATGTCGTGGGAGTCTGGTATTACCTACTGGAGTAAAGTCAATATATTAGATACTACAGTGATATTCAGCCTCTGGCCCATAGTGGGACACTGCTGCTACTTGGTTTTATGTGCTAAAAATCATCTCTTGCTTTGGTACTCCCTCCTGACAGTCTAATATTCAAGTGATGTAGTATAGGTCTGTTGAAGTATTAATCAATAAGTGGTTAGATTGGATGTAGTCTAACTACCGTTATCTTAATTTTCTTTTTTCCACCCTCCAGCTTGGTGATCCATCTATTTTCCCTGCTGTCATCGTGGAGCATGTTCCTAGCGCAGACCTCCTACATAACTACTCTGGCTTAACCTGCGTGGATGAACCTAGTGACATGATCACTGAGAGCTCTCTGGACGTCGCAGAAGAGCAAATCATAGAAGATGATGATATTACCCTCACAGGTTGGCAGTAAAAACATTTCTGTGCCATGTTTTTGCACGAAGATGGCTGTGGCTAATGGTGGAAAAAAGCTTAATGACACAAAACAACAGGAAACAAAATTATAGTAGTATTGAATGCTGTTAATTCTGTGCAAGACAGAGAAAATGGCATTAATACTGTTAGCAGGTGGCTTGCAATCCCAGCTGCACAGCTGATAATTGTGAAGAGTTTCATCCATCAACAGAGATTAAGACAGAGACCTGCTCAGAGTACCAACAAGATTTTTCTTTGCTCTTCATAGGATTTGTTTGCTCTTATTTAATGGTTGGTACGTACCTAAGTAAACGTACATACCAAAAAGCAGGAATATGCAGCTTGAGTAGATGTACTGCTTTTAGCTTCCTGAGGGTATACAATTAGCCATAAAATGTGCACGTTAGCATGACTTACTGGTGTAAGTATGCTCAGCATAGTATTAATTTTCGATCCCTAATAATGATTAACACCTAAAATACAGATGTTCTGTGTAAATTCTGTTAGAAAAGGTAGTCCCCAAAAGAAGACAATTCTTAAGAGGAAAGCTCAAAGATATGTCACATTTTTTGAAAAACAACCCCTCGCTGAATGCACGTATTTGAAGCATTTTTGCAGAACAAGTCTGAAAGGTGGAGTGGATACTTCACAGAGAGAGGATCTGTTTCTCCCTCTTCTTTCAGCCATTAGGCTCCACATCTGGACTGTCTCCAGGGCTGGAGACAGCTTGCTGGTTTCAATCATGCTTTTGACATTATTTCCAAAGGCATACTCTGATACAATCTTTTACCACCAAAAGCAAAATAAAAACTCAACAAAACTTGACATGAGGAACAGTTCACAGAGTAAATTGACATGAGTTCTCAGTAAATGGTTTTATCTGATAAAAATGGCTCCTTTTTTTTTCTTAGTAGTGAATTATCTGTGAACAGACTGTGACCGTACAAATAAGTTAGCTGATTATTCAAGAAGGTTTTACATACTTAAACATTATTTCAAGTTGAGACCTCTTGCCAACTATTCACTTGCTATTCATATTAATTATTCACACTACAACTGGCATTTCCTCAGTGTGTTACTTAAGCACCACTTAATGCGGCTGTGTGAATTTTTCATAGCAGATCGTTCTTATGAATCCATATTCACTGCAATACATTGTGTGTGAATTTTTACTTGCATGAGTAATTGTGAAACTCCACTTTTGTGAATGCTCTTGTTAACAATTTTTTGTTGCTGGTCACATGAGAAGGGTTTGCAAATTGGTGCCAGACTGAAAATATGTAATCCTTGTAACCGATGGTGTCCAAGGGTTTCTGGGATACTTTGGAGGCAGACAAGTACGATATTGTTCCCATCATCCATTGTAGTTCAAGCAATCTGGTTTTCTTTAAAGGCAAAGTCCTTAGAAAACCAGAGCTGCCACTTTGCAGAGATTATTGTTGTGAGGGAGATGTTAACTAATCATCTGTTTCACACTCTCCATCCTGCTAGCTACTGTGCATGCTGTGGGTTTCCTTGAAAAGGAAAGTGGATGAGCCCAGGCCAGGCAGGGACCAGCACCGCTGCTGAAAGCTCCTGCTCAGGATGCAAGGCGGGCAGCACTGGCAGCTCAGCCCCCCGTTTCTGGCAGGGAGCTATCCAGCCTAACTCAAGTGGGGCAGAATTCAAGGGTCCAGGGGTGCGAGGGCACCCCACAGGAGGTGAGGAGAGGACATTGGGGAGGGAGCCCCCTGTCACCTCCCTGCCCACTGCAGGCAAGCATCGGCTGTGGCCGCAGCTGCCCGCTTGAACTGCAAAGCTGCCATGGAAGAGACTGGGTTCAAGCATGGCTTGCCGTAGGCTGCCTCTGAAATGGGGCTAATCGTAACTGAAATTTCCCACCTACTCTATTTTTCAGCTGCTTTTTTTTTTCCTCCCTTCTTTGAAGTTCCCTTCTTGATTTTTTTCATGGGGCGTGTTTGGTCTCAACAGTGAAACGCGTTGTTTTGCTCTTTGAAGTTTGTACCAGTCTTTTCAGTGACCTCCACGTTGTGCCTTTGAGAGAGGATCAGACATTATAAAGACTGTACTAATTCCACATTAAAATATTCATAAGACTGAAGTTCACAGCAAAACGAAACTGAATCTGCCATCATTTGTGACTAAACATTACTGAGAAATGGCTGCTTAATATGCAGGTGTTTTTTTTTAAAGTTACTAGTTTTTCAGTACTGTTTTATGACTCTGTCATACATTAAGCTTCTCTTTTCTCCTAAACTAACAGAAATTAGCAGTAGGTCTCCTGAAACTGAAGCAATTAGTTTTTAGGGATCTATCTGCAGAATGATGGACGCTGGTAGGTTTTTCCATCTGTAGGATGTAGCTTCAGCCCCTTAAAACTACAGCTATCGCACATCGGTGATTACTTACCTGTAGTATAAATTATAACTTGCAGAAAACTATAAGAACAGCATCTGTTTCACATGAAACCCTGATGAAAGATGGCTAACAACCAGCTTTTTAGTTACGTTAACGCTCACGCTGTAATTTTGTTATAGTGAATAGGCAGACCTGCCTTATCACCCTCCTCTTTAAAAGCACTTTTCCCTGGAAAAACTGCGATGGCAATTTATGTGGTCAGTTTGTTGCCAATATTATGGGATTTTAAAGGATTAACCATCATGTAGTAAAGGGTGATTAACGAAATAAATTGCAGCATTTGGCTTTGAATGAAGTTTTATCTCTAAAAGGAATATTGAATTGTTTTGGTTTTTTTTCTCTGAAAAATACAGGGGATAATGTTTTGTGCAGAATAAATTCTAGGCCAACTTGTCAGATGGTACAATTTGCTACACTTTATGTACCTTATTAATGTGATTAATTATGGTTATAAGGTACATAGGAAGGAGGAACTAATTGATTATGTAACTTCCTGAAAATGTTGGTTTTATTGTTGTTTTTGTTTTGAGTTTTTTTTTTCAACTTTGCTATGTTTGGCCAGTTTCATTTAGAAAAATAACAGTTAATCAAACTCTGCCATTTTGTGGTTCACCTGTTCTGGCATTGTTTTGATGGGATCAGGGAAGTGGCTGCACTGAGACAGTTTGTGGGGATGAGAGAGGGGGGACAGAGTATTTGCGCTTAGATGCCCTGTGCCGTAGGGTGAATAGGAAGCATGGAAGTGTGCATTTTCATGGATCGATAATGGTGCTTAATAACCAGTTCAGAAGTTATTTTACAGCATTTCGAAGTCCGGTAGCATTTGGCTTGTACATTTGGTGAAACTCCAGCGTTCATGGCACAAGCCAAGCTGGTCAGGTAGGAGAATGAAGGCAAAGAGATGTTAGGTACTGCAGTCCTGCACAAACTCAGCGCCTTCGGTGATCATTTATGATGCTACAAAGAAATCCAAAGGAGTAGTTAGGTGGAAACTGAACTTCATAGTGTTAATCCATGATGATTTTGAGTTGACGAGATGCCAGATGTAAAAAAAACGGGTACGGATTCAGTTACTTTGTAAAGAAATTATTCACTGCTGCATGTAGCATCTGGTTAAAAACAGTGAGGGTTTTTTCGTATAGCTCCCCAATGAGATGATTTTCTTAACAAATTGTAAAGCCTTATTTAAAAAAGAAAATGAAGGGTGATGTGTAGGTCTCCTGAAAAACCTGTGTTCTTAAACTCGGTTTTCCAGTGTCAGTTAACAGTCAGCTCAGAGTTGATACTAAAAAGCAATCGCCTAAATTTAGCGGCCAGCTATTCTGCAAAAGGGGGCTCTGTCCATGCTTAATGGCTCTCTTTCTACTTTTAGCAACTTTAGATTTCTTCTGACGTTATTTTGAGGCTCTGCGGTCCCTGGTTTTGTCTATAGTAAAACCAGCAGTGAATTTAACACAGCTGTGACTAGCACAGCCCTTATCTTGGCCTGGACAAGGACTTGTGTTGTCCACTCTTCAGAGCTGCCGGCCACCAGGGAAGCAACGGGAGCAGGAGGGGATTGCTGAAAGCGGTGTAAAGCTTTCAAAAAAGATACTAGGCAGGAGTAGGGAAAGCAGGACTTTGGACTGAGGCGGGGAGGTTCCAGCGTGAGGCATAGTTTCTTTCTCCGCCAGGTGAGAAGAGCAGAAAGCTGTGTTTGGGCAAGCCTCGCATTAACAGCAAGCGCTGATTCATAGCGAACCTGGAGTCGCAGTAACTGGGCTATAATTGGCGTGCAGATACAGAGGCTTACATTTGTGGCTTGCTCAGATAAACAAGAACTTGTAGAGTACCCTGGGAAAAAAATGAAGTTACTTTTGGGTGTGGTTTCCCTTCTCCCTCCTCTCTTTTCTCCCCCTCCCCCTCTCCCCCCTTTTTCTCCCTCCCCCTTTTCTCCCCCCCTTTTTTTCTTTTTCCTCCCCCCCTTTTTTCTTCCCCCCCCCTTTTTTCTTCCCCCCCTTTTTTCTTTTTCCTCCCCCCCTTTTTTCTTTTTCCTCCCCCCCTTTTTTCTTTTTCCTCCCCCCTTTTTTCTTTTTCCTCCCCCCTTTTTTCTTTTTTCTCCCCCCTTTTTTCTTTTTTCCCTCTTTTTTTCCTCTTTTTAAAGTTTCTACCTATTTAAGATAACATATGAAATCTGGTACTCCTCAGAAATTACCTCCCCTAACACCATTCTTTCAGCCCTGACTTTGCCAAAGTGTAACAAATAAGCTATTTCATCCCAATTCTTCTTCAATTTTTGACTGTATCATAATTGCCAGTGATTGGAATACCTTTCTGCAACATTAAGAGAAAAACTAAAATAACAGACACCACCTTGCCTTTGGTAGTTGAGTTGGTTATCTCCAAGCACTGTCTCAAGTTGAGTGATGCGAATTGATATCTTGCTGCTAGTTGGACAGAGAGGTGGTGCTCCATCTCCTTTGTGCGGTGCCCCACACCTTGTTTGTGTTAGCTCTTGAGTTCTTGTAATTCAACTTGGTAACCCAGCAATACCCCAAAAACTTCTTTTCAGCCATTTTATAAAACTAAATTGTCTCACTACGTGATCAAAAAAGCGTGAAGCCTGGCTTGTGTTAAGTGACAGGAGTTTGGATCATGAACCAGGGGCAGAGATGGGAGGAAGAACCACAGCCCTTGTTTTTTCAGCAACAAGGAAATATTAATTTGGCTCACACCACCTTGTGAAGTCATCTTCTAAGAGGCTTGAAGGGTGTTAGCAAGGGCATTAATGTGGAAGCGTGTTAGCAAGGGCATTAATGTAGTTAAAATTATTTTTGCCATTCTTTGTCTGTGGATAGACAGATAGTTGGCGCTCCTTATGTTTTTTGTGAGCATCAAATTATATTAATTTCTATGTTTACATTATTTATATGACTATTATAAGTTCTTTTCATTAGTCTTGGATATGGATGTCGACTTCGAGCCACAGGGTGTAACAGCGATGTAAAGCTGGCGACCTCTGCCTTGCCTGCCATTATTCAGAGTGAAGAATTGACTCTGCTCCGTCACCTCAGTGCCTGAAAGCAAGCAGGTGGATTTGCTCCTCGTACAGCTCTCGCCAGGGAAAGAGCAAACAGCGGCTGCTCCCTCCTCCCCACCTGCAGCACTGAGAACCAGGGGGTACCACTGCTGGCTTTTAAATTGTATGTGGCAGTGTAAACCAGCCCTGCTCAATGGCGTTGGCTGAGCTAGATTGTGGCAGGTTACCTTCCTGTCCATTCAAACAACGTCAGAACTGATGACAGCTGCTTTGGCACTACTGTGTGCCTATATTTAGGGTGACATCCTTATTGTGGTCTTCGTTATGCTGGTAGATGGTATGGAAAGTTCCCATCCAGATAGAACTAAGAACCAGAAGCGATCAAGTCAGCACTGCTGGGCCAAGTGTGAGCATGCCTGCAGACTGAGTGGACTGCGCCTGGTTCAGTCTTTTCCTCATCTGGCCAGGCATTCCCTAGGGATGCTCTTTGGCTCTTGGGGCTGAGATGCTCTGCGACTGAGCTCCTGAGCCTCCAAGCTGCACAACAAAAATGTCAGCAGTTTGCTGCCCCGTCTCTCTCTATGGCTTCCCAAGCCAAGACCTTAGTCCATGCTCACTACCTCCCCTTTTCTTTTCATGCTGTCCTTCTCCCCTGCTCTGCGTTTCTCATTTCTTAAGCCTATTTGGAGATGTCAGCCAGAAGGTGCAGATCCTTAACTGTCTGAATGTCCGTGTAAGACGTGGGGTGGAGGGGGTCCTGTAGACAACAGAGTGAGTTGCTGTGTGGGTCAGGGTTTCCCACCGCCTGTCTACTTTATTCTGTCTTAGCCTGAGCCTGTGACGCTTGGGGCATGGTAGGACTAAGGTCAAGAAAAAATCCAGAAGGTAAGGAGGCTTCTCCTGAGCTCCATGTGCTGCCTGTAAATCACAGCTGGGTAGAGGAGGTAGGGCTGATGTGTGAATGTCTGCATTTATCTTTGCCCTCTCCTAATGATACGATTGCTGAAGCTGTAAACATTTGGTGTGAAACTCAGGTTTTTTTGTTTGGTTGGTTTTTTAATTGTGTTATTGTTTAGTGCTAGTGAGCTGGGTGCTTTGTTGTTACTGTGATGATTTTTTCCCGCCCCCCCCCAAAGTATAGAAATTCTGGCATAAAACTCTTGCTTTTATGCTAAAAAGAAATGTTCCAAGGTCATTGTGTTGTGTTTTATGGTGCATTTTTGCTTGTTCTCTCAGTCAGTCTCCTTTTTTTTTCTTTTTTTTTCTTTTTTTTTTTTTGGTGACTGCCCGACCCAAAATTCCTCAAAGCTAAACAGGGAGAGAGGGCGTGAAGCTGACTCATTACCAGACTCAGAGAGTAACTGACATTCATTGGTGTACGAGGAAGGGGAATACTAATGCAGCCCTTTGTACCGCTTTGATAGATGCAAGTGAATTCCCCAACATAGTTTCGAATTCATGTCAAAGGATAAGGAAGCCTGGCCCATGCATTTCCATCCAACAAAGAGTAATTTCTAAAAGAATATGTTAAACAGTTCTAAAGGTTTACGGTACCAGGTACTGGAACTAACATCTAACTTACTTGTCACACTACAATTATTTTGGAAAAAATCCTCTGGTAAGGTACTCACTCCTCCAGTCAAACCAATATTCTCTTCTTCGACAGCTGTTATTTTGCAAAATGATATTTTATTGGATTTTTTTTGGTGTGTCGCTTCAGATGACCTTATTTATAAATTAATGCTCCAGAGCTTCAGATTTGTCTAATGATCACCCAAAAAGTAGTCAAACTTTTTGAAAAGTTTGCCAGCCCTCTGTATTGCTTTTTGTGTTTTATGTTTGCTTTCCAGTGTGTTCCTGGAGACTGCACTGTTAGCCCTACCTGTAATCCCCATGGATTTGAATGGTTTAGGATTCAGCTACACCTTTATATCATATGCTCTCTAATAAAAGTTGTGGAATATTTTCTTGTCTGTCCTCCAGGCTAAATGACAGGATATTTTTGGTGAGCATCTCTTAATTATGGAATTCACTTCCTTTGGACCACCATAAGAAGAAATTAGTGATACTGGGTTTTTTAAAGGATACTGTCTGGAATATTGTTTGTGGTAGTGATATTTCTTAGGGTTCACGGGTGTTGAGTTTTACTGCATGTGCTTGATCAGCAAAGAGAGGGGTTAGAAAGATGAGGCAGAAACAAAGGGTTTGTGTTGGTTTTGTTTGGTTTTTTTTTTAATACATACAATCTGAAAAATGTAGTGTATTAAATAAATTATTGCAGTGTGCATTTTCTCCCCAGCTAACCTGTTACTACTCATCTAGTAGAAGACCGTGTTTACCACTTCTTTTTTTCTAGAAATGAAATAGGAATAAATATCAAGTTAAGCTTTAAGTCCAGATTGTAGCTTGTTAAGAATTAATTTTTCTCTCTTGCTTTTAGTTGAAGCATCTTGTCATAATGGAGATGAAACAATGGAAACAATCGAGGCTGCTGAAGCACTTCTCAATATGGACTCCCCTGGTCCTATGTTGGATGAAAAAAGAATAAGTAAGTTTTTTATGAAAGCAAATCCAATCCGTATTTGCCTTGTTTAGTTGTGAAAGAAGGAGGGATTCAGTGCAGCATGGTTGCATGGAATTGGTAAGATTATTTTGCTTTCAGGTAGCCTTTATGTACGTAGTTTGGATGTCAGAAATCCAGTGTTGTATGCAATGAAGGATTTCATTGCCATGCCAGAGTTGAACCAGTAAGGAAAGAATCAAAAATTACAGAGGGAAGGTGTGAATGAAGTCAGGTGGTTTAGATTGCAGTGTTTTGTTTGGCTGATAGAGGATTAGTCTGTTTATGTTGCCAAGATAAAAGAATATACACTTACATCTGCAGATTGCCTTAAATATGAATAAAAATGTGTGATCACCAAATAATTGTGCTTTTTGGGGGAGTGGGTTATATCATTAAATTGTTCTATTTTAGTAGTGCTTCTGCTTGTGTAAAATGTTGTCGGTGCATAGATTCCATTATGAACTAGTCTTCTCTCCTATGAAGGCCTTAAGCATCATAGTTTTATTTTACTCTGTGCTTAAATTTTTGCTGTTAAAAAACAGCTTTTAAAAGTTCACTTGTGGCTGGGTGAAAATAGTTCTATTGTCCCTTTCCCTTAAGCAACTATGTTTGGCGCAACTGAAGATGATGATATGGTGGCTCCTATTACACACGTGTCAGTCACGCTTGACGGGATCCCTGAGGTGGTGGAAGTTCACCAAGCCCCAGACCCTTATGCCGAATCACCAGAGACTCCAGAATTTGAACAACCAAAGAAGAAAAAAGGTAAGATGCTACTGGATAACAGCGGCGTGGAGTAGGAGAGCAGTGGGTGGCATGCTCGCCTCCCCTGTGGGTGTCTGGAACTATTCTGGGTGTGAGGTCAAAGTAACTGAGTGGGCTCAGCTAGAAATACAGAGAAAGCATTTTCTTACTGGGTAGTGTGAGCACAGGTACTGGTGCTTAAATACTAATGATGTTGGAGAGGTAGCAATGATGGCTTATCCCACAGGGAACATGAATCTCTGCTTGTTCTTATTTATAGTTTCTTCTTCAGAGCAGAATTGCAATACAAGCTATAGAGCTTTTGTTACTGTGATTCCTGAAGTACTTTAATTAGCTCTCATTTAGCTTCAACTAAAGACACTTGATCTGTTCAGAATACGGGATGAGAATGAGGAGGGTTTTTTAGCTTTTCTTAAATATGAACAGTTTAATTTTTTTTTTTAAATAGCTGCATGCTATAGTAAGTGTTAGTGCCCTTTACAGTAGGTAACATTCGCACAGTGTCTGCTGAGTGATGTTCCACTGGAGTCAGTGCTGTGCCAAAGAGCAGTGAAGTGGTGTTAGTCAGACCTTCTGCTCCTGTTTTCCCACCCTGCTTCAGTGTGGACCCCATCAGAGGTCCTGAAGCTGATGTCTGCAGTGGAAGAGAGTCATGCAGTGCAGGCAGATGTAAGGTGCTGTTGCAACAAATTTAAAAAAAAGAAAAATAAGCCAAGAGAGTTATGTTTCTGGAACTAATCCTAGGGCTGAATCAGAGCATTAGGACTTTGACAGGTTCCCCTGTGAAATACAAGCCTTCCAGAACAGGGCTCCTGCTACCTAACCATACTCCTGCTGAATGAGAGTGCATTTTTGCTGCTACTTTTGCTGCTACTTCCGAATGTTGGGAGTTGTTATCTGTGAGAGAGAGCATATTGGCCTGTGGAGATGTTGGGGAAGCCGCCTGAGCCCCGTGTGTGTCACAAGGTCTGGTAGGGACGGGTGTGGGTCGGGAAGTCTCCGATTCCTGTAAAAAAGCTGAACTGAAACCGCTGTGGAGGAGAGCTTTACCAGCAGCTGGCCCGAGAGTGCTGCTGGGGAAACTACCGTGCTGTGCGCACTACTGTGAGATAACCAACCGTAAGAGGATTTTAAACTGTTTTTTTGTTTTTGTTCTTTTCTTCTTCTTTTTAATGTTGGCTGCTATGTGGGTCAAAACAAGGAGCCGCTGTCTGCCAGACATTTAACCTCTTTGGCTTGATGCTTTCGTACCCTCTTTCGTGTTGTGCTTCTACTTACTCCCACTCCTTCCTCCTCCCTAGCTGTAGGTTAGAAAACCAGTTGCTTCACAGTAAATGCGTGTTTGTTTTTGACAGTTACATTGGATAGAAAAATACTAGAAAAGATGCATCAGCTTAGTGTTTCATTAACTAGTAGTTTTCAATGAAGTTGAGACTTCGTGAGGTAGATGGTATGGTCTGAGTGATGTTGAAGTCCAGGGATTTGTAAGGCATTGGTGTACAACAATTGCTGCAAAATGTAACTAATTTTGTAGTGCACTTCAGGATGACGTGCAGTGTATGGGTGGGGTTCTTTTGGTTTTGTTTTGTTTTTTAAGTGCAATCTGTTTCCCTTCCTTTGGTCAGTTTTGTGGCACGGCAAAGGACCGTAGTCATTTTGCCCTATCCATACCACTCATGATTTTATAGACTTCTAGCATATATAACCCATCAGCTAAACTTACAGGGTTGCATTGTGCAGAGCATTGCCAGCTAACTGAGCCAGAATGGCACTGCCAAGTAGAGCTCCTCCAAGAAAATGTTCTTCAGAAGTGATGGGGTGATTTCACTTCCTTTCCTTGTGGGCCTTATTGCTGCAGCGGGAGAGCTGTATGCACCCATCTGCTCAACTCCAAACCTGTGTTCAGCATGATGTTTGTACTCTTGAATGTCTGAGCACTCTGCTGCCGAACTACAGATCAGAAAGACAGGAAAAACAAAGGGATGTCAAAGAAACTTGGAAATTTCCTATACTAATACCTTCAGTCCCGTTTTTGCTATGGGAGGTGTCTGGCAGTAGGTGGTCACATAAGTTATATACACATTATATTTTAGATATATACTGTTTATTATGTTTTTACATATGTTGTATTTTTTTAAACAACACTGAAAGCAGTGCAAGAAAATGTATTGAACTTTTTCTGGTGTGGTATAAAATATTTAATCAGGATGATCATCTCACTGTCTAAATATCACATTAATTTGTAGCATGAATTTCTAACTTGAGGTGTTTTTGCAACCGTGGAAATAGGAAAGTGGAAATACCAATTATAAATTCAATTAGCTGTACAAAATTATAGTAACCCCACATAAAGTTTAGCTCTTGCACGTTCTTCATCCTTCCTCTTTGTAAAATTCTCTCCTAAAAAGGAATTTAGTGATGTACTCTGAAAGGTAACAAATTCATGCTCTATTGAACCAAAGGAGGAAGCGTGCTAATGCTTGATGTGCTTTCAGAAAATATCTTCTTTTAAACAAAGGAAACATATCTTGTACGTCTCTGTTAACTGTGTTTTTGATGGTATCAGTCAGTGCCTGGAGATTATAGCTCACAGCGTAGTCTAAACCCATCATCTTAAGTATCTCTAGCCCAGATATAGAGCAGTAACATCAATACCTTTCTGTAAACGAGTTTCACATTCTTCACTGATTTCTAATTTCAGATGGGTTTTTGGTAGATGATTGTCCAAACAGGATGTCCTGAAGTAGTCCAGGCTGAAGTAAGAGAGCCTAGAATTGCTGTAGCAGTAGTATTCATATTCAGTAGCCTAGGTTATCCCAATCAGAAGTGCATAAATTATATGTGATTGGTACTTAGGTTTCCTGAAGTTGATCAGCAGTAGTTCAGTCATGACCTAATTGAGCCCTCATCCACTTCATTTTCTTTTAAGACCTGATCTCATTTGGACACGAGGTAATTCATGACATCAAAATAACACTCCCCACTCCTTAATTGCATACATTTACACCTGTACAAGAGGGGAAACAAGATGAGCACCCAACAGAGTCTTCCTATGACACAACTCTAAGGGGAGAAAAGCACTTAGCCAAAGTTACCCTGAGGGACTTCTTGTGCAGTAGAAGCTGACCTATACAAGAGTGACTTCATGTAGACATTTTAGGGAAAACAGACATTTCTGCAACCAATAATGGTGAGTGGAACAAAGCTGCTAAAAATGTACTGCAGTAGTACATCCTTTCATGTGATGATATACGAAAAAAACAGTATTGTAGGATTTCCTCCCTCCCATCTTCATTCAAATCAAGGAAGACATTACTGGCCAAGACAGTGGCTGAACTTTGTGTCCCATCCTCAGTCATGAATCCTGCCTGAATGGAAGCAAGAAAATTAGAGGACTCCAGGTATTACTAGAGTTTCCTCACTATAGCTCTCTCAACTGAGACTATCCCTCCTCCCGTATGCCCTGTCAAAAAAAGAGAGAGAAAGAAAAAGTTGCAAAGGTAGATTTAGCAAGACTGCTAATGTCAAAAGGTGAGTGCTCAAGCCAGTGTTTCTTATGACTTCTTTATAGATACCTGGAAGTCTAGAACAAAGCAGACAGCGCAGGCTGGCACTGAGCATTTTTTTTCAGAGCTAGTGAAAAACCCTCACTCTTACTCTGCAGCAGAGCCATTTCCTTACTAAAACAGCCCCTAAAAACAAAACCAAAAGTGGAACATCATAGTGTATGAGATTGCACAGGCCTACTGGTCTTGCCTCCTTAGAACATAAACTCTTTGGAAATGCAATAAATAGAGAAAAAGAAAAATATTTTTCTTTAGATCTTTAATTATGATAATATGATATTTGGACTAGAAATACATTTCTCTGAGTCCTGTGTCTGCTTGGTCCATTCTGCCTCTCAAAAGAGCAAAGGTAGTACATGAATAACGTAGGTATTGTCAATGTACTAAGGGGTCACTGCAAAACCTGATAAGAAAAATTTTTATTTCATAGAAAGTTCTGAAGGTTTCTGATTAATTCCATTACCTGTAAAAGCTGCCATTGCAGGGAATGAGAACTAATAAAGGAATAGGTTCAAGGTTTTATACTGAAAAATACTTCAGCATGACTTACATTTTTTACTCCACTTACGTTTAGGTAGTTGATTTCTCAACATTTTCAAATGAATGCTCTTCATTCTTGTTATCAGTTGTAACTAACTTCTTCCTTTCAGTCTTCCTCACCAGATAGAGCCACCATGCTTATGACTTTAAAAACTGGTGGTTTTTTAGAGCCTGTTACTGGTTCTGCTGGTCTTAACAAACAAACAAGTGACTTTCCTTTACCTGTAGCCACTGTTGAGAAAGGTGTAAAAGACAATAGCACTGGAAAATACTTTCTTCACATGACAGTGTAGTTTGCTGCTGTCAGTGGAGACTTCCAATTTATTAAACAAGCAGACAATCTTGCTTTATCCCTAAATTCCATTTTGGTGATGAGTAAACAAGATAGTGCTCTGTATTTTATCTAGCTTTTCCTGTTTAAACTCTTGCTCGCAGTTAATAGCTTATTCTTCTCATCTCGTCTGTTTTAAGTGCTCTTAAGAGTACCTAAAAAGCCACAGAAATTTCCAAGGTACGTGGACTTTGGAAAAGTGAGCATAATCTTTACTAGAAGTACACTAAGAGCATAGGGGGTCCAATCCTGCTGTAGAGATTGAAAAAGTTCAGCATAGAACTGAGCTCCTAACTTACTAGAAATTGAATCCTCTCTGAATTGGGGAAACAAATCTCTTCCCTTTTTAGGTCCTTGTTCTTTTTTATTTCCTTTTTTTTAAGCTACTGTTGACTTACTGGTGGTTTATTTCAGGGAAGAAGCCGAAACCATCTCGTCCTGAGTCCCCTACTACAACTCCAAACATATCTGTGAAAAAGAAAAACAAAGACGGAAAGGGTAAGTCAAAGAGCTGTCACTGAAGTTTTTAAAAGAACATTGTTTCTGAGCGACCTGTAAAAAGAAAAAGTTCACTAGTTCTCTTGTGATGTAAAACCAGATCTTATGCTCAGGGATGGTTAACATCTCATCTTAAGGCAAGTAAAAAATTAGCACATGAGATTTCTTGGTGAAATACCCATTTCCTAGGGAGAATAACATATTTGTCACTTTTGTTGCAAGGGTTCTTGGAAACTCTTCAGTCCCCCGCAGAGGCTGCTGCGTTTTGAGTGAAGTCTTGGGGAGCGCTTTGCATTGTATTAGTGTTTCTTGGGCTGTGGATATTTTGACAGATGATCTTTGAAAACGTTTTCCATCTGTGTGTGTCTAATTCTGCATGAGGAGCTAATCAAGGCTGCCAGTTGGCAGGAGGAAGTACCAAGCCCTGAATTTTGAGGAAAGTCATAACGCAGCTTGAAGACTTGGGCAGAAAACTTGAGGTTTTGATGCTTCTTTCATTCCTCCTGTGTTTAAAAGGAAGAAAGAAAATAAATACCACATAGCTGATACAATAAATCATTTCCTCCAGACTGAACTGTTCAGTAGTGCCTGTCAGGTTTGTCAGCAACTCAGTTGCTTTGCTATTGGGTCCAGTGCCTGCACCCATGCCTGGGCTGGCGTTTGAATGGCAGCCTGATGCCCCGGCCTCCACCGAGTTCTACTGCGCTCGGCCGGGAGCTGGAAATGAGCCTCCCCTGTGTCACTACAAGTGCCTGCACGCACGCCCAGGGACTGATGTGCTTGCACGTGTGCAGTACTTGCCAGGGCAGAAGCCCGGCCAAACCTGGAAGGTGGTGGCATAAGAATGTCAGACTCTCTTGAAATCAGAAAAATCGCTACACTGACAAATGAGTATGGGTTTTTTTCTTTTGAAGAGGGATTTTCTGCAATAACAGGAAAAAGAAACTGTTGGCAAACAATAAATATTTAACAGGTTAATGCCAGCAATTTTGAGTATGCATTGTTGCTTTTTTTTTTAAATTAAAACCTGATTTTTAAGTAAAAATGAAAGAAAAGTATTAGAGGAACCTCCAAGTAGTGCTCAAATGAAATAATAGAAAATATTAAAGCAGCTAGCCACAAAATTAAAAGGCGGAAGAGTCTAATGTTTCTGTCGATGATAGCAAGGATACACCATATTTCACATTTGTCCATTGTTACAAAATTGCTAATTCAGAAGGAATTAAAAAGGAGCGTGTTGCCTGAAACCACTGCCTGTTACGAAAAAAGCTACAACAAAAGCATTTGTTTTGCATTTTGAGGAACATTGAATTGAAGTAAAAGGGATATTAATATAACAGGCCATGGCAGAGAAGCAGCTAGAAAATCATGAGAGTTGCCTGTCTCTCAGTATCCACAATGTTCCCCTAAGGGGAACATGTATGCTCAAATACTAAGCCCTCCATATAATTATTTGATGCAATGCATGGAGAAAACTGAGTTTCCTACATATTTCTTCTTCTGCTGTGACTCAGAGGATGTTAAAAATTCTGCCTGTGAGTAAAGCAGACGTGGTTTTCGCAGGCAATCCTCTTCACAGTGATTTTCAGTAGCTAAACAGTGACAAATTTTCAGATTGCCTTGATGCAGCTGAGCATTTTTAGTCTAGACTACAACAAAAGCACCCTGGATTAGATAGTAAGTGGCTGGGAATGCTCTCACTCCTGGCTGACGTTGTGTCTTGCCTAAGCAGTTTTAACCTTTGCCTTCGGGGTATCTGAAGGCAAACACGCTGACCATTTTATGTAAGCTGGGAGACATTTGTTGCAAAGGCAGTGTTTTTTCTCTAGGGATGCTCACTTTTCAAGTTGCCACCTGCTGAAGGAGCTGCTAACATTTTGTACTGCCAGTGCTGATGACTTTGCTGAATATTTGCAAAATATAGATTATAATACAGTAGTATGGAAGGTATAATTTGTAAGACACCTCCTCTTGTTGAAAAAAGTTCAGACTGGTGGTTATTAAAGTTGAAAAAATTGCCGGGTTAAATTGAAGCTAACAAAAGAGATCCTGTCACCTTCTGATGCACTGGGCATCATTTTTTGTGAAACTTAAGAAATCTGCACATGCTGTCCTTGCTGTGTTTTTGCACGGCTACTTGTGGGAGGTGATACTTTCATACAAGAAGTTTTTTCTTCCTTTCTCAGACTAACAACGTATCACTAAGAAGCTTATGTGCAGCTTCAAGCGTCCAAAAGAACATCAGACACCAAAAGCCTTAAAAAAGGCAGGAAAAAGGGTCTCATTAGTTATGAGTTTAGACTCCTTAAATATGCTTTCAGAAAAAAAGAATATGCAAATTTTGTAGTAGTTTTAGGTATTCACAGTCTGTGATTTTAATACTGTTTCTTTATCTGTGGTAAACACCAAACAGATGTGATGGATTTCCATATATAAGTGTTTGTGCCTGCTTGTTTGTAAAATGAAATTTGAATGTTGTCTACCAGCAAGTGCAAGCACTCACTGGATTTAAAAACAAATATCTTTTTCTGAACTTTATTCTTGAAGGTTTGCTACCTCAGCATATGGCACTGATAGCCCCACATAAATCTAATTGTTAAAAGTAAGGATTTTGTTTAGCCTTTTAAAGGATTATAACACTCACCTCAATTCAGCAGAGTATTTAAGCAAGGGCTTAATTTCCAGCATTTTCAGAGGATGGACCTGAACATGTTCCTATTCGAGGTAAAGCAATAGTGACTGCTTCTGTAACTGGATTAGGCAGGAGGGAAGTATACACATAGGTGACCAATGCTGTCTAACATGGGTGGTTGGAACGGGGTGACTGTAGGTTGACTGGTACCTGACGCTGTAGGTTACAGACAGTAGCTAGGGTGTTTGGGCACTCAGATTACAATAACTAACAAGAATCCCTTCCCGTGCCCTTCCATCACTATTTCCTAGTCTTGATGATATATTACAGTGTATTTGTAAAGATACCAGCTTCTTAATTTTTGGATTATTTACATCATTAATAAAATACGGTCAACTAATATTTTTTTTTCTTTTTTTTTCTGTGTCCTGAAATACTTTTATTTTAGGAAATACAATTTATCTCTGGGAGTTCTTACTAGCACTGCTCCAGGACAAAGCTACATGTCCTAAATATATCAAATGGACTCAAAGAGAGAAGGGCATTTTCAAACTGGTAGATTCAAAGGCTGTGTCCAGGTTGTGGGGAAAACACAAAAACAAACCTGACATGAATTATGAAACAATGGGTAGAGCTCTCAGGTATGTGCATTTTTAATAATAGACTGGTTTTGTTGCCTTAGTGTTTGCATGCATTCAATGCCTCATCTAATTTGTATAATAACAGAAAAGAGTATTGTATCAATTGGGGAAGTGAAGAAGTTATTTCAGCAAAATAAATAAGCTAACTACAAGTAATCCTTACTAACCTCAACGCCAAATGAGTCACCTTCAGTCTCAGCTCAGACATTTTCAGTGCTGCTGCAAAAACTGCATCTTCACAGTCAGCCACAGACAAAGTAAGAGACTGAAGATTCCAAGTGGGGCAAGCCTTTTACATAAAATTTGAATCTCTTTTCTTCAAACAATCCTAAATTCAGTTGTATTGGTGAAATTATTTCTACTTGTTGCAAATGATCCTGTTTCCAGTGGAAGGTACAGTTTTAGAATTCAGGAGTGGTTGTACTTCTCTGAACTTGTGTGTACAGACAGTTTTAAAACATCTTATCATGTTATCTCTGCCTATCAGGCTAGGATTTTTCTCATACATAAAAGACTGTGCAAAATAAGCAGACATCCATGAAGCTTCAGTCTTACCTGCTGATTGATAATTGTCCAACTAAGCAGCTATGCATTTCTTTTCATTTCCCTTCACCCCTCATCTCGGTGTGTGTAATTTCAAATTGCAATATTAATTTGTAAATATAACAGAAGTAGTGCTCTCCTGTCCTATTCCCTTTGCTTTGCTGTAGCTAAAATGTCTGCCTGTGCTCACTGGTGAATAAGCATGAATTCAGGTAACTGAAAGAACTGTATGAGTCAAGAGGAGAATTACAAGTTTCATGCAACTTTTAGCAGAGCTGCCACGTCATGGACTTCTTCTCTTTCTCCTCAGAGTTATCGGAGGTTGAAATTAAAAGGTTACAAGAAATACCAGTAAAAGAAAGTTGTTTGAGGAAAAAATACACTATTAAATTGACCGCTTCTTTATAATGAAGAAATTAGGCACTTAAAATATTGTTTACTTGTTACTGCTGGTCTTATTTTCTGGGGGTTTTGTTGCCCCCCCCCCCCCCCTTTTTTGGTTTGGTTTGGTTTGGTTTTTGGCAAAATAGACTGTGTAACTTGATGTGTGTATACTTTAAACAGATATTACTACCAAAGAGGAATACTGGCTAAAGTAGAAGGTCAGCGCCTAGTATATCAATTTAAAGAAATGCCAAAGGATCTCATCTATATAGATGATGAAGATGCCAGCCCTAGCACTGAATCATCAGATTCAACTCTGCTTTCAAATCCTGTGGCCAATAGAAACCAGTCGAGCAGATCTAGAGCATCTGCAAACGCGGGAACAAAGGGAGGATCAACCACAGTGCTAAAAACAGGAAACCCAAAGCCTGCTAAGCTGAAGGAGCATGTAGAAGTTGTACAGCAGCAGTCACCTGGCTTGACTTCAGAAGTTCTGAGGACAATGCAATCTCCGCAGCCAGTACATCCCACTCAGCTTTTTCGGACAGTTCACGTAATGCAGCCATTGCAGTCCCTCACAGAAGGACATGCAGCTGTAACCAGTAATGTTCTGGATGAAACGTTAAATCCCTCGGTTCAGAATATAAGGTAAGAAAATGTACAGAAAATAAATGTATGAATAATAATAAATTCACTGGATGATGGCTAGATAGACTAGAGTCTTTGTTGTGCTTCAAAAAAATGCTCATCTCCCAGTTTGGTTGAAGTGAAACGGTGTCTTTGTGGCTGATCCTAGGAATTGGGAGTTACTACAGCATACTGCAACATGTACACTCAGAAATGCTCTGCCTTTGGAGGGAAGTGCATTTTTCCTGCGGTATTAGGCCTGATACAAATCCTTTAGAGAGGAAAAATACACAACTTCTCTTTAAAATTGGTATCATCAGTTCTGTCCCGCAGCAGAGGCAGTATTTCCATGGCTCTGCTTTTTCATTGACTGTTTGGTGTCTTCGCTTTTGAATTATACATGGTGTGTCTGTGTGATCCCTTCAAAAAGATTTTCCTTCTTGCTTCTTAATTTTTCTTCTTAAGAATTTTTTGTCATCTCTTTCATCTTCTGTATTGTCGCCAGTTACAACAAGGGAAAGCTCCATGTTATCTACTCTAGCATTTTGCTGCTGTTACAAGAGCATGTTCTTTTGATTTGGAAAACAATTAAGAGAATAATCTCATGGGAGCTGTGTATCTGCAGACTATTTTGGGAGACAGTCATGCTTCCATGCTTAATTTGTAAGTCAACTGGCTAACACTACACAGCGTTTAAGCATCATGACTCCTTTGCACCTGCCCATTAGTAGCAGCATCCTAATTGAAGAGGCTTTAAAAACAATCACTTAAGCCTGATTTTACCCTAGCCTGAGGCCTCCCCTGATGGAGCTTGTTCATCTCTACTGACTACAAAAGACCTAAACCAAATAAATGTTCTTGTAATCTAGGCCCCTCACAGGAATGTCAGAGTTGTATATGGTGATTCTGGACCTTAAAGCTGTTTCAGGAACGCTTCAGGATATAATTCAGGAGCTGCAAATTCTTAATGAATTATGAACATCACTTTTTTTTGAGATTTGCTGTGTTAACATCACCGTTATAATGGTTATCATTTTGTGCTGCAAAATGTCAATAATCCTATTTCCTGCTCCCTTCCTCTATTCTTTCCTTTGAAAATTACATCCAGAACCACCAATAGATTTGGAGTGGCACTGACTATCTGGGGTTAACCATGCAATTTTGTCAGAGAGAAGTAAGTAATGACACTAATGAGACCAAATAATTTCTTCATTTCCAAAGAATAAGTTTTGCTCTCTCATCTCTGCTGCTAGAGGGATGCTGTAAAAGCTAGTCAGTTATTAAAACTCCACTTATATAAAAGGAAAATCCAGAATAGCAATAACAGCTAGGTTTTTCAGAAGAACTGAAAGAACTGAAACTGTTTAGATCAGCCTTCAGTGACTGATATAATAGAATCAATAAGAAACGCTTTAGGAGGTAATCAAGTAGTTGAGGAAGCTGAAGATGTATATATAGGAAATGACAAACCAAGACTGCAGCTTCCATCAAGGAAAAAAGTTATATTATCTCTTCCTTCCTTCAGGTAAAAAAACCCCAAACTTTAAAATTATCCCTAGGCTTCCTAGTTTGAATCCTGGGGGGTTTTTTTAGATTTCCTTAAAAATTATGAAATGTTTTCGTTCATGCTGCAATATGAAAAATTCACACTGAAAAGAGAAATTAACTCGCTAGTAAAGGCTGCAAGGGAATAAATACATTGGGCGATGAAAGCAAAAATATTTTTCGTAGTTCCTGGTAGGCACTGTAAAAGAAACTGGAAAGAGTTACCATTTTTAAGTAGACAATATCTGTTTTCATTTGTCTTTTAATTCTACAATGCATGATTTGAAATCAAATTGTGTTTTACTTATTGTTCTAACTAGAATTAGTTCCAGATGCACATAGGGGAGAGAAGGGTTATATTTGATCAGAAGTTTATGTGAAAGATAATTATGAAGAATTTGACGGAAAAAAAAGAGAACCAGTTTTGGAATTCATTTAGAAAATTAATAAAAATCTGCATCAAGGTAATGTCTTGTAAGTTTTTAAAGCTTAGGAATGAAGCTACTCTGTACAGTGCAATCCTATGATTTCAGGGTTGATGAAGGATTTAATTACTTGTAAAAATTGACTAGAGCAATATAGTGAAAGGAAACAAGTACAGACATAATTGAAGCTGTACAGTACCATTGAAGTCAGTAGAATAATGCTATTAAACATTAATGGGGGAAAGTTCAGCAATTTGCAGAGTTAAATAGCTCTAGGCTAGACCTACGCTAGATTATATATCAAAAACAATATCAATAGTATAGATGGTATAAAAAATGGTAACAACAAACAGAAGTATCTGTAAGACCTAATAAGGCAGGCAGGCAAGAAGTCCAGCCTAACATTTGGAAAGCTGCTCAGTGACATTATGACATCCAATTATTGCATTACGGTATTTCACAATCGGACCTTGGGCAATAAGCTAAGGGGGAAAAAAGTAGTAGAGATGATACATGTGTGAAGTTCGAATAAAGTAAAAGCCGTAAAGCCTTAGAGTTCTGTATTGCATCGGTTCTAATCCATTGTTTGTAACTTAAAACATTATTCCACAAAGTCTTCAATTGCACTTTCCTTAGCTAAGATGACAAAGTGTCTCAGATGAAAAAAAAAAGACCCATCGGATCTTTTTAGTACAGTACGTAATTACTGAATGGTATAGAAGTATTGCTGTTTAAGAAAGAATGTACTGAGGTGTCTGAGCAGTTAGAGTGAAAGTAAAAACCACAACCCAGATTTTTTTTGTGCGCTTTTAAACAGGATGGGCCAAGCTACAAACCAAGGTGCTGATGAGTCCTGTGCAGTAGTCACTGCCCATTCCAGGCTCTAAAAGTACAATTTATGACAGATACATTTCTGCTCAGTTTCAAAATGCAAACTTCAAGTAGTTTGGTGAGCTAGAATGGCACGTTGAACATATTTTGGAGCATATGTTTTAGGTCTTGTTTTATAAGTCTAAAACAAAGGAACTGGATTTTGGGTTTGTTTCTTCAAACAGCTATAAATCTCTAGCAGCTGAACATGTTTGTGTACACGTTCTGAATTGCTCCAATGGGGCTTTCTTAAGGGTTGAAATGAATGGTCTACATGATTTGAAAATGTACAGCAGGTACGAAGAGCTGACAAACCTTCTGATCTGTGCACACCCTCTGTAGGGTTGTGGTTGGAGTCACTTTATAGTAGTTTTATAAGGAAGCATGAAGACGAATAGCAAGACTGGTTGCCAGTTGGTGTTCAGAGGTTGGGGCATGTAGGTAGTCAAGGTCATTTGGGCGAAATGGCAACCAGGGTTTGGGAATGATCCTCAGAAGGTTTTCTGATGCATACTGGTTAGTGGTTGGGCTCTGCCTTGAAGTGTGAACATCTTGGACTCATATAATTTGTCTTACGCAATGTAGCTTCTACAGTTTTATTCGTAAAAATGTTCTTATGTCTTCTTCATGGAAATAAATGGTCTTCCCTCTGCAGCAATTTGCTTCTGTTGTGTTGTGAGAAGAAAAAAAATACAGAGAAAATATTGGGGATTTTTGAGGTCAAAACAATTGGCTTCTTAACACTTAACTATATCCTTCAGAGAAGTCTGAATATGCATCTTCTCTGCTGATGGGACTTGGTAAAAGAACCGTATTTGAAGAATGTTGTGAAGGGCTCGTGTCACCATCACTCCCCTGTGCTAGGCAGCATTGCCTGGTAAAGTCTACTCCCGGAGTGTCACTGGGAGAGTGTGGCAGCCATTCCCCAGGGCCTCTTTGCATTTCTCAAAGAAGTGGGCATGCCAGCGAAAATCAGGGGTTGGTTCTTCACAGGAGACAGGCAGTGGCTTCATTTGTAGCTGCACAAAGCTCGTGCAGAGTTTTGTGTACTTTGAGGGGAGGGTACTGTCTTACTCTGAAGTGGAAAGGTCTTGGCTTTTGGATGGCTTTTGATGGGCTTTTTATACAAGTTTTGGTGCTGCTGTATGCAGGGGAGGCAAGGAGTAGTGTTGCTTACCAGGGATAGATGCCTCTTCTTCAGCCCCAGTGCTTAAACAGAAAGGCTGTGATGTGGTGCTAACCCAAGCTTGGGAAACTGGGCAGGAGCAGGGTCAAGTCATGCAAACTGGGTATTGCTGACTGGGGAAGACATCTAGTATCCCCAGTGGGAATATTCAGAATTGCAAACTCACTGCTGTTGGCTCAGTGGATGCAAGCACAGTTACTGCAGTCTCCAGTCATGTAACTGGGAGCTGAATTTGGCACCATGTTTCCAGTGATAAGACAAAAATAAAAAATGCCTTTCTGGATGAGCATTTTCTTTCTAACTTTTTCCAATGAGACAGCTTTTTTAAGGAAGAAAAAAAAAAGTCTCTTTGAATTTAGTGCTTGTAAAATTCTTCTGTTTAAACCAGAATAACTGACAGGTTAACCAGAATATCTGGTTTATTGGAGTAAGTGTGTTTTAGCTTGGAATTCAGAGGCACTGAAGTAGGCCTGGGATTCAGCTCCATGTTCATTGGGTCTTCTGAGCGTAAAGGGCATCCTTTCTGTTGCTCCAGAAAGTGTACCTCTCCTGTAAGGCTAGGGACTTACCTTGTCTAGGACATTGTACAGGGCTCTAAGGTGCCTGCGTTTGGGCAATTGAACTGCACCCTTAAATGACTAAGGCTGCAGATAGAGAGAGATGCAGTTTCATTTACCTTTAATCTAGAGTAGTAGTGATTTAAGATGGAGTGTCTTCTGGATGGAGTGAAAAGAGGTTCTCATGTTACTAACGGTTCAGAGAAGATCATCTTGCGAGTAATTTATAATTATACATCTCTATCTGTTACTGACTGTATGGGATATAGCTGAATCTTCTAGCTGGCAGCTCTGTATACCAAGAAACTTGCAGTTAGCTGACTGCTGACAGATCCTGTGCAATGCTTTAGCAGACTTCAGGTTTTAAACACAATGTTTCTATCAAAATTCAGTTTATTGTTTCTTTTCTGTATTTTCAAGTTGTCATTGTGATAGCTTGGACAGAGCATGTTAGAAGACCAGTATCCTGACTCTGTTCTGTAGCTGGGGGAAAAGCTAATACAGACCACAGAGGACCACTGGGATATGCTTTGTGTGTTCACTTCTGAACTGGAGAAATGCTACGTGATGAATCAGCCACAGCTTTCATCTTGACCTTTTTGCAACCTTTGGGGTAGAAAATGTTGCAGTAATTCATCCTGAAGGTGACACAAGCATGGACCACAGTGGCAAGATCCTCATTCAAGAGGAGAAGGAAGTAGGTGAAGGTGAATTGTGTTTTTTCTGGGCATGAGCATTCTGTGTAAGAATGATGAAGCCAACAATGTGCCAGCACAGTGGATTGTCCTAATAAGCAGAGGGAATTACCTTTGAAAGTCATGTCTACCCCAAGCAAACACATACGCTTTCTGCTGTTGTTCCATAATCTGTTTCTCTGTCCAGGCTATGATGTATTGGTGGTCTAACTTGCAGCTATGCTCATTCTGAAAAATAGACAGATTTGTCTAGCATGAGTTTATCAACTCTGAAAATGTGATTACAGCTGCTATTTCAAATGAAGTGTCTTCATCTTGTGCCATGTATCGACATTAGCTTGTGTAAGTTGTGCAGTGAATGTCACGGTTACATTCTGTAATCATACTTTATACCCTATCTATATTGGTTTTGCTCGAGTTTGCATAACCACACAGACACAGGGAGGCAGTCTGGCACTGTCCTACTGAGATTTTGCATTGACCATCTGCTTTCAGTCATTTTTCCCTGAATAAAAACAAGAGTCAAATCTGCATGATGTGAGCTAATGTTGTAGCGCATCACTCCTCTGCCGTTCCTATAGGTATACTGAATAAAACCCATCATGGGTGTCAGTCTCAGTAAAGAGCTCACTAGGGCTCCCTGGGACTTGATGGGGAACATATGTGAAGGAGTACAATGCCAGCTGAGGACTTCTAGATAACTGGAAACAACTCCTGGCTAATATTTGGAAGGCCTTACTTTGATGGGCCAGCATCAGTGCACGTGCTTTGCTTCTGTTTGCAGTTAGACGGTAGTCTTCCATCAGTGCAACAAGTTGGGTGTTCATGCTCCAAAGGAAGGCCTGCAGTAGAAGCTCTCCAGCACACCGACTAGCAGATACTGCTGGATCTGGCTCACCGCTGCTGTAGCCTTCCCCACAGGAAGGGAAGCAGGTGATTGTTGCAAAGAGCTGATCTCCATCATCTCTTAAGTGAAGGCTTGGCTGCATTTCCAGTTTCAGGATGGTGAGGAAAATGCCCTCCCTGAGGGAGGTGCTGGTCAGAAATAGGCTGATGTGATCTCAGTGGGCTTCTACAAGAAACTCATTTAGCTTACAACAGGGTGTTTCTCAGAACACATTTACAATAGGGACAACTTCTATCACAGCAAAGACTTTGGTTATAGCCAAACATTTTTATTTGATTTTCCTGCAGCTGAGAAGACCTTTTCTTAAGCCCATTTCTGATTTAATTTCTGCGGTAGGTAGGAAGAAAGCTGCTTACGGCAGAAGGGACTTCAAAGTCATCTAGACAGATTAATTTTGTTTCTGCACAATGAGAAGCTATCCACAGGAGCTCTCTTTACTTTGGCACTGTCAAAAGAGGTGGGGTTTCTGCAGGTCTCTGTTAGTAGCAAAGTTTCTGAGTTTTAATTCAGGTGAGTGTGCAGTTTTGAAAAAACTCTGGAAAGAAGACTGTAAGACTGCATGGATCAGTAAAAAAGGACACCAGACTTGAGAGTTGAGTCCTCTGTCTCTGTCCTCATGACATAAGAGATTATCTTGTCCAGGCAAAGAGCTAGACAAGAACAGGCAAGTTCTGCCCTCCCTTCGGAGGAGGCTATGTTCAGACTGGGTGTGAAGGCATCAAGTGCCTTTCTGCCTCTCATGGACATATCCCCCTAGACTGCTTAGCAGCTCCTGTCTGCGTGGCTTGTGCTGTAGAAGGGCCAGTGGCTATGAGGCAATATGCTGGGGTGAAGTATTGACAAGATTGCTGACGAGTCTGAGGATCATGTACACGAGCGCAGCTGTGGAGCAGTTTGCAGTGACAGTAGAGCTCCTGAGTTGCATTTAGCTGATGCTTCCTGTAGTCACTCAAAAGAGATTGCCTCTCGATTCGGACATCTGGAGTGGTTCTAACAAGCACATCCCGCCCCTTCACCTCCCTCGCTCTTCCTAGCTTGACTGAGTTGTTTGCAACCAGTTAGTTGAACAAATGGGGAAAGTCCCTGGAAATTTACCCGTTTATTTCAAGGACAATGTTTCCCCTGTAGCTGTAAGTTGAACAATGTGTATGTTGGAGAGGGAATTCTCCTCTGTTAACTCTCCCTATGTATTTCTTAATATTGCTTCGTTAAATTTTCTTCTTGTGCTGTGAAATACTTTCTTTACTTTGGCTTGTAGCTTCAGGTTTTTTTTGGTATCTTCTCCCTTTCTCCATTTCATAAATTTGATGTAAATTACCATGAATAAACTTGTTTTTCCTGCCTGTCACTTATTGTTCCTTTTATCACTAGTTACCTCTTGATGAGCTAATATGATATTGCACAATTCTAGGCTGTTAACAGTACCAAATGGACCAAGAAACAGATGATCATTTTCTGCCAAGCTAAAATGACTTCAGAATTTTTGTCATTCTTTTCTCAGTTGTAACGAGATTGTTTTATGGCAGCATTTCCTTTTCATCACTGTTGCTCAATGTTCTTGTTCTTTTTGTAACCTCAGCAGGAACTTTTAAAGTAATCACCCAATAGATTTGTACTTTAGAGTAGGAAGGCTGTCAGCAAATTCTCAGTGAAGTTCAGAAGCATAGCAAAATACACAGTTCAGAGCACCTAAAATAATGTAGCCCAGTGTTAACAGATCACCGTAAGTAGTATGTACTTAGTTGGGTTTTTTTGTAAAACAGGCAAAACGATTAACCAAACCTGTATTTTTTTCAATTATATTCAAGGCAAAGAGTTTGAGCAGATAGATTTTTAGTTTGTAAACAGACACAGTTGTCTGTAGTCTTACCAATTAAGGCAAATGTCTTGCTTGGCCACCAGTAGCATAAATTACAACATGTATTTATGGTGCTGTGTGCTCGTACAGACATCTGCTGCATGCTTTCCCTGTAGCGAGTTCACACTGCGTGTGTGTGTATACATATATGTGTATATACATGTTTATATATGTGCATATCATATATATGTATCTTGACTGATGGAGAAGATAGAGCATCTGGAGTAAACTGTTAGTCACAGTATGATGTACAGGTACGGGACTTGCTTTCAGGAGAAATAAAATGGGTTAGCATCAATATGCAAATACTAATTACAGTGTGCTGAGACAAGCGGTCTGGTTCCGTCCTCTCAGAGCTGTTGCTCCTAGTGCTTTGCAGAATACCTTCTGCATTGATTAGATCCAATTCACACTTTTTGAGGTTGTCCTTTGCAGCCATTTAGCAGCTAGAAGCTTTTATTTTTACTATTTTGTTTTAAAACAAAACAGCTAAAGAACAAGAAAGTAGCTTCAAAGTAATACTTGGATGGCATACCAGCACAGGCTAGCAGCTTCAGCTGCTGCTTTCAAAACTGCAGCTATTGAGTTGATCTTAATCCTTCAGGCTCAAGTTTGTTTCTTCATGGATTAAAGAGCTGGCTTGGTATCTACTCTGATACTTTTAATGCTTTTCTGATGGCAAGTGTCAGTTGTCTTTCCTTCTTCGCTGTTCCACTTGCATTGCTGGTCTCTGTAGACTTTCCTGGGTTGAGCTGTATCTATGTGATATTTTGATTTTACTGCAAGTTTGTTTAACTGTAGGTAGTTTAATTTTTTTTTTTTTTTTAAAGCTAGTGGATGCCCTCATCCTGTTACTACTTTTGACACAGACATTTGTGATATTTCTGTCAAGGTCCCAGGGGATTTGCTGGGGCAAGGGGAAGAGTTAGCACTGATAGCCCTTAGCAGACTTGGTGTGAGCCTTGGTACTGTCATTCTCAGCCTTGCACTTTAAGCTCAGTTGCTGGTATTTGCTGTGCAGCACCAAGTTCTCCAGAAGCTGGAAAGAAAGAAGCCATCACTCTAGCTGGTGCTTCACCTCCAGCCAGCCTCCATTTCTGTGAGCTTCTTCCTTGGGCTGTCTCCAGTTGTGTGAAACAGGACAAGATTGACTCTGGTGTCACTCGCATCAAATTTTGTGTCCTGGTTATTATGGCCTCTGTAATGAGACCTGCATGGGAGCCTCATGGGCAAGGATTTGTTTTGCTATAGCAGCATTCCTGATTTTGTTCCTTGTATTACCAAGATGCAGATTTTGTTCCTTGTATTACCAAGTCACATAGGAGGTGGGGAAGAGATTGCCTGCAGCAGGGACTGGCAGCTAGAGGGTGCTCAGGGAGTACTGATGTGCTCCGAGCCTGATACCAGCTGAGTTAGTGGAGCTGCTCTTGCTGGAGCAATCTTTGGAGCTCAGCTAGAGGCCTTTCCCAGAGGACTGAGCTGAGAGGGACCTGGTAAATCCTCTACAAATATTCCTTCACTTGTCTCTGCTGCTGCACTAAGAAAGGGGGAATGCAGCTCCCTGTGCGGTTGGACTACCACCAGCAGCAGCATCTGCATCCACATTGCCCCATGGCTTCAGCATCGCCCAAGTCCTGCTTTGGTAAGCTCTTTGTTTTAACTGCGGTAGCCAGAGCATGGTTTTAAATTGAAGTTTTGAATATGCAAACCTGATCTGACTGGTCAATGGCTAAACGCTGGCAAGTAGGATTTCAGAGAGCTGTAAAAAATAGGTACTACGTGGATAGAAGGACTATAGAAAGGAGGACATTCCATGGTAGATGTATAGTAGGCAACCCTTACAGTGTATCTGAGGACCAGTCTTCAGAAGGTAGAGCATGCAGTATTGTGCATAGACTTGAAAGTACAAAAGTTGACAGTAAATTGCTTTTCATCTAAAGTGATTTCAGCAGGGGTAGAAATAAGCTAGGAGGAGGAGGAGATAGTTATTTTTGTTTTCGGTCAGCGTCAAACATGTTCAAGAAAACCCAAGGGAGAGCTTAAGACTAAAAAAGGGGAGGAGGGCAGGCAGGAGAAACACTGAAGAGAAGCAGGAAGGTTGGAGAGAACTTTGCAGGACAAACAGAAGGAAAGAAAAAGGTTGTCAGAGACAGCATGGCATGGTGGGCTGGAGCAAGCTGTGGGAGGGTGTCAAAGCAGTTACCCTTCCCTTCCTCCTTCCCTCCCCTGGAAATCATTTGCTTCACCAGGAGTATGTTGTGGTTTGGGTTTTTTGTTTGTTTTGTTGTTATTTGCATGACCGGAGTGTATGCGTTTCAGCCACATCTCTAAGTCACCATTGTCCATTGTAGTAGTTGTGTACTTCAGCAATATGGCTGTTAATCCTCTAACGTTGCCCTCTCAGCTGTACATATATAGAAAGTAATGTGGTACCCAGGTCTCTGAGCCTGCAACTGATGGAATCATTCCTAATTTAAACTGATGTTTTTGGGAGCACATTCTGTTCAGTTGCTTTACCAGAAGGAGTGTACAAGCCTGGCAGACAGAGAACTGTGTGTCCGGGGAGTCTGAGAAGGTCCTGACCAGACGCACTGTTACAGTGCAGATACTTTTGCATATAGGTAAATGTATATACAGATGTCAGAAGAATTGAGGCCTGACTTACGAATTACTTAGGGTACCTCGTGAAATTGATGGCAGATGTGTAGTGGGTCATGCTCATGATGGTTGATGCTTGAGAGGGAGATCTTGGATGCAATTGCCAGGTTTTCTGATGAACTACGGAACGTTTCAAAGGCAGGCTGTTCAGTTTGGCGATGGTAGTATTGTTCATGCAATTTCCCTTTGGGAACTGTGTTGCTGAGTTCAGGGGTCAGGTTCAGTTCTTGTTTTATTAGGGGAACAACTGCTACCTCTTCTGGAACTGTTGGGTAAATGAAATGTTTATGATGCCAAGTGGTTTTTCAATAGCAAATCTATAATGATTTTTCAAAACTCAGTGTGGAAGTGTTCTGACCCTATAATCTTTTCTAATCTTAACAGGACTTTACAGACTCCAACTCAAGTTCCAGTGGTTGTTTCTCCTGGAAATCAGCAGCTGCATACTGTAACACTCCAGACGGTGCCTCTTACTACCGTGATAGCCAGCACAGATCCAGCTTCAGCAACAACGCCCCAAAAATTCATTTTACAAGCCATTCCTACTTCGCAACCCATGACGGTTCTTAAAGAAAACGTCATGCTACAGTCTCAGAAGCCAGTCTCGCCTCCTTCCTCAATTGTGCTGAGCCCAGCACAAGTTCAGCAGGTGCTCACCAGCAGCGTGCAGACAATTTGCAATGGAACAGTCAACATGGCTTCGTCTCCATCTTTCAGTGCCACCACCCCCGTGGTAACGTTTTCGCCTAGCAGCTCACAGGTGGTAGCTCATCCATCGGGCACGGTGATCACTTCGGTTATTAAAGCACCAGAAACGAAACAGGTTGGCATGCAAGGAGTGGTAAAAGAAGAAGACAGTGACAAATTAGATGATACTGAGCAGTCGGAGCAGAGATTCCAGCAGCAACCGTTTGTGATGGTAGTGTCCAGTTCGAATGGTTTCCCATCTAACGTGCAAGTGAAGCAAGAAAATGAGCCATTGGAACCCAATTCATATTAATAAATTAAAAAAAAAAAAAAAGACCCTGTGGATCATTATTTTCATAAATGTGATGGGACCTTTTCAGTTATGTATATATGATTTGATTCTGAAACAAGATGTTGCAATGCTACTTAATTTCTGCAGTTAATTGTTAGAATTCATGCTTTAGAATGGATTTTGATTTTCTGTTAATTGCTAAATGTTATCATATAAATAAAATTATATATTACTCATATTTCAAAATACAGGCATGAAGGAACATGCTTTTTACGCTATGAAGACTTTCCCCTGAGGTTGTTGGCCAAAGTTTCAAAGTTCTTTCTTACTGTACGTTTTCAGTCTGTTGCCGATTTACATTGCAGTAACGTTATTATAACCTTTTCTGTTTAATCCGTATGTGTATCACTTAACTTTTGAAGCAACAGTTACTTTTAGTGAGACATTTTCATTCCATGTGTATGAATTTTTATGATCAAGTATCTGTTTCATACTGGTGAATTACACCAGTTTTAGACTTTGATAACCAGGTATCCTCTTGCATTTTTTGCAGCACAAGCTCTTGTGTGTGCAAAATTGAATATACACTCCTATTGAGAGTACACGAAACATTTATTCCAGTAATGGACAATGCCATGTCTATATTTTATATGAAAACATCAGATATATTTAATTACAGAAGCTAACAGCATCACTACAGGTGCAAACTTCTCATGCCATTTTGCAACTATGAAGCTTAACAATCTTGCTTTCTACTTCAGATTATTTTGTAAGGGGGGAGGGAAATGAAATATATACAATTTATGCAGGTATTTGGAGATTTAATACTGCTAAGAGTTCTTTTTTTGATTGTAAATAATGTACATTCAATGTCACAGGGAAGTTTTTTCAGCTAATTTGTTTCCATACAAATTTTTGATAGATGCAAATAAGATCATTATGTTTAGAGGTCTAATGTTATATGTATTCATATTACAGAGTGAATTTGTATTTAAAGACAAATTTTTAAATGATGGAGCCCTCTGAACCTTGGGTCCTTGTCTTTTGTATTTTTAATTGGTTTATTATGAAAATAAATCCAGTGGAAAAACATTTTTCTGTATTTACTCTGAAATGTTTTTATATTATTATAATGTTTCGACGATCACCACAAATAACCAACATACACTGAGAAACAGGACAACGTGATTAATCAGTGTGGGTCGGTGGTGGGACATGAGCAATTCACGAACCACTTCTGAACAGACTTGAACGCAACCAACATGCTGTGGGTATCCTTTGAAATTGCAGTACTGTACGTTTTTGTAGCTCTAATTAAAGTTGAGCTAAATCCAAGAAGTGGACTTAAACTTCTCCTTTTCCATCACTTCCCAATATGTTACAGACAAACAACCCAAAACTTTGAACATAATCCTGGGGTGCCGTTCGTCGCAAAGGACTTTGTAGCTTTGGCCCAAACTACTAGGGCTTCAAAACCTTGCATATTGCAATGTTTCAAGAGAAGGTGGATTAAAAATAAGCATGATGCCTGGTAAGATTAGTGGAATGTAAAATTAAAGGAAATACGACTTTCTATGATTGAATTCACGTAGGAGTTTTCTTCATTGGTTCATAAGGTTAAAGATAAGCATATGAGTACTAGAAAAAATAATGGGAGCAGAACAGTGGCAGAGGTAGTTTGGTCTAGTTGAACAGAAGTAACTCTACAAACCGAATCGAACGAGCAGTTCTCTGCCACAGCTGCCCTGTTCCTTGGCAGTTGAAACTGCCCCATTTAATTAAATGTTTCTTCCCTCCGACTCCCATGCAGTCAGGCTTCCACCTGCAAATCCAACGCACCTCACCTCATTTTCAGGAAGGCTGGCCGTACCCAAACCGAAGCGACTGCTGCCAGCTGACCGGTGGTTGTTAATCTGGCAGCACTCCCCGCAGCTGGGGAGTGCTGGCAATATTGCTAGGAATGTGGGCAAGCATTGTAGAAGCGTATCTGATGCAGTTCTCATCCTGAGGGCTATTTCAGATTGATGAAAGCACTGGAGAGGGAGGCTAGGTTTTTTAATCAGACTATAAAATAAGGACTTTTTCCTGTAGTACAAGTATTTCATAATACTAGGAAACCTGAAGTGATAATCCTTGACTGACATTAGTGTTTTTAAACTTGGGGAAGTTGTTTTGCCCATTTACTGGAAAGATTAAAAAAAAACCAAACCACACCATAAGGTTACAACTTCACCAACAAAACTTTTTGCCATAGATGCAACTATCACAAAGGGAAAATGATTTGTCAGCTTAGTTTATGTCAGTAAGAGAAAATCTCCAGCAGACAGTAACATGTCTCCAGCAGCAGACTGTTCTGTAACCAACAGTAAGTGAAAATCGCTCTCTTCCCATGTCCCTTAGGCTCCAGTCTACCAGCCGGGTGTATATGTACTTCTAGCTCTCCTTAGTACGACAAAGGAAGGGAGAAGCTGGAGTAAATCATAAAATGAGGGCTCACATTTGGAGTTTGAGCAACTCCTCCCATCTCACAGCTGCCTTTGTGCCTGTGGCAGCAGCCAAACAAAATACACGATCTCACACCCCAGCCGCTGCTGACTCAGAAAAAATTAAGGCCGCAGTTCTTTTCTGCACGCGTGTGAGGCTGCGGAGGAGAAAAAGGCACTTCTTTTTTCCTGAGGCGTTTCACGGAAGGGAGCCCGGGGAGGAGGAGGAGGGAGGGAGAGAGGCAGGCCTCAAGCTGCCAGCGCTGCCTCAGCGCCGGGCCCGGCCTGGCCTGGCCCACCGGCCGGGACGCAGCTGCCAGGCGGACGGAGGTGCTCGCTAAGGCACCGTGACAGCGGTGGGCGCTGGCACCCTTCAGGCTGGGGCGAGAGGAGGCCTCTGAGCTTCAGACAAGCCCGGTGCCTCCCGGGCGGGCCGCCCCTGCGCCCGCGGCCACGAACGCCTCAGCCTTCACCCCCGTTCCCTTCAGGCTCGCACCCCAAATGGCAGCTGCGCGGCTTCGCCAGCTGCCTGCTCTTCCCCGTGTCTGCGCGGACCCCGTTTGGGAAGCCCTGCCCGCCATCCAGGGCGAGCTTCGGCAGAGGAAGGAACCGCCAACCCCCACAGCGCCGCCATCCCCCCTCAGCGCCGCCGGGGGAGGAAGAGGCGGGCGGGAAGGGCTGACGAGCCCCTCTGCCACGGCCGGTCCTCCAGCTCTATGGCAGGGGAGGAGGCGCGCCTGTCTCGGTAGCCACGGCCGCCCCGCCTCGCCCGGAGAGGCGCGGGAGGAGCTTGCGGGGCCGGTTCGCCCCTCCGCATCCCGTCAAGCCTTGCGCGGCTGCGGCCTTGGGGTTTGTCGCGCGGGTGCCTCAGCGGCTCCAGAAGTTTCCCGGGGGCGGCGGGCGGCATGGCGGCGGCGGGAGCGGCTCCTCCGCGGTGAGCCCCCCCCTCCCCGCCCCTGCCTCCCCGCCCCGCGCCGTCCCCGCGCCCCTTCCGCCCGCCCCCGCCTCGCCCTCTCACGCCGTTGTGTTTCCTCGGCAGGTTCTCGGACGGGGACGTCGACCGGGACCCGGAGGCAGCGGCTCAGGTGAGGGCCGGGGCGGGCCAGGGCGGCGGGGGCTCGGAAGCGGTGGGGGGCGGCGGCGGGCCTTGCCTCTCGGCTGTTTGAAGTTTGCCGGCCTGCCGAGCTCGTCGGTGTTGGGGTGCTGGAGGGAGCCGGGGCTTGCAGCGTGCCGTGCCGCGCCGATCTTAGGGGTGAGGGGAACAGCTGAAGTGTCGTGGGGTTGCCCTTGGTGCGAGCGGGGGGCTTGCAGAGTTTCCCCCTGGAAACCCCTCTCTCGTGAGGTCTGGCTACAGAGGAGTTCAGCGCAGTTCTGTCAAAATACTTGTGCTACCTGTGTTGCAAAGAAGGAAAAAAAAAAACAACAAACCCCAACTTTCTCCTCTGTGTAGGTAGATGGTAGTTCAAATAACTAAATCAATCGCGATTTGCACTTAAAAAAGCCCCAAGGTTATTGGAGAAATGTATTCAATCTTTATTAGTTTTTATTCTATCCTGGTCTATATTTTTCCTCTTTCTATATTTTGTGGGGACCAGAACTGATTTCATCTCAACATAAAAATTAGATCTTTTACAGTGAGAACGATCATCCACTGGACAGCCTCCCCATGGACATGGTAGACTTCCCATGACTGGAGGTTTTCAGGGCATAACTGGGCAGGGTGCTGAATAATCTCATCTGGGCTCCCTTTCCCACGAAAGGTTGGACAAGATGATCTTTCGAGGTCCCTTCCAGCCTGGCCTGTTCTATGATTCTGTGATTTTACCCGTTAACATGTATTAATGTGCTTTCAAAGGTTATTTTTGCTTAAAACAGAGGGTTAGCAAGAAGACAGAACTGGAGGGTTGATAGGTATTTCTATTTAGGATATTTGGCAGGAGAGGGGATGTAAATGGTTAGTTCTGCTTGAATAGGGTAGATGGCAGAAGCATAAGATGATACTGAATTATCTTTCCATAAAGAAAATGGTGAAGCTAAATCTTACAGTTCTTTGGGGTTTAGGCTGTAGCTTGTAAAAGTTTTTCAGAAGATAAATGACATCTAAAAAGTAATTTGGAATAACCAAATATATTTGGCATAGTAAAACTAATTTAAGATCTAAAAAAAAAGTAAGTTTCCTATTGTGGGGGAAAAAAACCACCAACAAACTGAAAAACCACCAACACCAAAAGGTCTTTGGAAGTATTAAAGAATGCTGTCAGAATATGCATTCCATTTTTTTCTCTATTAACATAGTTGCTTTGCTTTTCTAGTTTATATTTCAGTTCTTTGTACATTCAGCGCTTCAAAACAATATGTAACACATTCTGTAGACATTATTTAATATCTGATACTGGTATCACTTGTGTAGCCTTTTTTAAAAGTACTGAATTGAGTAAGCAGATTGTGCTTGATAACGTCTGAACTGGTAAGTCCCATAGCTCAGTGTAGCATTTTGCTGACATAGAAGCTTGGATCTACAGGTAGTATACCATGTTTGCATGATCTTAGGTGTGGTCTTTTAGCTCATGCACTTAATATTTCTAATTTGGGACACGATACTATATAAATGGTGCTGTGTAATGCTTCCATGCCTGACTAGACTGGTGTCCAGTTGGCATGGCATTTCTGCACTGTGTCCTCCGGACTTTTGATTCGTTTAACTCCTGAAGAGCATGCTTTGGCTTTCTGCACCTGGGTCTGATACAACTGAAAGATCATCATCCATCTTTAAATACTGTCTGAATGATAAAGCTGTGAACTCTTTAATGACTTTTCTGTCATTTTAAGTTGAAAAAGTAGGTTACTATGTGGAGACCAAAAGCACCTTTAATTCATACAAACTCTTAGCATGGAGGGACCTGAAAGTTCCCGATGTATTTAGAAATAGATTTTCAACTTGATCGTATGGTAAGGGCCTTTAGAGTCAAAATATGTAGAAAACACATACTTGAGTGTTTTTGAGGACAAGGTCTAAGCTTGTTCCAAGTAAGTGTTGCTGATGTCCATAATCTGGAGTTCCTGGTGCTAGGTGAGTATTACTTGGCTGTCTTCTCAGATAGCTGTGTTATAGGACTAACTTCTTCCATGTGTGTGTGGCTGAATGATATGTGACAACTTACTGATAAAAAGCCAACAGAGAGATGAGTTTCACACTGTTGAAAAAGCTTGGGTTTGGTCGTGTTTGCTTTCCTGGGGTGAGGGCTAGTTCTGTAGGAGAATCCATTCATATCTTGTCTGCTGGTTCTAATCGGTGCTTCTGTCATCAGCGTAGATAACAGGAAATAATGTTTGGAGGGAGAGGTGATCTGTCGCAGAAGTGACTCTGCTTGTGAAGTGCCTGTAGTGTTCAGTGTCAGTCAGACCCCACTTGGTTTTGAGGGTCAAAAGCTGTACTTCACCTCTCAGCATAATATGAACCAATTTTAATATGTGGGTTACCTCATGTCCCTCCCATGTGGAATACCTATAGCCATGAGTATTTCCGTAATGACAACTGCTTTTGAATGACTTTTAATCTTAGGAGGGCATCGGTACAATTAGATCAAGTTACAGTTGTCTACTGCCTGCCACTTTCTTCAGAGACCCCCAAGGTTTTAGATTTATATGCTGTACCTATATATAGATTGGCATATCTTACACTGGTAAGAACTCATGCTACTGCTAAAAGAAGCTGTTGTGGCCACTTAACTCCTAGTTGGTATAAACGTTTCATATGACATCTGTGAAATAGAACAAGAGACTGATCTGAATTAAAACTAAGGCAAGTCCTTCTGCTCTTCCTTTTTCTCTGGCTTGATGGGACAGAGTTTTGGCAGCTGTGCTGTACTAATATTTATGCACGTTTAAAGCCTGTATCTTAGCTACATTCATGCTTGCTAGATTCTGGGTAGAAGTGTGAGTAGAAGTCAATTTAGCAAACAGAGTTACCGTACTGTAGCGATGTACTGTGGTGGCTTTGGAAGACTTACTGTCTTCTAGCAAAGAGAAGAACTTCTCTCACTAATAAGGAGAGAATTGGAGATGCTCTTTCCAGGTGCGTGCATTGAGTCATTGTGATTTTATTCTGTTGTGCAAAAGTCATAAACTTTTCTCATAAAGAGCAAAATATAATTATTTCAATATGTATACCCAGTGATTCCCCTAACAAGAGACTACTTTATGCTTATTTCCATTGCGCAACAATATTTCCTGTGAGCCCTGTGCTCCATAAGTCTTTTGTTCTCCTGCTTTTATGCTCAGCATAAATCGGAACAATCTTATGCTCAATAATATCGTGTAATGTGGTATTTCATCATGTGTTACAATGCTTTGAACATGTTATCCCCACACAAGTGTTTTGACATACTGCACATTGATTTCCAAATTCCTGGTGCTGCAGTGCTTCCTCAAATCCAGCAGACCTGTGTGCAAATATGCTGAGAATTGTAGGATGGTCTGTGGAATGTAGAGGATCATTTGTGCATTAGACTTAATGTTTAAGGCATTTGAAAGTCCTGTTTCCTTCTCAGTAAGAAACAGGCTCCTTGAATTTGATCTAAGTGACAGGTTCCTTGTACTTCAAGCTCTGATGTTTAAGCTTTGTGGGTGAGAACTGAGTAACAGGTAAACAGCCATGCCAGTTAGGATGTTTTCTTCTGAAATGTCTCTGAGTTGACAGAGTTTGGTACGGTGTTTTTTATGGGGATTTCAGAGGTGCCATTTCATGTTTTTTTAATATGTCTTTACAGGAACTGACAAGAGCTTTGGAAAAGAATCCAGATGATGCCGAATATTATTGTCAACGAGCTTATGCTCATATTCTTCTACAGAAATATGCTGGTAACATCTTCAGACAACATTGAGAATCCTCTTACAAATGTATTATAACACGTTCTTTACAGAAGATGTCTTGAATCTGAAGCCAAATATAGTAATAAGAGAAGTGTTATCTGTAACTTAATATGCTGCCTTTACAGTTAGTGCATAGTTTTATAGTTTTCTTTGTCTTTGATTGTTTTGTTTCTGCAAACCTTCCAATGAATTGGATACTCTGCAGTCCCAGCTTGCCATTTGATTTTAGCCTAGTATTATCTTGGCAGCTTTTTTTAAGTAGACTTCTTAGGCAGATTTGAAGCTTTGTGTTGTAAGCATCTTCCATCCTTATGTTTTTGGTATAGACTGAATCCTGTCATGGTAGGAATGTGATAACTGAATAATACCTGGGAAAAAGGTTAACTGAACAACTTAAGATTTGGTCTATTTTTTCTTTCCAGTAAAAACCAAACAAACAGATTCACACTTCAAATCTAAGTAGAGGTTTTGACTAAATGAAAGTCATGCTACATCTTACATAGAGCTCTGCAGCTGAATGAAGGGTTCATCTGTAGCAGTTGTGGCTAGATTTAATTCAAATGGTGTGATTTGTGTGCAAGCTAAGAAAGGTAACATAGCACACCTTAAAAAAATTTCACTACTAAAAGACTCACAGTTCACTGCTTTTTATAACATACTATTATGTTCCTCATCTTTAAACTGACTTCCAACAGAGGCAGTTGCAGATGCAAAGAAGTCCCTACAACTCAACCCCAATAATGCTGTAGCACTCCTTAGAAAAGGGTATGTATCAACTATTGTACTTTGTGAATATTGTGATAATCTGTAGGGCAATACTAGTATTTGGATTATGGCTCTGTACAAGCTTTTTGTAACACCATGAATGAATAAATTTAATGCCATACTGCTTGTAACCCATCCAGAATAAAGCTATGGTTACAAGAAGCAATTTAGTTTGGGGTGATTAACAGCCTAGCCATTTCAAAAGCACACCTCTTAGGTGATTTAAATTCTTAGATGTGTAATTTTAACCAATGCAGTGTGTGAACTAAGGATGTGATCTTCAGAATGTGGATTAGATTGGAAAGTAATTACTGTTTCATTGTGTTTTTCTTTGTTCATGTCAGGTTAGGTGAATATCATATCAAAAACTATGCATCTGCTTTAGAGTCTTTCAGAGAGGGACAGAGGTTGGACAGTAAGTATTAAAATTTCTTGTGTGCACAGTACTCCTTTGCTAATGAGAAAAAACTTTTTAATGTGTTAGTTGAAAGTGAAGACAAAGGATTTTTTTTTTTTTTTTTTTTTTTTTTTAAAAGCTAATGAATTAAGTGCCTGACTTCAGATGTCTGGCTTTTGGGAAAGTTTGTGCAATCACTGCATAAAAGTGTAAAACGGCTTAAAAAGGTGTATTAAAGTTCTTAGCAAGTAGTAGATTTTTTTTTTTTATTTTATTTTTTTCTTTATAAAATGGGAAGTGTTTTCCTGCTTCCTGGAGGTCTTACAAATAAATGATGGCAAAGGTGTAGCATTAAGTGTCATAGAAAAGTTTCTGAGCAGAACAGGCTCCTTATACGTAGCTGGAATTTCTTACTTCTTAAACCGTTTGATAGACTGATCTTTAGAAAGAACATGCAACTTGATGGGTATTCAAACTGACAAAATGGATTTTTACCTCACATTACATATCACTTAATTACAGAAGCATATTTATTATGTCTCTTTTTTTCTTAAAGTGTTGGCTTCCCAGCTGGACTTGGGTACTTTTTAGTTTGGGGAGAATTAGAGCTTTTTTTAAAACCTGACTTTAGAAGCAAGAAAGGAGTAGTTTAATACAGAAAGCTTTGGTAGAAGACATGGGGAAGCATAAAACAAAGCAATTGAAAGATGGTTGTGACTCCTTTCTCTTCCCTCCTATTCCTCATTTTAAATAAAACCCTCTCCTCATTCCATTCCCTCCCCTCCCAACAGCAGAAGGAAACGGTAAGAAAAGCACCTTGAAAGGTTACACAGAGCAAAGTGCACTAATCTGATAAGCATTGTCATGGTCTCAGATCTTTCTAGTATGTTGTCTTATCTGTAACAGTGGCTGGGACCTGAAGCTTTAGCAAAAATTTAATTACTTTGCGTCTCCCAAATAAGTGATCTGATCCTCTGATCTAAAACTGGAGTTTCATGGGAGCGTTAAGCTAATATGTGCTTGCTGCCAAGCAATCATGCTCCCTCCTACTCTTCTGCTTGCCTAGTCTCTTCTTTCAGTGCATGAAGTCTGCAGAAAGCGACTGTTTTTAAACTATTTTCCCCCTGGATTGATGTGTTGAAATGGCCCAATGAAGGGTCTGAGTGCTGAAGCCAGCAGAAGTGAAGTGGCAGACCAGTGTTGGGGTAGTGGTAATGGTGGTGGAAGGGGGATGTGGTGGAATTGCAGCAACTGTTAGTTGTCAGCTTAGGCTGCTCTGGAATAGGAGTTAGACTATAAGAAATTTCCTAAAGTTTTTTCAGTTTTGGTAGTTTGGATAACTAGGTAGTCTCCACTAGTTCGTACACTAGAAAGACAAGTGTGTCTTTGCAGTCTAGCCAAGTTCTCTGTTTAGTATCTTCCCGTGAAAGGACGTGATTCCTACCAGTGACTTCTGTAGCTTTCCTTACTTGATAGGTCACTTTTCATACATCTCCAAACTTGTCACTCCTGAATTTAATTGAATGATCAATCTACATTTTTTCATATTCTTGCCCCACCCCGAGCAACCACTATCCGTTTGAAGCTTTTCATGTACATGGATTTTGTCACCTTTCTAGTTTGTCGGTTGGAGTTGTTCAAAATACAGATTATACACAAAATCTCCTCAGGCCAGAGCATCTTTTCTTCCTTCCCCCCCCCATTCTGTTTAACCTCACATCCTACTTAGGGTACAACAGCACACAGAGCTGCAGATACCTTTTTAGGTACGTCAGTGAATGCCAGGATCCTCTTACCTAATTCAGAATCCCTGAAATACAGCACAACATTTTCCTGTGTTGAATTGCTTGACTTCTACCTGTTTGAGTTTGATTTGCCATTGTTTTGCTGCTTACCTAGTTGAAGTGTTTCTGAAGCTTCCCAGTCCTTCTTGATTACTCTCTCATCTGAAGATAGCTTCCGCTGGGCTTCCCATATCTCGTTACAAAATTCTGTGACCCGCTGTGAGATGAGGAGTCTCCTGAAGGCCTTTTCAAAAAGGTCTTGATTCTCTTCCATATATTACCTAATTTGCTGGCAAGTTTATGTCAATAACAGAATTTGCCTTTGCAGTTCAGCAGAATGTTTGATGGATCCCAGGTGAAAACAATTGTGAGCATAAGCATTTTGGCAAAACAATTAACTTCCAGTTCAGTGCGGCTAGTGCAGAATGAATGAGGTGCAGAGGGAAAATTTGCCACGTACCGCTAAGCAGGTGATAGAGAAGACACTAGCTGCTGCTGCCTTGGAGAGAATTGCTGTGGTGGGGAATTCTTTGTTGGCAAGGCTGGTTTCTTTGCCACGCAAGGGGGCAGAACTACACTGGTACATGTTTCTGTTCCTTGCTGATGTAAGGGCTGTTTTAAATCTTAATCTGGAATGCTAACAATGATGAGCTTCCTACTTGTGCTCATTACTGTTAGGCCCAACCCACCTAGAGAGATATCTAAATAGGACTTGACGTGATGAGTTGTTGAATGTGCAGTGTTTCTTTATTTTATAAAATAACATTAGGAAGCAAGATTCCTTTCACTCAACCATGAGACTAGACGCACGTGGATTTTTGGAGTTCATTAATTTGCCTTAGATTGAAGAAGCAGTGTGATTTGTTGTTCTTCAGTATGTTATGTGGATTTAGGACAGTTATACTCAAATTTTCTTGGTTTTTTTGCTGTGACTACCTAATGAATCTAGTAAAGGTGGAATGTGTCAACTTTTTAAAGAAATGTCTTAGTAGGTACTTTTCTTGTATTCTAGGAGTTAGTAGATTTTCAGGAAGTGAAGACCCAGCTAGTTTTTCTGAAATAGAAAGTTATTAATAGAAGTTTTTGGTAAGTTCTTTGGGAGGATAATGCAATTATAGAGCACAAAAAAAAAAAAATCTTTTGCCTCAAATTATAAAATGTGCTGGGATGCAGGGAAAGAGGCAGTGGTTGGCAAGGGGGATCCTCTAGGAAAATAGGGAAGATAACACTGGACCTTTCTTTTAAAGTTTGTGTTGCATAGCAGTCTTGTCGTAGGCCATAGTTAAAAAGAGAATTCCTCACCTGCTGCTGAAAGTCAGAGGCTGGATCAGTGGAGACTTGACTCAGTTTCTCTTTGCTTAGACTCCTGAACCTACTTCATTTAATTTCACTTTTGATGAATTGACTTTGTTCCCAGCTGCAAAACTTGGAAGTCTTTTTAGGGTATGGGTGCTAAGTTTTAAAATTATAGATTAATTTAGGTTGCAGGGAAGCTCTGGAGCTCATTTAATTCCATGCCCTGGCCAAAAGCAGTATTAACTTTGAACTTGCATGTGTTTGCTTGGGTCCTTCTACTTTTGATTTCCAAGGATCTCCAAGACTGAAGATTCCACAGCCTCTTTGGGCAACCTGCTCCAGTGTTTGACCACTTTTTTAGTAAAGAATTTTCCTTATCTAGTCAGAACTTACTTTGCTGCATCTTGGATCCTTTACCTCGCTTCCTTTCCCCATGTACTTCTGCGGTCAGTCATTGGAATACCTTAAGTATTAGGTAATTGAAGACAGCCCTTGGATCCCCCAACAGAACCCTCTGATAGCTAATTTTGGTTAATTCCATCTGAAAATAGGTATCTTCTTTCTAGGATTTGCTAGGAATATAGAAAAGACTGCAACAGTCAGTGACTGATTGTATTGTAATGTCAAGACAGCCATATTATTAGTTGCATTTTTATCTTTTCCTAACGACAACTGAGACATTACATAAATATCGTGTAGCTTAAAATTTAGATAGCTTCTAAGATGACTGGTGGGGATGGCAGAAGAAAAGGGAAGAGGAAGTGGCTTGAGGAGTGGGGTAGCAATTTTAAGACCTAAGGCACACCTTAAAATTTATGTACATTTTATGTTTGAAGGGGTTGGGGTGCATACTTTGCATACCTGCAGTGGAGTCACGTTTGGTGTTACAGGCGTGTCTGCTGGGAACTCTTTTGTCGAGCCTCTTCAAGCCCTCTGCTGTATAGTTGGCTGCGTGAACTCCCTCAGTGTGAATTCTCTCTATTGTAAAACGATAAAAAGTTTAGCTGTTCTTAGTAGTTGGTCAGTAACATTGCCACTTTTTTACTTTCCTGACTGTGAAAGACTTTTCTGGGAGTTTTGTTGAAATAAGATGATTACTTTGTTGTTACACTGCTACCTTTTGAGCTATTTTCCAGTGAATTCATTTCTATCTGGGGAGCTTGCTTCCTAGAATATCAAAGTCTTACTAAACTTTTCTGTGATTTTGATTCATAGGGTGTAATTGGCACCTATGTGTTTCTAACATCCCTGAAACTTCAGACATGTTTGTAAAGTTTGTGTGAAACCACCAGGAGAAAATACTTGGTGTTTGTGAAAACTGTGCAACTTCGGGTTGTTCTCAGAAGAGACCATCTCTTCTGATATTTCTCTAGAGAGGAAGTGTGTGACTGTTTGAAAAAATAATTTTAAGAATAATGGAAAAATGTGTAAAACTATACTTCTTCCTTTCCAAACAGTTATATAGGGGTTGAGCAGACTGGAAAGCAATAGCGTATTTGGGTCAGTTCAGACAAAATCTAGTGTCCTACAAATTAATTTGAAGTTAGTTAAATATATGTCCTGGTTTTGGGTGGGGTAGAGTTAATTTTCTTCTTAGTAGCTGGTACAGTGCTATGTTTTGGATTTAGTGTGAGAATGATGTTGATAACGCTCTGATATTTTAGTTGTTGCTAGGTAGTGCTTATCCTAACTTAAGGATTTTTCAGTTTCCAATGCTCTGCCAGCAAGCAGGTGTGCAAGAAGCTGGGAGGGAGCATGGCCAGGACAGCTGACCCGAACTAGCCAAAGGGTTATTCCATACCATAGAACGTCATGCTTAGTATATAAACAGGGGGGAGTTGGCCAGGAGTGGCGGATCGCTGCTGGGGCATCGGTCAGCAGGTGGTGAGCAATTGCATTGTGCATAACTGTTTTTTTCCCTTGGGTTTTATTTCTTTTTTTTTCTTTTTTTTGTTATATTCCTTTCATTACTATTATTATATTTTTATTATTATTATTGTTAGTATTTGTCCTGGTTTCAGCTAGGACAGAGTTAATTTTCTTCCTAGTAGCTGGTATAGTGCTGTGTTTTGGATTTAGTAGGAAAATAATGTTGATAACACACTGATGTTTTCAGTTGTTGCTAAGTAGTGTTTATACTAAGTCAAGGATTTTTGAGCTTCTCGTGCCCAGCCAGCAAGAAGGCTGGAGGGGCACAAGCAGCTGGGAGGGGACACAGCCAGGACAGCTGACCCAAACTGGCCAGAGGAATATTCCATACCATATGACATGATGCCCAGTATATAAACTGGGGGAGTTGGCTGGTAGGGGCGGATTGCGGCTCGGGAACTAACTGGGCATCGGTCAACGAGTGGTGAGCAATTGCATTGTGCACCACTTGCTTTGTATAGTTTAATTCTTTTAGTATTGCTATTGTCATATTATTATTATAATTGTTTTTCCTTCCTTTCTGTCCTATTAAACTGTCTTTATCGCAACTCACGAGGTTTTTTCCTGATTCTCTCCCCCATCCCAGGGGTGGTGGGGGAGTGAGCGAGCGGCTGCGTGGTGCTTAGTTGCCGGCTGGCGTTAAACCACGACAGTATTTTAATTTAGTTATTAAACTGCCTTATCTCAACCCATGAGTTTTACTTTTTTTTTTCCCCGATTCTCATCCCCATCCCACTGGGAGGAGGGAGGGGGGAGCGGCTGCGTGGTGCTTAGTTGCTGGCTGGGGTTAAACTATGACAATATAACAGAATTAAATAGTAGAGTTGTATAAAAATACTTAAAGCTGAACTGGAATGACAGAGGTTACAAGAAGATAATAGGAAATAATACCTTTTTTAGTAAATTGATGCGAGTTTGGGACGGATTTGTTCCAATTGGCAATTGTGAGGAATTGTTCTTTATGCAATACGTGTAGTGCTTGAAGAGTTTTAAAGTTACTGTGTTTGATCTCTTCTAGATGTAGATGATACCTTTACTATTTGGATTAAGAGATGTGAAGAAACACTAAACGGTAAGAAAAAACACACTTACTTGATAAGGGATTTGATGTGCCCTGTGCTTTGAAGCTATGTCATGTTTTTCAAAGATTTACAGCTTACCTCTTAATTAGAACAAAAGATTTAAAAAAAAAAAAAAGTAATTTTTTCCTATCTCTTGTTTGTCTGAAAGCATACATCCTGAACACTTCTATACTTCAGATTTAGAGAAACATTAATATTAGGTTTTTAAAGTAATAATCAGCTGTGACAGGGAGTACCTATTTAAAGTTCAGACAATCAAAATTAATTTTAACTTGTTTTCATACACAACTGCTAACTAATTTTAACTGTGGAAGCATGTGTCAGCTTGCTTTCTAAAAACAACATCAAAATAAGTTTTCAAGTCTTGCAGAATATAAAGTTGGAAAGAGGTGGAAATTTGGGGATTTTACTCCTTGATTCCATGTGGAGAGTGCCTTAGGTGCTAATTGCTGCTCTGGTGTCTTACAGTAGTCAGTGTGAGTATAGTTTCCTTTCATACCTTCCTACAGACTGAAACCATCAACAATTAACTCATCAATAGTGCTTAAATTGCCTGTGGATTTTAATGAGATATAACAGAATAACTGATGTAGTTTTTTCCTCCACCTGTTGTGACTTTCCCTCCTCTTTGTAGTGCACACTGGAAAATGGGGCAGTAGAACAAGTTCATGTCAACCTGTTGACTACAAACCAAATAGAGGAGAACCCTTTTGTGTTGTACAGGAATAAACAAGTTTCTGCTTCATGATACATTTTTGCCAGGTTTATTTTTATTTGGAGAAATTAGATTGGCATGCATGGTCTTACTTGCAAAGAGTTATCTTGGATGACAACTTTCTCTGCCCTCTCAAGGAAAGAGGTTATAATATACATTTTTCTCTAATGTCATAATTACTTTTTGCAGTGTTTTGTCTGGTTCAACTCAGTTGTCCTGTTTTATCCTGAATATTCATCCCTGTCTTTTCTTTTTTGAGCCATTTTCTTAATTCTCTGATACACCAGCAAAAAAACCCCCAACAAAACAACAACTCTGATTTCTTCATTACAACTTAATACTCTTTTTTTGTTAATCACTATTTCTTTTTAGCAGTATGCATTATAAAGAAGCAAAGGGAAATGTTTTTTTTTTCTTTTCAAACCTATTTAATCTGAAATATTTTTAGGAAAAAATACTTAGAAGAGGAGATACTGAGCTCTAGTGTAGATCTAAGTATTACAGTATTAAGGTCACATGAGTCAATTTGTCTGCCAAGTTTCCATCTCATTCCCCAACTGGGTTTGCCTAGCATGAGATACAAATTTGATGAGAACTTTGTGCTATTCCTATGGATGGATGATAAACCTAGTACAGACTCACGGGAAGTGATTTTTAAAACTTTTGTTTGCCTTGATGTTGCTTTCGTTAAAAAAGGTCTGTATAGGTTTCCGATAAGCAAGGGAAAGTAATGGAAAGTTTGTTCCTTCTGTTAATCAGAACATGCTATATATTACAGTTGTTCCTTTGCACAAGTTGCTGATTGAAATCTGATTAAAAAGTAGAGTGTCTTAAAAGCAAAATACTAGAGGTAGAACTGGCATGTTTTTAACTCTTCTACTGTTGAGACTGGAATAAATGCGGAATGTCTGGAGTAACTGAGGAAAGCTAGAATAAGTATATGCCTTGTAAATACAGTATGTCTTTTTCTGAAAGTGCAACTTTTTTCTTTCTGCAGCATCACAGACAGAAGTGGTAAGATGTTTTCCTTAATACATTTACTGTTTCGATTTCTTTGTTAAGCTAGAGCATACTTTTAGGCTTCAGTGGCTTCTTACAACTTTCAGGCTTTAAAAATAATCTTTTCTATTGCATGCAATTCTGAAGGATTTAACTTTTCTTCTAAACATGTGTTCTTTTATTTGAGACCAAAGTTGCAAAATTTGAACCCTGAAAACTCTTAGGAATGGCATACAAATCTGACAATTACTGTGCAGTCATTGAAGTAAATTTTAACTTTCTGGCTTGCAGTCTCTGGCCTAATTTACAAATTAGCCAGCTCATGTTGTCAATGCCAACTTTCTTGTGACTGCTGGAAAGTAACTTTTTTTTTTTTCCCCCCAGTAGCTTGCAAGTGGTTTGTGCGGACTTTTTTCTGCTGTAACTTGTTCAGCTTTCAGTTTCCTTTTTTTATTAGAAGTCTTCAGAAGAAATGTTGAAATTGACACAACATTCCCCCCCCCCCCTTTTTTTTTCCTTGAGACAAAAAAATGGGAATTTGCATTGGATGTTCTGCTCCCTCTTTTTAGTTACTTCCATTTTTTACACTTTAAGAATAGGGTAGAGGAGGAAAGGGTACAGAAAACATGGCGGGTGTATGTAAAGACAAATCTTAGAGTTAAAAGGTTTTTATATTTAAAAGTTATACCTTGAGTTCTCAGATCTATTTCAGGTTTCCGTCATGACTTTTAGATTAGCAACATAGCCACTGTATGTCTTTCAGGTATACTTATTATCCAGGAAGAAAACGAGTTAAAGCTGAACATACTGCTATTTATAAAATGTCTGACCAAGATATTCTAAGTTAGACTGATACATTTAATGTAAATTGAAACTTTTTAATTCTTAATCTGGCATAAATGGCTAGGAGAACAGTGAAGCGCTTCACCTGTAAGTTAATGCCCATACATAAATGAAGAAAAGGGGAGCAATCAGTATGAAAATTATTTGTGTCTTTGAAAAGTACTTCATGGTATATTTTCACTTACACTGATGTAACTTTCTTTCCAATGAAATATGCATCAACTAGAATACGCAGCAGCAACGTCTGCCACCAAAGATCAAGTAAGTTGACTTTAGCTTTACTGTGAGAATTAAGATAATTGACGTATAACTGTTCTTTGACTTGGGGATAGGAGAAACAAGGTAATGACTGTAGAAACTCTTTTTGGGTAACTTTAAAAACATGGCAGTCTAAGTGAAGTGTTTCTCAGTGTCATCGCTTTTCTTCAGACTGAATTTGTACTTTCAGGAGATTATGCCTCACTGGGAGAGTGGGGAATGGAGTAAGCATTCTGGCTTCTGTTTCTAATTCTCATGCTGAGCTTAACTCAAAGACTGCCCCATTGTACCTAGTATAGGTAGTGTTTTTGAGATCCTTTTAAGATCCTGAACTGAAAAGTGCCATTTAATTTATAGAAGGCAAACAATATTATGAATTGGTTAAGAAAGTGACCTAATTTTGATATGCTTCTTGATTAAAAAACATTCTTTGTTCTTTAACTACTTATCTTGTCAATTCTGCAACTGCTTTTTTAGAGGAAGGGGAAGAAATATAATTTTGTATGTCTTCTCTCCCCCATTGAACTACACAATGTACTGTTCCAGCTTTTGGTATTCTTCTGTATATCTCTTTGCAGTCATTTTTTCCTCTCTCTTCCCACCCCCACCCCCCTTTTTTTTCCCCCCCTTCCCCCCAGATATGACTGGTACCAAACAGAATCTCAAGTAATTGTGACTATAATGATCAAGAATGCGCAGAAGGATGATGTCAGTGTGCAGTTCTCGGAGAAAGAGGTGATTTGTATTTGTTATTGATACACATCCCGAGATTCCCTAAGATGTAGTAATTAAAACAGTGAACATTATCTGCTGCAATAGCATGAAAAGAATGGTACAGGTGGTCTTCTGCCTGAGCTTTTTTTATATACAGTTACTCTGCACATGTATATATGCCCAATCAAGTGAACCAGGATCTATTGCCACAACAGTGTCCATAGGATTTATATACAAGCAGTAGTGTGGTGTGCATGCTGCAAAGGGAACATCTGGTTTTCAGCTGCCTGTGTGTTTGGAGGCGTGGGGGAAGAAGTAATCTGGACTTAAAATGTTTGTGTATGCATGCATCTGGAGTAGGAATGGACAGAGACAAGGTATTCTAAAAATAGGTATGAATGAGTAATATCTTGCTTTAGGACAATTATAGAAAAATAACGAATGTTGGTGGGTGTGTTTTTCTTGCTTTTGGCATCACTAAAATTGTTAATGGCAGCAAAGTATATATTTCAAGGAAGTGCAGTAATCTCTTTATTGTAATACCATATGCAGTACCAATAATGTTCATGTTTAGTTTAGCTGAGAATATTGAAGAGTTAGGTTCTTATTCTCAACTAAGTTGATACTTCACGAACTACCAGAATTACTTGGTTGTTACTATCTGCTTTAGATTGTTAAAATTGTGTGAGCGCTTGCAATGTAGTTTGCATGTATTAGAAGGGAAGTTGCAAATTGTTTTCGGGTTCTGTTATTGATGTGTTGATACTTCATTTGCTGTATGATTCTTTCCCCCAAAGAATGCAGATCAAGCAGACAGTATAATAGGCTTTTTGAGTATTTGCTGGCTAAGACTTGAAATCTCCTGTTCATTTTGTAGTATACTTTAGAAACACCTTGTTCAGTAATGCAGTAATGTAATGACATCGTCTGAATTTCTGACGCCTGATGCTTTAAGTGCCCTAGTGAAGGGTCGTTAATTTAATCGCATAATCTTGGTGCGAAATGACTGTCCTTTACTTGGAAATGTAAAACTGCTCTCAAAGATGACCAGAGACGTGTTTTCACCTGTTAACAGATGAATGCATCAGTGAGACTTCCATCAGGTGAAGACTACAACTTAAAGCTTGTTCTTCTTCATTCTATAGTGCCAGAGCAAAGTACATTTAAAGTGCTTTCAACAAAGGTAAGCTTCTTAAAGTGCAAATTATTTCTTTGACTGTTCCTGATGTTGAAAACGTTTCTGCTCTATTGTCTTGTCTCTCTGCAACAGTCATATCTTGCTTTTCATATAGAAATGCTTTTTGTTTCTTCAAGGTGCCTTTCAGCCAGTGGGAGACTTTCTAAACTTGTGCAAATATCAGAAATAGTAATATGATGGTGCTTATTGAAGTGCAAATGACAGTTATGTTGAGGATGCTTTTAGTTATTGCTGTAGAAAGAAGTCTGTGGTCTTCACTCTTAAAATTCATGTGTTAGGAAAGTACGAACACCTTTCTACTAAACTTTCAGGAGCCAATATTGCGTTGTGAAGCATTGTTGTCTTTGTGTGCCCAAGAAATAAAAGTCAGACTTTGAAGATTTCAGTGTTGAAATAATTCTTTACCCTTTCATGACTTGTTGCTGGTAAAGATTAGCCATACGGTTAACTGTTCTTGGCTTTTTGAGAGAGTGTATTCCACGCTGTTCCTGGAAATAGTACTTGTTTGGAGACACTTGAAAATCGCATGGCATGAGAGAGAATGCTTCTGTCTCAGCATTTTGTTTCTTCTATACTACAGGTATAGAAAAATGAGAAACTGACTGTGGTCTGACATAGCATATATTGTTCGTATAATGCATAGACATATGCTTTGTCCATGGAACCAAGCCTGAATCTCTGAAGGAGTGTGTTGTTGATTCTTTCCTTGTATTTCAGCAGTGGTTCTGTAGAGCTTTTGGAAATTCCTTTCTGTTCTCATGTTCCATTTTACCTGTTCCCTTCTTGGAAAGGTACCTATAATAGTTCTTGCATCATTTCAGGGAAGAGGGACTTCAAGATGACATGAGAGGATTGCCATAGAACGGTGGTCTCGTTTTTCGACTGCTCGCACTAAGGAAGCTGAGCAGGTTGTGTGATTGAGTCACGTGAGCTCTTATGCTGTGGGAGATAAGCACAGTGCTCAAAGTATGTAGAAAATCTGGTAGTCCATTAGTATTTATATAAATTTGAGTGGAATGGGCACGGACCTTGTCAAGAGGAGTAACTGTGAGGTCCTGTTTGCTTTATGTTCCCATCTAGTTTGTGTTACACTTTTCGTCTTGAAGTTTACCATTGCTTTTATGAAGTATCTGCATGCTACTGAGCACTGTTGAAACGAACTTGACTTTGTCGTTCTACGCTACCATCTCTAGCCTGGGTTAATCTCTGAAATAATCTCTAGTAGTCTAGAGCCTGGTTTAGATTGAGGTTCCTAAAGTGGTGTGAAAGCTTTAGTTATGTTTCAGGCAGTGTCTGAATTGTAAATATTTTGTACTTTTTTTCAAGTTTTACTGTTCCTGTATAGTTGTGAGAGAATATTTTTGAGACGAAACAGGATAAGAGAGAACACAGGAGGTGTTCTAACAGCAGAAGTCAGTGCTTCAACATGTTCTTCCTTTTGCAGAAACAAATAGTATAAGGACATCTGTGAAGGCAAGGTGAAGGAATACAATTTAAATGATGCCCCAGCTAATTCCAGTTCCGACCAGCAGATGGAGTCTGGAGAAAAAAATTTAAAAGCGGGTCTACGTTAAGCATGCAAAGACTTCTTTAAAGGCTTAGAATATTTTACTTTGAAAAACATTAAGCGCTTTAAGGGAAGGGTGCAGCCTTAGTGTTTGAATACTAGAAGTTCAGATTTCATAAGTTTCATGTATGTACTTTGTTCTTATGAGCAGTATGGAAAATATGCAGTTATTACTTTGAATAAACTATCTTATTACTTAAAACTTCTCAAACCCTTTACAAATTATTTTGTACCATTTACATGACGTCCTTTTGTAAGGACTTGGAAAGAAAGACATAATCTCATTATCTTCCCAATTATATGAACTTTTTACTACACATTCCTAAAGAGATTGTGTTTTCGTGGGATAGGAACAGCTCTGTTCTTGTGGGTTAATAATTTCAGATAAGAATAACTGCATGTGTTCACTCCGCTTTATTTTGTATTGCTGCTTTGAATGTGTGAGCCACGTTGCCATTAGCATGTGTAGTCTTCACTGGGCAACGAAGAGTCTGGTCTTTCTTTTCCAGTTATATGAGGAAATATATGAGTAAACAGAGTGGAATGTATGGGCAGGCTATGTGGTGGATAGTTCGGGTTTCCCATGAGCTTCGTAAAACTAATAAATGTAATGGATAGAGGATGAAACAACAGAACTGGCAGGTAGTAGAACAATCCTGCGTATTTTGGTAACTAAGAGAAGCCGGAGAGGCATTTCTCAATACTGGTTGAAATTCAGCATCACTTGACAAATGCAAAGGAATAAATGTAAAGATGCAAATTCAGGAGGAGAAAATAGCCTTAATTGTATTTGCAGAATTACAGATTCTAAAATAACTGCAAAGAGCAGACAGAACTTACAGACTCTGGAATTGGTTCTTTCAGGGAATGTTAACAGTGGTGAAAAATGCAATTGATACCTTAAGAATTGTTTCTTTCCTAGCAATGAAATAGAAATTATACCTTTCAATAAATCCATGCTGTGTCTAGCTCTGAGATGCAAAGTCTCTGTTTGGAAAAGAACAGAACTAGCAAATGGTACAGAGGTGGCATAGATAGATGTTTGAATGGTTTCTGTATGAGCAGAAGTAAATTAGTGTTCATGATCTGCAGACTTTTGACTTCAAGCTGTGAGCTAGAAGAGGAAAAACACTTGATGCCAACTCAAGAACAGCACAATGTGTGGGTGAAGTCCAGTTTTGAGAAAATCTTCATCTCTTTCTTTATGCATCCTAGTATTGTGTATTCTCTAATTGTCAACAGTTTAATAGATGATACAGACTGCCTTTAATAGTGGCTGTATGTATTACTGCCATGCTTGGAGCCATTTTTTTACCTAATTCAAAAGTTTATCTGCTATTTAATAGATATCACTACTTGCAAATTCAGCTTTGAGTTGATTATGGTTCCTGTTCACATTTAGTCATGAGTTACTTAGAATTACCCGGTGGTGTTCAGCATATAACTCTGATGATCTAAGGCCTCAACTTAATGTTCATGTGAGACAATGCTGAATACAACTGTATTGAGTCCTTCTCTTGAGGGAATTGCTATATATACATAGCATTTTTTTCTTGTACATGAACAGCATAGTTGATAGATCATAACTTGATCAATTGACATTATTGGTTATACTCCTCATCTGTCAAAGGTGTCTGACTGTAGTAATCTGATCAAGCAAGAAGTAACAGCAGCTCCAAAAAGCACCGTATAAATTTGAGATTTGTGTCTTACAAATGGAAGCTGATCTGGTCTTTGTGTGTAGCATGACTGTGTACACAATTAGGTAGGATTTTGTGTATTTTGGTGGTCATCCTCAATTGCGTTCAGGTGTCGGGTGAAGTGGGTGAAAAACTGTGCCGCGCTGAAAGCTGCATGTTGCACTCAGCATTTAACAGGAGGAAGGTACCCTTTAGTGGTGCTACTTGGTTTTTTACTTCTTTCCAGAAGAGGGAGCCAAAATGTAAAGGCTGGACCAAGTTTGCTCTTTGAAAGTTGCCTGTGTGGAGTTGTCCTGTAGCTCAGTGTGCATAGTATCATTGTGTTCCCTTCATAAAAGGAAAAAGGCATAAAAACTTAAAATGAGTGACTAAATATGTTTTAGACAAAACTAGCTGATCTGTCTCTGTCCAGAAAATATGGCAGGAAAGTAGAAATGCACAAAGAGTGTAAGGATTTCTAACATTCTGAAACAGTTCTTTGTGCACAATCAGCCTCGCTTTCTTTTCCCTCTTCTGTTTAATCTATCAGTCGGTGTATTTGGGATTCCAGGGGAATATTCTGCCATGTTCTGTTGGAAACTTGTGTAACATGAGCAGTTTCTCTAGGTCTTCTGTTGTGTTGTTGGTGATGCTCAGGGTTTTCTTTTCCTTAGACCTAGAAGAGGAGAGTGAGGATGAGGATGTGCTTTTAGCACGTGTGCTTATGAACTCGAAGGAAACTTGAGCTAGTGCTTTTTCTTCCCCTTTGCTCTTGCATCTACAAAGTCTGGGGACAATTACTATAAGTTTTTCAGTTTTTAGTGGTTTGGGCTTTTTGCAAGCCGTGACTTGCAGCAATTCAGAGCCATTTGAAAAAGTGGTAAAAAGTGGTTTCTTTACCCCAGAACTGTCCTTTAATGAGAGATCAAAGTCGTGCTGCAAACAGGGGACGTGTTAGAAATCCTCAGCCTCTTTTACAGTTGACATTTGTTACTTAATAGAGATGTTAGAGGTAGGAGCACACTGTCAGCAGCTTCATGCCAAGAATGTGGTAGTGTGCATCAGTGGAATGTTTCTTTTCCTCAAACCAACATTTTGCCTTGCAAACTTTGAAATACTCTCTGCAGCTTACTGGAAAAGCACACCGATGCCTGTTGCTAAATGTAAAGGAAGAGGCAAAGAGTGAAACTTTCACACACTCTTGGACTGTCGTCAGAGTCTTTATTCAGAGGCAAATGCACACAAATAGATAAACAGAGGAACAGATTTATTTTAACTGAAGTTGGTTCTTACCTTTGCAGTCCGATCTTTAAAAGATACTTTCTCATTTTGGATATTTTCATTAAATTGCTTGCAGACACTTGGATGCAGACTTCCCTGCTCTCATGTACTTGTTTTCTCTGTGAGGCTTTCATGCAGATTCATATCTCCCATATATATTCTTGAGTGTTTTCTGTAAATTATAAACTGATATCTAAGATATGAGTTGGACACTTTTCTGAAATTTCTTGCATCTCTTAGGCAGGGCTAGTTGGAGCAATTCCCTGGCTAGACCATAAAGAAACTTTCCCAATGATTGGCATGATATTTACTTGGCTCAAAATAAGTTTGATTCCCCCCATCCATGAATGCAGATGGATGCAGGGCAGATTTAAACTTGTTAATACTCTGAGAACTATATTTTAAACAAGCATATAAGTCAGTGTGCATGCTTTATATAAATACATAAAGGAAAACTATGCATAAGGGTTTTTCTCTGTCTTGAGAGAAGGTGGATTTAAGAACTATTGAAATAGTGATGATTTACATTGAGGATGCAGTGACAAAGAGCTTTAGGATACCTAAATGATCTGTATTGTTAGCTCCTTTAAAATTCAAAATTTTAACAAGTGGTTGCTATGTAATATCAGTGAAGTGGAAACTTTGACCTTTTTGCACTCAGTTCTCCATAGTACATAGCTGGCAAAGAAACTGAAAGGTGCATGCTAAATCCCTTCTGTTGCAATGTATTCGCTACAGTATAAATTTCTTAATTATCATTTATTTGTGATAACAGTGTAGAGTTATTTTCATCTCAGTATATGTTTAAAGTTATGGACCAAAGATCTTGGAATTCACAATATAAGCAATGTATAAAAGGTCTTTGAATAACTAGGATACCAAAACTGTACGTGCATATGATCTTAGAGTTAAGTTTGAATAGGTCATACATTTTTAGAAGATAGTGCTATTTTGTCCTACCCTTAAATTTAGGTAACAAAATACATGAGATGATTGCAAAATGACAACTCTGAACACTTAAAATTTACAACTCAGACAAGGCAGTCAGTAGTTCAGTAAATAACTAAGTATTTGATTGGAAACCCTGAATTCTCGTTTTCGTGTGTTTGATATAGCAAAACGCCAGAATCTAAAAGGGTATTTTTGATGCATCTTAAAATCAATGGCTGAACTACTGCTTAAGCTTTGCCAGTTCTGATTTCCTTCGTCCATCTCATCAGAGCTTGACACAAATTTGCCAGTGGTAAGTGAACTTTACCTTAGCATGGACTGTAGAAACACAGTAGAAATCAGAAAAAACTTCTTGTAACTTGTCAGTGTACACCAGAATCTTCTTTTAGGGAGGAAGATAAAAATTCTTTCCCTTTTAATGTTTCTCAGTTAAACTGGCAATGTCTGTCCCAGAACGTAAGTTCAGGTGAAATCTAGTTCATCAGAGGTTTGGGCTTTTTAACAGTAAGCTTCTGCCTAGAAAATTAATGTTGGCTAACTAGCGTTGTGTTTTTCTGTAGCTAAGGGGAGAAGTTCTTTCTTAAAACTAGACTAAATGCTCTTTTATGCCAGTCACCTTACAGTAAGGGTTTTTTGTGTTCTTATACTACCAATGAAATAGTTTAGAATAGCTTCTGAGAGTAACTCTGTGGCATCTTTTCTGATAGCTAGTGCTTGGATTAAGTTGCAAACAAACTTGTCTAAATCTCTGATAGATTTTAAAAAATTGATTACTTTTATGACTAGAAAATTCTGTGAGTAGAAACTTCTCTGTATCCTTTCACTGCGGATGGGGTTTCTTCTAAACGATGAATCCCCCATTTGACCCTCTTCTCAGAGGGGTAGGTTTCTCTCAAGACAGTATTTCAAACAAGTAGTGCATGAATTACTCTGTCAAAATTCCATGTTTCTTTTCCTTTTTGCTTTGCTCCCTTTGAGCCCAAAATACCGGGAACTTAAAAATTACAACAGAAAGTGGATTATTTCTGCATTGGAACTTTTCATACATCTGGAGTACTGTGTCCAGCTTTGGGCTTCCCAGTGCAAGAAGGGCACTAAGGTAGTGGAGCAAGTCCTAGAGGAGGGCTACCGAGGTGGTCAGGTGGCTGCACGGCATGAGCTACAATGAGAGGCTGAGAAATTAGGCTTGTCCTTAAGTGGCATGCAAAGCATTTAATTTGCAATGAAATTTTCCTGTCTTTTATTCTAAAGTTGGCACGAGGCACATAGGCATACGTTTTATGAAATATAAATGTTAAATCAAAGTAGTTGGCAAGTGTTGATGTATTTCTCTTGCCTGAGTACTGAATTTTTTTCAAAGGAGAGGAAAAAGCTAACAGTGCTTCTGTGTTAGATATGACACAAATGTCCGTACTGATATGTCACTCTTCTGTGTGATAGCTATCAGTATCTGCTTTAAAATGTTCATTAAAATGCATTTATTGCCGTTTGTGCACATAATTGAGACTTGCAAAGTTGTTTCTCCTTAGATCAAATAAAGCTCTCAAGTTGAAGAAATATGCGCCCTCACAAGCAGAATTTTATAGCTTTATATTTTTGGAAGATGTGGTTGTATAATGGTATGAAGCTAATGATTTCCCTAGTTTTACTCCTGCCTGCCACTTTGCCTAATGAGTAACTTCAATTGGATGGAGTAGATGGGTAGAGGTTTAATCATGTCATAAATACATTCTGTCTCAATTCTTCAGCTGTCTATACTTCTATCTTGGCAAGGTTGAAATGGTTTAGATTTAAGAAGTCTGCATCTTACACTGGGAATTAGTTTGTAGCATTTCCTTTTCCTTAGGGATGTTTGTCATGTAGTATTGGCTTAGGGACAGTTTCAGAGAGGAAAGTGTAAGAACTAGCAGATTAAAAAAGGAGAGGGGAATTATTGGAGCAGCAAAAGTGCAGATCTTCCTTTTTTTCTTCTTTTTATGTGTGGGCAGAGTACTCTGATGAATAGCCGAAGGTCTTTACAAGGGTTCTTTGAGGAGGATTGTATTCTGGGAAGAAAAAAGTCCATGTTTAGTAGCTCACGTCAAGCATTATATTGCATTAGAGGTCATTCTTGGTGTGGATGAAATAGTCTGTATTTGAGATACTGAAAGATATTGGTGGAAAGCCTGAAGCGTAAGGGTAGGAGGAGATAGCAAAGGAAGAAACAAATAGAAGAGAAATTAAAGAGGTATAGGGTTCAGCAGTCTCAGTATCAAGCATTTACTATCTCTTTTTTCTTTTTTTTTTTTAAACAGAACATATGGGGGGGATGCGCTAATAAGCAGAGTATAAAATCTTAAAATTAAGGCTTCCTCAACTTAAATGTGCAACTGAATTGATAATACAGTTTCCTCAGGTTGAGAGTTATATAAGAAGCAGAGGAGAGACAAGTTGTTTTAAATTAATACTCACGTTTCACTTGTAACTAATTAGTGCCTTTGTAAGTGGCTAATTAACTTAAATGTTTGACTCATGAGATCCAAATCCATTGGAAAAAAAACCCTGCTAGTTCTGTCACTTGTGGAACTACATGTTTGTCTTATATGTAGATATACAAATATTTTTAGCTTCCTTAAGCTAATCGCAGAGCATTAGATTTATGAGTGTAGGTGTTCAAAAATGAGCTTTAAGGTTGTAGTTTCCAAAGTCTTTTTAGAAGAGTCTAGTGGAGGAAGCTTTGCTGACTTCTTTCGTTTTACTGAAGACTAATTATTGGCACAGTTTGAATGCTGCTTCTGCATAGTTTCAACAGAAATCTCTGTGTCCTTACAGCTTGCAATATTAAACTCTGGAATACAGGCCTTTTTTAGGGACAGTAGGTTGAGCAACTAGAGTAATACAATATTTTAACTTTATTTGATTATTTTTGGTTCTGTGACTGTGACTTCCACTATTTTAAAAACTGATACTCTGATGCTCAATTTGTGACTTGTAAAGTTGCTAAAAACATTGGAAATCCAACAGACACAGGGAATGGGAAGTCAAATACATGTGGGTGTTGGACTTACAAACTTACTGAAACTCTTCTCTGCCTTGAAGGGCATTCCATGCTCCTGTCTTAAACTTTTTGTTGTTCTCAGTTAGTACAAGTTAGTGGTGGAAAATAAGTATTTAAACTTGTCTAGGGAAATGGTAGCTTCCCCAGGGGGGGGAAAAAAAAGAAAAAGAAGCAATCATAATTGAATATTCTGATTCTTAAAATGCAGCATGATTGCAAACATGGAAGCTTTGAAACTTAAATGAGCTCGTTTCTTTATTTTTATAAGGTATCTCAGTCTGTTGCTCACCAGTGACTGATTTGAAGAATGGATTAAATAAAGATCAAATTTCGGGTCAACATGATGCTGTGCAAGGAGCTTGCTGTTAGGATCTCTAGGGTTAGCTTTTACAGTGGTGCCTTTGTTCTTGGGTCTGCAGGGATCCCCAGGTTACAGTGGCTTTAGGTAGAACTAAGAACTTGCTTCTGCTGAGCTGTTCACAAATAAGGAGCTGCTGAAGTTTAGCAAGCACTGATTTCAGTTAATTAATAGCATCATAGGAACTTTGTGACATTTTCTTAAGTGAATTTGTCGTTTGGAGTGACATTAGACAGTCGTTGTTTTGCAGACATTGTTTTGCAACTTTGTAACCCTGTAACCAAAGGATAAGGTTAATTATGAAAAAACATTTCAATATGGTTGTCTAAAGGGATTATGTGTAGCTGTGAATAGAGCATGACATACTTCACTTATTTTTGTTTCTCTTGTGATAATTGCAACCATATCCATTTTTAATTGCCAGTTTTGTCAATGAATACTAGACAGTTTTCTCCATAGCAGTGTTTGTTCATTGAACCAAATGAATACAGCTTCTGAGTTTCTCCAGTGGGAAGATCTGCATAGTCCCAAGGTGTTTCTCTGGTTTGTGTACTACACATCAAATATGAAATTTTTTGGTGGATGAAATGTAAACCTAGATAAAGTTGGATTTTGTAGTCCTTCAAAAGTGCTATTTAATTATTAGAGCTGACTGGCAAGAAAGGGATGCTTGAAAGATAATACCTTGGTGCCCGGCAGCGTAGAGACATTGGGACTGATCATTACTTTTGGGATGCCATAATTCACAAAAAGAATCAAGTGAATAGTAAGCAGAAGAAAGTTAAGTGGTACTAAACGAAAGGATAAAAGTCGGATACAAGAGCTGTGCAGCCGCATAAGAGCTTAGGTGACGCATGACTTGAAGTCACGTAACTTCATCTTGTAAGGTAGGTAAAATTTGCTAAAATACAGGCTTCATATTAGAAACTGTGTTTCTAAAAACAAATTATTTATTTTCTTACTGCTACAGGATCCAACTGCTTTGAAACTATTTGGCAAAACTCGTTGCCATCTGGATTAATTTGTTCTTTGTCTTGTGTTTTATAGGTTGAGATAAAAATGAAGAAGCCAGAGGCCGTAAGATGGGAGAAGCTGGAGGGTCAGGGAGATTCTCCTAAATTAAAGCAATTTACACCAGGTTTGTTCTCTGAACTATTAAGTATTAAATGCTTTATTTGTGTGAAGTTACTTGCAGTTATTAATAATATTTTTTTGTGTTAAATATTGTTAATAAAATCACAGCTTCATATTTACAATGAAAAGCCTAATAGTTTTGTTTTTACTGCCAAGAATTGACAGAAAAAGTCTGCAGGGCATTACTAAAATTTAGGAATTAAATTTAGTCATAACTTCCATTAATCTGATGGGTTGTTAAGGCTATATGCTTGTCATTAATTCCTCTGGGCTTATCTGTTTGGCTATCTATTTTGGTCACTGTTTTGCAGTTCTAGGTATTGTTACACCTCTGTTGTTGCTTAAATAATTAAGTATTCCATCTCTCTTGGAAAGTAATACTTTTGCAGTTTTTCAAGACAGATTAACAATCTGAGAGTATTTGAATTTCCTGATTTATTGATTTCAGATATTTTTTGACATTTAGCTCAAATTTTCCTATGGCTCTAGGCTACTGGGTTTTTTGTTTCCTTACTGTCAGCCATTATCTCCTGCCTCATTTTGACTTTAATTATCTGTGTTGCTGTTGTCCAGCATTTTTTTGTTGGGTAGCTAAATTATGTAACTCTATTTCCTTAAAAGTAAACTTTTGCAGCTGCTGAATGTAGTCTCTAGCATTTGTTATTTTCCTTTATTTTTGTACTGCAATGCATATATCAGTAAGGAGGAATCCATTTGCATTTTCAGATTCATGTTCCATTATCATCTCTTGATTCATCAGATATATGTATGTGTATGTTTTCTCTACTGCTCTAGAAGTCGTGAGAAAATGCTTAGATAACTACCACTTCTGTTTTCAGATACCCAGCACTTATACCCATCATCCTCTCACTATACAAGGAACTGGGACAAACTGGTAGTTGAAATCAAAGAAGAGGAGAAGAATGAGAAGTTAGAAGGAGATGCTGCTTTAAATAAACTCTTCCAGCAAATTTATTCAGATGGTACAGATGAAGTGAAACGTGCCATGAACAAATCGTTTGTAAGTCTTCATTCTTTTTCTCTGAAGAAATGTGTAACTTCTGCACACTGATGCAATTTACTAAACTTTGCATGAATCGGGAAGCCTCTAGCTACCAAAACCTTGCGCCTATAATGAATGGCAGTGTTTCTGTTGGAGTTACTGCTATAACAAGTCTCACTGAAAGCTACAACGTTGTACACTAATGAATGTGACTCTTCAAGTCCAAAGTTGTGCTTTGTCACTGGTCTCTTTGTTTCAATCAGTGTTATCAAAGGAAATACAATTTTTGGCTTATATAGAGCTTGAAGACTTGCCATGGGTGAAAGGATCAAATTCCTCTTAATTGTTTATATCTAGTTCCTTTTATTTGTAGTCTTCATAGGCAAGAATGTGACTGACCCTTCAAAAGCTTCTTGTTAATGAAGTAACATCTCATTGTGTCCAGTACTGATAAAAGTACTGTTGGGCTGAAGATTATGGAATGATGGCTGTGTCAAATTTCATTCTATATGTCCACAGAATTCCTGTGTACTTGCTACTACATGAAGCTTAAATTCCTCACATTTCTTCAGAATTTGTTAATCTGCTGTAAGAAATGTGGCTTTTATATTACTAGAATTCCTCTAGCAAACTAAACAAGCTTTTTCTCATATTGCAGATGGAGTCTGGAGGCACAGTTCTGAGCACCAACTGGTCTGATGTTGGTAAAAGGAAGGTAGAAGTAAATCCTCCTGATGACATGGAATGGAAAAAATTCTAATTCTGTTTTTAATCTTTTACCATCTATGAGTTGCCATAGTCATGTACTGACCACTGTGTATGGACATAGCATTCTTGGATTCAAAGCACTGAATGTTCCCTTGGGAACAAGAATTGTCTTTACATTTTGCGTGCTTTAGAAATTCCTTCATCTGCAGATCTTAAAGATATATTCAAGAGTGGAACCCTATTTTCATTATCTCTATCTAATTTTTGGAAATTGAGTCAATCAGTCTAAATTTTCTACCGCCTTTATCAGCTCTGCTCTTTGGGGATAGGGTGATCTCTAATGGCTGGTCAGGATTATTGCCTTACGCCCGGTATTTCTGTTCAATAACTTACTAGATCCTGGCAACTTTGAGTAAAAACACTTTTCAACAACAGTGTTAAAATTGTTTGCTCTTTAAATCTGCTAAATAAAACTGTAAATATAACTTTTTCTATATGGAAGCTGCTTCATTTCATTTTTAGTAATTTTGTTTTTTGATGGGGGAATCACTTGAAGCATGTAGGTAAGGATGTGAATACACTGCTTAAAAAAAAAAAAAAAGCTGGCATGCATAGGAGTAAAACACACATTCAGTGAAGAGGATGAGATTGCTATTCTTGATGCAGACACAAAATTTCCACTTTTGGAGTCCTTCCACGTGGGTGATAGGTTGAACCGCAGTCATCTGTGATGGAAGGGAGAACATCAGTTGTGGCTGGAAACTTCCACAGAAAAGTGAATCCTCTGTCTGCCTTCTATATTCAGAAAGAAGGATCTCTTGCAATTGCCTGAAATCAAAGATAGCAAGCAGTTGCTTTAAGTTCTGTTATTTCAGAATATTGCAAACTGGTTTTATTTTAGAGAAGAGCCCGTGTGTCCTTAATTGTTTCCATCAGTGCAGCTTTTCCATCATGATCAATGGAAAAGAACGGTATTTACGGAAAAAGAACTGAGAAATGTAAGAAATACTGTGTATGCTTGAACTACTTGGATACAAGTCTGCAAGGGCCTATAGATGGCCCTGCTTGAGCAGGGGGGGTTGGACAAGGTGACCTCCAGAGGCCCCTTCCAACCTCAGCTGTTCTGTGATTCTGTGAAAGAGAGATGAACTTACAAAGTTGTGGTAAACATGCCTAGTCCATGTGCCACTGTCTCTTGGGAATTCAGAGATACCTAAATAAGATTCTAGAAAACACCATGAATTGCAAATATTGGCAGCCCCCTGAAAGCCACTTCATTGCTTGCTAACCATTGGATGCTGCTTTAAGTTTGCTACTTTGCCTTGCATTCCTAATTATGTAGGTTTTTCCAGATTGTTTGTTATTCTGCCTGTTTTCTTTGTATTTGATATGTTATTTTACTACAGTGAGAATTGGATGAGCTTGGTAAAATATAAAGGCTATTAGAACAGGTGTTTTAATAGGACAAGTGAAGTCTGCAGCTATTACAGTAATAAATATGTAAGAGGTGATTGAAAACTAAGGAGGAGGAAGAAAGGATGTATTCTGTTCCTCCTGAGGACTAGGAATCTAGGTTTTACAGTGATGCTGGGCAGTGGTTTTTCCCCTACTATTGTTACTATGCCTGTAGCAGTAGATAGATACCAAGATTTTAAAATCCACACATCTTAAAAAGAGAACTTGGTTTTGGATGTATGCCATAGCTGTGAACTTCAGATTGTCATACTGGGCAGCTGTAGACTATGACTACAGTTTTGACATAGCTGCGGTTTCTTGATGCACTCAGATAATGATTATCCTATAGTGCAAGCTGGGCAGTGATTTCATTTTGAATCACTCTTAGCTTCAGAATTGATTCATCTTTTCCAAAGCTCAAATTTGATGACCTTCAGAACTGAATGTTGTCCTGGTCTTTGAATGCAACGAAGGGAGATGGATTGAATTTAGGAAGGGTTTTGCGTGTGCCTTACCTCTTGACTCCTACTGAGCAACGTCCGCCTCTTGGAAGAGTTTCTCTAAGGATATACATTTGGCATATTTCAGTGAAGATTTGTTAGCTTCAGTGGGGAATTTCTTGCCCTTCAGAGAATTCTGAGTAGCTAGTTGCTCAGTATCTAGAGCATTTGCCATCCATATGGGATGCTAACATTGAAGTTGACTTGATTTGGAACAGGGACTTGAACTCGATTCTCCTGGATAAGTGCTTTGCTGCTTTTTATTTATGCTCTGAAAGGCATTTCTTCCTTTCTAATGTAGAAGGAAGACAAATGTATGAGCGCTTCACTTTGTCACAAAATTGGGTTCTTGTCTCCTGGCCAGCCTTGCTTTATAAATGTCATTCGGGGCACTTAACAGCGCTTAGCGAAGACTTGCTGTGGGTAAAGCCTAGATAAAAATCTCTTAAATAGAAGTGAAAAAGTAATCTGACTATGTTTTCTGCCAATCAAGTTCTTCTTACTTACTGAAGAGAACACAGTAGGGGTTCCTCTGTCTACTTTCACTTATGGAAAGACCATGCAAATATTTTGTCAGATAAGCACAATATATTCTTGTATTAAGTGGGTACTGTTTCGCTGCTTTGGGATTCAATTCACTTAGCCTAAGGCAAAAAGTAAAATAAAATGCATTGTTACTTATGTGCTCTTGAGGCATATGTAATGCAAATATAATGCTTTAGCTTCGGGCTAAAACTTGTAGCAATCAAGTGGTAGACCTCCCTGTCCATCTCAATCCTGTAAGCCAGGATTGCAGGTCTGAACATAATTCCAGCATATTTCTGAGCACAGACAGATAATCTGTGTGCGTGCCACCTTAGAATTTAGGTGAACCAATAATGGTAGCTCTTGTTGCCTTACCGGGGGGGGTCTGGTGGGAGGGGATTGGATTAAAGCAGTAGGCAAAATTTTCTTACAAAACTGGGGGAAGGTGCTTCATCAACTTTGTGAACAGTTTATGTTTTGTTCTTGACAAAACACATGCACAGAATGGTTCCAGAAGCCCTAGGTCAAGAGAAAGGTAGCAGGGAGCTTGGAGGTTGAATAGAGGCTGTGAAGGGTACCAGTGACAAAGGGCATTTCCTTTGGGACTACAGAGGGTGAGTGGAATTTGTTGCAGCACTGGCAATGAGTTGGCTGGAGGCAAGAGAACTGCCTGCAAGGACAGAGTGGATGATGTTTTAATTGTGTTCGAACTTTTCGTGAGGTTTTTTTCCAAGCCTTTTGGTCATCTGTATGTACTGCTGTCTAGAAGACCCAGGCAGTTTCACCTCAGTGCTCTGATTTGTAGTCCTGTTGCAAATACGGCAACAGGACAGCAAGAGGTAACAGTAGCTTTCCCATTTAATGCCACAGATGGGATCACTCTCTGCTACTGTTCTGGGGGTCATAGAAAATGCCTGCCTGTTGTAGCTTAAGGCTGCCTCTCTCATCTTTGGTATACGTGCAGTGTTTGTAAAAGATCAGTTGAGCCTCTCAGAAGCAGAAGATGGTGGTGCTCCTGGTTCAGTCTTAACTCTTGCCCTTTCTGAGCAGAGATTCTGTCCACCCCAATGTGCCAATCAACAATCTGTTCTTTGCCAACTGTAGTTTTATGCTTCACTACTTTTTTTTTTTTTTTTTTTTTTTTTTTTTTTTTTCACTGCATGGAACAAGTGACTAGTCTGTTCTTCACTGAAACTTTCTTGGAATTTATTCGTGCTGCAGTGGGGGTGAAGTGTTACATGGGAGGCAGAAGACAGATCCCCCCCTTCCACGCCCCCCAGCTTCTTCTTACTTTCTCAGTGTAGATACAAGTAGAGGATGATTCCCATATCAAAAAGGACAAAGGGAGAGACTCAGGTTCATTCCTTGTAAGTGGGGAGAAAGGGGGCTGTAGATGCAGAGAAGAGATGACTCCAGCCTTCCCATCACTGGCTTTCAGTCTTTTTAACCCTATGGCTTTGTTGCCTGTTTTCCTTCTCTTTTCCACCAGCCTGAATTTATCCCCCTTTTCAGCTCTAATCTGCCCTGCCATCCTAATCCTCCTAGTATACATTCACATGGACAATTAAGTTTTAAGGACAGTAGAATTACGGTGCTCTGACTAACATCCACCCACCTGTGGTGGGAAACGCCGTCGGTGACAAGCTCATCCATCTTTCTTTCCTCCCCCCCTAAGCTTTGGCCAAAGGAGGGTTTTGAACTGGTTTCTGCTAGTGCAGGGTCAGATTCAAGGAACATCCCCCACCCCACCCCCCCACCCCCCCAAATGCAGACGTGTTGTAACCTCTTCAGTGTGCAAGGTATTGTATTTGTGGGGGCAGTGGAAAACTTGTCTTCAACATCGGTAGTAAATGCTGTACGGTAGTGAATAGGATCACTGCGGATAGTTAGAACTGTAGTCTGAGCCACCACTGCGGGGAATATTGCTACGACTTCATACCGTTGGATCATTGGTTTTATTGTCATTCCTATGTCGCCTCAGAACGTTTCCTTCAAAATTAGATGTTGCGCTTAAATAAGATTTTTCAACCTTGCCACAGCAAGAGATCTTTACTTTTTTTCCTTTGAATGCAATATATACGTAAATGTGAATTTGCTTACTTGAAGCATGAGTTGGAGAAGGCATTTTGTTGCATATCTTTTGGAAATGGATAAATTGTGCCCTCTGTGTTGTAGTTGGGCAGTATGGTAGTTCTGGCAATTGTGCTGGTCACAGACCACGTAAGTAGTGTGTATGCTTCTCTTATGATCACTGGGGCTTTCTTGGCATGGTGCATACAGAAGAGTTCTCAAAGTGTACATACTGTATGTGACAGTTTAACACATCCATGAGTAGGATGCTTTTTTACTTCTTACATGCTTTGTGACTGCCTAATAGAAAACAACTGATACAAGCCTTTTATTTAGGAAGAGTTAATTTTGTTAAGAGCATGTAGACATGGAAATCACCTACAAGATAGTTTTTTCTGTCTTCAGAAGGAGACTGGGTTGTTTTTTTACTGGGGGGCACAGGGAGAAGCAGGTCACAGGTTGCCTCAAGATGGCCTTAGATGCAAAAGACAGCAGCAGTCTGCTTCATAGATACAGTCACATTTCCTTCTCTTTGCCTTCAGTGTTTCACTTGCTGATCCCCTTGTTTTCCTCTCCAGGAAAGGAGAGGAACACGTACATAAAGGTACTGTTACACTTTCTACATTGAAAAAAGCACAGAAAGCGATTGCTGTTTTTAATATATTTGTTTAATCTGCAGTAAAAAAAAAAAAGGAAAACCAACTTTTCTAAGCGTATGAATGACGTACTTCTAAAACAAAATAATGATCAAGGTCATTTTCATTTAAAAAAGCAGAAACTCAAATTTAACAGGCCTTGAAATCCCACTTTAAGAAGTTTTTAATTTAAATATTTCAAAGCAAGTCTTCAGATTAAGGGAAGGTGAAGCTTATATTAAAAAAAGCTACAATAGAACAAAATACTGAATTCTATTCTCATCTTACTCTCATTTAACACTTTGCTTTTTAGATATGCAGTTTAGCATTCCACATGAGGTTGTCTTTATTTTCTTTAAGCCACGATTATGTCAAATTAATTCCTCTTTTCTGTGTGTCACGCAGTGTTAATAACATTACTAGGCTTGCAACATCTCAAGAGCTGTTTAGTCACAAAAGTGAATGCTCCAGAAAGTGAACTTTAAGAAAAATTGGACCATTCTGTTTAAAAAGCCCATGTAGATGGCTCCATAAACTCAATGGCAGGGTTCAAGACATATAGCATGGATGAAGGCAGTGTAATATCTCTCTCTTTGTTTTTGAAGCCTAGAAATCCTTAGTCATTCCATCTTTGTGTTTCAGCTAAGTACCTTCCTTAGAGATTTAATACGTAATAGGATCAATCCAAATAATTGCAGAGTTTGCCTAAGCAAAAAGGATGAGGTTAGAAACCCCCCTTTTTTTTTTTCCTTTTGTTTTTCTCCTTACTGGTAAGCAGTTTCTCTTGCGGGGAACGGAGGTTAGCTTCAGCGAAGCTAAAGGAGCTAGCGTGAATGGCTGCTATCCATGTGGAATAAAGAGGGGTTGTAATCTTGTGTCAAAAGTGTCTAGTTCAAGGATTTATAAATACAGTGGCTGTTGTAGATTCTGAAGGGTCTTGAGACTCTTAGGTCTGCAACTGCATGTAAATACTTTTGCCGTAGTAGCTGGATAGCAGATACTTGTTAGACACTACAGTGGTATCATGGATACAAGATTCTTGATGCTGGGGCTTCTTTGATGTTGGGATGTGCGAAGCGTTTTGATTCTGTGGCCACGCACATTCCCTTCCGCAGCCCCTTTTCCTGCCGGTTGTTTCCGATTTAGCACAATGTGTGCTTTCCCGTGTCCCCTGGAGCAGCTTTGTGGGAAAGGTATGCTGTAATTCGTTTATAACCATTCATAATGACCTGGCAACTCGGTATGAATAGCAACGGGGAGCAACTTAACTTGTGATTTATTTAAGTAAGCTACATGAATGAAAGGTACTCCCAAGTGTACAAGTTGAGCTAGTTGCCTAATTGGACGTAAATTTTCACATGTAGCTTGGAAAGAGAGGGTTTTGTTATGAAAGGCTGAATTTGGATTGATGAGCAAGCTTCTGGACTGCTAAACCAGTTTGTGAGCAAAGTTGAATATTGTCTTTTTTTGGGGATGTCTTAGTTTTTGAATTCAGTAAGTGCTAGTATACCCTGGTAACTTGTAAAGCTAATGGAATATTAACTCAAGATTTTTATTTACAGTTAGAATAGCTGACCTGGCTTTTGGTGCAGTAACACACACTTTTGATTTTAAAAGCCAGGATTGGTACTGCTGCTTTGGTTGTAGTCTTTCACCAGTTTGTCGTCATTGCATTCCTGCTTATTTTGTCAAGGCTCTGATTGCTTTTTCTCACACAACACCCATGATACGAGCAACCCACCAGCTGCAGGGCATGATGATTCGGCAGGCAGTACGACAGCCTTGGTAGTTGTAAGGCCATGGGTAGTAGCCCATGAGAGGCTCGCAAATTCTCTGGCACTGTGTGTAACTTCGTCTGCATTCAATGCAGCACACGCCTAGGTGATCCAGCATGGGGTCAAAAGCCATCCCTTCACCTTCCAGTTGCTGAAATGTAAAATATTAAATGTCATCCTGGTGCTCTCATTCTTGGAGAATGTAGAATATACCGATGCTCCTGTTAACCCTACAAAGGGTAAAAACTGAAATCTTGGTCCTGTTGAAGTTAACAGACTCCCACTAACTGACCCATGCATCTTGCTTTATTTTTTTTTTTTTCTTTTGTCTTGCTCTGTTTGGTAGAAGTGTAGAATTAGTGCAATCACCCATGTAAAATGGAAAGAAACAACAGGGAGCTCTAACTTCATTATTTTTCTTCTACAGTTCTTGCAAAAGATCCAGCAGCAGTAAACTCCCAAGTTTTAAATATTAGTGATGGAAAAGATTTCAAGACAGTTATCTGGATCTTTTACGTAGATGACAATGTCTGAAGTGTATGCTATGTTTTTAATGTTTTGTTTTAATTTTTGTATTTTAATGCTTTTTACAGCATTCCCAGGAAACTATTCAGTAAGCTATTACCCTGCAGTTTTCTGAATATTTCTCCCTTGTCTTTCAGTCTGCCTTTTTTTTTTTTTTTTTTTCCTCCTCTGCCACAATGCCAACTTGTACATTGTGGACAGCGAGAATTCTGCCTGTTCTGTATCTGACAGTAAGGAGTTACATGGAGCAAGGCATGCATACAATATGTAAAAGCAGGCTCTTGCTACTGCCTTCACCCTTCAAAATTCCTTTCTTCCTTTCTGGGGAAAAAAGTAACCTGGATATTCTGCTTTTTGAAACTCATTTGTTCTTTTCCCATTGGTGTTATTTCGAGAAAAGCAGCAGCAAAGAGCAAATGCTGGAGTAACACTTAGCTTTTTACCTGAGCATTTTGCATTCAGAAAACTAGCAGCGCACCGAAAAGGTGAGGCACAGAAAGGTGCCATCTCTCGTCTGGGCTTGTACAGGACGCTAGTGACAGCTCGGTGTTGTCGAGGCCCCCAGCGACCCATTCCCAGCCCTGAGAGCAGGGAGGGCGTCGTTTCCTTGGGCAGGATTCATCATCCTTGAATTCAGATCCCTGCAGTGTGAACTTCTACACCTGAGCTCATCGTCCAGACTCCACTCATAGTGGGTGAAGAGAAATAGCTCTGGGGAGGGTTCATTTCACCCTACAGGAAAGACCTACAGTATAATTAATGGTCCTTTTGAATCGAATGAATCAGTCTCTAAAGAAAGCTTGGATATAGGCATCTACGCGATAACTGTTAGTGAAGGTGAATCCCGCCCTGCAGGCTGAGGGAAGTCTGGTGACCGTATCTGACTGGACGTTCTCCATTTGGCCCAGGGGCCCTCTGGCTGGAAGATGGGACCTGTGGCAGTTGTTCTGCTGCTGCCCTCCAGAGACAGGGCAGCTCAGACCCCATGGACGTGGTCACGTTAGCAGCTGTGAGGAGAAGTTACGTTCCAGTGCCGCTGCTGTTTTGCTGACCTCGTGAGAGAGTCGATTTAGATCCACTTTATTTGGAGTGATTAATTTAAGTTTAATTAAGGGATGTCAACTCGGCAGAATGCTGTCACAGTATAATGATCTCCTGCTGTTGCATAAATGTCAAGTCAAAGCTGGGACTTACTTCCAAAGCAGGAGGCATTTATCTTGTGACAGTGTTGTATTAAAATGACTTACTCCTGCTGCACCAAATGGTGGGTGTAAATTGTCTGGCGCTGGTGCAGTAGACTGGAAGGGGTGCCTACTGTACAGTCGGTTTTCCTGCAGCGCGGCAAAGGTGTTGGGACACAGCGGGGCGGCTCCTGTGCTCTTTCTGTGGGCTGCTTCATCTCGAAGAGCGAGAACAAGTTTTGCGATAGTCATCCTCCGCCCACTGTTGCTGTCTCTGAACAGGTTCTCCTCTGTGAATTGCTTGCTAGACTAGGGCCGTTTTACCCTGATAGAGGAGAGGCTGAGAAAACAGATTTATTTGGCCTCATCCTAATCTCTTTGCAACCAGACACTACTACTGCTTTCCTCTGTAGTAGTCACTTCTGATACTAACTTCTATTTGAGGGCAAAGTATGTTTCTAGCTACTGGACTCTCTTTACATTGTCAGTAAATGATGGGGTTCAGCTGTCTGATCAAGACCATCTTTGGTTTGTTTTCAGAAGGTGCTATCCTTGTCAGATCTCTCTAGTGCTGCTTCCATATGGACCTGGAAACCCTGAAAAGCAACTTGGCATCAACTCGCCTTAGTCTTGCCACTGCAAGCACCTGTGCTTGTTTCACACTGAAGTCTAATGAAAACTGGGATGAGGGAGGGAGGACTGAGGGAAGACTTTTTTGAGCTTCTTAGCTGTTTCACAAGTCTGTAATTTCAGAGAAAAGCTGAACAGGGAAAGACTGCACAGATTTAAAAAAAAAAAAAAAAAAAGACGAACAAACCCCACATCACCAGTAGTACCTGTCTACAACAGTCTCGGGCTCTAAAAGAAGATTACAGTGCAAATGCTTACATTATATGGGTTGTCTGGATTAAGTGTTTGGTCGGTTTCTTGTCCCATTGGTCTGGTTTCATTAGACTGGTGATCAAGCTCTTGAGTCAGCTGCGTGGTGGGTGACCTGGTGTTTACTTCTTCAGTAGCAGCTTCCAAGTCTTCCGTATCAAAGTTTGATTCTGACTGGCGTTTGTTTCTCTTCATTTCTCTCCTTTGGTTATCTGAAGAAATAATCACGAGAGGATAATCTTATCTTCAGCGTGCCCTTGTACTTATTCACACATTATCTAAGGTTTCAGTGATTTCTTTAAATATTAAAAAATGGGGAGGGCAAGGGGCAGAGGGGAAGACAAAACTGTGTGGTGGCAAACTTGATGAGCATCCCCATGGGAGCTGCTTGCCTTCCTGTGTTGTATCTGCAGCCAACGTCAGTCCAAAGGGATGTGAGATTGCCTCCCCCCCCCCCCCGCCCTGTTTCTCCCCTTGAGGCAAAATGAGTCTGAGGAGATTTGTTGGGGGTTTTTTGACCCACCCTGTGGTCACTGATGTTAACTCAGCAGCAGTTGCCAGCACTAGCAAGACCAGTCACACGCATCTCATTTTTTTTAAAGTGCTTTTGTGACAGACTGGTGCCTTGCTCCCAAGGGCAGCTAGTGAACCTGGTAGAAAAAGCTTCTGGACAGCTTTGATACTGCTCTTTTGCCCAGTGGGATATGCAAGGTCATGAGAAAAGTGGAAAATATTGATAGTTTCGATCCACAGGTGCTCTAAAATGTGGTGGTTTTTTTTTTTTTTTTCTCCCCTGCCCCCTGCCTTGAGTGTTCTAATACTAACTGGACCAAGGAAGAGTAAATATTTTCAAGCCTTCTCCTCTCCTCCCAGGCCTGGAAGTCACCTGGAGAAGTTGCTGTCTCCCTGGCGACTCCTGAACACCTTTGCTTGGCTCTGGGTGATGGGAGTATTTCAGTCCTGGGACTGCCCCCAGGACCTCATAAACTTCATCCACCAGTTGCCTAGCTAAAGCGTCTTGTCCTTCCACTCCACTGAAATCCTCTGGAGAAGCAGGGTAGGAAACAGGACAGGCTATGGTCCCAGATCAGGAGCTTGATATTCCCCAACTCTTGGCCAGGTACAGTGTTCCTGCTACGTGGTGTCAGCTGCCTAAACATTTGGGGGGCTAGCTTAAGCTGTTGTCTTGTCCTTCTGTAGAAGGAGGCTGACCTCTCTGGGAATGTTTCATCTCATAGTAAGTCACCCACATGGGCTATATAAATTGTCTGAGGAAATACAAATATGGAAAAAGTATAGTAAGTGTGGATAAACTCCAAACCCGCAATCTTGGCACCAACCCATGAGGGCTTGGGAAGACAGGCTGGGCAAGGGAGGAAAGGATCCTGGTTTCCCCGATGTGCAAGTCTTGGTGGCAAACCTGATTTGGGGAAGGCATTTAGATGAAGAGAGGGATAACATACTTTTCAAATAAGAGAAGCGTTACCTTTGGGATATGTTGGTCGCAGCCAGAAAATTGGAAGATCCCCACAAAGCTCTAAAATTTTGGGGCTTAGGAAACTGTTATGCTTGATAGGCTCGTCTGCAGCCACCCAGATAAGGGAGTTTTCGTCAAATCTCACAGGCATGATTTCATCTTCCTGCAAATAGAAGAGCATAAATCCTTTGCTGCTCAGTGAACAGTCATGTGCCTGCTCGCTGTTAATTCTTGAGCATCAAACTGTATAATCATCCGCTGCAGCTAATACCGAGCATCCTTGTATTTCATGAATGTGAACCAATTGTACTGAGCCAAAACCTGAGTAAAGGTTGCCACCACTGAAACAAATGGCAAAACTACTGTCAGCTTTGCTGGGCCTAAGACTTCACCCATCTCTCTCGGAAGGCTTTTGCCCTATGTACAAGGACTAGGTGTCAGAGATCTTTCAGCCCAAAGTGCCGGATTTTCAGGTGGTAGAAACTGAAGACTTACCACCTTCAGCAAAGCAGCAATGAAATACGCTAGCTAAAAACAAGACCCTAATCTCTTATCATGCCCCATTCTCATCTGATGTACTCCCAAGATATATTTACAATAGAGGGGAAAAAAGAAATCTTGTTCAGAAGTTTTAGAGAGGATTATAGCTTCAGAACTGCTCCAGCTTCCAGTTTTAAGTCAACGTGATCAGTCTGATTAAAGGTCTTGTTTGGTAAAAGCAATTCAATTGACCAAAAGCTTGAAGTGCAAGTTAAAGGAGCCTGCCTTTTTGAAGTGTACCCTGCAGGTTTTTGGTTCATATCTTCAAAGTAATGTAGGAGAATGCCAGTGATTGATTCTTTAAAGTTGTTAGTTCAAAGTATTATTTTACATAAAATGTGTAAGTATTTTATAGGAACAGTGAAATATTAAAAGAAAACCAACTTTTGAATCATGAAAACCAGTATGATTTCAAAGTTAAAATTCTAAATTGCTTCCATAGAAGTCATCAAAACTTGTTATATAACTGACTAGATCAATTTATTCCGGCGAGTTGTTGTTCCTTTAGTGTTTATTGATTTCTTTTGTAGGTCTCAAGTCATTTAAGTTCGCTATCCAATCTGTCTAGTGAGAAGTGCTCTTTATTTATATTCTCCCACTTAAGCTTTTATCAGCATCAGAAATATCTGAATCTAGTTTTCAGAAATAAAAATATCCTTTGTTTCTGTTTGAGATGATCCTGACTTGTGAGCAGGCAGAGTTTGGGTATCTATAAAAGCTTATTTTAATCAACCACTTTTATAGGCAGCGTTGGTTGTGATACATGTTGTACGAAAACTGCATATGCATACTTTCTCCTAAATACGTGCGTATCGGAGAGAGGACTTGCTCTAGAAAAATAAATACTACTTTGCCGTTCCCGTCGTACATCTAACCTGGAAAGCTGAGCAACAGGGAAAGGTTAATATCCCAACAGTAGCACTAAGTCGTCTGCTTGTTTTGGCCTCGGTGCGTACAATTTATTGCAGCGGCTGTGTAGGCGATGCATCTTTGGGGAAGAGGCACAGAAAACAGGACAAGGAGATAGGTTTACTGTAGCCAGGTAGAAGATCAGAAATAACTTTTTGACTATTTTAGGATAATGTCTTTAGGACTGTGACTTCATTCTTACAAAAAGATGAAGAATTGAAACCTTGACTTTAGGGAATAGTGCTAATGAAGTCAAATAGCCCAGCCTTCCTTTAAAATAAGGCAAGGTGGGAAAGATGTAGGTCTCTGCCTCAAATTTGGGCAAGATCTCTTTCCCATCATGGGGAAAATCCCACCAACTTTAGGGGGCTTTGTAACATTGCTGGTGCCTTGCTGATTGGGTTTAGAGAGACCTTTTTCCCCTTCATTTTAAAGTAGATGCTCAGTAATCACAGCACCATTGCAGGTAGGTGCAGCCTTAACGGTGCCTCTCTCCCAGCTAACTGTATCTGCTTTTACTTTCTCGGGAGCGGAGCAAACCCAGGAAAAGGAGTTGTGGCTATCCTGTGCTCTCCTGCTGGTGGCCGAGCCCCCGCCAGCATCCAGGCTCAGCCATACTCAAGTCACCAGAGCCACTCTTGTGTGAGCGATGGGTTTGGGGGTCTGAGCGCTGGGGAAACTCCGGCTTTGTGCACCTAAAGCGATAGGCTTTTTTACAAATGTGAGGTAAGGAGAGGTTTTGGCGGTATCTGGGTGAGAACTGAAGCTTTTGTGGTGGTTGCAATACAGATTCCGTAAAATTTAGTACCACAATATCCTAAAATGAAGTCTGATGCTAAGAAGGCAAATTCTTCATTTTTTTTAAACTATTATTTCTTCTGAGTTAGCTGAATTTTTGCAATAATGTTTTCCACAATTCCCCTTTATTGACTATTTCAGAGGACTTGAGTGATGGAGTCTTCTGCTTGAGCTTCTGCTCAAGAGTGTTGATAGAAATCTCCTGGGATCTACCACAGTCCCTCTGTGCATTGACTAAAGCAGCTGCTGCTTCCATGCTCTCCCTTCCAGCCTTGTGTACAGCCTGATCTCAGGCAGATGCTCTTGTCACTGAGGTCTCCCATGGATCTGGTAGAAATTGGTCTATGGCTTTCCCTGCTCACTAATCTGCAGCCTCTGACGATGCCCCTGGACACACTGACACCTCTGACACCAATCTTGCTTTTCTTGCCTTTCAGGGACCCCTTGCAATCAGTCAGTGTGAACCCTCAACTGTCCTAGCACTATCCACAGTGGCTTTCAAATGTCATTTTTATTTGTATTTAAATACTGCTTTAAGACCCTCTCTATACAAAGATTTGTTTTAAGTAAATACATTACCCCTTACCAGCTCAGATGAGAGGCTCGCTTTAGTCATAGCATCAACTTCGGGGACGTGAGCTTTTGGCTGAGCTTTGATGTAACACTTTTCTCCTTCAGCAAAACGGATTCCAGTTATGCCCTGCAAAAGCAGAAGGCAGGGGGTTGTGCGCAGCCCTCCAGCTCCCCACCACCCCCAAGAAAGCGCTCGAGCTCTGCTAAAGTTGCCACTGAATTTTTAGTCTGAAGCTTAAATCTTATTTAAAACCAGATGCAATAAAACGCCTTGCCCTCCTCATTTTAGCTTTACAATTTTGGTCAAATGGGTCTAGAAGTTTTCGCTCTATTTCTGAAAGATGGGGGTGTTTTATATAAGTGCTTCCATGCCCGCTGTAGGCTACTTGGAGTAGTTTTGTTAAGGAATTAGTTGACATGATTTGAACTGTAACTTAGCACCTAACGTAGGCAGCCTCAAAATTGTGTTAGCTGGTGGTGCAGTACCCTTATGACACAGATTTACAAAAATATGGGGGCAGCTTGGTCCAATTTATACACATAAGTGGCTGTGACTGCAAGGGGAAGCTCGTGATGGGGAATTTGGTGCAGAAATCTCTGTGTGGGACTTCCTTCATTTGGCCTATAAGGGTGAAATGCAGTTGCCTAAACCATGGATGTCTAGTTTTAAGCAAGAGAAGGGTATCCCAGCAGCTCCAGAGGGCTGCAGGTCTCCTGCAAGTCCTGGGTCGTATCTGCCAGTACCTTGGGCATCAACATTTTGGCATAGGAACCTTGTCTGTAGTTTTCGTGTTTCTTCTGTAGGTTTTTGGGTACCCATAGAGCTCTCTTTTATGTTAGGAATTTAGATACCTCGTTGTAGATGGCAAAACTTCTGCGTTTTTCGTAGGGTTGCACAAGCTCCATTCAACTACCTAAATAGAATTATCTAGTGCCATTTGAGGTGTGCTGGTTTTCTGCCTAGCCTCTAGCTGCCAGGACAGGGGGGTATGGGTGTCATCGTGACCCCTCTCACCTGCCTCGTACGGGCATCATGGATGCGTTAGGTATCTAGTGCAGCTTGAGATGGAAGGTACTGAGGCACCCGAGTCTCGTCCTGTGTGCCTGCAAGTCCTGTACGGTTGGACAGACACCCATCAAAACAATTCTAAAGCAGCGAGAGAGGAGATGGCTACGCAGGGATGGGTGCACAAGGGAATGAGACTTCATGGTGCACCGAGCGTGCTAGGAGCATCCTAATATTGCCAAATCCAAGTCTTCACTGACTGTGCAGTCATTCGAGCGGTGCCAGTCAATCCAAAGCTGCTAATGTAAATACTTGGCCGTTGGAAGCGCATCTCTTCAATCTCTTTCGCCTTTATGTGCATTCTTGGCTCAAAACCCAACTGGCAGCATCCCTTTGCTCTCGCTGAGCCTGTCCCCGGCCCGCTGTAATTACAAGCGGGCACCGTCCCTGGGAGGTCCCTTCAGCTGGTTGGTGCTGGGGGCTGATTTCTGACCTGGTTGTGACGGGCGGTAGCTTACCAGCAGCACACATGGAGGCAATATGAATTCAGCATCTCTCCAGTGGGCTGGTGCTTTTGTACAGATGTGGAACGGAGAAGGCAAATGAGAAGAGCTCGTTGTGGCTGCTCTTATTCAGCTGCTAATAATGTTGCTATGGTGATGTTAACGAGAGTTTCATAAAGGCTGAACCGCAGCTGTTGGGAAAGTCAGAGTCCTGCGTCTTCTGGCGTGGATTTGTTTGTACTTGCTGAGAAGCCAAGGAGTTGAATTTCCTCACCTTCCTAGATTCAGCAAGGGGAAGGTGGCTGCTCCAGAAGCCCTGGGTAAGTCTTCCTAGCAGCAGCATCTTTTGTTTTAGATGCTGCTTTGACTTAGAGAAGGCTTAACTCTGAAGTTAAGTAAGTAGAGTGTTTCACACATGAGAACGTAAATTGCAGGATCTGGGCCCTGTAAATAGGTTTCTGCAACATCACATAGATGTGCCTTTAGTAGCTCAGAGGTGGTACAGCTCAGTGAACCGCTCTATCCGAGCTGTTGAGCTCTGCTGAGATTCGGCATCTGTTAGTCCAGGCACTGTGCTGAGCAGCCACAGCCAAGATGCTGGGGTACCCAAATGTGTTTGCTGTCAGCCCAGGTGGCCCAGTACCATGTGTTCGGTGCACGGATGCATAAGCTATGCTAAATGCCTCCATCCTCTCCCCTGGGGATGAACCCAGGCCAAGCCATGGAGAGCAGCTCCCATCCTTGACCGCAGGGCAGTGCGTGGGTCCAGCGCTGTACAGTGGTCTCTCCTTGATGTCTACTTGGCTTACTGTGTTGACCCTATGCTCCTAAAAGGGTGATGTTTTGGGGAGGGGGAGGTGGTTTTTCCAGTTCAAATCATATGAAATCATGCAAGGGCTGTGTCACAGCCTGCCGGAACATTTTTCTAGCAGGATCCCAAGGGCACATGCTGTAGCTCTGTTCAATGCTTTGAAAATGCGCAAAGTGTTACGTGGAGCCAAACCTGATGCAGCCTGATCCATACTGCTTCCCGCAGTGGGACCTGGCACTGCCTATCCCCAAAAGGCACTCAGACTTTGTTTTGGAGGAAACTGCCTGTCTCGCTGTGAAAGCAAGCTGGGAGAGCAAGGATGTTTGTGTGGATAGTTGGGGGCTGGAACCCAAGACCGACTGGGGCAGAGAAGCTGGGGCAGGGCAGGGTATCCTTAGAGTCCAGCGCTGGAGCATGTTACATGAAGGACAAGGGTGGTGGTACTTACAATCTGAAAATCATGAACTTCAACAGCCTCTTCACTCCCGCTTCCTGTTTTGAATGTCTCTAAGTTGTTTCCAGCATCTATTTCCATTGATCCATCTTGTACTTTTCCATTAATGCTCATAGTATAGTGAACATTGTACACCTGGAATTGATATAAGAGCAGTAGCAGACATCAGTAATTGCTTATTGCCTTCCTCCTATACCAGGCGAGGGGTCAATCTGTCTGTCATGTCCCTATTCAGCTCCTAACTTTTATTTCTGTAGGCATTTGATAACCCTCCAACAACTACCACCACACTACTGCAACGCTTCACCGTCGGGGCAGGCTGGCAGTGGAGCAGGTTGCCCAGAGAGGCTGTGCAGTCTCCATCCTTGGAAGTTTTCAAGGCCTGACTGGAGAAAAGCCCTGAGCAACCAGCTCTGACCCCAGAGCTGTCCCTGCTCTGAGCAGCAGGTAGGACTAGAGACCTCCTGAGGTCCCTCCTCCAGGGAGTACTCACAGTTTTACTTCAAAAACAATGTGGGGTGAGTCCACATCCAGGCTTATTCCAACTTAAAAACCTTCTTCTAGGTCATATTCTAGGAATCGCTTCTTACGCTGGCATGATTCCCAAAGGAGAGCAGGAGTGAACATCCTACTCCTAAGGAGGCCAACCCCTATTTATCTCTTAAGATGTTCTGCTGAGGTGCGGGAAAACAGGTTCCTCTTGAATATGAACATGCTTCCCAGCTTGTGATGGATGTGAACTTTGTTTAAATTGGATGTGAAGTTGTATAGATTTGTATTTTCCTTGTCAGCGTATTTGCTCTTATCCTATTTTCAATGAGGAAAGCTGCAGCATGGTTTGTATTTGCTGGAGGACCACAATCTGTGGAGGGGTTTTGTGATTCTCTTGTGCAGCTCTGCTAAAAGTGCTGCACAAGCAGTTTACTTTTGGTCTTAAAAAAGCCTTACAGCATTTTAATGAAAAATTTACACTGACAGCTAGAGACAAATTTCTTCTTCTCTCGCCTTTGCTCAGGAAAGTCTAAGGTGCTAAAGATTTATGGTTCCTCAGTTATACAGATTCAGTCCCATATTCTCTGCTGTCTAGGACTCCTGTTGAACGTGGTCCATAAAACCAGACCAATGTATGTGGTCTCCCCTGCTAGGGGCTGAGCTAGAGTTGAGACTTTGTTACCCCTGTCAGTTATGGGAGAATTTAAAGATTTAAAATAAAAATAATAATTAAAATTCAATGCCTTGAATTTTTTTATGAATGACTCTAAATATAATTTTTACAGTTGCTTCCTAACCATTTTCAAGTCAAGTGTAGCTTTCTGAGTTTGAAGGTCAGAGTTACTTTTCCAAGCTGCCTTTCCCAGTATCTTTACCTAGAGATCAACTTGGAAGCTTAATGACAACCATGAACATGACACATTTTGCAAACCAGAATTTAGATGACAGGAGCAATCAAAAAAAGGAAACTTTGTCCTGTACTCCGCAAATGCACCCACCCGGTCAGAGCTGAATGCGCCGTACCCCCTCCCTGTCTACCTGCCCGTTCGAGTCCCTCTCCCTTTTCAAAAGCCTACAGAAACAGATGGCTCTTACAGCGCATCCTGGAGGTCAGCAACCGCTCCTGTCTTTTTGGTGTAAAACCTTGTACTTTCTTTCTGATTATCTGAATTGTTCCTATGTGCACGGGTGTATCTCACCGGGGAACCTCTGCTCTGGCTGCTGGGATTCGCACAAGGCTCTCCTTGATGGGGACTGGCGCGTGGCTGGAGGCAGTACAAAACTTCTTCCAAAGTAAATTCAAAGATACTAATTGCACTTACGGAGCAAGTTACATTCACGTGTGCACCACCATGTTTTAAACCAAAATCTTATGTAAACAGAAAGAGGAGTTCATATACAAACATGTTCTAATGCTCTGAAGTTTGGTTCTTAAACTGATCAGCTTCTCAGTTTTGTTCTTTGCATACAGGGTTTTTCATGTACCCCAGAAAATGTAAATAATAAAACTTATCATGACTAAAAATTGTTCCACAGCTGCTAACCATAAATGCCTATGTGTACACACAGTCATACAAACCGCCAGAGTGAAATAATGGTGCCTGTTAATGGGTTAAATATAGCATTACATATTTGAGGGTCCAGGTAGAATCTGGACCAAGAATGCAGATGATGTGAAAAAGGAATTTACACATTTCAATACTTTTTTTGTCCTGGGAGCTGGAGTTTGCCCAGGATGTGAATCCCCGGGGACTTCGTGGGGTTTGAGTTTGCTGAGGATTTGCGAGCAGAAATCAATGTAGCGTCTGTGCTCTCAAAGATACGTTTCATGTTCATTAATAAATGTGCTTCTAGGAGGCTCCATCCAAACAGCCAGTAAAGATAATGATCATGAGTTTGGTTTTTAGGTGGTGGTTTTTTAGGTTGGGTTTGGTTTTTTTTTTTGAAAGCTTGGGGGGGGGGGGGGGAAATCTGCTTAAAGACCGTTTTATCGACCTCGCAAGAAGAGTTTCCAGCCTGTGCCCCTCCTTACGTGCAACCCCTTTGGGGCTGACATTATCAAACAGCTCAAAAACCCACCCCGTCTCGATGCGAGGATGTGCTTCCAGGCTCGGCGGCCGCCCGCGCTCACCTGCCGCTCGGTGGCTTTCCAGAAGTAGAAGGCTCCGATGGCCCCGGCCAGCAGCAGGAGGGCTCCGGCGATCAGCACCGCGGCCCCCGCCTTCAGCAGCCGCCCCGGCCCGGGGGGCGCCGCCGCCGCCGCGTACGCCTGCGGAGAGCGCGGTGCTGGGTGCGGGGCAGGGACACCCCCCCCCCCCCCGCCGGCGGCAGAGCCTGTGCCCCCCCCCCCCCCGGCCCGGCGGGGACCCCAGCCCTGGGACCCCCGTTCGGAGCCTCGGCCCGGCCGTGCGGACCGCGGCGTCCCGACCTGACCCCCCCCCGCCCCCCTTCCGCCGCGTCCCGGTCCCGACCCGTTCCGGTCCTGACCGGACCCGACCCATCCTGATCCGACCCGATTACGATCCGTTCGGTCCCGAACCGAACCGAACCGAACCGCTCGGTCCCGTTCCGTCTCGACCCATCTCGACACGTTTTGTCCCGATCCGACCCGTCCCGACCCCCATTCCACCCCATCCCACTCCATCCCGTCCCGTCCCGTCCCGTCCCGTCCCGCCCGCTGCCGCCCGGCAGCACTCACGGGGGGCAGGCACTGCTCCACATCGTCGGGCCCCGCTCGGGCGATGGGCACCTTCTCGCAGCCCTCTGCCATGGCTGCCGCGGGAGGGAGAGCTGCCCCGGGCTCCTCCGCCGCCCCGATCCCGGCCCCGGCCCCGACGGGGGGCAGCACCGCCCCGGCCCGCCCCGGTCCCGGCCGGCGGGGAGGCGGCACCGCCCCGGACCCGACGGGGGGGGGGGGGGGGGGCGGGCAGGACCGTCCCCCGCCCGGGCACAGTGAGCCCTTGAGCTGCCCAACAGCCGTCGGAGCTCCCTGGGGCTGTGACCCCCTATCCCAGTCTCGTTCCCCCCCACCCCCGGGGCTTGTCTGCAGCTTTGGAGAGGGGGGAGTCAGGGGTGTAGGGGATGCACACACCCCGCATGCCATTGCGGAGAGGAGAGGTGCCCCGGCAGACAGACGGCCGTCGTAAAAACCAGCTTTTAAAGTAGAACAGCATTTTAACTGCTTTTTTACACTTGCCACAGGAATTCACAGGCGCTGGAGCTGACAAGCTGGTGTTCCGTGACTGCTCTGCAAAACACCTCGATGTGTGGCACAAGCAAACAGCCCTGCCTCCAGCGGAGCCCCACGTCGAGACTGGGCACAGCCTGGGAAACGCAGCGAGCCCAGGCCTGGCGCAGGCTCAGTGGGGGCAAAGCACGGCGGGTAATGTCATCTTTTGATTTAGAAAGGTCATGGATACCTTGCGACTTGACCTCTAAAGTGGATGTACCCCTGAGGTTTCTTCCATTTCTTCGTTACTCATGATGCTCAGTTGGTTTTTTGAGCATCTGAAGTACAGTAGGATCATAGGGGAATCTGGATTGGAAGGGACATTCATCTGCATCTATTTGCTTGTTCCAGTGTTGTACATGGGAAGCTTAAACTCAGGGCTACAACTGGTTATGTGTGTCTGTCCGCGTCTGTGTGCCCTTCATGCACCGTATAGACATCTTGCCTGTACATAAATGCGCATGCATGTGTCTGTGCGTGCACTCTTTGATGCTCAAAAACAAATAGTGCTGGACCCCTTTGGGGCTGACATTATCAAACACAGAGCAGAGTATCCTTCGTAAGGCTGGAAGCAGAGGGAAAAAATATCAACTGCAAAAAGAGCGTGAAGGGGACAGTCTGGGTTGTGCCCTGCCCTCTCCTGCCCTGCCCTACTTGCTCACTGGCCCACCTCCAATTTCTGAGACAGGCAACAGCACTGGAGTGGGAGGTTGTTAAACTGAGGAGACCCTGGCACACGGGACTCCATCTCACTCCAGAGCAATGCTTACGCTAGCCAACCCTGCAATAGCAAATTTTTTTCAAAGCATGCGTCTTCATTTATATTTCTCTTCCCCTCTCTTCTCTGTTTTGCTTACCTGGCAGGTTTTTGTCTCCTTGCTCAGTTGTTGCACACTACTGACATGTCCCCCCATCTTAAACCTTCTGGGATCTTGACAGCAGAGGCCAGGCAATGACCCTGTCCCACCGTGGCTCATCCCAGCTCTGCATGCCCTCAGGAGGCAGGTTTGGCCCCTGCAGCTGATTTCCTACACTTGCCTCTCCTCTGCGCGCCACTCCAGTAACTGCAAAAATCTTTGCTGTTTCTCATGTCTAAATCCCCTCACTGGCATGACCAGTAGCTTAAAAGCCATCATCAAGCAACGCGAACGTGGAGAAAGCTCAGGCCCCGCTGATCGCCTTGCGTCCGCGTGCTTGGGGACCAAATCCCAGAGACACCATCCCGTTTTCCCTCCCTTCAGCCCAAATTCATCCTTCCTGTCGATTACTGTCGTTAACCATCAGACCTGAAACTAAAATTTAACGGGCATAGTTGCTGCCGAAAATAAACACAATCACAGCTCATTAAATCAAAAGCGAAGCCTACTGTGCAACTTCCTAAACTAGGGCATATTCTAGCCCGCTCTCGAATGACATACTGTTGTAGGTTGGGGCTAATAAAAAGATTATAATCCTCTTCATTAGCAAGTATTTTGTTACACCAAAAAATCTCGTGAATGGATATGTCTATCTTGGCAAAATGTGAGAATCCCAGCCTTTGATCTCAAACCTCCTTTTAGCATCGCTGCTTTAAAAAGACAGATTTATTTTAAGGCCCCTTTGCTTGTCTCCCGTGGGAAAACGTGCCAGGGAGGGAGCGCTTGCCCGGGAAGAGCTGCTGCTCACTGGGGTTCGGCTCGTTTGAGCTGCTTCCCTGCAACTGAGGTGGGCTGCGTGGTGAAGTGCAATATCACCCCCGGGAGCACAAAGGATGGGGTCGGAGGGCTCACCCCCACCCTACTGATGCGGCAGCAGTGGCCCTGGCAGGTTTCGGCTTGGCCAGACTCCCACGATCCCAAGCAATGGTGCCAGCCGTGGGCCGATCTGCAGGGATGGGTGCCTGGCTGCCGGTCCTCGTCAGGCTGGCTGTGAGATGGGTCCTGCTTGCGTGGGGAGGTGTGAGTGGGAGAACTGGTCCTTCGGGAGGGAGCTGTTCTGCCCAAACCCTGGGAGGGAAGCTGTGCAGCATTTCCTCCTCAAGTCAAGGTGCAAATCCCCCGAATAATCCTCCAAACATATTTTTCTCATGCAGGGAACAATCCCAGATCTTTTTTTTCCCAACTCAGAGCATCACTGCCTCTTCTTCTTTTGTTCCACAGGCAGAGGAAGAGCAGCATGAAATTTCAAGCAGACAGAAGAGAAAAAAAAAATGTTCCTGTTATACGGTTTGCAGCTTACCACCTCTAGTTAACCCCTGTGCTCATGCTTTGCCTTTTGTGTGGGCACAGATCTGTTTTCCTTAGAGGGTGCGGGGAGCGCATCTTTTGCTGTTTGATTGATTAGGTGACAAGAGCAAAAATGGGATTTTTTAGACAGACGCAAATCCGTACAAGCAGCTCAGCATTCAGCAGCGGAGCACAGATGAGTGCAACAGCCAGTGTTTGCAGGGCTTAGGACAAAAAAACGTGACTTGCCTTTCACCGGCTGAATTCTTCATTTGCAATAAAGATGACGATGATACTAGCGTCTGAGCTCAGTCTCCTCTCTAAATAACATGTGTGTGCTCAGCTGGATTAAGCCAACTTCTGAGACTGGAAATCATAATAACAGTCTTTTACAGGACAGCCTTTCTGGTCGTCTAATACTATTATCCTCTGGGCTGAAAAGCATTCCAAAGTACTTGGAGTGCTACGATGAATGTGAGGTTGCTTAGCTGATAGTACTGGCTTGTCTCAAGGAAGCACATTTTCTCATTATTTTTCAGTTTAAAGAAAAAGTTTAGAAGGAGAAATGGAAATATGAAAAATGAGAAGGATTTGGTGATGCTGCGCGCCTTTCCGTAAGTCTCTTGTGGTGCCTTATGCATTTTATCTTCATTTTCTAAGTGTCCCAAATAGTTGTTTGAACTCCGTGGTGGCCTGAACAGAAATTCGTGAGGGCTACTGAGACCAGGCACCTGATTCACTGCTCTGCTTTGCCGTGGTTTTACACCACCATAACACGGTGCTGATTCAGGTCCCACTTACTTGATGTCTCTCTGAAAGAACCAAAGTCCTTTGGGGAAAGAAGTCCTACAGAAAAAGAAAATCTTGGCTTTGGTATTCTAGTGGGTTGACCCTGGCTGGATGCCAGGTGCCCACCAAAGCCGCTCTATCACTCCCCCTCCTCAGCTGGACAGGGGAGAGAAAATATAACGAAAAGCTCGTGGGTCGAGATAAGGACAGGGAGATCACTCAGCAATTACCGTCACAGGCAAAACAGACTCAACTTGGGGAAATTAGTTTAATTTATTACCAATCAAATCAGAGTAGGATAATGACAAATAAAAACTAACTCTTAAAACATCTTCCCCCCACCCCTCCCTTCTTCCCGGGCTTAACTTCACTCCTGAATTCTCTACCTCCTCCCCCACAGCGGCGCAGGGGGACGGGGAATGGGGGTTTGGGTCAGTTCATCACACGTTGTTTCTGCCGTTCCTTCCTCCTCAGGGGGAGGACTCCTCACACTCTTCCCCTGCTCCAGTGTGGGGTCCCTCCCACGGGAGACAGTCCTCCACAAACTTCTCCAACGTGGGTCTTTCCCATGGGCTACAGTTCTTCACAGACTGCTCCAGCATGGGTCCCTTCCACGGGGTGCAGTCCTTCAGGAACAGACTGCTCCAGTGTGGGTCCCCTGTGGGGTCACAAGTCCTGCCAGCAAACCTGCTCCAGCGTGGGCTCCTCTCTCCATGGGTCCACAGGCCCTGCCAGGAGCCTGCTTCAGCATGGGCTTCCCAAGGGGTCACAGCATCCTTTGGCCATCCACCTGCTCCGGCGTGGGGTCTTCCACGGGCTGCAGGTGGATATCTGCTCCACCGTGGACCTCCATGGGCTGCAGGGGGACAGCCTGCCTCACCATGGTCTTCACCACAGGCTGCAGGGGAATCTCTCTCTGCTCCGGTGCCTGGAGCACCTCCTCCCCCTCATTCTTCACTGACCTTGGTGTCTGCAGAGTTGTTCCTCTCACATCTTCTCACTCCTCTCTCTCGCTGCAGTTGCGCAGTTCTTTTCCCCCCTTTCTTAAATATGTTATCCCAGAGGTGCTACCACCATCGCTGATGGGCTCAGCCTTGGCCAGTGGTGGGTCCGTCTCGGAGCTGGCTGGCATTGGCTCTGTCGGACATAGGGGTGGCTTCTAGCAGCTTCTCACAGAAGCCACCCCTGTAGCCCCCCCACTACCAAAACCTTGCCACACAAACCCAATACAGGTATTTAACCCATGACAGCCTGAGGATTTTGAGAAACTCTAAGGATTCTTGCTGGCAGTGAGACCAAAGGATGAAAAACCACGTACGTATGTCATCACCACAGCTCTCATCTCTGCAGTGGCCTTGGACATTGTGGTGCCCCTGGGATGCTCACTTTTCCTCCTCTCTCCCCCTGCCCTGTGCGGGGTGTGTGCTGACACTGTCCTCCCTTCTTTGACCAGCAACACATGGAATTTCAAACACCAAAACCATTGTTTTTCCTGGTAGGCTGTGAAATTCTCCCTGGAAAGCCCTGCAACGTCTGTTGCTCTGATGCTACTCTCTGGAGAAGATGGGCATCCCCGTTTGTTCTGCTTGGGGTGCATCCCCAGCAGGACGGCACGGTGCAGCTGAGCTGGCCCCGCTTGAAAGGATGGCCTGAAACATGCTGGGTACAGGACCTCGCTCATCCCGAATCCTTCCCCTTCTCTCCTGCAGTCGGGTGAGGACATATGGCCCATCGCGCTTTGCTCTTCCTCACCCCAGGACACTAAAGGCTGATTTGTTTTTCCCCAGGGCTGAATCCCATCTATCCATATGTCTTCATCTTATTCTTCTTAATTTAGCTAGTGGCTGTGCCTTCTGTTTTCCTTGAATTAAAGAAATAAAATAAAATAACTAGCTGTCATTACATGCTTTCATTCCTACCTTTAACCATGTGGTCTCTTTTGTAGCTATTCTGTGTAAATTGCTCATAGGCCACTTTCTTTCTTAACCTCCAACCACGGCTTTGTGCTTTGGAGGTAGTTATTATCTTAAACAACTTGGTAGCATCAATCTGTTTCTTTCCCAGAGGCTTCTTTACACTTTCATGAGAAATCTGCGAGGTTTCTTTTTGCTTTGTAGCAAAGGCCGAGCCTGGCTTTTTTTTTTTCCTTCATCCGAAAGCACCCATGAATCAAATAAATTTCTCTTTTTTGATCTATGCATTGTTCTTCTAATGATTTCATGACCCAACTTTAGAGAATATTTCCAATGAGATTGTCCTGGAGGTGCCTGCAGCACCAGAATGTTTTTCACAAATCCAATCTCTTGAAACGTGTATTTTACTCACCCTTCTGACAACACTTTAAACATATTTTTTTGCTTTCATTACCTTTGTGAGACATTTGCATGGGTTGATTTAATCTGAGTTTAATCCTTATTCACCTACGCTCTGTTCTTTCATTTAGCCTCTTATATCAGGCTTTTTTGGATCCAATCTATAATACTTCTTCCCCCGGATTCAGATCTCTCAAAAAAAAAATTCTTCCAAAAAAGCCTCCCTCACATCAGATTTAAGAAACTAAACCTGGGAGAGTGAAAGAACCAATAAACAAACATGTCTTCTGCTAAATTTTAGTGCTGCATTGATTTTTTTTTGTTGCTTCACATCCCTATTCTTGAGATTGCTGGTCCTCAGAAATGACCATGGAGACCGTGACATGTACATCAAGGTGGTCCAGGGCTTCTCTGTTCCCCACTGAAGGCCGTGAGAGCTGCATTCCCTCTGAGGACCTCTGTGCTTAGGGTGGGACACGGTGGAGAAAATGGGTAAGTTCTCGCTGGAAAATGCAGCAGACAGTGCCATGGCTCAACTGGAGCCATGGACCGCTTGGATAAATATTTCCCTGAGAGATAAAAGATAGAGTAGAGAGAGACCAAGAGGAATCATAATTTCTGGGCACTCCCTGTCTTCCCTCCATGACTTTCCTTATGAAATCAAGCTCTAGCAACAGCAATGATAATAATTTTGGCCTGGCTAGGGCCAAATCTCCTTTCCCGAAGATGTGATTTGATAAGCCTGGAGCAGCGGGGTCCTCATGCGTGTCTGGTGTGGACTGCTGAGGGAAACAAATGCTTGAGAAACAGCATGAAAAAAGCTGGGGACCTTTCACCTTGGACAGCCTGGAAGAGCGAGGGATGGAGGAAGGAATGGCGACCCGTGAACCTGGAGGCCAGGTGAGGCGGGAGAAGGGATCATGAGCTCCTGTGAAGAGCTGGCTGCCACGGGGCTTACAGCCACGGCTACCCCCAGCACAGCCCTGTTTCTCAGGGCTTGCCCCACGGCGCCACAAGCAGGCATTTCCATGGCATTCCCTAATCCCAAAAGGGAGACCTGTCAAATAATTTAAGCTCCACATGTTATAGCCCGTCTGCTCTGGGCCATGCACAGCACGGGGGAGAGCTGAGGAGCTGGAAAACACCACCGCAGGAAACCAGACTAATTGGAGAGGGGGTGGCAGTGGCCTCTGTCCACCAGTTTGTCCTCCATGGGGTCCTGTGAGCACAGGGGTGAAGCCCAGCCCCACCGCCAGGCTGGGGGGATGTCGGGGAGGGCTGAGGATAGGCTTGGCCTTTCCCTGCTTCTTGCCAGCAAGGCCTTCTCCTTGCTGACAGACCTTCTGGTTGCTGCCTCAAGCTGCTCACCTGTCCTCACACAGTCTGGCAGAGACAGTAAGGACTTGTCTCCAGGCAGTTTTGGGGCTGTTTTTGGGGAAGAAGAAGAGTTAGCTTGCAGAGAGCTAGGTAAATGTTCTGTAGTATTACACTAGGTGGAAAGAACCGCCTTGCAGCTGCTCTGCCTTCCCCTCTTTGAAGGTCTCCACCATACATGTCCTCGGTGGCCCACAGGAGATGCTCAAGGTAGCTGATTTCCTTGCCTCTGCCCACAGAAAGCCAAACTTGTCCCTGGTCGTGACCACACATGACTCCCCCCTCCTGCAAGGAGGTGGCTGCAGCTGCCCCAGAGCATCTCGTTGCCATAAGGGAAGCCTGCCCTGCCAAGCCGAGACCAGCAAGTGGCTCTGTGGGAGCAACATCCTCCGTGCAAGCTTGGCCTGATGAAAAGAGCTTTGTTCCCCCACTGCCTGTGCTTGTTGGTGCTGAAGAAACCTGGCCCCCAGCTGTGGCAATACTGGTTTTAAAGACGGAGGTGACTGGCATCGCCTTTGCTCCGTGGCCAAGATGCAGCTGGGTGGTCCCTCGTGCGATGAATTAGTTAATGTGTGAAGAGGTCGGAGGAAGGCGTAAAGCACTGAGCATTTCTCTCGCCTTCTGAGGATAATGCATTTTAAAGATCAGTTTGGGTTTGCCTGCAATGTGATTTGTTTAATTATTTAAAGCCTGTTAGCATATTTTCCTCAAGGGATGGAAAATCCTCAGCGAAAGGATCCGTACACCAGAACAGAGACCTCCGTTGAACGCTGAAGGTCTGGGCTCACACCCAGCCACCCGCACCGATCCCAGCACGTTGTACGGTGGAAACACCATGCAAATACCCACCTTCCCAACTCCAGAAGACGCCTCATGCCAGCCCTTTCTCCACACCTACAGGTCACCAATCATGAAAGGGCACTTTGTAGGGCAGCTGGGGTTATAAGTGGTAGGTACCTGGTATGGAGAAGGCTTTGTAGGACAGTTCTCAACCTCAGCCCTTTCCAAGCCTATGCTTGGTTGGGTATGTCTGCATGGTGCAAGGTGGGATAATGTTGAGACATCTGGAGAAGTACTTCTGGGACTTTTGTTGATGCCCAAGGAAGAGCTTTCTGGGTCAGGAGTCTCATCTCCACACGGCCGCACAGCGGAGGACTGTATGAGGTGCAGAGAAGGTGTGGGAGCGAATGGCCCTGCCGCAGGACTGGATTGACTGGATCCGAGGTGCTCTTGCTCTGCCTGAAAACAGTTTCTTGATCCATTTTACTAAGCCGGCTGTGACAAACAGCACATGCAAAGCTGACCCCACACTGCTGAAATCCCAAGGGATGGTGCCTCTCCCTTCTTCACTGCCCCCCCAATGAAGTGCCAGCTTGGTAGCTCTGGCTCCTCTATGCCACCTCGGAGTCTGACCTGCAACCTCCCATTTAAAAGGGAAAAAGCTCTCAATTGTTCTCAACTTTGAGAGAAACTACCATCTTTCATGTGAGTAGACACGTGTATGTGCTGGGCAGGGTCAGATGGCTGAGGCACGACTTCTCTTCAGCATCCCCATCATACCTAGAAGGTGTTACACAGCAAACAAGCTGTACCAGACACGAGCTCCTCCTTTCATGTCCTTCTGTTACATTGAGCAATGAGTGCTAACAGAGGTGCCAGCAGCTGCAGCTGTCCTGGCTGTGGGACAGGTTGGAAATGTTTTGGACTTGGTATGAGAGAGCACTAGGGCTTTCCTGTCCTTGGCACGGTTCGTGCTGGTTTCTCCATGAGGAGCCTTCCCGGAGAAGGGATGGGCTGTGGGGCTGTCTCACAGCTCAGAGATTTAGAGAGTAACAGGGACCCCACTCCCCATGGCTGGGGGACCGCATGCCCACCTGGATGGGTGCATGCCACCCAGGTTTTCCCAGCGCTGCTCGGTGCTGCATGTGCTGATGTATCTGGGTACCGGAGCTGGGACCACGTTGCCTTCTCTGTGCTGATGTCTGCAGCACCTTTTTTTTTCACTGCAGCACAAACTGCAGGGACGCTACTTATATTTGCTCTGACATTGTAATGGGGAACCCCAGAGACTGATGCTGTTTACACTGGCAAAGCCTGACGTCCTCGTGGCATTTGAGCTGGGTCACCGCAGATTCAAATTGTTGTTGATTTTTATTTTGTGTTTACCCATGAAACCCGGACTCAAGACTCAACTGGGGCACGGTGGCTGGTTTCCACAAGGTCTACCCTTCAGCCAGTTTTACAGCTGAGTTGGCCGAGGTGCAAAGAGGTCAAGAGCCCCAAGTGAAACACGCTGAACGGGTGGCTCATTAAGGACTGAACTCCAGACCTGTGTTCCCAGCCCTCTGCTCTAATCACCATGCGAGACGTGGGAGAGCCTCATGGGGCTGATGCTGATGAAAGAAGAGTCAACAGCTTTATTTTGCAGCTTTATTAGCAAAACGAAGTAAAGCCAATGTGCCCGACTCTATTATTGAACCAGTAATCTCTGTGTGCTTACATCCAGAGCTTCCCAGCCGTTTAACTAGGAGGCTGAACAATAAAATATGTTAGGTCCGAAATGGCTAAAGCAGAGGCCAAGCAGGAGGTAAGCCGTCTAATTGGAGAAGTTGCAGCAGGAATCTCACCCCAGGGGTCTGTCCCTTGGGATTAATGGTTTGCTGACATCTGGGTTGCATGGCACTGCTGCCTTGCCCTGGGTCTCACCAGGGCTGACGGCAGGGAGCCAGGGAACAAAAAAGAAAAAGTGCTCAAACTCGTACAACAGGGAAGATGAAGATTTTTCTGCTGTCAACGCAGAGGCCTTTGGGAGAAAGAAACTGGCAGCTTCTACCCAGAGATGTACGGTTGTGACTTCTCTTGGCTTGCAGAATCACAGAAACAAAAAGTGGGGTCTCTTCTGCTGCCACCGGGGTTGTCCCGACAGAGAGATACCCCCACTGTCTTGTTCTGTCCAATTTTAAAGGCCTGGGGGTCTTACGTCAACTACTCAGGATGGCTCCTTCGTGGCGAACGTGTGAGCGCCTGCTGCACATCACATCCTCTCCTGTTTCAGCAAAGTGGTCCCAGGTCCATCTCTGCCCAGGCATGCACCTATGTTTGCACCATGCCAGGGTCTCAGGAAAGGGCTCCTCCTTCTGCCTGCATCCTTTCCCGGCTGCAGGCAATACTGAGCCCTTGACCACTACCAAGGACAGATAGATTCATTTTCCCTAAATAAGGTGCCTGAACTAGTTAAGAGAAAGAGGCAGCAGCTAGAAGTTGGAGGAATCACCATTTGGAGACCTCTGTTTCTTTCCTTCGTCCTGTGGACCAGACACTGCTGGTTACTAGTTCAGATGCAGACCTTTGGGGGTCACCAGGTAGGTGAGATGCATCCCACTACCAGCCTGTTGTCATGAATTTGTGCTTGCCTCTCCCTCTGGTAGTCCATCAAGATGAAACCAAGCCACCAGCCCAGCTCCTGTCACCAGCCCAGCTCCTGTCCCCCTGCTTCGTCTTCCCCCTGTGATCCTGTTGGAGCCCTTTGGTGATGCAGATGAAAAACTGAACGTGGAGAAGTAAAAAAAAAAAGAAAAAAGCATCCAAATGTGCTAGGGCCAAGGGACTGAATTGGATACATAGGCTGGGGACACCCAGGGAGGGACACCATCCCAGGTCAGGTGCTCCACAGCAACGTGCAGAGTCTCACACAGGCTCAGAGCCTGCCGTAAATCTAACTAAAGTACTCAGCCTGTTTTGAAATCCACCCACAGCCTTACTTTTTACAAACTTGGGAAGAAAATGGCAAATTAATCCTTTTTTTAAAAGGATGAGTCGGTTCCTTGTCATTCTCCGCGCAGCTCAGGATGTGATAGTTCCTGCTGCATAAATACAGATTGTTTCTTTTCACAACTTCTCTTTCATCAGACTGCTAGGAAGGCCTGGAGGTTGTTAAAAAATGTGAAAGAAACTTGCTTCCCAATTAAGGTCAATCTCTTTTATCAGAGTCTTTGCATATAAACCTCATTTTCAGAAGGATTTCTATAAACTCCATCCCCGGCTCTGACAAATTGAGAGATGCCCAAATCTCCAAAGGAGCCAGAGAAGCGGCTGACTTCTTTCCCGACTCGCAGCGCAAGGCAGGGGTCTGATCTGTCATGATGACTGAGAACATGTCACAACAATCTGTTTGCGTTCTTCAGGAAAGAAAAACATCTTTCTCTCCCCGAGCTGTAAGCTAATTTGGAGATTTTGCAAGCTGACATGCAACCTGATTAAAATGACCTCAGGCCAACAATTCTTCTTAGGCAACTCGACAATTAAAGTCTAGACCTATATGTAGCCCAGGGTTTTTTAGCTTCAAATCCCTGTTAGGGAGGAAAGAGTTCTGTGCTTTTATTTTTAAATCTACATATTTGGAATTTTTCTTTTACACTTTGCTTCTACTGTAGCAGAATGCGCTAAGGGGATCTATATTTTTGCACATTTTGAGCAGATGAAACTCATACATAGAAGCCCTAGTTTCTTGCCTGCTGGAAAAATATACTGAATATCCGAGGAAATAATAGATGAATAAACTCGAGGACTCTAAGAAATACCCAAGGCACTTTGTGGCCTACATAAAGCTGCCCTCCGAGGTAAAAATGTTGTGCCCTCAATTTTCCAAAGTCAGTGGATATTTTTGTAATGACCATCGTACTAGTACTCAAATCACTTTTTGGCTTTTCGCAATTAGTTAAGCAGTGGGATCAGTTTATTAATCCGCTGAGTTTTTGTGAACGCAGCAATTTGTCAAGCAGCAAGCAATGAAAAATAAATCGTTGCCTTCTGGCAGGACATTTGTCGGACCATGAGCAACCCCTGAATTTAATTCAGTAGTTTGGGGAGACTTTGTCATTTGTCCATGAATGTTTTAATGCCCGTTTCTTTAAAAAGATCACTGTCACGGTCATTCGTTCGAGATAAATCCAGGAGAGATTTCTCTTTTCCTTTGCTGATTTGGCTCAGTCTGGACCATCGGCTGGTTTCTAGCTTGTCAACTGGCTAAATTGATTGACAACTTGTGTTTTGCTAATGCTCTTCACAGTGTAATGAGATCCCCTAAAGGGCTTTATTTATTAATTCAAATTATATACTTCTGAATTACGTACTAAACTGGAGTGACTTGCAGACTAACTTTTCAGCATCACCGAAATATCCTGTACAGCTATGGTTATTTGACATCAGTTCCAGGCCACCGAGCCAGGGTGGGGGCTTTCCTGGATGCAAGGGTGAGATGGTGGCAGGGGATGCCGGTGGCTTTACGCTGGGGACCCACAGTGGGTCCTTGTGTGCCTGTCCCCATCCCAGGCGGCTCATTGCCTCATGTTTTTCTAGCTGCTTGGGGGGGGGTGAACACATGGGCTTTTCTCACCTGATTGCATGACCCTGCCTTGGCTTTACCCCTCGCAAGACTTTTCCTCTTGGACCACTTTGAGAGGAATTTGCCTCCTGGCCCATTTCTTTCCGCAGACACCACTCCAGCTCAAAGGTGGAAATTTCCCCTGAGGAGGTGCAGGAGGTGTCTCCTGGGAGCACAAACCCAGGGAAAGTTGGATGGAGGCTGGCTCCCAGCTCCCAGCCAGGCTGAGCATCCCTTCCTGCTCTCCCCGTGCCCCCAGGGAGCCCCTCGCCTGCCTTGCTATGCCCTGCTGTCCCGGCCTCTCATGGAGCCTCACGTCCCAGTCCCGATCCAGCGTGGGAGCTGATGGAGCCCACTCAATGGGCACCCTTTTGGGGAGCAACGTGGCCTTCAATGAGTTTATGCCAAGGGGATAAGGACATCCTCCTTGCCCTGGCTTGCCCCCAGGACTCCAGCCAGACAGGAGCCGGGCCAGGAGCTTTTTAGCTTTTTAGAAATTAGCAGCTGAACCTTGTTGTAGTGGGCGTAAAGCGGCTGCTGATTTCATGGCTGAGCCTCCTATCCTGCACCAACGCCTAGGCTGGAAACCCCACGAAAATAAGGACCTACATTAACCAGAGAGCTCCTACATCTTACAAGACACCATGATTTCAGCATAACCCCCTCCCGCTCCGCTTTCACGGTGGAGGATGCTGGAGTCTCCCGAATCCGCTGCTTCCACTTATTGCTGATGTTTCTCAGATCCCACACCCCCCTCACCCCCCCCGTTGCCCAGCCCCAGTTTTGGGCCCTGTCCTGGCCGCCGCAGGCAGGGCAGGGACTGCCGGACCCGCACCCCCATCTAGCGGCGGCCCCGGCCGGAGCCGGCGGCAGCGGCCGGGGGATGCGGGGGTCCCGCCGGCAGCGCGGCTCCCCGGGGGAGGGGGCTTTGCCCCCTCGTCAGGAACCACATCCATCCCCCTTCCTCAGCCGGGACATGTCGGAGGGTTGGTTTAAAAGAAAGCTAATTCCGACTTGGAAGGAGCCCTTCAGAAAGAACCCCCCCCGGCCCGGGGTACGCCGGAGGGCGGCGGAGAGAGTCGGGGTATAAACGCTCTCGGGGACCAAATGCGCTTTGGATTAGTCGATGCGCTTTGATTAATTTGTGTGTGAGCTCCTAATGACAACGCAGCCTGCCAGGGCGCAGCTTCGCCGCAGAGCTGGCACCAGCTGCAGGCTCCGGCACAGCTACCGGTGGAGGCAGATTCCTTCACTCTATCTCATTTATCATCGTTGCTTCCAGTCCAATTTTGTTCACGCCTTACATTTTTGATTGTCTTGGATTAAACATTACCAGAGGAAATAATACTAATAGCCTTTCACAGCGAAAAAATCAACTTCTAAGGCATTTGTTATGGAAAGGATTATAATAAATTAAATGCTTAAACTAGCACTGTGCAAGCATTTTTGTCTTGGATCAAAATGTTTGCACTGGCTGTTTAAACATTTAATTTATTATAATGAGAAATATCATTGTAAAAATAAGCATGTTAATTAAACCTGAGTTTTGCAAATGTGAGTCATCCCATGTGGACACAGTATAATGAATATAGACAGGTAGAGTCTGCATGCCCTTTTTTTTCTCATTAAGAAAATTAACATTTACATCTTTAAACCCTGCAGCTATTAGTTATTTTTAATGAACTGTGTTGCCATTTCAAAGTTAAGCTCTTATATGATGCAATCAGATATTGCTAGGTCAGGGAAGAACTTTGCTAATTAAGTTGCAGAGAAGTTCTTTGCCACAGATAATTGATTAAAATTGTTACATGGATAATCAGTTTACAAAGTTAAATAAATAAAAATAAATAACTGCTAAGAAAACCCAGGTCATGTCAGGGTGGTAAACCGAAGCAGAACCCTGGCCATCCTGGGGCCCAAAGGAGCTATGAATTTGGAAGCGACAGACTGAACCTCTTTGTTGTCATCTGACAGGGGAGCGAGGGACCGCAGGGACCTTTACAAACGCGATTTGAACAGTGATGGTTTGCTGCTGGTGTGAGTGAGAGAGGATGGAGGCCAGATGCTTTTTCCCTTTCCAGCGAAGTGATTGGAAGCAATTTTTCTGCCTTCTCATGCCACTGGTCTCTGGTGCATCCATCTGGTCTTGTCCTGGATTCATCGTATATGCCTGGTTGTATGCTGATACGTAAACAAAAAGCACTTGGATTTACTCCTAGCTCTCTCACGGATGATGTGTTGTGTGGCCTTGAACATGTTTCTTTACCTCCTAGGCGTTCATAAACTGCTCTGAGCTATGGCCCTGCAAACAGTAGAGGTGGTGTTACTCTCTTTTAATTAACATCCTGCCAAGCTGTGTGTTCGGAAGTATCTCAGATCTCTTGTTACCATGCATTACTCAAACAAGCAAAGGTTACAGCAGGCTGCCAGCCCTGGCTGAATCCCATTTCTGAAGTGGTCTAGCCCCCAAGGGAGGGAGGAGGAACGTCTTTGGTACAGCAGTGAAATTAAACTCTGGGGAGGGAGGAGACCTTGGTGAACTATTTTCCGGGAGCCGCGGCAAAGACCTGGGGATGGGATGCCCCCACTCACGGGGTCACATGCCAAATGCACCGTTGTCCCACATGCAGGGATTCAGGCGGTAGCAAATTTGTAGGCAAAAGCAATTTTAAGATCTTGATCTGCAGAGGTGCTTCTTCATGCTATTCTCTAGCTAGTTGTCCACTGAACCTGCTCTTAGTGTCTGCCATCATAGGATTTTTGGAAGGTCAAGATTCTTGAATTTCTTCCAAATCCAGTGGCCATATTTTGAATGAAGAGAGAGGACGAATTAAGCTGAGAAACCTCTGTACATAACGAAATTGGTTATTTTACTGGGGATTGTCCTCCAAAACCGTTGTGTGTTTGCAGCCTCTAGACAGCTTAGTCCCATGCCATGTGGGTCCCTCTCTCCTGTCCCCCCAAACTCCGTGCTTTTGTCTTCCTCTTACTGTGAGTGGGATGGAGAGAGTTTTCCAGGTGAAGGGAGGAAGCTGTTGCCCTTTCTTCTTCTCTTTGTGTATCTCCATCCCTCCGATGGAGTTTTACACCGTTGTCCATCATGATGGCCTCTGCTGACCTCCTGCAAAACTCCCCTCTTCTTGCAGAAGCAAATTCAAGTTATCCCTGAGCCATTTTGCTTTAACCATAAGGAGTATTTCTACACAGAGCATAAGCCTGTGGGGAAAGGGAGGTCTTGTCTGCAGGGCCCTTTGGGCTGGTTGTTCTTCGTTGAGCTGCCCCATCCCAAGGGGATGGATAACACAGCTGGGGTTACAGCGACCGTCTGCAGAGCAGCCAACCCAGGCAGGGCCAGGCCTCATCACCCTGCCAGAAGGCTACAGCTAGCAGGCAGGTGGGAGAAGGGTCCCAGGACCTGGGCTGTGAAGATGGGCAGGGGCTGCCTGGCAGACAGCTGCAGGGACAAATGTCATTTCTTGCACCCAACATTAGGCCATCCACCCCAAGACCCTGGGAAGCTGTGAAGGTGTTGGTGCCCATCTATATCTGTGGTGGGCACAAAGGCTGTTCCCACTATGTATCCACTTTAGATCCAGAAGAAAGCCTAGAGGTGGCTTTGCCATGGTGGGAACTGGGAGCTCTTGCAGCCACCTGTGTGCTCATGCCAGGACAGAAATGCCCAAATCCCATGGCACTCAGATAACACAGAGGACAAGTGTGACTGGAAAACCTTATTGCTGAGGCCCAATACCTTGATTTAAGAAGCATCCGTAAACTGTTAGTCAACTGTTTCATGGCTGGAGGTAGCTGGAAAGCAGATGTTGTGTTGGGATCTGAAGTAGTCACCTGGGAGGGGAGAATGGGTAGGAGGCAGCCTCCACCTCTGTCCTCCAGCACATTCAGCCTGTGTAGGTTAAGGCAATGGAGCACAACTGGGCTTGGAACAGACACCCGCCTTCAAATCTGAAAGATGGAGTTACCACAAAAACATCTGCATCCTTAAACAGCATTCAACTATAGCACCACACAGGGTTGCTCCCCTACCTCATGTGTCGGGCCGGTAGGTCCTCCTTACTCAAAAAGTACTGGCAGGACACAGCAGCCGGCTGCCCACCGCAGCAGGAGCTGACGGGCAAGCGGGGTTTGCCTGCTGCAGGCTAAAATGGGTGCTCATGCCTGTGACCCCGAGGATGATAATGCCCACTCAGAAATAATTAATAATTACCAACTGAATGAACCCACTGGCTTCTCACATCCAGGCTAAGTCACTGCTTTTCTCAACTTAGTGGCCATCTGCTCCCTTTCCAATTCAGCTCCCAGGATTTTAACTGTCCCCAGGCACTACGGCGCGGGGGGAATCCACCGAAGCCAGTTCCCCTCCTGATCCCTGCATCCCTCCCTGCCTGCGTTGTGGTCCCTGGCTCCCTGTGAACTCTCCCAATATGGTTAATGTTGGATGGGCAGCATGCCCCAGGAGCTCTAAGTGTGGTGGGGATCCCACTGCCATGGGCATTGTGGGCATGAGTGTGAAACCAGCTTTGTGCGTCCATCAGGAAGGATGAGCAAGGGGAGGGATCCTTATCACTGCTTAAGGAGGGGGAAACCCACTCCAGGGAGCTTCTCCAAAGCATCCTCTTAAATAACGAAGGCCTGAAGACCTTGGCATATACGGTGGGAAGTAACACTTACTTCTCCCCAGTTACTAGTCCACATTCTTCAGCCTAAATTTGGGCTTAGGTGACATTTGAGGAGTGAGCGGGCATTATCACTAGTGATGCCAAGCCTTCAAATTATCCAAAAGGCATTACGTTCCTCCTTGGCCAACCTTGAATCGTCTAGAAGCCTCCAGAGGTTTTACATTACATATAGGCTGATCTACTTGTTGGCTGCTGCTCAAAAGCACAGTCCTGCCTTCTTCCCAGGCCCTGGGGGCCTCCTCCCTCTTTGCTCCCTCTCTGACAGCGTCTGACATTTGCCTGACCCCTGGTTGAGCTAAACCTGCAGAAATCTACTGGGGTTTGGCACTTCTGTACGTCTGCCCATGGGCAGATGGCTTTCCTGGGTGCTGGTGGCAAAGGAGTCATGGGAAAATGAAGCTGGAGATGGAGAGAAGGGTGGACCATCCCCTTTGGTGACAGCGCACCCACCTGAACTTCTGTGTCCACAAAGTGTGTGTCTACGTGTAAGGTAGGTGCTTAATCTGCTGTGTTATACAATGGTGAGGTAATCAACGCAGTTATGGGAGACTAGAGAATGATTTTGCTAAGCGAATGCAAGTGCCTGCTGTGAGATGAGCCAGGCAGCCCTCTAGACCCCCCTGACCAGCCCTTGTTGTCTGCCACAGGAGCATAGATGCCTACCGTTCATGCAGACCCCTACGCATTGGCCACAAAAGGCACATCTGTCTGAATCTTCAGCTAAATCCCACCCTGGTGTCTCTCTGCCTTCAGGGCCTGGTCCAGGCAGCATTTTCTGAGCATCTCTTGCACGTGTTGAGATCACAGGATTAAGCCCCCATCCCAGAGGTCACAGCCATATCCACTTACAAGTATGAGTGCTGCCACCCCATTTTACTAGGAGTCCTGCATCTAGAGCATGCACTGCACAAACCAGAATTAGACACCTCACAGTGGTGTTTGACTCCCTCACACATCATCAAACATAAAACATCCTTGAAGGCATTCAAGAGGCACAGGAGAGAAGAGCAGGTCAGTGGGAATTTCACTTTATTTTTTTGGCTAAAGGGCCACAGAAGGCATCTCTGGGATCTTGTTTCCTTGGTGTGTGTGGTGGGTTGACCTTGGTCAGCAGCCAGACCCCTACCCAGCTGCTCACTCACTCCCCTTCCTCAACAGGACAGCGGGTGAAAATCAGATGAAAAAGCTCATGGGTTGAGATAGCTACAGAGAGATCACTTACCAATTACCATCACAGGCAAAACAGACTCCACTTTGGGAAAATTAATTTAATTTATTGACAATTAAAACAGGTTTGGATGTCTGCCCAAGGTCTCCAGGGTGGCAGTTGCAAGCCCACAGTCCCAGAACATCTCTGGGGCACTCAGGAGACAAGGCATTTCATGGCTGTGCTTCTGCAGCATCACTCCTGTGTGTCCTGGGTATTGCAGCTACGTCTTAATGGCTGTGCAGGTACACCTGGAAAAGAGTCTGTGGGAATTACTCACTTCTGTGTTTGTGCTGTTTCAGTCCTCTCCCTTGATGCCAAAGAAATTGGACATTGGCACCTGGTTGTGAGTCTGCTGGTCTCCAACGGCCTGGCTTGATGCTATCATGCTACTAGGTATCTTCATCTTCATCTAACCTACTTTAGTTACAGCTCCTTAGTTTTGCCACACTCTCAGTATGCTCTGATCAGACGGTCTCACGGCAATAGCAAACAGCGAACTACCTGGCAGTTTTTGAAAGCACATGGGGTGAGATTCGTTTCACTAGATGTTGGATGTCCACAGTGCAAACATCTACTGCCACTGCCGGCTGCATGTAGGGAGGGATGGGGAACTTCTCAGTGCAATACACCAGACCTATTTTAGCTGGCTGGTTCAGGAGGAGATGATTCGTGTCCTAAAAGTGCCTATTTCTCTCCACTGACTGTGAAGGGAGCCAAGGGTGCTTTGCTTCATTGTAGGTGACTACCAGAGACTTCTGCAGGAGCAGGCTCAAGCTCGATGTTAGGGCTTTTGTGATCTCCAGCTGTTGTAGCCAGTTTGGACCATGGAATTAATGCTGGCTCAGTGAAAGGGTGCTGTCTCCAGTCCCATGTCCCCTCCTCACCTCTGCCCCCTGATCCGGGGAAAGGCAGGCAGGAGAGGGCAGCTCTCCACGACGGAGAGGTTGTGTGGCCGCACAGTCTCATCTGCTACACAGGACACAGGGCTGATGCCACACCATGCTTGGCAAATAAATGGAATTTAATTGAGAGGTCTGCCTTAATTTCTGAAGTATGTTAGCAAAAATCTCAGTTATGTTAATCAAAAAACTAAAAGAAAAAAACTAGGACATACACAGTGAAATAGCATCGATGGAGCAAACGTTTGATTCAAGGAGCCCTGCCCAGGAGCTAAGCCTTGGGCTCCCCTCTCCACTCATCTGCACTTTGGATGATGTGTGCTCTTATCTGATGGAGCTTGGGGGTTTTGCTCACCTAATTTTAGGCATCTAAAAGTTAAAGGCGTCTGGGCTGCTGCCCCTTGCCCTTACAGGCAAAGGGGAGATCAGGAGCTTCAGTGATGCACCTGAGCTGTCCCCATTGCCTGTCTTCAAGCCAAGATGAGAAGCTCTCAGAAGAGGTCCGTATCTTTCCACTAACCAGAGAGTCCCTGCAAAGCGATGGGCTCAGATTTAAATGCTGAGTGGATGAATCCCACATTATACTGGCAGCACGTAGGATCCCAGAACAGACAGATTCCCCCACCCCAACGAGACTGTTGCTGCTTGCTGCTGAAAGCTGCTTTGGGAATGGGAACAGGTGACTTCATTTTCCCCCCATTTCAAGACTGCCTCGCATTGGGGTGGCCCGAACTCCTGGTTAGGCAGCAATGAACATCAACCCATCCATAGAAGTGCACAGGCTTTGTTGCAGGCAACAGAGTGGATTCGGCACCTCAACCCAATGCGATGAACCGCCCTTCGGCTGCGGTTACCTCTTGCCAGCCTCCCCCAGGAGAGCCTAGGGACCTGCTGTGGAGGTGTTGCAGTATGTAACCCAGGCTTTTGAACTAGATGAGGAAGAACCAGCTTATCAGACTGCCCTGCTTTTTTGACGGAGAGCCTTTCCCTCCCCACATTCAGAGTTATGACTAATTACTTTACATGCAGGCTTGCTGCTCTGCATCACTGATGATTAGCCGGCAGGGAGGCTCCCAGCCTTCCTTCTCAGCACCCACCCTTCAGCCCCAACTTCAGCTCTAAATTTAGCCAAGACGATCCTCTTGGTTCATTAGATGCACCATGATTTTTACTGCCAGGTTTAGATGAATCGCCAGAAACGCTCACCTATTTTTCTGACCATAAAAGCTGTATCACAGATATTGCTTCCCAGTTGAGTCTTGCATCAACCTGATTTCAATTCCCTTCAAGTACAGCCTCTGAAGCTCTCTGCCCACCACAAATCTTCACGCAGAGGCTTTTATGAAGCCCATGTTAAAACTCAGACCGTGTGTGCATAAAATCTTGGTCAGACTCTGCCACTTCTGCTACGTGGGCTTGAGAAAGCTGGAAGTTGGTGTAGAAAGGGAATTTCTGTTGGTTAAGGGACATGGAGGTGGGATACTGTTTTCTACTTACATTTTGAGACACAAAGTCTAAGAGGGCCTTGTTTATGTCTAAGAAGGCTTTGTATTTCTTGGTGAGTCATCTTCTATATGTAAGTACCATACTGTCCTGGTTTCAGCTGGGATAGAGTTAATTTTCTTCCTAGTAGCTGCTATAGTGTTGTGTTTTGGATTTAGTATGAGAATATTGTTGATAACACACTGATGTTTTTAGTTGTTGCTAAGTAGTGTTTATACTAAGTCAAGGATTTTTCAGCTTCTCATGCCCAGCCAGCAAGAAGGCTGGAGGGGCACAAGAAGCTGGGAGGGGACACAGCCAGGACAGCTGACCCAAACTGGCCAGAGGAATATTCCATACCATATGACATGATGCCCAGTATATAAACTGGGGGGAGTTGGCCGGGAGGGGCGGATCACTGCTCAGGTCAGCGAGGGGTGAGCAATTGCATTGTGCATCACTTGTTTTGTATATTCTAATTATTTTAGTATTATTATTGTCATTTTATTATTATTATTATCATTATCATTATTTTTCTTCCTTTCTGTCCTATTAAACTGCCTTTATCTCAACCAACAAGTTGGTTTTTTTTTTCCAATTCTCTCCCCTATCCCACTGGGTGGAGGGAGTGAGCGAGCAGCTGCATGGTGCTTAGTTGCCGGCTGGGGTTAAACCACGACACGTACTAATTAGACATATAATTGAAGAATTCACGACAAAAACCAAAAGCTTTGCCATATACAAATTTCTGGACTATTGATTTGTACAAAATGTGAAATTATATACTCGAAGTGAGGAGCAGTTCTTCCTTCCGGAAAAGTTCAATCTAATATTAAAACTCCAATACAAGTGTTATCTCTGGTATAAGCATTTTTTTGAACACAGGAAGAAATGCTCATGCTTCAGTTTGTTTCATTAAATGCTATTCTATACCTGATTTCATGAGAAGGATTTGAGATGTGCTTTTACCTTGAAACCGTGAGGGAAGGGAATTTCAAAGCTCTATATGATTTTTTTTCAGGACTATCATTTCTGGGAGGAGACAAAATATGTATCAATCACAATCTCAACATAATCAACATCTATTCTTTCTGGTTTATGCACAAATATAAGCCTATCCTTTCTCTTGATGTATAAATATATGTACACAAATGCAAGCTACTGTCCTTTAGTAAGGCTGCCTTAACAAGGGATAAACATATAAGCACATACCTATGCAGCTTGACTCAAACCAACGTCTCAGCCAGATCAGAAAGCAAAGTGCTCGAGTGGCTGCTGATGCAAGGATATTTGCACAGCATGAGCACTTCAGTTGATGGACATAGCTTCATTTCCTTCACTAAAATTACACCACTTCCCACCAGTGAAGGATCAAGCTGGAAGAGCTCAGATCAGGTAGTGAAAAGCAAAAGCCAGCTCCGTCACACAGCCCTCCCTCCCACCCTGCAACCCATCATTAAAATCTCTAGAGCTAAACCTCCAGTGAGGTATTGCCAGAGATGAAGGATGGGCGAGACTAAAAGTAGCATCGTTAATGCTCCTCCCCACTGCATTTCTCTGCACAAAATACTTTTGTTGACCTGTAAAGACCTCTACGCTCTGAAGCATGAAATCCATGAACAGATCCCTCCGACACATCACAAAACCTTTATTAGTGTTTATCAGTGACACAGATTACAGGAACCAAAGGCAATTAAATAACATTTAAGTTGACCACAGACTCAAGAAATACAAGTCACATTTGGCAAGGCAAAATTCTCAGTACACTGGGTTGCTCAGGTTATTATTACACCGTGAAAGAGGAATTTCCCTTACAAGGTTCTACGTACTCAGGATATTATTAATAATTATTATTGTGTCTTTCAGACAGTTCCTTTGGCAAGAATTCCCATTTTTTAAGCTTTTATTATATAAAAATATAACCAATTTTCATTATGTACAAACATTACATTACACAATGTACAGGTTAAAAACACTACAAAAAATGGCAGGCCATGGGTGAACCGAAAGCAAAAAAACCCCAATGTAGAAAACATGAAAAAAAAAATTTAAATACTGCACATTTCATAAAAATTACATCAACTACAAACAATTTTCTTTTGTTTGCAAATATCAAACAGCACTGATGTGACTGGAAATCTTTCCCAACGACTTCATTTTTAAGGCACATCTTGCATATTTACACGTATGACACCGGATCTGGTCAATAACTTAAAGGCTCTCGGGAGTGACCTAGTCGCGTGCGTGCAGGGACGCGTGTGCTCGGGTGGGGAGCGCGTTGGGCTACGCTTTCTCAGCAGTGTCAGTCTGAGGGCCCAGGTATCTAGTCGAGGGGGCTGGGTAGAGGGGCACCCCAATCTCCTGAAGGTCGGGGAGCCGTGCGGGGCGTGGCGGGGAGAGGAGCGTGATCGTCCGGTCAAAGTCCCTGTGCAGCACTTTCTCGTAGACGCTCTGAAGCCCCACTGTTTTGGGCAGCTGGGCTTGATAAAAGTTGTCCCTGCGAAGGGGATCCCTGGGCAAGGACGTGCTCTTGCAGAAGGTGGAGAGGGGTGCCGAAGGATGGGGAGAGGGGTGAGGGTTGGCTCGGCTGCAGGAGGGGCTCCAGCAGCGGTCTGAGTGGCCCAGGATCTTGCACTCAGCTGTGCATGCCCACAGACCTAAAGAGAGAGAGAGAGGAGGAGAAACCTGTCATTACTGCAGGAATAAATCCACATCATTGGTAATCCTCAGAGTTATCAGTCATGGGATGATTCAATGCACTGACGGTGGGAGTTGGGAGGCGATGCTCTACGGCACAACGAAAAAACACACTTGGGAAGGTTATGTCCTTTTGCTAGGGACACTCCTCACAATCCTAACTTTACGGGAAGCTTTTTGGGGAGGAAAAAACCCCAATACTCCAGTACTTCCAGCATCTGCTAATTTGTGCTGGGCACTCAGTGCAGAGAGGAACCGGCGTCTAGCAGCCTGCTGCGAAGAGATGGGCAGTTCGAGTCACGCAGCATCAGGCTTCCCCCTCCAGCTGCCCTGCCTAACCACTGTGCCCCGGGGATGGGTCCCTCCGTCCACCTCCCCGTCTGCCCATCCGTCTGTCCAGAGGGGCCATCTGGGAGCAGGGGCTGAGCCCTTACCGTTCTGCATGTGCGTGATGAGATCTTTCTTCAGGGCATCTCCGCTGATATCCGAGTCGCTGTCGTTAAAATCACTGTCGCCTTTGCCGCTGTCTTTGCCGCTGAACTTCTCTGCCTCTCGGCCGGAGATGGTGTTGAACGAGTGCCCCTTCCAAATGGCCACGGGGGGAGCAGGCTCCTTGCCGTAGCTCGGAGCGGCAGCGAAACCCTGCTGGGGTGGGGGGATCAAAGGAGACATGAGAGAGGGAAGTGGTGAAGGGTAAACCAACATCAGAATTGCACCTCTGCGATTCGCTTCCTCCAAGATGCGCCCACCCCCCTTCCCTGCGGTGGGACCTGACCTTACCTCCCCGCTCGGTCCTCTCAGCCTCTTCTGACCCTCGTAGAGGCAAGCGCTGTCGCTGCCGCTGTCAGCGGTGGAGATCTCTTCGGCAGCTGGAGAAGGGTCGGGGCTGGTGAAAGAGGTTTTGCTGGGAAAGGTTCGTACCTCAAACACATTGCCCCTCTGGCTGCCCTCCTCCTGCCGGCCCTTCTCCAGGTGGGAGATATCTATCTGGTCCTTCAAGGAAGCGTTGTTTTTGATCTCATTCCCCTTCTTGTGCCTGTTGCAGGTGGTGGCGATGGTGATTATAGCCACCAGGAGGAGGGTGCAGCTGCCCGCCAGGACGATGATCACGATCAGAGGGATGTCCCACTGCAAAGCCTTTCCTTCCCAGGAGCTGGGCTTAGCTATCTCCTGGATACTGGAAGGAGCAGTGGCGGTCACCAGGAAGTTGACTGTGGCGGTCGTGGCCAGGGGGGGTCTGCCGTTGTCTGTCACAGTGAGGATGACCTTGAACAGCTGTCCCAGCTCTTCAGAGAGGTCGCCCCTCAGCACAATGTCCCCAGTACTTGGGTTGATGGTGAAAAGGTCTTGCTGGGGCTCTTCTAGGAAGGCAAAGGTGAGCTCGGCATTGACCCCATCATCTGCGTCTCGAGCTTTGATCTGGGCCACCAGGGAGTCACGGGAGGTCTTGCTGGACACGCCGATTTCCACCGTCCCGTTGGTGAGCACCGGGTGGATGATGACGGGAGGGTTGTCGTTCTGGTCTACCATCCTCACTTTGACAAGGGTGCTGCTGGAGAGCTGTGGAGAGCCACCATCAGTGGCCTGGATCCTCAGGTCCAACTGCTTGAGGATCTCATAGTTGAATGTCCTGAGGGCATAGATGGCCCCGGTGGCGGGGTCCACCGAGACGTATGTGGAGATGGGGGCCCCCATAACCTGTGTCTCCAGGAGCCGGTAGGTGACCTTACCATTGTGGCCAAGATCGGGGTCGCGGGCCACCACGGTGGTGATGTAGGCGCCTGGGGGGTTGTTCTCTGGCACGGCCACCTCGTAGAGGGGCTTGGCAAAGAGTGGCGCATTGTCATTCTCATCGCTCACCCGCACTGTGTACTGGCGGACGGTCTTGAAGGGTGGCGAGCCCAGGTCCTCGGCCACCACAGTGAGGTTGTACTCGGGGATGCGCTCGCGGTCCAGTGCCGACGTAGTGACGATCATGTAGCTGTCCTCGTAGGCACGCTGCAGGGCGAAGTGGTCGTGGCCGCGGAGGCTGCAGCGCACCTGCCCGTTGGCGCCCGAGTCACGGTCTGAGGCGCTGACGAGGGCCACGAAGCTCTCGCTGGCTGCCGCCTCGCTGACATAGGCCACGCCAGCGGCGCTGGCGGCACCACGGAGGGCGCTGATGCTGATGCGCGGCGCGTTGTCGTTGACGTCAGCAAGGCGCACGACGACGGTGCAGGTGGCGGCGCGGGGGCTGGCGCCGCGGTCCTGGGCGCGCACGTCCAGCTCATAGGTGCGGGTGCGCTCGTAGTCCACGGCGGCCTCCAGCGTGAGGCGGCCCGAGCGCGGGTCGAGGCGGAAGAGCCGCCGCGCCTCAGGGGGCACTTGGCTGCTGAAGGCGTAGACCACCTCACCGTTGGGGCCCTCGTCGGGGTCGGCAGCGTCCAGATCGAGCAGCAGGGAGCCGGGCGGTGCGTCCTCGGGCAGCTCCACCGTGACCGAGCCCTGGGCGAAGGCAGGGCTGTTGTCATTGGCGTCGAGGACACGGACGTGCACGGTGGCCGTGCCCGAGCGCGCCGGGCTGCCGCCGTCCTTCGCCACCAGCTCCAGCGTGTAGGAGGGCTGGCGCTCGCGGTCCAGCTCTTGGAGCAGCACCAGGTCGGCGCAGCGTGCCCCATCCGCCCGTGTCTGTGCCTCCACGCCAAAGTGGCTGTTGAGGGAGACCTGGAAGCTCTGGATGGAGTTGGAGCCCACATCCTCGTCCACGGCCACCTCCAGCGGGAGGCGGGTGCCGGGTGCGGCGCTCTCTGACACCTCAAGCGCCATCTGGGCACGGGGGAAGCGTGGCGCGTTGTCGTTGATGTCACGCACCTCCAGCTCCACGTGCACCAGGCGGTAGCGCTCCCGCCAGCAGCTCACCACGTCGAAGGCCAGGACGCACTGGGGGGCCTGCCCGCACAGCCGCTCCCGGTCCAGCCCCGCTTCACCGATGCTCAGCTGCCCGTCCTCCTCCCGCACCCGCACCAGCGAGCTGTTGCTGAACTGCCGCATCAGGCGGAAGCTCATCTCCCCCGGCGCCTTCACCGGCATCTCGTCGGCCAGCGTACCGATCACCGTGCCCGGCGCGCCCTCCTCGTCGGTGCGGTACCTCACCGTCTTGCAGCGGGACAGGGCCAGCAGGCAGGCGGCGGCCAGCAGCCGCAGGGGGCTCATGGCACTTGCGCGGGGCTCAGCCCGACGGTGCGGTCCGGGGTGACGGGTGATGCTCGGTACCGGGGGCGGGGGGGTGATGCGCGGTACCCGGGCGGCGGCTCCGCGCACCCTCCGCCGCCGTCTGCGCCCCCTCCGCGCCTCCGCACGGCCTTTAATAGACGGCGGTATGCAAATGAGCGGGCGGCGGAGCCAATGGGAGGCGGCGGGGCGCGGGCGGCGGGCGGCCCCCCGGCGGTCCCCGAACCGGGGCGGCTCCGGCAGCCGGCGGGAGCGGGGGCGCGGGGCCCTCGCCTTTGTTTTCTTTAACTCTCCGGGGTTTGGGGTTTTTCCTTTTTTTTCCGGCTTTATGCCTTTTCCCCCCCTTTCTTTCTTTCTTTCTCCCCCCCCCCCCCTTCTTTCCTCCCCTTCCCGTCTTTTCGCTCTCTCCGGAGGCGCGGCAGCGGAGCCGGCGCGGGGAGCGCGGAGTAAAACGCGCGGCGGGGTTTGTTAATTGTGCCACAGGTCGGACAGGTGCCGTGTCGTAGCATGCCGTGGCATGTCGTGTCGTGGCATGTCGCGCCGGGTCGTGTCGTGTCGTGTCGTGCGGCGCGGGCGCGGGTGGGTGCGCGGGCGCGGGGCGGTGGCGGGCGCGGATTAGCGGGGTGCGGGGTGAGGGGGAACGGGGGGGGGGGTTTGGCGGCATTCAGCTGCGCGCCCGGAGTGGTGTGTTACTCGCGTGAGAGCCTGTGATCAGCGCCGTAAGTCGCCTTTCAGGAGGTGTCCCCGCATGCTTTAGTATGCATGTCACCGCCCGGGTTTCTTAAGCCTGGGGCACTAGCAGGCGACGGGAGGAAAAAAAAAAAAAAAAGAAAGGAGAAAAAGTTCCAAATAGGATTTAGCATAAGCTTGAGGAGATTTGGAAAGGTTTCAAAGATCAGGCTGTATCAAAGGCTTATGAAGCCCTCGTTAGCTGTAGAAATATAATAGCATGGCAGGCTATCCCATTCGAGGAACTAATGTCTGTATTATTTCACTATGACAGGCTAAAGGGAGAGAAAGTTGAACAGTTTCCACAGAGGAGTTGGACTAAGTTGAATATAATGAGCAAACGCCACATGTATCCATTATGTCCCTCTATTCATTCCCAATCACTGCCATAACTCTTTGACTAAACGATGATGAGCGCTGAATTACACACAATGCCCTGCTCATATTAAAATACATTTAAGACCTATCCCTCCTGGTGCCCTGTTACGCCTATTCACAGGATTTTCTTTTTGTCCTAATAGGGCCTCTCTGGGAAGCAACACCAGTCTCGTTCCAGAAGAACAAAATAACAGCATGAGGCTGAAACCTGGCACGAACCGGGGGGAACGAAACCATCTGCCCCGCAAGGCACCAAGGCCCCGCGCGGAGCCCGGGGCAGCCTCCCGGCCCCGCGGTGCCTGGGCGGCCACGGGGAGGGCGGCCGACGGCCCCGGCCCCGGCCCGCAGGGAGGAGACCCGACGGGGAGGGAAGCTGCGGGTCCTGAGGGGCGTCCGGCACTCCGGGAAACTGCATGCCCTTCCTTCTCTCCTTCCCTCTTCCTTCCCCCTTTTCCTTCTTCTCTCTTCTCTTCTCTTCCCTTCCCTCCCTCCCTCCCTCCCTTCCTCCCTTCCTTCCTTCCTCGCTCCCTTCCTTCCTTCCTTCCTTCCCGCCTGCCTGCCTGCCTTCCCGCCTGCCTTTCCTCCTTCCTCTCCCTCTTTCATCTTTCCTTTCCTTCTTTCATCTCGCTTTCTTTTCCTCCTTCTTTTCCCTCTTTCCTTGCCTCCTTTCCTGCTTCCTTCCTTCCCTCCCTCCTTCCCTTTCCTCCTTCCCTCTTTCCATGTGTCAGGGAACCTAAGAGATGCGTTTTAAAGGAAGAGGGGGGACAAACTGAATGGGGTCCGTCACCCCCTCCGCCACCCCCCCCCCCCCGCTCCGGTTTCCTTCGGAAACCTCGGATAAAAGCGCTCGGCTCCGCTGCGCACACGAAGCAATGTAGCATCCCGGGGGTCTCCATCCCCGGCTCCGTGCGGGGCCGCCCCTCTCAGCAGGGGTACTCCGGGGCTGCGCGGGTCGCTGCGCGGGTCGTTGCGCGGGGCGCTGCGCGGGGCGGCACGCGAACAGGGGGCGGCGGGCTGCCCGCGGCGCCGGCTTATGGAAATGGGATTTAAATCGCGCCTCAGCGCTGACTGCAGGGACGCGGGGAGGGGGGCACGCTCAGCCGCCCACAAAAGCTCCCCAAACGCCTGGTTTCCATACGAAAAGCCTCCGCGGAGCTCTTTTCTCCCGCCCGCGGGAGCTCCGCAGACGGCTGCCTGGCCGGGCGGGGAGCAGCCGGGCCGGGCCGGGCCGGACCGGGCCACCTCGGGCCGGGCCGGGGTCCGAACCGGGCCGGGGTGCGGGGTCTGGGGTCCGGGGGTGGGCTGCGCGCCTGGGAACGGAGCCGCCGGCTGGGAGCGGGCAGCGGGCAGCGGGGCGGCCCCTCGTGTGTAACAGGATTATCTTTGCCATTTCAAGTTCCATACAGCATGTAATTTATTTTTAATTAGGATTAGATCGAGCAGGGAAGGAGACCAGACCTTCCCCCCGCCCCCTCCCCGCAAAGGCATGGCTATTCCACGAGGAGCTCTTATTCTTTATAAAAAATCAATCAATCGATAAACCAGGACCTGCATTCACCTCCCACACACTTTGCAGGAGAAAAGGGTGCAAAGGGCTGTATTTTCAATGTGTGCTCAAGTATCTGCATCAGAAGAGGCTTGAAAATCCTTCCCCTTTCCCATCCACCCGGTCCCCATCTCATGTGCTTTGGATCCAAACCCATTCTTACGAGGGTCCCAGCGGGGTCTTGCTCCTTTTGCCTTTTTTTTAGAGGGCAAATGCACTTTCTGTCTGCTTGGGTTATTCTTTTTCCACAGTCGTGACTTTGATTTAAAAAAAAAATACGTATCAGTCGCTCCACTGGAGCAAAGCCTTCTCCCCGATAGTTTGGATAGAGTCCATTACAGAAATGTTCTGAAAGGCTAGTGAAGAATCCCTTTTTACAGCTCAAAAATAAACATACGGATCAGCTGCATTAAAAGCACTTCTTTGAAATATTGTGGTTCAACAGCCCAGATTGGTTGATTGCTCCATGCGGGGACATATGTTCTTGCAAACTGTGCGTATTGTTACTAATGGGGATTCTCACACCACAGCCTTTCCTTTGAATCTGAGGCACTGGTGGTTTCTCCGGAGCTGTTGCAAGGTTGTTTTAATAATTTACCAGCTCTCTTGCACTTAGTGTTGTTGCGGAGACTCAGAGCCTGCTAAGAAGGAGGTGTTTTGCAGTGTCCGGAGGTCTGATCTCTGCTGCCAAGCTCCTTCCTGTACCTCTAAGACACAGAAATTGAAGCTTCTTGGAGAGGTGGGTGTCAGGCAGAGGAAAAAGCAAGACTCGCCCACGCACCCCTGCGAACCTGAATGCCTGGGTAATGTGTTGCTCCCAAGGAGTGAAAGCACTCCTAGACCACCAGCCTGATGCCAACAGCAACCAAGTCAGTGATGGCCAGCAAATCATTCCAGGTTCCCTTTTTTAGCTTTAAATTTACTTTTTCCCCCTGATTCTGATCCAGCTCTTAGAAATAAAGTTTGTGGGTGCTTTTCCCCTCTCCCTAGATAGTTATTGCCTTACACAGTGGGATAAAAACCCAGGATCTCCTCCTCCGCTTCCCTTCACTCCTTCAGCTGAGCGCAGGTGCTTACTGCTCTGGCCCTTTTCACCATCACCCACAGCACAGTAAGTTTGCATATGTCCCAAGGTGTCTGTGTCCCCAGTGCAACAGGGTGAGACTTTCCTCCTCTCAGCAGGTGCCTGGGATTCTCTCCAGTGATCTCTGTCGATGGACATAAGCTAGAAGGTGTTACATTCTGGGGCTGCGAGAGAAGGTAAGACTCCCATAGAGATCCAGCCCAGTACCTCAGGACCACACATACCTTGAGGGAGGATGCGCAGCTTAACGCACACACGGGGCAGTGGAAGCAAGCCAGGCTTTAAGAAGAGGTGGCTGTGTTATATGTGCTTCCCCTTTCCCAGGAGATCTTAGGGGCACCAAGTCCTGGCTGTTGAAAGTTCCCCCTCTCTCCTTGGCCCTGGTTCGCCTCAACATATGCTGCATGGTGTCTGCATGCCCTTGGGGTGGTGGGGTGGGATCCCCTTGTAGCACAAGCCCTAGGGTGGTATGACTTTGCTGGGGCTTTGCTGAGCCTCACAGGAGAAGCCAGGCTATTTGGGCATGGTCTCCAGCAGGTCCTGTTCACCCACATACCCAGAGGGTCCAGCCAACATCTCTCCGGGCGTGAAGCTGAGATGCAACGTGTCCCCCCACCCCTTGTCTCTGAGCCTGCAGAGGGGTGGCAAGACCTCCCTCCCTGGAAACCTGTCTCCCTGCTCAGTCCCTGCCTCTTTCTTCTTGGGCATCCCTGCGGGCTTGGCTGCCTTGGAGTGATCTACAAAAACAAAGGAATTCCTTCTGCTTCAGGGCCTAAACAATCCCCCCTGTTTAATCATTTCTGCCGCAACCAAGGAAGTGTGGGTTAACCTGTCAAGCTCCACAAGCTCGGGCTGACCAAAAACCCTGGAAAACAAAAGAGTGGAACGAAGCGGCAAAGGGTTTTGTTGCTCTGTGACTGTTTGTGTTGGAGGGTAGCACGCGGCATTGTGCTTCTGTCTCCGGCCATGCAGGCTATAGAAGACAGAGGCTGCAGTCCTTCCCGTGAGCTGCGGGTTGGTACCAGGGTTATAAATCATCCTGATCATTTGTTTGTTACATTTGCTTCAAATGCTTCCCTGCCGGTATCTCCCCTCTGTGAAATGTGGGTTAGAAGAAAGAGTTTGTTTTGCAGAAGAAAGAAATCGCATGCCCATACCCCCCACCTGGGAAGCAGTTTTGATTCCACAGGGAATTTATTTTTTAATTGGATTAATTTCTAGCCTCTCCCGGAGTAGCAGCTGGGGTCTTTGATTCAAGAGGTTAAAACAAAGGGGCATGAAACAAAAGACCAGTTCTTCGCATTCCCCACACAGCGTGGGCCTCGTGCGCACTGCCTGGAGGTATCCCTGGAGCAGCGCATTCCTAAAGGTCCCCCATGTGGCCCTCAGCTGGGGTCTTCTGCAGGCTTTTTTGGGGTGCTCCCTAGTCTGTCTTGCCTGCAAGGTGGCTAGATGTGAGTTTTTCCCTCCTATCCCACAACCCAGCTTGTGGTCCCACATAACCTTACCCCTTGGTGTCCCTCCCCTCTTCCACCCCCATTTTCCAGCTGTCTTTACCCTCTACCTTTTCTGCCCCAGAAGAGATAGATGAGGCTTTTCAGCTGTTAAACCACAAGGCAGGTGCCCAGGTTCAGTTCTCAGCTCTCTCATCTGGAGCAAGCTGATGAGGCTCAGCCCCACCAAGGTCTGGGGTATTTAGGTACTCAACTGCCATTGAATGCCATGGGAGTTGGACATATTTTAGCCTGGATGAAGGCTTGAGGCTGTCTCAGACTCAGCCCCTCATGTCCACAGAGCACTTCTGTACCTCATAGTGGTGTTGTGAAGACAAATGCACCGCAGACTGCAGGTGCATTGGAACAGATGACAGCATCCTAACACTCCCCACCATGAGGAGTGTTAGGAGATCAGAGATGCCCTTAGAAGGAACAATCTTTATTATGCAGGTCCTTTCTGGCTATTTTGCCTCGGTGCCTTTGGTTTTAGGGGGTGCAGGTAACAGAGTAGTTATTCATGCCAGGGTCCGATGTAGACCTTTAGAATAAATGCCTACCCTCTCCATAGCTTGGGGTCTGGTCAGATCATTGGGATGTTAAAAAGGGGAGCTGCACAGCTTCTCTCCCTGGCTGTTGTGAACTGGTGCTCCCCCTCCGTGACTGGTGCCGTACACCTGGCTGGGATGTCTTTCATACCACTTTGAAGGTGTCCGGGCTGGTATATTTGGCTTTCCTCCAGCAGCTCCTTGTTTCCTCCTGGGCCTCGTTCACACTCTCCTCCTTGAAGGACTGTTTGGGATTTTAGACTCTTACGAATGATGAATGGGTGGAAGAAATCCACCTCGCAGCTACCAGGAAGATGTACAGTCCTCTGCGAATACTTACGTGTGGTGGTTGTGATGGGCTCCACTGATTTCTCTGCGAGGCAGGTCCCTTGCTATTTGGTGTGCAAGGTCCCTTTCTGAATGTCCTTCTGCTGCCCCTGGCCAGCCAGTGTCACCCACCCAGTGTCACCCACCAAGTGCCACCCACCCAGTGCTGCACTAAACAAGCATGGCCACGTCACTCCTTGGGCTCTGCCTCCTTCCTACTGTTTCTGAAGTCCTTCCCCGTAAGATCATATCCTTATATAAGCACAAGGGTAGTTACATACATGCCAATATATTGTCACTATGCCAATAAAGATATCCTCCCCATTTCTCTGCTGTCTCTATATTTTCAGTCTTACCCCGCACACGTGATTTCTTGCTCCCTCTGCTGATACATCCACGGGACAGGAGGGGACACTGGGAAGCGATCCTCATTGAGGTCCTGGAAACAGAGAAGTTGCATTAGCGTGATGCCATGCTCGAGCTAATTAGCCCAGTGTCACAGTGGGGTTAATGAGCTCGGGCACAGCGCCACAGCTTCTGATTCCCAGGCTGCGGGGGCTTTGCAGGTTCGTGCCCTGGTCTGCTCCTGGTTGTTTCCCGGAGGATTACAGTGAAGGGCGGCATGGGGGAAAAATGCGATGGAGAGGCAGGGAGGGACTCAGCCTTGTGCCATGAGTCCCCTTCTCCATCTCGCCTCTCCTTCTCCCCCCTCTTCCCCCCTTTGTCCTCCATCTTAATCGCGCCTCAGCTTGCAAAGTCAGAGCCCCCCAGCTGTGAAGGACTAAGTCTCTTCTTCTCCCGACCTCCTGAGCGGCAGCAGGCTGAGAGCAAGAGTGTGCCTCGTGTCACTTCTGTTGAAGAGGCTGTGAGAGCAGGGGAAGAGACCAGACGCAGGCAGCCGCCGCGCTTGGCCAGTAGCCAAGCTATTCACTCCCGGGGAGCGGGTGAGCATCCTCCCTCAGCCGGCTGCCTCCAGGCGCCGGGGGTCTGCCCAGCCCGAGGTTTTATTTCGGCATGGTAGAGGAGCTCCCCAGGACTGAAGGGGTGTGGGTGTGTGGGGGGGTGTGTGGGAGCGGTGGTGAGTTTGATCAGGCCGCTCTCCTTCATCCTGATTTTGGGATCATCTCCCTTTCCTATCTGTAGGTGGGGCTCAGAGTTAAACCTCCCTCTCTGTCTCCACCTTTAACGTGCTGGGTTTCTTATAGGGACCGATTTTAGCTTCGATGACTGCCAGTGTGTTGCTGCCTGACATGCAGCCAGCTCTGGGGAGAGCAAGGCAGGGAAATGGCAGACAACAGCAAAGAGGAGGATGGAGAGCAAACACATCCTGTTATAAGAAATTTGGAAAGGCTTTAGATATTCATACTGAGTTGACAAGAAGTAAGCTTTTCAGAAGCTTGGGGACTAGTGGAAATCTGGTTCCTAAATCATTTAGGCACTCTTGAATATTTCACCCAGGATTTTTGCTTTAAGGTTTTCTACTACTGCATTTTGCTGCATTTCATGAGTTTGGGGTGTTGCTCAGGATTAGATCAGACTGCTTTACGAGGCCATGGGAAGATTTTTCCCTTCAGATTTTCTTATCCAAATCTGCCATTCTTTGACCTCTGCAGGACTTTGACCTCCAGCGCTACAAAACGTTCCTGTACTCACTGCCGGTCGTTCATGCATGGTGTTTGCTCATTCTCCATGTACGCTTTGCTGAAGGGGTCTAGCTGAGGAGGCACAATGCTGGCTCTGGGTGACGTGACCCGGGACTGGAGCTGATGGTAGAGTGGAGAGGAGCAGAGCTGTTTCCTGTGGCTGAGGGACGCCTCTGCACCATAGCCCAGAGCAGCACGTTTGCCCATCTTTAGGAGATAGCCAGTCAGTCCCCAAATGTCACCCGTCCCTCCTGCACCTGTAAATGTGCACCACAGCAGGACGAGGAGGCAATCTGGAAACCACTGCAGTCTCTACAGCTACATCTGTAACACTGAATAAAATGCTCCATACTCCAGCTCTGCTTAGTTTACTTCTGCAGACGTAGCCTAGAATGATATGGCCCTTTTCCAATTTAGGGGGAATTACCTGTTTACCTTTTCAAGTTTAACCATCTGGTGCATTCACTTATTTAATTCACTTTAAAAAGAGGTGCACAATTTTACGTGCCACCCAGTGTCTGTGGTTTTTGCATCTGGAAATACAGACACCAGCCCATATTTCACATGTGATCCCCAGGAAAAAAAATCATCTGGCCCCAAAGTCTGCACAATTCTGTTCTGAAAAGTTAAATAAATTGTTGTCGCTTTTTAAGTGCCGTAATAAATGTGTGGAATGATCTCACAAAAAAGCTTGAGGCTTAGAGAATAGGTGCTAAAGAAATGCATCAAATTAGACCAAAAAAGAGGCATAAAATCTGTTATCCCAAAAAATAAGGGCTGATGGCTGAAGCGACTTTTCTGTTTGCTGCTGTACTAAACATCAAATTCATGTTTCTGCCTAAAAGAATTTGCATCTCTGCAGTGAGCAGATCTGAAGGCTTTGTTTTGCGGGAGAGGTATGCGGTGGTGGGTGAGAAGTAGAAAATGATGCAATATCGGGCATCATTTGTAAGCGGAGGGTCACAGATGGGTGAAGCCTCGCAGAAGTTAAAACTGACAAACAAGCATTCGGAGATGCTCCTGGAGCATCCTGAACGCTTAGAACTGGTGAGGTTTGAGTTTGCCTCAGCAGCATTATGTATGTATGTGTATGTGCTATATATTATAATGAATATAATAATTATAGGAGATGATAATTTATAATATATGTGTATTATATATGAATGCCTCCTCAGTAGGCTAAAACAATGCCATGAGAATCTAAAGAAATGTGAAATCTAATTACTGTAGCTGTGTAAGTGAAGTAATGAGGAGCTTGAGAGTGTGACTGATAAGCAATTAGATACTAGACTAATGAGCAAGCTGTCTACAGTCCATCAAAAGAGTAAGGGAGGCTTGTGCAAGGCACCCCTGGCATTGCAAAGAGGAAGATATACCGTATCCAAACGCAGCTTTCCAAGATACATAACACAACATGAACACATGATGTTCGCTAATGACTGAAGACTGTGTGCTCAGCTCAGGGATAAAGTCATTAACCAGTCAAAAAACACGTGGCAGACCCACAGGAGATAAGGACAGCAAAAAGTACAAAATATAAGGAACTGCAAATATGTATAGGAGAGCTGCAGCTTGGATTGTAGGTGCTGGATGAGTGACTCCCCAGTATTGGGTTTGCTGTACTATCTTACCCCAGATAAAGCAGCCGGGGTGAGAAATCGGTGTTGGGTTGGGTCGTGTGGGTGGCAATGTGAGTCTGGTCCGGGCAGAGCAGGGGCAGTGGAGAGCCCGGCAAGGGGAGCAGAGGCAGAGGTAGCAGGCATGCTGGGGAAAGGCACTCAGGGCTCTCTATGTCCTATAGAGAGTCCTGTAATAACAATACTTACATTGTATGGAAGACTGTCTCCAGGAGCTTATTCTTCAGCAAGTATTAACTGTTTAAGCTGAAACTTTCCATGCTGGGTGTCTGCTTTAGGCTGTTGGTTCTTTCTAAGAGAAAGTTTCAGTTGAAGCAATTCACCTATCTTCAGAAAGGAAGCTAGGGTAAATTTATCCTAGGCTTTTTAATGGTTGTTTTGCCTGTGGGATAAATACCCAGGCTCTCCTCTTTTTCTTTTCTGGTTTGTTTGTTTGGTGTTTTGTTTTTTTTTTAAATAATAGAGTTTTCATGGTTTAATTTGAGGACTTGAAATTTTGCAAGAAGATGGCCTGCTAAAGCAGGCAAGTGACTTGTGCCATTTTTGTGAGTGTTCAACCAAACTGGGCTATACATTTGAAACAGTGCAGCCTGCAGGTGTTAAGTAGAGATTGAGCAGGTAAATCCCCCCCAGGTTCTACCTGCAGTGAGAACACCATGACCTTAGCTGGGACTGGCTTTTGTTTTAAGTACAGGCTGGGCAGATCCAGAGGCCTGAAAGCAGTCTGCACCTCTCTGTGGTCTCAGGCAGGTGCAGAAGGAAACTGCTGGGTTCGAATAAAGCAGGGATGAAGGTCTGGGGAGAGAAAAGTCAGAAGAGTCTGTTCCAGTCATAGCACCTTTTTTCCTGGTCTGCCACAAACTTGGATTGCTGTTCCGGGTATTTGTGAGACAGAGCCAACTATTCCTCTGCTGTCAGGAAACAGTTGTCAAAACCCACTAGCAAAACATCCCTTATCCTCTTGATTTCAAAAAGGTTGGCCATGATAGCCCAACACTAGTCTTGACTCTGTGCTTCCTCAAACGGGACACGGTGCGTGCAATGGACCTAAGGCTTGCAACCCTGGGGACGACTGCCGGAGAGCTGGTGGTGAAGTTATGCTTTTCCAGTATCTGCACCTGAACATTTAGGGAGATATGCGTAGAGCATCATGGAGTTTGCAATGTCAGGCCCTCCAGAGTGAGGGGAAAGCAGTCCTTGAGTGTTTCAGCTTAGGTGTGCAAAATTAGTGGATATTAATCTACTAACCTGTATCTCTTTGTGTCTCAGCTCACCAGCTGTAATGCGGAGTTAATGATACACCTTCCTTCCACGGATTCATTATGGAAATAAGATAATTAACATCTGTGGATCACTGTAATTTAAGAGTGGGGAAGGCCAAAGAAAAGTCTATGAGAAAATTATTGCTTCCATCCCAAGCAGGACTTGAGTGGTGTGAGGAAACTGCGGTGTGGAGCAAGGACCCAGAACATGCCACTGAAGGGAACAAGGGCTCTTGCATCTGCAGAGCAGAGCAGGAGAACAGTGGAGAAATAACACTTCACTGTGCAACTAAGGATTGTATCACAGCGTGACTGGGGCTGCAAAGACCACCTTAGGCCCCATATTTCCTAGTTTAAGTGCCTGACTTTGCAGTCTTACTAACGTACTTCCAGTGCAGTTCTCTTGGGTGTCATAGCCATTGAAATATATAGGTCTGTGGAGGGAAAACCCTGTCCTATATGCCCTGTAATCACACAAGTTGCCTGTGGCATGATGGGGGTTTAGATCAGTGATTGCTCATTAAGCAACAAACTTTGTCTGCCCAGGTGGTGACTTCTTTTTTCACTGTCCTCCAAGTACGCAGTGACCTTCTTGGCTTCCTTTTCCCCGCAGCTGTAAACCTTCTCCGCTCTTCCCTCGGTGAGGAAGGAACCTCTGCATGGGGCTCCCTCATTTTGCTGCCTCAGGAACGTGGCGTTTGAGAATAAATAGCACCAAGGCATTATAGGGGGACGCCAGCGTTTTGAGGAGGAAAACGGGCTTCTAAGGCAGTCAAAGGCTGAAGACACAGGAGAGCCTTGAGGCAAAGCTGTGAGGAACTCATTTTGGGCAGCCAAAAATGATGCTCAGGCGCAGTTTGGTTAAAGTGTGCCTTGTGAGTTTGAAGGTCTAGGTTATACTGCCATGCCATGGCCTCTCTGCGTGTTCTTGGGCAAGAGATATCCTTGTCTTACAGTTGAAATAATACACCACAGAGGGCAGCAGTTTCAGTCTGTGGTTAGGTCCCTTAGCGATGCTGCAATGAAAAAAATCAAAGCTACCCATTTTATTTTTCTAAACCCCTTCCAGACACCTAAAATCTCAGTGAAGTCATTATTGATGGGAATTTCCTCCAGAATGACTCTTTCGGAGAAGATGTGGGCTGGGAAAGGGGGCTGTGGGGTTTTATCCGTTGGGGGAAGCTGAAGGTGTGCTCCCATTGGGACGTCAGGGTTGTCAGCGGCGTGGCAGATACAAGTGGCAGGGATGGAGGCAGGTAGGACTCTCTGTATAGGGAGAACATAGCAGGGAGATGGTGGGGTGGGAAAACCTGGGGTAAGCGAGCAAAGGTGGCAGAGGGAGGACCAGGTGGGGGGACTGGGTGGTGAAGGGAGTTGGTGGGAGGATGTGAAAGGGGGGAAATGTGGGTAGATCCTGGGGGGAGGAAAGGGGGCTGTGAGACAGCAAGTCTGGAGTGCAGGGTTGGGGAATGTTATGGGGTTTGAGGAAGCCTGGGGAGCTGAGGGCTTGGTGGGGGAGGTGACGGGAGAGATGTGGTGGGAATGCTGGTGTCCCAGAGGCTTTGGGGCCAGCAGCTGGAGTAGGGGAGGCTGGGAGCTGTGGTCTGGAAGTAGCTGGGGAATTTGAGCTCTGAGATGGTTTAAGAGGTCTGGGGCAGCAGAGGTTGTGTACAGGCACTCTGTGGGAAGCTGAGCGATCTGGAGCGGGAAGGGCTGAGGGAAAGGGGCTTTGCTTTTGGGGGACAGCAAGGGCATGTGTAGGGCTGAGTTTTCTGGAAGAGAAGGGATTTTGGGATGGCCAGCAATAGACATTGTAGTGTCCTGGGGTGCAAGCAAGGGCGTGAGCTGGGGACTGCTCCCAGAAGGCTATTGCATGCCTTCTTGCTATCATAAATATGGTAATCCTAAGCATGCCGGGAGCTTCATCCGTGCATGCATCATGCAGCTGGACTCTCATGTTTGCTATATCACCTGCACAAATCAATTACCATTAAGTGGGGAACAGACCCATCTGGATGTGTCCATGCCTCGAGCGAGTCACCGGGTGATCCTATTAATATAACAAATTCTCACTTTCTCTCTCTGCTCCCCCTTCTGTGGCTTATCCCACTGTCTTTCCACCTCTGGTCGAGACAGTGCACTCCTATCTTTCCAGTTGCTCCACAGTGTGTCTAGCTTGCTCTCAGAGAGTAACCCTGGAAAAAGCAATAGATACCCTTACAAACAAATGTGTACCGCAGTACAAAGCATTTAATGGAGAGCTCTCTTACGCTGCACAATGTGTTGTTTAGGGGCATGGTGTCAGGACGTGGGGAATGGTTGTAGGATGGCTCTCAAAAGCATTTAGAGCTGCACATAGGCAAGCTCAAACCATGCATAGCACGTTGGCTGCTATCCTGTGTTGAAGCACAATGTCCGACCTAATGATGTTGGTACTGTAAGCTGTCCTCCTAGCCTGTCCATTTCAATTTACAATATTTCACCTGAAATCCCTCTTTAATCATAAACAGACAGGAAATTAGTTATTACAGAGTGCCATAGGTGTACATGGTGCTTTACGAACATATGAGGAGACAGATTGCTGCCCTGAAGAACTTACAATTGGATTTAGACAAATACAATAAGAAAGAAAAAATTGGGGTTGAAACTTTGAGCAGACAAATAAATGCCTGTATACAATTGCATCAGTCGCAGTCCATGGAAATATTCTCTTTTTTTGATTCAAGTGTTCAGCTGTGTCAGATCTACTGCTGAAGCTGATAGACTGTTAGTTCCTTAGGTAGAAAATGCTTATATTTTAATGCTTGTTATGTCATGAATTATTAAACCAATTTAAATGTAAAAATCAACTGAAAGGACAAACTTATGTTTAAGGATGACCTGCAGCATCTAAAATGGAGACACTGACCAAACTAGTAGAAGCAAGGTCAGATTTTGTTTAGTTCAGATAATTTATGCCCAAGTTGTAATGCTGCTGTAATTTATGTTACATTTAGTGCTTTGTTTCCTATGAAATTTGACTGTGCAACAGTGTGATATGAGTAATATTTTAAGACAGGATTTTTATAGATGATGCTTGCAGCTAATATACGCAGAGCTTTTACTGGTCTTTCTTGTGAAAGGAAGAAAAGGAGGAAGAGGGAAGGAAGAGAAAAGCACAAGGCAATAGCCATGTAGTATTGCATCCATTATATCAGGGATAACATTTTGCTCACTTTATTTTTTTTGGCGGTTTTTTCCTGAAAAAAATAAGCAAATATATTTTGGAAATTATAGACTGGCTAATGTAGCCTTAATATCCAGAGCAGTCCTGAGGTAGCCCTCCTGTCCTCTGCTCCATGCCTTTTTTTCAGGCTTTTTGTTTATCCATCAGCAAAGAAGTCCAGCCCTTGTGCTACAAATCTGCTGGAAAAGATCCTGCTCATGTGCTGTGAAAAAGTGCTGCCGAAGTATGCCCTGCACGGCAAAGGGAATGGGTCCTTAAATGCAGTACGTAGATTTACAAAGTATGACAGCAGAAATAAGATGCATTGGCTATCTTTTACAGGCAGCCATTAAAAAAAGCCCTTATTTATCAAATCTGAGACAACGGTCATATAATGGGTTTCTCGGATTCAAGGTGAATCAAAGGAAAATTGTGTCCAGGAGGACAGAGATGCTCAGCCAGTACCACTACGGCGTGGCCACATGACATACCCAGCGGCAGGCACGGGGCTGTGAGTACAGCTGCCCGCAGACTCTGCCAAGGAGCCAGATGATGCTGGAAGAATATCTTTCACAGCTCTGGATCAGGCTATTCTTGGCTTGTTCTCTGGCTGCGGGAGCTGGAGCTCATTGCTGGGCAGATAAACAGAGAGACTAATAAAGAAGATGAGGAGCTGTTGATCATTTGAGCAAATCTGAGATGAGCTGTTAAGCAGAGGAGCATGGCGATCACTACGAAAAATCACCTGGTGGTTGACACTTGATCCAGGATGAAAGCACGCGTATAACTCTTGGAATAAAACCCTCCTCTCCCCCCAAGCAGTCCCTCTCCCCAAATGATTAAATGCTGTGCATAATTACGAAAGTGTGAAAAACTCTACCTCTTTCAGACACTGATTTTTTTTTTTCTAATTCCTGTAATTGGCAAGCGGGTGTACATGGGGGAAAAAAGGGGAGAAAGCTTTGATTTTTTTTTTTCAAGCTGAAAACGTGCAAGCCCTGTGTGGGTTAGATCCTTTAGATATTTAAAAAGATTGAAACAACTTCAAAGGAGACATTCTGTTCTATCAGGTTCAGTATATTTTAATATTAGTGAGGTTTTTTTTTTTAAGAAAAGAGATCCGTTCTCTTGAGGAAATAAAACATTCTGAAAGAGTTTATCTGGAATGGTTTTTCATTGTTTTTAAAGAGACAACACAGGATTTCAAGCATGCTGAAGCTGGTAAATGTCCTAATTTCTGCTTATCAGTGTTGGCTGCTCTGTGTTATCAGTTTGATAGTTGCTGGTTATGTAAATCAAAATTTTCTATCAACAGGCTACTATTTTTTGGAAACAAGAAGGGAGAAGAATTTGGCAATAATATTTTTATTTACCTCTTATGAATACCAGCATGTTGTGGATGAACAGGGTGCAGAGTGCCAGCCATTCAGTTCAGAGACATGAGGGACTTCTCCTAAGGAGGATTTGCTGAATTCCCTGCATGTGGCCCAGAATATGGTGGATTACCAGAAGACAGAGCTATTCTCTTTCCAATGCAGGTGTCTATTTGAGCTACCTCTCCTGCCCTGCCTGGTGGACTAAGTGTATTTCTCATGAGAGGTGTACTTTAAATACAAATTAGAAATGTGTGCTGGGCAAAAGGGAGGGAGAAGGTTTAACAGAAGGAGGATGAAAAATCTTTGGAGGAGGGTCACTGTGACAGCTTGAAGCAGTGGTGTGGGGACTAAGAAGCTGTGAGACACGTATGGGGATGGGGGCAGGCAAGGTGCTGCAGCAGTTCAGGGCAAAGGCAATGCAAGATGTGGGCTCCACAGCCCCACAGCTTGTGGTCCTCATGGGACTGCCCCTCCAGGTCCACTGGCAAGAGCTGGTGCAGGTGGCGAAGGTCTTCTCCAAACTCTGAGGCACATGGTACCAATGGGGTTGTGGGACTCTGCAGAGTGGTATCCCAGGCGGCATTTGCTGTGGGGAATTTGGGCTGTGCTACAGATCATTCAGTCTGTTTTGGCAGGAAAGGGAAAGGTAGAGGCCATGTCTCCATCTCCTGTTGTCAGCCCTGGCTTTGGCAGCAAAGCCTCTGTGTGGGGTTTGTAGCCAGCTGGTTTAACATCTGGGCAAGGAGTCTGCAGGGAAGTGTCTGCCTCTACCCTCTTTTCTCTCTTTTCATTGTAATCCAGATAATGAAAGCAACAAGTGGCTGATCCGCCCCTTGTGAACCCTGAGGAGATCCAGCCGCCAGCTTCTGAATATTCTAGTTATTTTAGATTAACCTCCTGGCCCTTGTGCCTTTTGGGGTCTCCAGACCAGAAATGAGGCAGCGAGACTGTGAGATGCTTGAGCAGGGTTGTTTTTTCCCTTCACCTGGTTCAGACTCCACTTACTCTAGCTGGGATGCTTGAGTCTGGGAGAAAGCCTGGAGAAAGGCTCCGTACTAGGTCGTCCCAGCTTGGGGAGCTGGGGACCAGGAGCAGGGGGCAGAGGGCTTCTCCACAGGGTTTCCTCTGTCCCATCCATCATGGCTGGAAGGATGGGGAGGAGGCCTGCGTTTGGTGAAGGTGCTCCTGAGTACAGCTGTCCAGGGGATGTAGGTCGGTGGAAGGGGTGACTGCTCTCCCACTGGGAGTCCTCCCTCGGACCGTGGGAGGGCAAGCTGGCTCAGGGCATTCGTCTGCTGGGATCAACACAGCCAGAGGACAGAGCATCCTGTCTTGTTAGATCCTGTCATTACTAACAGTGGTTAAACATGCGTTTTCATATATAACGTAGTATGTCTGTCCTCAGTTATCCAGACTCCTGTAGCTGAAATAAGGTCATGTCCCTGATGTCTATTAATCACTCTGAAAATTCCCTCTGTATTTGATGCCCCCTTGTCCTTCAGATCATTGGCAGGGGGATTTTATTTTTTACCACTGGGGTGATTTTAGGCTAGAGTGGTCCTAAATGAAGTCTTGATGAGGCAAAGTAAAGAAGGAAAAAAATAGCAGTCTCCTAGCTTCTGCAATGCTCATGCGTGTCTTACGATCTCTGCATGAAAAGACTTAATGGTGCACAGCAATGAGCAGAGTACATATGCTCGATAAAACAGATGCTAGACATGTTGCCCTAAATAGATCTTTTGCTAATTCAGCTCAGCGTTGGCTCTCTGCTTGCTCTGGGTGTCCGGTCTGTAATTCCCCTGCTAAAGAACTTGCTGGGGATGCTACAACTTGGCCCAGAACTATGACCAGGGACTTTAGCTTCCCTCACAAACAGCCAAAAAGGAAGGCCCCCCAAAAGTAGACTATCTCTAAGTGACTGCAGATAGCCTCAAGCCATAGTTTTCATTTAAAGGGATTTGAACGGCTTCATTCACACACTGGATCAATGTAGCAACTGAAAGTTAACATTTCACATGGCAAAACTGTCTCTTTTTGGTGCTTACTTCTTAGCAGAGACATCCAGGTAGTACCAAATTTACCCTGTTCTTTCCTGGATACCAGGTTATCCCACAGGAAGGTGCATTGGCAATTCTGGTGATGCAGACACTGAGTTAGCTGCACAAATATTTATGGCTCATTCTGTTCTGGAAGTGGTCTGATATATAAAATATGTAAAATGATTTTAAAAGTCAGATAAATAACAGAGTGTGTGCTCTCATTATTCATCCTCATGTTTAATTTAACAACATCCTTCATTTTTGTAATGAATGTGACACTGCTACAGAATTTCCAGCCCAGGGCACTGCAGTGCACCAAAACTAGAGGCAAGATCTAGAAGAAGTTCTCAAGTCCACGTGCTTCGCTGCCCATCTTTCACTTGCCCAGCCAGAGATCTCAAACATGTCTACGGGCTTGGCTTCTCAGAGGGATGTCTGTGGTGTGGAGGGCTGACCAGACCTGTGAGCTAGGAAGGGGTGGCGGAGGACTGCACAGCGTCCGAAATCCTCCCAACCTGCAGCCCCGAAGGTGCCCACCTCCTGGCTGTAGTGAGGAGCAGCTCTCACCTTACAATAGAGCCTTTTCAAACGTTAATTTAAATTTTTCTTAAACGATGGAACAAGGCTCATTCTTTTGCTGCAAGAGACATCTGGAACATGATGAAGAGTCTGTCTCTTGCATGGTGGCCTCCTGGTTATGGCAGTTATCCAAGCAGTTAAAGACACAGGTTTGTTCTCTGCTCTTCTGGAGAGGGTTTGAATCCACAGGTCACAAAAGACGCAACTACCAGGTGATGGGCTTATGTGCTGGGGAGGGCACTGTGCAGGAAAGAAGTGCCTTATACATGACTCCAGGGAGAAGGGACGGAAGAGGGAACAGGAATGTAAGAGGCAAGATAATTGTGTGAACCTCTATAAAAGCGTCTTCAGGCTGTTATGTAGAAGAAGGCTACCCTCAGCATCTTGTTTTCCAGCTCCTTTTTAAAAGTAAGAGGCCTCAGGGTGCATTTTGTGAGGATTTGAACTGCATCAGTGTTAGGTGTTCTCTGAGAATACATCTTGGAGAAGGCTGTGCAGGCAACCTAGTTTTTCGTATATTTTGTTTCTGCATCCTCACAGTCTATAAGGCTGAGCTCCCTACCTGGAGCAGATCTAGGCTTGCCAGGAAGCAGAACTCCAATTTTTAGAATGTTTTCTAATGTTTTCAACTGGAAAGAGAATGCCTACTGAATTTAGGTATTTCCAGGCCTAAATAGCTTTTGAAGGGGGGGGGGGGGGGGGGGGGGGGGGGGGGGGGGGAGGGCCTTCAGTTTCACTGAAGTCCCATTTTAGATACCCAAAACCCTAAGAAAATGACTACTCTGGTCCTTGTGTAAATACTGCCAGTACAAGCAGAAAGACTCATTAAACACAATTCTCTTGCAATGTAACGTGAGATATAACACCAGGCTTCAAAAGGTTTAAGCTATCATCTACAGCAGATTCTGTCAATCCCTCTTCCCGGTATCTCTCTTTAAAAAGTGCAGCTGAGGGTAAGCAAGCTTGTTGAGTAAATACAAACAACCCAAAAGAATAAATTGTGGACAGTTGAGGCCAGCACCTTGAAATCCTCTGTTGTCTGTTGTCTCACCAAACTGGTACATGCCAAAGTATAAATGGATGAGGACACCAAGAGACAGCAAAGTGCTCATAGTGTGAAGTGAGCTTCCCCAGCAACCAAATAGCAGTGTGGTGACCAGTCCAGCTATACCAGCTTCTTACCAATATGTAACTATTCTTTTTAGCTTGAGTAGCAGGGCTGGAAATAGTTGTTTTCTGATATGGCTGTACTCAGTTAAGGTTTTCTGTTAACACAGCTATGGACCATATGCCTCTGTGAGCATCACTGCAGCATCACTGTGAGCATCCCCTGCGTTATTGGGCATTCTTTGTAGCACCACGTGAGAGACAGTTGACTCACAGTAGCCCTGGAGCATTAACTGGTTTGTGTTGGTTTTGTCTTGCTAAGATGTAAGACTGGTAACCAAGCAGTTAAGAAGATGCTATATTGGAATATCATTCCCAGTTCTGATGGTGAGAATTTTAGGGGTGACCCAAGTACCTCAAGATTTTCTACTTTGGTTACAATGAAAGACTTTAGGAAATGGAGAGTGGTGTTTTGGGGTTGGGGTTTTTTTGGTCTTTTTTTGTCTCTTTTGGGCTACGACAAGGTAATTTTGGGTCTGTTTGGAGAGAAGTGAACTCCTGTTTTCAAATGACCTGCTAAGGATTTAGTGTGCCTCTTGGCCATTGCCAGTAAAATAGAAAGAAAGATTTGCAGAGTAAAAGAACAAGATCTTAATAGTGGGTAATGGAGCTGGAAGTCCTGATAGCAGGCTGTTGAGATGCATTAACCCCATTTATTATAGGAAGATTCATCAGGAGAAAAGCCTAAATGGGCAAACCTGGGAAAATGTATTAAAATAAATCATTGAAAAGATAACTTTTGACTTACTGTGTCCACAGACTTAGTGTTTCATGGAACAGAACAAAAAAATGATTTTCTGAAAAAGTGTGCTCACAAAGCAGGGCTATGTGTGTATGTGTTATGATTCCAAATTTGTGTTTTTTTTTTTTTCTCCCAGCCTTTGAATTAATTAGCTACCATGCTGAATTCTAAATGCAATAATTAAGCAAATTAATGCTGCAGTGAAGTTATTAATGAGGCAAAATATGCTAATATGCTTTCGATAAAGAGCTTCCTTTTTCTCTCTTACCAAGGAACTGGAAAAGCTCTTTTATTTCAGGCCAGACACCTTATCTGGAGTTCTTGGAGAGAGGGTTCTCAGTTGTATGCTGGTGAACAATGTTTAAAGCAGGGGTTAATATCTGCATTTTAAACACACGCAAAACCTTGCAGAAATGTTGCGGTGACAATGAAGTTATTAGCCTGGTTTCTAGTAGCGTCAATAACGAGGAAAGGAAGGTGTTCTGTGACCTGTGCTTCCATTATGGGAGAGGATAATACCTATTAAAGGACTGCTATTTTTATGATGATATTTTAAATATCCAATTCATATAAAGCAGTGAAGGCAATTATTACCATGACATAATCAACAATACATTTCTCTATTCAGTGTGTCTGGTGCCATTATGTTTTCAGATTGTAAAGAAGTATTCTGCATTGAAACATGACGGTAATTATTTAGTGGCTTGGAAATATGTGCATGTAACAATAATAACAACTAATAACCAGTTTCTGTAAACTTTGCCCAAGCATTTGGAGTTGGGCATGTAATCTGTAAAGCCATTTAAAACATGCTGGAGAAATGACAATAAAAGACTGTTCCTTGAAATGCTGAGTATCCATCTATGAAGGAAGTCAGCCATGTGGTAACTTAGAGATCGCTTGTATGGCTCCTGCTCTCTCTGGCTCTGCCTAACAACCACTTCTTTTAATCCCTGACAATCCAACGGACATTGCACTTTCCCAAACTGTCGTCTTGTTTATAAGAAGCTCCTATGACTTTTAGGTATTGCTTCTCTGTGAAATCCTTTCAGGTTCTTCTCATTCACTCCTTACCTATTGCTTGCTGTACTTTATGCTTCTTGCTGTTTGCAACAGTTTGGTCAGATTTCCAAATGCTGAAGGGTTTCTTACTGGTTCAAAGAGGCCCTTGAGCCAAGCCAGGCAGCTGTGTTCATTAGTGTCTTGCTTTTGTGTTTCATCCTTTTTTTTTTATAATTTTATTTTTATGTTCAGCAGTATACATGCCTTGGAGATTTTCTTATCAATTCCATGAATAGATGTATTCTTGCTACCTCTCAGGATTTCATTTCCTTCCTTTAAACCTTCAGGATATTTTCCTGCTCATTTGCTGACACGTCCTTTGTTTTTCAAATGTGGGGTTAGCAGGTCCCTTTTTGGTACCCAACTAACCCCTTGGACATATTTTAGTTATTTTGCAGTCAGCAGAAGTGATTCAGGTAACGTTATCTACTGTTTTTTAACTCTATGCCAAGAATAATCTCTCCTCTTTACATGCTTATTATTTCCTGGAAATGCTAATTTTAAAGCATTAAAGTGGTGAGAAATAATTTCTCTAAATTTTCTCCCTGCAGGCAGTTTGACTGGTTTACTGGACAGTAGTTGAGGTTCTCTGTTAAAAAAAAATTGTTAGGAGTTTGCTGCTGCTTTGATCTGTAACTGCGGCATCTACTTCTTCCCTTTTTCTTGATCCAAGGCTGAGAGTTCATCCATATATTTATATCCTTATGGGCTGGGATCTCTATCAGATGGTCTCTGCTGTTTGGATCTCACCACTCAACATTTTTGCATCACTGGGGGTGCTGGATTCCTTCCATTACAGCACTACTCACCCATGTCTTTAGCTTCACCTGCCTTTCTGGTGCATGCTGACTCAGCCATTATGGATCTCCACTCTTCCTTCTTGCCATTTCTGCAGTGTCCTCTTCTGCAGATCCTCATCCAAGACAAAACTTCTTGCCTGTTTTTTGCTTTTGGATTGCTCTCATTCATGTTTTAGCATTTCCAGGATTCGTCCCTGACGAGGAGCTAGCTCCAGTGAAGGATCTATGTGTTTACATGTTAGGAGGCACATTGCTGTTTGGCTCCCAACAGTACAGCCAAGAGGTCCCCATGCTAACTGGAGAGACTCTTTCTGCAGGCCGGAGCTATAGATTGAATAGCCCTGCGCATTGAGCCCTCAATAACTGGTCAGCATTGAGGGCTGAAATCCAGTCTCAGGGAATTAAGATAGATTGAACTCCAGTTTATACTGCCCTATATTTGTGTGTCTAAACATCAGTTGTGGGTCTAAAAGCCCCGTTATATTCAAGGACAAGTGGTCAGGACAGTCAAGGGAACATGAATCCTGCCCCACAGACTCATTTCAGCTACTGGCATGCCCGTGTCCATCCTTACTGTGCTGCCCAAGGGTATCCCATCCAGCCAGTCTCAGAGGGTACAGGTTTCCAGTCCTGCCTGTGTCATGCCGAGCATCCATGTGTGGGTAGTGAGGGCACCTCACGTGGAGCTAGATGCCTATTTGTGGGAACTGAATGAGCCCTGATGTCTCTTGTCTCAAGGCCATGCTGGGGCCGTAGTCTGTCAGGGTGTAGAGTAGGTGTGGGGAGCACAGCAAGTCTCTTAGCCCGCTGCTAAGGTGGGCAGCAAAGAGCGTGTAATCCCTGGAGGAAGAAGGAGGATGGGGCATGACTTAGAGATGTAGAGTGAGAAGCAGGGAGTGCTGGCTACAGACTTCCTGGAAAAAGGGCTTTACATTCAACAGCCGTCTCTTAAATACAGAAAAAGTCCTGGAAAGCAGAGTAGTTAGGAAGCTCTTTAGGAGTGGTCCCTGATCCTAGTATTATACACACCACCCACATGCAGAGCAGAGATGACTGATACATCTTCTGGACTGAAAAAGAGGACTGTATGGGTAATTTTAGTAAATTATCTTTCAGTGGGGTTTTTAGAGTATGACAAAATTGTTGTTGAAACCTGAGATAGAGAACATGGGAGGGTGTAAAAAAGCAGGGGGAATCTCCGGTGACACCTGGCAGGTAAATTGAACAAGGCCAGGACACTTCTCCCTTATGGTCTGAGTCTGAAAATACTATTTGTGCCTTTATCTGGTCTTCTGCATGTGGCTTAAGGGAAAAGACAGCCAGAATAGGGTCTGGTGGAGGTTATCAACGCATACGGCTTCTGCAATTGCAGGGAATGCTGTAGTTCCTAAAGCCATGTAGAAAAGAGTTCACTTTCCAAAGAGATTCACTTCAAGAAGAGCACCCAGCTACAGCATTTGGTGTTAGTTTCAGTATGGTCATACTCTGGTTAAATTTGGACTGTTGCTATTTGTTTGTGTTCCTGAGTGCCTAGGGGTCTTTGGCATGGATCTGGACCTTGCTGTGCGTACACTGCACAACAGCAGAACGAAAGGGTCACCTCTGCATTAAAGAGTTCACACTGTATGGAGCTGAAGTTTGCACATATCACCCTCTTCCCCCCTGAAGACTGTCCTCTTAGTTAAACATGAGAGCTCTGATATCAAAGACTGAAAGTCTTTCAATTCAAAGGCCAGGAGGTTTTGCTATAAAGTAAATAGTGCCAGTGCCTAAAGAGGGTCTAAATGACTTAGGAGGAAATATGCCAAGAATGACTACAGTCCTTTGTATATTAGCTTGCTTTTCTGTATGATTTCCTTTGATCCAAAATGTGTTGCTGCTTCATTTATTGTGGAGGTTCTCACATGATTTCCTTAGTCAACATCAGAACTCCATCAGGAATTCATTAGACAGTGTTTGTACAGATGTAAAGCTCTGCCTAAGTGATCCTATTATTATTTATATTGGGCCTGATCCTGCAAACCCTCAGTCACATAAATATTTCCCAAGAAGGTAGTCAACTAATGTGACAGAGAGGACTGCAGCAGTGAATTTAAATCTGCAGTGCCAAGGTCACAGTAAAATTTTTCCTTGGTACATATGAGTTTTGTTATTCATCTTAATTTTTGTTTTTCCCTATTTTTTTATTTATTATAATGAACTATACCTCTATATTATGCACTATGCACACTTCTTTAAAAATACTTCAAGATAAGTAAGGAACACCTTACTTTTCGTGTTCCAGGAATTAACTATTCTAAACCTTCATCTCAACTTCATTTTCTGTTGTCTGCAATAATTCCTTTCTGTAGCCTCTAAAGATACAGTATCATGGTCATCTATATATACAGATGTCATCTATCTGGACTTCTGTAAGGCCTTTGACACGGTCCCCCACAACATCCTTCTCTCTAAATTGGAGAGATATGGATTTGATGGATGGACTGTTTGGTGGATGAGGAATTGCTTGGACGGTCACATCCAGAGGGTAGTGGTCAATGGCTCAATGTCCAGATGGAGACCAGTGACAAGTGGTGTCCTTCAGGGGTCCATATTGGGACCAGTACTGCTTAATATCTTCATCAATGACATATAGACAATGGGATTGAGTGCACCCTCAGCAAGTTTGCAGATGACACCAAGCTGAGTGGTGTGGTTGACAAGCCTGAGAAATGGGATGCCATCCAGAGGGACCTGGACAAGCCTGAGGAGTGGGCACAAGTGAACCTCATGAGGTTCAACAAGGCCAAGTGCAAGGTCCTGCACACGGGTCGGGGCAACCCCTAGTATCAATACAGGCTGGGGGATGAAGGGATTGAGAGCAGCCCTACCGAGAAGGACTTGGGGGTACCGGTGGATGAAAGGCTGGACATGACCTGGCAATGTGTGCTTGCAGCCCAGAAAGCCAACCATATCCTGGGCTGCATGAAAAGAAACATGGCCAGCAGGTCGAGGGAGGTGATTCTCCCCCTCTACTCTGCTCTGCTGAGACCCCACCTGGAGTACTGCATCCAGCTCTGGGGCCCTCAGCACAGGAAAAACGTGGACCTGTTGGAGCAGGTCCAGAGGAGGGCCACAAAAATGATCAGAGGGATGGAACACCTCTTCTATGAGGAAAGGCTGAGAGATTTGGGGTTGTTCAGCCTGGAGAGGAGAAGGCTCCAGGGAGACCTTATTGCAGTCTTTCAGTACTTAAAGGGGGCTTCTAAGAAAGATGGGGACAGACATTTCAGGAAGGCCTGTTGCGATAGGACAAGGGGTAATGGTTTTAAACTAAAAGAGGGTAGATTCAGACTAGATATAAAGAAGAAATTTTTTACAATGAGGGTGGTGAAACACTGGCACAGGTTGCCCAGAGAGGTGGTAGATACCCCATCCCTGGAAACATTCAAGGTCAGGCTGGACGGGGCTCTGAGCAACCTGATCTAGTTGAAGATGTCCCTGGTCATTGCAGGCGGGGGTGGACCTTTTAAAGGTCCCTTCCAACCCAAACAATTCTATGATTCTATGATTCTATGGTCAGTGATGGTCCAACACAGATGTCAACCTTATGTGATGCTGTTGAACTTTGGGTCATTACTGTAGAACATAGCATTTCTGAGGTCATGGTACCCAATTGTTCGGCTGACAATGCAAAGAGAGCAAAGATATGTTAGAATCATAGAATCATAGAATTGTTTGGGTTGGAAGGGACCTCGACCTGCTGGCCATGCTTCTTTTGATGCAGCCTAGGATACGGTTGGCTTTTCTGGGCTGCAAGCACATATTGCCAGGTCATATCCAGCTTTTCATCCACTGGTACCCCCAAGTCCTTCTCCGCAGGGCTGCTTGCAATCCCTTCATCAGGGTAAGAAAAGAAGAAAAAAAAGCTTATTTTCTATCTTCAGAGAGCATAGCTGTAGACATTTGGAGGTGGTGGAGTCAGAACATATCCTCTCAGCTGAAATGGAGTTAGTGGCTCTTCATCTCAATGCCAGCTGAAACAGGCTAGTTGCAGTGAAGGTTGAAGCTGATGATTGTTTTCAGCATTAAGCTCTGAGACGTTGGTTGAATGAGGGTGATCCCAGAGGTCCCTTCCAGCCTAAGCCTATGATTCTGTGGGGATTTATTGCTAAATCAAGGTTGGAAATGACATTAGATGTCTCTTCGGCTTAAAAAATCATTGCCACTGTTGTATGTGCGTGTGTGTGTGTAGGTGTAAAAATGGGAATAGTCTTCCTATTGTAACTAGTGAATGTTTTGGCTCTGTGTACATGAGGCACCATGACACTCGCAGTGGATAAAACTTGCTCCAGGATATGTACCAAATCTTTGCTGGATGCAAAGGCTTTCCAGTGAGGAGGGTATGGCATGACCAATGAACAGAACACACAGTTCATCTTCTTACAATATTCAGTTTGAGGCAGGTGGCATAACAGATTCACAATGCTACTGTCTCACTGCAGTGTTGAGCTGAAAGCTTTGTCAAGCACTGGAGAATTACCACTTTGGAGGAGGAAAGCTAATGTGCAATAGTTATGATAGAAGAAGTCTCACTAGGGCTATAGAGGGACCTGGCTTCCATATGCCTTCATAAAACCACTTGAAAATGATCCTCTCAATTCTGAGTTCCTGTAAAACCATATTCCTCACATGAATGTAATGAAAAAAAAATCATCTGTCAGCCTGCAGACACTGAGTAGCACAGAGAAGTGAAGCATTAGGTCTTAGAAATGCACATCTTGCTGAGAAGCCCCTGGGAAGCTTGGTCCATATATTAATGCTGAGTACCGTTGGCATATGAGGCCATACCAGTGATTTCCCATCCCAAATACCACACATCTTTTGCCCATCTGGAGCACAGTATGGTTAAACTTATGGTGACTGAAGGACCTGTGAATGCATCTAAGTACATGTACTGAAGGTTCCTCTTTAGACAGCTATTTGCCTCCCACTGTCAGGATCCTTCATGCTAGTGATGGATGTCACGCTGGCAATGACAAACAGTTGCACTGATGAAGCTGCACAGTGCATGTGGACTGCGGTTGGCTGTGCCCTCTTTAATCTGATTATTTTATACAGCATGAGTGCTTGCAGGCTGGTGCTTTTATTTTAGCACAGGCTGGTCTGCCTTGGGCCTACTGCATTTGTCTTGTTGCTTGTCTCCAGCACAGTTCAGGGCACCTTAGGAGGAATATCTGTTTGTGTTCCAACTGGCTGAGACATAGACTTCAATTTTGTGTGCTCCTTTGCATCTAGGCAATAAATCTTGTAATAGCTTAACTTTTTATATGAATGCTGCCTCAGGCAAGGACTGTGTGGCCTAGAAAGCAAGAGGTTTAATATTTTATAAAATTTCCAAACGCTGTTTTGCTGCTACCTCTCCTTGAGCAAATGGAAGCCACAGTAGTTTGATAGACCTCCAGACTCTGAGCTGCATCAGGGAACAGAAATAATCATGGACCATCTCAGTTAACTGACATTACACAGAAGTCAAACGCTGGGGAAAAATGGTTTGAGAGGAAGCATTTGAGGAAATCACAATCCACTCGGGGAATAAGCAAAATTAAAAAAAAAAAAAAGACTGTGCCCTGCGGGTAAGTCATTTGAGGGAAACTGGTCACTTGTCTCTAATAGTAACACGACTGGAGTGTGTTTTGAGCTGGGCAAACAGTTCATGTGAAGGTAAGCATGAGACAAACAGTGAAGTCAACAGCCTGGCTCTGTACTTCAGTGGTGTTAGAACTCTGATTTTTTCTCCATTTTCTGGGAAATGCTGGGGGGACTTTCCTGCGGCCACTTTATTTAGGTCTGTTAGGCACTACGTTGCAGCAAGCCATTGGGGGCAGTTGGCTTTGTTATGCTGGAGTAGTACCTTGCATCCCCCAAACCAGAAATAATTCCGTTGTTGTGTGTGGGTTAGGACTGAGCTGTGTGATAGTGGCACTTGCAGGATTCATCAGTGAGATTCATCGAAACTAACTTAGGGCTGCTTTTGGATTTTGATGCAGTTGGAGCCCTTTTGTCTTCCTTCACTGCCTCTCTGGTCTGAGGATAGAGCTTTGATTAAGCCAAGTGAAAAACAAACCATGCAGAATGAAAAGAAGCCAAGAGACTCCATGAAGAAGCTTGAGACTTTGTTTCCAGGCATAACATGCACCTTTCTCGAGGGAAAAAGGGCTTGTGACTGCTGCTCTTGGTATCTCACTCAATCTGTTCCCAGCAGTGCAACACAGAAACTGATGTCCCGTGACGTAGTCCAATGATTATACCTTGGCTATGGGCTGAAGTTATTGTTGGTAGGACTTGGGTGAGCAGAGCACTTATGTGCGCTCACCCCATGGAAGTCCATAGGGTTGAGTGAAAGGGAGGGAAGAAGTAGGGGGTTGTGCCTTCCCCTTTGTCCCTTTTTGGTGTGGTGGGCTGTGACATGTCACATGATGTGGTTGCATACTCCCCTCAATTTTCCCCCTCAAAATGACCGAATCCAGCCAGAAAAGCCAATAGGGTTCACTTAAATGCTTTAAATGAATCACAGGAGTCAATGGTTAGCAGAACTGTGTTTGTACAGTCCCTCTGGAGACTGGAAAGAATTGGTTTGAGTCAGGAGCTCATATTGCCATTTGCGAGCCCTGCTTGGGATCTCTCATTTTAGGCATAAGCCGTGGTCAGGGAGGAATCTAGTGGTGCGGAACCTGAATGCATTTCATCCTTACAGGTTTTTTTTGGTTGAAACAACTGCTGTTCATCATTGGTTCAAAATGGTTCACATTTTCAACCAGAGCCACGTGGTAGTGGGCTAAAATGAACAGAATCGCTTCTTGGAATTCAGCATCACTGGGTGGTATTACTTACCAGTTGAGAAAAATAGGAGATGTGACAATTTGTATAGATTTTTCTCACAAATTTGCCAGCTGGGGAAGAGATAAATGATAGCTCTTGAACATGATTCACTTATTCATCCGTAACAACTGAACGGACTAAAACTTGGAAATGTGTCGGAGGGGGAGAAGTGGGACTAAGGTCTTTTACAAATGTTGGGGTAGGGCACCTTTGGAAAGACCCTTTGCCCTTTGCATGGGTGCCAGATGAGGAGTCACCATGAGGCTGAGCAGGCAGTTCAAAGTGCTAGGACTTCAAACTGCTTTTTTCCGTACTTCCTTCCAACCTGCTGTTCCCATTTTGTATTTTCATACCAGTGCAGCTGCTCAGCTTGGTTCAGCGTTGCCTCTGCTTTCTGCATGTCATTCCTGCCCTTCATTCCTGCACAGGTCCCTCACTCCCGGCTGTTTCTCCTCCCTCTGATGTTTGCCTCTTGCAACAGAGACCTGGGGATACCTATCCTACAGGACACCCTGCACAGAGTTTGCTGCCTGTGTGCAGATAGTAGTGGCAGGGGGTTGCAAACAGCACCAGAGAGAAATCCCGGACTGTTAACAATGCAAGAAATAGTCAACCTGGACTCTGTCGAGTCTCTCTCTCTTCCCTGCCCCCTCCTTCTCCCTCCCCGCTTCTTTCTTGGGGACTTTGTCTTCTTTCTGGAGCTGTGCTTGGCATGTTGATGCAGGTCCGGTGTGTGAAAAAATAGGCTGGGTCTGGGTCTGCATTTAAGGGGGATTTCTTTAGAGCCATCTGCCATCTCAAAAATTAAAGCAGGGAAAGGTCATTGGGATAAACCGATTTGCTAAACAAAATGGTTAACAACTCATGAATAAAACTGAAAAAAAAAAGAATATCCTGACGGGAGGGGCAAACTTTATAACCAGAAAGAAACCCACCCCAACAAACGCACAGTCTGCCTGCGCTGAGCTCCACCCACCCCTTTCCAGTTAACTTCCACCCTTTTAGGGAAGGGACTGCTCCCCCTCTTTTTTTCCTGAGCCCCCCTCCCTCCCCCTCCTGAGCCTCCCATGCCCTTGCATATGCCTTGGGAGAGGAGGACTTGCAATGTGTGCTGGGGGTGTGGCCGTGAGCTTCCTAATGACTTTCCAGTGGTAATGTCCAGGGGGCTTTTTGCCTCCTTGTAGCAACTCCTGCAGCAGCAGCAGCAGCAATCAAGTCACTTTTGTCCCTTGCTTGCTTCAGCGATGCCTCTTCCTCCTCCTCCTCCTCCTCCTCCTCCTCCTCCTCCTCCTCCTCCTCCTCCTCCTCCCTTTTGCTGGGTTTCTTGCAGGTCACACACAGGAGCAGTGAGCCTGCCCCTGTGCAGACAAGAGAGAAAATACAGCCTTGCACAGGCACAAAAAGCAGCAAAATCCACCTCCTTCCCCTCCCCCATTTGAGCTCTAAAGAATAATCAGGATTATAGGGGAAGCTGGCTGTTGAAATATGGCATGCTGGCCATGCTGGCCACAGCCACCACGCTGCTTATCTGGGCTAACCCTGACAGGGGAGCAAGATACCTGACACGGAGAAGAGGAGGTGAGGGAAGCTCGCCACCCACCCATCACCTGCTTTTGTTCCTCTCCCCAACAATAAGTTCTCTGTATTCCCCGATGAGACCTTAGCACAAAAACAAACAGTAGATGGTTTTGGTGTTTGCCTACCGCTCTACGGGGCCTGCCCTAAGCACCAGTTCTCAGGGGTCCCCTAATGGAAGAAATACTTAAAAAGGTTGCAGTCTGCATGACCTGTTGGAGGCTATGGGGCTCCTCTTGGAGATGGCTGAAGAGAGCCCCTAAAGACTTGAATAAAGCTCTTGCAGAGAGCACCATGAGGCTGTTCAAAGGGAAGTGCAGCAGTCTTTGAGGGTGAGTGCCACATTGCCCGTCTACCCACATAGCCTTGCTCTGGCTCCTTGTCCTTGTCCTGCCCCCTGAACCATCAGGACCATGATACAGCCCACATGATCTTCCCCTTAGGACTGCAGGAATGATGACAACTGCCCCTAACCTTAAGAAAAGGGACTTAAAACATCCCATGCCTCAGGGGTGCAAGCCTGCATTTTTACAGGAGGTGAGGGTGCAAAGAGGCTGTGTTTGGTTTTCTTCCATCGTGTTGTTCTTCTCACCCACAAGTTTCTGATGCGGGAAAATCTCCGCCGTGCTCCGGCGCTTGCCAGGGAAACTCTGACACCTTTTCATCCGGTCAGCGGGGTTTTGTCCACGTGTGGCCAAAAAAGCCGTAAGTGTTTTGGGGTGGGAACTCTGGAGTCAACTCCTTTCTTAGACTCAACAGGCCACTTTGGTAAGCAGCTAGAAGGGCTCATTCCTCCCCCAAACCTTGTGAGGACAAAGCTAGGCGCCTACCAAGGCTGTGGGAAGAGGGTCTGAGAACCCTAGGGTATGGAAATGAGAAGCTAAGGTGTCAGGAGATGAAGACAATGGGGTTACGGTGTGTAATATCAGGCCCGGATCCCATCCGAATCATGCGGTTACATCATGGGTAAAAACCGCTGGCCCTGCTCCCATGGTCCAGCTGTGTGCTCGTGGCTCGCCAAACAGCAGTTTGAGGTGGAGAGTGCTGCCTTGCCTTAGCTGCTGGAGGAAATCCACGTGGGCCTATTATGTAAGCCCTTTCAAAAGCTACTTTTTGTTGGTATGTTGGGAAAAGTAAGAGCACGTTAACGTAATTTCCCGTTTATTTATCTGAAGTCCACTGACATCAATTGAAAGACATCCATTCAGCTGGTTCTTTTATAATGGCTTTTAGTGTGTGCTCTTTTCTCTTTCCTTTCTCCATTTTATTTAGTTTTAGAATGGTTAAAAAGAACAATATTAGGGGAAAATGGAAGTACTTGGCTGAAAAGAATTAATTAATGTTGTTATAGCTATTGCTATAGCAGATTTCAACTTCTGTTGGTCTTGCAAGTGAAAGCAACAAACTGCCAGAGCAAGCGAGGAAGGTCCCCCTGACCATGCAGCTGGCTTTATGATCAAACTCAAGTGGGCACAAAGGCTTTTTCTGTGCTTATGTTTAATTTTCCAGTGTAAATGAAGTTGGCCTACATTGCTGATACGCACCTAGATCAAATTCATACTTGACTTTATGAATTGTTTATAGAATTCACACCATGAATTTTGCATAAAATAGTTGCAGAAGAATTGTGCCTGGGCTACATTTGCTTTTCCATGAGTAAGGTGGTGAGTACTTAATGTTTAATTGATTAACAAGCAAGATTGTCCAATATATTTCCTTTCTAAAATGCACAGTGTAAAAATAAGAATCTGTAGCAATTATGGTCAAAACACTGTCAGGAGAAAAATCTCAGGAAGCTTCAGCTGTAGGAACATTTATAAGGAGAAAACTTCAAAACAGGTGATAGAATTAAAAAATGTTATCTCTGGATTAATTATTACTCTTATTACATCTCATTTTCCTTTAACTCTTCCTACAAAAGAGCATATAGCTGCTGACTGCTGTTTACATATCCAGGTGATTTTTCATTTGGTTTTGGGAAGTAGAATATGCATTTAATATGTTGCTTACTTGCTTCAGTCTTTGATGGTCATTAATACAATTTTAATTTTTGGACTTCATTGCTTATATTTAGAGTATTAACCCTGAAACATCATTCTTCTCCAAGGAGATGATTGTTCCTGACTTGATCTATTTAGAGTTAGAAAGAATCAGAGCCCTACAGGGTTGTGGCAAAGCACTCGAGATAAGTGTTTTCCCCCTATGTATTACTTATTTATTAAAGCTGGTGGAGCATAACTAAAACGGAGAAAAAAGACCAAAGAAATACAGAATACAATGGCCTTCAGATTTTAATGGGAGATATGGCTGCAAGCAATTTCTAAATTATTAAATAAATCGATTTTATTCTTCCAGTCACCCTCCAAGGTGTATTTGTCAGCCTTATTATATTCATCTTCAGTGCTGTTCAAAACCACTTACAGAGAAACATGTTTTTCCTGGCCACAATTCTTCAGCTCTCCTAATTAAACATGAGATTTACATTATAGGTTCAGCTTTCTTTCCTTTTCTTTCTTTTTTTCAGCCTTCATTTTTTTTTTCCTCAGTCAGTTCTCCCCATGTTTGGTTTGTAGGCCCAAAGACAGGTAGGCATCAGGCTGACAAACCTGGAGGTAGCCCTGTTCCCATTTAAAATGCAAGACCTGTTGGCTACAAAAGAGTTTTAAGATAATGTGTGCAGCGCAGTCCTGCTTTTTCTGTTCACAGATGACGACAGGGCACAAAGCGTTAAACAGTGTATTTGTGACAGCAGGGTTGTAGATAAAAGGTTATTGCACAATGAAAAATACTTTAAAAAAAAATTTGACTTATCATTTAAGTGATTCTGTGCTCTCTCACTCTCTGTGCAGACGCACACTACACAAAATCCATTTACTCAGCTTTTCCCATGAGTAATCCAACCGCAGTGGTTTGGAGCAAAAATCTGAAGGAGCAATTGAAAAAATTCCGGTATTGAAAGTTATTATTAAATGCCCATCGATAAACCAAATGCGCTGGCATGCTGAGAGTGGGAGAGGAAAGTAGTAAAGTATTTATTTCCTAAAGAACAACTTTACAGTCTCCAGCAATTAAAAATGGATAAAGGCAGTGCATTCCTTCCCCCCCCCCCCCAACTGTCAGTAGTGCCTGTGCCTGTGCTCAGCACACTGAAGTGTGGAAGTAAATTGGGACCAATTTTTGCTGCTCCCTTTATAGAGGACGAACACTTCAGAGCAGTGGCACCGGGTGTAGTTTTTGTGGCCATTCCCTCCACTGGCATCTCTACTGGAGTACAGACTGGGAGAGGTCTGTAAAGAGATGAGTGTACGGGGCTCAGAGGTGAGGTACTTCACGGCACATGCCTAGAGGTTGTGCTTTTAAACAGGGTCTCCTCGTACGTGCAAAAACATCGCTAGCAGTCTGCTGCTTTCTGTGTGGATTTACCACAGTGAAACAGAGCACAATGGTACTTAAAATAGATGACTACCGTGCCAGAAAAATATACGCCCGCTGTGTAGTGTTCTTCCAGCTGACTTTTTGCTCATTGTTTTTGCCAAGATATGTAATTTTTATTATTACACACTGTACCCATAAATAATATGCAACTTGAGAAAGAATGAAAACATTCCTCAGCTCAATTAACAAGCAGGTTATCTCAAAGCTAGAGCCGCTGCCAAGTACATAATGGCTGTTTCACTTTTCTTCCACGATCACTTTATTGCCAGAGCCGGGCTCATTACTTTGGGCTGGCGTGCATCTCAAGGCTCTGAACGATGCAGAAGCCGGGTAGCTGCCTCATCTCAGGAACTGCTCTGGGAGACACCATGCCCCTCACACACCTCCCCGCTTCATCTTTGCTACAGGGGACAGTAATTTACTGTTAACCTATGGGCAGCAAATTACAGCAAGCCTTGATGTGCTGAGCAAGGTGTTTGGGAGCAGAGCCCATTCCCCACTTCTCTTTATTCCCTCCTTGGTGCTTCCCCCTCCCCGCAGCCCCCGCTCTGTGAGTTGACAGATGGGTCCATGCCCACCGGTTTTCATCTTGTCGGATGTGCGGTGTGATGAGCCTGGGCAGGGCACAACCTGGGAGTTCCTCTTCTGTTGTACAGTCCCTCGGCTTAAGTCGCAGTTGAATCCTCTGTCGTGGGGGCACTGGGTGGGGTGGCCACAGGAACAGACCCACACCACTTGGCGATGTACCATCTAAAACTTTTTGACTTAGCAAGGTGGGTTTAGTGGTTGGACAGTGATTTTTTATTCCAAGAATTCCATTCTATCACACACACATGCATGACACACACGAATCAGAGCCCCAGCCTCGCTCCAGTCTAGACCAGCACCCCAGACCCCGGGGGGCAGATGCTCATTCTGGCAGAGGGACATGTCGGGTCCTTGGTGCAGCTTGGCCCCTACACAGGGTGGTTCCACCTTGAGCAATAGCTGCTTCACCGTGTCAGCCGTCCTTGTATATATGTGCTCCTGCCCCCAGGAGACTCCTGTTTTAACTATTTATTACTTTCTAAATTAGACTGTTGGCATAAGCTGCCAATGACTTTGCTAATTACATTGCCCCAGGCCAATCTCTTTGACTTACTCCTTACTAAGGCCAATTAGCAGTTGCCAGAGTGGTTTCTGTCACCCGCTGGCCTGCCGCCCCAAATGTGAGTTACATAACAAAGTTCGCCTAATGCTTTGTTTTCTGGCTCATACTGAATTAATGCAGTCAGTTAGAGCTGGGCAGACGCAGTCAAGGTCTCATCTGGTGCTTTCGGGTAGGCTGTAGCCTACCCAACGGCCCATGGCCTTCCTAGTAGAGATCTCACCCATGGTATTGAAAGAGATGTCCAGAACTCAACCTGGTCCACTTCTATCTTAGCCTTCCCATGACTTCTTTTGAAGAACCCTTTGAAGCTAACTTGAAAGCAGTCACAGGACAAGCTCCATCTGCCCTGTGCATGAGTGCATGGGGATGCAACCACTTGTCCATGACACAGGAGGTCACGTCACATGCATTGCTCTTAGTGATTGTAACAGAGAAGCTGCTGGTTCTCCTGCTGGATCTCCTGCCTCCATGTAAGTCTGTGCAGGGATAAGGAGATACATGAAGATAAGGCACTGGCATGGAGCAGGAGAGGGAAAATGTGTGTTTTTACCCTCTTCTTGCAGTCCCTTAATAATACCATGTCCCTGTTCAGAGGTGAAATTGCTGGTGATGTTGACAGTGAACACATTCATCAGTCTCACTTTACAGTGGGGCACTCCACCAGAAAGCTAGGGCAGCTATGTGGGGTTGTTGCAGAGACAAGCAAGCCTTGTGTAACTAAAACTCAGTGAAGAGACTCTGTAGCCTGGTTGGTAGGCTGACTGGTGCTGTTTTTTTAACCTTGTTCTGTTTTTAAGCTTATTTAAATTATGCCAATGCAAAGGCCTTTGTGGGCCAATTAGTCAAACATTGCTGTTGATTTTAATCATGGAAATTATACAAGGCTAAAGCTTTTCTCCTTTGGTTTTCTCATCTGCACTCCACTGCGGAATGTGATTGCACTGCTTATGTTTATGATATCAGTGCCAGAGCTAGATATAAGCTAGTCCATCTGGGTACTGCTAGCAGGGTAGCAACAGCAGCAAAAACTTTGCCCAGGGTTTGCATGACCCTCACTGTAACACTACGGACCTGGGATTTGCTTCCATTCTCATTTACCAGCCAGCCGAGGTGAGAAAGGAGGCATGGTCAAGACTGGGGAAGGAGGCAGCTGGCAAGGATGCCCCTTTGCCCAGAATATAGGGAAAAAGGATAAAGGTGGGGATAAGGAAGAGAGCCAATCTAGAGCAACATGGCTTTTGCCCAAGAGGGTGGCAATGGCGAAACGGAGATGGTTTATTGAGGTTTTCAGGTGGTTGGGAACTAGGCGTGATTTCAACAACTGGTTTGACAGAACCAGCCCAAACAGCCCCATTGCACTCCTGCCTCTGGACTGTAGTCTATGCATATTAGCAGACAATTAGCTCTAAGGATATGTAGCCTAGTCTCACCAGACCTTTCCCAATTGGAGCAACAAAGTGGCTACTTAGGATATGTAATAAATTCCATTCCTTCAGGACTGCAGTGCTGGTAACTGGTCCCCAGAGTTTCACTTCACCGTATTCCTTCATGCAGTTGTTTGTGTAGGCACCGTTAAAGTCTTTGCACATGCCTTTGAAAGTAATTTACAGTGAGCACTGTAGTGTTCGCTAAATATTCCTAGTGCTGAATTCTTTACAGGGAATCATTTGAACATGATGATATCCTTATCCATTTTCAAAGGCAAAATTGGAGAGGTTTTAATGATAGCCACTGTCTATGCATTTTATGCATTTTGGCTGAGGTTTTCAAAGCATGTAGGTAATGAGGACATCCAATTCCCATTAATTTTAGAGGCACCTTAAAAGGCTTTATAAATCTCAGCCTTTATGCTCTAGCCAAGAAGAAGGAAAGATTGATTTCCACGCTGAGAAAAATTTTAGCAAAGTACTGATAACGTACTATAATAATTTCCATGATAGCTCACAGAAAAATTAACCTCATTATCTGCACCGTGTATGAATTTCTCTTCTTAGTGTCTTACCTTGCATATCAAGGTAGTTGAAGGTTATGATTGCTGGTGTGGTCAATGTTACATTGAGACTGCTAAGTACTTATCTTTTCTCCTGCTATTCTCCTGGTCTCATGAAGCTGCTTAGATTGCTTTACATAGCAATGTCACTTGGGTTGGACTAAAATTTGTCTAGGAAACAGCTTCCCATTCCTAGGGCTTCCAAACATCTTTTGTAGGAGCTGGGTTTTTTTGGCAAGATTTTTTCAGTTCAGATCAGTTCAGCTTTGATCACTTTTGACCACTCTTTTTATGGTGTCTTCTTCTTCCCCTAGATTTTGCTTTGCTCTCCTTTTGATTGAGTGGAATTTGTGCTTTCTTCTGTAAATCTATGATCCTTAAGCAGACTGGAGACTTTATATAAATTTCTGTGAACTACAAGCTTATATATAAGCTAATATATTTCAGCCCTTGGATTGCTCACAAGCTGTTTTCCAACAGATTTTACTTTAGGTTCATAATTTTGAATTTCTGCTGCTTTGGTTGTACATAAGGGGTAAAATGATGTCTTTGCTAAAGCCAGTGATGTGGGAGAGTGAGACAGTGCTCTTAGGTCACATGCATGTGTTTGTGTATAATGCGTGAATTTGTTCTTAATTCAGAAATTGCATGCTGTAAATTGCAATTGATATACATACCTGTATCTGTAGAAACATGCAGATATGCGTAACTATCAGTGCAGCTCTCACCATTGCTGTTTCTCAGTACCTGTGGCTTCACCCCACAGAACTCCCAGTGCTTCTTACCTTACATCCCCAGTCTCATGTGGGTAAACTGAGGCCCATGTGGTGCCACCTGGACTGAGTGACATTTTTTGCATGCACCGTATAATTTGGTCGATGAGGGGCTTAAACACACATCTCTTGACATACAATGGCTATGTCTAAGTGGTAGGATCTGATAGTTCCTCCCAGCTTCTGGGTCTGGTTACACAGCGTGGCCGTGTTCTGCCTGCTGACGTGGGCTGGAGACTGGGCGTGGGGCAGCCTCTGCTGTGTCCTGACTTCTGTGTAATGGTAGCCTCCCCCTGCCTCCTGCACCTGCCTCTTCACTGACCAGCAGTCTTCTGAATGGGTCTTGATATAGAAAGAGCTACCATGGATAGTATGTATAACGTACTTAACACCTATACCTCTCAGTTGGGTGGGATTCAGCTGACCCACCTTTAGCGTCAGGTTTGTGCTGAGTGTCTGAGCTCCTGTTATTGCCAGATGTAGGCAGAATAGTTCTCCAGACTCCACTGACCAGATTGTGATAGGGGATAATATCAGATGATAAGGGGAACCACAACACATAGCCATGGCACATGCACTTAGCTCATGCCTATGTCATAGATGCCTCATGTCAGGGAAAACTAAACCCACCCCTAGAGACTATATTGTGCTCATTGCTGTGTAAATGTATTGAACGACTATCCTTACAGTTCGGCAGACAAGCTATATAAACTCAGTAGCTTTATATAGAGAGGGTTTACTGGGATATGTGGTGTTGTACTGCAAGCAAACACACACCCAAAGCAGAGCCATGCATCCAGCTTCTTCTGTGGAAGTTTGCATGGGAATGAAAATGTGAATTATGTGGCTTCGGTCAGTCCCTTATTATGTGGCTTTCTGAAAAATGTATTGGTTTCTTACAGGCAAAGCTAGTCCCATGAATGCGCAACACTAAATTCATCCTTGTTATATGCCCAATGAGTCAGTGAGTTATACTTGGGCTGAGTTTGGTCCAGACTTTTTATAGGTATCAGAATTATATAAAGCTATAATTATTAAATGCTTCCTTTTTTTAGAGCTGTAATATGTAATTGTCATGTAGGTTGCTGTGGTTTATGCCTTTAGTTACACTGCCAAGGTACTTAATGTTTAATAAAATCCTTTCATAACCCTTTGTCATTAATACATAACTTGAAAAGAGCTGGGACAACAGTCGTGGAATCTAAATGAAGCAGTAAGCTAGGCACTTGTAGTCTCCCTCATTATCTGTCTTTCAAAGTAGGCTAGAGCTAAAACAAACAGACTTCCTGGAAAGTATTATTAAGACATATAAGACTAGTGCTATTGGAAGAAGCCCTGTGAAACAATTGTATTTGAGGTAATTTTGTTGATACCGTTTGTTTTTCTGAAAAAAACTGAAAACATTTTCTTGATAGAACAAAATGTTCATTGAAGTGTTTTTTTCTTTTTTATAAAGTTACTCCATATGCTTAATAAAGTTCCTTTATTGAGCAATTATGGCATTTTGTTCATTATGCATTGCACCTTGTCACATCCAATGAAGGAAATGGCAAACTCTTTCTCTGTCCTTGAAAACCAAAAATGTAAATAGTGGCATTACTCCCGAGGGAAGAGCTGTGTTAATTGTGAAGCACTGCGTTAGAAATCCTGGATATTGTATGTTCTCATTGTTTAGTTAGCGCGGGGTGGTTACTGTGGGATTTAAACCATATGTCGCTTGAATTCCAAAATTGGTCCTTTCAGTCAGCTGTGCTCTATCATTTGGTATTGATCACAGATAATATGCTTTGCAAATTAGGGGTGGTTACAGTGCCTTTGTCCATAATAGATGTTGTCATTCATGTGGAATAGCCTGAAAGTGAAGAACATTTTAAACAGGGTTAAAGCTTCTATAGTCATCATTAATGAATTTTCTAATGCTGTCTGGATTCCATAATCGTGTGAAGATCAATAGCTGTTACAGTATAATGTAAACAAACAGAGAATCCATTAGGAATGGAGGGGCTGCGCTGAAGCATTTTACTTCTTGCCTACAATGGCATGTTAGTTATTAACAGGGCAAAACTGAATAATCAAGTGTATAAAATATAGTCTGAATGAGATGGTGATTAGCAAAAGTGAGGCTATTGCTGAAAGAAGCCAGTTTTAGTACCTTTTGTAAGTGAAATGAATTTGAACAAATTTAGCTGCAATAACAGGATTCCATTTAGGTATTGCTGTGGTACACAGGAATACTTATGAGCTGGATGTTTGAAAACAGTGAAATAACAAGACGGTTCTGTTGTCTCACACCAACACTTACACTGTGAGAGTGCATAGATGCTCCACTGGGGTGGGACCTGCATTGCCACAGGCACAGAAGAAATATAGAGGAAATGGCAGTTCTTGTTGCTGAAGGGCATGGTCTGAAATATAAGGCATAAGAATAAGAAACAAACAAGGAGGTGAAGGGATGACAGGAAGAGGGGCTGGTGTTGAGATTCTCTCAGCATATTTTAGCATAGGCTGGCTAGCTGTGAATCTCTCATCCAGCTGGCGATAGCAGCCTCCCCCTAAGCCCACCACTGAGTTGTGGCATTGTAAGCATTCGCTGTTGCAGAATGACTGAATGTTGAATCCAGATGCCAATGGAACAAAATCCGCTACAATGGACCCTGATAAAATGCATTTCTTTTGTACAGTCTGTGATACTGGGTCGTACGTGCGATTTCTTTAATGCTTCATTAGCTTGATTGCAATGACAAACTCAGAGGTATCTATTGTCCTAATTTGCAAGGAGCTGTGTATTTCTTATTATTGTTGCACGCCTGTCGTGGTTTAACCCCAGCCAGCAACTAAGCACCACACAGTCGCTCGCTCACTCCCCCCATGTTGGGTTGGGAGAGAGAATCAGAACAGTAAAAGTGAGAAAACTCGTGGGTAGAGATAAAGACAGTTTAATAAGTAAAGCAAAAGCTGCGCACGAAAGCAAAGCAAAACAAGAAATGCATTCACTACTTCCCATCGGCATGCAAGTGTTCAGCCATCTCCAGGAAAGCAGGGCTCCATCACGCGTTAACAGTTACTTGGGAAGACAAATGCCATCACTCCAAACATCCCCCCCTTCCTTCTTCTTCCCCCAGCTTTATATGCTGAGCATGATGTCATATGGTATGGAATGTCCCTTTGGTCAGTTGGGGTCAGCTGTCCCAGCTGTGTCTCCTCCCAGCTTCTTGTGCACCCCCAGCCTACTCGCTGGTGGGGTGGTGTGAGAAGCAGCAAAGGCCTTGACTCTGTGTAAGCACTGCTCAGCAACAATGAAAACTTCTCTGTATTATCAACACTGTTTTCAGCACAAACCCAAAACGTAGCTCATACTAGCTACTATGAAGAAAATTAACTCTATCCCAGCCAAAACAAGTGCAATGCCATCTACTGCAACTCTCCTTGGCAGATAATAGGAGAGCTCAGACCTGGGAACTTCACAGTGCTTTGCAGGACTGAGCCTGCGGAAGCCTGTTTGTGCTCCTGTACAGCACTTGTACAAGGTTGTGACAGTGTATTTGCATGGATGGAGTATAACTGCCTAAGACTGAATTGTGTTTCACACTCTACCTGCCAACCTTCAGTGGGGAATGTCACCTGGAATATCTGTCATGCTGCAGAAACTGCTCCAGCAGTTACCAGCACTCACCATGCAACATCACTGTTTAAAGAGCCCACTTCACCAAAAAAAAAAAAAAAAAAAATCTCATCTGGTGAAAGATTATCTGTTTTTCTGTCTCCCTGGTGCAATCGGCAAACTGTGTATTTCCCTGTCTGCTTTACCTGTGTTACAAGGGAAATGAGAGTTGCTTGAGCACAGGATGTAACACAGCCCCGTTATTGTTTCATGGTGGGTTGACTTTTTAGTGGGGACTGTGGTGTGACACCAGAGGATCCACATGAGAGAGAAGCCTTGACTGTGATACCGTTTCTCAAGCATCCATTGTAGTGCAAACCCCGATGTGAATTTGTGATTTGGACATTCATAAACCCACATGTCTCTTTTAGATTCTCTGGAGTCTAATAAGAGCTGAACTCAACTAGCAGACTTTCCTTCCGCAGTGTTATTAATGTCTCTACTAGGCCACCTATTTTCATGAAATTTCCAGGAACTTTGAGACTGCTGTTCCTCTGTGACGTTTGAGACAGCTTGGAGACAGGCCGTATGGGATTAACAGACAGAGTGACTGCATCTCCATAAGAACCTGGGGAAGAGAAAAGGGACATGAGACTTCCATCTCAAAGAATTTTCCACTCCAAAACACACCACAACTGAAATACAACACAGCATGTCACTCACATGAATATGAGGGTGCCTTACCCAGAAAAACAAGGGCTACATTTTCTCTTAAATTTCTCCCCAGCTGTGTTTCTCATGGTGCTCCAGTAAGGAGGAGGAGTGTTCAGCCCAGATGGGCAGCTGACACTACGGCCACCAGGTCTACCTCTGTGCAGATTTGGACAGGGAAGTGCAGCACAAGACATGCAAGTCCAAAGCTCCCACTCTTGCTCCCAGCAGTGGACCTGTGTGGCTCACAGCAAAAGCAAGGGGAATGAATTCAGGCAAAGCCTTGGCATGAAGGAGGTCATGGGGATTGCTGGAGAGCTTTCAAAGGCACAAAAAGCAACTGGGAACAGAGGGTGAGATTAAAAGAAAAGTATTTAGACACCTCAGTACAGCTCAGGTGGATTTGAAGCAGGTAAGCCCTTAAAAACAACATCAAAACCACCATGCATATCTGAATGACTTAGTGTCTAAGAAGCCACAGGACATGTTGTTGTGGTTACTTGGAGTTGCGCTGTCACACACAATCACAGCATATTGTCACCTTGGCTGTACTGAGCCTTTATCCAGGTCCTTCTCATTAACCAGCACCTATGTGCTCAGAGGAGCCAAATCAGTTAGGAACGTTTACTGGGGAGCCTTCTCTGTCCTGCCTGTGAATTTGAGATCCCCTACGCTGTACCAGTCATGTCACTGCTTCCATTTCTGTGGCAAGGCACAGAAGAGCATTTGGCTTAATCTTTCCTGAGCTGACAGTTTGCTATTTGTGGCATTTTCTTAGATTACATACTCCGTGTAGCTGACAGTAGCTTGTGATTTTCAGCAAGTGGAATGCAAGGGAATGACACGCATCCCTGGCAGTCTGGTAACACGTCCACAGTGGGCTATTCCCAGAGCCCCGAAACATCGAGCCTGTGCGAACAAATGGCCTGGAGAGGCTGCCTCTGTGGGTGCCTCCACCCAGGCATAATTGTCCCTGGGTTTGCTATCCAGTTTCTCAAAATATTACTTCATTTTTGTCTGAGTGGAGATTTGCAGGACTAAACCCAAGGAGCTGATCTTATTTCAAGCCTGAATATTCTTTTTCTGTGCATCAGAAATAGCCCTGCTGAAATTGCCCTGGTTTAAAACTCAGCAGAGAGGAAAAATGGGCCAATGCATTGTGTTATTTTCTGCTGTTTTTGATTCCTGAGATCTTTCTGGAGCCTTCAAATTTTGTGCAACTATCGTGTCTCTTGGAAAATTTTCCTGTCAGTCTAAATCGTCTTGCATTTGCTGTAAGCTCTTGAGGCTAATTGCTGCATAGTGGTACCCTTAGTCCTCCGCTATCCACGTCTCCGGGCTGCGGACTGATCACATGTGGGTGCAGATCCACCATGGCTGACTGAGTGTAACTGGTTTGTCCTGGCTGGGCTTATTCTTTCAGACATAGCACTGGGAGAGCAAGGCTGCATCATTTCCTGGCGCAGCAGGTCTAGGGAAGCATTATAGCCATTTTTGCACAGCCCAGGCTATGCCTGTATCCTGCAGGCAGCTCAGTCAGGCCTATGGGCACACAGAGTGTGTCCATGCCCTGGGAATGCCAGGAGAGTGTGTTTGGCTCTGCATGGAGCTAAGCCCCATACAAAATGGGTCAGCTCAGCTCTGCTATTAAATAAGACAGACCCCAGGGACCGAGCGCTGGCTCTGAGGCGAAGTGGCACAGCCTGGCTTGTGTCCATGGACCTCTTCTCTCCAAAACAAAGCAGCCTCATGCAAACTGCCTATTTAGGAAAATCCAGGGTCTGTGCTAATCTCTTAAGGGTGCCTAGGCATTGTGTGGGAGACAGTAAGTTGTTATGGGCCAAAACCTTACCAGGGAGTGTGCTAAGAATTAACCAGTATGGACAATTGCGGATCAGGGCTCAAGCCATCACCCTGGCCCTGCTTTATTTTGCCGTACAGTCTGCTGGAACGAGGGTGGCTCCTGCAAAGCCCCTGGATTTGTTTGCACTCTGCAGATATGGGCTCATGCTTGGCAGGGCTTTGCAATGAGGTGAGCTTGCTCTGCCTGCATTTTGAGTGGACATGGTCTCATTCTGCCTCTGCTGAGAGTTGAAAGCAAGCCTTGTGACCATGTTAGCATGCTGCTTTGACTGAATAAACTCTGCTGAGTTCCAGAGTTTATTACTTTTGGCTCAAGGCTGGGCAAAGGTGTTATCAAAGCTTCATTTTGACCATAAGTAAACTTGGTGCTACATCCAATACTTGGGGTCAAAGTGCCACAGGAGGTACATACCGTGTCTCCCAGTGCACCATTTTGCTGGGACGCTAAAGCCCACCTGAGTTAACAAACTGTCCAGAAATTCTGCACCTTGGGGAAGGATGTAGGGAGATACCTCAGGAACTTTGCATGGGTCAGGCTGGAAGCGATGGGTCTCACTAGCTCTGGGTCTGTGGCAGGTCCTGGTTTCCCAGGGTATCACATGGGGTGTCTCCATGCTTTCTTCCATGCTATCTATATTTTCTAGACTTTCTCCATGGCCTCTGGTATTTTAAACTCCCATTTTTCTGAAAAGAGAGAATGAACTAGGTATGTTTGTCTCATAATATGTAACAGTCAAATGGTTCTCATTCACGATCTGAAATTCCTCAGTAACCTGCACAGATGTGGACAGGACTGTACCCTTTAAGAGAGAAGTTTCTGAGGAAGTGCAGCTGAATACACTTATTTTTGGTAGCTTTTGTATTGAACGTGCTTCAGGCTGATGTTAGGACCTTGGGACTCCAAAATACTATATGTTACTGTACAACATGACTTTACATTTCATGCTTATTTTCTAGGATTTTATAAAACTGTATTTTACATTGCTTTCAGTTGTGATCTTTGAAAACTAAAGAAGAGTAAGGACTGAGAAGGGAAAGCTACAGGTATCAAATTGTGTCTGCAATATGGGTTTGGGTTTGCCTGGAATGGCAGCACGTGGAACCAGGACGACATGATTATCTACTGAAGTGTAAACATGCACACTGCTCATATGCCACTCTGAACTCGGACTTGCTTGGGAATGCAAATCTCTTTTGTTTAAAATAGAACATTCTGCTTTTAGGAAAACATCTAATTCCAACAATTTTCTGCATCACAGCTGATCTACAATAAACAAAGATAAAATTCTTCAAAAGAGATTTTGAAAAAAAGAAGGAAAGAAAAGGGTATCCCTTAACTTCTGGGATGTGAAGATATAACTTCTTTCAGAAGTGAGAGAGTGAATGAGGGAAGTTGTAGCTACTGTGCTGCTGGGTGTAATTAGTTTCCAGATTATATCACTTTTGATAATTAGATCTACATGAAACCTGCAGTCAAAGACTTCACAAGCATTTCTCGTATGTCAGCCTGGATATGTAATAGTTGGAGTGATAGATCTACTGGATAGATCTAGGCTAGTAGATGCTTTGGGAAACACCTTCATCTTTCTTTTAAGCTGGCAGATGGTTTAAGTCCAGGCTGGACCGCCTGCTGTTGTTTTCAATGAAGGAGTGTTACCTTTTTGGATTCATGAAAGGCTCTCAATCAAAGCTAAAATGGCAGGCCAGTGCAGTGAATCAATAAAATCTCTACTTTCAGCTGGAGTGTCGGATAGTAATTCTTCTCGTGTCACTGCCTGGTTAAACAGTCATACTCCCACTAAAAGCCCTATAAGACATAATAGATTCATGTGGCGTTAGTCTATTGTACTGCATTTACCCAGAAAAAGGGAGAGAGGTTACTGTTTCACTAAAACAAACCAGACACTGATGCATTGTGTATCAAAATGTATTCACCCATTTCGCTCTGCCTCATTAGAGCAGGGGGAGCTTGTTTTCTATACCACTTGTGGAGCAGTGTTAAGACATCTGACATATTCATTGCAAATCCTAGTTTAATGATGACTTAGACATCAAATCCCAAATGATTTTACATGCTGGCTTTCTGGTTTCCCATTGCAGCACATATCCATGTGCTTTCTGTTTATTAAACTACAATAAAGACATACAAACTGGATGTATTAGAACATTTTCCAAGAGCCTGCGGAGCAATTATCCAACTGTATCATTTCTAATTGCAGGAAATTAACTTGGTGCATCTGATTTGATGTATTAAATTTCCTTGTATGTCATGTTTTAGTAGAAAATGTTTATGGGACAAAGAGATTTCATTCAAAGTGAATCTGAAAGTCCTTAAATGTTAAATATCAAGACTCAGAACATGCAAGAAGGAATGGCTGCTTTGTGCCCTGCAGCTGGAAGCTGGTGGCCCTAAACCAGCCTTGTTCAGATGCAGACAAGTTCCCCAGCCCTTGGAGATTCCCCAGTTGCATGTATCAGCTATGGATACCCTTCCCCTATTCACTCCTCGAGACTGACCTTGTATCAGAGAACTGGATTAGCAAAATGCATGCAAGAGGTCTGAGTTAAAACTCTGGAGCCCTCTCATGAACTACATCACACTCTTCTGGGACAGTCAGAAGTTAGATCCAAAGTTAGACCCAAAGAACCAAAGGGAAAACAGTCAGTGTCTTAGAGGGGGAAGTTTCATGTTCCAAACTGTATTTACCTTCCTTGTGGAAAAGACCTGTTCAAGCAGTGGAAGTTTTGCTTCCTAGTACTCACATCTGCCATATCTACCTACCTACCTACCTACCTATCTTCATGCATCTTACTCATGGGAATCATTGATTATTTTGAAGAAAATCCTTAAGTGAGTCTTTTCATTCCTTATTTTGGAGAGAGTCAGATTACCCTTGCTAGTATACTTAGCAGTGCGGCTTGCTAACATTGTAATTCAGAGGTGATGTGCAGGATTTTTATATTTAATGAGACCCACATACCACATTATCTCACCATCTGCGTAGATCCGGGAATGGCTGTAGAAAGTTCCCATTAGTCATATTAACATCCATCATGCCTTCAGTTCACTGTGAGGATACAACCATGGAAATGTTTCTTTCACAATGGAGGTTATTTTCCTTTGCAAATCCACTGAACTTTGCATCTTGGACAAACTTAAATATCCCTCTCTGCTACTAGGCCAAGTATGACCCTGGCTACTAAACAAGGGTGGACTGCAAAATATCAAGGGTCCCCTCCTCCGCCTCTCTGAAGCAAACCTCAGCAGATGTAGACAAGGTTTTAATAGCTACAAAAAGAGAAATGCATGACAACCTCATTAAGGGAACTATAATAGGCTGTCAGAATATCTCCAAGAGGACAATATATCAATGTCTAGTTTGTTGCAGCATTGCTAACTATGGTAGTTTGCCCCTCTCATAATCTTTCATTCATCTTCTGTTGGTCTGATTTCCAATAATACTTCACCGCCACATGCATCCACTCTCCCTTTCAGCCGCCTCACAATTGCTGACATAACTCTTTAAGTACAGAAGAATCGGGGCTGGTAAGTGACAGTAATAAAAAAGCAGTTAGTGGTCCACCCCACTGCTAGCCCTGATACGGTACATTAGAAGGGTTTTCATTTTCTTCCCCTCTCTACCATCCTGAGGACCATTTTGTCCCATCCCAACATCTGCAGGAGGTCAAGGTCCAAAGAGCCCAGGGATTTTACACCATCTGCCACCAAAAAAAAAAAAAAAGAGGGAAAGGAAGGCCCTAAACGTTGTTCTAAAGAGCTATTTAAAGTTATTTATCACTGTAATGGCAAACCAATCATTATTAATTGTACCCGCCCATTGTCTTTCATGTACACCGCAAGGCCGTGAGACATTATTAAAATAGATTTAAACCACTGCAGCTGGAGTTCTCCCCCCCTCCCCTTTCACCTTCCCCGACCCTTTGGGAAGATGAAATGGAGTCAAGTGATTTTGTTCTTTTTCTTTCACGGTGAAGCCTGCTCTCCTGTTCTGCTGGGGATCCAGCATTCCTCTGAACTAGGAGCAGTCCATAAGGGTTGCGAGCCATCTCACACGAGGCTGCGACAGCTGCTGAAACTGCTTCTGAAGCTGGGCTGGCAACACAAGCAGAAACTCACACCAGAGACCCCATAAGATTGCTTTCTCCTGTATATTTAAAGATTTTCTTTCCCCACCTGCCTAGGAAACATCAGTCCCAGTCAAAAGGCAAGAAAACAACAGCGGACTTCCAGGCTTTTCTGTTCATGCGTCAGTAAACAGCACTTTTGCTGAACCTGATTTTGTACATCTTAGGCAGCTGTGGTTACGATAATATGTCTTGAATGAAATGTGCCAGTTGGAGGAAATTGTCAACTCATTATTGTGGCTAACAACTGAGATACGAATGTTTCAGTCAGAGCAGGAGGCGATTTTGTAAACAAGGAGCGTTCCTAGGGGGATTTTTTATGGTTAAAATCAGTATGAAGTAGACCCGAAATAATTGTAGTGACAAAGGGTACAGCTCTGCTCCAACTGGAGCTGATGACAACCCTCCATCTGATTTCCATAGGGTCAGGATCATGCCCTTTGGGCAAACACACCTAGCACCGGTCTACGCATGTTACTCACAGTTACTACGGTTACTCAGACGTGCCCAGGTATGACCTGGAGTTCAGGTCAGCCAATTTAAACTAGCTGATTAGATGGCCCAACGCCCGCGTGGATGCTGCATTCCCTCTACTGGTTCAAACACACTTCCAACAACAACCCCCCACTGCTTGCTGGCTGTGAGAGCTTTGGGCACAGATCTGAACTCTGCTGCCCAGTAATCCCCGTGACCAGACACTGCCTGACCTACTTTTAAACTCTCCAGTGTTGTTTGAGAGATGCCTCTTCTCTTGGCTTCGCTGATATTTGTGAGCACATGTGCACAGCTCCCCAGAAAGCTACTCTAACACTTGTGGCCTTGTGGAGGCAGAGGAAAGTGGGCTGTGTTTGGCCGGGAGGGCGAGGAAGAGGATGGGAGGAATGGGACCATGAAAGCTTTGGGTCACCGCGAGACTGAAGATGCCTCTGGGGACATGGCAGAGAGGAGAAGCCAAGAAAGGCCAGGCGGGAGGAAGGAGCGGTGGCAGTCGTGAGAACAGAGAAGGCCAACAGAGAGTTTAGCGCTGTCTGCACGCTGTTTGACACAATTAAAGGGACATTCATCTTTATCTTCTGAAGGTTTATATTCTCCTTGGTGCAGCTTATTGCTGAAGAACATTGGTCCAGAATGGGGACAAATGGTGGCATGGGATTAGTCAGGGGCACAGTGTCTTATGCAGGGACTCCACAGTCATCCTGAAAAGTGGCGGAGGCTTGGAAGAAGGACTTTTCGAAGCACAAACCAGCAAGGAGTTTGCTGAGGCTAGAGAGAGAGGGAACAGAAACCAAACTGAGGCCTGGCAGCTCTTTGCAGTTCAGCTGGAATAAAAAAATCCTAAGAAAATCCCGTCTGTTCCCTTGGAGCCCTTCTCCCTCTGTTTGGCCTTTCTTAAGAGTGGCTGTATGTGTAATGATGAGGTAAGGACGATGAAAGATACCTGTTTTATGATGAAATCATGTACTTTCTGTCATTAAATAAAAACAAAAAGAGTGGAAAGAGCAACCTTAAGTCACTACAAAGAACAAGCTTTCAAGTAGGGCAGACAAAAAATGAATTTCTAGTTGCAAATTTCCATGAATAACAATCAAGAAGTGCCTCACACTAAGACTGAAGCTTCAGCATTCATCCATAGCCTATGAAAAATTTAAAATAATCTTGGCCAGCAACCCAGTAACTGGTCATTTGTATTCCATGAGTTGTGGAACAACCCAAAGAGTAAACAGGTAAATGTTGGATGCTTTGTTTTTTCTCATCCAAGCCCAAAATAGGTTATTTGCACATTGTAAAGTCTGCAGCTGGTGCTTATCACAAAATGAGCCATGTTTCAGTGTTTGAGCACACAGGTTCCTCCGCCCAGATGTGTGGCTCCAGCCTGTGCTGCCGCTCGAGGAATGCACTCAGCACCGACGGCTTTCAGGCACCCCTGCTCTGTGGTCTGTTTTTCACTGCATCACAACTGGCTGCAGCAGGAGATGCTGAAGCTCCCCAAAGGCAGGAGAACTGTCCCTGTCACCAGGGACAGTCCACTGACACGTGTGGCATCGAAGCCTCTGGCTAAGAGAGAGCTGGAAGAGGCATTGAATTCTGGCAGCTGGACAAGCAGATTCTGGGAGGTACCTGGATGGAGGGATAGTGATTGTGGGATGGAAGAGAAGGAACTGTGGAAAGCTGTCCCTGTGGTCTCACAGTTCTTGGAGAGCAAGGCTGGTCTCCCACAAAGTAGACACTACTGTCCCACAAAGCAGCAAACATGCCAGGGGGTGACTTGACACAGATCAATGCATCCTTTTCTGGCAGAACTCGAACTGAGGTTGCAAGCTCCGGTAAAGACCACATGTGCCTTTTCTAGTGAAACGGCAATTTCAACCAGTCTGCATCAGCAGAAATACTTCTGCCCTGTGAGGTAGGAGTAAAAGCACAATATTTCCAGTGGTACACCTAAGGGAAGACAGGTTTGGGATTACAGCCATCCTATTAACAAAAAATTGGCGCCCTTCCCTGCACTGCCTTCTCCTCCCCTGTACAGACGACTTTGTCCTTCCCCTCACCTTTCTGCACCCACCCTCTCCTTTTAGTCATCCACTTGCCTCAGAAAATCCTGCCCGTGCTATGGGTTATCTCCAGGTTGTTTACAAAGAAACTGAGGCTGTGCTGTCATGTAACATAAAGTATGCTCATGCAACAACTTGCTGTTGCCAAATGGTGAGGTTTCTGTTGCTCCTCTGCTCTCTCGCCTGGTTCCCTTGTGCCTACTCCTGTTTGTCAGACCCTTCCCGTGGCCAGTTTAAATCACTGAAATGATCGAAATCTCTGCATTTCTTTTGGATTTGTTTTCTGCCATTTTCATGAGTTAGTTCACCTTCTGCAGGGACCCTTTAAGTGGCCAGCCAGGCAAGCGAACAGAGACCTTTTACACAGGGCTGAGCAGTCACGTTGACTGGCCCAGCCTTCTAAAAAATTATTTTGAAACAAAATGACCGCAAAAACTCATTTGCCAAGATGCTGAGGAACTGCCATTCTTTGCTGAAGCCCCTTCTGTTCTGGTGCTGGTGCTACAGGAGATGCTTAATGCAGCGAGTTCCCAGGCCTTGGCACTGAGGGCAGGCAGTTGTACTCACACCATTTACAGGGATCACAACATGAAAAGCATCAGCAGAGATGACTGTTCCTTTTATAGAACTATACACACACCTGGACACATGATGGCTTGGTGAATGGCTGATAAAAGATGTTATGAAATAAAATGGAGATGAGTGTTTTCAGCTCAGGCACCTGGCAGAAATAACGTGTGTGATGTGGGAAATAAACAGCAGCCCCTCAAATCGTGTGCAGTAGAGGTGGCTGTGAGCTCACCATTTGTTTTCATCCACAAAAGGACCAACAGTTACATCTGAGCAGAGTAAAAGAAATTGGGATGAAAAGCTTGACATCTAGCCAGTCAAAAATTCTGGTCTAACTATTCGGGAAAGGATCCATCTCTATAGTGTGCACATACACAGGCAAATACAGTGGTCCTCCTTCTGCAGTATGAACATGAAAAGATCTTAGATGTTTAAAGGGCTGTTTGTTTCATACCAGTTTTTCCCAACCTAAGCTACAATCTATCGTCTTTCCTTTTCAGCATTTCAGTATCCCTGATTCCTTCATGCGCGCTTCTAGTTCAAACAAGGTAGACAATAAGGTCTTTGAGGTCACGAGCAGGGACGTATATCTGGGATGAGATTGCACCTTGTTGCTTCCTGGAGGGTCCAAGCAGGTGGCACCTTACGGGGCAGTCTGAGGAGGCTGCTCTGACCGAGGTAGGGCTCTCTGCATCACACTGTGGGTCTCTCTGAGGAGAAAGAGCTTCAAAAAACCACAAATACGGTTTGTAGCCCTATCCTGCCCCATGTTGTTTGCCTTATTTATCCGAGACACAGCACAAACCCATATTTTTAGATATGTTAAAATGCTGTATTTTAAAAAATTATTTAATTCTATTTGATCTGTCATTTTAAAGATGAAACAGAGTTTTTCCAGTTCAGGAACATTTGTTCTGTTTTTAAGTTCAGTGTTTTACTAAAACTGTTTGAGAAGACACACCAAAAAGAGATCAGCAGACCATGAGAGGAGATTCTTTCTGTGAAAATATTGATTTTACCTGACACACCTGCAGTAAGTGAACAAAATTGTTCCAGTTGTATACAAGTAATCTCTATTGAAATCAGTCTTCTGGCCTGAGCTGAACAATTACGAATCTAAAATGGAATAACTTCCATTTCTTTTGGTGGTTTTGCTGGTCAGCTGCATTACTTTATTTTGGTTTTTGCAACTATGACGCTCCTATAGATAGAACCAGGCCTCCCTCATTTGACATGGCATGAAGGGTGTTAAATATTTTCAACTTAAAGACTGTGAGTATTAGGCAAGTGTCCTGGTTTCGGCTGGGACAGAGTTAACTTTCTTTTTAGTAGCTGGTACAGTGCTGTGTTTTGGATTTAGTGTGAGAATGATGTTGATAACACTCTGATGTTTTAGTTGTTGCTAAGTAGCGCTTATCTTAAGCCAAGGACTTTTCAGTTTCCCGTGCTCTGCCAGCAAGCAGGTGTGCAAGGAGCTGGGAGGGAGCAGAGCCGGGGCAGCTGACCTGAACTAGCCAAAGAGGTATTCCATACCATGGAACGTCATGCCCAGTATATAAACAGGGGGGAGCTGGCCGGGAGGCGTGGATCGCGGTTCGGGAACTAACTGAGCATCGGTCAGCGGGTGGTGAGCAATTGCATTGTGCATCACTGGTTTTTTTTTTTTCCTTCCCCCCCCCCTTCTTTTTGTTGCATTCCTTTTCATTACTATTATTATTATATTTCATTATTACTATTGTTAGTATTATATTTTACTTTAGTTATTAAACTGTTCTTATCTCAACCCACGAGTTTTACTTTTTTTCCTTTGCTTTCCTCCTCCTCACCCCACTGGGAGGGGGAGGGGGAAGCGGCTGCGTGGTGCTGAGTTGCTGGCTGGGGTTAAACCACGACAGCAAGTTTGTGGTTAATATGAATATTTATTGCTCTTCACTAAAGACATAGTGTAATAAAGAAACCTATTTTCTTCAGATACTAATTAGACAGGTACATAATTAAACATCTTAAATAATGAAATAGATGCTCTATAAAAGGCTAAAAATATCTGGCCATAAATTAGTCATTCAGCCTATATTAATAAATAAGTTCTGGACGTCAGTTCACAAAGATTTCCTTTCTGTAATTTGACCACTGGTATGCGCATTGCAAATACATCAGACTCCCCATCTAGACACTGCTCAGTTGCATTTCTTTGTGCTCCTGGATCACTGCACCTTGCAGAGCTGGAGGGTTTTGTGTACATACTGAGTCTGATCTGATTCTCGCGTGGACATCTTGGCACGTGGACTTAAACAGAAACGGCACACTGCCATATATGTTGTGGAGACAGGGAGTGAAATGGTACATAGTGAGACAGAGCATACTCTTTGGTAGGAAGGTTTGGGGAGAGGTAGGTTTGCGATATTGTCATGCACATCTGGGAATATACACGCCACATTTGTAAAATTTCATTTCCACCTACCTGAAAGAATGACTAACTGCCTTCATGACAAGGGCTTTGTGCAGAGGGGTAGGGTGGCTGTGTCTGTAGAGGATGCATATGGGGCTACGTGGCAAACCTTTGAGTGCTGACCTGCCTTGCTGTCAGTGGGGCCGAGATTTCATCCCCAAAGGCATCTGAGAAATCTCAGTGCTTGCCTGTCATAGGTGCATTGTGTTCCTGGGAAGTTAATCCCCTTCACTGCTTCCTTCACCTTTGCAGAGTGAAGACTGTATGTACGTAACCTACCCAAATGAGCTGCTGTGAGGACTCACTGACTGATACTCATACAGGACCAGAAAGAGTTGATGCTCCAAAGGAGTGTTAGTGGTTATTCTTAGCCAGGTTTCCTAAGGAAATTAGGCTCCCGTGATCCCACTGTCTGTGTTTGCTTTACTGTTGTACTCCCTTTAACAACTATTGAAATGTCCATTTTAAGCAAATTTGACACAGCAGTAGAGGCTCTAGGACATTGTAGTCCTATAACTTCTGTGAAAACAGGCAGGTAAGTGGAGGAAAGGCAAGCAGATTAGTGCTCCCACCAAAAGAAAACCTGCAATGAGAGCACAGCCAAGTAGCAGGCACTAGAGAATCCACTTAGGAAATAGACCATGGCCACTGGAAAAGCTGTGAACAAAGCTCACAGTTTATAAAACAAAGAAGTCACGCAAACTGTGTAAGCACCCTTGCACAAAAAGGTAGTTGTTTAATTTGGTTCACTTAAATGATAGAGAAAGGGCAAATTGGTTTTGGAAAAAAAAACCACCCCACTTCTCCACTGGCCTTTTGCCCTTTTCTAAAGCCTTGCTCAAACTAAATCTTTGTGAAGGTTCTGAAATATTTAGTTACTGCCTTTCCTTTTCTTCGCATTTTTTTCTGGCGTATTTCTGGACTGTGGCCAGAATGGGAAACAGATTGCTGAATACAGCAAAAAAAGCTGTTCTCAAGGTACTTTCATGCCACCTGAAAGCTAGAAATGCTGTAAATCTTGAGCTAACCTGTTCTTGAAACCTTGAAACTTGCTGACGGTGCGCTTCCCTAGTCTGTGCTACCAGGTATAACCGCTGACTGTTCTTGTATTAGCAGGTCTCACCTTACCAGGGCTGGCCTGCAGGTACCAAGGTAATACCGCTGTTCTGTGTGCTACCAGACAACTGTAACAGCGTTCAGTGCTGCTACTTTGCAATGCACAGTCCTAACAGCAGCCGGGCTCTCTGCTACATAGTCTGTGCTCTGCCATTGCCTCCATCCATTTTATCCCCTCGTGTCTTTCTTAGAGCTGAAGTGGCACGCAGCTGCACACTCTCACAAATCCAGCTTTGGGGACAGCAGATGGACTTTTCCTGCTACTTCTCTGCATCCCATCTCAGAGCAAAGAGGTGCAGCAGAGCAGGGCTGCTGTGTATGTGAAACCAGTGCAGGACTATGCCTGTGTTAGGGGCATGCTTGGAAGAGGGTTTTGTAATCCCACAGAGAGGCATGGAAGCTCCTGCGATGCTACTTTGTGTTGCAAACTCTATCACCATGTCCTCGAGACAGGTCTCTCCTTCCGTTGGACAGCAGGATCAGGTGAGCTGAGGCAGAAAGAATTGTTCAGCTTGTAATGCTGAACTGCCCTAATCTTGCCAATTCTAGCAATGGGTCATGGTTTTATTACATTACAGTACTTGGTGATATTGTATTGCTTTTTTATCAGTTATGAAACTTCCAAATAATACTGCCTAAAGAGTCCTGTTCATGTATTTCTTCCGGTTGTTTGGTACCTCTTTGTCTTACTTTGATTTAAATGTTCAAGATACAGGCCGTGCCTTTGCTAGGCTATTGCGATCCTCAGAATAACATATCGCTGATGACTGGCAGGATCTCAAGGAACTGCTGTAACACAGATAATGAACAATGTTTTTATTAAAACTCCTTCAGAATTTCTAGCCAACTTTCAAGATCATGTCAATAAAGGTAGTTTAGATAAGTCTCAGAAAGTCACAGTTTCCTCATACCCCAAATGGACATATTTTCCATGATTAACATAAATTGGATTATTGATTTCTGTTTTTTAGAGAGTACAACCAAACCTAACAAAGGGAAAGGATGAATGTTTTTGCATCTATTGAAATGAAAAATAGTGAATTATTAGAGAAAGCAAATTGATTCCAGCCATGTTTGCTAGGAAAAAGTCTAGTTCTTTTGTTCTGGGTTTTATTCTTCTGGACAGTCAGCCTCATAAGAGATAGGCTATGTAGTTGTTATTTGCGCAGATAAGCTTGTATTCACACAAAAGCTCCGTTGATTTCCTGGACGACAGCCTAGGGAAGTCCTGCCACTTCTGCTGAGCACTTAGCAGATGTGTAAATGACAATAAACATAAATAAGGTACGTATCACTCAGGTCTGTACCGCGTATTCATTTGGAGTGCCACTTGTTGATGTGAGTGTGTCAGCTGATCTCAGAGCAGCATGTGCACAAGAACGACTGCTCAGCAACAGGAGAACGGCTCTGGAAGGAAGGGTAAAAAATGCCACAGAAAACTATAAAGAGACATTTCCCTTCTTTGACTGTGGAGGAGGCACAAACTGTTTATTCCATGTGGTGGTTGGCAGAGAGAGAGAGAGAGAGAGAAGAAAGAGCTGTTCAGACACCTGGAGAAAGCCACTCATGAAAAGCTGGGGTTTAGTTATTCCATCTGACGTTGATTGATACGTGTACCTTCACTGAGCCCAGTGTACCTTCTATATGCCCACAGCCCCTTCATAGGCTGACTAAACATTTGGTATTCTAGTATATGATTAATTCTGTAACTATGATTCTAAAGACTGGTGCCCTGCTGATGAGGCACCCTGCACATGGACACTTGCTGCCCCAAGTAACTATCTTTCTAGAGAAGCAGACAAAGGGCAGGATGGGGGCACTTTATTTTCCTCATTTTAGAGATGAGGAATTGGACATGAGAGATTAACTGGCTTTCGAAAGTTTACCAAGGAAGCCTGTGTCAGAGCCAGGGACTTGTTTCGTGTTTCCTGATTCCCAAACTACAGGTTTAACTATCCCTTCCTCTCAAGTAAATGGAAACATTTATGAATTAGTGATGCCAGTGAGGTCATACAGTGATGGGACATAGGCCAGTGAGTGCATGGGGATTTGTAGGTAGGTTTAGTAAACCTAAACTATACATATAACTGTATAATCTCTGACCATAAATTAAAATTGCTTTCTTTCTGCCAAGGAAAGATGTATGCCTGCTTTTTTGTTTACAGTATTTTAGTAAATTTGAAAGGTTACTTCTCACCTCTAAAGGATATGTGTTAATACCTACAATCCAATCCTGTGTCCTTTTGGGTTGAAATAATGCCGGGTGACTTATATGAATTCAGGTGAACGCTCAAGCTCATGACAGTAAAATTTGCTACTTACTGTTGCCTGTCCCTGAACTTTCAGAGGAGAAACGTTCCAGGGGAGGGAGAAGACAATGGAGGTGTTCTCATTACATAATTTTCAGAGGCTGAACAAAAAAAAAAAAAAAAGAAAAAGAAAAAGAGAGCACTCGTGCCAAACATACTGCAAATTTTCACATAATTTCTGTAAATGAGTTGCATTAGAAGACTCAACCATTTAAGTTATGCAAAATCAATATGCTGTCATCCATGGATATAAGCACGTCTCAAGGACAGTTTCATTTCCACAGAGGGGGGTGATGGTAGTTGGGAAATGCACATTGAGGGTTAGAATTAACCCAGAAGAGCCTGCTGTACATATGAATAGAACAGAAGTCCTGTAGGTGAATGATTTACATAGGGGTAATCAAATCTAGGAGAACTAAAGGTTTACCTTGATAGCCATGAATCTTCAGATAGCCTTTTTTTTTTTTTTTAACAGAATAGCATCACACTAATCAGAGGACCCTCACAAAGAGAATTGCTTTTACCAAGTTTTGGTTAGAAACTTGAGGTTTTGGTCTATTTCTTCCTACAATCCCATTGCACTTGATTTCATTGCCAATGTGTTTCATGGCAAATACGATTTTCAAGTGTTATACTGTATTCTGTGTGGTAGGGCCATCCTGATCTGGTGGTTTTGTTTAAAAACTACGATGTATTCAGAGGAACTGAATTCTCATAGGCATGACATGACAAGCAATTGGGGCTGGCTCATCCTCTGTTGTAAATGTGTGTCACTGTTCCTTGTTGCTCACAGGGCAATACAAGTTCTTACCAACAACAGAGTTGGAATACATGGCGCTTGCTCATCATTTGCATTTCCAGCCAGCGGAACAACACCTTTTTGAATCTCAAAATCAAACAAATCTGCATTTTAACATGCCAGTCTCCTTTTATTTGTACAAAGCCTTTTTTTCTTTCTCCCAAAAAAACCACCACCCCAAAAGCCCTTGCGTGAAAATATCTTAAATAACATTGAATTTACTTACTGGAGTGTTATGTGGGAGCATTGAGATTTATTTCAATTTCATTTCCTGTCATTTCTTAAAAGAAACCAAGGAAAACAGAAAACATGACATTGGAGAGTATGAGGTTCTGGCAGCTTGGCATCTCTTTCATACTGTCATGGAAAGCAACCATGACGCCAAATATTTTCTGCTTTGTCTAAGCCACATTCTTATAAAGCAGAGGCAAAAAAAGATATTGATGGAGATGGTAAGGCTGGTTTATGATGGAAAGGAATTTGATACATTCATAAGTTTGAGTATGTTTGGATAAAGGAACCTGGAGTTTGTATGTCATGAATTTGTTAGGAAGCAGCAAAGAAAATGTCAATGATGTTCTTGATCTTTTTGCCTCATCTGGTCCACTAAGAGTGTTTTTCAAGGAAAATGAGGCCCCAACATATGCTAGTAAATCTTTGATCTCAGTGATAATTGCCAGCTTTGTGAAAATGGAGGTGACAGCATTTTGTACAGTGATGATGCTGTTGCTCTGCACTCCCTTACTGCTGTATACATTTTCAGGAGTTCTTCACAAAAGTAGAGTCAATAGGGGAGGTCAGTTTTGTCCCACAAAAATTGCCATGTTAAACTATGGCTCTGGTAGTCAGTGGATTGACTTTTCCTTCCATTTTATGTAAATTCTAATTGGTTGTCCTTTAATGTGCACCAGATTTTCTTGTTAATATACGTTTGTAGCTTTTTTGAACCACAGCTTTGCATGCCATGCTTGCAGGTTGAAGTCACCTTCTTGCTGCCTTTCCCCCACTTCAGACCATAAAAGATTTCCACCCAAGACAAGCTGCAGCACCATCAGTCCACTTTCACATGCACTGCCTGACTCCATGAGTTAAAGCCCAGAGAACTTGCATTTGCATCCACTTCACATTTCTGACTGTTGCACGATGCTTTGCCCGCTTTCCTAGGGCTCTGCCCATTAACCTGATGCAGGCTGGGGTTATGCACACCTTATGATGCTGTGGGCAGCAGAGTAGCCCTCCTGTTCAGCAAGAGTTCGGTATCTGCGCTTTCCATCCCTTTTTACTTTTTTGGCATGATACAAAGTTGAGGGGGATTCAAGCCTGCTATAAGTTGATGTTTGCTGACTCAGAATGGACAAGGTTGAACCTGAAGTTCAGACTCTAAAGTCTAGGTGATACAATAATCAATAACCAAGCCCTGGAGCATTTGAGAGAGGTTCAAATTCTGACCAAGACATACAGAGAAATGAGTGAAAGTAGTTATTCCTCGGGTCCATGTGGGTGGCTCACAGAAGCACCACACAATTTTTCCAAGATGAGCAGAATCACAGGCAGGAAATTCCAATCCAAGTCAGCAGTCCAGCTATACCCACACCCCTTTTTGGTCAGTGGCTAGTACCACCATCGTTGGTGCTAGCTAGTGCTGGGAGGGTCTGCTATACAAACAAAACTTGCTCATAGGAGAAATTCCTTCCAATTTCTATCCTTATCAGTAAATTTCTATCCTGTGTCCTGAACCAACAGTGATTTTCTCCCTCTTTTCTAATTCTACCTATTGTAATTGGAGAAGCTGGTACTATTCAGACAAGTCTTGGATCTTCTAAAAATCAGTAAACTACTGTCCTCCGAGATGTTTTTAACAGTTGTCTTCTGACACACGGTGCCTGTTTTTGTTATGGTGAAGAGTTGATGCACAATTTATATTTCCCTATATCCTTTGCTGTTGTATATTTTTAGATGGTGTCATTTCTTATTAATTTCTTCCCTGAATTAAACTTCCCTCATATTTTCTACTTGCTTTATACAGCTTTTTCTCCACTTTAAACAGTCTTACTGATCTAGCAAAGCACTGACAACATTGTACAAGACTCATGTAAGACCTCATCTGGAGTACCTCGTGTAACTTCTGATTGGGAACTGACAGACTCTTGCACAGGTGACTGGGGAAAGGGAAGATTATCATATGAGAGAAAAATAGAAGATCCTGGCTTGTTTAGCTCCACAAACTGAAGGCTGAGAGGGGATATAACTGGTCTCTGTGCATCAGGGGGTTAAACACCAGGAAGGAAAAAAGAACTTTTTATGCAAAGGCTGATGTTGACATAAGGATCCATAGCCATAAGGCTATGGATGTATTAAGCCTTGGAGTTATGAGAATGTCCCTAATGGTTACAGCAGTGAGGTTCTGCAACGGTCTTCCCATCAGAGTGGGGAAGGACTAACTACTTCCAGGATGGAACTTGATAGTTTTATGGAGGAAGAAAGCATGACATGGTGCTAGAGGTAGTAAAGGACCAAAGTCAGGGAATTCAGAGGTTAATTCCAGTTTCTCTATCTGAGGGTCCCAGGTCCAGACTGTAAGTTTAGATTTCTAGAACAGACTTAAGTGTTTTGTCTCCCATTATATCCCACAGAGAATGGAGAACAATTCAGCTCAGCCAAAAGTAGATACCAGCATTTGATCAGTCTCCACTAACTGTAATGAACAGACACCTACTTTTAAACACCTCAATTTAGATGTTAGCACTGGAATCTCATTGTACTCTGAGTTAATTAATTGCATAGGCCACAGGGGCTTGACTCAGCTGGCTGTGGAAAAGTGTCTTGTCCCATCTGAGAGGCCAGTAAGAAATCTGCAGGGGCAGGCAGATATCGCATAGGACCTGCAGAAGACCTGCTCTCTTCTGAAGGAGCAGCCGGGGGCTCAGCAGACATGAGGGCATCTTAGAAAGCACAAGGTGCCTATATTTAGGCAAATGAATTGGACCCCAGACAGGGGGGAGCAATGACTTGGTTGTCACAACCTTGTTAGCATTCGCTCCTCTCCTCTCCTTGTCTCCTCTCTTCTTTTTCTGATTTTCTGTTGTATTTGTCTTACTTGGCTACAGCAGTTACATACTTCAGAACAGACTCCAGAATCCTGAAAAGCAAACAGAATTATGCATATTTAAACTAAAAAGAAATCAATTAAGAGTGTAACTTTCCTTCCCAAGTAAAGGCTTCCATGTGCAATGGGCATGTGAATTCTCTCTGTACAGCCCCAATCCTTCTGCTGATTTTTCACTAATGTTCTCAGCACAGTAAACTGAGCATTTTAAGATTTACTACCAGGCTTCTCAATGACACCAGTTAGTTTCTTCTTAGCCAGAAGAAGTCTTTTCATAATGTAGGGCAAGAAAGAACTTTAAGGAAGGGCAAACAGCACCAAAAGGTAAAACGCTGGTTTGCCGCAGGATCCTGGTTGCCAACCATTATTAATATGCTCATTTCTGGATTTGTCTTTGGGGCTTTCCTTGCACAGTGACATTAAAAGTCTTGGCAGATGTTAAAAGTAAACACATTCTGCAGTGTTCGTCGCCTCTCTGTAGGGAAGGAAGGTGTGACTGATCACCGCCTTGCAACCCCTTGATAAAAACAATCAGTGTTACCGAGGCACGCAGAAGGAAAGAAACCCAAGCCAGACTGTAGCGAGGGCTTCTTGAGGGAGTAAGAAGGGAAGGAGAATAAGACAGAAGATTTAAGAAGAGACAAGAGATTATGCAAATATGAGCTGTGAATAACATCCTGGCAGTACAACCCCTCCAGAGATAACTTGCCACCTGCATTTCTCTAACAGGCACCTCCAAGTCAGTGAGAAAAATGGAGCAGCTTTTGAACAAAAAGGGAAGGGGAAGAAAGAAAAATCAGACTAAGTGCTCTTTAATTCTAGCCACGTTAAATTCTAAATGCTGCCAAAAAACTGGTAATAAAATTTAATTCTTTCTGAGGACATGACGATCAGTCATCCGACCAAGAATCAGTGTCTCCTGGGAGTGTTTCTTCCATCGTAGGGCTTGAGTAGACTTGACCCTCTCAGCATTTCATATTTCATAATTGAACTCAATGTCCCTCACATTTTTAACATCTTCCTAGATTAAAAAAGAGCATTAATCACTCTCGCCTCAAAGCAGCGCTGAAGAGGGAAGTAGGACACCAGGCGCAGTTTCAGAGGCGCCTGCGGGATTAAGGTGATTGGTGTCTTGGTGCATGCATTAGTACGTGTTTGTGTCTGTGTCACAAACAAACAAAAAACTCCCTGCAGGCACGCTACAGACCCCAATATATTGCTCCAATATATATGATCTACCACCACCTTAATATTTTCACTCCAGAGACGGTGGCATACAATTGAGCACCATGCTTCTGCGGCTTATCTCTGGAGAAGTAAAAAAAAAAAAAAAAAGCCCTTTTTAACTGGGTGCTTTGTTATGATTTATACATTTCTTTTTTGAATAGCTGGGGTTTATCTTCTTCAGCTGCAGGAACTTAGAGCAAATGATAAACGAAAACATCAACCCAGAGCCTGCACTAATGCCTGACACAAACATGTCACTCTATATTTAAGTATTTATTTATTCATTTATGTTTTTGTAGTCTCTTCTTAGGCGCAGAACCTTTGTATTTATTGTAATAATGGTGACAAAATGTGGGAACGGGGCGGGGGGGACGAACGAACAAAAATGCAAGCAAAAAAAAAAAAGCAGCGACACCAGAGACGGAAGAACAGTCCTCGCAGAGGTGGGGCGGCCGCTCCTTCTCTTTGTTTTTGCTTTAACTGAGGAAAACCCGGTTAGGGAGCGGGCTGCCCCCCGGATCTGAGGCTAGCAAGGCCTACAGGGCATTTTGGGGCCTGGCCAGGAGGAGAGGCTGAGAGAGAGCAGGGCCCGAGGAGCCTCAGGGCCCCTGGGGCAGCCAGAGTCGTCTGAGAGGAGCGAGGTTGCGCCCCACCACAGACTGTGGTGAGGCCGAGGCCCAGGCGGGACCCGGCCGGCCAGGGGGGTTGCCCCGGGCCCGGCGGCGGGGTGGTCCTGCCACCAGCATGGCTACAAATTGCCGTGGCTGTAGGCCTGGCGGAGAGCGGGGAGGTGTTGGGAGCGGGGTCCCCTTCCGCTTGGTCGATCCTCAGGGAGAGCGTGGGGCTGGGGGGAGCGGTGGAGCGAGAAGGGGACAAAAGCGGTGGCCGGGGCTGGCTGCCGGAGGGGGGTGCCCGGCTGAAATCCTTCACAGCGCCAGGACACAAAACCTCCTAAATCTTCATCGGAAAGTCATTAGAAATCTGTCGGAGGGGCCGGGTGCAGATTGCCAGGCGAGGGGACTCAAAAGCCTCTCCGGGCTCCACAATACCTGAAATGAACTGGAAGGGATGGGGTGGGGCTGGGAAGCAGATTTCCTGCCATAACTAAAGCCCCCTTTCAGCCTGCTTTGCAACAGTTTTACGATGTGTTAGAATTTACATTCACGTGTTGTTAACCATTCTTCGGCACAATGAAACGTTTTATCTGTCTGACCTCAACCTTTGCCATATGCTGGTGCAAACTGTTCAACTTAAGCCCGGACGAGTTTAAGAAAAGGAGGAAAAAAAAAGAGGGGGAGAAAAAGGAGGGTCCGAAAAGCACATTGCTGGGTAGGCTCTGTTGTTGCTCTTGATAGCTGCCTTCCTCTCTGTTTTCCATGGAAACGTTTTGAAAACCAATTCCAAAAAAAGAAAAAAAAAAAAAAAAAGAAAAAAGAAAAAGATCCATGCCGATAAATGAATGGTGGCTCAGAACATGCAGCTCTTCACTAATTGTCCACTTTACATATGCTCCTTCATGTCTGGCGATTCCTTTTATATTGTGGAGAGACAGCAATGAAACTTCATTATACTGCGTTAAGAAGAAGCATATGGAATGCATTTGAAATTGATCGGAATGAGTTTTGTAAGGTTTTTATTTACTTTATCCTAATTTCCTGATTGCTTTCTCAGCCCAGTTCGTTTGAAAGAATAAGAGATGGGGATTATGGAAGGAGAGTGATAATTTCGTGAGACAGCCTGGTAATTCATAATGAAAGACCCCATTTTGTGCTTTTGAAGATGTGCCTGGTTAACTTGCACATGCCACCCTATTTCTATTAGGGACCTGCACTGTGGCATTGCTCCAGTCTTGCTATTTGATTCCTCTGAAACCACGGTTATGGACCTGTCTGCATTTTGCCTCCGGTGTCTAGATGTGGTTAGGTGTTTCTCACCTTGTGTTTTGGGTGGACTAAGCAATCCAGAGTGCGCTTCCTAATATCTTGTGTGATGGATTTTCATGGAATTGTGGTTATTTCTGTACTGAGAAACATCAGTTTTCCTTCATCCCACAGATGCCTCTGGAGTTTAGTAAGAATGGTGGCACTGAGGAAACCTAGCTTCAACTCAGCCTCCTGAATGGTCTTGGACTAGTCCCTAAGGAGGATGTCCACAAAGGTGCTGTAATGTTGTCATGTTCAGCAGCAGAGGGGCTTTGGGATCAAAAAAGCTTGAGTAGCCCCGGTTCAACTGTGAAACCCACACCTGAAGAAGGTGCTTTAGCACATGCATGGAGTTATTTATGAGAAGGCTTTGATTGCTTGAGGATATTAGATTATTTAGGGGCTAGGCAAGTCCTTGGTGAATCAGTTGGTAGCACTTAGGTTCCTGGAAGGCCCCCAACTCCTTTTGTAAATCTCACCATTGCTTTGTGAGCCTCCCTCTGTAAGGCCACGCTGGCCTTGGGGTGCATTCAGGTAAGAGAACTCTCATGGCTAGATAAGGCTTATATACTCACTGTAATAATTAATCCCCGAATGAAGAACCTAATTATGTATGTTAGTGTTGTGAGCTGATACAGCCCACCAGTAATCCCTATGCTGGACCAATCATTGCTGCAGCCTCTTGCAGTATATATTGCTGCATTTCATGACATGTGGCATGTCTCTCGGGGAAATAAAAATCATTGTTGCTTTCTGTGAAACCCTGCCAACCCATCTCGCATTTTTATAAGTAATTTCCATTCTGCTATGGTCTATTACACATGATGTTTTGAAAGAGTGGGAAAGAGTTAAGCAAAATGAAGATCATTATCAATATTTTATTTGTCACAGCTGAAAAACTACATTTGTAGGTCAGTCCATTGCAATCCATTCATTGATTTCAGTACTCAAAGCCCTTCAAGGAGTGCCTAAAATCCATTGATGTTTCGGAGTGCTAAGTTTTGTGTTTGGATTTCTGATAAAACTGAAAGATGTGTCAAAACCATGTAACAGACTCTGGATCTGATTTACCACTGTGTGTTTCCAGTCTCTGCTGGTGTTAACTCCAGTGATTTCATTGGAGTGGAGCTGCACGGTATTGATTTAATTCTTATGTCGATGTGACCCTCCAGAGACATACTTCCCTGCTATTATTCCCACTGACTTCAGTTCAGGAACATAATCAGGATCATAATTAGGAATGATGACCTGATTCAGTCAGGCATAGAAATACAAGCCAGTCTTGAAGTTTCTCAGTAATGCTACTGACTGTAGTGGGGCTACTTTCTTCCTTAAAGTCAAGTATGTGCTTACATCCCTTGCAGATGGTAACCTATGCATTGAAGTTCACTCTTGAATTCTGTGAAAGTGGGTCTTTTGACTGGCTATAACAAGCTTTGGATCAGGTCCATAAATAGAAGAAACTTTGTAAGAGATTTAAGGAGGCTCAGGAGCTAAACTGCGGTTGCTCCTCGATCCCCATATATGCAATTCCATTTGCTTCAATTAACTTTTATGTTTGTAACTAACTGGAATGGATGGAATTTGATCAAAGTCCCTTTCAGAGTACATTCATGGTATTGTCTACAAACCTATTACTTTCAGAAAGCAAAGTAGGATAATGCACTTCTTTCTGCAGATTGTGTTGTCTATTCTAGCTGCCATTTAAATATCTGGTGCCTCAAAAAGCATACCCAGCAGGGTTCAAATGTTTCTGTTTATTGTATTTTTCAGGCAAAACTTGCCAAACTCCAGTATTGGTTGCAGGCTTCTGGGGAGAGAACTTGGCTTGGAATTAAATACCCTGGAAATGGACTGGATCCAAGAATGAGTAAAATCTGTAGCTGAGGTGCAAACACCTAATTATAACCCTTATCCAAAAAATCCATGTAAAAATAATAGGAGAAAAATTACTGATCACATTAAAAGGTGAACTTTTCTAATGACATTAAGAGATTTTAAAACCAGCCAAAATATCAAAAGTTGAGTAATCAAAGTATCCATGATCAATATTTATATTCAGGGCAAAGTGAAGAGAACTGAGACAATGAAATTTAGAAATGCACGTATTGTAATTTGATTTGAACAGTCAACATTGGTAAAAAGCCTAACTGTTTACTATAAGATTGCTTTCCGATTCAGCATTACCACACACAGCTACATCTGTTACTCTTCATTTGAATACAAAAATTACCTCTAATCTAATTAAAAATAGAATAAAAGCAGAAGCTTGATGTCCTTTGGAAGTCCTCAAACTTATTAAAGATAAAAGTAATTCAACAAATTTAAAGAATTAATTGAATTAATTAATCAGAGGCTACATTCTGGCTAGTGAGCTCCAGCTGCAAAGGTAACCGTGAGGAATAAGAATTCTAATGCAACACCAACAGTGTTCTTATTGCTTGGTGGCATTTAATAAGTACCTGTGATATACCCAAGTTACCTTTGAAACAGCTAATTTGACCTACGTTGCCTTTGAAACAGCTAATTTGAGTTGGGCTAGCTGATAGCTGCAGCAGCACTGGGCTCAGTGTGGGTTGATTCATCATTCTCATACTGCAGGGGACTAACTTCTGCAGTTAGGCTGCTAGCGCTTCAGACTAGCTTAGATCTACTGATACTCTCTCTAAGGAGTAAGGGGGTAGGTGACAGGAAGAGAATGCAAATTCAGGCAGGCTGATTTGTGTCTTGCCTGGTCCCACCTTCCTCCCCTTGCAGATCTTTAAACTGTGACCTGAAAAGGACTTGCATCAGAATTTCCTCTCCAACATAGTAAAAGCATTATTTCTCTTAAGTACAGTAGATTGCATCTACAAAATGAATCCAGCATCCTAGTAATAACCTGTTCTTTTTTTTTTTTTTTTTGTGGTGTAATAATCCCTTGCTTGGAAAAACCTCAACTCCACAAAAGTGGTCCTGAAGTATTTTTGTTCCTGAAAGCCTATGAAAACAAACACAGGCATATGCCAGGGAACAGATGAGAATTTTTGAGTGTTATATCTTATGATAAGTGACTAACTAAAATAGGTAGAAAATTAGTAGTCTTAAGTATTTATGTGACATTTTACGTTCTTATTAAAGGTCTCCACTTTCTGTAACTGAGAGGACATTGGTTTGTCTTTTTAATGTGGAGACGAGTGAGTGCAGAATAATAAATATCATGTTTGTTTCCAGTCTTTTAGTAAATCTTGCTGAATTGCTTTGTAAATTTTAGGTGGGTTTCATCTCACCTAGCTTTAGCTGTTCAAAAAAACCCCCAAAAGGCAGCTAGCATAAGGCAGCCATCTAGGCTTCACTTTTAGTCAATGAAGAACACCAGACTTCTCCAATTTGTGGTGTATTCTGTCCTGATGGAGGTATGTAAGAGAAATGGGGTCAGTAGCCTTTGATGGGCACCAAGAAATGTCTCTCTTCAGTGACGGTGGAGGGAGGAAGCCCAGGGAGCAACTGGCTTACACCAGATGCCTCATTCTTTGGCAGCTAGAGTTAGCTGAGGTAAAGCTCTCCCACTATGGTGCTGTTGCATGTCTGTGAAAGGGAAAGGCACTCTGCTTGGTGGTTTTAGTAGATCAGATGTAGACCATCAGATGTAGATTTGGTAAGGTGAATGCTGATTGCAATGTCTCTGGCATTCCTGAAGGAAGACCTTTTATTTCTTGCTGTCCTTGTAGGGAATGGTTGTGGTGCACTACAGCAATTTCTCATTCAGCAGTCATGTGTCATGTCTGGATGCCATATCAGAAGTGGAGTTGGTGGGTGGTTGGCTGCTAAGCAGAGCTTTGAGCCTGTAAGCACAGTCTTGGATGTGCCCAAGGCACCCTACTGTCTTAAGCAAGGAACTGTGGTATGCCGTCCTGCTTGCCAAAGGTAAATGCTTGCAGGATCTCCGAGAGAAGCCATTTGGGTAGGAGTGAGGTGGGACATACCGCATATGTGGCTGCTCTGCAAATCTCTTGCACTTCAAAAATGTTGAGCACCTTGACCTAATTCCCCAGATAAATAATCTATCATTAATATTAGATTGTCCTTTTGGAAAGAGTCAAAGCAGACAGGTTTGATATTACAGGGGCAGCTTTCAAAGAATTTAGGTCCAATTGTTTAAATATATGGCATAGGACTAATCTTACCTGCCTCTAGAAGTCTGCTGTTTAAATGATGTCTATTTCTGAGCTAGTCACCTTTGGCTCCTGTTAGAGTCAGCAGAAAGAAACTAGCACTGCCAAAGGGCATGTCTTAGACACCTGCTGTATGAGAGACGACTCACCCAATGAAAGTGCTTAACTCTTCCCACTGATGTAGTCATGGTTTAACCCCAGCCAGCGGCTAAGCACCACACAGCCGCTCACTCATTCCTCCCCCCTCCCAGTGGGAAGGGGGAGAGAATCGAAAAAAAGAAGTATTTAATAGGTAAAGCAAAAGCTGTGCACACAAGCAAAGCAAAACAAGGAATTAATTCACTACTTTGCATCAGCAGGCAGGTGTTCAGCCATCTCCAAGAAAGCAGGGCTCCATCATGCATAACGGTTACTTGGGAAGACAAGCACCATCGCTCCAAATGTCCCCCCCTTCCTTCTTCTTCCCCCAGCTTTATATGCTGAGCATGATGTCATATGGTATGGAATATCCCTTTGGTCAGTTGGGGTCAGCTATCCTGGCTGTGTCCCCTCCCAACTTCTCATGCACCCCCAGCCTACTCGCTGGTGGGGTGGGGTGAGAGGGAGACAAGGCCTTGACTCTGTGTAAGCACTGCTCAGCAATATTGAAAACATCCCTGAATTATCAACACTGTTTTCAGCACAAACCCAAAACGTAGCCCCATACTAACTACTATGAAGAAAATGAACTCTATCCTAGCCAAAACCAGCATATTATCCACCGCTTATTCCATACCATTTACACCATGCTCAGGTCCCACACTATCCAATACACCCTCATTAACTAGCACTCTCTTTTCCATCCTTTGAGATAATACACAGATATCATTCCCTTAGTCTATGGACGACCTCTGTGAAATGTCTGTAAAATGTCTACAAATATCCACAAAATGTCTGCTGAGTTCATTTAGTCATTTGGGCTCCATCTGTTATGGTGGTCACTCAGGACAGGAGAGGTGGTGTGTTGCATGGAGTTATTGGTCACCAAAACCAGCTGAGGTTGGGTCACCGCTGCATTTTCACTGTTTCCTGTAAGGCTTGTCCTCCACTGGTTCAGGTGGTTCCTGCTATAGTAATTCCCATAACATGCAACTCAAGTCCTGGGTTACAACAATTTAAAGGTATTTCCATTACAATCTCCACCCCTGGTCCCTTTGGACCAGACCATCAGGTTTAACATTGCAATGAACTCCTCCTCTTGCCCCTGCTCCGGCTTGGACTTATCCACAGACTGCAGTCCCTTAGGGGTGTACCTGCTCCAAGTGGAGCCTTATCTATGAGCCACAGTCTCTTCAGGGGTATACCTGCTGCGGCAGAGACTTATCCACAGCCACAGATGCTTCGAGGTGTACCTTCTCCAGCGTGGCCTTCTCCATGGGCCACAATCCCTTCAGAGGTATATCTGCTGTGGCACAGACATAACCACGGCCACAGACGCTTTGAGATGTACCTGCTCTGGCATGGGCTTATCCATGGCCACAGATGCTTCGAGGTGTCCTTCTCCCATGTGGACTCATCCACAGGTCACAGTCCCTTCAACTTGAGTTCACACTGGAGTTCCAGCCTGTCCAGTACAGCCGCACAGAAACAGCAGCGATGCCCTGGCCATCTGCCAGCCCAGGCGCATCGCCATTGCTGTTATCGAAATGATCCCAGGCACAGCAGAGTAAAATGATAAGCAGTACAGCAAGCAGCGAAAGCAAAAAGCAGCTACTAACGAGCACAGGACTAATTTACAGTAAGACAAGCAAGCCCCATGGCAAGCACAGGAGCCTGCCAATTAATGGCTAAACAGCAATAACAGCTATAAATTCGATCTAGCACATTCCAATCAAACCTGTCATTATCTCGAGCCCTTCGAGGCCCATGTTGGGTGCTAAAAAAGACTGTCATGGTTAACCCCAGCCGGCAATTAAGCACCACGCAGCCGCTCACTCACTCTTCCCTCCTCCCAGTGGGATGGGGGAGAGAATTGAAAAAAAGAAGTAAAACTCGTTGGTTGAGATGAAGACAGTTTAATAGGTAAAGCAAAAGCCACGCACGCAAGCAAAGCAAAACAAGGAATTAATTCACCACTTCCCATCGGCAGGCAGGTGTTCAGCCATCTCCAAGAAAGCAGGGCTCCATCACACATAACGGTGACTTGGGAAGACAAACACCATCACTCCAAATGTCCCCCCCGTCCTTCTTCTCCCCCAGCTTTGTATGCTGAGCATGATATTGTATGGAATATCCCTTTGGTCAGTTGGGGTCAGCTGTCCCGGCTGTGTCCCCCCCCAACTTCTTGTGCACCCCCAGCCTCCTTGCTGGTGGGGTGGTGTGAGAAGCAGCAAAGGCCTTGACTCTGTGTAAGCACTGCTCAGCAATAACGAAAACATCCCTGAATTATCAACACTGTTTTCAGCACAAATCTAAAACATAGCCCCATACTAGCTACTATGAAGAAAATGAACTCTATCCCAGCCAAAACCAGCACACTAGGCTAGCCTGGAGCAATAAGCTCAGACTAGACACCTTGGTTTTAGACATTCAGCATTAAGTGGGATGAATCCTGTTCTTAACATGGAGATACTGCTATTTAAAAATCACAGATAATACTAATGGAAAAGTTGCTGCTGATTTGCATGAGAAATATGATCTTCCAACCTCATGGGACCACTCACATGAGTAAAAACCATGTGAATGTTTCACTGCTCACAGGATCTAAGCCACACTTACTGCTGCTTGATTAAAAATAAAAATCTCTATTGATTTCAACTGGTATCATCTATAGATCCTTCTTCAGTATAATCCTTTGTGTACCGGGATGAGTTTTCTAGTTTGACATTGTTACTTTCCATGTCAGAGCATGTACAGGAAGATCTAGAAGTCTACATTGCAGCCATAGAGTGCAGCTTGAGACAGAAGGTAGCTTTACAGTAGCTGTATGGCATACTGTGGCAGGTACTCTGTGCGCAGCTGGCGGCTACGCTGCTACGGGCTTCTGTGGCTGAAATGCGAGATCTGCTTCAGTCCACAGGATGTGGTTCCTCACCTGCGCTTCTTGCAGCGTACAGCTGCCACTGTCCTATTGCTGCCTGCTCCTGTCTCCTCTCCAGCAGCCCCTCTCACTCCTGCTGCCGTGCAGACAGCCGGCTGGGGTATCAGAGGTGGCTTCAGGTGCTGCGGGCTGTGATGTGTGCATGAAGAAGAAATGGTGAAAGCTATCATCTGTCCCAAACAGCCTTTCCCTTGGCCCTGACACTCCTCCTTGGACTCCTGTTGCTTCTGCTGCTGCCTGAGGTTGAACTGCCACCAATGGTTACTCTGAGTGGCCAGAGGAACATGCAAGAAGCTGGGGAGCAGAGAATACAGAAAGATGGCAGGAGCAGAAGACTAGAAGGCTTGTTACGCACCCACAGCACACCTTCCACTTACACATCCAGTCTATCTTTCGCTGTCGGTGCTATGCCACCAAGTGCAGAAGTGCGTTTGCATGAGTGGTCATCCTGTTCTCGTCATCTCTTTCATGAGGATTGGCAGAATACAAGGCAGAAAGGAAATTGTTTTGCCATTTGGGGATTTCTGGGCATATGTCTCCCTTCTTTCACCTCCTGATGTCCTTCAGGAGTGTAGGAAAATTAACCCCATTCACAATGTGACTGCTTGTAATTAGAATTCTCATTCACTCTTAATAGCCACTGGTATCCATTAAAGGTTTGATTTCCAGGTCTGTTGCGGAGCGCAGTGAAGAGGAAAAGAGCTGAAGGTGCTAAGCACGTTGGCAGAACCTAAGTGCAATGGGGGGAGCTGCTGTGCTGACTCTGAGAGCAGGCTTGAGAAGTCCCAGCTATGCTTGGCATGCCTCAGGGTGCTGTGTGGTCTTGAAAAGCTGGTCAGAGGAGTGAGAGTGGGGCTTTTAAGAGCATTTTATTGGGCACCAGGGGCAGACCAGGAATGGGTTTATAATCTGTTGTCATGGTTCAGCTGACAGATGGCAACTGGTGAGCAGTGGTACCTTGAATGCTTCATGGGATCAAATGCTGTGCTAGCTACTATAACCTGATGGTAAGCTGATGAAAGTGTCCCTGTGCAGGGCAGCTGTGCTAGCTAAAGGCTGAATCAATTTGAAAACCGATTTTAATTATACTAGTGCCAATTTTGTGAGCAAGCACACAATCTCCTTGGCGGTAAGGAGAGAGATGCCATTAGTGGTGTGTAAGACTGGTCCATGCTCTCTGGACCAGGCTAGCACATACTGAAAAGAGTATCAGAGACAAGGTAATTGCCATAATATAAAGGTAAAAAGTCCCTTTATATCATGATGGTACGTGTTAATCTGTCCCTTGTTAACAAGATCTGACTGATGATCAAACTGTAATTCAGACCTCAAAACTGGGAAAAACCCACACAATAGTGGTCTATTAGGTACAGGAACAGTGGCTTAACAGGCTACAAGGAAGCCTGCCAGATTTGCGCGGTATCCTAAGCTCCACCATCCCATTTGGCAACCTTCTCTTTGCAGTGCAACAAGTGTCACCGTCACAAGCTGGGTGCACGCTGACACATGGGATCTGTGACCTCACTTTTCAGCCCTGCGCTTGTGTAGTGGCTGAACTGACCCCTGCAGCCAGGGATCAGATGGAAAGCCATTAGGGGTGATTCCTCACCAGCACAATGTCCAGACTCATGTCACTGCTGCTTCGAGTCATCCTGGGAGCAATCATCCATGAATTGATTTTATGGCAGTGCTGACACTTGCCTTCATTCTTTCGAAGCCGGAGAGAATTGCTCTTAACCATGCCCCCTGCCGCCTCGGGATATAATCTCAGGAGCATAGTTTAGGGGCACAGCCAGCTTCAAGGAGCATTACTTTGCTTCAGTGCATTTTTATGTGTTTTCTTTCCCCTGCAGGCCTTTTTCTGCTAAGGGAGATATTTGGACCAGTGAATGCACTTTTTTTTCTTTCTTCTTCTTCTTAGCAAAGCAACAGTCAAAAAGTCTATGTCTGTGTGCTGTTGTCAAAAATACAAATGTTTGCCCAGTTTGCTACTGGGTAGCACCCTGGGTTTATGTCTTAACTTCCAGCTTGGTGATAATATCCTTCCTTAACAAAGGACTTTACGAACAAATGCATGTATCAAAATCAGTTCATCAATACAACTGCAGTTTGAAACACGTGTTTGCCAAATCCGCAATCCTGGGAATACGTTTTAAGGATAAAGCTTCAGTAAGATTATTTATGCAAAGAAAAAGGTTTTTTTTAGCATCAGGACCAAAATAAGATTTTTTTTCATAGGTCAGAAATCCTTTGAAGTACTTTCTTTTTTTTTTCCCTGTAATTCTCATTAGCTTAATTAATTGTTGCTCTCTTTTGAAATTAAGGAGAACAAATTGTTCTCCTGGTACTGAAGGGCACAAGGAAATAATTGCAAACAGTCTATTTGTACCTGAGTTTTATTATATTTCTCTTGAATGGAATTTCAGGAAAAAGGAAGGCAAATTGTTCACAGAACACCCCCCCCCCCCAGTATATTAAAGTAAGAAATACATTTGTGTGGTGATTTCTTGTGGATGCATATAGCATTGCAATGTTCTGATAATGGAAACAATTTGTTTTAGAAACAGTATAAAGGTTGCTAATTCCCAAATAATGGGAAATGGTCTGCTTGACAGGTTTTTCTTTTTGGTATTTATACTGCATATATGGTAGCAAAATACCAGGAGCAGAGGCAAAGCCGGGCAGGCAGGGCAGGCTCTCCAACAGCTGCAGCGGACTCCTGCTGTACTGCTGCCAAAGCCGGTGCAACAGGACAGTGACAAGGACACAGGCTTTTGGGGGTCCCGTTACGTGATTAGCCCTCTCCCTTCGGGCTGGAAAGGGAGAGGAAGTTTTTTTTTTTAGGGGAAAATGAAGGCAACACCTCCATATTGTGTTGTGGGTGCGTTTTCCATATTTTTCTATTCCATGAACAAATATCTCTGAAAAACAAGCACGACTTGGAAAGGTAACCTGGCTGGGGAGCTTGCAGAGCTACATTTCTGCCAAACTGTTTTTCATTTTCCTATTACATTTCATGCATCTGAAACGTGGGGAGGGAGCTTGTGCTTACTTTTTGCTGTTGTATAAGGCAAACGGGGTTGGAGCTTTGTGGATTAATAGGATGGGAGGTGGCTTCCTGCCTTCTGTCGGTGGGAGATAAAGGTGCCTTCTCACCTCACAGGTCTTTTTGAAACAGTCCATCAAGTTCAGTATTAGAAAAAAGAGTTGGTGAAGTGGGTGGAGAGAAGAGAGCTTCTGGAGCAGAGTGCATACATTATACTTACTGACTATTGATCTTACGAGCGTATTGGTCATATTTCTCTGGCAATATTTGGGATGAAGAGCAGTGATGGACTATTTAGGCAGCTGGAGCTGATTTTTGGGAAGAGTGGTTAGCCTGGATCCTATTTAGCTGAAGAATGACCTGGAATTGGGATGGGAAAGCATGAAGACAACCACCCAAGCGTAGCCTCTTTACAAGATATGAAGGTTGAAGAAAGGCTGTTATATCTGCTGCCTTTGCCAGCTCATTTCTTCCCCTGTCTACATGGGAAAGGAGATAGCAGGCAAAGAAGGACTGTTTCCCCGTTGATACATAGTAAGAATATGTGATGCTTGATACGTAGTAAGAATATGTGATGGCAGTGTGAGTCACAGAAAAACTTCACAGATTTTAATAGAAGATGAACCATCCTGTGATACTCTGTAGAGATAAGGTCATGTTTTCAGTCTTTTGAGTTTTCTATTGAATTCCTTAGCAGTGACATGTTTTTCTAAAAACTTTTAGAAAGGTTAGCACAGTCCCTTAAGAATCCTATAAACTTCTAGACTGATAACAATAGAAGATCTTCAAACTTACTGTCGTTTGGGATTTTATACCCACTAAATTCTAGAAGGCTTTACATGTGGCCACAACTGCAAATACATAGAAATTAAAGGGTGGCACTCGCAAGCCCAAAGGATGTGGATAGCAGGAACGTGCAAAACTTCCCTCAGTGGGCTAGCTGAATACCATCTGCTCAAGGAAGGCTGGAAAGCTACCTGGTCAAGGAAGGCTTAAAAGGACGGAAGAGCAACCAAAAAAACATTAAAGGAGAGTTACAAAATGCCCATGAGAAAAGGAGGAGAACTGAGACTCCTATTAAGTGCTGCACAGCTTCCTTTCTCGTTTGGCTTCTGCATCATGTCACACATGGGCTTTTAGGCTCTGTGGAGCAAGGGCCAGCCATCTTACATACTGTTCACAAGGAACGATATACTGCCTTGTACATGCAAATACACATAACGAATCTTATTATCATTCCCAACATGATTATTTTGATTATTCAGGGTATCGTGGATGAGAATGAGTAATTAAAATAATATTTAAATGTAGATTTTATTTGCACAGATACTGAAAAATATCTCTCTTTAGCAAAGCCTTTTGCTATTGCTCTTTGCACCCTGGGGAGACTTCAGATGCCTGATCATTTCCCTTGGCCCCCCAGCTCTGGGGAAATCATATCTTTTTGTTGGCTCCCTTGGCTTCCCAGGCAATGCAAAGAGCTGGCTCAACGTGGGACTTAAATGACAATTCATTGCCAGGAGGGAAGTAATTTTCAAGCCTCCTCCCCTTCTTCTTGCCATGAATATAATAATACACTTTGGAAACATTACTGGGGTAATCTGAAAACAGCAACACTGTCAGAAATCAGAAAATGCCTGATAGAACCAGTCGTTCGCATAGCTTAGCTATGATGTTTAGAATCACTGTACATCATATTTCACTCTTCACTGACATCCTGCTTGGTTTTTCCCCAGTGAGAAGTCATCTTTCCACTAAACCACTGTAAGAGCACTATAGGTTGGATATTGTTGTTATTTTTCTTGTCCTTCCTCCCTGTCCCACCCCCCCCCCTTTTTTTTTTTGCAGAGAGCTACTTCATGTTGCAAAGATCATCAGATGAAATGAATGCAGCCCAGCTGGGATTTGCTGGAAATGTGTTCAGCTTGGCAACACCTCTCACAGAGTGGCTGGGTCCCTAAAAGCTTTGTTTAAAATGATGAAATGAAAACAAAGGAGACATAATTAGCTGGTGTGTAATAATAGAAAAGGCTTGTATCCAGCTACTGTAAAAGTCATTTAATGAAGGGTAACCTGGACATAAGCCTGCACACTATAGCTGTGAAATATTTAAGCTTTTTAATGAGAGGGAAAATGGAGAGAAGGGTTTGCTAACATGATTAGGAAAAATGCCTTTCATAACCATTTTTACAGGGGCTTGCAATTCCTAAACTGAGGTTTGTAGCTTTCTTGAAGCCAAAGCAGCAATAAAACTTTTATACCGCACCAACACTTAAAAGCTACATACATCACATTGGTTTTATATGTCTGAGTGGGAACATCAGCGTACTGCTTTTTATGTCTGCAAAGGGCTACACTGGCTATTGAGTAGCATCTCCAGTTTTTTCCACTTACCTCAGATTGTAGAGTGCTTGTGGATGAGCAATCATTAATCTTAAGCTGCAGCAAAAGTTGCTTTCAGTGATGTTCTTTCCCATCTCCCCCTCCTTGTTCTGTTTTTCCTCTCAATGTTCCCTCTCCTCCCTTTCTTTCTCCTTCCTGGAAAACTCCCTTTTCTCATACTCCCTGTACTATTGGAACCAAAACAGATGCTGCTTGGTCCAAGGTGGACCAGCTGCTCTGATGTGATGAATACATACCATTATTTTTAGTCCATTCACAGGTTACTAGGCAAAATGCAGGAATCAGCTGGGGATTTTCCATGATGGGACAATCATAAATGATGTAATAAAACATTGTTGTACCCATTAGAGGTGGGATCCAGTATGATTGTGGTATTTACCCAACCTGAGGGGAGATGTGTCTAAGTTTTTGTTACCTGTGCCTGGGAGGGAGGGATAATCCTGTGCTCCTGCAGGGAACACCTTCTCTCCAATCAATGGAGAAAGGTGGACACCTGAGAAAGGTGGACACCTCTGAAAACCTCCTGGGTTATAGGCATTCCTCTCTTCATTCAAGAAAATGAATGGAGTCTCACAATGGTACACCAGATTTCCTAGTCTTTTCTAAGATACAGGAATGGCTGAGAAGGGCCACATGATGCTGAGACAGTATGTATGGTTACGCATGGCTGTCTGAGACCTAGGGGGAGGAATAATGGAGACAGCCTGGTTTCCACCCTGTGGAAAGTCTGATGCCTGTGGATAGCAGGATACCCACTGGTAGAGCCTTCCCTGCAGTCCTCTGGGCCAGTGACTGGGGGGAAGCAGGGCTTGGTGATGGAGAGGAGCTGCTGGGCAGTGGTTGGGAGTTTTGCCACTTAAAGTTTTCAGAGTGAAAGGAAGAAAATCCTGGGAGTTCATGTGTCCCCGTAGTGCCAAAACATCGCCCAAGCAATGCTCACTTGGCTGGCTCATGTGCACTGCCATTGTTCAGCGGGCTTCAGCTGCGCTCTTCCCCTTGTTTCCTAGCTGCCTGTTTTCAAGAGCTCCGTGGATTGCACTCATTGTCAGTACAGCCAATTAGGGTAATTGTTGCCATTATTTCAGTGATATCTCACAGAAATAACATGCTCATACACATGGCTTTCTCACTCCTTCAAAGTCATCACTGTGCCATCGGAATTTTAGCTCAAAGGTTTTGCTTAAGCATACAAATAATATTTGTAGGTCTGTGCCTCACATTCTTGCAAATTCTTCATTTAAGCTTCCATGTAGGAATGGAGATAATAAATATTCATGTATATCTTCCTACCTTGATATGCTAATTCTGGTGTGAATGGTAATCAAGAAGCAGCTAAAAAAGATGACTCGATTCTGGTATTATTTATGAATCCTGCAGTGAAGTATTGGGCTGAGTGTGTGTGACAACGCCAGTTAAGAGTGATTTAACATGAATTGTTCTCTGGAGATATCTTCTTTGCTTTATTCATTGTATAAAATCATTTAAGATTACTGAATTCCCTATTTATTACCTCAGTGAGTTGTTTCAAATTAGGTGAAATTGGTTCTTTCTTTCTCACCTCTTTCCCAGCCTTCTAAATAAGGTGCAGAACTCAAATGCTTCGAGTTGTGCACCTAATAGTCCAATTGACTTCAGTGAGCTAGTTAAACAAAGCCTAAATGTTTGTAAGAGTGGTGGATCTTTTATAGTTACCAGCTTTATAGTATAAACTGAAGAATTCATTTCCGAGCAAGCTGGATGGATGTTCAAGTTTACTCATTTAATGTTTCAAGCAGAGTCACAAAAATACTTTCATAGTGTTGGAGAATTAAAGATATGCCTAAAATGAATCTCAGACACTAAGACCCCCAGACTTTGTTTCAGAAAGCTTCATATTCGAAAAAGCTGGGACAGAAACCTGGATTTTGTCACTCATCTTGAGCAGAGATCCAAGCAGATGCACTATACCTGATAACGGTGAAATGAGTGAAAGTTTGGATTTAAATTTCGCATTGGGATTCTGAGAGGTGGATTCATTTCTGCACAGAGTATTAGTGTGAAAATATAGAGTCACAACCGTTTCTCAGCCAATTACTTGTACAGGCTGAAGATCTCAGGGCTCTGCTATTGACTTCAGTGGCAGTAGGGATGTGCTTTCATCAGCACCGGAACCTAACTGAGTTAGAAAAGCAGCAGCGGCTCAAACCAAACCAGTCACACCAAACTAACTTCCACGATAAATGCTTGAAGGAAAGACAAAAGACAGCTTGAGCTACTTGTAAATTAGTAACTCTCATCAACGTGTATAAACTTTGTCATGCACCATACCACATGTTTGCTAGAAGAGGTGTCATACAAATGGACAGAATTAATTTTTTTTTTTTTTATTTTTAGCATTTCAATGAAATTGTAAATAACAGGAAGGACTGGAAAAACATATAAACCTACTATAGCCAATTTTCCATGTCACGAGCTGGTCTCCATTTTTAATAAGTATGAAATTATGTTTGTCATATTGACAAATCTTGACTGCTGAGAGATCAAATGACCTTTGAATGTAAGGGGTTAAAAAGACCAGATGCTCAGAATTGAATTAATTGTAGATTCAAAGTGCTTAAAGCTAAAAGCTGAAAGACAACAAAGTGTTGTCTTTTCTCATTTGATGTTGCAGGTCACCGAGGTTACATGCTCTAACTATGTGAAGGCCCTGTGAATATGAAGACTTATTCCTTTTCATCTAGCAGCTTGGTAGTAGAATAACCCATTATGGTTGAAAATTACAATTTTCTTTTCAAATGGCTGGAAAGACAAGAAGGGCTAAATTTAAAACCCTCATTCAAATATGCCCAGTTTCAAGCTCTTTAACATGGGAACTGTGGGGTTTGTATTAAACTGGTGCTAGATGGGACTCAATTAAATAATATCAAGTTGGCTCATGAGCTGCAGCATCACCGGATATACCCATAAACTGCAAACATCCTCTTTATTCTGTTTCCCCATCAACACTGAGTAGGTTAAGGAATAATATTTGCCTTTGTAAGTGGTCAAAAATTGTCCAGTCCATAAAATGAGAACAGTTAGTAAAAATGGTGTAAAACATATCATATAATTAAATACGACTTCTCTACGTTTTCCCTAATAGGCTTACTGTAAATGTATTACAGTTTTTAAACAGTGTTTTCAGTTTGTGAGGTCAGTTGTTTATCTGATTGATTTTATCATGGGGAGGTTTACCAAATTTGACACATGATATTTGTTCTGGGCCTAGATTAGCTGGACCCAAATCATGAGGATGATGGAGGCTGCAGGAGGCAAACATATTTTTGTGCTTGCTCTTGAGCAGTCTTAAGGAAAGTTATATTCACAGCATCAGAGATTTATTCAGTCTCATTATTGCTATTTCACCCTGCTACAAGGAGGGCCTGAGTGGTGAGGACTCTGAGAATGTGAGAGTTTAATATTTCTCGTTAAGGATGTGCAGAGACAATAGAAGGAAAAGTGGGACCTCTGCCAGAGGTGTCGGGGGAGAAAGCGGGTCATTGATGCCTTCTATCAAAATGACAACTCCCAGCAGGAATTCCTCATCAGGGACTGCTTGGGAGCAGTGGAAAGGTAGTCAATTTTGTTGGTGATGGGGGTGATCAGGAGCTGGCATTGTATCCATCGCACCCTCCCCCAGCTGTACTGCTGTATGACCTGCTGGTGGGAAATGCACTGTACAAAGACAGAAGCACTGCTGGCATGGTAGGAGTCCTGCAGAAGTTTGGAGATGTCAGGAAATCATTGACAGCCTGTGCTTTTCAGATTTGGTAACCAGCTGATGCATGGCTTGTTTAGCTGTGCTATGAGATTGGCAGGCCTTTAGATGCTGTTTTGTGGTGGTGAAGATAGTTAAATGTATGCTTCTCATATATTGGTTTGCCTTGCTACTGCTGAAGTTTGCATGTGTGTTTATTACTCTTCTTGTTTCAGGAAGCAGATTGTAAGAACTACTTCTGTTTCAGCAAAACACATCTCTCTTAAACTTAAAGATGCTATTTTTGCTCTGGCTGGCAAAATCCAGGTGAAAATCACATATGTTCTTGGTTGACTACCATTTGGGGAAGCTGCTCTTTTCTCATGGACTAAGGATGAAGGGCTTACCACAGCAGGACCAAGAGGGGAACTCTGCAGATCATAGATTCATAGCATCATAGAATCATAGAACAGTTTAGGTTGGAAAGATCATCTAGTTCCAAGCCCCCTGCCATGGGCAGGAACACCTTCCACTAGACCAGGTTGCTCAAAGCCCCATCCAATGTGGCCTTGAACACTTCCAGGGAGGGGGCATCCACAGCTTCTCTGGGCAACCTGTTCCGGTGCCTCACTACCTTCACAGTGAAGAATTTCTTCCTTATATCTAATCTAAATCTACCCTCTTTCAGTTTAAAGCCGTTACCCCTTGTCCTATCACTACATGCCCTTGTAAAAAGTCCCTCTCCAGCTTTCTTGTAGGCCCTCTTTAGGTACTGGAAGGCTGCTATAAGGTCTCCCCGGAGCCTTCTCTTCTCCAGGCTGACCAACCCCAACTCTCAGTCTGTTTTCGTAGGAGAGGTGCTCCAGCCCTCTGATCGTTTTCGTGGCCCTCCTCTGGACTCAGTCCAACAGGTCCGTGTCCTTCTTATGTTGGGGGCCCCAGAGCTGAACACAGTACTACAGGTGGGGTCTCACAAGAGTGGAGTAGAGGGGCAGAATGACCTCCCTCGACCTGCTGGTCACGCTTCTTTTGATGCAGCCCAGGATATGGTTGGCTTTCTGGGCTGCAAACACACATTGCCAGGTCATGGTGAGCTTCTCGTCAACCAACACCCCCAAGTCCTTCTCTGCAGGGCTGCTCTCAATCCACTCATCGCCCAGCCTGTATTTGTGCTTGGGATTGCCCCAACCCATGTGCAGGACCTTGCACTTGGCCTTGTTGAACTTCATGAGGTTCACACAGGCACACCTCTCAAGCCTGTCAAGGTCCCTCTGGATGGCATCCCTTCCCTCCAGTGTGTTGACCTCACCACACAGCTTGGTGTCGTTGGCAAACTTCTTGAGGGTGCACTCAGTCTCACTGTCCATGTCGCCGACAAAGATGTTAAACAGCACCGGTCGCAATACTGACCCCTAAGGAACGCCACTTGTCACTGCTTTCCACTTGGACATTGAGCCGTTAACTGCAACTCTTTGAGTGCAATCATCCAGCCAATTCCTTATCCACCAAATGGTCCATCTGTCAAATCCATGTCTCTCCAATTTAGAGACAAGGATGTCGTGCGGGACAGTGTCAAATGCTCTGCACAAGTCCAGATAGATGACATCAGTTGCTCTTCCCTTATCCACCAATGCTGTAACCCTGTCATAGAAGACCACCAAATTTGTCAGGCACGATTTGCCCTTAGTGAAGCCATGTTGGCTGTCACCAATCACCTCCTTATCTTCCATGTGCCTTAGCACAGTTTCCAGGAGGATCCGCTCCATGATCTTGCCAAGCACAGAGGTGAGACTGACTGGCCTGTAGTTCCCTGGGTCTTCCTTTTTTCCCTTTTTAAAAATGGGGGTTATGTTTCCCTTTTTCCAGTCAGTGGGAACTTCCCTGGACTGCCACGACTTCTCAAATATGATGGATAGTGGCTTAGCCACTTCATCCGCCAGTTCCCTCAGGACCTGTGGATGCATCTAACCAGGTCCCATGGACTTGTGCACCCTCAGGTTCCTTAGATGGTCTCGAACCTGATCTTCTCCTACAGTGGGCAGTTCTTCATTCTCCCAGTCCCTGCCTTTGTCTTCTGCATCTTGGGCGGTGTGGCTGGTGCACTTGCCGGTGAAGACTGCGGCAAAAAAGCTGTTGACTACCTCAGTCTTCTCCATATCCTGGGTAACGAGGTCTCCCATTTCCTTCCAGAGAGGGCCCACATTTTCCCTAGTCTTCCTTTTATCATCGATGCACCTATAGAAACTTTTCTTGTTGCCCTTGACGTCCCTCGCCAGATTTAATTCTATCAGGGCTTTGGCTTTCCTAACCTGATCCCTGTCTGCTTGGACAATTTCTCTGTATTCCTCCCAGGCCAGCTGTCCTTGCCAAGACCCTCTGTAGGCTTTCTTTTTGTGTTTGAGTTTGTCCAGGGCCAACTTGTTCATCCATGCAGGCCTCCTGGCATTTTTGCCTGACTTCCTCTTTGTTGGGATGCATTGCTCCTGAGCTTGGAGGAGGTGATCCTTGAATATTAACCAGCTTTCCTGGGCCCCTCTTCCCTCCAGGGCTTTATCCCATGGTACTCTACCAAGCAGATCCCTGAAGATGCCAAGATCTGCTCTCCTGAAGTCCAGGGTACCAAGCTTGGTGTGTGCCCTCCTTGCTGCCCTAAGGATCTTGAGCTCCACCATTTCATGGTCACTGCAGCCAAGGCTGCCCTTGAGCTTCACATTCCCCACCAGCCCCTCCTTGTCGGTGAGAACAAGGTCCAGCATAGCACCTCTCCTCATTGGCCTCTCTATCACTTGGAGAAGGAAGCTGTCGTCAACGCATTCCAGGAACCTCCTGGATTGCTTATGCCCTGCTGTGTTGTCCCTCCAACAGATATCGGGGTGGCTGAAGTCCCCCATGAGGACCAGGGCTTGTGAATGTGAAGCTACTCCTATCTGTCTATAGAGGGCCTCATCTGCTTGGTCTTCCTGGTCGGGTGGCCTGTGGCAGACCCCCACTATAATGTCACCTGTCCCTGCCCTCCCTTTAATCCTGACCCATAGGCTCTCGGTCAGCTCCTCATCCATGCCCAGGCGGAGCTCCATGCACTCCAGCTGGTTACTGACATAGAGGGTGACACCCCCTCCTTGTCTCCCCTGCCTGTCCTTCCTAAAGAGCCTGTATGCTTCCATTCCAACAGTCCAGTCATAGGAGCCATCCCACCATGTCTCTGTGATGCCAATAAGATCATAGCCCTGTAGCCGTGTGCATGCCTCTAACTCCTCTTGTTTATTCCCCGTGCTACATGCGTTTGCATAGAGGCATTTAAGTTGGGCCCCCGATGAAGCTGACTTCCTGGCTGGAGTGGCTGGAATTCCTTTGTGCTGCTCGTCAGGTGCTCTCCTGCTGACCTGTGATCCCTCTCCAGGCTCTGGGCATCTATTGCTGGCACTGGCATCAAACTGGTAGGAGTGGGATGGATTGAGGTTCCCCTCTCCCAGCAACTTTAGTTTAAAGCCCTCTTCACCGGCTTGGCAAGCCTATGACCGAAGATGCTCATCCCCTTCTCTGACAGATGGACCCCGTCAGCCCCCAGTAGACCAGGTTTCTCAAAACGAGTCCTATGGTCTAAGTAGTCGAACCCCTGGCTGTGGCACCAGTCCTGTAACCATTTGTTGATTCACCAGATTCGACTGGGCCTTTCAGACCCCTTCACTTTGACCGGGAGCATTGACGAAAAAACTACTTGCGCTCCAGAGACCCTTACCGCAGCTCCCAGGGCTCTGTAATCCTTCATACTCCTCAGACTGCTCCTGGCTGTATCGCTGGTGCCCACGTGAAAAAACAGCAGCGGATAATAGTCAGTGAACTGTACGAGGCTTGGTAGTCTCTTGGTGACATCCCTGATATGAGCCCCCGGTAAGCAGCACACCTCTCTAGAGAGTGCGTCAGGTCAGCAAATGGGTGCCTCCGTACCTCTCAGAAGAGAGTCACTATTCCCTGCACTGGTCTTACCTAAATGTAACTGTCTAAAAGTTAGATGTCTAGGCTAAACTAGTTAGACAACTTGCCTCTAGACTCTACTGCCAGTGCGGGGGGAGAGAGAGGTGATCCATCTAGCCTGTTTTATATAGACAGACTTGACCCTCTCTGAACCATCTCATGCTTCTGTTCTTTATGAAAGGATTTGGTGGCTGCATCATTTATAGTTACCAGAGCCTGAGCCTCAGCTTTGCCATCTATGTTGACCAGACTAAAAAGATTTACTGTCCAACATTGAAACACTCCACAAAGATTCAAGTGTCACTGCTGAAGATGGACTCAGAGGTGGTTTGCTGCCATTCCCATGTCAGGGAGTGGTAGCACAGATGGAATTTAATCTGTAAGCACATTTTTCTTAAATGTAATCCAGGCGCGCACTTTTAAAGTGCTTTCCAGATTCTGACCTCATTGCTGTCTTCATGCAAATTTTTTACCCTGCAACTGTTTTCTCCCTAGACACAAAAGGAATGGGTTCTCTGTAACGTATGATGACACATTTCGCCAGAGGGACAGAAATGAGTGTTTTACTGAAAAAAGACCCTGTTAAACAACATCCATCTTCCTCTTTGCAAAATGGGCAGTTATTATTAAGTTATTTCTGTGAATGTCCCTGCTATAATGTATTTTCTTTTGCATTTAAACTTGATCTGTAGCTCTTCATTAGTGCTGTTAGATCCTTAGGAAGAGCAATCCATTGTACTAACTGGCTGGGATGCCAGATACAGAAGCTGGCACAGAGTGAAACTCAGATGGTCACTATCTGCTTACTACACAGCCTGCCAGGAGTGGGATTCACCAGGAATATATGAGTTGTTTAACACATCTTTAAAAAGGAGCACATCTTTTCTCAGTACTCATACCTGTTCCCCTCTGGTCAAATGAACACTTGCTTTTCACTTTGTCAAGAGTGTGACTGCTTCCTTTGCAAAAGTTTGTTGGCCCTTTTAAAGTCTCTGCTAAAAGACCTTATTCTTGGTCATGAGGGGTCATGCATTTTTATACAAAGCCATGGGATTTTTGGGTGCTGTATATTCCTAGATTTCAGCATCTACCAATGCTGGAATTTTTGAGTCCTTCAATCCAAAAGAAATATGGAAACACAGCTTTGATGTAGGCACCAAGAAAAGGATTTATTTAACCTCTGAAAGTCAGATGTCCAGTTGAAACTAGTTGTCTTTCTTCCTCTCTAATTAACAGCAAGAGAGTCATATCACAAATCTAAGACACTTACCTTAGTGTCATCTAAGTCACTCTTTGGAATTACCTTTCTCTCTACTGATTTTAGAGACAAATCTCACCCCTGCATCCCATTGTTTTCCCCTTGATGTCAGTGGGAAGTTGGATGTTGACATAGAAATTAAGCATCTAAATATCTTTATGGATTTAGATCTAAGCTGGAAAATTTTGTTTGATGATGTTTCTGTCTGTTTCTAAGTTCACAAGTATCATCTTACCTTTTATTTTCACAGGGCAGAGGAGAAAAATCTCTGCATAAATCCTTTCCTCAGAAAAATACTACAATCAGCTGAACACCAGTAATTGTGTTCTAAATCTTTATAGCCTCAGATCTAGTCTTTAAAGTATATTTAGCTGTATTTCTTCTCTTGCCTTTAGAATGCCAGACACACCAACAGAACTATATGAATAATAAATTATAATACTGTTTATCATCTAAATTGTTATCGTTTAGAATTTTTCTCTCAAGTGTTTCTTCTAGAAATCTTTTCAACCCTCCCTGATGACACATTTGGATGAACATTTTTCAACTGTGAATGCCTAAAGTTAGTCATCTAGATCCATATTTAGGCACAAAAATGAATGACCTGATTTTCAGAGTTGCTGATTACTTATTTTGATGCATTAATATGAATTTAATAGCTTAGCTGTAGGTGCCAAAGTCTTAAGAATGTTATTTTTTTTCCTGCACACTTGTCTATCAAATTGCAGAACACATACAGAATTAAATTACTAATGAATGATGACAATATGCCATATAAAAACAATGTTACATTGATTCATTTATTTGTTTACATGGTTGGGCAGGCTAATTTTATGCACAAAGTCCATGATGAAAGCTGATTTATAGTGATTTGAACAGAAAAGCATACATTTCTCCCATTTCATATCAAGACAATAGTGAATTCTCTGTGAAGAAAGCACATCCTCTGGTTGTTCTTTGTTGTATGCCAAAGAGAAATATAATCTGAAGACATTTTGCTCATTCTGTCAGAAATGCAAACTTACTTTTTCCTGATGACTTTCACTATGTCAGAAATTGAAAAAAACTGGATACTGCACAATAAATTGACGCATGTTGTAAAACAAAAGCCTTTCAGAAAACATTAAGAGCCATATGTTCATTTTAGAGGTATACGGTGCCACTTGGAAATACGGCTTCCTTGTTGTTTAAAGACCCAATTCATCAAAGCGCTTGGCTACTTACATTAAGGGGTCATAAGCATTTGCTTAAGGGCATTGCTGAATAGGGGCCTAATAGCCTGATTTGCTATACCTCGTCTAACAGAGTTTGAGAAGGTCCCTAAACTACTTTGAGGATGCCCAGGACTACATAGAGAACAAGGACTGTTGAACTGTAGAGTGAATGGTGGCATCTAGACTTTAAAGATAAGGGTAATAAATACCCTTTGTTTAGTGTGTTGTCCTATTCTCTGTTTTTACATTGAATTATTCTTGATACACACAAGGGCTTTTCGCAAAGAAAGAGATGAAATGAGGATCAGCTGCTAGGTTTCCTCATCTTTAAGAGCTGGTCTCTGGGCCCTGATCCAACAGTGGGGAGATTCCTACGAGCCACAGGGGCGGTGGGTGCAGGATCACACCTGCTGCACTTAATTTGCTTGCAAAAACCTTAAGGAGAGCGGCTTGAATAAAAGTAAGCTGAGTGAGAACTGCACAGCTCCACCTGACATTATATTGACAGCAGGTGGTAAATGTGGAGGGAAGTGCCTGACTATCACTGAAAAAAGCAAACAGTCCCTTCAGCGTCAGCAGCTGTGTGATAGCTGGGGAGTTGTTTGGTTACATGTGGTTTTTTCACATCTGTCATTTTAACTAAATTGGTGGTCTAAATGAATAGTGTCATGCACAGGAACATTACATGGATTTATGACAGCTGAAATATATACAGCACCTAGAGGATTTGGGGTCCGTGAAGCAGTGAATGGATTTCAGAAAGGCATGAATTTCATCTGTGGTAGATATAAGCTTGATCCATTATTCATCATGCTATGCAAAAGAGAATTGCCCATTGGGTTCACAGGGCAGTCTTCTGGCATTTCAGAAAGAAGAAAAAGGAATTTAAGAGAAAGATTTATATGTTTATGTTGCTTCTGTTTATGATGTGAGCAAAAGAAGTCCAATTTCCTCCTAATTAGATTATAACAGGTGCAAGCAAATCCAACAGAAGGGAAGCTGTTTGTATAATATCTATACAGCATTTGGTGTGAGTGTAGCAGGGAAATGGGAAGCATCTCTCAGCCGTGCTTTTCCCTTCTTATGGTCTGACACCTGCCATGTGCTCTGCCGTCGGATAGCAGTGTTACTGGGCTCGGTGAGGTGGCTTCACCCTGGCTCTGGTAGCGCAGCTGAGTTCAGCTGAACCAGCTGGGGAAGCGAGTCCCCTTTTGAGACTCGTTTCACACTGTGCCTTGTTCTTCTGGGAGCTGTGTTGCCTCAGGTGCTCCCGTTCCCTCTCTTGCGCATCCTGTTTCACGCAGGCTTGCGTCCATTGCTGTCACCCATGTGGGAGGCATTGCAGTCCTTGCCACTTCTCCACTGCTGATCCTGCCTCACGTTCTGCTTCGTCCCCCAGCCAAAGAGGCAGCAAGCAAAGGGTAGCACATCCTGCATGCAGACATCTCCTCCTCCAGCCATTTAAGCTGAGATGCTGAGATGTGAGGAGAGAAGGCTTGCGGAGTGTCACACGTTCTGCTGTGTTACCGCGTGGTACTACCAGCAGAGTGATGCGGTGGACAGTTGGAGGCAGAAACCTCTGAAAGTGTCACGCCAAGAACTGCCAGAACTTGCCTATCAGAGATTTCACGTTGTCTTGGTATGTACAAATGGTGAGGGTTATTCTCCTTTCTCCTCAGATTTGTACTGGTGAAGCTTTATTGACATCCCTCTGATATACTTCTGATAATGAGAACAGGGTCCCGATGGGCAGGTACTGAACAAGGGATGTGAGAAGATGGATGTTTCACCCCTGTTTTTAAGCAACCCAAGGAGCAAAGTTGCTTCAATTAAAATAAAAACTAATGAGTTGAGAAACTTTCATTGCATTTTAAAGGAGGGGCAGACTTTCTACTTTCATTTTGAGTTTATACCTAATATGTAAGAATGGTGAAGATCTGCTTTTTAATTAAACAACTGAAGAGATCAGAACTGAGATCCTGTTTGACTAGGATGCTGATGCTGTTTTTTAAAAACTGCTACTGAAACAGAAAACCTAGAGGATTAATTTATGATTATTATAGAGAAATGCACAGATCATTCATGATGGTGGACTTAATTTTCTTGTGGGCAAAATGAACTATTCTGATGTCATATAGTGTGTTTGTGAGGAAACAAGGTCTATTTCTGTGTAAATACATTTTACCATTGCTTTAGACTCCTAGTAAGATCATAATTATAAAGCAGTGCAAATACTGTCACAAACTGGCAGAAACCAGCCTGGCAGGAAATTCCAAACCCAATGGCAAACTTCCACAGGCTATTGGAAATTAGCTGCTGTTCTGCTAAAACAGTGATTGGGAGTATGTCTTATGGGAAGAGGACTGAGTTTTTAATATGTAGATGTGCAGATGGGTCCTTGTCAAGTTTATGGCGTGACACTCATTTACCTTCAGGGAGAAGCTGAAATCCAAACTGTAAAGAAAAAACAGGTTCCACAGGCAGGAGCTGTGAAAAAACATATTTGTTTTTGCAGATATTGCTCTTGACTATTCAGAAAGGCTCGTGAAAAAGTGCATTTACAGCATTTAATGGCTAGATAAGTGAACATTATAATTCTGGGTTTTTTTACAACCCGGATTTTCTCTCTGCTTCTCTTTCCTTTTTACCATCATTTCTTCTGGTGCTACATTCTTACCTGTTTTTGATATGTGTTTTGAGAAATTGTTCCAGACTTGTCTACATAGAGATCTAGTAATAGCTATTCATTCTCTAGGTAGGTGCTCTAATTCCATCAATAGAGTGTCTTTTTTTGAATTAGCTTAGCTCAAGTCAGAGTGGACTTAAACTAATTCAGACTAAGTCACTCCCATTTTGAAACAAGAGAGCCTATCCAAAAATTGAGGAAAGACTTATTTTTCTTTAAAGTTGACGCTATCTCAGACTAAATACACTTTGTCATGTAAACAAGCCCTCAGGAGCATGCCATGTGTTCTGAATTACATTTGCAAGCTTTTATGAGTACTCCAAGTCATGTTCATGTGCAATTCAACCTACAGCAATTCAAGATGTTATCACTTCCCCACTTTCTCTGCTATTTATCACAGCCGTTCTGTCAGAAGTTCCTGCCAAGGTGGCAGATTGCAGACTGGAGCACCGGCTCATTCAAGTCTTACCGCTCCAGTTCAAAGGGTACCGTCTTAGCACAAACCCGGTTTCACTCATGAGTTACACTGGACTGTGAACTGGAATGTGGTCGAGGATGCACGTTCTGTTCCTTTGACTCTGTTTTGGGGGTGCTAAACTGTTGCAGGGGGGCAGCTGGATGCAGCACCATCTTCCGCTGCTGCAGCGAGATTAACCAGACACAGAGATTTGTCAGAAGATGCCTGAGAGGTGGTGTGGCTCAGTAGCTCACCCTGGGGTCTGGGCATTATAGGCTCGTGTTCTTTCCCCCATGAGTGTATGAGTGATCTTGCATAGTGTCTTTGATATTTTTCTATAAAAGGTGAATTAATATAACTTGGCCAAATTGGATCGGATTTTTCTTGAGATCAACAAGAGAGCTTTTTCAGCCCCTGCGCTAGGTTCATATGAATGTCAGGTTCCCCTGAAAGCCAGTGAGGCTGTTCGGAATTCTGCCAAAAAATAGCATTCAGAACTGTCTGTTCTCCTTTAACCTTGTTCTCAAAGCAACAGCAACAAAAAATTGTTCTGGTCCTCCTGAGTCTTAAAAAAACATTAAGGCAAGTACTGAGCTCAGACACTTGAAATTTGGCTGTATTACAGAGGACTGAAAATGAGGCATTTGCCCTGGTAAATGCTTTAATAGAGGGGTCATTACCTGTGCTCTCTCTACGACTGGATTAAGCCCACTGCAGCTGAGGCTAGATCGGACTAATAAACTCTGGAGCCTATAAAAAGCCTGCAGTAGTCAACAGTGGGGAAAGCAATCAGCGTGCATGTTATTGTGTGAGCATCGTTGTAGGAAAGCTTTCCTTCCTCAAGGGTCCCCAGGGCAGGGAGAGGGTCGTCTGCTCGGGCCACTCTATTTTCTTCAGACTCTCTTGTTTCAGTTGTCTCAAAAGTTGAAAGCGGGTATGTTAATTTATTCTGAGAAGCAGGCTGAGTTGCATAATAGCAACTGCAGGTGACACAGAGCCTATCCCATCCTGAGATTTGCAGAAATCTGGCTTGCCACTATACTTACAGTTCAGGTCAATCAGCTGCAGAGAACGTCTCTGAGCATGACTCTCCTTCATACTGCCCAATATGCCCATTCTCCTGTAGTCCATCTATTTATTTCTAGGTGAGCAGGGCTGCTTTGGCATTGCTTGCAGTTACCATTATGCAAAGTATGTATCTGGTCAGAATGGATTATTGTGTCCATTGCAAAGCCCAAAGCACACATGTGTACAGATACAGAAAAATAGAACGTTTGAATAGTTTATAAAACCAAATGATGACTTTCTTTTCTAGGGTCAAGTGTTATCTGTGTGTGAGCTTTCTTTTCAAGTGTTCAAGTTTTCAAATGTTCAAGTGTTATCTGGGTGTGAGCTTTCTTTTCTTCCTGAGTGATGAATGTAGCTGAAGAGAAGGGACTACTCATGTCAATAGCTGCTCATCTAGTCTGTTCGATCATAGTCAAGTTCCTACGTAGCCTATCTCACATATGAATGCAGCATGTCTACGCCACACAATGTCAGGCTGTTTGAAGATACAATGGTCACACCTTGATCCTGAATATATTAATGCTCTGATGATGCAATGCTCCAAGGAGGCTGAGTAGGTGTAGGGTCAGTTTAAGTCTGTGTGCGTACCACAGGAAAGGCATGAGAATATTCTCCTTGCCTGGGAGCAATGAGGCCTTTGAAATACATGTTACGGGCCTCCTTAGGGATATCTAATATTAACGTGAAAATATTCACAATGCTAATGGCTGAATAAAGCTGCAGCTGTATCCAGCTGATAGTCTATAGGTTTCCTCATCTCTTATTCCAGCTCAGATATTTTCCATATCCTCTTCATTGTGATATCTGGCTGAAGAGGAAGACCTAAAGGAGGACCTTTTTGCTACCATGCCAAGCCCAGAAGATTTTGTCTTTTGAAGAGCAAGTGGTCATTAATGGTTTTGGTGCAATTGAACATATTGCACTTTACTTTGCTTGGCCCATATAGGGGGAAGAGATCCTCTTTGTATCTGTGAGAAGGAAAGTATTAGTAGAACTGCTGTGAAAACCCATTTCTCTCATCACCTCCTTAGGCTGGTCAAGGCAACCCTAGGCTGAGATTCAAAACAGGTAGAAAGAATAAGAAGCAGAGGACCACATCATTCAGATGTGGGTTTATTGTGGGGGAGAAGATTTTTTTCTCTCCCATGCCTTAACTCTGCACAACGTGGTGTGTGCATGTTTAGTCAAGCGGTCACTAAATGCTTGCCGCCTCCTGGCTGGGCTAGCCACATTTCTTGTTCATGGAGCAGCTGGGGCCGTCGGTGCATGAGGCTGGTGCTGCTCTGCGAGTTGACAGAGCCAGCAGTTTGCCTGGAACACGCAGAGCCGTAAAAGCAGCTGGGAGCCTTTTTCCTCTGGCCAAGTGGCTGTATTTATATTCACTAACCAGAGGCATGTGCAGGCATTAGAGAAATGGCTGTTGTTTTTTTAATAAAGGTCTTATTGTTGTTGGGACCTGTGATATGGTGGTATGTGGAGCAGATGTTTCAAGAACCTTTCTGTATTAAGTCTTTATTATATAGGTGCCTGTAAGTGTTGGGACTGGTATTAATGACTCAGACCATGTCCAGACCATGTTCCTCTGTTCCCTGGGACTGGGGACATATGTATGAAGGACAAATCTTTCTGAAGGAGTAGGTATTCTCATCATTGGATGCGCTTTTAGGGGAAGGGACAGGAAATAAATGCAAGACTCGGAGAGTTTCAGTTGCAGTGTACTGAAGTGCTAAACAAATAGCTGCTCAGATGAGAAGACAATGCTTATTAAGTTGGAGTCTTTCCTAATTGTGTGTCAACTTTTACTTTTGAAAATTGGTTTATCTGCAACATAATACCAAAGTAAATCATTCCTTTCAATGTCATGCTGGCTCTGTTTCTAGATGCCTTTTGAAGGAGCAGTTATCTGTTGTCAGCAATAACATGCCCCCTGCTTTGTCGTTGCCCCAGGTTATTGTTGAGCAACTATTCTTTCTTCTTTAAAAACATTTGCATGCAGGTTTCTCCTGCCTTTATACATGTGGCTAGCCGTCCATGCAAATCTATCATAATTCCAATGCAATGGTACACCTCTTTCCTAGCCCGACTGTCCTCTGACCCTCCTTCTCCCAGATGTTTTCTTCTGCCTTTCTTTGCCATGCTGTATGAATATACCTTACTCTCTGGTTTTGTTCTTGTTTCTTTTAATGAAGTAGTCGTTGCTTTTCCTTAAGTGTCCTTGCAACGGGATTTCATTCTTACTCACCACCCCAGCATATTTTGATACTGCTGTCCGTGTTTCATATACACATGCTTGCGCCTCTTCTAGATTTTGCTTTTCATGCATTTTGATGTTCCCTAACAAAATGTGCCAGTCTTCATCTATGCTCTCTCCTTTTTGACACCCTCTCTCCCTTCTGCCTGTTGTCTTCCACTTCTTACAGACCAGGACTATACTTCCTTGATTTCTTTTGGCTTTGAACTCACAGGCTAGGCACAGTTAATTTATCCAAGAATCTCTAGGTTGCTTTGTTTCAGGGTAACAAGCTCTTCTGCCAAGTCACAGAATCTGTGGCCAATCATTTCTCATCCTTCTGTCTGGTGTGTACCTCACCTGCTGTCTTCTTCCTCTTATGTCTTTCTTAGTGAAGGTCTTTCTTTTTTGACATTAGGGATAATTTTTTTTCTTTCGGTTTTGGCAGCTCAATCAGCTCGATTTGTGTCAGTGGCATTTTTAAAGGTGCAAAGGAAATTTCACCCTCTCTGCAAATAGTGCTCAGTTTCTCATTCTGCTGCAGGAAGATGCCCCTTTCTTACAGTCTCAGAAAACTGAGGCTCACCCTTACTAACAACATTTTTTAAACTAGGTGTTAATATTTCTCATATGCTTTCTTATTTTGGACATGGCTCAGAGGGATGGCTTTTAAAACACTAACCTGACATTCTGCTGATAAAGGAATTAAATGAAAGTATTTGCATAATGTCTTCCAAAGAGATGGGCTTTATGATAGATGACACCAAAATATATTGCATAAGAATGTGAATCACTTGGAGGGGGAAAAAAGTGCAAGTAATTTGTAAAGAGATTAGCAGAGTAGAACAGGCCTATGTCAGACATTGATATTGTGAAATAGTAGGATTTCATGATGTCAATTGTTACACAGCATCTTACTGAAGAAAGCTGCCCACCCTAACTTCCTTGTTTCACTACAGGATGATCCTATAACCAAAGCAGCCCAGACTGGTTAGCTTCAGAAAGAACCAGTTTGCAGCCACCTTTGGGAAAAAAAAGGAATATTAGCTGTTATGTTCTTGTGCCACAGGATGAATTTGAATTAATATTTTCTCCATCTTTTTGGCTTTACTTCAGAAATACATAGTTTGGTGGGACGGGGGATTTAACAAGCTTTAGGCAAGATTTGCTAAATCCATAGTATACAGGATACTGGACGACATGCACTGGGATGCTGATTCCATGAGGCTCGGAGTCTTATCGCGTCTGCAGGCAAAGAGTAGAAACACTTTTACATTAGACTTGCAAAATGTAATGTGCAGTGCAGTACTTTCTGTCTGAACCGTTCTGTCAAGGTAGCATGATTGGATACTACACCCTATTTTGAATCTTCTTTCTATTTTTTGTTTTTGCTTTAAGAAAGTGTAAGTAAGTCATATGCGTGTCCTGGGAATGTCCTGAACAGTTCAGAGAGAATTTGAAATTGTCACATCAGCTAGAATAAATATATTAGTTGTTGATTATTTGATAGATAGAACCAAGATACATAACCTACATTCAATTCTTCATCCTGTCATTGGCCTACTAAGCTGAGACAAGTTATATCCTTTCTTTTGTCTTTATTTTTGCATGTTTAATGTGGTCCCTGTGCCTGTAATAGTAGAGTGCCTCATTCTTGTTAATGCATCTAATCTCAAAGCATGACTGTGAGGCAGGGAAACACTATCTTTTCCAAATGTAGATCGGAAACTGAGAGGTAGAGGTTTATGTTCATAACACCAAGCATGATCAAGTAATATTTGACTCCAATGACTTTGGACTGAGCCAGCGGCTTTAGAGAGCAGATGATCTGAATCACCTATCTCTGTTGAATAATTATCATAATAATCTCTGCTGTAATAAACACAATGCTTAAGTTAGGCTGGGTTTGAGAAGGGCTCTGCTGAACAGGCCTCTGAGAGACAAAAGGGTTTTTTTGCAAAGACATTTTGATGTGTAACTCCCAGTGAAATCAAAGAGAAGGTCTGTACCTCAGGGACTTTGCCCTGGGTTGCCCACTGGGTCTGTTGCACAACAAGGAAGTACTGGTGGGTGCAGGTCTACAGAGAGAAAATCCTTGTATTTTGCTGTTTTCCCAAGTGGAAATTCCTAAATAAATGCAACCTTCCTGTATGACATATAAGTAAAGTTTCTCTCTTCTAAAATGCACACAATGAATCTGACTAATTTTTCAGATGAAGGGCTTTACATAGATCCAAAGAAGATATTTTTATTTAGTAATAATTATGCTTTGGCTAGGAATAAAAATGTAGGTCCCCATTGTCTCTGTGAGGTCATGTGCAAACAGAAATACAGGAGAAATTGCCAAAGCAACTGATTAACTATCATTACTTAGCTAATATTTGCTTCCTATCTTGGAACTGGCTCTTTAGCATAAAAGAAAAACTGGTGAGAAACTATTGTGCTTTGTGGGTAATTTGCAGTACCAGCCTCTGGAAGGAACAGAGACTCACTGTTATGCTCAGAAAACAGGTTTTTCTCCTGATTACAGATCCAGGCTCCAAACTCACACGCTGTCTATGCTGACTGCACAAAGCTGCCTTCAAAACTGCTCTTGCTTGCTATGCACTGGAGACTGCGAGTGTGGCCATGTGTGCTGTAAGGTTGCCCTCTCTGTAGCCGACAGGACTCCAGGTGCCCTAGCAAGGCCAGTGGGCTTGTACGTGCCATAGCCAGCTGCCTTCAGGCAGTTTGCAGGCTGCCAAGGCGTTGCTGCATGGATGGGTCATGGAGCATGCTGCTCATCTGGGGTCTGCATACATACAGATGCATCTGTACTGTCAGGTTGGTTTCCCTATTTCTCTGTGTTAGGCTTTCCCTTCAGGCTGCATCTGTCCTGCTAAATGCATCCACCCCTGGGAATTATGCTGGTCCACAGGAAAAGTAGCCTGTTTGCACTCTGCTCAGAGCTGGTTCCTTTACAGCAGCCTGGTGGTTTCCCTTGTATCCACATGATGAAGCACTTTTGGGTCTTTCCTGGGCCCTTTGGTTCTAAGATGTGATCATTGCTTTTCTGTGTGGTTTTTTTTTTGTTTTTTTCTTTTTGTTTGGAGCATCAGAAATAACCTGAGGCATGGGTTGCAGCCCACCAGAGTGGTATTTCCACAACAAGGGATGTGCCAAGAGGGCTTATGGCAGGAATTTGTCAGTACAAGACCTGGTGGGATATTGTTGGAGGGCTGGTTAGGACCACGCAGGGTTGATACGGAACAAACCCTCATCAGTGCCACCTTTTGGGAGTGATCTGTTTCCAGGACTTCCCTCAGTTTTGTATGGAGAAGATCAGTTGGTTCACTCCAAAAAAGAGGCTGGGAAGGAAGTGGCAATTATGCAATATCAGGATATCACAACCTGAGAGTAAACTGGGAGTTAACTTGGTGGGCAGCATAGGCTTACCAGTTATCTGCAATACATATGTGCTGGTTTGCACCTGAACTCTGCTCTGGAGCTGCCAAAGTGTTTTTCTTATGGTGCAGAGGATAGTTCATAGCCTATAGCTGCTCTGATGTGGGCCAGTCTGCTCCTCTTGGACTGGAGCTCAGGGCTTGAGCCCTTACAAAGACACTGTAATTACAGCTTCGGTCTCTCCATTCCCTTGAATGTACTGTGATTTACCCCAGGAAAGCAGACCACTATAACCTGGGAGGAAGAGGCCTGGATTCGTTTTCTTGCTCTACCACCATGGCTCTGGTTCTTTTTGCTTAGACATTATCACATGTCTTCCAGGTCTTGTCTATCTTACATTGAATTACTAGCCATGAAATGCTCCAGTGGAGGTGCAGCTTCTGCTGTGAAAAAGTGTTTTTGCCAGAACATATTATATCCATTCCCTACAAAATGAGCTACTCCTCAAAAAAGATGCTGCTGCCAGCCTTGTGAATCTGTCAGGAGGCTTATGCCTATGCAAAGCTGTGGTAAAAACATGTTACCCCAATGGACTTGACTGCTCTGAAGAGTTTTCTAGTATGGATCTGCCCTAAGCCTCAGCTTTCCCATTTGCCACCTGGTGCTATGGTAACACAAGAAAGCCTTCTGAGTTCCTCAGCCGGGAGATGGGTTTCATATGAGGCAGTACTGCTGCTCAGAAGTACCGCTGCTCCTGCCCTTAGCTCTGCCCTCCAACGTTGGAAGGGAATAAGGGTCTCCTAACCACTTTCTCCACTTACACACAGCTTCAGCCTTTTTTTGCTGACCCAGTTGAAGAACTAAGTCTGACAAAATTAAGAAGGAATGGGCAAATGCTGCATTGACGATACAGGCACAGGAAGGGACAAGAGATGACATGTTTTTGTCTAGGGACTTCTTGACTTCTTTTAGAAGTGCACAGACATGGCCATCCCCTTAGTCCCCACTGGAACCTTCCTCCCAAACACCAAGCTCATTCTCCCAGTGATCCACAGAACTCTGGAGAGAAATTTTGATTTCTCTTGTGCCAGGTAGAGGCCTGCAGCTGACTCCACCAAGGTGGTAGCTTGTTGGAAGTGGGGAGTTCCCATGGTGGCCTGGATGCCTTGGGAACTGCAGGCAGCTCACTGCCTGTCATACAGTAGTGTGGTACAGCTGGGGAGCGTGGGGGCCACACTAGGCGTTGCCTGTGGCCTTTTTTTATCACTCTGGATCAGTGCTCTAGAGACAGGACAGTGAATAATTGTAGTCAGGAGGCATGCAGCTCCATGAAAAGAGAGCAAATAAACATTGATGTTTACACAGTGTTAATGCACGAGTGAGCATTAATGAGTACATAGTGTTAATATATGAGACATAAGCCTACTGGGAAGGCAATGGGAGGAGATGGTCTGTTTGTGTCCCACCTGTGCTATGTGAGAATTGAGGGAACTGAAAAGCTGTAGAGACCCCTGTGCATTTCACTTACTGTCAAATGTCTGTTGCCTTTGAAAAAAGTGCAGGATGTTTCTGGTGTGTGAACAGTCTAACCTGACCTGCTCTTCTCTGTACCTATAAGTAATAAATACCACCCAGACCTGTATTCTTCTGCATAACTGAGAAGAAATCTGTAAGAATTTTTGTGACTGAGTCACAGTAAGAGGAAATGTCTATCTACCTATCCTAGCAAATAAGCACTCGATGTTCTGCATAACGAAGATTAAGATTAGATACTGCACCATATGGGAAAGATTTCCTGTTAGGAAATTGGATGTAGTTAATTTCTGATGGTGAGTAACTCGTATGTTCTTTGTACGTTAGTAATTTGGCACCTATTATTGTATGACTTCATGACATCACTTATCCAAAAACTTAAAAAAATACCATGCAAGTTCCTTAAGGTTTGGTTGGGGAAATCCCCAGACTCTACTATAAAAGACCTCCTTTGTCCCTTTGCTGTCACATCTGCTGGCTGAGAAGATGAAGCACACACAGGTGGCTGTGCTGCTCCTCATGCAAAGCCTGAATGCTCTGACTGCAACAACGGTAACAACAGAAGTGGTAAGATGGGGGTCTCATAACCTGAGCTTTGGTGCCTTCTCATGTAATTTAGATGATTGCTGAAAATTCTTTTAAGGTTACTGGAAGACTATTAGGCAAATGTTGAGATCTCTGCATGGAGAAAGTTTAAAGTATTCCTCCATCCTCCCCCCAACTAATGTATGGGGACTGGGTAATAAATGCAAAAGTGAGGCACAGGTTTAAAATCAGAGTCAAATTCTGCCTTTGGTTAGATGAGTGCAACTCCCAGTGAGGATCTAAGTGGATATTAAATGCTCTGTGTAGCTTCTAATTAATTAGCAAGGGCTTATAGCAGGAAAGGATCCACATCTTTGATGTGGAAGGAGTGGGGAGGTGGGGGCTTTCCCAGTTGCATGATTACTGTCATACTCTGTGACCAGGCACATGAAAGCCATGCTGGGTGGTTTGTATAGGGTGCTCTCCCTCTTCCCCATAAAACTGTATCTGGTTGGGCAAGACAGAAGTTCAAATCAAAGCCATCAATCAGAAAAAAAACCCAAACAAAAGCAACAACAAATCAAGGGGGGAAGGGAGAAGAGAAAACTTTGGAAAAAAATTTAAAAAGTAAAAAATTACATTAGTGAAAGATTTATTTTGATTTTGTACTGCCTCTTTTTTAAAAAAATTTAAAACTGGGCTTAAATTATCAGAAGAAAAAGTTTGCGAATAGCTTAAAAGCTCTTCCAAATGAAACAAAACATCTTGGTTTTGTTTGACCCAAAGCGACTGCCTTTTGGTATTTTTTAGTTAAAATTTGGAAAAAAAAACATGTTGGCTCCCAATGACTCTTTCTGATTTGTCTGGTTTAGTTACGAACCAGAAAAATTCTGAATGCCCCTAGTTATATTTTTTGAAGTTTGGGAGCACTGTGGATGCAGGCAGTGAAGTCAGCATCTCCTGGGAAGGTGCTTTTATCTGCTCAAGGAACGGAAAGTTGCAAAAGTCAAGATGGAGGTGTACATATATGTTGATAAGCTGAGGGCAGAAAGCTTAATACGGGAGACATTTCTCCTCAGTCTGCTTAGCTTTAAGCTAGTCCCCAGTTTGTGTAATTTACACAATTTGTGATGCTCTCTGCCCTACCACTGTTAATTGCTGCTAGCTGCCCCCCCATGTTCAGTGTAATCATATGAGCACACAAATGCTTGTTCAAATGGGTTTATGTGACAAACTGTCCCACAAAAGCTTGTTTGCACTGTGCCCTTTAATAGACCTGCCCTTTGCTGGCCATTTGCATTTCGCCACCATTCCCTGGCTTGGGAATGGGGCTCTGGCTGGGATTTGGGAAATGGAGAAAGATCCAGGGGTGAGTGTCCTGTTGTGGGGGAAGCCCATTTGATGCTCCATCTGTCACACCATTTGACATCGAAGGTGTCTTGCTGCAGTTCCCAGTTTGCCACAGATTTTGGTGAGACCCCATACGGGTGACAGTGTGCTGCATCACAGCAATGCACCGTGCTCTGCGCACTGCGTGGGGATGCAATAGACCTTTAGGGACACGCAGTACAGTGCCAGGGTGACAGCCGCTCTCCTTGCTGTGGCAGGAAGGCAGGTGCCAGCCACAGATGAAAGTTAAAGGGGATGTATATAGTCTTACGACACAAAAGACTCCCAAGGTGGACCTGGCTGTATCCTTGGCAGTGTGGCGGCTTCCCCCAGCACTCCCTCCCCGCGGTGGGATGCTGTCCCCTCTGCGGTGCTAGTAGCAGAGCAGGACGCATGCCCCAGCCACCACAGCTCGCAGCCTGACAGCTTGGCGTGAAAGGGGCAGCGAGTCCTGCGCTGAGAGGCTGGAGCACGAGCTGGGCGGTGAGGAGCGGACATCCCTGCTGGGAGGACAGTAGTCTCCGGATTTAGGGCAGGGGGGCACGGTACTGTCGTTTTAGACTGCCATGCAATCTGCCAGGGCTGCCTGTCAGAGCCACAGCTCACACCTCCCGGGCAGGCTGAGCGTCCCCTGCCTTGCACTGGTCACACAGAGCCTTTCTTCAAGAAGAGGGGTCTATGAAGTGACACTGTGCCAGGGGAAATGTTAGTTGCCTCAGCAGCAGATCAGAAAAGCCAATTAACTTTACAGTTGCTGGGGATGGCTCCCATAATAAAATCAAAAAGTGCTTTGGAGCTGCAGGATGGGGGCGAGCTGGTGGGGAAGGGACAATGTCTTGTGCAAGAATTCACACTGAAAACGTCTTTCCTTTGCTTTTTAGACCTCTCATCTCATGACGACGCTTCCATATCTGACTCAGCCTAGCAAGACGACTGGCAACCTGCGCACTCCCCCAACGGTATAACCATTACTGTTCTTCAGTAAAGTCCAGAAAAGAGCAAAATTAGGAACTTGTGTCCCATTTTTTAAATGCTACACAGTCACTCAGAGACTTAACCCTCATACAGGTACATCAGTTAGGCTGCCCAGGAAAAGCATTTAGGTGTTGCGTACCCAGGATTTGAGGCAGTAGTGAATTCCCAGAATCATCAGTGCTGCTGCCATGTCATTCAATGCCTTAAGTCACATCCAAAGCTCCGGCATTACTGTTGTGACTACTGAACTGGACCCTAGACATGAAACAGCTGGGGCCATGGGGGTTTGATGGCAATGTACCAAACAGTTTGGTGGTTACAGCCTCCCTGGAAGAGGGGGAAGACTTCTTTTCAGCTCTGTCTTCTTATATAAACCAGAACAGAGCCTTGAAACTATCTTCTGAGAAGTGCCCGCTTGTGGTTGCTGGGGGTAAGAAAATCTTGATTCTCCCTGTTCTACTTAGCTCAAATTTTATTCAACTATTTGTTGATAGAGGGACTTGAATCTGATTTCCGTGCCTTCTGGTACAGCGCTCAAGTCCATTGTCTGCGAATTTCAGGGTTTGGTTTCTTTCCCTCTCTCTGTCAGTGACTGCTTAATAACATGTTTGCTTTGGAGCAGATTGAACGGGACACGGTTGCTCTGAATGGTCCTGCAACCTAGTATCAAGAACAGCATTTATCCAAAACACAGCTCCAGATCAGGTCGGAGATGGTAGACAGCTTGACGGCAGGTCTTCGTTGTCCACGCTAGCCCAGTGTGGCACCTGGGATGTGTGGAGGGACCTCTTCTGAGAGAGAGTTAAATCTCTGGCTCCAGTAGAGGGCTTAGAAAGTTAAATCAGCAGTCTCTCTCTGAGTCTCAGTAGCAGGACCCAAACCTCATCCATCTCCTTGCCCAGCTGAGGTGGCCTCTGCCCCTGCCGTGGCCTCTGTCCCTGCTGTGTGGTTTCTGTGGATCCCATTCTTTGTCTTAGGATGAGTGAGTAGCTAATTCAGAGCTGTGAATGCCACTGGGGTACAGTGTAGCTGGAAATTAAGCCCTGAAATAGCTAGGCTGTTTGGAGGATGTAACCCTAAGTCCACATTTAGGCAGCTGACTACATTTCTTGGTTTTCAGAAAATCGAGTAACTGCCGGCTCCTACTCCCTTTCTTAAATTGAAGGGATGTGGAAAAGGAACATTTCTCATAGCTTCAAATATGTATACGTAACAGCTTAATTTTACGGAGTGATATGTTGCTGTCAAGTCCTTGCTGTAGGCTAGGACAGTTTGCTCTCTTCTAAGCATTCAGTGTAAGTTATTAAACTTTAAAACTCATACAACACCATCAAAAGTAACAGCCTATATCTTGTGCATTTTTCTACAGGACAAGGGAAGACATTTTCGTTGTATGGTTGTCATTTGACTGGTATTATATTTTGATTGAAGCACTTACTGACCCAAGTGGCTTTTAACTAAACAATGCTTCTTGGTCTTGTCAACATCATGATCCCAATGTTTGTAATGTCAATGGAAGAATGGAAGGAGTTCTGTTTGCCCAAGCTGGCTGCTCCTTTAGGGAAACGGTCTCTTGGCTTAGATATAAGCTGCACTTACTGCAGTGAAACTCTGCGTTCAACTCAAGGCTTTCTCCTAATACAAATGTTAAAATGTAATGATTTTTTTTCATAGGGAGTTTAAATGCACAAGTTGGAGTTTTTTTTGGAGATTGTCTAAATACATTTATGAATGGTTTGTTCAGCACATGAAATAAGCATGGTACCTCTAGATAAACTGATGGCTATATATAGTCAAGACTGTAGTTTATAGCAGAGTATACAATGTATAGTTCAGACTATACTATGTATGGAAACGTATACATATGTATAGTGCCCACTATGCTATACTATCTACAGTATACTCTCTCTTGGTATACGTATACACATATATGTTATATTTGTGTTATACGCAGAAGGGATAGAATACAATACCTTCCACACAAAAATTAGCACGCCAGTGCACAACAGTCTTACAGAAGGTCCCATATACTCACTAAGCCACATTTCTTTCTTCTTCTGTTTTTTTCCCCCCTGTTTCTTTTGGTATCGCTGAGCGACTTGCCATCCCAGTCATGCCCATACGCAGAGGACTCAGAGGTGCAGAAGCATCTAAGTGACTTAGGAACCTATTTTTCATAGTAATTTAGGTACTGATAGCCGTATCTTCAAAAGTACTTGGAAACTTAGAAATAGTTTGCAGTATGTTCTCAGTGGGATGTTCAGAAGTGCTTTGGTAACCTACCCGGCAGGGAAATCAATGGAAGGTATGTGCTGGGACATTCTGGAATGCCATGAGACACTTCTCTGCTTCTTTTCATGTTAAGTGTCTTCAGCAGTCTGTCTATGAGTGAAGTTTTAAGGCCCATGGTGCTTGAATAACACAGATAAAACGTCTTTTCATGTTTTCTTTCAAAATGAGATGCATGCTGTTTGTTATGGCTGCAGTAAAGAGGTTGCCAGAAGTGTGAACTGGGATCATTCCTGCTTGCTGCTGTTCTCTTCTTGGGCTCACACATCAAGACAGCTTTGCTGCTGGCCATCACTGCATGTTCTGGGCTGGTTTGGCAGTGAGGAAGTTAGTTGAAATCACTATGAAAAAGCAAGGGAAGCAGTGCTGAAATGTCAGCTTTCAGTAGATAGTTTTGTTGTTTGCTTGTTTATTTTTAAGAGGGAGAAAGAGAAAACTCATGAATAACACTGGGATTTCTGCAAGGAGGAGGGATTATAGAGAGAAGTGTGTTTAAAGAGCAAGTCTGTAGCTTTAAAATATGCAGCTGCATTGAAGTGTGTGCCAGAATATTTTAAAGTAACATCAAATATCTTTATTAATAAATCCATGATAGGTTTATGAACAGGGAAACGTTTTGTGTGCAAACAAAAAAGAACTGCTCCAAACACACTCAGTATTCAGCCCAGTGTTTATAGGAAATTATGTGCTTTGGCTGTAAATAATGGCAAGATCATGAATTGCCAGCCCTGACCTTTCCATACACCATACACATTGCTCCAATAGTGATGCTCTGAGCATGCAGACAACCAGGACAAGGCGATTCATGCTAATGGCATGGGCATTAGCTTTGCAAACTATCCACAAACGTGGATGAGCGGGCTGTGATGTGTGGATGTTACGTGCAATATTTTGTAGCAAAATAAGTATCTCTACCTTAGGCTGAGCCTGCATATTTAATTCATCACCTTTCAGTGGTGTATAATTAAAGGCATATGTCTGTTTGCTGGGGCTGGCTGAGAAACTTCAAATGAAGCATTTTTCTTTTCAAAACTTTCCCTGTTACTAGCTCTGTTTCGGTGCTTTCATCTCTATGGATGGAAATGACTAGATGATCTGATCAATTCAGGTTAACAGAACAGTAACTATAAGACCTAACTTACTAAATTATTATTTTCCTGCTGTTGTGTTCTTTTCTATCTGCTGGAAAAGTTATTTCATTATCTTAGGAACATTGTCCACAAGATTGGGAAAGTAAGGATTATTATATGCCTCTGTTTTTCCAATGGTAAAATCTTTACAGCAATATTTAACTATTTTCAGAAAGATTTGTAAGGCTGAGTCATAAAAATTGCTAGATATTTTGAGTTCCTTGGAAGAAAAAAGTGAAAGATGTTTAGTAACGAAGTTGTTGATCTCATGATTGTCACAGCTCATATTATTGTGAGACATTAGCTACTGATTCCAGAGAAGAATACTAACACTTTTTTCCTTACCGATTTGTTATTGCAGCTCTTTGCCAATGTGTCCGGCTCTGTGGATGACGAGGGAACTTGTCAGTGCTCTGTGTACTTGCCGGATACCACCTTTCCAGTGCAGAAGGTTGAGCAACTGGAAATTATAGCCACAACGCTCTCGGAGAAATTTGAGATAGAGCTTTCTCAAGTAAGGTGTTCTTTTCTCATAAATGTAACAATTATATCTTTGCTGAAAAATGGTTGCCTGTGAAAAAGTACAGCAGTCAGCACTTTTTTTTTTTTTGTGACGTGTCTTTCAAACAGCGGGAAAGCGAGCTCTGTAAGAACAAGGAGAAGGGTGATTAAATCTCAAATCTTTGACATTGTAGCATGTCATATATTTGAATATCCTTAGGTCTCTTTTCTAGGCCTTTGCAGCTAGAGGCATATGGTATTTTTGGAAGAATCATTATGTTTTTCCTCTTTTGGCTCAGTTTTATTGGTTTGTGATTGCTACACAGAGCCATAGGAAGCCAAGCCTCCTGCTCTTTCATGTGTTATTATTTGTATCAAGCCAGCCAGATTGTAAGAGGGAAATGAAGGGAAAGAGCAGAAAGGTCACCACAGCCCAGAGTGAAGAAGTAGGTGAGTATTTGCCCCTTCACTTCTTCTGCTCTTAAAGATTAAAAAAAAAAAATCAAAAAATCAAATATCTTCCTTGTCAACATCTGAAGCTGTGGCAGTGAGACTGCTGAATTATGCATTGCTGTTGAAGACAAACCCACCTTACACTACTTTGCTGCATGAATTCAGATCCATTTTTTGAGGAACTTGGGCAAACCTACACATGCTGCAGTGCACTGGGTGAAGCTGCCTGTGAAGACAGAAATCTGTCTTTGACTTTTGATAGTGGATAAATATTCAGGATTCAGATTAGGTGTCCAGCAGAAAGTGTTTTTTTCAGGAACCAAGCATCTTAAGAAATGAAGTGTCCTTGAATTAATCAGCAGAAAAGGCACAGCATTAAATTATAAATTCTAACCATAAATATTCATAACCCTCCTCTGGTATAATCAAGAACAGATAAGAAGTTGTGCATAAAAAACACAACAACAGGCGGAGGATCCTGTGGTAAGATCTTTCAGTTCAAATCATTTGTTTTGAAAGAACTGGAGCTAACAATGAAACACATTCAGCTGTCAGCAGGGTATGAAGGGCAAGCTGACAGAAGTCTCACTGCCTCCAAGCACAGGAGTTACCTGATCTCTTGCAGCATGGAGGCGTAGCTCAGAGTTAATGATCCATGAAAATCACTGAGATTTCAGGTCTCCATACTGTTCCCACTGTGGTCAGTGCCAGCATTTTAAGCTAATTGTACAGGATCAGGGACATGGTTCCCAGCCAGAAAGTTGGTGTGATTCTTCAAGGTGTTTGTGTACCACCTTTCCCAGTCACTTGCCCTGGTGTAACCAGTCTCTTACCAGTACTTTCCTCAGAATGGTGTATGTTTCCTTTAGGATGTGACTTATCTGCTAGTGCCATGCAGATCTGCAGAGCATCTCAAGTGCTGCTTGACATCTCTGTGTGGACAACCTCAGATCTCCATTGAGTTCAGACATCTTGCTCATATAAAGACACAGGTTACTATAGATACCTAAAATTAGGTGTCCAGATTTGTATCTGAAACTCACCTCTAAATTCAGGGCAAGCTGGATCCCCACTGTGGGCTTTAATGTCTAGGTTGCCAGCTGGTGTCAAGTGGTGTAACTGTGTTGTCATCCTTAGGCGCCCAGCAGTGTACTGCAGTGTGGACACTGACCTTGGCTTTCAATTCTCGCTGCAGACAGTGAAAATTCTTAACCTAACTCAGGCTTCACTGAATTTCATCCTGTCGAGACCAATCAGCCAAGCAGTGTTACAATGCATCTAGTTGGATAAAGTGTGACATATACTTTGGTGTGATATAGGCAAAGAGACACTTTGGGTCAGAAATGAAAATGAACAGATTGCATTTTGGTGTAACTCTATGTGTGTAAGATTTCTCATTTATGATGTTGTTTTTCTGTAGAAAGAAGAAAGTTGTCGAGCATTGCCCTATTGATATCTGAACTTAAGTAATCTGAGATCTTGTGATGCATGAGTGTCCATGCTTAAAAATTCTTCACCTTTCCAGTTGTGGAAAAAATCCTCCTTATACAGTCCTGTATATTACTTTAGTCATGATAGTACTCATAGAAAGAAGGCAATAATGAAATGGAGGAAAGTCAAGCTCTCATTATTGATCATTATTAGAATCCTGAGCAAATCCCTAGGGAATCATGCTGAAACATAACCTAGTCTCACCACAGGGGTGGGAATTTCTACTGAGTGCTTCCTTTTTTGACTCTGACAATCCATGCTTTAGTCGCTCTTCTAAAACACCCTTTCAAGCTCATGGGAGCTTTTCCTGGGTAAGAGCTGCAGGATTGGACCCTCTTAAGGATGCTTTCCATGTGCTAGAAGTCTCAGATAAACAACCTGATTGAATTGTTAACCTTTTGCCTGATTGTAGGCTAATTCAAAAAGCAAGGGGGTCCTTTTATAGAATCAGCAGGCAAGGAAGCTCACAGATAAAGAGATGCTCTCATGTGCCAAATGAGTACAAACTGTAGGCTGAAAATACCAGACTAATTTTTCCTCTGTCACATCAACCTTTGCCAGCATAATTATGATTACAGAAGAACATTAACCTTTCAAAGCAAAGTGGGAATTGGCTGCTTCTCTCAATGGGAAAGGGGAGAGGACACCTCCGTAACAGGGATGGATCAGCACATCTCTCCCGAGGAGAGAAAGTGCCTTTCAGAACTTGGCTCACAACGGCCACAACATCCTCACGTAACAAAAACAGGAGAAAAAAAGCATGCCTGCCCTCTGCCAGGAACAGCTGTTTTCAAAATAGGTTAACCTGCAGTGGAATTCTTCTCGGTGCCAGCTTGCAGGCTGCTTGCCAACCTTGCTCCTTACGGGTCTGTAGAGGTCAGGCCTGCCCGAAGCCAGTGTCCTGGGCCAAGTGACTTTATAGAGTTGCTGGTTTTGTCACTTCTTTCTCATCTTCCCCCAGTCTTCTCACTTTTTTTCTTTTACATCTTCATCTTGCACCTTTGTTCCCCCTTCTGTACCCTCCCATTGCATGCTGGAGAAGTGTCTGTTTGCATGCTGCAAAACCTGTTTTGATAAATACCAATTGCGGGTAAATGACACAGTAAATGAACATTGCAGATTTTTCCTGCCCTTTTCATTCCACGAGGGTGACAATGCTTGGAAAGGAGGAAAAACTGAAACTGAGGAATTTTCTTCCTACATATGCCTCACATGACTCCATTCTCTTCCTATAAAGGGCTAATACAGGCCCTATGCACTCATCATACCCTACTTTAGGCTTTTACGACAAACGTGGCAGCAATCAGTACTAGTTATTGGTCTGTATCCCTAAATATAGGATATGCACAGAATTTCTGTGCCAGCCTGTCAAGAGACAACAGTCAGTCTCTAGCAGGTAGATGCAGTAGAAGAGCAGGGCTTACAAGCTGCTTAAATCTATCTATCTGCCAAGCAACAGAGCAACATCATGTTCCTTTTTCAACTACAGAAACTCCTAAGCCAGATCTGAGCAGGCAGGAATGTCCACACAGGGCATTGCAATGCTTGACATATGTGCTGGATTTGTCTGCAAAAGCAATATAGACCTGTTAGAGCAGCACTGCTGAGAAAATTATATTTGTCCAATAATTTGCCAGGGGAGCTCTTAGCTTAAGTTCATTGCGATGCTGGTGTGGCTGTGCAGAGCACTGCAGAGTGCTGGGGCTAGTTCAGGCTCAACTTGTATGGATATCTCTCAGCTCTACTCCACTGGATGGTGTTGACATGTCCTTAAATGACCTAGATGGCTGAGTGAAAACCCTCTGATGTGGGAGGAGAACTTCAGGTCTGTGTCCTGCAGCACTCTGCAATCAGGGCTGAAATAACTATGTGTGCCTTGTTCCAGCCCTCAGCATTTTGTCCAGGCTCTCAGGACCCTGGAGAAAACTCCAGCTTCACAGGTTTCTCACTAATGAGTAGCCATCACTAATTCCAGCAGTCTGTTTATTTCATTGGTTTGTAGATTTGGTCTGTATTCCGTTATTATTATTTTTATTATTATTATTACTATTAGTATTACTGTGAGAAAGGTTATTAATACCTATATAGATTTCCAGATACCTCTATGATATACATAGCTTCACACAGCAGTGCAATTTTGTTCAGACATGGGCTTGCTTTATATTTCTCAGGCTGTAATCATATATTCTTCCTTTTTTTGTTGTGCAAACTCTAGACACACAGTTTAAACATTGACCTCTGAAGATTTTTTTCAGAAGATTTTTTTTGAGGATATTTTCCAACTCCAAATTGGTTTTGGTGATCCTGAACAGATGATGGTGATAGCTAGGACAAGGGATCCCAGCTATCTCTGTTGCCAGCCAGTTACAAGGAACTAGGTCTAAGTCTTTATGTGCTATTATTTTTTGATTCTTAATTGTAATAAATAGCTTAGCTTGAAGTTACTCTGCCTTGACCCAGGAGATGTAGAGCATCCAGTGTTATAAGTCAGGGTGCTTCTGCTGCAGCTTATGGAAACTTGCCAGTTTATATCAGAGCAGCTCGAAGTCTGGCTGCACACATTTAGAACAGAAGATCTGTTTCAAACTCTGATTTAAATGCATGGGATTGAGCAGCCTGTTTTTGGTGTACGTTATGTGTGTGCATGCAGGGGTTTGGTAGTGGGTTCCTTCAGATTTATAGTGTAGTTGTGCCATTATTGAAAATCACACTTTTGAAAAAAGGGTCTTCTCTCTTACGGTTGTCCTTCTTAAGCCACATCACTGAATATCTTATGATCTTAAAGGATCCTTTCTGCCCTTCATGAATTTCCACACCATGAGCTCCCATACCTCCTCTTTGGTAGACAAGGGATTAAATCAAAATTGAAAGGAATTATTTGATAAGTGTGTTTTTTGGGGTCCCTGTCCCAGGGGCTGCTGCCAGAACAGGAAAACAGGGGGTCCATGGTCTTCACACCATGGCAGGATTTTAGACGCCGTTACAGAGACAATGGGGAAAAATACTGACTTTCATTTCATGTTAAGATAACGCAAGAATGGTTGTGAGGATGTGGGCTAAAAATCTTTCAGTTGAAGAAGTAATAGTCATGGAGATCATAGTGCTGTGGCGAGAGGGACTTGTACTACAAATACCATCTGAGAGTATAAATACGGAGTTACTGGTGCAACAAACTAATTATATTTATTCCTACTTCTTACATTTAATGATATAATTATATTGATTTAAGGGAAAAGAGACATGACTTTTACGAAGCATATGGGAGAGAAATTATGTATTTTTCCCAAAGTGTTAAATTTCAAGGAACTAACATTTTCCAAGGAATGTCCCAAATCCATATAATACTCTTAACATTCGGCATTGCAATGCTTGTGCTGTGACCTTTACCTCAGCAGATACATGTGTGAAAATATATTTATCTGGACAACTGTTTAATGGTTCAAAGGCTGAAAAGGCTGCTATGTGAATTACTTCAGCTAAAGCCTGCAATATATTTTACACTTTCATTTAAACCAGATTTGATTTTTAACACTGTGTTTAAACATTTTCCCCCTGCCCAAAGACAAACCCCAAACCAGTTCTGCCAACTTTTGACACAATTCCAATGTACACAGGGTAAAATCCTATTTGGATTCAGACTTAACAGGAAATGTAGTTGAAAAACTTGGGAATCCTTTATTGCATTTTTCAGCCTCCTTGGGTTGCTTTTGTGAGAAAATACACTGCAGATTTCCTAATAATATTTTCACCAATGTAAGTTCTTGGCATACTGAGGATAAAATTAGCTCACAGAGACAATATTGGCAAAGAATTAAAAAAATGGAAGACTGAGAGTAAAATTCTGCCTTCAGTTATCCCCAGGCATTCCTGAGGGATATGCAACTGCCAACAATAAGTGAGGGTTAAATTTCACATTTTTTATGTATGTGATGAGAATTTAATTTATGTAGTTTTTGTGAAGAATATATATGTCAAGTATGTGGAAGTTATGCATGGGGTACTCAGAAATATTATAAAGATGTCAAACAGGCTTGTCTTATTTGCTAACCTGGACTTGAAGATGTACCTTTTTTTTCTTTCTTTAAGGTTAGAGAGTACTCAAAAATGATTGAACTGTATCAGCAGCAAATCCTTAATCTAACCATCAGAGTGGAGTATATGGAGAAGAGCAGTGTATCTTACACAGAACTGGACTTCCAGTTACTGAAAGTGGAAATCAGTGACCTAGAGAGACTGGTCACACAGCTGAAATCCAGCGTTGTTGGAAGCAATGTCATCGTTGAGCAAATATATTTGGAGGTATTGCCAAAGTCTTAATTAGCCACAGAGGGTTCAAATATACAGATAGTCTATTCTCTCTTTAGTGTTTAGGTTGAGGAAATGTAGCCTGTCTCTACTGCAGTCAGTGGAATTATTTTAGCATTTCATCAGCATAAATTAAAAGAAAGCTTGACCTTAAATGTATTAACATCTTTTTCCTTGATATAGAGCACAGAAAAGCAAAGAAACCCCAAAACAAATGGAGACCACTTTATTTTCGCCAAATATCTGCCTGAAAGTTAACAGTTTTGCATAGTCTTAAGCACATGAGCTGATTAAATTATTATAATAAATATTAATTTGTAGACCCCCATGCTTGAAAGCCTCTGTGCTTTAACTTAGATAATTAAAAAATTAGCTTCTGGTTGCTAGGGCAGTGGCCCAATCAATATGAAATCAAGAAGTGGAAAAGACTATCACCTTCCCAGCAGACTATAAATCACATTTTCAAAATTGTAGTTAATCACTCACCTGGAGAGAACAATTACTTCAGATGGAAAGTGAAACATCATTTTCTCCATTGTCCTCTAGATCATCAAGTAGGTGATTGAGAACATTTTATCTTTGCAAATAAAATTTTCAGATACTTTTGTAAGGCTGGAATAAGTACTTTTTATATATAATAGCTAGTACTTGCCTAAGACTTACTGGATATTTTTATACTACATATAAAATAACACTATATTTTTGCATTATGTTATACAACTGAGTGTTAAAGCATTTCCTTGTGGTCACATACCTCTGCTGGAAATGTAAAATTCAGGCTAGCAGGACAAGGCCTATTCTTAGGGATATTTCTTAAAACCTGTTCTGTAGCATCTTCTGTGGTATGATCAACCCTGCCTGCAAATATCTGTAAAATAAAGTCAACAGAAATTTAAACTTGCTCTCTTTTTTTTTTTTTCCTAGATCACGAATCTAACTATACTGGTAAATGAACTAGAATCACTGGACAAAAACAATGTCCTTGCAATTCGTCGACAAATTGTGTCTCTGCAGAATCGACTGAAAGAGTGTGAAGAGAGCACAAACAAAACTACAGTACCCCCTTATTTCCCACCAGGTAAGCATTTCTGTTGTATATCAGGTAAGAAACAACATAATACATGGGTAGAACAGTAAATGCAGAGATTTCCCTTTGTTAATATTAAATACAATTGTAATGATCCTACTCAGCTCTTGAAAAATTGAGCAGACAGCTCCTAATGTTTCATTAACAGGTTCAAAAGGGAAATGAGGGCAGGAAACAAAATCCTCCAGACACAGTAGCTGTTTTCAACTGGAAAAAGTTGTAATCTTCCTCTCACCTGCAGTGCAAAAAGTGAATCTCTACCCCCCTTCTCTTTTTCAAAACAATTACCTTTTTTTGTGGGAAACCATGCTTTTTTCTGACCAGCTTTGATTTTTAATAGTTCCTGGGAAAGTAAGTGACCTGTGTCATGGCAATTTTGCTCTAATGCTGCTTGGGAAATGTGTGAGCAACAGTTGATGTACTAAAGCTGTTGGTATGCAAGCTCCGGAAGGTAGCTTTGCATGAAGATTACTTTTGCTTCACAGGCAAAAGATTCTTCTAAATCAGAAGGTCAAGAACCTTGGGGGGAAATTCTGGTCTCAGGGAAATAAGTGGGAGCTTTATTACTGATTTTAGCAGAACTAGGATTTTATCATTTTCTTAACTAGGAAAGGTTATGTTCTGGGGCTTAGATCAGTGGTTCCCAGAGTGCAGTTCATACAAACGTATCAACAGTCACAGAGCATGTGGTAATTAGTTTACAACTGGAATAATTTTTGTCTTGACAGTGTGTTCAGTTTGAAAAATCACATTGTGAGTGAATCATAGTCTGAGAAATTTTGAGAGCCAGATATGATACACTGGAGCAAACCGTTTAGGAAACACTAGTTTAGGTACGCCAGGTCAAGCATCCCACTTGCTAACAGACAGGAGGATTTATCAAACTGTGTTGATCCCCTCAGTGTTTTATACACAGGGGGTTCCTTTTGACAGACTACTGTAAGAGAGAAAGTGTTCTGTTGTATACAATACCCAGGGGAAGGATCCTGCTTTTTCACATAATCTGGTTGGCAATATCAGCTAGAGGAGCACATAAAAAAGGAGGAGTGGTGTCCTGCTTGCAAGGAGCACAGATTTGCACCTACCAGCATTTACCTCTCATCACCGTGGGGTCAGCTAGTTCAAATGTCTCATTGGAAAGGTGAGAGGCAGAAATACAAGCTTCCCTTAGGGTCAGCAGCCTTTCTTATTGCGATCTCCTTAGAGCTTCATCGCAGTGTGGGCAGCTGCTGCACTTCTCTGACAGGATACGCGAGTAACACCTTGTCTGGGGATCAGGCGGCAGAGAAAGCTGAAACGAAAACCTGCATTGCAAAATCTCAAGGCCCTTCTCTGCTCCTTAAGGAAGGGCTTAAAATGTTTCAAAGAAAAAAAAAAAAGCAATGTTTTAAAAGTATTTGAAGGGCATCTCATTGATTTATTGAGAGTGACGGTGTGTGGAAAGAAGCAGCCTCTTCAAGCCTACAGCAAGCCTTTGTTTTGGTGAGAAAGTACTGAGCTCTGGAACAAGAATACTGTGTGCTTCCATGAGTGATGGAGGAAGGGGCTACTTTTACGCCTGGGTGGTTGGCGTGAGCATCTGTGGGAGGTAGGAGCTTTCACAGAGTGGGAAAGGGAGGTCTATGCTTCACAGTGCAGCGCCATGCAGGGTTAGGCAAGTCATGCCTAGAGCAGGATGATAGCTCTGGGATGGGTAAATGTAACTGCATAGGATTGTGACCATAGTAGAATTATTTAGCATTGCTTCTTAGGGTACGATGGGGAGATGGATAGAGTTTATCTGGGACCAAAATGGTATTGCTTTAGCGTTGCCTTATTCCTGACTGGTGTGCCAGCTAGCTCAGGCACCTTTGCATGTCACTCCATTGTGTGAGAACCACAGAGCAGAAAATAACCTAGAAGGCCAAAACCCCAGGTGGTATGAACAATGATAGCTCCATTGACTTCCAGAGAATTACTACCACTGACATCAGCTGAGGACATCCTCTGGTGTTATCTGTGAGTTCATCTCCTGCCCACAGCAATAGGAATGCCGCAGGGGCTGGAGGATGTGTGTGAGCATATTGTCACGGCCACCTTTAGGGTAAGCGTGGTCTTTGAGGCTGCCACAAAGGAATGGCAGAGCAATGCGGAGGGCTGGCAAGTTTCCTGCCTGTTGGGAGATGCCAGCTATACAGATAACCCAGGTCTTACGTAGGCTCAGATCCCTGCTAATCCACGCAGGACTGGCGTATCCTAACTTTGTGTGCCTGGCAGGGAGCAAATATTCTCTGGGCAGAGAACTTTGTAGAGCAATTACATGTCCTGCAGACTGTAGCTGAAAACAAGTAGTAGGAGGAAGATGTTATTGCTTGGGGAGATGGAGTACGTGTGTGAGAGATCTGTATTTTCTAGATGGTCATTTCGGAGGCTTTGCGTGGATGCTCACACCTAGGCCTCTGAAGCTCTCTAGCACTCATTTACGCATTTGAACACAATTTCCATACGTTTTCTCTGCAAGCTTGAATGCCTTGAATTCCTGCCAAACCATTTGGCCTTGCCCTGCTTTTAGTTCATATTATATTTATAATGTTTGTATTAAACTGACTCTTTGTCCTGTTTTCAGACTGCGTTTTCTTTCCCCCTTCATCCTCTCTCCTGCATATTTTGGGTAGGCAACAGGAACTAGAGAGAGCTTGGCTAATCCCCAAGCTGTCTAAGACCATGAGTCTAAAGGCAAGTTTAATTAAAGCTTCTTGCTTCTCAATGCTGTAGTACACAGCCCCTCTGACTCTGTCCCCTAAGGCTTTTGCTGCTGTATTTCTCAGAGTGAGCAGGCCTGTTCTCAAACAACATAGCAGAAAGAAATCACTGGTCTCCATTTGCCCTTCTCTCTGACTGGAGAAGTGGGTGTCTGAGATGGGGCTCAGTAAATATATAGTTAATCATCCTCATCATCATCACTGGCTTTCCTATCTGCAGCAGTTCCTGGCATCTCTTTCCTCACCACTCTGGTGGGAAGAAATATTTATCCATTCATTTTTCTTTTGCGCTGATCTCATCTGGCTGCATCAGGGCAGGTATAGAGAGAAAAGACCCCAGGATGGTTCTTTGAGGACTCTGCAGCAGATTCTTTGTCACGTCTCGCTGAAAGGATCTGAGAGAGGCAGCAGGGAGAAGTGAGTCAGATGAAACTCTCAAAGGCAGAAAAAAGAAAGAAAGGAAAAAAAAGGGCAAAGCTGTTTTTTCTGGCTTTTATACATTTAGAAATTAAGGATTTCAAGTTACTGGTGAATAGGTCTCAGCAGGAGGAAGACCTGGTGTAGCCTAATGCTGAAACTCAGGCAATCCTATTGGAGTCTTATAGTGATTTCACTTTTACCTTGTGTTTTGCCTCCTATGTACCCAAGATGTCTGTGTTTTGTAAGTGTTTTGGGTTGTGTTTTAAAATGAATGCGTCTGTACACAAAGAGACAGACATGCCTACAGGCACCTGAAAAGAGCTGGCCAGTGCCTCCTCCCCAGGACTGCCTGAACTGCCCCTGGAGACACGTGCATTTCTCCGTTAGCAATGGAGAAATCTTAGCTGAGGCACCTGAATTTTTAGTTGCATGAAGGTAGGTCAGATGAACTCCTGCCCTCCACCTCACTCCCTGTTAGACGCTGACAACGTAAGTCTTCTCTGACACAGCTGTCAGCCTGTGTCTGTGCCCCGTGGTGCTGGTGAAGATTGAGGTGTCTGTGAGGGTCTTCCTATGTCAGTGAGACAGTAGGAGCCAAGATGAGCCTTTCCCTGAGCAGCTCTGTCTCCTGTGTCTCAAGCCATAGTAAGGCTGGTAATGGCTCACACATCTGGATGCAGTGGTTCATCTGATGGGAGAGGAGGGTGCACATCTGGTGCTTGGGAGCACGTGTGAGAGTGTAGTACCAGCCTCCTCCTGGTCTTTGTGCCCGTCGTGGGAGATGTGGGTCCCACCTTGTCTCGTGATCTTCAGCTGCATAGGCGAACTGCGGTCCCTTCTCTTCTGCGAGCAGATGCAGCTGCTCAGTGGGGGGAGGCTGCTGGAGTTTTTTTGGCACCTGTATTGTTGGAGTGAGAAGCTGATGTGCTCTGCGAGTGCTTCAGAGTGAAGTGAGCGAAGCAAGACCCAACGGGATGCGTCTCATGCTCAGTTCTGCAGCCCGTTAGCCAAGGAAGTCAAGCTCCCTCCAGTCCTGACAACTAAGTGCCAGCTTCTTTTCTGATGAATCAGAAGGATTAATAAACAACTGAGCTGAGATACTGGTTCTTTATGTAGGGAGAAGGAGAAGTACGTCTGTATGTACCTATGTTAGTCCTCCTCTCGCCTATTCGCTACATAAGCATGAAACAAAGGAAGGCAAAACCACCAGGATGTTATTTATCAGTGGCACAAAACAGTGGAGAAAGGAGTTAAAAACTTGAAAGTTTGAATAATGCATATGGATTTATTTCAAGTACCTTCTAATATTTACAAAATTACATGACACTTTGTTTCCTTTGTGCATTTTTTTCCCCACAAGATCCAGACAAGGAGGCAAGTTTAGATTAAATAAACAACAATGAATTCTTCTGAACCTGTGCAGAAGACAGATCACCCCCTGACTACCACAGAGTTTTTTGGTAAAAAAAATAATAATTCTGGGAGAGTTTTCAAGGAAATCAAAATCAAGCACATACTCTATAGAAACCTCAGACAATTTTTGATGTCATTAAAACAGAACACGCTTCTAACTTTATTTTAATAATTCATTGTTTCATAAATAAAAACCAAACAAGTGTTCAGCAGAGAGATCTCTTTAAGGGAAGAAATAATAATTTATTATTTCTTTTGTTAAAAAAGGTCTCTCTGCTGAACACACGTTTGTTTTTTATTTATGAAACAATGTATGAATTATTAAAATAAATCTGGAATTGTGTTCTGCTTAATGACATGAAAAATTATTTGAGGTCGCATATAGATGAGCTTAGCAGTGCTTCACTACCTGCAAGCTCTGGTGCTATATTTTTCTAAACAAATCAGGAGTTTTAGAGCATTTAATAACCATTTAATTCTGAGATAAGTTTATTGTGATTTAAGCGCAGTAATATATTCAATATGTCACCAGCTTGAAAGAAGCCCTCATGCCGGAGGTAACAATACATAATAGAGATATAAGAAAAAAACAGTTCAAATTGATTTATGGAGTTGGCAGGCTGCAAGCCATTTTGCACTGTCTGCCTTAGCTTTCTCCCTTTGCATGAGCTGAGGTATAAGCACCTCCAAACGTTGGTAACTGTGCCAAGTGCTGAGGCCATGTTACTAGCCATGCTACGTGCCATTTCCAGAGATACAGCCTGGCTAGCCATACAGCAGTGCCTTCCTTGTGTGCTATATTTAGAAATGAGGTTTCTGCTCCAGGGCCTCGTCCTTTGTAAAGCACTTAAGTGCATGCTTAAATGCTCATCTGCTCTGAGCCAGGAATGCTGATTCGCATCGATTCTTGGTGGCACGGAGGGAAGCAGCGTTCAACCAGGGACATCCCACATTTCAGCCGCAAGAATCCCAGGACACAAAAGGGGCTGGGGGAGGAGACAGGGTTGTTCACAACTCATGTCACCCTCTCTGCCATGAGCTGGGCACTCAGTGATGCGGAGCTGCTCCCATGGGCAATACTGACCCCAAGGAAGTTGCCAACATGGCCTGGGGACGCAGGGATTTAGCTCAGCATAGTGATTTATATTTAATATAAAGCTGCTCGCCACCTTCCTCACAGACATTGAGAGGAAGCTGCAGGTGAATCACATGTCCCCCAAGTCACTAGCACAAGACAGCACAAAACTGTGAGTGGTGAAGGTGTTACATAGTGGAAGGAAATACTACATTTTGAGAAAGGAGGAGACGTGGAGAGCTTCACTGCCCAAATCGACTTTACACATTGGCACAAGTGTTACCTTTGTGCTTGGACATTTCTAACATTCAGGCCACAGATTTCCTTGTCCCAGAGGCAGAGCACCTTCCCCCTGGGCAAAGCAGATCAGAAAAAGATTTCTCTGCATTTGCAACAGTCCATTTTTCACCAAATACTTTGTTTCCCAGTCTTTTTCCATGCAGAGTACTTGAGACTGGTCTGTCTCCGCATTTCTTTCTATCTGTGGGATAGACTAGGATGCCTTTGAGAACAAGATACCTCCTAGGCTTTTTCTGTCAGTGGCTTTAGGAGCTTTCAATTCAGCTCCGTAAGTATTGTCTGGCCTTGCTTAAGGATGGCCAGCTTTGAGGGCAAAAGGTAAATTATCTCTCTGTTATTTCTCTTTCTTCTTTGTGCTAAGATATAGGTTATTTATATGCTAGACATCCCTTCATATGACTGAGCTTATGAACAGCCATTCTTTTCATACAGGCCGTAAGCAATTGTGACATGGTACCTGTTCAGAGTATTAAAACCTCAAAAGATAAGTTTGACTTTCATCATTGATGCCATAGCTGGTGGCGCACGGAATTCCTGTGCTGAGGGAGCTATTATTAACATCAAACAGTGGTGGCCATTAATTTATCCATTAATTGACATGTGAGACTTGGGTCTATTCATATTATACTCCATCTTTAATAAGGAAGGCTGTCTAGTGGCTAGAGCACGCCACTGAATTGGGAAACATTGGAGTACCACTAAGCTTGCGAGCTGGTGCCAGTCACTTGACATCTCTGCCTCCATTACCTCAGGTGAACATATCCTTACAATGAAAAATCTGGAACACTTTGTCGCAATAATACAAAAAGCTAATGTTAACACTTGGAAAAAAGCATGCTGGTTTCTGCCAGTAGCAGCTTCGGACTCATCAGAGGCCCACGGACATTTCTGAGTGGAGGATTTTTCCACCAGTGTCTTACAATATTGAGGATTTATCAGGAAACAGGAATGTCACTGCCATTCACCATGAGTAAAAGGAAAGTACTTCTTGTATTTAAATTCATTTTTCCATGATCCTGAAAATGGCTTCGTAGTTGATATGTGGAAAACAGAGCTGTTCTGGTTCAGCTTGAAGTCATATTCTCTTTAGAGTTGCCTCACATGAAAACTCGGAGTAATATCTGTCTACATTTCCTAGGCTGTGATTGTTACTGTCTACAGATTTCTTTGAGGGCCTGAGGTGGAAGGCACCATGCGGGCTGTGACGCACTGTTGTAAAGCTGTGATTCTGACAGCAGAATGCTAATCTGAAATGTGACTCTGGAATTACTGCTGCTGCTGCTCCTTCCTTCCCCTCCACAGTGAAATACACAGAAATCAGATGCTCCTTTTTCTTTTTTCACCATCTCCCATGCTCTCAGTTCCACTGAGGTAGAAAATAACCTAAAATGCTTCTGAAATTGTATTTTCCGAGGGATTTCCTAGTGCATCAGGCTGGCGTGCATCAAATGGGTAGAAACAGAAATCTGTCCCTTGTCTGGAACAGCGCAGTGAGCACTTATTTTCTGCGAATTAATCCTGACTGAGGATGGATGTCCCTATCTTTTCTCCGCTCCCCCCACCCCTCCAAATAGCTGTAACAATATGTACTAACTTTCTGAGTCAACTTGGAACACTTAGTGCCATCCAGTTGCTGACCTTGGCCCAAAATGAGCCTTTTACTCCTGAACCTATGCATTTATGTCTGTGCTTTGCCACAAAGCTGATCCCTAGTAAGCACACTCCAGAGGCTACACTATGCAAAGCCTCTCTCCTAATGATGACATTTGGAAAACCTGTTTTTTTTCTCTTTAATTGCAGGTAGCTGCATTCACCGTGGACTGCTGAATGTTAGCCAGCCCTATATTGTAAAGCTGAACTGGAGAGGATTTTCCTACAAATATGGTTCCTGGGGTAGAGATTACTCTCCCTCTAACCCAGAGGAGGAAGTCTATTGGGTTGCACCACTGAACACGGATGGGAAACTCTTGGAATACTACAGAATTTATAGTTCCTTTGATGATTTGCTGCTGTTTAAACCCATGTATGAAAGCAGAATAACATATGGGGAAGGAAGTGGTGCTGCCCTTTATAATAATTATTTGTACTATCATGCTTATAATTCAAAACGTATGGTGAAGCATGATTTAAAAACAAACACCATGGTTTTGAGGAAGGACCTTCCAGATGCTGTTTCCGGTAACCGTTTCTCTTATGCAGGTGTAGCATGGCAAGGCATAGATTTTGCGGTGGATGAAAGTGGCTTATGGGTAATATATTCAACAGAAGATAGCATGGGCAACATTGTGATTAGCAAACTCAATGAGACGACACTTGATGTGCTAAATACTTGGCAGACAAGACAGTACAAGCCATCTGTTTCCAATGCTTTCATGGTATGTGGTGTTCTGTACGCCACAAGGCCAATGAACACTAGGAAAGAGGAAATCTTCTACATGTATGACACAAGTACTGGCCAAGAAGGTAGAATTAGTGTCGTTATGGATAAAAAGTTAGATACAATCCAGAGTATTGATTATAACCCCACAGATCAGAGACTGTATGTTTACAATGATGGTTACCTTCTAAGATATGATGTGACCTTTCAGCCTTAGTATCTCAGTGACATAAGCATGCGATAAAACTGGCAGCAACTAAACCGAGGGATCTGATATGCTATTGCCAGTTTAGAGTTCATCTGGTCTGATGTACTGTATCTGTGGGTGTTATATATATCACTTATACTCTTTAAAGGAATTGCCCACTCTGGTCAGTAGTATTGCTGGCAGCAGTGTTTGGCAGTACCGGGTTCTTTAGGTTTTGATTGGTGTTTATTGGTGCTTGGTGCTTTACAATTGTCCTGCCTCTAAGGGTAGATTTACTGCATAGATTTAGTGCATTTTGTTCACAGAAATTGATGGGCACAGCCTATCTACTGACCGAGAAGCTAATTACTCACTGATGTGCATTTGTCAGTGTAACACAGGCAAGACACACAGAAACTGAGAATTAATTTCCACTGATCTTCATCAGAGTGAATTGAGGCCTCAGAGAAATTAATTGAAGGATTAAAATAGTATAGGAACTAGGCTTGGTCGGAAGACAGCAACCCATTTGCTAGGTGGAAGCAGTAGTATCTGGCTCAAGGCTTCAGGAGAGAGGGTAGAAATGCACTTTGCTGTTTGAAGTCCTACCACAGGGAGAGAAGAGAAGGCATCGGGGCAGGGACAGACCTCTCTGCCCTCACCATCACTGATGCAGTGGGACAGCCGCCCCTGGGGCCCTGCCTGTAGCTGTCTCCTAGCAGCTCAGCCCTCTCCCAAACTGCCACAGCACCAGGCTGGCTTCCCAGAGTGACTGTGGGGGCAAAACTGGCAGCAGGGCTTTCACCAACTTTCCCTCTATCCCACTCTGCTGCCCTTAGCAATTCCGTGTGCCTAAACCTGGCCTTATGAATGGTCTTACTGTAATCTAGCCATGTTCTGCGGTCACCATGGCTCTGTTTTCCTGGCAGAACAGTGCAAGAAACACTGTTTGCCTTTCCTTTATCCTCTTGTAAGCTGATGCAAATCCTTCCATTGACTTTATTGGCCATGAGTGGCTCTTAGGTGTATATCATGCATTGCCATAGAGTGACAGCCATGTTATTTAATGTACCTCTATTCAACATTTTTGCCATTCTGTAATTAGATTCCTGAGAGCCTTGTTAGTGTAGGGTCCATTTGTTCCCTGGGTAATTCTGTCTGACAGCAAGGTAAAAAGTCTTGTGGAAAACAGAAGTCTGGTCAAACTAGTTGGATATCTGACTTGTCTTTTTTTTTTAAACGGTAATAGTTTCTGAGTGTGTGCACTGTAACAATGTCTTATCTTCATCAGGTCAGAAAGTAGGCTGAAATACTGAAATTCAGAGCTCTACAACGAGGAAGAAAGCAGTTCATGTGGTTCATTTTCTTCTGTTACCTATGCAATCATGTCTGTGTCCTCTGATAATCAAAATCAATACGTATGCAAATGATTGCTTTTGTTTTAATAAAAAAAATATTTCAAAGAATCTCAGCTGTGCTATGGAGCCATGTAAAGCTGCTTGTGACAAATAGGTAACTTCTGGGATGCAACAGGAAGCCAGGGCACCAAATGTTTGAAACAGGATCATTGCACTCACTTGGGCTCTGTGTGCTTAAACAGCTCTGGGAACAACGCAAAGGTGTGAATCAGTATGTCAACAAGTACATAAGAGGAGCTTTATTTCCCCACACAGAAATATGTTAGCTGTTTAGGGTAACATTTCTCCACCAAGCTGAGATGTTGCTTGAGACATCGGAGGCTGAGGAACTGATGACACGTTTTTAAGCCAGGTGCTGCCACTTATCAGGTATCAGCATCTGTTTCTTGGAAACCTGTGAAATGAATTTGAAAGCCATGGAGGCATTGGTGCAGTAATCTGATCAGTCAGCACAGGCAGGGCTGCTGTGTGAATAATCCGTAACAGCCCGAGTAAGGATTTGGCTGAGAGAGGAAGCAGAAAATACTGCAAAAAATATTTTTTCCCTCTACATCTGTGTGTGTGTCACGGAAGGTGAGCAGCTCTCCACTTATTATCAAGAAATGCCATCAGCATGGGCCTTGAGGCTCCTCAGCTCACCACTGTTTAGGGAGGGAGTTGATGTTAGCATGTATGTGACCAGCTCTGGTGAATTGACTGTGATTCTCAAGTCCTTCCTGGGGACAGGTCCTTGTGGTCTAGCCTTCTCCCCTTTGGAAATGGCAGTCGGCCTGGACTGGAGGCTTCCACGGTGGTGGTGAAGGTGGGGATGCCGTGGCTGCCCGCCACGCTCGGTTATGGTGTGGCCCAGACCATGTGTGACCTGGCGCTGGGCTCCAGCTGGACCTCACTGAGGTGGCCCAGAGGTGGGAAGATAGTGGCAGCGGCCATCTCTTCAGGATACCACACAATGTCACTGCAGAGAAGATAAAACACAATCGGGTTAGACCTTGGTAGCTCAGTACCACAAGGAAAGCAGAAACATGCCTGCACTTAAACTTTAAAATAGCTTGTATGGAGGGGCTAGATCAGGACGTTTCGGTCCTGGCAAGGCTGAGCTTGTCCTTTGATTTTTGTCCTGTGCTATTATTTCTCAGGCAGCTGGTGCCAGGGTGCAGCAGGGGCTCCCCTGGGGTCTCTCAGGGCAGGGCCTGGCAGCCAGGGCCCTTCCCACAGCCCCAGCCAGGAGCAGGGCAGCTGGGGGTACCAGGGCAGCCCCGGCATCGGGCACCTCCCTGGGGATGGGGACGGGCTGAGGCCGGGCTGGGACATGGGCCCATGGGTGGGCCTGGCTCGGTGGTACCCATGGCCAGGCAGGGCCACTGGAGAGGGAACTGGAGGGAACTGGAGATCAGCCCTGCTGTGGCATTGCTGGGGCAGGGGCTGACGGCCCTGGGGGGCTGACATGGGGTCCTGGGCAGGGTTGGGGGGAGACCTGGGGAGTGGGCAGGGTGGGCAGTGAGACCCATAAGTGCCCCTGGTGCCCTGGCAGCTGGCAGTGCTTCTGTTAATAAGAGGCTCTACAGAGTTGTAGAAAGACCGTTGTCCTTTTAAAAACAGAAAAATAAAGGCACAAAATGACTATATTCCAGCTCTTGGCCTATTGATTTGGCATCTCCCCATGGAGGTTTTGGGGTATATAAACAATATTGAACATAAATAGTACCTGCCACAGAGCACGAAGGAGAGGACATCTGTCTGCACAGTGACACAGGGAACTGCAGTACAGGGACTTCAATGTAATTTCGTTGATGAGTGGTTTTCACACTGCCTAACTCGAGGCACCTAAGGCAGGAGACTCGGCTCTGATCTGTGCAATGATTGCACGTGAGGAGGGAGGGACCTTGTGCGAAGGAGCACTTCAAGAAGATGGAGTAATACATCTTTTCAATTCTTCCATTAGTCTTGTCCTTTTGGGCCTTGGATGAAGGTGCTGCAGTCGTGCTGGCTGTTAAAATCAAAGCGTGTTCTTGAGCTGGCCATTGCACGCAACCTTGGGCAGGCTTCATTCGCTGTCCCTGTTGCCGCCTCTCCTGTAGCTGGTGCTACCTCTGCTTTGTTTGGGAGGTGTTTCCTCCTCTCCTTCGTCCTTGGACATGGAGAAGTTCTCGCCCCCATGCTTCCCAGCACAGGCTGTTACTGGTTTGATGGCTCCACACCATTTCTTAGACAGCCTGCAGTGACATAACTTTCACTCCGAACCTTTTCACCCAGGCTTTCCTGACACCCACTGACCTCATTCCCCCTGGTCTGTTCAAAGTGCAGTGACAAATTCATCCTCTTTTGCCTTTTGCAGTCCTTCTTGGTCCCACCCTCTCTTTAACAAGTTAGATACAAGCTGTTTATTCTTTGGTCCAGGACTTTCACATCCTTGCGTCTCAGCATCCCTGTTACCTGAGTCTCCCTGCTTTGTTGCCTAAGTGATGCCAACCTCCTTTAGCCTCCTGTTCCCTTGTCACACACCCTTCCCTTTATCCCACACTGACACTTTTCTCTGGGGTGCCCTCTCCAAACAGATCTATTAGCTTCCCTGAGCTTCTCCAAATTTCTCATTAATTTCTTTGTGAAGCTCCTGATAAATTGCCAACTGACTACAGCTAACTTGTTGCCTTCAGTAGGAGACTGGTATTTATTTGCATCATGTATTCAATTAGTTGGCACATGAGAGCATAAAGCTGGCACATATAAACTCTCTCATTATTCATTCCCGTATGTCACTGCCTCACTCTCTGTTACATTCACTTATCATATCTTGTCTTAAACAGGGATTGTGTATTCCTCAAGGGAAATACCTGTCTTTTAGTTTGGGGTAGTACAGCGCCTAGCACAACAGACTGCTACCTTCCTCCTCTCTTCTAGGTACTTCTGAGCAACAAACAATAAAGAGCAACAAGAGTTGGCCAGGGATTGTTGCATGCATCTGTGTTTTTGTCTGAATTTTCATGCATGCTGCTATGTGTGCTGCATATAAATTGGCCTTGAAAAGTAGGCAAACAATATGCTTCCAGACAACTGTGTAAACATTCTGTTGGAAAATGTTTCAGTAGCTATGTGCACATAATGTAGCTACAATGCATCCCTAAACTTGTACCATGTGGGGTAGAATCACTTTTCCTCCTGTAAATATTTGATTTCTTTCCTTTCTTTGCGTTTTTTGTGATTGCACAACAGTTGCTCCCTGAAAGCCAGAGACCAACGGCCCAAGCATGCACCATGCACAGAGCCTGCAGCCATGATCTTCATACTGCCAAACAACCTGTGATTTTGCAGGACTAGTTCTCCTTCTAATAGGACAAAATGCTTGCTCTGTAGCTGAGCTGGGTTCGGAGATGAGAATTAAGGAATTGCAACATTATGGTTTGTAAAAGTAAGCACGTGTGAGGGTGAATGTGTGTGTCTAGCAGGAATCCTGTCTTCCCCTCTGCTTGCTGGGTTGCTGCCAGTTTGCAAGCTGTTAGCCACGTACGGGGAAGCAAATGAAGTGAGGGAAGCTGCAGGGGCAACCGTTCTTTCGAGTCTTTAGGGAATGGCTCCTGCCACTGGCCTACATTCTCCAGGCCAGTTGGGCTGTACTTGGCCTTGGGCCACGGGTGAGGGCAAATCTGGCTTTAAACCATTGCTCTTCCTCAGCAATGAGGCTGGAAAGTGGTGGCCCAGTCCCCAACACAGCAGCTCTCAAATCTCTTTATCTTCTGCTCTGTGATTCCTAGGGAGTAGCGGGACACAGCCATATCCCACATACATCTCTCTGCCTTTGGTACATGTATTATGCTGGAGAGGGAAAGAGATGGACAATACTGTTACACAGCTAGTGGATCCATCAATGGCAGAAGGTGTCACTGGAAGAAGACATCTGAGTGCACTGCTTTTGGCTGGAGCAGTGCAGAAGAGGCGGGGGAGTCCTAGACAGAGATCCCAGGAGGTCTCCTTGTCCACCCCGTGCTTGAAGGCAGGATCACGTATATCTGAGCTGCCCTTGACAGCTGTTTGTGTGATTTATTCTTTACAACCTCTAATGACGGAGATTTCACAGTCTCCTGAGGTGGCCTCTTTGGGCACTTAACTACCCTCACAACTATGCAATTTTTCATAAACCATCTCTGCTGCAAATTAAGCGGATTTAAGAAGATAAGCATGACTATGTTGCTGAGACCAAAGGCTCAGCTGTCTCAGCATCCTCTACATAACAGTGGCCAATAACAGAGGTTTCAGAGAAGTGTATAGGAGCAGGATAAGGATGCAGAGATAATCCTGCCACTGGACTTCCTTAGCCTGCAGTTTGGGAATGTTTTCTTGGTCTGGCTGCAACAGATTCAAAGCGCAGTTAACTCTCATCTGTGTAAGAACCATTTATGTAGTGGAAAATGCTTTTCATATATCTACGCCGTCTTTTCTTTTCTAGACAAAGAAAGCCCAGATTCCCTCCCCTTCCTCCTTGGTTATGTTTTCTAAACCTTATAAAATTTGTGTTGATCTCTCCTTTCACCTGACCTACAACTCTTTTCATCATCATTGAGGAGAATGGACTGGTTACCTGTAAATCTCACGTATAACATTTTGAACTGGTACCATCTTTTCTGTTGCTGATGGGTTTGGGCCCCATCTGGTTTGAAAGGAAAGCACTAAGAAGCCAGGAAGAGAAGAAACAAGAAGAGGGCTAACACCCTAGCGCAAGCAACTTCCCTGAACATGGGGAGTCCCATGGACTGCCTCCTGCATCTAATGTTGATGAATGGTGTGCATGAGATATACAGAAGCTGTCTAAGGTATAGGAGCCAGCCCTGGGACTTCTTCATCAGAGAGGCACAGAAGAACTGGGCTGTCATTATCCCTCAGGCTCCAGGGATATTGCATTCCTGCCTGCATGGTAATACAGTTTTCAGAGGAGGGATGGAGAATTTGCACCCGAACCCCACAGCCCAGCCCCTGTATTATTCCTTGCTGGTGCTGTAATGAGAGTTGAGGGCTATATGGATTTGTACGGGGTTTGGCTCTGACTCCTAGTGTTGCAATGGCAACTAACTAGGAGATTTCAGTCTTTGACATTTCCTTCTGGCTGGCTCAGTGTGCAGTTGTTCTGTATCTTCCTCTTAGAAGCTCAGGTCTCTCACCATACTGCATGGGGAACCAAGGATATGTCTGTGCCCTGCGGTGCAACTCCTTACAGTGACACTTGAGTCACTAAGCCAAGATGATGTAAAGCTGCCAGTGCCTCTTGGACCAAGGACAGAAATCTCTTTGCCGTCTTTCATTTGGCAGTATAGACAGCTTCTTTAAGCTGAAAAACAGGATAGCTGTTTTAGCATGATGCTAACATGAGCACTTGGCTAGCAGGCTATGCTAATGTGACTAACTTGCTTCCAGAGTGCAAGCACCGTGCCACAGAAATGACCCAGCTTGTTTAGAAATAGCTGACAAACCCCTCTGTGCAGTGTGGTGTGGGTACATCAACAGGCAATTTCCTCGGTGCTGGACATTCTGCAACTGGACATGGGAATGCCTTTTGTGCCTTTACCTGGTGAGCCATAGCTTTGTTAAACTGCTGCGTTCTTGGCTAGTTTTATGTGCATCTGTGTGACTCAATTAATTAGCTCCTGATCTGTAATCAGGGAGGGCCAAAGAAGACTCTGGAAAGACTGAGGTGATGGAGGATTGCTGCCATTGCCCGTGTGATGGAAGATCAGTGTTTGAAAGATTGGCATAAAAGAACTCAGGTTCTTGACGTTTATGTGAGAAGCACATACATAAGCTGCACAAATCATTACCATCTGTATTATGAACAGGCCCCAGAGCGTCAACCTGTTCTATTAGTTGCCTATGCTGGAAATACTGTTTATGTTAGCAAAGCTGAGGTACAAATCCTTCTTATGCATAATGCAGGACATTTTATACATTTGACAGGAAAGCAATTTGAAACATTTTGAATGGAAACATTCTCTGCTGAATCGTTTTATTGTGATGAAAAATACCCCCAAGAAACAGTGACGTTAAAGATGCTGGGTCTTTGGAACTCAGGAAAGTTTGGAGTGATCAAATGCACCTTGATTTAACATTTTCTGCATCTCCCTTTTTGGTGTCTTTTAAAGGGGAAGGAGATTTGTTTGGCTTTTTAAATGGGAATAATAATGGTTAGCTCTTCGTATAGTGTCTTTTACCTGTGGGCCACAGAGTCTTTCACTAACAGTAATTTAGCATGGAAACCTCAACATGAAGAAGGGGAAGATATAATAATACTCCTCATATTCATGCTAAATTCCATGCCTTTTTAAATGGGGAAGGAGAAAAAGTCAGCTGGAAGTTGTGAAAGATCTCTTTATCTGCAAAGCATTGCTTTTATAGCTTCCCTCCCCTTGAGGAATCTGCAGCTTTGCAGAATGGGGGACATTCAGGTTTCTATAGGTCAAACAAAGTGCATACATCTGGGCTTTTGTCTCTGTGCTGACTACTGGGGTCTTTTCCCTTTGAGCAACCTGACTCCGTTAAAAACTTTGGGGTGCAATCTGTGCAGCTTCACACTACGCCCTGCCACGCAGGACAGGAGCCGGGTTGGGGACTGTACTGCTTCTGGCATCGCCAGCTCCTGCAGGGATTTCTTAGTGCAAATCTTTGGGAACTGGATTATGTTTTGGAAGTGACTCTTTGATGTCTTCTTATTGAGGGCCTGGGGGCTTTAACTGTGTGTCTGTTCTCTGTGGGAGATGGGAAGTATTTTCTCTTTTCCCTAGCTCAGACTAATTTCTGCTTTTCCCTTTGTATTGGCAGTAAGAGAAGTGGCCCAGAGAGATTCAGAGGTCCGTCTGCAGGCACAGAATCAGGCTCAGGGAGGATGGCAATTACTTTTCTTATTCTGATCTTCTGGAGTGATGTCCAGAATCTGGGGTGATGGTCACAGCATAAGAACCTCAAGACGCAAGAATGATCTTCTGTTGATTTTTAGTTTTATCCAGTGTTAATTCTTCATGTTTCCATATGGAGAAATATGAGCAAGGAACTTCTTTCTGTTGCAAAGCAGCTTTCCTAAAAGCATTTTAATACAGTTAGAGTCATAAATCAATGGCTTTTTAAGTGCACATATTCACCTCCTGGGAATGGAATTGTGGATTCATAAGCAGATGACAAAAATCCATTTTTGCAGCCCCCACAAAAATAACCGGCACTGTCTATATTGCAAGGGAAATAGGGCTGAGTCCAAGTGGCACAGACTGACGCTAGTCCATACTGGTGAGAGCTCCCAGTTCTTGCATAGCTAAGTCTTGAAGAAATCTAGGTTCAGAGCAGAGCCAGGGAGTGAGGAAACACCATGTGGCTGATTAACAGTCCAGCATGGTTCCTCATCCTCCATTATTTAGTAGTATAGATCTTCTTTTAGTGCATAGATTCAGTTTCCAGCATGGGGATTGCTATGACTCACAGGCAGGTCATGGATACACTATTTCGCAGCTTGGGAAACTGAGTTCCATGTGAAATATATCTGCAAAAGATGAGCTAGAAGTTTTTCCACTGCCAGCCTATGGTGGGGTTTTGGACAGGATGTCCTAAGTGGTGTGTCATCCAAGGTAGTCTGAAGATGATATTAACAGGATAAAAGTGAAAGCTGTAAATACAGGGATGTTAACAAAAAAGAAAAAAATGTTTTGAATGGCTTGGCTTTGAAAGGATTTCGGGGTGAACAAATAACGAGCACAGACCACAAGGTTTCTGGACTTACAGTCTTCAAGAGAAATAATGCTTGACCAAAATTTCCTGGCACTTAAATACTTTATTAAGTGAGCTTTTAGCATATTTTCCCTTTAAATAAATAGCGTGTGTTTACAGCTTGTAAAATATGTTCACAATGTACTTTTGGCCAAGAATTATTTTGTACCCATAAATCACACAAGTTTATTTCATACAGTGAAAAATGCTCTTAATCGAACAATGCACGGAACAGGGTTTAGCGGTAGCACCTGTGGAGCATTCCCAGGAGTTAGTCCTTCATGTATCTTGATGAGAAATTATTAGTGGTCTGCAACAGGGTGAAAACCATCCTGCACTAGCCCACATTGTAAAAAAACCTTCCACTTTTGGGAACAAAAGACAAGATAGATGTTACCATAGGTACCAGTGGCTGTATTGACAACGTCTCAGTTTTACTGCTGAAACAGGGTGCTCCAAAGAGCACCGCTTGGTTTTAGACATTGCAGACTTGATCAGCAGAAAAGTGGTTAATGTGCTGAGAGCTGGAAAAGAGATGATGGTTAAATGGAGCAAAAATTGCCATTTTGTACCTGACTCTTCACAATCCTGCCTTCGTTTGCAGCTGTATTGTGTCATCAAACCATGCGCAATCCATGGGGTTTCAGCTGCATGACTCCCATTAACTTTAATCAGAGTCAGGAGAATAAACTGCTGAGCAAAGCACTCTGAAAATGTACCCCTCCATTCTTAACAATTATATTACTCTGCTTTGTGTGGTGGGGAATCTTTAGGAGGCAGAGCTGAATGCTCCATCATTTCAATACCTGCTCTTTGTGCATAATGAAATCAGCACTGTTTGCAGCCTGCACCCTACTACGGTCAACGACTGATTTCACTACACAAATGACCAGATGATTGACTTCAGCTTTTCTCTACATGAAACAGATACAAATCTTTCAGGGAGATATCAGCTGTGTTCTGTGCATGTGTGTGAGGTTTTATAGGACAGAAAGGCTGTTTAGGAAAATTCAGTGTTGTCGTCCTTTAATGAAAATTGTTGCCAGGATACTGTCAAGTTATACAGGATAACTGCAACTGTGGCAGTTCTAGTGTTAAAGAGACGAACAAATAACAGCAGTCAGAACCAGTGCCATGTATTTAAGGCTAGAGCAGAGGTCCAGGTGCAAGGTGATATATCCCCACTGCCATATTTCCATGAACTATGGCAAGCATGCAAACCCCAGGATGGTCCATGCAAACAGCCCTGCAGCAGTCAGAGCCCGTGAGATGCTGAAAATCCCCATCCCTCATTAGTGTCACTGACTGAGATACGGCTGCTCAAAAACCCAGATACGCAGCGAGCACGTAGGGCTGGCATCTAGCCCTCTCACTGTATATGTGCTTCCTAGCTTTTATGCCCGGGCTCAATTGTTCTGAGTAAATAATCGCTCTCATTTACAAATCTGCATTCTGAATAATTTCTTCAGCATTCAAACACACCCCAACCTTTTACATGACCCTCAAAGTGCAGATAAAACCGCTGAGATTTCCTGTGGGAACTTTAAAAAAACAATAACCACAAACTCCTCTGAAGGACAGATAAAAATGTGGTGAAACTTTCATTAGCAACAAACTCTAGCCCTTTTAGTTGCACTAGCAGCCATATTTTTTGTTCAGCAGGACAGTTTTTGCACAGATGTCAAGTTTTGCTACTTGAGGAATGTGAAAATGAGAACAGAGTTTTCAATGCATTTGGATCAGTAGGCATAATCAGGTCTCAGGACTACTCTTCCTTATCCAGATAAACAGTAATTCTTTACAATGATTTCTGAAGTGCACCATGTTCCCATTTACTTAGACATGCAGTGCTTATAGTGGGAACCATTGAAAAGCGTTGTCCTGCATTATCTGAGGGATTTTGAAGGAAATGAAGCAAATCTGCTTTACAATACATTGTTCCTGCAAGGAAGGATCTCACAGAATCTAATCTTTTTTTCATTCATTTTTTAGTGTAGCCTGCACAACAGAGGCAGCTCTTCAGCATCATTTGTATGATAATAGCATTATTTTGTCCCAAATATGGTGCACATCTCAAGGACCTCCATAGTCACATCAGGGGGATTGTTCAGTCCAGACAAGGGGGAGGCAATTGTGGAGGGAACAAGTCCAAACACAGTGAAGTGAAGTGAATTTCAAATATTACCGTTAAATTGTTACATTACCTTTTTCGGCTGCCACCAAAAAGCCTTTTCAGCAAGTGGGATGTTTGGCTTCCCATGGAATTTCTGCCAGACCAGAATAAACTGAGCTTTTCCGAGAGACTTAGTCTCCTGAACGTCACCTGTCTGCCTAATCCTGGATTGCAGTAGAGCTTTAGGCAGTCAATAAACGCTTAGCCTCAAAACAGAGGTCCTTTTCAGTGTGCGTGGGTAATTAAAGATAAACTTCTGGGAATTTTGAGATGAAGTAGGAAGTCACCTAGACCTTAATGTAGTTTAGGTCTAGAGCTGTCTGAGGTGCTATGCCTGGCCCCCACAGCCATTCCAGAAGGGTCTATGCTTCCTATCTGATAGCCATGATACCCCAGGGTATCTCGCATGGTCCTAAATACCCATGTGAGAATGACCAAAAAATAATTTATTAATGATTCTAAGCATCGAGAGGGCTGAGAGGGCTCTGAAGTCTGCAGAATGGATTGCTGTTTGAGACTCAGGTAGCGTTTAGGGAGATTGCTTCCTTTTGTTCTTTCTCTGTGGATTGTGCAGGGAGCCTCATAGGTACCTCTTCTAGGGCATCTCAAATGGTCCTAGGTGATCACAGTGTGTTGCAACTGAACCCCTGAACGTGTGTCCCTCAGTCATCATGGTCAATGAAACTAGAGATTTCTTTATCTGATTGGATGTATGTGTTTACTCTAGGTTGTGCTCACAGACTAGACTCTGTTGGCTGTATTCACTTTGCCTCTTGGAGGAAGCCCACCTCCCATGTAGAGACCTGCATCCTGGACATCTACATGTAAGCATCTAAATTCCACTTTTGCATTTCAGGGGAATTAAGTTGGATGAGACAAACGTGACCCAAGGGTTTTGTTTCCAGTGAGAAAATCACAAGTAATAGGGTTTACAATTTGAGGGCTGAGAGAAAAAATTGTGAGAAAAAAACCTAGCTCAACTCACAGCAAACTGGAGCATCTCTCCTTTTTTTGGGGGAGATGCAGGGACCCAAAAATAATATGATTTGCTCCATACTGGCATAACTGAAATGTGTAGTCAACTAAAACCACATGTTCCATGTACGGTTGAATCCCCTTATTTTTAAACAAGGTCAATTTTGATATGAAAAAGCCATTTCAAAATAAAAAATGCAAAAGATTCCTTTTGAAAATGTTGAAATGAAATGTTGTGCCATTTTGAAAGTTTCATTCCTGTTTTTTCAAATGAAATGTCAAATAAATGCAAATCAAATGTACATAGTTTCTATCATGTGAAAACAACATAGTTTATCAAATCTATTATTCACCTATATTTTCAGGATAGCTCTATGTCTGATGTGTGAGCAGACAACTTATAAAACTAGCACAGTGTGAATTCAGTTGTAAGAAGAAGATGACAATTCATTCTCTGTGACTCTCAACATTGTAAAAGAATGACTGAAAATTCAGCTCCCACAATATTTGTGTTAAAAAGGTTGGCTATATAATGATTTTTACTGAATAGACTATGAAGGTAAACTAATTTTGACTTCTAAAAAAATAATTTTGGACTATGTTTTTGCTTGAATTAAAAACAAAAAGAAACTGAACTTGACATACAAGATAAAGATAAGGTCCAGTCCTCCTACTTTATGTATTTAACTTTAGCTTAAATTTTAAGCTGCTTGTTAAATGATGCCTCTATAATAATAACCTAAGTTTTTATATGGGTGCCCTCTGTGCAGATATTTGGGAATGATAAGTGTTTCTGAAAAAGCTCTAAAAACTTATGTAGTCCATCTATATTTGGTCATTTGAGTTGGACACATAATCTCCCTATTGAAGCCTTCACTTTTCCATATTTGCTGCGTAGGGACTGAAACACTTAGTTTAGGAGGACTGCCTCCTCATAAGCCTAATATTTAAAGCTTAAATTAGAGGCCAAGATCAGCAAGCTGGATTCTATTGTAATAGCCTAATGACATTGTTTCCAGCCAACTGGTGAGAGTTAGGGGTAGAAAGACTATAGACACCTATAGGAGGAAAAGAAACTGAAATGAAAAGTTTCTGTTGATGTGCACACTGCTTTCTTAACTGTGACCTAACACTTCTGCAGGCAGGGACCTGTGCAGGAATTAGGTTCTTATTTTTGGCAGTGCCATCTTAAATTATGACACCATAAGGCTCAGGTTCTGGGCCTTTCCTTCAAAAGCAGCCCTGCAGCCAAATAGGTCAGACTTTCTGGGCAGTGTCTCCGCAAGTCTGGAGACTCAGATGGAGTGAATCCACACCTCCTGCTCAGGGAGCTGGTCTCACCGCATGTACAGAGATTGTCTCTGCTGCACATGCTCACAGTGCCCACGGCCTCCAGCATCCTTAAGACACCACTGATTTCTGGAGTGAGTTTCCTGTATGACTTTGGACAAGTCACGCTTTAGTTTCCTCATCTGTAGGCTGGGGATTATATTGCTGGAATGAATGGAGGCTAAAATCACTGATGTTTGTAATTTGTGTTGATATTCTCTGAGGGGAGGCAGGCACAATAGAAGTGCAAATAAATTGTTGTGACTGTTTAGTATTTCAGTAAATGGGAAAAGCGCTTCAAAGCGGAGTTCAGAGCAAGTACAATAGAGTGGAAAATTACATGTGCAGAGCTAAGACAGACGACGGAAAGACGTGAGGAAGCAATTTCATTGCAGTCATTCGAGTAATCAATTAGATGTGTACATTTATTTGCCAGTGTGGATTATAATATTAGCAATGAGTCTCTCAAGAAGAACAATATTGGATTTGGGCAGGCAAGGCAAATTCGAAACATCAGAAAAGTGCAGGTCCAAGCTTGGTCACAGAAGTCCAAACTGGTTTCCATTTCCCCCTTCACGCACGTTGTTTCTAGTCAGAAAGTGGAGCTACACATTTCTCTGGGGAGGGACAGCTGAGCAGGCTCATGGCTTTAAGATGGACCGACGTTTTCCTCATGAGTCTGCCTATAGTGGGACCAGGCATATGACAGCTCGGAACAACGGGGGATGGTTGGAGTCTGGTGCTGGCTAAGTACAGGGTGGACATGCTGAGCTGAGACCACCTCTATGAGTGTGGGTGGAGGGCACGTGGATCATGGAGCTTGTCAGCACTGTCTCAGGTCTGCCCACCTCAGGGGGGTAAGCATGGGCTTTGTAGACGCTGGAGGGGTGAGCATAGCTCTGCTGAGTGGGAAGGGGGAGGCAGCTCTTGCTTGGGCCGTGACGTTGGAAGTCATTGCCACTTGGTGACGAGGGACTGGTCTGGTGACAATCCAGGAGGCAGGTTCTGAGAGTGAATTATGAGAACCAGTTCCTTGTGGGCAGGTTATTCGCATTTGCTGTCATTGTTATTCCTCTCCTTAAAACAGGGACAGTATATATAATTTCCTAACAGGCATGAGCAGGGTGTTTGCTTGTAAGTGCATTTTGAATATGAAGGGCTCCATGTACATGCCATGGGCGGTGACTGTGGAAATGGTCATTTGGCAGCTTATGGGAAATGAATTCTTTTTTAGCCTGGCTCTTAGAGGAACGGTTATCCCCACATCAGCGTTGTCACCACAATGCTCTGCACTGTTGGCCATATCAGCAAACATGTCAGGGCAGCATGAATGTGTATCATTCCTATGGGCATATTCCCTCAAACTCAGCACTGACACATACCATGAACTGAAGTCCTTGTCATGTTCCTACTTATGCTATGTCATTTCTGTCCCTGAGCAAGTCTCCTAAATTCCCAGATTGTCATTCTCACACTTCTAATAAGCAGTTAATCCCCTTACAGAGAGAGATGGCATTGAACCAGACCCCAGACATAGACTATCCTCCATTCTGGAAGGTGGATAGGAGTGTAAGTAAGTGAACATGAACTTAGAGCTTGCAGCTGGGTCTATATAACCAGCAAGCTCCCCTTCCTTGGTTCAAATGCTCCTGAACTTTGATCTGCTAGGAGTATTGGTTAGAAGCAATAACTGAAAGCTGAAGTCTCTCCTATATAAAATGCATCCATATAGGACAATATTCTGAACTGGGGTAGGTTATATCAGTTCTAGTGCAGTGGGAAGATGATGGTACACAGCAGGTCATGATATGCACTAACTTTTAATACCTACGTATCACAGAAATGATAGGAGAGAAAGAAACCCTGGGAGGAGAAAAGATGTGAAGAGGTAAAGAATGGAAAGGATAAAGTGAATCCTAAAACCCAAAAAGGCTCATACCCGAAAGCTATATGAAATGGGAGAGGAGGTTAGCTGTGCTGAAGAACGAGGACAGAAATAATCTAAGCTGTGATAATACAATATTACTTTATTTAAATAAGCTGTTTAATTCTTTTTACTTTGTGGGATCTTTTTCTTGGAAACCGGGGTCCTTTTGACACTGAAGGAGTGCTAGCCCTCCTTAAAAAGCTGACCCTGCTACAAAAGGGACTGCTAAGAAAAATTGAAAACAGCCCCTTAACAATGGATGCTTCAGTTATACTGCGCAAGTGTTGGAAAAGCATGTCTCAGGACTTCCAGAGAGCTGCTGCATAGAGCTGAAAAGCGATTAAGGCTGGCAAATCACTGTATAGTTTTGCACTGCCAGTCTTGAGACTGCCTCAGTAATGGTGTGACTTACTCAATTCAATATAGCCTTGAAAAGGGACCTCTTGAGCTCAGAAATGCTGTTGTGTAGACCACTCATTTGCCTCGAGGGGATTGTCACAACATTTCCATGGCAATTGCTCTTGTAAGCTGAGAAACGTTCAGGAGGCTGCCATAATATAGACACTGGATAGTATGTACTGACTTGTGTGTGTATATGTGTGTGAGAGAGAAAGACTGTCTAATGGAGGATCTATGTGACCTACTAATGTAGCTGAACTAGCTGAGGTGTTTCTCTCAGTGCTGTAAAGATCTGTTTTTAGACCAATTTCTGAGCTTCAAGTGGATACATTTGCAGAAATCAGGATTGTTTTGTGAATTAATTTGTCAGCAGAAAAAGAGGTCTAAATGCATGAGATAATGTATTCATAATGCATAATTTGACTATTTTAGAAACAATTATGCTTTTGAAACCATCAGCATAAGCTTAACTCAGACAAAATGGAGCTCTTAGCACTCCCCCTGAAGCTCTCTTCCTTTCCTCCGCCACTGGGCATTGTATAACCTTTTTTTTTCTCACCTGAATCCTTTCTCCAAATCCCAATATACAGGTCATGTTAAAATCTTTCTGTTTCTTCCTATACAATATCAATAATAGTGGTCCTTTCCCCTCCCTCCCACCCACAGTTATTTCCCATCTAGGCCCTTATCACCTCTGATTTCACAAACCATCACTGTGTTTAGCCACCTCAGGAAGATTTCTGAAAATTTAGTGTAAAAGAGGTGGTGGGTTGGAATTTGGGGCCAAATTTTTGGCAAAACCTTAGCCATGGTTCCAATCTGCATCTGTGCAGGTCAAATAGCAGCATTACTGGAATGCTGTAGGACTTGGCTTCTGCCCACCAACTGATCTGAAATGGAACCACCAACAGCTTGTGGCTGCAGAGAGGTGAGGCAACATGGACGTTGCTACATCCTGAATATACCAACAAGGTCCTTGGGGCAGGCTTTTGCAGCAGTACAAAGGGAGCCTAGTCTAGTTTATTGCTGTGGCTTAGCTAAAAAAGTAGGGAAAAGAATGAAGTCTTATCTGGTGGTGTTATCTGTTTCTATGGTGCTCTGTGTGTACAATATACTTGTCACCTTATTGATGCTATTGCCATGTGCAAAGGCTATTGTCACCCGGCTATGGTTTGTAGCATATCACCTGCCTTTTCTTTTGATCTGATGAGCTGTTATATGTTTGGCAAGGAGCAAATAGCTGGGGTGTTTGGCTGTCTTTGAGAAACTTCTCTGCTATCATCTTCTTAGCTCTATGCTTGCTGCTTCTTTCCACTTCACCATGCATAAGGGTTACTTACCATGGCCCACCTGGCCAACTTCAGCATGCCTTAACTGTGAAAGTGGGTGAAAAAACTCCAATTCTATCAGTGTTTTTTTCCTTTCTGGTGATGGATGGTGCTGAGAAGAGAACACTGAGGGGAGAAATAAATAGGCAAAGAGCTGTGTCAGCTGGGAAAGGAATGAGCTGTTTTACATGTCTGCAGGACATAGGACAAGGAGTGACAGCCTTAAGTTACAGCAGGAGAGCAGTATGATCAAGATTTGGAAAGGTTTTCTAAGTGGAAGGACAGCCAAGCATGGAAGAGACTGATTGGGGATGTTCAAGTCTCTTGAAGGTTTTTAAGGCTGGACAAATATCTGTGAAGAATAACACAAACTTGGTTGTTCATGCTGTGGTGCTGGGACTAGTCTGAACAGCCTCTTGTGATGCCAGACGTCCTGTTCAGGTCCTGTTTGTGAGTCCATCTCCTGTCTGGTAGCTCAGCAATAAGTTTTTCCAGTTCTGATTTACAGCCATGACTTTAAATTCTGGAATTAGACTTGATACTGATCTCCAGCTTCACTCCTGAATTTTGCTTGTGGCCACTTACTGTCTTGTTATCTACGTTCATGAGGCATCTTGCTTTGTTTTTTCATCAGTTTATACCTCTTGAGGATCTAAACAGTAGCAGCCTGACTAGTTAGGATGCTTTTTACAGTGACCTACCTACCTTGGTTTTCTGCATTGCTAACCTTGAATCTGTCCCAATTAGCTTTACATATGGTTTCCTAAGGCTTTGGAGAATATTTCAGAATTGACCCAAGCAATCAGATGTGTCACGTAGAGCTCAGGTTGTTAACAGCACATTGACAGTTGAAAGGTATTTCATCTCTCCTTGATGACTGCAAAGAAAATTCTTCAGAAAAGGAGTCCTGAAGTATTTGTAAAACTCTTTAGGAAAGCAGTGTGTTCCTGTTATTTAACCAGTCGTTGGCAGATCAACTGTTATCCCGGATCAGAAAGCAGGACAGAATTTCTGTTTCCTCTGCTGACATTTGCAGAAGCTCATCAAAGGCAGTTAATTTTCACATCTGCTTTCTCTGCTGTGATCAGAAGAAAACCTTCTCATATCTAATCTCTCAGTCCAACCAGTCTGGATTTGCATGGTGTTTCAGGGTGTATTGACTCTTTGCTGTGACACCCAAACCACCTTCTGAGTCAACAGCAGATTTATTTTCTTTTAGTGGCTCAGACAGAGTCTTCCTGGTTGACCCCTGAACCTCACTGTAACATACAGAGTATTTTCAGTTAAAATGTCTTTTGATCTTTCTGACTGAAAGATGCAGTCTGACAATCTTGATGTTTCTTAACAGTTTTCCTGAGATCTGTTATCTTGTTCTTTTTACATTCTTTGTGGAGACTACAGTCACTGTGACCACTGAAAGAACAATTTCATATGCTTTCTGTATTCCTCTAGAGCTTTGAAAAGTGTGCACATCTTTTGTATGTGTGTGTCTGTGTATGAATGCATATGTACATTTATTTCCGACTAGAATCAAGACAGTGTAAGAAATGAAAATCTTATATGACAAGCCCTCAATTGCCAGTAATGAACACAGAATACAAAATCAAATTAAAAACCCGTATGCTAGAAGATAGCATTAGGAACAATTTGACATTTATTGAACAACAGATGGTGATTAAAAGCATAAAACCTTGATTGTCTTGCTAAAAGCCAAACCTCATCGTTCTGTCTAAGGAATGTCTAACATTTCAAATAAAACACTCAAGGCATCAATGAAATCATAGGAAGATCAGTCTCAAATGGGTTCTTATATATGTTCTTATCAGAAATGCAGTTAAAATCTCCCCTTTAAAAATATCACATTTTTAGCTTGACAGTATGTGACACTTTAAAAGTATCACATTTTAGCCTGGAAATGAATCTTCTCCTCCAGGAGAAGGTCACAGATAGGAAACACTTAACAGAGAGAGCATGCATGTTAAACTAATTTTATTAAATGAGGGGGGAACTGAATACTCTTTTTCCCTTCTACCCTGTTCTTTCAACGTAGTGCAGCTTTCAGTGAGTTGTATAAGGATGCAGCGTACAGTCCTGTCCTTCAGCGTGTGAACCCCATGGCAGTGGGGAGGTGCCCTTGTCGGTCACACTGGAGCGAATGTGGGGGCAAAGAGAGACTTCAAAATTAATCGGTGGTCTGTCCTGTCCTCTTTCTCTTGCACCATGCAATTAGATGCTGCTCTCCACGGGGTGCCTGTGAGCCACCTAATAAAAGCATTCTCTCTAATCAACAGCTTTGTGTCTGTGGTGGGTTGACCCTGGCTGGATGCCAGGTGCCCACCAAAGCCGCTCTATCACTCCCCCTCCTCAGCTGGACAGGGGAGAGAAAATAAAACGAAAGGCTCGTGGGTTAAGATAAGGACAGGGAGATCACTCACCGATTACTGTCACGGGCAAAACAGACTCGATGTAGGGAAAAATTAGTTTAATTTATTACTAGTCAAATCAGAGCAGGATAATGAGAAATAAAACCAAATCTTAAAACACCTTCCCCCCACCCCTCCCTTCTTCCCAGGCTTAACTTTACTCCTGATTTTCTCTACCTCCTCCCCCCGAGCGGCGCAGGGGGACGGGGAATGGGGGTTTGGGTCAGTTCATCACATGTTGTTTCTGCCGCTCTTTCCTCCTCAGGGGGAGGACTCCTCACACTCTTCCCCTGCTCCAGCATGGGGTCCCTCCCACGGGAGACAGTCCTCCATGAACTTCTCCAACGTGAGTCCTTCCCATGGGCTACAGTTCTTCACGAACTGCTCCAGCATGGGTCCCATCCACAGGGTGCAGTCCTTCAGGAACAGACTGCTCCAGCATGGGTCCCCTGCGGGGTCACAAGTCCTGCCAGCAAACCTGCTCCAGCGTGGGCTCCTCTCTCTCCATGGGGCCATGGGTCCACAGGTCCTGCCAGGAGCCTCCTCCACGGGGTAACAGCGTCCTTCGTGCATCCACCTGCTCTGGCGTGGGGTCCTCCACGGGCTGCAGGTGGATATCTGCTCCACCGTGGACCTCCATGGGCTGCAGGGGGACAGCCTGCCTCACCATGGTCTTCCCCATGGGCTGCAGGGGAATCTCTGCTCCGGCGCCTGGAGCACCTCCTCCCCCTCCTTCTTCACTGACCTTGGTGTCTGCGGAGTTGTTCCTCTCACATCTTCTCACTCCTCTCTCTGGCTGCAACTGCTACTCCCCTGTAACTTCTTTTCCCTTTCTTAAATATGTTATCACAGAGGTGCTACCACTGTTGCTGATGGGCTCGGCCTTGGCCAGCGGCGGGTCCGTCTTGGAACCTGCTGGCATTAACTTTATCGGACATAGGGGAAGCTTCTAGCAGCTTCTCACAGAAGCCACCCCTGTAGCCCCCCCACTACTGAAACCTTGCCACGCAAACCCAATACAGTGTCACAGATCCCTAAAAGTCTGTATCCTGCCTGTAAAGGAATTTATGAAAGATAAGAAAGAGAAGCAGTCTATTGTCAGCAGGTCTATATTCACTTTCTTGTGGAAAGAGGGTGGATACACATCGTACCAGGCAGTGGTCTTGGGCAGGTGGTCCCATTTTTACCTCCAACCAGTGCATCTTGCCTGGCTGACTGCACTCAGAGATTGTCTGCTCTGAATGCACCTTCTGGCTGAGCCTGTTGGAGGACACAGATTGAGATATGCTGAACTGATATCTATAGGATCAGTTTTGAACAGTTTTGCTTCACCTCTTTCCCATTGTGCTAAACAATTTATCACATCTTTGTGTATAATCACAGTGGTGCCCTTAGGAGTGACATACTGATAATTAGCAATAATTGATAGACATATTCAGCTTAATTGTTTCATTGCTCTGACTACACATCCTTCTCTCCATGCGTAGTTGTCATGTCATCCATTGATGGATGAGTTTTGTTTTATTCTCTGTATCTAAAGCCACTCTGCACACCTCAGACTTTTTTGCTGTCATGTCCTTTGCTCAGACCATGCTGCTTCTCTGCATTGGCCATACTTCTTTTTCTCCTTCAGCATTTTCACCTTTCCTTTCTCTCCTGTCTTGGCCTTGCTTCTGTCTTCTCTATGTTTCACTGACTGCGCATAATGAATTTTCAGTCTTCATTCACACATATTTGCTCTGCCAAGCCAGTTTCATAGATTGCATTTGCTGTGTCTAGGAACAATAGCCAACAGCATGGTCCTACAGACTTGATGATACAAGATATTTCCTGTCAGAAATATCCTCTAAAGCTCTTTGGAAGTCAATGACTATAAAACTCAAAGTACAGAGGCAGAGAGTAGGGCCTTAAAGAGGATGGAGATTCCCATTTCTGGAGACAGAGAGAGAGAATCATATGCAGTAGGTAGTTCATCCTGTCTTGGGACAGGCATCATGGTAAGATGGCTGAATCTCTCTCTGAGGCAATTATATCTTTCTACTAACTATCAAGGTTGACTAAATGACTGTCTTAAAGTAGACATTTAGCTAATGGGAAGTAGAGTATGGTCATGAACTGGAGCATGAGACATCTGATTTTTAACTTCCATGTGCCAGCATCACTGTGTTTCATGAAAATATTTACTTTGTTTGTTAGCCTTATTCAGATTTTGATTTTTTGGTCAGAATGTTGGGGTTTTTTTTTCATAGCATTACAGGCATTTTAAGTCAAGATCTAATTGCAAATCAGAATGTAACTTTGAGAGTAAGAAAGGTCAATATAAATATGTGGTAGTTTAACATCAGAAGAGAACTCTAATGAAAAACCTGAATGTTAAAGTACAGGTATTCTGACCGTGATCTAAATGGTGTGAAAGATGTCAGAAAACCATTACTTCTAGTTAAGGAAAATGCAATTGGTATCTACTTGTTACTGATACAGAAAGCAAGAGACAAACAGTGAAATTTAGAGAGGGAATTCTGAGGACTGTGATGAGAGAATGTTGGTGCTGGAAGTGTTGGTGAAAGGAACATCTGAAGAGTCTGGACACTGAATACTAGACCTCTGGGTCTGCTTTAGAAGGTGCAGGATGGCTAGTGAAAGCCATCAAAGGAAGACAGAGAGAATACATGGAGAAAGATGGAAGAGATGATGTTCTTGCAATGCTCCATGGGAACTTGAGGACTCTCTGTCTTTGGAGATGTTCAGATCTCAAGTAGATAAAGCCCTGAGCAACCTGAGCTAAGCTGATCCTGCTTTTAGCGGGGTGTCAGATGAGATGATTCCAGAGGTGCCTTCCAACCTCAGCTAGTCTGTCATTTTGTGCCTTTTTTCCAAACTTCAATAATGGAAACATGGCATTTTTCTTTAGTTTGTACATCAATAATAGCATAATTTCTTTTCATTGCTATTAAGTGCACAAAGGCCTTCTGCTACTATCCTGTACAATTTCATATTGAGGACATGGACTAAGGAAATCCTCTTCTTTACCATAGGGTTAACATTATTGCATCAGTAGCAAGCAGTAAAAGAAAGAAGAGAGTGAAAAAAAAGGAAAACATTTTATTTTGCTGATGCTTGCAATAGGTAATGACAATATCAGCAGTAAGAACCTATTAAGCTACTTCAAATTAGCATCTTATCTGCTTTAAAAAGACACTCATTATCAGTTAATTCATTAAGGGTATTTGTTGAGGTTTAAGACATATGAAACAAAAATACCTCATTTGCAAGTAATTAATACAGAATTACTTAAGCAATACAGTTTCACAAATGAAATACTTATATTTGAATTCCTTTTAATCCACTTGAAAGAGATACTTAGATCTTTAATCATCAGATAAATTAGATATGTTTTGTTAATTACCTATCAATCAATATTCCAGTTCAGCATCTACATTGCTCAAGAGAAGGGCACACAGTTGAGACAGGAGTTTTTTTCATTAAACATTCTTCCTTATTTATTTTCTTTGTGCGGCTGGCATTGAGGGTATTAACCAATTCAATTGTTCAATAATTCAACGGAGAATTACTATGTTTATTTATTTATTTTTTACTGTGTTGTAAGTAAAGCTCCCAGGAGATTTGATCATGTATTCCTATGCAGTAAAAACCTACAGTAAGTTAAATAGTTTGCCTTTTTTTTTTTTTTGTGAAGACTTCAAGAGTAAGTGTAGTTTTATTTAAAAATATTATCACAAAGACACCATTGCATTTAATCTCTGATTTCAAGCCTGAATTGACTGGACTGTGCTGGCAGTTGTGTGGATCTATTGATTTTGTAGAGCCAGCTCCCTGTCCAAGGAAGGCATGCTCCTGTGTTTGAGTGGTCCACTAGGTCCTTAGGTTACGTAAGGTGGAAGCACTCAGGACCTGCAAAGGTCAGACTTTATCATTCATTAGTCTTCTGTCATATTTTGGAGGAGGTCTGGGAAGAAGAGACTCTGCAAGAAGTAGGTTACACCACCAGGAGAAATTGCCTGGGCTGTGGTTTAAGGTCCAGCACTCAGTCGAAATCCTGCTATGTTTCCCTGTTCAGGAGCAAAAATGGATCTTCAGATAAAAAGTGGGCCAGACTGTTTCTTTAAAAATTATTCAAAATGATTCACACCTAAGTTGGAAATATCTACCAGTCTAAAGCGAGGGATGAGAATTGTGAAAAACACTGAAGAAACAGTGTTAATAATGAAATGCTGACACAACTTTATCTATAGCCCTTCTAGCAGAGTGGTTATAATATGAAAAAGTAAGGTTCAATAAAATGCAAGGCAGAAATAGCAAATTATATTAGATGTGACATATTAGCCATAAGGCCTTTTCTAAACTACACTGAAAAAATTAGGACAAGGGTATGGTAGTATATTTCTCCCCAAAGCGTGAGAAAGGCCTAGCCCCCAAAGCATTCCCTCTGAACTTGTATTCTATTTCTAGCATGTGTTTTATTAACTTTTATTTTTGTTTTGCAGGCTAGACACACAGTACCAACCTTAATGTCAAATTAGATAATGAAAACCAATAGCCATCTTAAGAAAAATCATTCAAATAACTGTCATGTTGTATTATAGTTTTTGCTACTAGCAAAAGCCTTAATTAAGTCTGCAGAATGGTTTCTTTTCTCATCTTCTGATTTCAGATGCTCTGAACTTCCTAAGCAATTTTTCTGTTAGAGCTGCATCTTTACGTTCTTATAGAAATCATCCTATGTACAGAATAGAGCAATATCTTAAAAAAAAAAAAAATGTAGGAGGGGAGAGTTTCACATAGACTTGTGCCATTTATCAAGTTGTACGAAAAAAGTGAAAGCTAGAACTTTGAGTGTTGCCAGATTTCATCTGGGATGATGAACATAAGCCTAACGACTGCTGCTGATGTATCGTGATTAACAAATCAGAACAACAGCAAATGACATATTAGTATGATAACCTGGAAATATGCTATGGAACAGATTCTGTCCTCCTCATGCTCCAGTGAGGTTACCCAAGCTGGGAGTAATCTCTGGCTGGTACAGAACCAAGCTTACCCCAAAATAAATTTTCCTAAAGGAAAGAGCATTGGCAGATTATTGCTGCTTTGAGCAATCTCTGACTGAAGCAGTAATTCCCAACAGGGAATCTAATTACGCCCGGGGCTGAAATGATAAGTACAGGGACCAGAAAGTGCAAGGAAAATTGAGCCACACTTGGGTGCTGAATCAAGCACAGCACAGCCAGATCTGGAGGAATGGGCCTAATGAATGCATGCATAATTAATTGCAATTAATATCACCGAAGGAGTCATTGGTGTGATAGGCATTACCTACTATAAGAAGTGCATTACTGGAATTAGTAAGTTGGATGTGTTTCTGCTGCTTATGAACCTCCAACGGTTCTCCTCAACCTTAAGAGCAGACTCTTCCCCACTTGCTGTGGTTTGATTTGTATATGAAGTGGTCTCAGCATTCATGAACCAGAGTCTTTTGTGTTGAAACCAAACTGGAAGCAAGGGCTGAGGAGATCACCTACTGTGCTTGAGCTGTAGATGGGCATTCAGTCCATAGAACCAGACTAGAACTATTACAAAGTGAAATACTCAGAAATCTGTTTATTGGAATGCCAGAACCTCTGCACCAACTCCCGAGGTCTGTAGATCTACTTCTAGTGGTCCAGACTGCTTGCTAAAGCAGTTGGAAAGATCCTCAGGCCCCAAACACAAAATTTGGCCATGAGGGAACCACGGTGTCTTCTGTCTGGCATTTACATAATGTGGGTGCAAAACGTTTCCAGATCAGAATATTCCACTGTCACACGTTCCTATTTACCCAATGTCCTACAGAAATGAATGTGATTACGTGAGGCAGCAAGTCGCGGTGAGCCAAGCTCCCATTTTTTCACTGAGTCTCCAGGTTGAGTTTTCCCTGACACTGTTAACTCCTGAATTCAGTCAGGTCTATTGCTCGTTGCACCAGTGAAACCAACAGAATTATTGTTGTCTGTTAGGGCTTGACTGTGAAGCCAAGTATTGCACATATCTCCAGGCTACTTCAAGAGTATGATATTTTAAGACGGCCTTTAATATTGGCCTAAATTCCCCTTCTGCAAAATTGAAACAGTAAAACTACATTTCCCCTGTACTTTGCCCTCTCTACCTCAGTGGTAAGTGAACATAAAATTATTGGGCCAGTCCATCCTTTCTGGATCATGTGCACCAGGGAAATAGTGTCCTCCTGGGAATACATCCAGAGTTTGACAGGATGCCTGACTACCTTAGTACATCAAGAGGAAAAACAACTTGAAAGGAAACGCAGAAACTTTCCACAGAAAATGAAAAGGTGGTCAAATGGAGAAGGAAAGAAGAAAAGTAAACCAAGCAAACAATATGTTTTTAAGAATTCTTCATGATAGCTTTTGAACTTGGGTGTTATCAAAATTTGCCTAGCTCTACAAAATTTTGACCAGCTCTACAAAGTCACAATAGAGCTGGCAGGAGGAAGAGGGGGTCAGGACATGCCAAACTGTAACAGAAGTATACGTCCCCTAAATGTACACATGCTTTCTGCATCCAATAAATGGTTTGTTCATAAAGACCTGCAGCTAATGTTGTCTAGTTCTTCTTCAGATTTATGACCTGTTTGCATGGCAAAAATAAGCCAGATTTAAACCCTTTTGAGACACACAGGCATGTTTGCAAATTCCTCCCTTCTTTCCTTCCTTCCTTCCCCTGCTAAATCAAAACCAAACTGATTTCCTTTACATGGATATGTTATAGCTTTCTCTGCCAACCTAAACAGCAATAAAAGACTTGGTCACTTATCACTACATACATGTAATAAGTGACTAGGCCACCTCCATATTTTACAGTGCTGTTTAAAAACATTTGTTTCTGGAATGTAGGCACTGATTTCTAACCTGGAAATGAGAAAGTAAGGAAAAGGGTATGAGGAAGATTTATACAGTGAATTGAAGGAAAAATTTTGTTTAGCAGGGTTTTGTTTTTCTTTGTTTTGTTTTGATTTTTAGTTTAGTTTGTTTATAGGTCCTGGAAAATCCATCAGATTAAAATACATCAGAAAATCCCCAGGAACCAGGCTGAAAGTGAACAAGAATTTAATCTTTCTTCATCACTGTCAACTGAAATTCTTTGCCTCTGATAAATATAAGTAGATGCTGTTTCTGCTTCTTTATTGATGCTGGTGATCTCAATCCAATAGTGCAGAAGAAAGTGGAAGATTAAGATGTATAGTAAAGCAGGATTGCAAGATTATTTCAATAAAATGGAAAAACTGTCAGTCACATATTGCCTTAAGACAGAATTTTACAATGCTTTTGTGGTTAGGAAAGGTTAAAACTCTTCCAAGAATATCTTTCTTACTGATAGACTTTCCCCAGAGAAGATCTTGTAGTCATTTAAGTCCTTAGTGACCTGACTATAAATCTGATAATATCAAAAGCACAAAAATAAACTGACCTGCTTAAGGATCGTCAACTGTTGAAATTATACTTGCTGTGAGTTGCATAAAAGAGGAAATCAGGATCTAGCTAAAAATCAGAGTCCATGGTGTTTTCTGGGCTAAAACCAGCATTTCAATAATATTCAATTAACTAGATGGTAAGAGTTACTGAAGAACAGGATCCACATGTTAACCAAGGAAGCCAGCTAGGGGTGAGATGAACAGGAACTTAAGCCAGTATCCCAAGGACAAGCCACTTAAATGTGACCAAGGTTATTTGGACTAATCATAATTGCTCCTGAGATTTTAGCAAGGCCCAAAAAGTGTCTGGAACCTGCTCCTTGGAAATTTCAGTTTTAAAATGGTAAAGATAAAAGCAGCACACAAAGACCCTGGAGTCATGCTAGCACTCAGACTGTCACCTGAAGAGAGAGTGGAGTGTGATCACTGCAGCAGAGGATTTTATGCAGGGGAAATCTGCGTTATCTGGTGAAGGCGTGAAGTTGCCTTTACAGGGGCACAGGGTCTGGAAATGTGCTGCATGCATGGGCAAATCTTATCACCACAGGAGAATTTAAGCAGAGCCCTTTCCCAGCACAGGATGCTAGCACTGAAGCCTTACAATAACATCGGGCATGTCCATGTTTTTTCACACACCCTCTGCTTGGGTGATTTGTATTGTGAAAAGGACTGGGCAGAGTATCACTCGCATTCTAGCATCCTTTGACACTGAGTTGAAAATATTTAAGCCTGCAGGGAGATTGGTGAATGACCCTGTTGAATATGTTTTCATCTAAATCATTAGGCATATGGGTAGTGAGGGGAAGAAGTCCTGACAATGTTGCATGGCATATGTCTTAACATTTCTTAACTACAGAGAAAGAAGTGACCAAAGAAAAAGTTGGTCTAAGGGCCCAGTATGTCAAAGCATTTCCAAAATGCTTGCGCTCCCTATTTACACCCCTCTATTTGCATGTGAAAGGCCTGTATTTGCAGATGTCAAGACTTCACTAGGGGTCAGACTGAGCTGAAACCCTGAGATTCAAACATTTCAGAAGGCCTGAGAAGGCTTGTTTTCACAGCTCTGGTTTATGTCATTCTTGAAGATAAGAAAGTGAGATGATTCAGTGCAGAAATAAATCCCCCCAGAGTTGGTGTGTGCTTTGGTTTTGGCCACTTCTGTCAGATGGCATTGTCTGGTTGTCTTACTTGGCTGGTAAAGCTTCATACGTACACATTTTGCTCTCATTTGAAATGGAGCTTACTCTACTCTTGATCAAGATACTTCAGTTTGCTAGAGAGCTGTTCTACAGAACTGCTCCGGGGCACTTTTCAGGATGATCAGCCATGTCCAGGAATGGGATGGCAGCCAAAAAATCATGCCAGGAAAGCAAGGAAAAGCATGAGAAGGATGTTCTTGGTGTCACAGTGGCTACTACACGTCTGAACATGGCTTATACTGGCTCACCCAAGGCAGGGCAAATTGCTCCTGTCAGTATAGTCCTTCCTGAGCAACTTGGGATGCCATGACCGGTGGAGCTCCATGTCCCCATCAGTGGGTAGCCATGATCCCACTGCTTGTATGACCATCCCTACTATCAACCCTCCACCGTGCCAGCTCCTTTGCATCCTCAGCAACTGGCTGTGGCAGGGTGGGGTGTCAGAGCTACTGCAAAACTGCACTTCCTTATCCAGTAGTGAGACTGCAAGAATTTGTCCTCATTCCTGGGACAGTAAAATTTGATTTTGTCTGTGCTGCTGTGAATCCTTGATCTTCCCCTGAGGACTGTTCTTACAGAGCTCAGAATGAGACTATTATTACATTACCATTCAGAGCGGGCTTGCCAACGTAATTATTTCCTATTAGAAGTGCCTGCATCATTGCAATTTCAGAGTATTGAATTTGCATTACACAAAACTATAGGTCAAGATCTTAGCTGATGTAACGCTCATAACTTTGCTGAAAGCATTTGTAGTAGGTATGGATCTGGCTATATGTATGTACATATCTATATATGTAGATCCAACACAGAAACGTAATGGAATACATGACATTGGAGGGAAAAATCCTGCTTTATATTCGGTTTGATGCTTCTATGATAGAGATTACACATGGAGGACAAGTTTGATTTTTCAGATAAAGAATAGAAATTGGTCAGTTTTGCCTTTTAGTAGAATTAAACCTTGAATTATGTACCGTAAGTCTTCAAACGAAACACTGCAATTACCTATCTATTCACTTTTCTGCTGAGAGACTGTGTCAGGGAGTATGTAAGCAGAATGGGAAGGAAAATAATGATCAGATTTAAATGAAACTAAAAGGCATTTTCTCAGCTGGAGGTTAGAAAAAAGTAATTCCATAAATGCAGAATTTTGTGAGAAGTCCTTGATGATGTCTGGAATAACACAACATACAGCATAACGTAATAATGAAAAGAGAAAATGAAAAAAACAACTCCGGCTTTAAACTTAATTGATTCAATGCATGTACATTTTTCATTTTGGTATTGTTCCTGTTCTATACAAAATGTATTTTAAAGACGACTTAGATGTTTAACTGCATTGAGATCATGCATTATACTCTTTGTCCTTTACAAAAGAGAGCATACCTGCCAGGAGCACATAATTTAATAAAAAAAATATTATTATAACTAGATTTTGGTGACACTATAATCAGGAAACACAGGCAAGGGGTCAGCCAGCCAGATTGTTTCTACTGGGTATTTGAGAATTGTGGGCTGCTGTTATTTTCAGCTACGCTATAATTTTATTTTATTGCGAAGAATAAATCAAAGTTTTAAAGGGAGGCTATTTTTTTTTCGTATCTAAAAGCTGCAGATGTTGGCACGAGAATTGCTTGTTGCCAAAACTAGCTGTAAGTATATTTAGTCTGAGAGAAAACGATCAGGTTGATAGCTCAGCGGTTGAAAAAACACCCTTATGACAATTATGCTCCATTTAGCATCAGCGCAGGTTCTTCTATGCCGTCCTGTCCTCGCTCCTTCATTCTCCTTTATATTATTTTCTTGTTATTGTGTCCTTTAGGGAACGGGCTTTACGGGCTGTTCAGTCTCTGAATGGGTTCAATCCTTCGCTTCCGCAGAGACTGCTGAGAAGGGTGTCACTTGTGAAGGCAGTTTTGTGAGGAGACAACTCACTAATAAGACCCATACTCAGACAACCAGCCTGCTCCGTGCAGGCCTCCGAGCAGCTATCAGAAGCTAATTGTAATGCTTATTAAAGACAGCTTAGCAGGGATGTGAAAATGGCAGGCAGAGCTTTGCTATTATCTGCACCAGCTCTCAGCCCTCTTACTCAGCAGCTCTGCTCTCTGGGTCTATTCAGGGACAGAGATGCTGCTTTTCCCAAACCAATATAATGTGGCAGTTCTGAAAAACCATCCCAGCCTGGGAAGGCTGACAGAAGCCCTTCGGATAGCATTTGCATCATGTTCCAGTTTTTTGATGGAAAGCTGTTTGCAGGACCACTAAGCAGATTGTACGTTCTTCACAGTCAGCAGGTGAGCATGACATAGGTGTTTCTGAGGAAAACTGAGCCGTACAGATGTGCCTAAGATCCTTTATTAGTGGTGATAATACAGAAAACAGAGACCCAGAAAAGTACTGCTTGATTTAAACATGCCAATTTAAGCTTTTTAGTGTCATCTCTTATCATTTGCAACGTCTCCTTCCCACCTCCTCCCACCTCCTCCAGTTTTTCCTGTGAAAACTAAGCAAGTATGGTATGGAAATCAGGGACACAACCATGTCAAACTCAACATGCCGTATCCTTAAACTCCCTGTCAGAGCAAAAATACAGTTTGAGGCTTTGCATCCTGTTATTCCTCATGCAAACTGCCACTGCAGACAAGCACTTTGCCTGTGGTAAATGCTCTTGTTCAGAGCAGATGTTTCCCTCAATTAGCATTTATTCAACTATTTAGCAAATACATTCTATTAAAATATTTTAATTTATGCAGAAATTATGTTATTAAATTTACAAATTCTTTTTATAAGACACATCCTATAGTTTCAAGCCAATAATTTTCTGTCAGTAACAGTTATCATGGGCCAGAGAGTATTTCTCTAAAAAGAAATCTTTGCATTATTTTTTCTAACAATGAGGCATTTGCTTCTTTCATGTATTCCTCATAGCATGATGACTGCATTTTTTATATCCTCCACATAAAGATACTTAACGTTTAAGACGACAGGTTTTTGAAAACATGGGGATACAGATTTTAGTTTTGAAAGTTCTGCACATATGTAATAACTCCCTTGTTCTTATTCTATTAACTTTCCTGCTTCCAAAACCACAGATAGACAAGACAGTCTTTTTCTCCTTATCTTTCCATCTGTTCAGACCATTTTCACACACACTGCCAATGCAATTCTGCCCTGATGTTACTTTTCCCCTGAATATTGACTTAAATGGACAGCGTAGCTTAAGAAGTCCATATACAGGTCAGCATAATTTCTGAAAACATTTTCATCTATCAATTAAAATCAGCTATAGCAAAGGCTAATACAGTTTTCTCCTGGGAGGCTGAATAGCTCATGCGGTTGATAATGAAACGCAGAGTTTTTTTGCATCTAGGTTGTCGGCAGGAATCCAGCTCAGGTTACTAGTGACCGACGGTTGCTACCATCTACTGGCTGTTTGCAATCCTCTGTGAAACAACGGGGCACCTCAATTCCTTCACATCGCGGAAAGGTGGGTTCTGTCTTGTTGGCAATCTCACCAAAAGCTTGTTGGGGTTGGCAGCTAACAGGAGGGGTAGCACTCTCACAAGTCCTTTTAGCAGGTCTTTGGCTCCAGTATAATTTCTTTTTTTTTTCTCCTGCTATATAACGTAATGCTAGTTGTTTACTTCACACGGTTGCTGTGTTTAGGAGTGTGCCAGCTAATTGCTGCTGAACTGTGATTTTACCCAAAGCAGTCCTTGTCTACCTTGGGTATTAACATTCAGTGTCCCATTAGTTAACCTGTGTTTATCTGTATATTTGTAATGGCCTCTCTCAGTGCTGGCAAACCCACAAGGCTTTGTGGATAAAAAATTAGCGTCTTTTATCAAGGTTAGACCTGAAAGACAATAAGTTAGCTGTGAAGATCCTGAAGTGCCTAGGCAGTAAGGCAGATAATCTCTTCTTTTCATAAACAATAAATATATTCACTTCATAATGAACATAAAGAGGTTTACTGCCAAAACACTCTCTGTTTCAGGTTTTTCAGAAGATTCAATGCAATTTAATTTAATTTTGGGGTTTTTTTAGTTCCTTTGTAGTAATATGCATAGTTTAGCTACTTAAAAAAAAATTGGTCTAATCTGCATATATGCATGTTTATTCTTCATGCTTATGATTTTGGAGATAAACATTGGTGATTAATAATAATAACACAAATGGATTATTGCACTAACTCCAAGTTTTCCTTCTTTCTTGATTTCCTTGGTCTCCTAGCTCTCTTAATACCAGAGTTCAACACAATTTGGCTTTTCCTTTCACATCTCCTAAGTGTAGCCTTCCTGGTCCCCAAAGGGGAACGCCTTTGACTAGTTGCCCAGTCCTTGTCAGCTACTGTTGAAAGAAAGGTTTCTAAAGTAGACTAGCAAGTGACAGTACACTGGCAGTGTATTTGCAGAACGTAACAGATTATAGATCTACCCATCACCTAAAGGGAAGGCACAGAGGCAGCAATGACAGAATGACAGTAAAGTTTGTAGAAGCCAAAATTCCACATAGCAGTGAAACATTTAACGTTCCCAAAAGCAGTGAACTCCAGCAAGATGAAAAGTAACCTCAGACTTCTTGTAAACTTAGATCACAAAAAAGAACAACATGAAACTTATAAATAACCAGAGTATTACTGTTGATTTGATGTTATGAATGATGATATTTCCCTGTGTCTACCTGGCCATGGGCAGTTATGTTAATAATGTAGGAACTCTAGTGCAGCTGTAGTGCTCTCCTACCCAAAACAGTGATAATATTCACTGCCATAATGGAAGAAGTAATCTCTTCTTGACAAAAAGTCTTAGGTGGAATTCTCTGGCTTCTTCTTTGCCAGAGGTCAGACTAATTATTTGACATATTTTTATTTGACCTAAATCTCCATGAAACCTATGGAAACTAAGCAGACCTAACATCCTCTCTGATTAGCCTGTTCCATCTCTTCAAGCTTAAATGAACACATACAGGTCACAGCGGGAACTGTTGTAGAGCTGAGGTATTTGTTACCCATGCAGTGACTTCCAATTTATGCAGTTTAATAGTAAAATAAGAAGAGGAAGGGAAACTATGTCCTCATGATACTTGGGTCATAAACTGAATTTTTTTTAAACAGTTAAAGATGAAAAAATATAGCAAACCAGTCATTTTTACTGAGCATTGGGATGATTTGTTTTATTAGTTACTCTTAACTGTGTGGTCAGCTGAGGTAAGTGGTGTGGTCACCACATAAGTGGTCAGCACTGTGCAATTGCTAGGATGATCTTCATTACTAGTTCTGTATAGAGCTATTTAAGTGACTGGGTCTTCAGTGTCTGTATCCATACCACTCTGACAGAGCTGGCCCTGGAAGCATATCATCCTATTTTCCCCTTTACAAGGACACCTTACAGCCTAGCTGTCCAAGTGTGCTGAGCGGTGTAGTAACCCAGAATTTCTGCTGCCATTCTGAACTAAGGTTTGCAGACCTGCTGTTAAATGGTGGACAGATTTGATCCTGTGTCTGCTCTGACTGCATCTGTCTGATCAGTAAGATGGGATTCAGCTCCAGGTAAAGATGCCTAAATGAAGGTATTTGCTACAATCTTACTAGAGCCCTATTGCAGGTTTTCAGCATTATCTGAGTCACTTCCTAGGCACTGCTGAATGTACTGACTGGCAACTGAATTCAGATGCCCAGTGTGGTGGGTTGACCCTGGCTAGATGCCAGGTGCCCACCAAAGCCGCTCTATCACTCCCCTCCTCAGCTGGATGGGGGGAGAAAATATAAAACGAAAGGCTCGTGGGTCGAGATAAGGACAGGGAGATCACTCACCAATTACCTTCATGGGCAAAACAGACTCGATGTAGGGAAAAATTAGTTTAATTTATTACTAGTCAAATCAGAGCAGGATAATGAGAAATAAAACCAAATCTTAAAACACCTTCCCCCCACCCCTCCCTTCTTCCCAGGCTTAACTTTACTCCTGATTTTCTCTACCTCCTCCCTGCCGAGCGGCGCAGGGGGATGGGGAATGGGGGTTTGGGTCAGTTCATCACACGTTGTCTCTGCTGCTCCTTCCTCCTCAGGGGGAGGACTCCTCACACTCTTCCCCTGCTCCAGCGTGGGGTCCCTCTCACGGGAGACAGTCCTCCATGAACTTCTCCAACGTGAGTCCTTCCCATGGGCTACAGTTCTTCACAAACTGCTCCAGCATGGGTCCCATCCACAGGGTGCAGTCCTTCAGGAACAGACTGCTCCAGCGTGGGTCCCCCGCGGGGTCACAAGTCCTGCCAGCAAACCTGCTCCAGTGTGGGCTCCTCTCTCTCCACGGGGCCACAGGTCCTGCCAGGAGCCTGCTCCAGTGCGGGCTTCCCACGGGGTCACAGCCTCCTTTGGGCATCCACCTGCTCCGGCGTGGGGTCCTCCATGGGCTGCAGGTGGATATCTGCTCCACCGTGGACCTCCATGGGCTGCAGGGGGACAGCCTGCCTCACCATGGTCTTCCCCACGGGCTGCAGGGGAATCTCTGCTCCAGCGCCTGGAGCACCTCCTCCCCCTCCTTCTTTGCTGACCTTGGTGTCTGTGGAGTTGTTGCTCTCACATCTTCTCACTCCTCTCTCTCTGGCTGCAACTGCTACTCTCCTGTAACTTCTTTTCCCTTTCTTAAATATGTTATCCCAGAGGCGCTACCACTGTTGCTGATGGGCTCGGCCTTGGCCAGCGGCAGGTCCGTCTTGGAACCAGCTGGCATTGGCTCTGTCGGACACAGGGGAAGCTTCTAGCAGCTTCTCACAGAAGCCACCCCTGTAGCCCCCCCCGCTACTGAAACCTTGCCATGCAAACCCAATACACCCACACGTGGACTCAGTGATGTTTCAGATTCTCTGAAATATCCTCCCTGATTTTCACTTGCCACTATGGAAAGTTACTGCTCTGTTGTAGGTCCTCTGTCACATCTGTCATCTCCACATGAGTGTCTTCCACACTATAGGGCATCTTAAATGTAACTCCATGTGTATGTGTGTGCAACTGACTTGAGTCAAGATTTCCACTAACTATAATGGGAGCTTATATGTACAGGTCACATGTAAACATCTGAGGTACCTAAACATTAGTCTCCTGCCATTAGAGATGCCTTAGGATGCCCCACCTGACTGTCCTAGATACTGTAGGCTGCCTGAAATGGCGCTGCATGTTTTTGTTTAGTCAACTGAATCCTGCTCCTAAATTTAGATGTTTTAGTCTCAGATTGAGTCTTACCCCAAGGGAGTGATACAGGTGCCTGAAACAGAGGTTTTTTTCCATATTAGATACCCAAGGGTACCCCTGACATCTGCAGAGGTATAACAGATATGCCACAGGATTTATAGTCCTGAGCAGTGTTGGAGTGACAGCTGGAGAGATACCCTCAGTGTCTCACAGAGAATAAGGACAGTGCTACGCTGCTGGGTACTGTTGCGATAGCTTCCAAGCAGGCCGGGTTAGATGTGCATCCTGCCCACGTCCCCGGCAGAGCCAAGGTGTCTGGAGCCCCGTGAAAGTCTGCCAATGCAAACTATGTAGGTGCACGTGTGTGTGTACAGATGTTTTATCTGGGTCACCTGCTTCACTTCAAAGGGAATATTCTGCTGCTTAGGCTCTGGGAGGTCAGATGTGTTTCATTCCTAAGCTGGTCCACCAGGTTAGGCAGTGAACCATCAGGGATGCCAGCACTGCTAATGGAAGTGCTGCTTTATTTTTTATTTCTTTGATGAATTTCATTTTTCCTGAGCCTGGCTGAGTAGGATGAGCAAATTAGGTAAGATAGAAATGGTTATGGAAGTATCAGGAGAGCTGGATAATGATGGTGCCTGAATCGTCTGTTGGAGGCATTTTCTTCCTGTGGTCATCAGTTAAAAGCCATACTTGACCTGTCACTCTGTGTCCATTTCCAGACAAAATTGGTAGCTCATTGTGTCTTTTGAAATCTATTTGGACAGAGGACTGAAACATTTTTTTTCTTTGACGAGGGGCTTGTCACACTTACTCATGTCTTTGTCATGCCAAGCAAGATTTCTGCAACATGTTCTGCTTTAAAGGGATTTATAAATATCTGCTAGAAAGGGAAGTGAGCAGCTCATCTCCTTTTTGGGGTGGTCACTAAATACCATTCCAACATTGCTCTCCCTGCATTTCACTCTCCCTTCCAGTTTGCTGCCAGGTGAAACTCAGAGAGTTAAGTTATGACCTTGCAAGCCCTATGGATACAACAGCTTGAGAGAGAAGTCTTTTTCTTGTGAAAAATCTTGATGGAACAGAAAGTTGTAACCGAGAACATATTTATTTGTGAGGAGGAAAATGAAAGTTTTTGGATTTGTTTTCCTGATGGAAACTGTGGTTTTGGTTGGGGGTGTATGTGTGTAAGACAGGGATATTTTCCCATAGAAATAGTTTTTATGACAGTGGAGGCATCCTGCCTACGTACAAATGCTAGGTCAACTTGATAATGGGAATTTGCTATGCTGTCGTGGTTTAACCCCAGTCAGCAACTAAGCACCACGCAGCAGCTTCCCCCTTCCCCCTCCCAGTGGGGTGAGGAGGAGGAAAGAGAAAAAAAGTAAAAACTCATGGGTTGAGATAAGAACAGTTTAATAACTAAAGTAAAATATAATACTAACAATGGTAATAATGAAATATAATAATAATAATAGTAATGAAAAGGAATATAAGAAAAAAGGAAGGGGGGGAAGGGAAAAACACCAGTGATGCACAATGCAATTGCTCACCACCTGCTGACCGATGCTCAGTTAGTTCCCGAGCCACGATCCGCGCCGCCTGGCCAACTCCCCCCTGTTTATATACTGGACATGATGTTCCATGGTATGGAATACCCCTTTGGCTAGTTCAGGTCAGCTGCCCCGGCTGTGCTGCCTCCCAGCTTCTTGCACACCTGCTTGCTGGCAGAGCACGGGAAACTGAAAAGTCCTTGGCTTAAGATAAGCGCTACTTAGGAACAACTAAAACATCAGTGTGTTATCAACATCATTCTCACACTAAATCCAAAACACAGCACTGTACCAGCTACTAAGAAGAAAGTTAACTCTGTCCAAGCTGAAACCAGGACATATGCATACAAGTGTTCAGCTACAAAATACATTTTGGGGATATGGTTTTGTTCTCTGATGTGCTTTGCTTCCGCTATTAGAATTAAATCCATAGTTGGTGATAGGAAAAATTCTTGCACTTAGTGTATGAATAACAACAGAGCTATATCAAACTTGAATGACTGCTGGTAAAGGCAGAGTGTCGCTGGACAAAGCAATTTTTCAATTCTGCACTTCAAGGAGAGGTAACCAAGTGATGGATTACTTGGTAGAAAGTGGTTTTCACCTGGCAAAATTTAGGGGGAAATTTCCCAACAAAGTTGAAGTCAGAAGGACTGACAGAAAAAAAGAAAGCTTGTGAAGGGATAGAGGAAGTGGGGAGACATGCTTCATAGCAAACGTGCCAAGGAAGAAGTTTGGCTGTGGGAGTGGAGGTGTGATTCTGAGAAACTCTACCTATGAGACAGAAAAGTGCAATTCTGAGCAGATGTGAAGGTGAACAGTCAAAGATTAGGACTGTTGAGGCAGAAAAATCCATAGAGATAGGTTTTCTTTTGTCTATAACTATCATCTGACACACCCTTTTCCTTCAGAAAATCATGTTGATGGGAAATTTTCAACAAGCTCTGCCTGGTTAATTTAAGAGAGAGGAACATTGGCACCTTCTGTGCCTGTTATTATGCCCAGTCTTCTACCATTTTAGGCGATGATGCCAGAGATGTCTGCTCAGAAATATGTGAATTGCTTTCCTCCATACATCTTGACTATGAATGATGCATTTGGAATTACTTTTACTGGAACATCTCTGGCAGAAATTACTCTCCCTATGACACACTTATCATCTGCCCAGTCCAGGGTACTGTGCAAAAGATGCTTGTGTATAGTATTCGTTCTTTAAAGTACTGCTCTGGCAGTTGTCATTCTCCACAAACTATTTTGTATGCTCCTCCATTGCAGCAATATTATGTTCAGATAGTATGGTGCTGAGTGTCAAGTTAAAACATACAAATAAGCAAATTAATTATTCTCGGTTATTATAAAATTCTGCCTTTAGTTCTCCACCAGGGGAAAAAAAAAGGTTCACAGAGTTCTTTACAGGGTAAAAAAGGCTCGTATATTTTATGAGAAAACATTTTCCACTTTGAAAACATTAAAAAAATAAACACTTGCATTAAACCTGGCTTAAGGTTTATAACATATGACAGTCTTTAAAAGAGGAATATATCTGGAGGTTTTCATGGCTTCATAAAAATACCTAAGTTACACATGCTGAAAGTGCTGCACATTAGATACTCTTGTCTTGGTATGTAATTGCCTTGAAGGTATAAAGGAGGCTGAGCCTAATAATTCCCCCAGCGTGTCTATTCTCCATTTCTGTTCCACTGAGGAAGCTAGAAGGATGTGGTATCATCAAAGAAGCATGTGTTGGGAGAGAGGAGAGCTAATCCTTAAATAGTTGTGCCCTGCATTTCAACTAAGGAATGAAAACCTTGCGAAAGGATTTCCTGAAATCTTACATACGCTATATCCCTTAACCTATTAAATGCTATAATTGTTGCACGAAGATAAGAGATGCTTCCAAAGTAATCCATGCTGGGTGGCCCTAGGTAACAAACTATTTATTAATACCGCAGAGTTGTGCCATGCAGTGATAGAGATGGAAATTTGGCAAACCAACTCTACTTCTGTCAGATGAGTGAAACAGCCACTTCACTCAAGACTGGATGACAGATAGATGTAGAGATCATTGTACTAGGGAAATCTGAAGGGATGGCTTATGATTAGGATGGTGACTGAGAGAGATGACAAGAAAAAGAGAAGAGGATAGCGAGTACTTTCTCATCCAGACAGTTTTACAGACATAAATACGTCTGAAAACTCTTTCTCTTACAATCCATACTGCCAATATGGATTGGCTGCAAAATATTGTTAATTTAGATTATTAACATTTGGCACTGGTTTTGAGTTTGTACAAATGATTTGGGGTGGTGGACTGGTTTCAAAGAATATCTGCAGTCTGTTTTACATGGGCTAGTATGATTTTCCATACTGTATAAATGGGAAAAGTGTGAGAGAGAACTGAAATATCTTGCTTGAGTGGAACAAGTAGAAAACCTAGGTGGTAACTGGTACTTATTTTTGTAACTAGTTAAATGCTTTGGAAAATATGATCTTAGCTGTCCTAAAACTAGTCATAAATTTGGGTTAACAGTGAAAATCTGGCAGAATAATGTGGGAGGCAGAATAATGTGGGAGGTTTAATTCAGGAAACAACTTTTACTCAGCAGTACAGGGGGGTGCAGCATTTGCTCAGGTTCTGGGCGATTTGGGACTGACTACTTCAGCTGTACTGAAACAATTTTAATTTCTCCTGATCCATCCAGGGAAGGTCCCTCCTGTTAAGCTACCCAGGGCTAGGTAGTTCTAATCTGCTGTGGACAATGTCTCATTTTCATATCATCACCTGAGCGTTCAAGTGCTGCAGCTGTTAGGACAGAGGATGATTCCTCTTGCAGCTTGGAGGAAAACCGTGCAGGAGACTGACACTTGGTGATTGGGTCGTTCAGTGAAGACATAGAGTCTTGGATCATTTGCCAGTGATAAATCAATCAGAAGGTGGCCTTGAGCTTGGGTGCCCTGCTGATTAGATAGCCCTGACCAGTAGGATTTTGGGGAGGCATGTGTTGTTGAATCTCCTTCCTAGAGCTGCTCCACTTTATGAAGCAGACGTTAAGATGGTGTCCTGCTAACAAAACACAGAGCAATGTTGCAAGGGGCGCTCTCAACCCCAGCCTGGCCCAGGCTGTGGGTCTGGGAGATGTGGGTTCAAAGACCACCAAGAAGAGCAGACTCTTAAATCCAGGACTGCAAAATCTTGGGCCCTGTTCTGCTCACAGGTAAGAGGGAAAATGATGTCACGAGTAAGTTTTGTGAATTTGTCTCTCCCACTTCAGGGGGGGAGGGGTTGTTTGCTCATTTTTGGTGTCCAAAACACTCTTATTCTCTGTTGAGTGGAATATTTTAACAGTGGAATACAATAATATGCACTGAAAAAATAATTTTCATTTAATTTTTTCTTCTTCTAGAGATGAAGAGCTGAAAGACATTCCAAAGAGTCTGAAATGAGCCTTGTTTTCTTTTGTTTTCTTTGTTGGCTGACCTGAGAAATCAATTACTCACACTGCCTGCCTGTGGGGACTGCCCCAGCTGTGAGCAGTGCCGGGACATAGATGAGAAGTCCCAGTGAAGAAAAGACACTGGCATCCTAGTACATATCAACTGCTGTGAAAATCCCACCATGCTTGAGGTCAGCGGCATCGCTGCACTTCCTTCATGAAGCACTTCTTCACATGCTTTCGGTGCGCTCTTGCTGCTTGGACCCATGCTGAGTTTTACTAAGAGAAAATAGATCAGAGGATCTAAATATTACAGACAATAACACACCAGTGCACAAAGGCTTTATAAATGTCTTGGTGTCAGGGCACAGACAGGGCTGCTCGGCAGGGGAAGGGAGCGGAAGGTGGTGGCGAGGTAGGCAGGGGCAGAGTCCCCTTCAAGGGCACCATACCATGGTGCCCCAGCAAGGCCAACAGAGCAGGGACAGGGACTGAGGGTTGTCCAAGAGCCCAGTGACCACCGACATGTCCTCAGTGACAGGGCAGGTCTGAAGTCAAGCCGGTGTGCTCAGGGCAGTTCAGGGCCACTGGTGCACTCAGGGCCCTGAGACTTGCAGCAGCTCTGTACAATGGTAGACCTTGTTCTTGTGAACAAAAATTATGACCATCAATACATTGAGCTGGGTCCCTATGATGGCCAATTTACCAAAGATGAAAATAACTATGAATGAAGTTAGTGAGAGAAAACATTTAAACGTAAAGATGTATATGAGAATTGCAATTTTTTAATGAATGCTTCTGTAGATGTTCCTCTCCACCCCCCAAAATCAAGAAGTTCTGCCAGATACAAAAAGAAGACATCAATATATTTTAGATATTACCAAAATGAATGAGAAATAGAGAAGTTCATAGACACATACATAAATTAGCAAAGGAAACATTCAGACAAATGACAAACTAAGTTAAGGGTGTTTGTGAAAGATCTAGCTGTACAGCAGCAAAGAAATAAAAATAGTAACATTACTAATCATGATTCAAAAAAGTAGATGTATATGATCATAATTCTTTTTCATACTCAGACAGTCCGGATGATGTGTTAGTATCAGATGGTGAAAGACTATAGCTTAAACAGGACAAGCCAGATGTTATTAGATATTAATTGTTTGGCTCTCATTTTGTACTCCACAATCCCCAGGTGGACACGTAAGCTCCCTTCTCTGTGTGTGAGGGAAGCAAAATGCCTCGGGCTGGAATCCAAACCCGCCCATGGACTGACTGAGTGGGAGAATACTGAGCAAAGAGAGATGAATGAACTCCTGCCCTTCCCCATGCTCGTGCAGCAGAGCTGCAGATTTCAGGGGATTACCCCGTGCTCACTTTGCAGTGAACTGAGCTGGAATCCCTGCAGCTGTAAAAACCTTATTCTTGTGTTGGGAGGAAAAAAACCCCACAGTCAAAAGATGTACTATCTCTGCCAGTTTTCTATGTAATAATGTAGTGGTTAGAGCACTCACTTTGGAGAAAGGGATTTTTTCAGAGCTCTCCTCAGCACAACGGAGTCCTACTCACACCTTCCATCATTCTGGAGAGTGTAACCCAAGCTGCCGATTATGATGAATTGCCTCCAATAATGTTTGTGAATTCACAATCAGTGAATAGCACCATTTAAACACACCTTGGGTGTAAATGAAGAAGGAAATAGTCCTGAGAGCAGGCTACAGCCCAGAGCTCCCTCTGAAAGCCGGTGAGCTGCCTGCCAGCTGGGTTACTAAGTTCATGTCTCATTTTCTTCCCTCTTCCTCTTCTCCACCTTCCATAAAGTTTCATTTATTTCTGAACTCTGCAGGGTGAAGAGATCCCACTCCCTGGGACGCCTACCCAGCATTCTGACAAGTCTGTATTCTGGAGCTGGGACGTTTTAAGGATGGCAGGAGAAGTAGCCTTGATGTTAATGAATAAGTTCATGGTGAATTCTTTGCCTGTATGAAATCCCCAGGGGGATTGTTTCCAAGCTGTTTGGAAGCAATGCCCACTCAGGTACTTAGGATTGCACCAGAACACAGTGGAGAAGACAACTGGAATGTGCTCCAGGAGTCAACCCTCTCCTTGCTCTCCATCCTAGTAACAGTGTGGGTCTCACTAGAGATACAATGAGGGTGGTGTGAGCAGGCAGCCAGCCTCCCAGAAGGAAAGCAGACAAATCCTCACTCGCAGCTGCCTGTGTTGTGGCTGACCATGCAGGAAGCGAAGGTCTTTGTCTTTCCCCTCTCTCCCCACAGGCTCGCCTGTTCCTCAGTGCTGGTGAGTGCAGACCTGGCTGCCTCGTGGTGGTGGCAGCAGGGCTGGAGGAGGTGGCGAGGACCTCTGGGGCTGTGCAGGGAACAGCTGTGGCTGCTAGTGATAAAAGGAGGCTGTGGAAAGAGTGATGGTCCCCATGAGCTGGATGCAGTTGTTATCTAACTCCAGGCACTTGGTAAAAGTAAATGGCCAATTTTGGTTATTTTTCTGATTGCGGTTTTCATGTAGATACTCCGCATGTGCTTAAGCCATTATTTGTGCCCAGCCCATAATTAAATCTTTTCTGTTCTTCCAGTAACTAAGAATGGGGCACGGGTAGGATGAGTGTGACTGACTTAGGACAACCTCGAGGTTCTTGGCGTGGCCACGGAAGGGGAGAAAGAAAGATGAATTAGAGCTACCATTTGCTAAGCTGCTTCTCCTAACTTCTGCTTTTTTTGTGCTGGCTCCAGCTGGCTCTCCTGTGCTTCAAACATTCAGGGACCCCATGACAACCGAGGCTTTTTAGAGTAAATATTCTTACCCAGCGGCCACATTCATCTGCTCCAAGCTCAGTGTTTCCTGCAGACACCATGAGGACTCTGGCACAGCTCAACTTAGCACTGGAAGGGTAATGCAGATTCCTTTATTTAGGCCACAGGGCAACTAGGAAGCATAGCACTGTCTACTCTTGGTGAAACAGAACACAGTGGATCCCACAGCACACATCCAAGGAGTCAGACATGACTCACCTTCCTATATAAATAATTACTTCATTATACATTGTGTCATGTGTTCTCCTAATTATCTTCTCTCATACCTCTATCGTGTAATTGGTTCATTACTTTGGCCCTGTGCTCAGCATGCACTCAAATGCCAATCATTACTAGCACCATGTGTTTAGTTCAAACTATATATCCTTGAGTGCTATATTTGGTTGTTTTCTGGTCCCTATGCACTATTTATACAATACCACATATGTTTTGTGGAGCCCTCAGATGAAATGCAGACATACTGCTTGTTAGGCTATTGTTTAGCTGCTAATCAGCAGCAATTCTCAGATGCCCTTTGGTGGCAGAGTTACAATAATTGGGCTTCCTGGTTTTCAGGTCTGTATAGTCTATGACTTTACCCTTCAATGACGCTGGCCCTTGGCCTGCTGAGGGAATCTGGGCCCATGAATGAAAAATAAGGTGAGGTTGCAATAGATAGTTTAATGATTGTAATCTTCAATAAGGGTTTTATGAATTGACTAGTGCTTCGCGAGCACACAGTAAGTGTTCTAATGAATCGAAACCAAATATTTATGGGAGACGAGTAATTAGATGTGAGCTAATAAAAGAGCCTATTAAACCATCTGGACAGTTCAAAGGATTGGTAATTTTCAGATAAAACTTTGAAGGGTTAAGGACACCAGTTAAAATCTGACCCTTGTTAATGGTGATTAGATACTACTACCACCTGATTGCTACCTGGGAGACTGAGGTGAAAGAAGTCAGGGATTGCTTTTGTGTTTATGGCTAATTTTGGAGAAGAGATTTTCAGATTCTTGTAATCTTTCCAATAGGTCCCCAGCAGAAAGATGAAATTTTAGATTATTTTTGTCTCCATCAGTGTTCATTTAAATTTAAATTGGGATGTGTTAGATGTGAGAAAGCTCGTGTTTCTATGACAAATTATATGTGTGTTCTAATGATTAAAAGAGAAGTTGAGATTCCAAAATGGATGATTTTAAGGGAAAGGGGAAAAATCCCAGGAAAAAAATCTGAAATCCACAAGAATGTTTTATATGGAGCATAGACAGACATGGAAGAACAGACCACTAACTGAAACCTGCTTATAAGAAATCTTTGGCAGCAGAAGAAAATGACTTGAAATACTTGAACCCTTAGCAATTAAGAAACCAAGCCTTCAAACAAGCAAGAAACTGCGAAGGCGGCAGGCATTACACCATGAAGTTTTATCTGAATTAGAAAGAAATTAAATTAAAGTGGGTGGAGGTTGACTCTCACTTTGCAAAAACTGATGTTTACTGCTGTCATAGCTGAGAATAAATTTCAAAGACAGCTGCATTCAACTACAGCCAGTCTAACAAGCTGCTAATATACCTCCCAGCTAAAAAGCTGGTTATATGACCTACTGCTATGCTTAGCAAGAAGTTACCTTAGTCAAGAGACTCTAAATGTTTTGGAGTGGTGTTATTCTTTCCTCCTTTTGAAACTGCTACTGATTCGGCAGGGTTGTGATTAAGGAAAGGAGGAAGGTAGCGTTGGGATGCTGGAGCCTACTTTGGTTCCTTGCCTTATGAAAAGAGCAGTGGGTTTCAACCTCCAGCTTCTGTCTGAACTATGAGGCTATTTAACATGTTAAACACTTGTTTGTTAAATACTTCATGGAGAAAGAGATGAGTGCTGAGCTGCTTGGAGCAGAGCCTTTGTGCCATATGCAGCAGTGTAACACCATGTCCACTGAAAGGTGGGGCTGAAGAAGAATAGGCCTGTTTTAGGTTCCTTATGGACTAGGATGTGCTTAGATCCTTCATTGGGACTGACCTTGGATCTGGTTTTGGCTTACAGCCTTATATGTTGGGCACAGGTAGAGGGCACAGAGAGAACTGGATACCCAAGAAGAGTCTGAAGAAGCCAGAAAGTTTGGTGAGGAACTGCCTGAGCGAGACATGAGGAGTTGCCTCCAGCTGGAAAAAAGCCAGCTTTTCACTCCATCACATAGTGGTAAGCCACCTCCTGTCGTTAAGTGCCTTATCCACAGTAGCCTTTCGTTGGAAAAGCAAGCAGCAGTCTGATACACAACAGTCAACCATCTGAAGGGTGGGGGCCAGTTTCTGCCTGATTGGGAAGGTCTTCAACCCAAGTTTCCCACCTCTCTGATGAATGCTATAACTAGGAGTCTGCAGGTACCAGCAGGTTAGTGTCTCCTCTTGAAGCTGTTCTGTTTGATACAGGCTATTTAAGTATTCACTGGAGCAGAGACTGCATCGGAGTAGGTCTCCCAGGTGAGTCTTCCAACCACCAAACTACAACATTTCTCTCCCTCTCTCTCTGGCCTAATGAATATTTAAGATATGATAGTGATGACAGCCATAGAAAAGCCCATGAGAAAATTAATTCTGTCTTCATAGCAGGGTTTGAATAGTGTGCCGTAAATAAAGCATTGGGGCCACACACTGAATGTGGAGGATAAAAGAAAATGTTGAATAGCTTACTCATTAAGTGAGCACCATCCAGCATGAGTACAGAACGAGGCAAGAACTGTGTGGAAAAAATAGTATGTCATCAAGTAATTAAAGACTGTGGCACAATGCATATGTATAAGGGACTGAATTAATGTTTTCAGGAAATCTTAATTTTGCCATTTACTAGCACTGGAGTGCTTGACTTTTTGCAATCTGAGCAATATTCTTTTAGTGTATCTTTTTGTGTAGATAAGCTTGACATAAAAAGGAACTGAGGGAGCCTTACAAAGCCTTAAAAAACCTATTCCTTTTTCCTCTACCACAATGGCCTCTGAATGAGAAATTATGGTAGCTGGCTGAGAATCATAATCAAGCAGTGAAAACTTAGTGTAGTTGGTAATTATTACTATTGCATTTCCTCTGTAGGAATTATTTTCTTCATTTTAATTCCAAGCATTCTCTACTTCATAACTTTGCAGACTAAAATGTAATGAATACTACCAACAGGAGGTTTTTACAAAAACCTCTACCGCTATAGCTGAAGTTAAAGAGGGAGGGGGTGGGGGCATTTAAATTTAAGGGTGAGGTTTCGAAGAGACAGAATAGATGGCTAAATAATAAAAAGTAATGAAGATGGCAAATTTTGCCTGCTGTTCTACTGATGAATTTGCTCATGAGCAGATTGGAATATTTTAAAAACATATTCGTTATTCGAAATCATTTGTCAAGGGTCAAATTCCTTCCTGCTTACTCATATTGAAGCAAGAAAAACCTGTCTGTGGAACAAGCTGCTGCCGTGTGTGAATAGACGTGAGGAAATCTGTTCCCAATTAATTTATGGAAATAATTCTCCATTTCATAAGCAACTCTTTGTGCGTGTTTGTCATTCAGCATGTGAATGGTTTTGACTGATCTTATAAGTAATGTGGCATGTTACAATGTGTCACAACACATTGAACTGGGTTTCTAGTACAAATATTTGGCTATATTCCGCTATAATTTAATTTCTGTGATTGTTTTCTGATATTCATAGATAGTTGCCCTTCTCAACGGTTCTCCCCCTTCCCCCGGAAACATTTTCCTTAAAATAATCAGAGAAAGTAAACACAATAAGAGCTGAAGTGAATTCATTTTACCATCTACAAGAACATGTGTGATTTTTATTTGGGGGGAGGGCGCAGTATTTGCCTAGTACTAGTGATTAATGACTGAGGAAAGGATTATATTTAGTAAAACACATGAGAATAGTCAGACAAGAAAACACACACATGATATTGCTAAATTCTCTAATGGTTTTATAGTGAAAAGATAATGGACATATAAAAACTGTCTTGTAGAAAGCTAAAGCAAATATTATGCTGTATAAAACACTTCTTATATTGATTTGTTGGAAACCTTTTATGTTTTGGTAGCTTGCCAAAGAGTCATTGTGGCACAATATTTCTCTTAGTCTGTAATATACATTTGTTTCCACTTTAGCAAAAGTACTTTTAAATGTGACATTTGGGTGAATTGAGACACCCAACCAAATATCATTAAGAATTTTTGCTGTTCTGCAGGAGTTCTGAGAGTCTTCAGAGCCTTTTCGAAGTGGAAGAACAAGAGGCTAAGACTGGGTACTTGTTTCATCTCACTTACACTGAAATGACTAACTCTGGAAGAGCGGAGATGTCTTCACAGCATCTCCGAAGCATAGAGCCTACGAAGAACCTCTAGATACATTTTGTTTATTAGCTGAGTTGAGTACTAAGTTTCTCCTCATTTCTTTCTAGACTGACTTTGTAAAGAGGGTTGCCATTCAGCCATAACTAGAAGGGAGTTGGTGAGACCCAGTTTGTATAGTTACAGGTCAGTTTGAGTTTAGCAGCTGCGTAGGCTATGTGAGGATGTTTTCCTCTTTGAAGAGTAGAATGGGTTTTTAGTCATTCTGGAATTTCAGGCCAAATTATGCTACATGCTTGGGTTTACCACTAGCAGGGTAAAAGGCAGCGAAGCTCTTTGCTGCCAGACCTGTCAGGGCAGGCTCAGAGGTGTGGACTTTGGATGCTTTTGATCTGTACATCAGGATAGCGACAGCGACAATCCTGCTGACTGCATCTACAGGTGGTTATTGCAGGCTCTTCAGGCCAGCGTGCCCTGCACTTAGGAAGCAATACATATTTCTAAAATACAATGTATTCACATTTCGCATCTGAAATGTCATATCCTAAGTATCTTTCAGGGATTTATTTGCCATAATTGTGTCTTTGTAATGGAAAGCTATTTCTATATATGTATTAGATGATATGTTAAGCTTGGCACAGCTGAAGTGAAAGACTGGGCATCTGAAAGTGCCTTTTTTGTTCAGTTTTGGACCCAGCTGGTTTAATTTAGAGCATCTTCTGAGTCAAGCTGGTGGCTGTTGTGTTTTAACTGGGAATAAAGATGCTGTTTTTTCATCCAAGAGGGCCATTTATGACTGTGTCCACCTTGCCACCTTGCTATAGAAAGACAGCCAGAGGTCGATCGATGGTCCAAGATTTGCATGGCACAAAGTGGCTCGTGTTCACATGGGGTGAGGGTTAGCCCCTCTCTAGCAGATTTGTTTTTGGAATAGCCCAAACTAAGCCAGGCTGTATTGAAAAGCCAGGGTCCTCCACTCACTCTTGCTTCCTGATCCTCTAGTGCCAGTGGTATGGATGTGCCTGTTTTAAGACCTAAAAGGTAAAAGACAATAGACATTGCACATTAACACCCATGGATTCTGCTTGCAAAAGCTGAGTCAGGCAGCAGGTTTTGAGTGTTGCCTCTCATCTCCTTTGCATCCTTGCCTTGCATAAACAGGGTTCAAGAAATGGGCCTGTTGCTTTTGTGTTCATGAGGAGTATAGATTAACACTTCAGTATCATATCACAAATATGCTGAATAAATTAATGAACTGCAGTGTGAAATGAAGAATATTCTTCTTTATTGTAATGACTGGTTCCAGTAGAAACTGAAACTTATCTTTATTCAGAGAGTAGGTGGAATAAAAGCAAAGGAAATTCAATTTTCTCCTACAGTAAAGGCAGCCCTAACAAAGGCCTTGTAATGACATCGGCCAGATCCCTCAGCACTTGTAGGTGCATCCCATCAGGGCCCATGGACTTATGCTTGTCCAGTTTGCTTAGGTATTTTCTAACCTGATCCTCTTCCACCAAGGGTACCTCTTCCTTGTTCCAGCCTTTCCCCCTGGTCTCTGGGATTCCTGACAGCTGGTCTTGCTAATAAAGACTGAAGCAAAGAAGGCATTCGGTACCTCGGCCTTTTCTGTGTCCTGTGTCATTAGGGCCCCTGCCCCATTCATCAGCGGGCCCACATTTTCCCTGGTCTTTTTGGTACTTATATACTTATAGAAGCCCTTCTTGTTGCCTTTGACATCCCTGGCCAGATTCAATTACAGCTGGGCTTTGGCTTTCCTAACTGCATCTCTGCATGCTCAGAGAGCGTCTCTCTGTTCCTCCCAGGTTACTTGTCCCTGCTTCCACCTTACGTATACTAAACTTTTGTGTTTGAGTTTTGCCAGGAGTTCCCTGGCCATCCATGCAGGACTTGTTGGGATGGACTGCTCTTGATATTGGAGGAGGCAATCCCTGAATATCAATCAGCTTTCTTGGATCCCTTTTCCCTCCAGGGCCTTATCCCATGGGAGCCTTTTAAGCAGATCCCTGAATATTCTTTGCTAGTATCCATGCAGGGACTAACCATTCTTCTAAATCATGTCTATTATACGCAATGTGAGGATTTTCAAACATGCAAACCTGCCTCTGGTAGGACAAAAGTGGAATATTTTGTGCTGGTTGCTGAACAGCCATTCACCACAGTGTTTTCCAGCTTCCGTTACTCTAAAAACTGATGTCCCAGAAGTAAATTTATTTCTCTGACACAGACTGATTTGCTACATCTGCATCTGTAAACAGAACAGAGAGGTGATCATCCTTTGGCCCTGTGAATGTAACGGTTCGCACCCATGCAGCTAAAATTATCCCCCAAACCAGGTTGCCTGTGCCCAGCTATCTGTTGGGAATGGCCTCAGAGTGGTGCTAATTTCTTAATAGTGCTGTGAAAGGAAAGCTGCTCTGAGCCAAAAGTGTGCCAGAGAAACTGCTTACAATTTAATATGCTTGGGCCCATGCCCCAGTCCTCTTTCTTTTACTGGTATTGATGTATCCATGTAGTCTGAGCAGTTGCTTTCCCCAGGGAAGAGTTTCACATAATTTGCTGCTACATGAATTTGTCTTTTCTGCCTCTGGCTTTATAAAAGCACCTAGAACTTACAACATGGCATAGCAGTTAGCCAGCCCAGACAGCCATCGTTTGAAACCTTGGTGTCCCACTGCCTCCAAGTCTGTAGAAGCTGGAAGATGGTCTGGGAATGGAGATTGATGATATTTTTTAATAGAACAAGAACAACTGTACTTAATTTTTAATTTATAAAAGAATTGACTGTTTGCTCAAGAAGGGATTTGAAGCCTTGTGTGTGGGTTTTTTTTTTTTTAATTTTATTTTAGATAAAGGCAAGCCAAGCTGTTGTTCTTAAGCACAGTAGTTTTACAAGCAAGCTCTCACAGGAATGAAGAGTTACTCCCCAATGCTTAAGCATTATCCTGTATAATTATGGATATTTTTTCCTTCAGAAAATATTTTTTTTTTTGAGAAGCTGACATTTCAAAGGCTTTCAATTCTGTGTGTCACTATCAAATAATCTTTTTTGTAGTTGGCTGTTTATTATTGGATTGCAACAACGATAAAGCTCTAGGGGTTTTGTCTCCTTTGGTATGTTAATTAGCTATTTTTCCTTTGATCTTTTTCTTACTGAAAAGAGTGAAAAGCTATCTCGGTAGGGAATCTTACTGATGTACATTCATCCCCTCATCTCCATAATCTGAGGATCAGAGGGAGACAACAAATTTCACTGCTGAGTGAGGTTGCTATAGGCCTTAGTTATAATGTACTTGGTTTCTAAATAATCCCACCACCATTTATATTTGGAATATTGAAGAGGAACCTCTGAGAAAAAGAAATGCAAAAATAATTAATTTTAAACTGTGAACTACCTTCATTAATTTAACTTTTTCTTGAAGTTTTAAGCTCATACATATGCCACAAGCTCTTTCTTTCTTGTATGCCTCTACACATTTTTCCTTTTTTTTTCCTCCTTTTTTACTGTTGGCTTTTGATACATTTTCAGTTCTCACAGAAATAAAATATAGGCTAGGAACAGAGTAACTATTGAGTGAACTTTTAAAGTATTAAATGTTAGAATAGCTTTCCTATGGAAATGATGAAAGTCCTGTAACTTGGGACAGTTGAAAGTGATGGGGCAGGACTGTGGGGTGGTGGGGAATATACACACAAAAGCTTAGATATATACACATCATATGTGTGTATTTCTGTCTCTCAAAATCCTTCATCAAAAGCTGTCATCCGCATATAGCATTTCTTGAAAAACCTGAAATAAAAGCACTTCTGTGAGAGGCAGAGGCAGACAGATCTTCTTCATGGGGCAGTCCAGCAGGGGCAGAAGTGTAGGCAAGATTATCTACTAGAGACTTTCCAAACAGAGTTTCTTTGAGCCAGTTTATCCATTTCCACAGGAGATGGACAACGCACTAGGCAACCTTGCTGTTGAGATTCTTCACTTGTGTCCTGCAGTGTGGGATGTGACCAGAAATGGCACTAGATACCTGTACGTGTGCAATTGACTTGAGCATTAAATGCCTGCTTTCTTGTGAGCTCAGAAGTTCCCCTGAAAATATCGCTTTCTCTTCATTGACTACAAAGGAAGCCCGGTTCAGATGTCGAGACATCTGTGGTAGATTTCTAGATGTGGTCAAGTGAATCCCATTTCTGGTCTCCTGGGCACATGCATCTCAAAGACTCCTGGGAATCCTGTTGTTCCCAAGGTGGCAGTACATTGTTTGTTTCCCTAGAGCTCCTGCATGATAGAGTCTCTGTGCTGGTGCTTCTTACACAGAATCAAAAATGAGTGAAAATCATGTTGGAGGAGCTCTGGAGTGATTTCAATGCTTATGCTTTCCTACATGCTCTACAACCACAGGATGCAACTTGTGACTGATGCAGGTTGGTGCTATGATATGAAGAGCCAGAGATATTTTGTTGGCCATAATGAGATCTGTCGTGTTAATTTTCTAAATGGGCTGCTTGCACAATAACATCTGTCCTCAAGCTTTTCCCCACTATCTCTAAGACTTAATCTTTTAAAAGTGTCTGTCAACCAAAGGCAATGAGAAAAAGCAGACAGGAGGATTTAGATCCTATTACAGTCTTATGCAATAAATATCTTGTTCCCACAAGGATCAGCTGTTCTGAGCAAGATTCAAGTGGGATCCCCAATGGTCTGTGTAATTACAGGAGGAAGGATTACTGCTTTCTGCCCTGAGTTAGGCAACTAAGTCTGAGCTAGACACATGACCTACCCTTCATTGAAATTGAAGAGAGAAATTGAAGTCTCCAGAGGAGATTCAGCATTTAAGACTGCTCTAATAAATCACTCTCTGGATGTGCTCATTTCTGTCTGTAAAAGGAGTCTCAAATGATGAGCTCACCCAAACTTAGACATTTATAAAGTCAATGAAATAAAAATGGCTTATATGGACCTGGGACCAGTGGAGGATTTGCTCCTGCTCTTCAAGATGAAATGTTCTGTCAGCCTCTACATGAATACATGGAGTTGTATATAGAAGAACATTATTTTTATGTTTATAAACTTTTTACAGTTATACTACTTTTTCAATATTCAAATGGTGACCTTCAAATGAAAGTCATCAGTGTTTTCAGGAAAATTTAAGAAATTCTGCTTGGCAATCACATTTATCTTTAAGGCATGGTGACAGTCAGATATGCACTGAGTTAATGCTAACTGAATCAGGTATGGTAGAAAACCCCCTGGACGTGGTGGGTGCATTTCTATTTGTCCTGGCTGACTACCTCTTCAAGCACACATTCTGCTTCTTTATTTCTGACCTCTTCTCTTCACTCTTAGGTTTGGCTGTTGTCCCCTCTTTGCTTTTTCCTTTTCATGTCTTGCTTCTTCCCTGTTTTTCTTCTTTGCCTGTCGTTCAGTTGTCAGTCAGTTCCTCAATTCTCCAAGCTGGGGATCATCTACAGGAGATGCTGAGAGTTCCTTAACCCATGCTCTGTCCTGAGACGTGACCTGTATAACATCTTTATCAATGACCTAGAGGAGGTGATGGGCTCATCAAGTCTGCAGATGACGCCAGACTGGGGGGGCACCAGTCAATACACTCAAGGGCAGAGCTGCCAGACAGATAGACCTAGACAGGCTGGAGGAATGGGCTGACAGGAACCTTATGAAAGGAGGACTTGGTAGACAGCAAGCTGCACATGAGCCCTGCAGCACAGAAGGGCAAAAGCCTCCTAGGCTGTATGACCAGGAACACAGCCAGTAAACTGAGGGAAGTGACCACGTCCCTCTACTTGGCACTCATTAGACCACATCTAGGTACAGCAGTCAGTTTTGGGACCCCAGTACAAGAAAGTCTTTGACAAACTGGAGCAAGTTCAGCGGGGCCACCACAACGGTCAGGTGCTGAAGCACTTGCCCTGTGAGGAGAGGCGGAGGGAGTGGGGCTTGTTCAGCCTGGAGATGAGATGGATGTGGGGAGACCTTACAGCAGCCCCCAGCATCTATGAGAAGCCCTGAGAAGACAGAGCCAGGCTTTTCATAGTGGTGTGGGGGGGCAGGATGAGAGACAACAGGCTTATGGTGAAACAAGATGGGTTCAGACTGGATATAAAGAGAAACTTTTTTCCCATAAGGACAGTCCAGCAGTGAAAGAGGTTTCCTGGGTGTAAGGGACTGAAAGAGTTAATGTCTCAAACATTGGTACAGTCTGGTACTCAACCAAGGTACAGTCTGCATAACAAAAAGAGAGCCATTAGCAAGAAGCTGATTGGTGTGGACACAGGGAGTGTGCCGGAGGGGATGCACTCCCGTGTTCTGGCAGAACCAGCCTGGTAACCCACCACATATGGCCAGAGGCCACACAAAGCTTATTTGAGGAGGGGGCTTGTAGCTCCTTGGAAAGTCCCTGAGACCACCACCCCAATAAGCCGCACATGCTCACTAGGTGAAGAACCTTCTGGAATACCACCACATATGTCAAGAACTGTCTAGAATGAACCCGTATGAGTCTTCAGGAGGCGTGACTGTGGACGGAGATTTAGACTGTAAAAGACACAACCGTGAAGCGCGGCATTGCGTGTGCCCACCCGCCACCCGAGGACTGCAACCCGGAGCAGAGACCATTGCTGGATCCAAGGGTGGTGGTATCTTTCTTCCTCTTTCTCTCCCCTTTTCTTGTATCTCTCTTTTTCTCTCTCTGTTTTCTGACCTTATTCTGGGCACATAAGGGTAATATCATTGCGAGTTTTTCAGGGTAATATCATTGTGAGCTTGTCGTGGTAATACTGTTACAAGTTTTACCAAGCCACCATCCACTGTTTTCTGCCAAGTTTCAAGGAAGTTTTGAGTAAAGTTGTGATCTGATTGAATCTCTCGAGTAATTGTCATTGCTCCAGATTCCCGCACACAAAATCAAAAGGTTAACCTCACCCTCACTCACCGAGTGGGACGGGACACTGGGAGATTGTACCGTTTCCATGCTTGGAAGTTTTCAAGATCTGACTGGATAAGGTCCCAGGCAACAGGCTCTGACACCATAGCTGACCCTGCTTGGAGCAGGAGGTTGGACTAACAACCTCCTGAGGTCCCTCCCAAACTGAATTATCCTGTGATCCTATGATTTAAGCTCAGTCCTTGCCCTATATCCTTGCCTTACCTAAACTGTAGTCCCTATATTTTGTTGATCCTGACCTTGCTTTGCTGACTTGACATCCTGGCTTGACCTTGGCTTCAACGTTACAGGCTTGATGTGCAGTCACCAAACCTGTGGCAGAACCCGTTACTGCTGCCAACCCAGCTCTGCCTGACAATCCCAGCTGCCAGAAACCTCACTCTTTCTTAGTCTGCAAGAACTCACTGTCATCATAAAAAGTTCTGAAATTTCAGATATCACTTTAAGGCTCTAAAAATCTCCATGAAGTTTCCTTTTAGGGCCCAGATCCTGAAATCTGATTGATCTACATCAGCCTCTTTTAAGGCCTGGTTTTGCAGAGGAGGGAAGGATCTTCTTTTCTTCCTGATGAGAAGGTATTCCACACACTCCATTTTTTCATATCACCATTTCACAACTTCTCCTTGTTCTTTCATCTTCCTGGGAATAGTATCTAGATCAGCCTATCACCATAGTGGACTGAAGCACAGGGAGGAGTCAGTGGCATAATGGTTGCAGCAGAAGCATGTATTTTTATTAATAACATCCTGGAGAGGATAAATTGCAGCACCACTTCTGGATATAGTAAAGCCATCATTATGTCTTTATGTGCTTTGAGGAAAAATAGTCTACCTTGGGGCACTGTTGAAGAAATACGGGGAAAGAGACATTCCTGAGGAATCACACAGTGGGAGGAGAGAGTAAGAAGCTAGAGGGCATATAGGATTTGCAAGAAAGGTGTAGCTATAAGTGGTAGGATAGTTGTGGGGAAGTAGTTTGGCTTTTGAGATAAGAAGGAAAAAAGTTCTGGTTTATTTACTCCTGTGGTTTATATAAGCAATGATGCACAGCTATTAAATTTTAAATCCATTGTACACCTTGAAGACATGTTGCAGGATTATCCAGCTTCTCATGTTACTGCTGGAGACAGGAGGCGTATAGTCTCAAGGTTCTTCTCACCTTAGCCAGTAAGTGTCTATGTGGATACTAAAATATGCCAGTGTGAAATTTTCTTTGCTGTTCAATGTCAACATACTAGCAAGAGTACTCATCCTTGAGTATGCCGTGCCAAACAAGACCAAGCATATCTACAGTCTGTTGATTGCCGTTGCTTCTGCATCCCTCTAGAATCAGGAGTTGCAAGTTGTGTGGTGGTGGTGGTGGGAAGAAATTTGTGAAGGAGATAGAGGCTTTCTAGGTGTCAAAATATTTTGGTCTGGCTGTGCTGGATTTGTTCCATGTGGTATTTGGGATGCTGCTGTAAAATTATCTGGTGAAAGTTAACAGCGGATTTTGTAATCAGAAAAGCTGTCCCAAACTCTCATGCATGCAATGCTCAGTGACTAGTTGATCAGCTGCAACTAGTCGTCTGATTAACCCTCCAGTTCTCAGAGCATTGTGGAGAAGCTGTCCCCATATGTTGTTCTTCAAGCTCCTGACAGCACAGACTTCTCACAAATTGCATTGCTGCAAGCATATCTTGTTCCCTACTTGCTACCTTCTACTGTCTGCTTGTCCTTGTTAAACAGATCTATCTGCCCTACTTCCCTGTAGAGCCATAGCCTCTGAGTTTTATGTGGGCTTGGAAGGAAAGTGGGCTACTGTTGTTGTTTCTGACATCTCCTGAGGGTTTGGAGACACTCATTAGGAATTTCTCCTTCTCACATTGACGATGCGTAGGAGATGGATGCTTTATTTTAGTGGTGACTTTGAATTGGGTTACATTCTGTTTTCAAATGCACCGTGGAACATGGGGTGGGTGGTGTCACAGCTGAAACTTCATGCTAAATTCATCAGGATCAGCTAAACAGACAAAGCTCACAGATAGGAAGATGATAAAATGATAGACATGTTTGGCAGGGAAGGTCCTGAAAAGATTGCTTATCGCCACTCTCTGCAGAGAGTGCCTAAACCTTTGGTGACAGAGTGTTGTCTAGTCAGCTGTTACAAACCCTAAATTGCTCAGCCATTATATACCCTGGATTTCACAACTGCCCCACGCAGCAAAAACTCCAATGTGCAACTACTTTCATTTTCAATGCCTTCTTAAATGCGAAATTTAATCATCTTTGCTACAAATTAAAAGTCTTTATTCTCTCCTTGGTGAAGAAGGAGAACAGTTGATTGCTATAATGAGCAGCAGAAAGACTAGACTGTTGAAACAGGGCAGTCTGTCTCCAGAGGTTTTGACTGTATAGGGTTTACTGGTACCTTTCTCACTTTCCTTGCCTGAAGGACAACACTGTGTAGATCCCAGATCTCTGCTGCCCATCTATGATGGCTGACAAAAAGCATCAGCAGAAGAGAGGGAGTTTCCCCAGGATTACAGTGAGCTCGAACCAATCTTTTTTGAGGGTCAGAAATGGCAAACTTGTAAAATGAAACGTCTGGTGTTGCAGACAATGTCCAGAGCATGGTAGTGTGGGAGACTGGATACTGCAGAGAGGAGCTGGTTATGGCTGTTGTATTTACACAGATGCCTATATCTGGTCCAGTGTCATCATGTAAACTGAGCTGGTGGGGTGGAGAAAAGCAGCTTTGAGCCTTCATGTGAAGGTGGTAATGCAGACACCTCTCCCAGCTGCTCCCTGTTTGCTTCATTCGCACCAAATGCCCTTCCGTTTGCTCAGAGGCGAACAGGCAGGAGGAAGCCAAATGCTGCATAAGCTTCATGAGGTTGCTAATTATGATGGCTGCCTGGAGTCGATGTGGTAAATAGAAATACCACAGCTGAGTCACACATGCTGGTGTTTTCACCTTGCAGAAGCAAACTGAACACAAGGGCTTGATAACATCTGATCCAAGCCCTCGGAGCATACCCCGGCATGCGGTACCCTGAATGATGAGGGACATGTCAGATGGACCATTTGGATCAAGAAAGTGACCCAAACTCTCCCACAGACCACATTTAGGAGATTTTGGATCTACACATAGATAAATAGCACAGCTGAACAATTTTCTGTGTGTCACAGCTGCCAGTGACCTTGTATTTCCAATCTATCCCAAAAGATACATATCCTAGAAAAGTGGCAAGTACATTTGTGTAAATCCAGAAAGTGATCCCATTTATATTTAACATGCACATTTAAAGAACAATAAGATTGCAAGGTCAGTATTTAGGAGTAACTGGAGTTATTATTAAGCTTATTCATGTAATATCACTTCTGCCCTTTTGCATATATCTGGTATTTATAGCTATATTTACCCCTAGTTATAGTCCTTATTCACATCTGAGAAAAATCTAGCATTTTCTGTTGCAATGGAAGACTGTATCCGAAGAGTGCTAGAAGGTCACAGGAGGAGTTTTAGAGCTGGCGTTTTCTAAATTTACACAGTCATTTCTTCTTATACAAGCTTATTTTCTGCTCATTTGTTTGTGTGTGCCTGTGAGATATATATGCAGTTTATTCTGTATATATTCATGTCCACATTCTCTTATTTTTTATTTCTTTCGATTATAAAAAACATAATAAGGACTATATTTCATTTTTAGTATATCCATGCTACAGTGCAAGAGAATCAATTAGCTTTAGCCATCTCAGTTCCTTTTCTGTAAAACTGGGATTTACAGTTCAGGTCTTTGCAGTCCTCCTATGGAAAAAAAATGTGTTGGCTAGCATCTGGATGTTGTTATTATCGCTACATACTCTCCATTATCTGTTGAAGGGGTTAATAGTTTTTTTACCCAGACATTTTTGAGCTGGGACTGTGGAAGCCGGTTTAGGTACAGAGGTTTATTGCCCCATGTGCAGCACTGTGTATGTGTGACTATACTGCCTGCAGGGCCCATGTGGGCTCTGGTATTTCACCTCCACTGGTAAGCTCTCATGGGAAACAGAAGCACTGGAAACACTTAAGCAGGGCACTAGCATCTGATATGCCACATGGCACTACAAGGCACAATATTATCTTCGGGACAGCGGTTAGCTGAGATGAGGACTTCAGGCATGAGTACAGAGCTCTAACCCCTCTTATGGTGCTGCAGTATCCAGCTAATATTGCCCAGGGGTGTCTGTACTGCGGCAGGTGTATATCACTGTTCTAAAATGGCAAACAGCAAAGCTGTAGCATGCATTTTGCACTGCTCTCTTAATGGAATGGAGCTGTCTGCATGCTGGGCTGTGTCATTTGAGCCTGCTTGTTTTGCGGTCAGTGCATGGAAACCATTTAATGTAGGTCACAATATGCTACAATGCAAATAAAGCAAAATCTGGAGTGACTGCACTCTAACATATGCATTCTTACACGCTGTCTTAAGTCATGGCTCGGAGGCTGTTTATTTGCAAAAATAATTTCCTCTCTGAGCATTTGCAAGGGAAATGGCTTCTGTGCTAGTTCAGTGCTGTAGGATGCACCAAAATGACAATCTCTCTTCTCTTTCTGACTTCGCAGCCTCCATTTTTATTGGGAGCCCTACTGTGAAGTACATCCTACCTTTTTTTTTTTTTTTTTTTAAAATACCCCCTCCAGCATCCCCTCTCTGACTATCAAAGAAAACCCTTTTGTGAGTGCCTCGCTAAAGTCTAGGTGCGGTTTCTTTCCCCCTTTTTTTTTTTTTTTCCTGTGCCTGATGATGAGCGTTTTGAAAAGAAACATGGAATCTGAATGCATAAGCAAATCTATTTGGGCACCTGCTTCTTGAAAGAGAGGAAGACAGAGAAGAGGATAAATGGCAGAGGCACTACGTGATTGCTGGAAACAGCTCTTTTCACATCCATGTATTTTCAGAGCAATCTTTTCTTTTCTAGTGGTAACAGTGCTTTTTTTTCATTGCTATTTTTCCAAAATTTGCTTCCAAATGGAAATTAATTAAACCTTGTGGCACTCTTGTGAGATAAGAAATATGGTATGGTCCAGTTTGGCCCTGTAGATTTGTTTGTATATAGAGCTACAAACGTGCCCACCAGTAAAATCTTTAAGGTTAGGTTCTGTGCCAGAAAAAGAGAGAATTGTGTGGGGTCCACACCGGAGACTGATGGTGATACCATAACTAAACTCTATTTAATGATTAAGTGTTGTCTGCCAAATACTAGGCTACCAAATAAAGGCATGCATTGCGCTATTCAGTAGGAAGGATATATGGTCAGGATGTCCTTGTACTTAGAAACTAAGTAGGCTTCAGCAAGTAACAATATGGGATAAAATGGCAAGATATTCCTCAATATCGGTATTGTACCCCCAGCTCTGCTGACTGAATGACAAAATGAGCCAAAACCCGGAGAAGTCCTTCGTAACTCGGGGAAAGGTAAGAACGGCAGGGGGAAGCACGACCACCGACTCAATTCAAGACCGAAGAAACTTGCCCCCCCCCACCCGTAAGGAGCATGCGTGCTAATCTACATCGCAAGCAGAGTTAATTTAAATACGACTGACCAGTAATGAAGGAAATGTTTATCACTAGCCAATGAGTGTAAACTTAGGCGTGTTTTTACTAATTGTTACTAAGTAGATAGCTGGATATAAACCCTGTAATTTTTGTATGTGGTGTGCACGTTAGGTGAAGCAATTCCCCGTGCATCCGGTGCCATAATAAAGAATGCCTGCTTTCTAAAACTCCAAATTGAGTCTTAGAGAGTTTTTCTCACTGATTTTTACGGTAGCAGTTTTGGCGACCCAGATGGGACTTCGCTCCTGAGATCGGCTGGACACGGGATCGCGGGACCTCCAGCCGGCACCAAGGATTTCTTGGGGAGATCGCCTTATCCTCGTCTGCCGAGCTCACAGGCCAGGGACCACGGGTAAGTGGAAAGCGTTCTTTCATTCTTTTGTGTAAAGTTTTTGTGCCTGCCCATAAGTCAAGGTGCAGAGTGAAAGCTTATAAGGCATCCTACAGGGTTGGGTTAATTTGTGTACACATTCGTTGTATGATAGGGTCCTGCTGACTCATGTCGGGCAAGCTGCTTTGGGATTGATATCGATATTTGAAGGTTTATTGTACTTGCGGTTTTGCCGCTTTGGGATTGATATCATAGGAGTATCTCAGTTGGTTCCCGGAGGGATTTTGAAAAAGTCCCCTTTTAAGAAATCTTCGGCCGAAGGGGGGAAGGTTGGTGTTTCTCTAAAGGTAACGTAAGGGAAGGCTTGTTTGCACGATATTACAACGCCCGGAGTGCCAGCCAAGGGGAGGGGTGTGAGTGTAGACGTGGTGTGAATGTGTGTGTGTGTATGTCTCTGATGTTGCTAAATGTCAATAATTGTGTTGTTAACTGTCAATAATTGTTACTTGTAATTGTTGTATCATGAGTTCTGGGCAATCTTCAGAAGGGGGAATCTTGAAAAAGTCACCTCTGGGATGTTTATTAAAGCATTTGGAAGGATGTCAGGAGTGACCCCTTTACAAGGAAGCAATTGGTTGAATATTGTAAGCAATTGTTTTTGTGTTTCAGTGTTCCATGTTGCTGTTGCACTTTTTACAATGGGTAATAAACCCTCGATGGAGGGGGGGATTTTGAAAAAAAAAAATCTCCCCTTGGATGTATATTAAGGCATTGGGGAAAGATCGGGGGAGACCCCCTTACTCAGAGGCAACTCACAGAGTATTGTAATCATTGGTGGCCACGGTATATTTTGGATGACCAAGAAAAATGGCCAAAGAATGAGACTTTGAAGTATAATACTGTATTACAATTAATGTTGTTTTGCCGCCGTGAAGGGAAGTGGAATGAAGTGCCTTATGTTGATTTGTTCTTTGCATTGCAAAATCGTCCGGAATAGCTGAAAGATTGTTGTTTAGTACCAAATGATCATATGGCTCTGGCCTTAGAGAAGGACCAGGGGAGGAAACTAAGGAGATGTGGTTTTGCAGGTAGTATTGGAAAGCGTTGTGTTAAGTACAGAAAGTCAGAGGAAGAGGACGTAGAGTTACTAGTGGCCCCAGGGCAGAGGGGGCGGGAGTCCTGAAGGCAAGATAGGTTGGGGGGAAGGCGGGAAGGTGAGTTGAGCACAGATGAAGGAGATTTTAGCCCTATTGCCAGGAGAACTAGGAGGGGAATGGAGCATCGTGACGCGGAAAGGGGGGAGACACTTCAAGCACCTCTCTGGCAAGCGGTTGGGAATGATGGGCTGGTTACTGTTAAGGTTCCATTTTCAGAAACTGATTTGAGGTCCTGGGAGGAATTGGCAGGGAGGTCGTTGAGAGGAATTGGGAAAAGAAGCTGACTGCTGCACTAACAGAGCAAGGATCACGAGGAGTTGTGAATGGGGGGCGAGGCCAGGGAAGCACTGAAGGAAACAGATTCCAGCGCCGATCTCTGGATAGGGATCAATGTGCTATTTGTAAAGAAAAGGGATATCGGAAGAGAGAGTGTCCACGAGGGAGGAGGGTTAGTGGAACTACCCCTGATCCAGCAGTGAGACTGTTGACTTTAGATGAAGCCTGAAGAGGACCGGAGGAATCTTCCCCAGCAGAGCCTCTGGTTAAAATTAAGCTGGGGGAAGATGAATTGGAGTTTTTAGTGGATACAGGGGCAGCCTTTTCAGTTTTGAACACAAAGAAACACGAGTTGGGATATGATACAATTAGAGTTATTGGTGCAACAGGAAAATCGGAAGTAAGGCCATTTTTTAAACCTCTAAGATTTAAAATTGGAAAACAGTGGGTTACCCATCAGGTTTTTTATTTGCCAAATGCCCCCAGACCTTTAATGGGCCGAGATTTGCTGGAAAAATTAGAAGCCGAAGTTAAATTTAGTGGTGGAGAAGTTGATGTATTGATTCCTGAATCTAAATTTGTCCAAGCATCAATATTATTGTTACAGGAAACCGAACAGATAAAAGGAGACATTTTAACAGAAGTGCAAAACGCAGTAATCCCCTTTGTATGGGCTGGAGAAGTACCAGGAAAATCCAAACATGCAGAACCAGTAAGAATTGATCTTAAACCTGGATTAATGCCAGTAAGATTGAAACAATATCCTTTAATATTAGAAGCTAAAGTTGGCTTGGTTCCCATAATCCAGAAATTTCTTAAGTATAATTTATTAAGAGAGTGTGAGTCAAAATATAACACTCCAATATTACTGGTAAAGAAAGCAGATAGGAGAAATTATAGACTAGTACAAGACTTACACGCAATTAATCAGATTGTACAGTATATTCACCCAGTGGTAGCAAACCCATACACTCTGTTAACCACTCTTACAGGTGAACAAAACTGGTTCACAGTATTAGATTTAAAAGATGCCTTTTTTTGCATACCCCTGGACTGAGAGAGCCAAGAGCTATTTGCTTTTGAATGGGAAAATCCAGAAACTGGAAGAAAAGCACAATATACCTGGACTGTATTGCCACAAGGATTTAAAAATAGTCCTACAATATTTGCATATCAACTTGCTAAAGAGCTAGAATTGTAGTGACAAGAAAATAAGAAGGGAACAATGGTACAGTATGTGGATGATACATTGTTAGCTGGAGAAACCAGGGAAGAGTGTTTAGAGTTGACGATTAGTCTGTTGAATTTTTTTGGACTTAGTGAATGTAGAGTTTCAAAAGAAAAAGCTCAATTAATACAAGAAACTGTAACCTATCTGGGCTTTGAAATTCTACGGGGACAAAGGCAATTGAGTAAGGAAAGAAAAGAAGGCATTTGCCAGCTTCCCCAGCTGCAGAATGTTCGTGAACTAAGGATGTTTTTAGGAATGGTCGGGTGGTGTTGCTTATGGATTGCTAATTATGGTCTGATGGTTAAACCTTTATATGAACTATTAAAAACCTCCCAAGGACCTTTACAGTGGACAAATGAAAGTCGAAATGTATCTTCAACTGAAGAAAGCCTTGATGAAAGCCCCAGCCCTAGGACTGCCTGACTTGGGAAAACCTTTTGAACTGTTCACTCATGAGAGACAAGCAGTGGCTCCTGGAGTCTTAACACAGAGACTGGGACAATATAAGCGTGCAGCTGCTTATTTCTCCAAACAATTGGACACAGTAAGCCAAGGATAGCCTGGATGTTTAAGGGCAGTAGCAGCAACCGTATTGTTAATTCAAGAAGCTCGAAAGTTCACATTGGGACAAAAAAATTACTGTTTATGTTCCCCATATGGTTGCTACAGTTTTGGAACAAAAAGGACGACACTGGTTGTCTCCTAGCTGGATGTTAAAGTACCAGGTAACATTAGTTGAGCAAGATGACATCACCTTGAAAACCACCACTGCCATCAACCCAGCTATGTTTCTTTCAACCTGGCAAGAAGGAAAGCCTGAACATGATTGCTTACAAATGATTGAAGAAGTATATTCCAGCCGACCTGATTTAAAGGATACACCTTTACAAGATCCTGACTGGGAATTGTATACAGATGGCAGTAGTTTCGTGAAAGAAGGGACAAGATTATCTGGATATGTGGTGACCACTGTTAGATCAGTGACAGAAGCTCGTGCCCTACCTGCTAGAACCTCAGCTCAGAAAGCAGAGCTGATTGCTCTGACTCACGCTTTAGAATTAAGCAAAGGGAAAAGAGTGAACATCTGGACCGATTCAAAATACGCCTTTGGAGTGGTACATGCCCACGGAGCCATTTGGAAAGAAAGAGGCCTGTTGTCTACACAAGGGACAGAAATAAAATACAAAGAAGAAATTTTACGACTATTAGAAAGTGTCAACAACCGGGTTGAAATTGCCATAATGCACTGTAAAGCACATCAATCAGGATGAACTGATCAGGAGAGGGGAAATAAATTAGCAGATTCGGCTGGGAGAGAGGTAGCAGAAAAAGGCATCAAACCAGAGATACTAGCCTGAAAGAAAACTCAGCTTATCAGAAAAACCTAAATATGGTCATCAGGATTTAAAACTAATTGAAACTTTGAAAGCACAAGAAAGGGCAGATGGATGGGTTATAACTCCTTTAGGTTTAGTGGTAGTACCTTATTGTTTAATGGCTCATTTAGTAAAAAGAGAGCACGACACTGTACACTGGGGAACTGAATTTACTGAAGCATTTACAAAAGTCAGTGATAAGCAGGAATATGGTGGAACTTAATAAATCAGTTACGGAAAGGTGTGAAATATGTTGTAAGAACAATCCAAAACCACAAAACAAAATACAATTCCGCAAAACATTTGAAGGACGGATGGACGGATGGACTGAAGCACCAGGGCAATATTGGCAAATTGATTTTACTGAACTACTCTTTTACTGAAGAAAAGGAGGGCTAAAGTAGATATTGGTCCTTGTAGATACCTTTTCAGGATGGCCTGAAGCCTTTCCATGTCGCACCAATCAGGCATGGGAAGTTGTAAAAATATTATTGAGGGAAATAATTCCTCGATTTGGGGTACCATTGGGAATATCTTCAGACAGAGGTCCACACTTTATGGCAAAGATAGTCATTGAAGTGAGTAGGTTGCTAGGAATGACTTGGGACTTACACACCATATAGGCCACAATCTAGTGGTAGGGTAGAGAGAATGAATTATGCAATAAAAATGTGATTGAGTAAAATCTGTCAGGAAACCTCTATGATTTGGGTACAAGCATTGCCTTTAGCATTGCTGAGAATTAGAATTCAACCAAGGGGAAAATATCGTTCAAGTCCTTACGAATTAATGTATGGACGACCATACCAATCCCCAGGATTACCAGGAGAATTGAAAGTTAAAGGGGAACAAAATGTATTCAACTATTTAATGAGTCTGGGAAAAGTGTTACATGAACTAAAGGGATATGTGGTTTTGAATAAATCTTTGAGTCTTGATTCTCCAGCACATCTGTTCCAGCCGGGAGACTGGGTGTATTTGAAATCGTGGACAGAAGAACCTCTACAGGAAAAGTGGAAGGGACCCTTCCAAGTACTACTTACTGTGTATACTGCAGTAAAATTGGACAAAAAGGGACCGTGGATCCACTACTCCAGGATTAAAAAGGCGCCTACTCCGTGGACAGTGGAACAGCAGGCTCCTCTTAAATTGAAGTCAAAAAGACTATGATTGGATTTTGTGTTTTACTTGTGGTAGTTGTGATAGCCATGAGTCAAGTCTGGCCAGACCCACAATGGAATCAGAATTTCCACTTGATTTTGGCATAGGAAATTACTCGAATACTACATAAAAATGATTGTTGGGTCTGTACCCAAATGCCAAGGTATTCAGAAAGGGGAGTATCTTTAATTGGTGTACCTCTTTCTCCTCGGATTAACTGGACCAGCCCGCATATTTGGGCAAACACAACACTAAGTAAAAAACTTCCATCTAGCTTTCTGGAATTAGAAGTAAATACATTGAACCTTACATTGAATAATACCACCCCTCCATGTATAAACAGTTTTGGTGATGGTCCTTTTGTGGGAAAGTATTCACATTGTGATGAATCCATTTCTCTAAATTTTACTAAAAATTTAACAAATGTATTCATTAATCTGAATTATACTGGACTTCCTGTCCCAAAAGAAAGAGGTTGGTATTGGTTATGTGGAAACTGAGCCCGTAAAATATTACTTTTAGGATCACAAGGAACATGTACACTAGGAGCCTTAGTCTCTAACATGACAATAATCGATAAATTGCATGAACAAAGCGGATAGCTGAGAACTTTCCTTAAATGGACTAAGAGAACTCACAATACTATAGCAGACCATCCTTATGCATTCCACAGTTTTGTTAGATGGTTTCTCCCCTGGCTTGGAGTAAGTGAATTAGAGAAAACAGTCGTAAACATATCGGCCGTATTAGAAAACATAGAGAACAGAACTATGGATGCAATACAGGCATTACAAATCGGAATGTCCAGCTTGTCTCAGGTAGTGTTACAGAATAGAATGGCCCTTGATTTATTGTTAGCCTCACAAGGAGGTGTCTGTACCGTAATCAATGCCAGTTGTTGTGTGTATGTAGATCAAAGTGGTAGGATTTCTGTGGACTTGGCAGTAATTTGGGAACAGACAAAAGTCCTACAAGCTGCTAAAGACAACACATCCTGGGGTTTTGAAGAATTATGGCACAATCTTACCTCATGGCTACCTAATTGGACATGGCTGAAGAATCTATTTGTAGTAGTAACAATAGTAACCTGTATATGTATTCTGGCCTGCGTTATGATACAATGTTGTTCTTGCATTTCTAATCTGTCTGCACGTTATAAATATATATGACTGAGGTTTGAGCTCCAAAGAGCTACAACGCTCAAAAGAAAAGGAGGGTTTGATACCATAACTAAACTCTATTTAATGATTAAGTGTTGTCTGCCAAATACTAGGCTACCAAATAAAGGCATGCATTGCGCTATTCAGTAGGTAAGAGGAAGGATATATGGTCAGGATGTCCTTGTACTTAGAAACTATGTAGGCTTCAGCAAGTAACAATATGGGATAAAATGGCAAGATGTTCCTCAATATCGGTATTGTACCCCCAGCTCTGCTGACTGAATGACAAAATGAGCCAAAACCCGGAGAAGTCCTTCGTAACTCGGGGAAAGGTAAGAACGGCAGGGGGAAGCACGACCACCGACTCAATTCAAGACCGAAGAAACTTGCCCCCCCCCACCCGTAAGGAGCATGCGTGCTAATCTACATCGCAAGCGGAGTTAATTTAAATACGACTGACCAGTAACGAAGGAAATGTTTATCACTAGCCAATGAGTGTAAACTTAGGCGTGTTTTTACTAATTGTTACTAAGTAGATAATTGGGTATAAACCCTGTAATTTTTGTATGTGGTGTGCACGTTAGGTGAAGCAATTCCCCGTGCATCCGGTGCCATAATAAAGACTGCCTGCTTTCTAAAACTCCAAATTGAGTCTGAGAGTTTTTCTCACCGACTTTTACAGTAACAATGGTGTAAGTTTCATGAGCTTACACCAGTTCCTGAGCAGAGAGCCTTTCCATCCTGTGGAACTTGCACCTGATGAGGTATCTTATGGCATTTCTACCTTTCTTGGTTTCTGTATTTTTTCTTTCCCTGTGTGTGTTTGAGTGGCAATGAAAGGTGAGGGAGATCAGGAAGCTGCAGAGGAACCTAAATCTACTCATGACATGACTCCAGCCCCTGGCAGATCTCCTGGGAGTCAGATGGCTGTTGGGTCTGTGATGGTGGAGAGCTGACTATGCTGGTTCTTCAGGGATGGGGAGGACAGCTCTGACGTGTTCCTCCAAAAGAAGAATTTAAAGGAAACATGTCTGTCCTCTCCCATCTGTTCCATGTTATTAGTTTTCTTGTGGGAATGGTTAAGCTTATTCATGACTATATGCTACCATGGAACATGGCTGGTACTTCATAATGTTCATTATAACCTGGTCTAGGCTGAGTCTTGAAGTCCAGGTAGAGCAAATACAATCCTAACCATACTGTTGACTTGATATTCAGTTCTAGCTCCACACCGTCACGGCAGCAGTGCTCCACTCCTTAACAAAGGAGTGATACTACCTACTTCCCCACACAATATATTTAGATTTCTGTGACAAACAGCCACACCTGAATTCAAAGTGTTATTATAAAACGTTAGCACTAGTAATAAAGCAAAGCACTGCACCCAGCTGAAACTGTAAAGAGAATTTAAATAGTGTTGCAATTATCTCATTTGTAAATTGAGCAGGACACTGCTGGTAGCAAATTTTATGTAAAGTGTTGTAGGGTTTTTAAATGACCATAAGTAGTCAGGGCATTTGCTCTGAGTCTGTTGTGCAAGATGGAATAAATGGCGGAATGATTTAGGCTTTTAAAACTAGGCTGAATAAAATGCTACAAGATATACTGCATGGGTGGGCTCACTCTGACAGGCAGATGCATTCAGGAACATAACGTGTCTTGTATGGCTCTGATTTATATGACTCTGTGAAGGTGCCTAAGGGCTGGTTTACACACAAGCTTGCACTGTTTTAATTAAACCTGTTTTCAGTCTAGGATTTTCAGTTCAGAATAAAAGTTACTGTCATCAAGACAGCTAAAAAATGTCAAGCTCTGCTTTATGCATCCCACTGTAGGTGTCTAAGTGAAGTGGCACAGCTCTGCAGGTATTGTATATATGGAAAATAGAGAGGTAGGCACTTCCAGAGCAAACGTCCTGAATTCCCTCGGGGGGGGGGAGGGGATTAATTCTCTCCACTGACTCCAGGGCATGAGGAGATGAAGTCCATAGCTTAGACAACTAGAATGAGAGACCCAGAGTAGATGATGTAGTATCTCCTCTTATTTGTGCAATTGTCTTTTTTCCTGTCTCTGATTGTCCTTTCAGTGTTTATACCCAAATTGCCACTGTTGGGTGGAAATGAGAACCACAAATGCAAATGCTCTGGAAAAGACACAAAGAATAGCTTGGATAAGAAATGGAGAATAATAATACCTTACTAAAATATCTGTAAAGAGATTCACAAAAAAGCAGGGAAAAAAGAGAAAAGAACAATGAAAAGGTGCAGATGACGACTTCAGGAAGATGTGGCTGGAGGTCCTGTGAATAGAATATAGAGGGGTTTTTGACCACATTTGTGGGCTGAGCCTTGAGTTTTCAGAGAAGTCAAAGGGAGTGAGACAGTCAACTTAACGGGATTTTGGCATGTAATTTTCTTTCAGAAAATCTTGCCTTAGATACCCAAGTGAGAAAGTATATTCTATTCATGTACATATATATGTATATACACCACATGCACACAAATAGAAAATGTATATTCAATAGATTTATGTGCATAGTAATTGGGTACGCATATGCATACATACCTCCCTCCCCTTTATATAAGTACAGCGCTAAATTGACTAGAGTTTCTAGGAAAAAGAAAGAAATAGCAGTTAGACACCAAAAATGCCACTTGGACTATTAGCACTGAACTCTTAACAGAGGGATTCAACTGTCCCTCAATCTCCTCCTCTGAGTTTGTTTAGCTCTCTGAGAAGCTGTGAGCTTCCCTGTTTTCCTCAGTGGTTTAAATTCTGCTTGCGCAGATGCCCAAAGGCTCTGGGTGCCCATCTCCTGCCTCAGTCTATCTAGGATTTGTAAATGAAGTTGCATCTCTGCGTCTGGTCTGGCAGACATGATCTGAGCCACCCAGCTGGCGGGATGGGCTTCACAAAAAAATACAGAGCTCAGAGAGGTAGAAATAACTGTGAGATTGGAGCACTAATCTCAGAATCATTAGACTTGGATTCAACCTTCTGTTTCAGAGATTCACATCTATGTTGCCTCATAGAAAAAAGCAGTAGCCAGCACTCCTGGAGGGCTCTTTCTGCTCCTGAACCAAGGCCACAGCAGCGTCCACGTACAGGAGTGCTTGCGGTCAAAGCCAACGTCATGTCCTGCACTCGTATTGCTCAGGGCAAAGCCCCTCTGTGCTGGCCTTCAGGCTCTTCTGGACTCATCGTAGCCCTAATATTTGAAGTATCCAAAATAAAGAGAGGAAGATAGCTGGAGCTATCTAAAACAGTTCTGGAGGACTGAACTTGATGCAGTCTCACCCATGCCACTGCTGAGGTCTTAATCAGGAGGGTTAAGAATAGGAGGAAACAAGTTTAGCAGAAAATAAGTTGTTTCACCCCAAAGGAGGATCCTAGGCAAAACTACAAGTAGACAGTCAGGGCGTTGGAGAGAAATGAAGAGGTAAATCCTTTGGCATTTATAGCATTTGTGTCTAAGAGCTACGGGACTAGAAAGCAGAAAAGAGAGCCTGAGTTTGCAGCTTAATGGGTAGGGCTCTTGACTGTGGGCTTCAGTTACGGATCATTTACAGTTCTCCTTCCTCATGAATAATGTTTATCATCACCCCTGGACAAAAAAGGTAGAAAATATTCACAGGGGTGATCAATGGTAGCCAAAAGTCTGGCCCAACTATTTTGTGGAATGAGATACTGCAGTCTGGGGAGGGACTGACTGGGACAAAGGGTATAGAAAAAAAATGAACACTGTAGAAAAAGTGAATAGACAATAATTACTTAGTGTAACACCCAGTGAAGTTGTCTGGGAAACTTATAACAAACAAATTCAGTATTTTCACATCATTAAATTACAGAACTCATTGTCACAGGATACTGGGAGAGCCCAGACTTAAATACGATCGGGGGGGGGGGGCAGATTTGTGGGGGAAATATCTCTTGCAGCCTACTCAAGCTGTAATAGAATGTCTATTAAACGTGAGGATCTGATATAACCTGTGGCTGAGGAAGACCCTAAGCTGCTGACAGAGGAAAGCAGGGAAGGTTTGCTATTGATGTGCTTTTTCTTTCTTTCCTAATGTCTTCCTCAAAGCCTCTGCTATTGGTTGTTGTCAAAAAAAAGAACTAGATTAAACATGCCTTTGGTCTAACTCAGTGGTGCTCTTATGTTCTTGTAAAAGAAATCACAGATAATCCTGAGAACTGTTACTTTTAATGCTGGAAAGGGAATATTTCACATATTTTTCCTGTTGCCTGGATAGCGCAGCATACTGCCACGCATGAAATGTGCCAATAATCCCATTTAACTCTCCTTATTCCACAGAGGATTCAAATTCAAGACAACAGCTCCAGGCGCTTAAAATACCATGTAGGAAGCCCAAATAAAGGGCAGTGATCAGAGAAAACCCCTTCTAAGCTGCTTGGTCTTGATTGAAAAGTTCCTGCTTATGTCCCAGAATGTCACTGATATTTTGGAGCAAACTCCCTTGGTGCCTACCTCTTATGATGGAGGTCCAGCAGTTACAATTGCTGGTTTACAGCAAATGATGGGACACAGGCAGTTTTAGCCAGTCTGAGTGCCACAAGAGAAAGTCTGTTCCTACTTGTTCCCCCTCCAATCATGGGCACACGGACCCATGACTTCTCTGTGCAAGCCCAGGCATTTCTGTGGCTGTACAGTCAGCTCGATCAGCAAGATGATAACCATATGGCCACCTGAGTGCTGATGAGCAGAAATGTGGGGCACAGGCTAAAATCACTATTTTTCAGAGCAATGAGGCTTTATATTGGCTTAGACCACTTGTGAAAGCATGTATACCATCTCTCATAAGATCCAATTACTCAGCTTGCTTGGTCCAAGATGAAGTTGTTTGGATGACACTGATTTCAGTTACAAGTTGTGGAGTTCCTGATCATTTATACAGTATGTACTGTGTGGAGCATTTGGTCAGGAAGTGGAAGACCAAGGATTTAAATTAATGTTCACATTGTTCAGATTAAGATGGGGGATTGTACAGCTGAGAAGGATATCCTTGCTATAAGTCAGATATGCTCTTAAGAAGATCCCCTACATCCTTCCTGTTTAAAGCAGGGGTGAAAAATTTACAGGGTCAGAAGAGGTGAGACAGACTATATTTTCAGCTTAGACATTAGGTGCCTCAACAGAGGATGGAAAAGCCTCTTTCTTTTCCCTGGATGATTTTTTTCCCTCCAGTGCTGATGTAGGGTAGGATGTGCACACAGTATCCTGTAACCGCAGCCGGATACACAGTTGTCCCTATTCCCAGGTACAGAATCAGGCTCTTTTGCTGTTCTTCCTTTGGGTGCCATGAATGCTGCACGCTTGGCTGCACAAAAATTCAGCTTGAACAGATATGGAGGCATCTTTCTACCCAGGTGAGCCTACAGATGGCAGTTCGTGCACCCTCCAGTGCTTCTGGGAGGTATAAATTCAAACCCTGTTAGTCTGAGGAAGACACTGAACTCAGCTTTACCATTTCCTGGATAAGATGTGCAAAAGAGAGCTGTTGTGGAGGCCTTCTCCTCAAGGGAAATCCAAAAGCTTAAGCCGGGATCAGGTTTCAGGCTCTGAATTGCATGCTGACAGCCGTGTTTGAGATAAGTGCTCTAGTCTAAGCAAGGGGCAATGTTTCAAATGCATCCTCCCCTTTGGCTTTCTCTGTCGTGGCAGGCTGCAGTATAGGAACCAAATCATCTCTTGTTTTACTTGAAGGGAACCTAAACACCTGATGCATCCGACTGGAGCGAGGCACCTGGGCATGCCACCGCTGAGCCTTGCACTACGAATCTGCCCGAGCCGAATGCACACGAGTGCAGTCTGGCAACATGGGCCCATTGCTCACACAGGAGGAGTGGAAGAATTTTAATTAAGCAGATTCCAGTTACTGTAACACCCAAATCCAGGTTTTAATTGGGTCTTGAGTGTGTCCTCTTGAGTGCTGAAGGCTACAGCTTGCTCAGGAAAGCCCCGTGACTGTCACTCGCATAGAAAGAAGACCTCGGCTGTATTAGTACGTGCGGCAAGCCTTCCCAGTAATTGAATGGGCCTGTGAGTAAGCTTCCAAAGAAATTTAATTGCATGTAAGGCTACCTATTTACCTAGAAAATTAACATAAAGGCAAAGAAATTTAAAAAGAGCTATGTATTTTTGTGTTAGGAATAAAGCCAAGTTCAACAGTGTAGTGAAGATATTCCTGTACCTCACTTACAGGAATTAAAAAAAAAAGGGATATCTATTTGGTGAATATATATTTTTTTTTTAAATAATGGTAATTAAAACAGTAAGAAAAGAGGTAGTGGGAGGACATCATATACCTCCTCCTATTCCTTGGATGAAAATCACAAGCTTCAAATACTATCATCAAAGATAAAAGGCTTGTTGTGTTGGCAACTTTACAGCCGCTTTTCAAACCTGTCAGATAGTCATGCTGTGGCATCAGCCATTGTTCTTCTGGAGGCCTCCTTCTTCTCTGACTTGACGGGAAAGAATCTGTCATCTTTTAAATGATATTCCCTTCTCAAATTAAAAGGAGGGCAAGAATTGGCAGATCCCTCTTTAGGTGAGAGAAACCATCTATTATTTATACACTTCTTTTAACCCTGCCACTGTTACATCTGATTGCAGAAAAACCCAATAAGCTGCCACCCACCATAAAAAAATAAGTAACATTGAAAACTCTGCTTTGTATTGAATTAAAATATTGGAAATGCAAAGCTCTACCTTGATGTTGGGATCAAGGGAGATGCATTTGTGTTGCTGCAGTCATGAGACAGAACCCATTCTTTTCAAAGTAATTGGCTGCCTGCTGTCAGAAGTCCTGAGGAAAGTTTGGCATGTTTGTGCAGAGCTGCATTGTCTTGCTGTATTTATTTAGAATAGGATGCTGCCTATAGCTGAACCTCTTCAATCAGAAGTAAATGTCTATCCACAATCCAGCTACTGAGTTTTGAGCATTTGCATGTGCACTTGCTTATACCGTGCAATGTATTTTTTCTGGTTTTGTGCCTTTAAGCTGTTTTGGTTGGGAAGACAACTAAAAAACTCCTGTGCGAACATGGAGCAAACTGAATTCTAAAAGATTTCCGCTTCAAAATTTACAACAGAGACTTCTGAAATCCTTGTTTAGAAGAGTTTTGGAGAAGAGATGTGGCCTCAAAGCAGCTCAAATGCCTCGTCTCTGTCTAGAAGCTCAGAAATAAATCTCACACACCATCTGGCAGGGAAAAGCAGCAGACTTAGACTGTGGAGAGGAAACGAGCCATTGACCAAATGTTTCCCACTTAAGTTTCATTCAGTGGATATTTGCCCCCTTCTCACCCTGAGAGCTCAGATTACCCAGTGAACCTCTTTGCCACAGTACTAAATGTGTGTGTATCCAAGATGCAAGCTTTCAATCAAAGCTATTGATAGCTGATAGTTTAAGAAAAAAAACCCACAGCAAAGCAGTTGGCTAGTTCCAGTAAAACTTCCTATGATGAAAATACAGACTAGAGCTGAAGTTTTGCATGAAATCACGAAGCAATTATAATCAAAAGGAGCTTGAAGAGATGTGATATGAAATCTTGGCATTCCCCTGGGATAAAATAGTCCTGCAGGGCTCTTCCTGACTCATGAGTCTGTACTAAATTGAAGGAGGAAAATAGGACATATCAGCTGATAAAACAGATAAAGAAGTAATAAATTCTTAGTATTACGGACCAACCTGCCTCCTGCTGTAAATGTGTTTCTCATATTGAAGGGACATATTCTGCCCTCATCTCCACCCCGAATCATTGGATTTTTGAAATGTAGCCTAAAAGTAAAATGAAAACCAAAGGCTATGTCTGATATTATTAGCATCCTACTAGCATCCAGACTTATTTTTCATGGTGAGATAAGGAGAATATCAGTATTACTGTTTTTTGTACATACACAGTTGGTTTTTTTTTCATATTATGAAAAGAGTTTCTGAACTTTGAGCTCTAGAAATTCAGGAAAAATATATTTATCCAACTTCTGCATATGACAAAATTTCCCTCATCAACCAGCTACTATGTACCTTTCCCTAATTTCAGATATCTAAAAATAAATCGTCTAACTCTAGGCTAGTAATCTAGATACTTCCTCTATTTAATGGAGAGAAATAGGCGTCTTGAAAATATGACACATCTCAGACTATGCTAATTAACATGGCTGGGTGAGTCATTCCCTGTCATGCCCACCCTGGTACAGATACTTTCTAGGAATTGGATGGAAACCACTAGGCACTGAAGGCTGCACAGCAGACATAATAATTTTGGTTCCAAATTCAGGTCACTACTATGAACCTGGTCTAGATCCAATTAGTGACCTGCTATAGAGGTGAAAGCCTGAATAGCCCATTGGTAATTCCCTGAGTTATTTGGTCTCCCAAAGCAATTTTGTTTAGCTTGAAGCCTGTTCTTCCAAACTACTGATTTATATTTTAGCTGAGTGCAAGCAGGATTTTAATCATTAAATGTAATAACAGCATTTGTTCTTACAGGGTAAAATCAGCTCAATCCATATCCAGTAAAGAAGCCCGAGTAATTGAAATAGAAGCACAGTACTCCATCCCTTCAGGCATGTAACAATAATAGCTAATAGTAAAAGATGATGTATCTCATCCCCTTAGAGACACTTGAGTAATTTGTAGGCCGACAAAAAGATCATCTATAGCAGCTATTCACAGTGGGCAAGATGGTTTCTGTCTATTTGTGTCTCTTGATTTATGCTTTGGATTGTATTACTAATCTCTGTGCTGGGGGTAGCTTTGCACAGGATATCTGTAACTAGACAAATTACACATACGTGCTCACATGCTCTCACTTGTGCACACACTCACATACTTTTCCTCTCATAAAGACCATACTGTAAAATCAATTTTTTGTGATAATAATTTGAACTCTCTAGAACAGAACATGTCAGAGCAAGGTTGTTTATTTAAATGCCTGAATTTCAAGACGTCACACCACTTTTTCACTTTTGCAATGGTAAATGTATCAAAGGAAAAAAAGAAAAAAAACCACAAATCTGGTAACTGCTGCGTACGTGGTGAAAATAATGAAACCAATGTATTAAGAGAAAGAAATCACTAGCTATCTAGATGGCAACAGCCCCCTCTATATAAGAATAAACTTTGTGGGACACAGCTGAAAGGTGGGACACATTTTGCCTGATTCAGGCACTGATTCACACAGAATCTTTAGGTGATTATTTCAGTTGTGCTGCAGTATGTTCTAAAGAGCGCTGTATACTCCAAGGGCAGAGGTAGATGACCCTGAAGGTTTCAAGGGCAGAACAATTCCAGAAAACTGAGTTGTCTGTTCCTGGGAAAGCAGGTTTCCTCCTCAAGAGGTCTTAACTGGCACCTACATCTCTCCAGGGAACATAGAAGCTTCCCATAGAAAAACTGCCTCACCTGGCAATTTAAATGTGGGTACAAGTGAGACATACAAGTTAGCTGGATTAGATCACGCTCTATTACGAAATCAAAATACTCAGGTGAGTTCTTGACTTGCTGTAGACTCTTGGCTATTCTGTGGATCCATACAAGCAAAAGTATTTCCTTTTGCCCAGTTAGATTGTGGAAGCTTTTGGAAGATTCCTTTTCTAATTCAGAGATGTGCACCATGTATCATCTGGTTCATTATTACCCATACTTTTACCTAATAGCGTAATTAGTTTCCTAAGAGACTACATAAACAGCTTGTTTCCACAGTACCTTGTTATGCCAGCATGGGAAGGGAAGTGTGCTCAGGCTGCAGGTGGACAGAGGAAAAAAAAATGAGAGTGCAGGCGTATAGTCAAGAAAAAGATAAAATGGAATAAAGACTGATTCATTTGGGGAAAAACAAAAAAGCATGTAGTCAATGAATTTAGATGTCTAATTTAGGTGTGAATGAGTGCAAAGAAATGGATAATTTTGAAAATACTTGAAAATACAAAGATGGAATGCTTTTTTAGTTTGCATGTAAAAAACCAAGACTGTGGCATGGAGATAGCAGTCTCTCTGGGTGAGTTTCATGTCACCTAATTCTAGGGGTTGGCTACAGCTCCAGATTAAGGCACTTAAGGTTAGGTTTGTAAGTATGCCTGCGACATGCAGGTGAGGTTGCCTGAGATTCATTACCTCCAATGAAGATCTCTTCTTCTAATCAATTGCCCCCATGCAGGTGTCTGCCACCACTTGAGAAGCCCTAAGGTATTGTGCTTGGACTCCAGCACCTCTCCAACAGTCAATGGGGTTCTCCACAGGTTCTGTATCTCATTTGCCATCCCCATCTGAGAATCTCAGGTATCTTAGGGCATCTTGAATTGCCACGGATGATGGCTTAATATAGATAACTGAATCCTACTCAAAACGTATTCAATACTGGTGGAACCAAGTGTACTGAAGCAACAGGCAGGACAGTCTGCGTGAACTGGGTCAATCTACCACCCTATGACTATGAGAGAAAGATGGAGTGGTATAAGGAGCAATGAAATAATTAAGAAAGAGAAAATTCTGACAAAACTTTCTGAAGAGGGAATGCTATTAAGATTGTGGAACAGTCTTGCTAGGGAAATTACATCAGCACCTGGCACTTCAATATTTTGATAGCATAAAGCAATAGCAAAAGTGATTTTCAACTCATTTGCATTGTAGATACCCACTTTACATAAAGGTCTTCTGCTCCCCCCTCTGATAACTGTATTTGTCCAAATTATTTATTGCAAATGAAATATGAGATGAATTCAACTATTTTTCCCTGTTTATAAGTCATTTTCAAGCTCATCTTAATTCGTATGGAAGTATTCATTGCACATAAGTATTTGCCAACTAGTTTATGAGGACAAATTACAGATGACAACTTGTTCGTGAACACTTATTTCAACTCTTTATTACTCCTGAGTTGGGATTAGTCATCCATATCACACGGTATTGAACTGACTGTTACTTTTTAATCAAGAAAACAATGATTAATGATGGCAATTAACTGATAATGAGAAACAAGAATAATGTGAAGTTCAGGACTCACAAACATTTTTAAATAAACCAGCAAGTATTCAAAGACACACAGGCAGCCAATACTAGTTTCCTATGAGTATGAGCATGACTAGCTTAATATATTCATTGATGAAACATGCATCTCCTCCAGGTATTATTCTTAAAAATGCATACTGCCATTGCTACATCCAAAAGTAATTTTGGGATAGCACTTAAGTAGTTTGTTGTTCCATGTTGTATTTGCTCACTTTCCAGGTGAAGGATTTTATTAACGTTGTATTTCCCCCTGTGGCCTGCAGTACTCTTTGATGTAGTCTTTTGGAGTCTTCCTGAAGTCTGGTCCTGCACAGTATATCTTAATCCTCAGTTTTGATCCTGGCTGGAGCTACACCAAAAAAGAAAAAAAAATCAACAAAAAAAGACAAGAAGCAGCTGTGCAGGTTGCAGACAAATACTTGTTATTTTGAATTTATTTGGTTGAAATAGCCACTGGGAACCCTGGAAGAACCTTATTCTGGGCTATAAGGAGCAGAAGGTGTCACTGCTCGAAGAGTGACTGATGCTTCATGGTTGTGACAGAAGCAGCTCCAAGCACTGTCATTTGAGTACCACTGCACTAGCAAATATGTGGTAGAAATAAACTTGCCTTGGCGGCAAAATGGATGAGAGTACCTTGTGTATCTTTTAACAGCTCTTCTTCCTCTGATTTCAGAAAGAAACAATACATAAAACACTTAAATCTGTGAGATTTCTGTTAATGATATCTCTCTTGATGAAGACAGCTTTGACCTTTTTTCAAATTAGTTGGGGGGAAAGTGGAGCAGAATATCTGTTTACAATCTCTACAATCTCTCTATTTACAAACACAGAATCTCTTTTGATCAGCTAAGCTATGGAAAAAACCCGACCTGATTACCCTTGCTAGATGACAAAGATCCAGAAGAATATGGAGCCACCAGAGAAGCAGTGGAGCAATTGGCACTGGGGAAGCAGGATGAAGTCCTCTCTCACTCCCTTACTACCCAGTATATTGGGACCAAAACACTGTGAGCATTGACAGATGGGCTGACTAGATCATGACTCCATTGCAGCTGGTGGAGTTAAGCTGATCACACCAACCAAAGTTTGGCCTAGCAAGCTGCAAACTTTTGATTGCTGTCTGGCAACTTCGAAGAGTGATGGGCAATTTTGGCAACTTCATGAGCAGCAGAGCAAATGAAACCTGTTTTCGTAAGGATTTGTTCCATGAAGTTGGATTTTCTGGGGTCTAACAAGGAGTAAGCACCAACTGAAGTTTCTCCAGCAGCTAAGGCATTCATAATGGCTCTCTGCCAGGTTGATTCGCTGGTGTGTAGTAATGTACGTGCCCACGCTGCAGCCTTTCCCCTGCTTTCAAGCTGTCCTTCCAGTCCCTATTTATTGTAAGAATATAATGTTTTGGGACTTCTACTTGAGTCTCAGAGGTACTTGTAACTGATGAATGGATTTGGAAGGGACTGTGAAGGGGCAAAAGAGCGCACACACCCCCAAAAGTATAGACAAAATAAATGTAGAAAGACAGGCTAAAATCATGATCAGTTTACATGCATTTTCATTGGCAGATAGTATTGTGGGATCATAATTACAAAAAGACTTGGTTTAATTAGGTAAAAAGAGAGACACATACACTTTCTTTCTGTAGATATATCAGCATTTCAGTTTGGCTGTGCAATTGCCATCACCCCAGGCAGACAGAACAGCCTTAAACACAGAAAAACCCTGCCCGCCCGCCCCCCAGTAGGTAGAACAGGTAGAATAGATGAAGTGCTGCAAACACAAAAATTGAAGCCCAGTTGCAGAGTAGGTATTTCTGAAGCATCTCTCCTTAAGACAAGTGAACGACTCAAGTACAATGGACCATGAGTCAGATGAAAAGGTGTTCATAGCCACCTCTAAGCTATGCAAAGGGCGTACACCTGGCTGTACTGTGTCACGGCTCTGCCCGCCTGATCAAACCAGTTCAGTAGTGTGCTGGTGAGAGTGGCGGATGGCAGGAGCCTAGGGAAGATTATAAGATTGGGATAAGTATATAACTGATATTCCTGAATGAATTCACTCAGGCTCCAACAAGTCACAGTGCCAGGACTTTTCCCACTGAAGATGGGAGTGCTGTGTTTAACAGCTCTTGGTAGTTATTTCTTCCATGGATTTTGGCTGTCAGTTTTTGAAGCTTGTACTATAATGTGACAGGGGGTTCTTCAGTTTACCTATGTATGGTGCAAAGAAGTATTTGTCAGTGCATCACCAGAACTTCTTCCCCGGCCCTGGCTTGCTGCCTTGACTTCCCTCAGACCTGCTTCATCACTGTAAACCTGTCTGGTAGTCACTGGGCTCTTGGATGACCCTTGGTCCCCAGACCTGCTCTGCTTGGATATCAAGGGGCTGTGTCCCTGTCAGTGAGGACACTGGCCCTGCCACCCTCCACTCCCAGCTCCCCTCCTGCTGTGGAGCAGCCCTGGCTGTGCCCTGGCAGTATCCCACTCAGTCTGTTTTGGACCTCTTGTATGCCAGCTCCCCTGGATGCTCTTCGGTTGTTGTCTTGGGAAGGAGAGTCATGAGTCAATTCCTCTTCATCTTCACAGGATTTTACAGACTTAATTTCTCTTTGTACCTTAGTTTCACCATATATAAATAAGGAATAAAGTCCTTGCTTTCCTCTGTAAAATCATTTATGATCTAAAGATCAAAAGTGTTACGTAGGAGCTGCCTAGGCCTAGACCTCGAGGCATCTCCCACTGAAACCAGTAGGAGTAGACGCCTAGGTACCTGTGTGGAACTGGCTCCTACTGTAGCTATGTTAACGTGATGGGGAGTTAATTTTCCCTAGCTTCAGTAGTCTAAAAAATAGGCATTTAATATAATTAGTCAACTGAGATACATGAGTAGTTTCAGCCCACCTTATAATCCCTGTGGTGTCCGCAAAGGGAACCTAAATTAATTACTTAGATGGCCAGACCTAACTGGTTGTTTTATGCTAGGTGTCAGAAAGTTAGTGGGTAATTTACTTGTGTCCAGACGAATGGATCCAGTATTAGCCTTTGCTAATAAGTAAAGTATTTGGTTATAAATTGTTAGAATAGCAAATATTGTCTGGCTGCAGCCTTATAATGCTGCCGGTTTAGCATGTGTCTGAAAAGGCACTGTGGTGGGTTGACCCTGGCTGGACACCAGGTGCCCACCCATGCCCACCAAAGCCGCTCTATCACTCCCCTCCTCAGCTGGACAGGGGAGAGAAAACACAACGAAAGGCTCGTGGGTCAAGATAAGGACAGGGAGATCACTCAGCAATTACCGTCACGGGCAAAACAGACTCGACTTGGGGAAAAAAATTAATTTAATTTAATATCAGCCAAATCAGAGTAGGATAATGAGAAATAAACCCAAATCTTAAAACACCTTCCCCCACCCCTCCCTTCTTCCCGGGCTTAACTTTGTTCTCAAATTCTCTACCTCCCCCAGTGGCACAGGGGGACGGGGAATGGGGGTTTGAGTCAGTTCATCACACGTTGTCTCTGCCGCTCCTTCCTCCTCAGGGGGAGGACTCCTCACACTCTTCCCCTGCTCCAGCGTGGGGTCCCTCCCATGGGAGACAGTCCTCCATGAACTTCTCCAATGTGAGTCCTTCTCACGGGCTACAGTTCTTCATGAACTGCTCCAGCGTGGGTCCCTTCCACGGGGTGCAGTCCTTCAGGAACAGACTGCTCCAGCGTGGGTCCCCCGCGGGGTCACAAGTCCTGCCAGCAAACCTGCTCCAGCCTGGGCTCCTCTCTCTCCACAGGTCCACAGGCCCTGCCAGGAGCCTGCTCCAGCGTGGGCTTCCCACGGGGTCACAGCTTCCTTCAGGAACATCCACCTGCTCCAGCATGGGGTCCTCCACGGGCTGCAGGTGGATATCGGCTCCACCGTGGACCTCCATGGGCTGCAGGGGGACAGCCTGCCTCACCATGGTCTTCCCCACGGGCTGCAGGGGAATCTCTGCTCCGGCGCCTGGAGCACCTCCTCCCCCTCCTTCTTCACTGACCTTGGTGTCTGCAGAGCTGTTGCTCTCACATCTTCTCACTCCTTTCTTCCACCTACTGTTTTGCCGCAGGTAGTTTTTTTTTCCCCTTCTTAACTATGTTATCCCAGAGGTGCTACCACCGTTGCTGATGGGCTCGGCCTTGGCCAGCGGCAGATCCGTCTTGGAGCCGGCTGGCACTGGCTCTGTTGGACATAGGGGAAGCTTCTGGCATCTTCTCACAGAAGGCACCCCTGTAGCCCCCTCCGCTACCAAAACCTTGCCACGCAAACCCAATACAGGCGCTTTCGGTAAAAAAAGGCTTAAAAGATTAGAGATAAGATGAAGGTGATGTAATTCAAGAAATCATCTTCTGCATCTAGTCCAGATATCAATTAGTTCTGATTCTTCCCTAATTTCCACCAGGTTAAAGAAAAGATGGCTTTGAATTGATAAAGATGATTTGTTCCTGCTCTGCTGCGCTTTAGTGATCTCAACTATATTTTAACCTGCCACGAGGGTACTGAATATATGGCATATTTAGCTCTGTGTGAACTTGAATTATCTTCTTGGAATATACTTTATTAAAGACATGAGTATTTTTACTGATATCTTTCTTTTTAGCAGGCTGAACCCTCTGGTCCTAGTCACAAAAGAATGTAATATTGAAGATTTTAATAAGAATATGACATAATATGACATTGAGACATACCTCATTCGTATGCTTTTGGTTTAGATTATTAACCCTGGTTCTGTTTCAAGGAATGATTATAAAATTAAAACAAAACCCCACAAACTCTACCCTTCAGATTTATTTCTCAAATATAACAGTTCCTTCTTAATGGTTTCAGTTCCTGGTGTTTAAATCTTGAAGCTATTGCACATGATAACATACTGCCATAAAATCTACAAAGTGTGCAGATAGTTGAGAAATGCAAATTGTTTTCAGGTTTTACAGGAATCTGCATCAGGGATAAAATCAAGCAGAAATTGTTTACCTCATAGGGAAAACAAAGGAGTAAAAGAGCAGAAGTTTTCAAGGTCTTGCAGAAGTTTATGCTCCCATTAAAACCAGCCTTCTCACCACTCACTGCATTACATATGGGGAGTTTGAAGCAGCCTCCCTGCGGTTTCATTTGTTCGCAAAACATGCTAACGACGGTTTCATGATTAGAGCTAGCGAATATGAAATGTGTAGAACGAGATTTGGAGAAGACTCGAGGAGGCAACTAAATCTGCGGTGTAGAACTCCGCGTATTCACAGCTCTCTCCCCCTCCTGGCGGGGTCTGCCCGGGGGTCTTGCCCTACTATATTTCCACAGAGAGGAAAGGAAAGCAGCCTTAGGTCGCACCTAGGCCGGGTTTTTTACGGCCGGTGGCTGCAGGGCAGGTGCCCCGGCGTTCCCAGCCCGCCGCGGGGATCGGTGCCGAGCCCCCGCCGAGCCCCCGCCGCGCCCGGGCGGCCGCGCCCCGCATCCGCCGCCCGCCCCGCCGCGCTCTCCAAAGCAGGGCCCCGGGCTCCCTCTGTAGTTCAAGCGGGGAAATTATAGACACCTGCAGGAGCCGATTTCGTCCTGAAAAAGGGGAGGGTGAGTCGTTTGTGCGTGCGTGCGTGTTGCAAGCGGGGCAACAGCCTGGGGAGCGGGTCTTGGGGGCTCCCCGGACCACCCGACGTGGAGAAGCAGCAGGTCTGTCTTCTCCAGGGCTCTGATGGGGAGATCCATCCCGGAGACTAAAGCGGGTCTGGCAAGCTGTAGGGTGTGTGTCCCTCGTCAGGTCGATGCCTGATGCCGCAGGGGACACATCTACAGTGTCTGCTCCAGCCTGCCTGTCACTTGACGTGTGTAGCGTTGATCTTGCCTCAGAAAATGTCTTTCTTTAAAGTCCAGATGTCCTTCATTAGCACACGCTGCTTTGTTCGGAGATGGTCGGTCGCAGCACATGCAAGAAAATAACAGGATCACCGTGCACCTATGGCAGTCAGCCTGCGGGGGCATGATGCCCAGAGCAAGTGTGATCCTAGAGAGAATCAAAGAAAGTCCCAGAAGAGCTAACAGAAAACATTGCTACCTCAGGCTTGATTATGAAAAAAGTAAGACCAAGAGATAAGTCATGCACTGTTGGCCCCTAATTGCTAAAACATCATTGTCAAAAGCATATCTTGAAATGCTACAGTAGTTGTCAGCCCTGGTGGGCTAAAAGAACCCTCCTGCCTTTATCAAGTAAAAAAGACATACTGGAAAATCAAATCATTCACAGATGGGAGATTTTCTGTATAGAGCTTATAGGATAAAGAAATATTCATGATTCCTATAAAAAGGCTTTGTTCAGAGATAATTTTGCCACTGTTGCTAGGACCAGAGACCGACAAGAGGAGCAGAGCAACTGCTTCCTAGTAAGTGCACTAGTGCATAAAATTAGGCTGACTCAGAAACAGCCAGATTAATACAGAGGGGCTGCACGACTCCTTTTGGCATCACTTCGTAAAACTAAATTTCTGCCACTTTCTAGCTGTGACCGGTATCTTCAGTCCCATTGGTCATCAGTCATTTGTGTTTCAGTACAAGCAGGAGAGTCCTCTCTGAAATCGGAGTAGGTAAAGCTTCTCTGCAGTTTTTGTGCTCTTTCCATGGACCTTATTTTTTGCTACTTTCTAAAGAGAAGGTTAAACAGGGTGAATTTGGTGGTGACCTCAGAAATAGGCTACTGGCACATGCTGTTTGGGCAGGTGAGAGAGCTGCTAGCTTTTAAAACCACCCTTGTATTTCTCCTTTTCTGGGATTTTAAATAAATGTTCTTCGCATTACATTGTATGCTCAGAGGAAGTTAAAGGACGGACCTCATAACATAGCTTTAACCCCTCCTTGATACCTCTGCAAATCTCTTCCAACTGTATCCTTAGCTGGCAGTACTGTCACTAACTGATGTCTTTTAACCTTGCAAGATTTGCCCAAGAGATTCTTGCCGATCAGTCAGGCTGAGGGGGAAGAGAAGGACCGGTCATTTGTGCCCTCTTTGCTTTAAATACCCTGCTGGCAGAGTCTGCCTTGGGCATGCCAGAAGTAGCTAAGAGCAGCTCACAAGGGACTGCTCCTGCCTGATAGACCCTGGGCCATGCTTCCCTCTCCCCTGCCCCATTGCCGTCCTGAGTGCCCCTCAACAGCCCCTGCAGCGGGGAGGTGCAGAGCTGCGCTGCGCCGAGCCGGTGCTGCTCCAGGAGCTGGACCGCGAGTGCCAGCCCGCCTACACGCTGGAGCTGGTGGCCAAGGACGGCGGCACAGCCACCATGCGCATCCCCATCCTCGACACCAAGGACAACAGCCCTGCCTTCGCCCAGACCTCAGTCACGGTGGAGCTGTCCGAGGATGCGCTGCCCAGCTCCCTGCTGCTTGACCTGGATGCTGCTGACCCCGAGAAGGGCCCCAACAACGAGGCTGCTGAGTGCCCAAATGACTGATTCCTCTGTGCTTCAGCTTTTCTAGCTGTAAACTGAGAAAAACAGATTTGTTCATCCTGTAAATATGCAGGTTATACTGCAGCTAAGTTATGCAGATGTTTGTGCCGTGTTTACGTTTACTATTGAACTTTTCTTTAGTTCTTGCACTTCAGTCTTTTTTAACCTGAAACTCTCGTTTGTGCCATGCTGATATTTAAATCTATGCAAAGGAATAAGCAAAGATATTTTTCTCCTCTAGGAGTTCAAGTTCTTGTTTCTTTTCATTGTTCATCTCTTCAGCTGGAGGAAAAATCTGCCTCCAATTTACGGTAAATATGTCTATTTCTCCAAATTAACAGTTGGAAATATTGTACTTCATATTCTTGTGGTGCCTGGAAAAGAAAGTTTTAATGGTCTCCTTTTGTTTTTAGTGCCCATTCAGCTCCAGATCAATTGAGTGTGAAGGACAGTGGGAGAGGAGACAGTGAATTTAATGACAGTCATTCCGATATCAGTGGAGAAAGGCTAAAGAAGCCACCTTCAGAGATGATGGAAAACCAGGTTGGAAAGTATAAAACTTAACATCTCAGTTTTGGAGTGCAAGACATAAATGGAGGCAACGAACTGAAACAAACCTTATCATTCTCCTTTCCAAAGCCCTGGATGAAGAAAGGCAGGAATAGATTGAAAAGTAGAGATGTCTGACCCCCTAGACACCACTGTCCATGACTCAGCAGTGAAACATCTCACTGATGTTACACAGACATGATGAAATCACAGAGGAGGCTCAGTCCCATGTTAAACACTGTCAGGCGCCAAAGTGACTGGCTTCTGAGTGCTTCGGTTTTGGATGCTCAGTTTGGCACGCCGGAGAGAGGCTTGAGAGTGAGCAAGTGCTGAGCATTGCTTTGTTAAGGTTTCTTGAAGCTGAGCAGCAGAAAATGCAGACATTAAAATCATCAGGTACTCCTGAAATGTTTGGTCTATGTCTGTCCATGTGTGTTGCAAAGTGCATGTCATATGTGTGTGCACTGTAAAAAAATAAATGAAATATAGGTATATGAACAATTGAATTTCTGAGTGTTGAATCACATAGGTATATGTTTATGACAGCTCACTTCATACAGGTGCTTGTAGAATCCTAGCATAATATCTAGGATCCTAGCATAATTTTAGGATATATCTTATCTCCTGCAAAATCAGCACAAAGAAATGTAGATATACTTATTTGTAAATATAATAAATTGCTTTTTTGGTAGAGTAAGAACACCTAAGATCTTCCTATTGTAAGTGTGATATTGCTGATCCAAGCATAAGGTTGCTAAAAATCAGCCATTGCTATGAGAATATGTTATTTGTAATTTAGTAAAACGTATCAGATTGTTGAATACTAGAAAAATACCCCCTATTAATTTGAAGGACTTCAAAATATTGCTTCCTTTTCGGGTACCGTATCCTCTGCAGAGGGAAAGACACGCAAGGATGCAGAGAGCTATCACAGTTCTTATGCCCAACAGCTGAAAACAAGGAAAACACTTCCCCTGCATTATGAAAACGATGACACGATTGCATATTCTACAATGCCAATTTATCAGCACATACCTCAGTTTGGAAAGTCTAATTTTGATCCCCGGCAGCCAAAGCTGAAAGAATGTTACTGTCAAGTGAATATTCCTAAACCTGAAAGACTGCAGAGTGTATCTGAAAGATTTCTAAATGATGGGTAGACCAACCCAGGAACTGGCCTGTCAAGACAGCACAGAGGATTAAATCACCCTTCACAGAACACTTTACCCCAAGTGCCTCTGAAATAGGAACATCATTCTGAAAAAGCAATGAAAAGATATCACAGAGTATCATAAAAATGTACTGGGTACTTTTGTCCATGTTTATGAGAAAATGTTGCCAACTGAGATGTGTAAATAAAATCCCAGCAAGATCAAATGTTACTTTAAATTATGGCAAAAACAATCAGTATCTAGACAAATCACCTTTTTAAAATAATCCTCTATACTTTGTGAATGAATCTAAGTGAAAACCATGTGAAAGCATGTAATTAGTGCTGCTAGGAATTAAACAGTAAATGAACCCAAGTCATGTCTTTATACTGAAATGATTACATAAGTAAATAGAAAGATTTAAGTGTACATCTACAGTCAAATATGTCCTGAAATACCTAATTGTCTGATATATCAGATGGCCTCTCTATATTTTTTTGCTTTTTAAGAATAGCATCAAATTGGCCTCAGGTCTGCACCTGAAACAGGCTTTTATGCCCACATGGCTGGGTGAGTTCTGTGCTACTGTATGAGCAAAGGCTCCTGCATTAAGACTCTTAGAAAATCATAAAAATAGCTGTGCTGGAGGGATGAGGGATGTAGGTTATTTAGGAAACTATTGTACACAGACAGTTTTATATACATGTCTCTCTGTATACATACAGATAAAACTTTTCAGTATTTCTTTTATTGACTGTACGGGGGCTGGCTGGGATGGAGTTAACATTCTTCATAGCAGCCCTTACAGTGCTGTGTTTTGGATTTGTGGATAAAACAGTGTTGATAATGCAGCAATGTTTTGTCTGTTACTGAACAGTGCTTGCACAGCCTCAAAGCTTTCTCTTTTTTGTCACTCTGCCCCCAAAATGATTAAGATGGTGGTGAGCAAGAAGTTGGGATGGGACACAGCCAGGACAGCTGACTTGAACTCCCCAAAGGGAATCCCCAAAGATATATTCTATACCATATAACATCAGTCCTATCTCAAAACGTTTGCTCCCGGAAAATGCTGAAGGACTAATTTAGCACCTGTTTGTGGTCATTTCAGATAAGGTTAACTCAATTTCCAATGAAAAGCAAAATTTGAGAGCTGTTTAATAGAGATTTTAGTTAAAGAAGATTAATTAAAATTGGGTACTGGGCAACAGACGGCTGTTATTAGGCCAGCTAACCCAGATGAAGATAATTTGAGGACATGCTTGAGGATCTCTACAGTCAAGCTAAATAAAGAAGGAACAGAGCAAAGATTTTCTATTTGAAAATGCACACTTTCTCCTGGTAGTTTCCCAGATCATTTTATAAGGAATTGCTTTTCACAGCAGAAAGATATAATTCAAGCACTTCACAACACCAAAAAAAGAGAAAAATATCCAAAGTATAATATAAATGATCAATGATCTGGGACCAGTAAGTTATTTTAGTGGATGCGTTAGGATGCTTTTTATGCACTACTTGGATAGCTTAAAGCACTCCAGGAGGTAGCTACATATTGGCTGCATATTCTTCTAAATGATCTTTTTTAGCTTTTAGTTACATTATGTGTACTTACTTAAAACAGGCACTTTAGATTTGCTTTTTTGAAAATTGAGATGGTTCTTGAATTAAAACCATGGAGTTAAATGCTGACTCTTAACTTCAGATGTGCTTAGTAGGGCGATACACAGTTTCAGAAATTTCTGAGATTCAGCTCCTAACCAAAACTTCCCCAAACAAACACCAAGGCAGTTTGAAGTCTGCTTCTCAGGGGAAACGTATACATACCTGAGTCTTAGTCTAGAGTCAGAAGTTTGGTCCATGTCCCCCACTAAACATAGTTTTCTAAGTCACTGTGAAAATTAGATTACTAGAATGTTAGCAACCTGTATGGTACAATAGAGACCAGGGCAAGGATACTGTGGCTTGGTTGATATGTGTGTTCTACCACAATATCAATATTAAATAAAATTTGATTGTCACAGGTGTCAGCCTAGTTTATTAAGGGAAGCCAGTTTACCTGAACAAGGCTGTGAAGTATGACAGTTTAGTTGCTGCCTCATTTGCAGTTGCGATGTCCCAGCTGAGACATTCATACGTTGAGAGAAGGGTGGGATGAATAACTAGGATTGAGAGCCACTAGAGTCATCCCAGGGGAAGCAGCTGTCACTCTGGAACAGAACCCTTGGCTTGTTTGAAGCATATATATAACATTTACTTTAGGCTGCCATGGTGATTTATCTTAGCTACAATTCAGAGACCAAAGGTAATAAGTAAGGCTGGCAATTGCCATGTACAGCCAATGACAAGAAGTAGGATCCTCCAGGGGGCAATTCAGAGCATGCAAGTTAGACGCTAAAGTAGCTGAAAATGGATGATGTGGTTACCTCCTTCTGTACCTCATTTTCTTTATCCATTAAGGGGGAATAATAGTATTTCTTCAGTTTTCTCCTCTTCCCCCAATCTTTCCTTACAAATGAATTGTTTTTCGGGTACGGCTTCCTCTAGTGGCACAAAGGCAATTTAAAATCCTGCATTTCCCGTATGTACTTTGTGTTCTAGGAGCCAACACATCCTGTGAGCAATGAGTGCTGGGAAGGAATATTGCTCTAGTATGCGTGTTTTTGTATATCTTAGTGTCGCTAACAGGGAATAGAAAATAGTTTTCTACTGCTTATTGTATTGATACGCTAGCTATCCTGTTTGACCTTTGATGGTTGAACTGAATTGGTTTGATCTCTCTTGAGGAAGAGTTCATTTCTGAGGTTTGTTGACTATGCATACAAGCCATAAAAACCTGAAAGGAGACTTTGTGGTTCAAATCCTCTCCATAAAGCCCATAGCATTGGGCTCAGCATAAAGGCGAAGGAATCCATTCTTAACCAACGTAACCAGTGCATGCAGGCTCAGAGTTGGCATGCTAGGTACTATGGCAACAATATAATAAAAATGGAGAATCAACTGCTGCCTAGCCTGTCAGCTGGTTTGAATAAAAGACACTAATTGCTAAGTGTTTGTGCTTTCACCAGATGCTCAAGGGCTCATTAACCTCAATGGAATAGCAGACTCATTAGCAGGCTTGTCTATGGATTAACCATTCAAGGCTCATAGAGACCTGCATTTGCCCAGGGTAGGTTAAATTAACTCCATACCTTCACATTAGTTTTATATTTTATAGAAGCGGAAGGATTTTTGGAAACACATTTCTGTAGTTTTCTTCTATCACAGCTCAACCAGGTTTTAGGAGACCAGGAAGGGGTTTTACTGTGGCTTAATTAGCATGTCAAAACTGGCATCAAAGTGAATTTTCTCTAAAAAAAATCAAGGATGCAAGTTGTGGTTTGGTAGTTTTGCTCTTTTGTCCATCTGCCTTAAATATTAGTGGAAAATCCAATGACAGTCTGGAAATGTGTCTAAGATGATTGCTTCTCTGCCATTTCTCAGATCTAGAGTTGGGGTCTGGCAATTACTCTATAGCCAACCCTGAGGCATCCTTGTCTTTGAGACACTTATGAAAGAAGCTAAAAATGGAGGAAAGGTTGGAAAGAAACTCAAACCAATTAGTTTAAAATTGTGGTGATAACTCTACTTCACTATTAATTCGACCTCTCCACCTGTCATTCCTTTCCTCCCAAAGGATGCCAAGAGGAACCAAGAGTATCTTTCTTGGAGGTAAGAATGACTCTGTGCTGTATGGGCTGAGAAAGAAAATTCTGGTTTATTTGCAGATATAGGCCTGAGGCTGAAGCCTCCTTTAAATCACTGAACTTGATGCAAGTCTGAGAAATGAGCAGTGGTCAATTCATTATATAAATGAGGTTTGTTTAATTAGAAAATAAATTGACAGATTCTTATTATTTGTTGCAAGTGACTATTAAAGTAAAGATTAAAATAAAACTTGTATAAACTCATATTTTTTTCTCTTTGGTATTTAGAAAGAACTCTTTGACTCAATGTGATTTTTATTGTCTTGATTCTTGCTTTGCACAGAACTAGGTGGTGAAGAGCCAAGCTTGACAACCAGTGCAGTTGCAAATTCAGTGTCTCTTTTGGGCAGAATGGAATCTCTGCCTGAGAGATTGAATTCACACATACACTTTGGTTGCCTCAAAAATCAGGTGTCCTAAGTTCTTTACCTCATGGAACGAGGCAGCTGTCTTTTAGAGGCTTTAGAAAAAGATCTCGCCTGCTTAATTTTGGAGGCCTCAATCAGCCAGGCAGGCTGTCTGTTTGGAGGCCTTCAAAGGTACCTGCCAGTCCCTGGTGACTATGCGGGGAACTTAGGCATGTGTTTTAGGAGCACCCCTTCACTAAGCACCTGGAGCTTAGGGGTGAATAAGATGTTAAGAGTTGGTCAGATTAGTTCTCAACAGATATCATCTGCCTGCAGTCATCTTTTGGGACATCAGGATAACACTGGCAGTAATTATTGAAGACCAAAGATGGGTTGCAATTTACAACAAAATCTATATATTCTAATGTAGCATATTCTATTGCACCTTTTCACTCTGTGTTAATCATCTCAATAAATCCAGCATAAATAATACACACAGAACCCTGCCAAGGGTGTAACAGCAAATGGTATCTGTTGCAGAAAGCTGATCTCAGAGGTTTAAGGTGGATGCCTTAAAGCTGAAGGGGAGCTGTTTAGAAAAAAAGCCGAAATCTGTGCTGGGTTGTAGGAGGAAAACATTGGCTATATCTTTACTGGTGAATTAGGTGGTGTCAGAGTGTTTTCCTGGGCTTGGCACTTGACCATCTATATTGTCAGAGTGGTCACTGGTAGAGTTTTGGCCCAGACCTGGTAGCAGCCTTTCACATAATTCCTGGGCACTGTTTGGGAATTAACATAGGCCAGGGGTATTTCCAAGAGGCACATTTCATGTGACCAGCCTGTTTTGGAGAGCAAGGGAGCTGAACTCCATGTGGATGCAGGCCCTTTTGCACCAGCTGGCCTCAGTGCCTGAGATCAGTCCCAGATATTTTTAGTTTACTGAGGCGGACACAGGCTCTTGGTGACTGCAGGTTTAGATCCTGAACTGTACAACTATCCCTGAAATGATGCTCTGCTTTAGTGCAAAGGACTGCACTGATCCTAAAGTGACCCACAATCTTTTGCTATCAATTTCAGAGCCTTCAGCTTTAATGCTTGGTTGATTGGTACACCTCTGCTCCTGCACTGGTATGCCAACAGAGCATTAGCTGTAAAGTCCCTTGGTGCTGTCCTCTGATTTGAGTGGATGTTTTCAGTAAAGAAATCACGAGCTAACTAAAGCCACAGCTAGGAGTTTTGAATGGGACAACAAGTAGTAGTTTTTTCAACTTTGATGTTGCTTACAAGCAGAACCATCACTTGTGAATAGCAACGAGTCGGCTCTCTTGTTACAAGTTCTGGATGACACCTGACAATGTTTGTCTTTCGAAAAAGGCAGTTATATATTTCTTCCAGTAGGATATTTGTTTCCTGGTAGGAAAGCTAACGAGGAGTTTCTTTCTCATCCTTGGGCACAAGTAAATATATGTAGGTAAGATTATTTGTGAATGATACCACCTTCATTCACTAAGACAGGAGCAACCTCACGTCTTAGGCAATGGCTCTGAAGTATTCTCAAAAGTGTAAAAGATGACTGTGCTCTACCCATCTAAGGGGATGGCTTCTGTCAAGACACTGATTTTTCTCAGGCCTTTGAATGATGGCTTGAGAGTTTTTGCTGTGTTGTAATTAGCCAGGGAAGGAGCATATCACTTTTAAAGTTAGCCCATACACACGTTCACTATTTGTGATATGCGTGAAAATTAATTACAGTTTGAATTTGCTCAACACAAAGAGAAGCTAGTGAATCACAATTTGCAGTTCATTGAATAAATGTCAGTTATTGATTTCTGTGGTTGAGTACTAGTGAGGTAATGCCATGTTTGCTACTCATTAGAGGTGGCACAGCACAATGTATCATAAAATGTAATTAGGGGAACATCAATCATTTAAAATATGCAGCTAAGATTAAATATATTGCTATGCACGGAGAAATGAAAGGGCTCATTAACAACATAGTGTAATGTGACAGCAAGAGAGAGCTTGATTTTCAAAAAAGGAATCTTCCACTGTGTTGAAGATCATGAAAAGCCTCTTCTTCATATTTTAATTAAGATTTTAATCTGATTTTGCTTCTGCTGCTAGAACAGATGAAATTTCATGCATGCCATTTTGTCAAAAATATTTATGATAATGTTCGTTAACTGTTGATTAATAGAACTTCTCATTAAGATTCTTTTAAGACTGGGCAAATGTCTTTTTGAATGGGGTATTCAGTTTATCTTTGCCAAGATCTGAAATGCGGTTGTTTGATCGCAACTTACTCCAACAAATCTTCGTGATTTTTTGATATCTCACTTGCACAGAGAGGCAGTGAGTCAGGGCAATGAGAAGCAGGGGGGGACAGACAAATCAAAGCTTTACCTTGCCATGAGGGAACTTCTTCAAGGTGCTAGTGGAAAAAAAAAAAGTAGAGGAAAAGGTAGCATCCTAACACCCTTCTACTTCTTCCTTTAGCAATGCAAGTAAAATTTCAGTAAGGGTGGTTCTTGCCGCTCCATAAAGCGCGATTCTAGTCTGAGCTGTTAGAAATGCTTGAAAAGTCGAAGGCCTGTAGAGAAGGCTAATTTTAGCTCCCTATGCAGCGGAGGGATCCAATTCTTGTGAATGGTGTGAAAATGATCTTTTTACCCCCGCCTGCAGAGTCCCTCATCTGTTCTGTCCTAGGCTGTTCTTTCATCTGGGCTGCCAGGCTGAAGCAACAGCTGAGAAGAGAAGTCTCCTAGGAGGAGAAACAGTACCAAATAGCTTTGCTAATTCTGCCACTTGAAAAGCTTTAAAAATTTCCTTACCTGAGGGAGCAATGGATTTTATAAGTAATCTGGTTTTAGGAAGTGTGGCTCTGTGAGCAAGGGTCTCATTATGCCATGTGCTGAATAGGAGGCAAAAGATCTTCTCTAGCAGAGAATTTCTTTGTTTTTAATGATTCTTAGGTGTTCAGACCCTGACTGTTATCCTAATATGAAGCAAACTGTACTAGCATTTCCATTCACACTGGAAGTTGCTAGTTTTCAGATATCCTTACTTGTCCTCTCCCTTTCTACTTTTAATAAAAAAGAGAAGAAATCTGGCCACAATAGAATGGCTAAAACATGAATTTTAGTTGCATATATATTCCTTCTCTTTTTCTCTGTTTCTCTTCCCTTCTCTCAGGACTACATCTGTGTTGGCAGCTTAACTCATTACTGAACTCTAAAAAGTTCCTTAAAAAGGCTTAGTCAATGCCCCCATGCCCCAACCCCTACCCACAGGGTCCTTTGCTCAGTTAAAGTTTAAAGCCAGAGCTAGGACTTTCGGCACCAAGCTTGTCAGAGTTCAAGGAGCATCTGGATGACACTCTTAGTCATATGGTTTAGTTTTAGGTAGTCCTGTGAGAAGCAGGGAGTTGGACTCGATGATCCTTACGGGTCCCTTCCAACGTGAGATATTCTGTAATTCTATGATTCTATGACTCCGGCCCTCTGGGAACACTTGGGTTGGTGTCAAGCCTGGAATCCAGGCCCCTGCCAGATGGATTTTTCTGCAGATGCAAAAGCATCCAGGACTTCAGTCCTAAATCAGCTTATCTGTAGATCATGTTTTATTCACATGAAATTCAATTCCAGTAGCCATGTCTGTGCAAAAATGGTGTTCTACCAGTACCACCATGCCCTTTCTCCACGCTTTTGAATGAGCTGTCCTCCCACCTTTTCTATACCAGGCTTTCCAGAACTCTGCTGCTTCCTGTTGATATACCCATGTCTCTGAAAAGGAGAAGGTATGAAAGTGGGAAGGAAGCAGGACTGTAGATTGTAGGACTGTAGGCATGCAGCACTCTGAGGCCATTCCCATCCTAAGCAGCATCAGTGAGAAATGGTCTTCTCTAGGATAACAGGTCCTCTTGACTACACTGATCACAGACATTTGACTTCATGGCTATAGGCCTATTAACTAGATATTTAACAGAAGCTTATACACCTATCATGCTTGTAGATACCTAGGTGGAGGACTCATGGGTTGAGTCACTTGCCTGCACACGAGTGTGTAATGCTACTTCAGGTAGGTTAGGTACCCTGTTTGGTTTCCAGCTGCCACTTCAGCAGGGCATGGGTCTCTTGTACTTCCTGCATCATGTCTGCCAGCTCCAGGTGGGTACCTGTGATACCCTAGGGCCTCTAAACTGGCTTTGGATGCCAATATGTGGGGAACTGAATCAAGTTCCTAGAGTTAGGGTGAACTGAACCTTACCCAGCTCTCTGCTGTCTTGATGTATTTTGAGCTAGTCACTGTAGGCTCCCTTTCTAGTCACATGAGAGGGTCATCTGACCAGGTTTAGATGCCTACTTGAGACAAGACATACTTTGGAAAAGGTAAGTCACAATCTAGCAGTGCCTGTTTTCCACCTCTGATTATTTAGGGAGTGCAAATGACTGGCTTACACAGGGCTTACATAGCACATGGCTACATTCAGTCAGGGGAATCCCTGCTTGCAAACAGTTATTACCTCTTTTCTCTCTCTCTCTCTCTCTCTTTTTTTTTTTTTTTTTGCACAGCTACCTTTAGAGATGAGGGCAAACAAAGAGACAGAGTAATCACACAGCTCAAAATCTGTTGTTTCTCTCAAAAAGAGTGAAAGGGTTTGCAAAAAGCAAATGTCTTGGCAAATGAATCCAGGGCCCACAGTGGTGCTGCAGGTTCTCCTTCCATGTCCCCACTCCTTCCCAGAGCTTACCTTGTATGCATTTGGATCCTTTTATTTTAAAGAAAAGCAGAAGGAGAGCCAAAGTAAATTGCAGATCCCAGAATGTTTCTCGTGATTTGGACAGTCTTATTGTGTGATAGGACATAAATTAGTGATGCTTGATCCTACACCAAGACAGAGCTCAGCTTCAATTTCTCAGAAGAGTGTCCACTTAGACACAGCTTTCATGTGGGTGTGTAGGGCAAGGACGTGCATTTAGCTCTCATTTTTAGATGTTGCCACAGAATCTCAAAAATGGTTTCTGTAACTTGGGCAACTTTCACCCTATGTTTGGCAGGTAAATAATACAAAGTGAAGAAGCTTTTTGAGTCTTGAAAAACCTGTTTTCTGTGTCCTCACCACATGCTACGCAGAATAGTCTGAAACAAAACAAAATGTCCTTTATCTGCAATTCATTCTCTGCATTGTAGCTTGTCCTCTTCCTGATGCCTGTGGTTTTTCACCTTTCAGATGTTTTCTCAAACAAGTACAGAAATGCCAGAGATCAGTAGATGCATAAGGCCCAGACACTGGATTTTCGTGTTCATTCCAAACATGGAGCTAGACATGAATTCAAAAGATACCTTTGTACCTATAGTAAGATGCTGGTTGAGTCAAGGTGTCTCACTTTAGAACTGCAGTTTTTAAATGCCTTCTCAGGTGCTTTCTGACTTAGAAGAGCCTAAGCTACAAAGGCATCTCAGTGTTGGACGTCAGCAGGTGAAGAGGACTGCTTGGAAGTATTGCAGTCTTGATAGGGCTGATGAGTTTTTCTTATCCCTTCCTTTTGTTTCTGGCCAGAGCTTAATCCTGTGGTGTTCTTGGGTTGCCTAACAGACAGATTTTAGCTGAAAGCATAGGATGAGCATTGGATACCAGTGAGTTCAGCGGCTCCTCTGCTAGGAAGAAATTGAATCCACATATCCCACCACCCAGTAAGATGCTTCTAATTCAAATGAAAAAATAAGCATTTAAGCATTTAATAATCATTAAAAAATAAACATTTATTGTTTGATAATAAGGGGATAAGAGAGATATGGTTTAGCCTCAGTGTTAGGGGTCTTGGGAGGAGGTTGATCAGATTTTTGTTTGGAATAAAAGGCACATATGAGTTGTGTGTAGGGTTGCTTGAGGGAGAACATGTCCCAGCATGTTCATGCAGCACAAAGCAGGAGTAAGAAATGCCACTGTGTCAGATCACAGGGCAGAGAGTTGGGTTCTGTAACGCATTGAGGAACACTGGCTGTTACTGAGGTCTTTATGTACTTTTGTTGTAGCATTGAGATTGTGCACATTTAAAGGGTTATGGCTTGAGAAGGAAAGCTAGAGAAATCTCCATATCTTGGATATAAACTAGGATTAAAATAGCATCCTAGTAACTCCTAGAAGACTAGGTCTGTCCTGGGACTACAAAAAAGACATTTTTCCCTGTTTTTATTCTAAGCCTATTTTTTTGGTCAGATTTTCTGGACTATTTTATGCTAAGACAGTAGAGGAAATATTAAATGAAATTTTTCAAGGTGAATAAAGTAAGTTTTAATATTAGTGTTGTGCAAGCAGAATAGGAAATGCTGCAAGCTCTGCCTTTAATGTATCTATAATAGTATTTTACATGCATGTTTAATGTACATCTGTGGTGTATTGGTCAATAATGGTGCAGAAAGAACTAAGTAAATTGATTGCCTACATAAATTCAGACCCAAGACAGTAATTGCATAATTAATGTGTATTACACAGCTTTAGCTGAAAACTTACAAACCTCATCTACTTAGCAATATACATTTAAATAATGTTTCAGAATTCCAGGGAGACACTACAGTGTATGAATAAAAAAGCATCAATCCATGCCTAGTTGAGTTGAAAGCACAGCCAGAATATATGAATTTATTTAAAGCAATCCACGAATGTGCCCCAGTGCTTTCTTACAAAGTTAGCCACATAGAGAACCAGTTAGTCTCCTTTTTATCTTTATTTTCAAATGAAAGGAACAATTAAAGAAAGCATTCAGATAAATAAAGTAGAAAAGGCAAGGCAAAAGAAAGATTGTGAGTCAGCCAGTCTTTCTGTATTATTCAACAGGCAGCAGACAGAAACTGGCAGCAGGCCATCTTTCTCCATAGGTGAAGGCAACAGTCTGAGCTCCACTGAACAATGACTTTTCCTAATGCATCAAAATTACAGTAACAACTGTGCTAAATAACTTTCTCTTGGAAGCATGTGGAAGCTTCAAATGTGTTATTACCTCTCACGATTGTTCATTTGGTGAGGTAGTCTACTGGTTGCATATTGAGCTGCAGTACAGTGAACATGAATGCAGTTGGTCATGGACTTGAAAGAGAATTTTAAATACATAGTCTGACTTTTGGAAGGTTTAGTAATTCTTAATGTCTCTCTCTGTGTTGACAAGTGGATGAATTTTAAAGCATTCATTCCACTGATAGACATACATAGAACCAAAAAGGGAGAGGTGTCAAAGACACGGGATTTTCCAAAGTGCGGTATTGACTTTGGTCTTAGGCCAAGAGCTCAGAATTTGCCAATGTCATGAAAGCACAGGTTCACAGGATAATTCAGCTTGAGAGGGACCTCAGGACATCTCTAGTTCAACATCCTGTGGCTGGTGAGGCTGGACTGCATTATCTTTAAAGTAAGAGCCACTCCTGGTTGTACTCAAAACATTCATACTTGAAAATCACCTTTTCATGCTCTACTCACTTTAACTGTTGCAGCTGTACTGCTGTTGTCTATACAGGCTGCAGGGTTTTGGACCTAACATTAGCCTAAACATTTCAGGCTTTCCAAAGGCTGAGAGAAGATTTTTATATGTACAAAGGCATGCTAACAAACATCCTCATAGTAAATGTGACTTCAGAAAGGGATGAACACCTTTTAAAGGTAGGGGTGACTGAATTCCACCTTCTACATCAGTGTGAGATGCCAGTTTTCTGGGCTCCACTGGGTACTGAATACTTTCCATTGCCTGTAATGGAAGCTTAGACACCTCTCACATTTACATGCCTATGTTTAAGTGTGATGATCTTGAACAAAATCCAACTCCTGATGATCAATTCAGTTGCTGAAACATGGGTGCCTAGTGCCATTTATTATGTTATTGCATGTCCTGTGTGTCATCTAGCTTCCCGTACTGATGACAGAGGGTCCTCTACAAGTCCTGTGTCATACCTGCCAGCTCCATCTGGATTCTGTGGATATGCTAAGGCATCTCATATGACACAGGTTCCTGTGTTCAGGCAACTAAATCAAGATCTTGATGTCTACAAACAAGCCGACTGGCTAGCAATCTCTGTGTGTGTGGTGTGAGTAGAGAAAACTACCAGGCTAATCTTTCCACCTATGTGGAAAGTATCAGGAAACATTCTGAAGAAGTATCAGCTTTGGTTCAGGACTCACTTTGTGCTTTATCAATAGTAAGAGGTGTCCCATGCTCATCAGCTGCCACTTACACCACAGCTCCAACCAGCGTGTGTCACTAGAACTGACTGAGAACAGAGGATATCCTCGCTGTAACTGCTGTGAATAAGATGATTAAAGGATATGAATGAAAGATCATGCATACCTATCGCTAGAGACTTGTGATGTCCAGGTTATCTAAATTCTTATTTACTAGCGAAGTATAACCAACTGCATAACTGTGACTTGCTTTAAAAATGCCCAGTGCCGCACTATGTTTGAAGGGAGAAACTGAGTATGAGAGAATTTGATAGGTATTGGGCCAACTGTCATAAGTATAGAGGAATTAATCTCAGGTAACATTAGCCACCTTATGATTAACTTAATTTTAGCTAGTCACTCATGTTCCCTCTCAAGGGAGTAGAGATTCTTCAAGAGAACAGTACGTAAATATTGAAGACAGATTAGATGAATCTTCCAGGTCCTCAACTGATGAAACCTAGGTAGCTATCTGAGACTAGTCGCCTAACTTTTAGATAGCCAAAGTCAGGTGAAGTGAATCCCATGTGTGATATTAACCTTCAGCAGCATAAGTAAATGGACACTTTCCATGTCAGCTTATTTGGCTGGAAAGGAAACAGATTAAGTAATAAATAAAAAAGAATTATTGACATTAAGGTCGATGGTGTTTGATTATTTAGGGTCTGATAACTAAACTTCTTTTTCTTGTTCACAGTATGAAAGCTTTTTGGAGGCTGCTGTTCTACTGGGTGTTAATTTGAAAATTACATTCACATGATGACTACATATTAACCCATGGTATTCAGATTTAATTACCGTTATTCTCATGAAGAAGCAGGGCAAAGAGTAGTCAGGCAGCTTAGTTTTAAGAGGACAGAATGTAGGGCTGAATGGAAGAATATTATTTTCCTTGTTGTCAGGTTTTAGAACACCAAGAGGAGATGGGAGACAAATCAATAAGTCTCACAACTGCAGTCTACAGTTTCCCTCCTATTCTATTCCTTAGAATAGATTTGGCACCAGATAAACAAGCCTGAAGTGTGCTAAAAAAAGGCCATGGTGACTGGAGATGGTAATCTGTGCACTTTCTCCATTTTTAGGGCACCAGTGCAAGGGAATATTTCATCTGAGCTGGAACTGAAGATATAAACTTACAAGCTTACATGATCATGTGTCAAATTTGTTGCGTCCCATGCTGAGATGTGGACAGCTTTCTCTGTTATATGATGGAACACAGAGGGCCAGGAGCAGAGACAGTTTAGGCCTTTCTCATTGATATTTTGCAATCTGAGCTCAGTGACAGCCAGGCAATGTTTTGCATAGCTTCCTTCTCAGCATGTGGATTTTTTTTGTTTGTTTGTTTGTTTGCCTTTAGTTTTATTTTTCCTTCCTGTGTCTCAACAATTGCCAATAACATATTGCTTTATTTAAACTGAATGAGAGTTTGCTATTAGAGATGTCAGTATTACCAGCCTCAAAAATTAAAAAGAGTAATTTGCAAGTCAGACTTCAAAACCCACAAAATTCATTAAGATAAAAGTCTTCTATTTTATTCTTATTGTATTTTGTTGCATTCTATTATATTTTTGTATTGACTTTTGATTTTTTTTTTTTATTCTCAGAGAAAGAATATCGAAATTTCTAAATTTCTGGACAAAGGTGAATTTTCACCTTCAAATTTGAGTTTGCTTACTCTCTCACACTCACATTCACTTCTCCCAGTCATGCTGTTTCTGTCCTTACATCCTCTGCCCCACTCCCTGACTGGGAATTGCATGATCCACTTTGTTCAACCCCTCCATTCCCGCCAGTGAATCATTGTGCTTCCAGGATTGTACTTTCATTTCAAGGCCCACATTTGACCCTGGATGTTCTGATCACCCAGTTTGGGATTTGTCTAACCAACTGTAGGCTTCTACAATGTACATGTTGGTACTGGAGCGTCAGCCTCTGTGACCTTTAAAGACAATGGAGAGAAATACAAACTGCATCTCATCTTCAAGTTGATAGCAAAAATGGGTCAGATGAATCTTGTCCTGTAATAAAAGTTTTCTTGTAATTGTCTGCTGAGAAAGCTCAGAGTGACAGGCTCGGATGAACAGGTCTGCACTGCAGAAGTCTAATGGTAGGCGATATGGACCCTACCTTTGTAACTTGCAGGGCTTCTCAGTCATTGTTTTTCTCTTTTGGTGTTGGATGTAGAGGGAAGACACCAGGAATGATCAGACTAATTCATTTTTTATGAGGGAGGTGAGAGGAAGAATCAATAAAGATTTTGTGATGATGCTTCCGAGGAAAAGTGTAAGAATTGGTTAAAGAGAGTTCTGAATTGATAGGGGAATAAAGGACTGGCTCCCTTGACACCAGAGACGCAGGTAGAAAATACACATAGGAGTCTGGAGGTTGGGTTTGCTGAGAACAGAGAGCTTCATGACTTGTCTGGAAGTGCTACATCTCAAAGAATTGATAGAATCAACCTAAGGAAAGAAGAAATGTCCTTGTCTTGGAGCATGATCAATCACGAAGATAAGTGGTCATGTCACACTGGATGATCGGTCCCTGCTGAGAACTGGTCCCTGCTGAGAACTGGTCCATGGGTCTGCAGAGGAGAAGCAGACTACCACTGTTCTGGCTTGAGTGGATTGCTTACTGATCTGCCTCAAAGACACGAAGTCATGAATTTGTGTTTTTAAGATGTATTCATGTGAGATTTTAAAGTATCATAGTGTTTTATTCTATGTTAATTAGGGCTCTTGGTCTATTCAGCTGGTCTAGCTGGAGCCTAAGACAAAACAACACAGAAAGCAGTGAAGTGAGATATTCTCATTTACCAAAAATTAGTTCTAAGGCTTGCAGGAGGACGAAGCTACACTGATTTTTTTAAATTTGGTTTTTTTTTTTAACACATTTTGTTTTCTTTCTGATTAGCCACCCGAATGTAGGGGAATTTTATTTTTTCATGACCGTACATGTGCCCTTCATCCAGAGATCCACAAACATACATATACTGGTGCGCAAGCCGTGGTACTCTCATATTATACCGGGCATAACAGATCATGATGAAGTCCAGTGATTAGCAGTATAAATCTTGGGAAACTCAAGAACAGAAGCCCTGGACTCTTATGTCCCTTTGCTCATAGCAGCTGTTAGTTAGATAAATAGAAGTGCTTATATTTGAGAGGCATCACATAAATATTTAAAAGAATTAAAATGATTTGTTGGACAGGCAAGGATGAGAATGTGTAACTGATGTGTCTCAACCATGCTGAAAATGCCAGAGCAGTCAAATGTCCTGGCAAACCTGTATCAGCCGCTCTTTGAGGCCTGTCTCTCATGCATGCAATTACTTAGGTTTTTGTTTAAAATAGCTGGGAAACTGACATACGTGGCTCCCAGCATGAACCTGGCAGGTACTCTCAACAGCTGGGAGGGGGAATGTAAAATAGTGTCTACCCAAATCCCTAAATCGTGTGAAATTCAAGTGCTGAGGAGAAAATCAGGAGCCTGATGATTAAATGTAGAAAGCTGTCATTGCTGCATTATATTAAAATAACTTGCCTCTAGCAAACGGCACACTATTTCTTCCTTTAAATCTGTCACTTTTCGGGAGCCTGTTACTCCAGCTGGCTGCATCAGTAACTTTGGAGCTATGTAAGTTTTACAGTGAAGAGGGCACTTATAGAAAGACTTTTCATGAACAGTGGGGGACCCATTAACCACTGAATAGCCACTGCAATGTGCAAGTTATATTTTCCTGTGACTTAATGGGACTTGGCACAATCAGAAACTTAAAGCAGAAATGGTCCTCAGATGTGTTTTTAAGCCACAGCAAGGGTCCAGGCAAAATGGAACTTATTTGTTTACGGATTGCTGTCATTAATAAACAGATCAGAGACTTATTACTGCCTCAAGCCACACCACTTTTAATGATGTCCAAAGCAGATAGCTATTAAAGCTGTGAACAGCAGCACAATGGAGTTGGCCTGAATGAGCAGAAGGAAGAGGAATAGCACGTCAATGGCAAAGTCCCTGACACTTGGAGAATGAACAGAGGTTTCTCATTATAAAGACTGCTCTTTCTTTATACCCTTTGTCTCTCTGAAGCAGACTCCAGTGTCCTCCAATAGATCTCCATTAAGTTTCTGGGTTTTTTCTTGAAGCTAGAGGCATATTCTCTGCTACTTGACCTCTGGGATTTTTCTTTACTCCACAAAGGGCAGCTTTAATATATTTTTGTGAGAAGCTATTTTCCTGTCCCATGAAATTTTATGCCTTAAATACTGAACAGAACTCTCTTTTCTTTCCACAATGATTTTTTTTGTGTGTTTTTCACATCCCAGCTGTGTCACTGGACAATGAGGCTATTAGGTAATTTGGAGATAAATATCTGCACTTTTTTTTTTTATATAGGTGTGTGACATATGCATTTCTCTTTCTTGTTTCCCCAGGGAAAGTGCTCCTAAAAATTGTAAAAATAGTTAGCTTTTTTTAGTAGACCGGAGAAGCTGCTTCAGTTGCCAGATTAATTTAGGGATCAAGGGGATTCAGGTTCAAGACTCTCATCCATTGAATATTCAGTCTCTGTTATGTGGTATGGAGAGCAAGACAAGCACCCGCTGTGCAGACTCTCTCCTTTTCCAGAGATTTCTTACATCGCATCCTCAGAAACAGCCTGTCCCCAGATATTAGTGTCCTATCTCTATCCTCTGCTCACGTTTCCCGTTGAATTGGTGGGCGTACAAGGAGCACATCCCTCCTTCCAAGCGTGAGGATTTCCTCACAGCCTGGAGCTTGCTGAATGGTTGTGAAAACTGTGCAGGTAAAATTTTGTCAATGTAGAAATTATTTGCCTGCATTTTGAGGGCTTTTACATGCTTGATGTGTATTTGTGCTTGTGTGAATGTTTGTCGCATGGATAGACATGTGATATTCATTTGAATAGCTCTTCTTTTGGAGGCAGCTGTGAAATTAAGTGCCCTTAGAGTTCACCAGTCTGGCTAGGGTTGGGCTAGAGGAGGTATGTGCAGGAAAAGGGAACCTGAAATGGGAAAGAAAGGGAAAAGTAGAGGAATAAGCAGGTATCTAAAATGTGTAGGGTTGTATGGTAACAAATAAAGCTTGTGCAACTTTATAATGGGTAAAGGAGCCAGGGGGCCAAGGGGCCAAGGGATAGGGTGAGAGGACCTATGATTTTATCTTCTCGTAACAGAAACGAGTTGAAGGCCCTGATGAAGAAGAAGCTACGCCTCCTCTTTATGGCCTCCCCAGGTAAGAGAGTGCACAGATAGGACATGGAGCCACAGGAAGGTCTGAACCATAGGCCAGCCACTCTTTTTTCCAGAACCCTTGTGAGTGTACTGTCCCCTAATGGGAAAAGGCGGCCAAGTCTCAAAGGGGTAAAGCGGGAAATATAATTACTGAGGGTATGGTGAAAAGGGGCAGGTTCTCCTGTGGCTAGTTTTTCTGCCTTCAGCAAGAGTCCCTGCTACTTGCAAGAAGCTCTTTCTTCCATTGCCAGGAAGGGGCCATTGCAGGTCTCTTCTTCCTTCACACTGACATCAGGGGACTTTGCTTTAGGACTTTTCTAAAGCCTCTGAGGGACCATGAGTTGTCTCATAGAAAAAAATGAAGCAAGAGTTAGAAGAAGGGGTGTGAGGTACCAACCCACACATCATGTGAGCTCTAAATGGGGCTCATGGGACCTATTTAAAAATTCTGAATGCTTTTTTTTAATGCCAGTGTTTATAAAAATTTTTATGTCAGTGAAATTCCTTCTAAAATTTTGCCATTAAATTAAAATGAAGTTGATTTTTTAAAACAGAGGGTTTTTTTTTTTTTTTTTTTTTTAAATGAATATGCTATGTGCATGGGAGCTTGGGATGCTTCCTGCATATCTTAAAGAACCCTCAAAACATGCAGGTAGAAATAGAGGTATCAAAAATGCATCCTCTGGTAGTGTGTTTCTCTTGGAAAATGTAAGTAGTCCCAGCCATACACAGTGACTGAATAGGAGACTGTGCCTAAATCCTGGATAAATAGCCATCAGTTGAGGAGTTATGGATGGGTGCAAAACAGGAATGAATTGACAAGCTCCACCACTGTTGATGAATGAAAGAAAGCGGGGAAAGGAGGGGAGAAAAAGAAACATCCCAGAAAATGCTAAAAGATGGATACGGTACTGCTTGTCTTAAAATCAAGAGTATAAGTAAAATATATATGGTACTTCTCCTACATCTTGAAAAATAATAACAGCTTGTGACTTTTCTTGTTACACTCAATTTTATTAACTGTTTGAGAGTGTTTCAGTTATCTACTGCAAACAAAACAAAATTACATCATTACACAGTACACGCCTTAGCCCCTGTCACATAGCTTGTTAGAAGATGGTAGAGGTGGTTTATAACTAATTAATGTGTCTGTGTTGTATTTTCTATAAAATCATATCCACCTGTGTAGATGATTTCAGGGAGTTTTAACAGGGTCTCTATAAGATGTTATTACTTCTGTCATGCAGAGACAACTATATAATGATTTGCATAATTATAGATGGAGGAAAATGTTAGCCTGCATATTTAAAACTGTTATATACATTTCCACCTCATTAAAGAAAATCACTGGAGCTAGGTAGCGTACTCAGGTTGGAGATCAGGTGGCAAAGTATACAGATTACACAATCTAATTTTCTAGTGCTAAGGAGTTCCAACTGAACAAAACCAATAGAACTGACCTTGCTCGCTGAAAAAGTTACAAAAGAAAACTCATTTAAAGAGTGCTTCTGTGAAAACACATACGTCCCTGTCTGTCATTGTAAATCTAACCTTGGGGATCAGTCACTTTGGATGTGCTAAAGAGATGCTTTCATGAATAAGTGATGATAGGCTTTAATGTAATTAGGGATCTTAATAGGCAGAGTGGGAAGAAGGTTACAGTACTTGCAATGTGAAGGCATAGGGACAGATGCACAGAGGGCACGCATGCACTCAAATCTACAATTTAGATCTTTTCTTCCTCTGCCTAAATCTGGTATTGTGTAAATTTTTGCTAGTGAGCATCTGTGGAGTTGCTCAAGCCTTGACAGCTCTGGATGTCTCAGCACATATGACATGCCATGACCCTGGCAGGACCTGCAAGGAGGCAGATTCTGCTAATCTCACACTTGAGGTCTAGACCTGATCTTGTGAGTGCCTCAAAACACTTCTGAACATGGTCCTACATACGAAAAAACCACACGTACTTCTGGCATGATTGTTCAAATTGAATGAGTGGGAATACATCTTGACCCTGAAATTAATTCGGGTAAGATGCTTGTCCTTTCTCCATGTTTGCTTGATAAAGACACAAGAATAACTTTTAGGGGTGGGTCTAAATCGGTATAAAAACCAGTGCCTGAGAACAAATTAAGGAGGTGAACCTCCATTATCTACATTTATTAGCTTACTCCCTGGCTCTGTCTTGGATTGCTCCAGCCAGTTCTCTGCAGGACTGATCTGTAAGAGGCTAATCCAAAGCAGTGTAAACTTCATCCTTGACCTTGGGGTCAGGAGTCTTCCTATTCCTTTTTATTTTGGTATTACAGACATAATTTAGAGTTCTTAGCAAATTCTGCCAGAGCAAGGATTCTTACAGGCACTGGGAGAAATGACTTATTCATCCTCGTAAAGTGGTGTGCAGGGGCTCCCTGCCAAGGAGCAGAGTCTGAGCTGTGTGAGGTGTCCTGGTTTCGGCTGGGATAGAGTTAATTTTCTTCTTAGTAGCTGGTACAGTGCTGTGTTTTGGATTTAGTGTAAAAATAATGTTGATAAAATGCTGATGTTTTAGTGGTTGCTAGGAAGCGCTTATCTTAAGTTAAGGATTTTCAGTTTCCCATGCTCTGCCAGCAAGCAGGTGCACAAGAAGCTGGGAGGGAGGATAGCCCTGGGACAGCTGACCCAAACTAGCCAAAGGGATATTCCATACCATAGAACGTCATGCCCAGTATATAAATGGGGAGGAGTTGGCTGGGAGGGGTGGATTGCTGCTTGGGCATCGGTCAGCGGGTGGTGAGCAATTGCATTGTGCATCACTGGTTTTTTTCTTTTTTTTTTCTTTTTTCTCCTTTTTTTTGGTTATATTCCTTTTCATTATTATTATTATTATTGTTATTATTATAATATTTCATTATTATTATTGTTAGTATTATATGTTACTTTATGTATTAAACCATTCTTATCTCAACCCACGAATTTTACCTTCTTTCCCAATTCTCCTCTCCATCCCACTGGGAGCTGGGGGGAGTGAGGGAGCGGCTGCGTGGTGCTTAGTTGCTGGCTGGGGTTAAACCATGACAGAGGTCCTACAGGACATCCCTAGCAATGTCCTGATTTAGACAGAATTGTCCAAGTTCTGCAGGGGGCTTTTCCAGTTCTCTCCACAATTTTAGCACTGGATTAGGAAGATGCAAAAGATGCTTAGAAGTAGAGATCTCCAGGATAACTTCATGTGGCCTGGTGTACCTGAAGGCTGGGAATCAGTGCTGGAGAGAGATATATGCTCAAGACTCAGAAACGATACATCTCTCTCAGGGTAATAGTCTGTCTGGGCTTTCAGTTGCATGCACCATATAGACTAGCAGAAGTCACTGACTTTCTGTTTGGGGCCTCCATCATCTGCTCACTGGACCACACCTGCACTAGAGAGGGGTGAGAAGGTAATTGCAGTTGTTCCCTACCTCTTCTGAAGATGGCAGAGAAACTGGCTGAAGTTGTTTAATAAAAGCATGTCCAAGTCCTTCATCTCAACTTCTGGTATAACAGAAATCCTTCAATGGCGTCGCTCTTAATTTTGCACTGAGATTTAAAAATATGACAGGAATTCTATATTTTTTGTTTATGAACTGTATATTATAATCCAAATTTAAAGGAAACACATTTTGACTGTGCTATGATTTAACTGAGAATGTAAAAGACACTATTTTAATTAAGAAATGTTTGAAAAAGACTTTCAGGGTTTTTTTGGCAGGGAAAGAAGAAGAAATAAATTTCATACTTTTGTCTTGGTGAAGAAGCTGGCTAGAATCAAAAATTTTGAAGTAGGCTCAGCTGTATATCTTCACCTACTGTAAGATTTGGCAAAATTTAAATTCAACACACGTTAAACTATTATTTTGTGATCACTAGTTCTCATAAATATTTCTATTAGGCTGCCATGGTCTTCATACAGTCCTACTTACAGCAGATGAATTTGATAAAAAATGAGTGTGAAAACAAATATTTTTGAAATTTGCAGTTTTTGTTGCAGAGGTGGAACTGGTATTCAAATAAGCAGTGCTATGCAAATGGATATTATATAAGCTTAGTGAATCATGGAAAGTGATGAATTGTACAACACCTAACTCATTACACCAGCGGGGGGGGGGGGGGGGGGAATCAGTTAAAGAAATTTGACATGCCAAATTTCTTTCAAAGCACACAGTTGCATTTACTGTCCATTTAGTATGTTTTGTACATGCGTCATTCAAGTATTCCCTTATGTGCTAATACGTTTTTCAGGTAAGAAAGCTGGAAAAGGAGGGTTTTCCAGTAACTGTTGGCACCGGCAAAGTAGCAACAGTGCAACATGTTGACACAAAAAACCAAAAGATTGGGTCACACTGAAGTAGTCATAATCCCTTTTGTTTGCCAGTACTGCTTTCCCTGGTGATTTTAGCAGAGGCCTGTGAAAAAATCCTAAGTCACTGCAAGGCAGTGGTAATTTTGTCACTGATCCAGTACTATTACATTTTCTCCATGATACTTGTCATTAGATAAAAGTACTGAGTAGTGGCAAACTGATTGATCAAGGTCACTGTAGAACTATTTTTTGAAATGCAGGCAGCAATGTCCTAAAATGGCAAGTAAGTTCTAGTTCTGTCATTTAGATGCATGAGCAAAGCTTCAATAAACAGAAGGAACTGCGAACATTTATAAAACTCCTGCCCTGGGTCTGCTGGGTGCTGCCTCATTTGTCAATAAGGGGCCCTGAAAACTCAATGCTAAGATGCTTCCAAATGAATTTTGATTCTGCAAGGAGCTACTCACCACAGGAATGATTTGTCTTTACTCTGGCTCGCTCAGCTTTGTAATGCTTCACCTTTTTATTTTGTAAGCTGGCCCCAAGCAAAATTGTGTGGAGTCCGTTGCTGATCCTCCCCATTTCATGCAAAACTACTTTGAAGACAAGAGAGATGATAACATCAATTTTTGAAAGAAGACTATCTGCATCTTTGGTTGTGTGCCAGCCTTGTTTTCACTTCAGAGTATTCAACAGATATGGATGAACTTGATGTTTCCATAATGTCCAGAATGACAATTTTATATCTACTGATTCATCAAATGCTCCCCTCTGGGGAGCTCTGCTCAGGGACTTGATTCACACATACTGCCTGCAATACAAGCACAGAGCAGAAGCACAGCCCTCCCCCAAGCACTTTTCTATCAAAAAAGGAGAAAAGAGGTGGATAAAGTCAAGTGGGAAGTACAAAGGGGCAATGAGATAAGCTTGAGGGGACCTTGAAGATGAACTGCAAGGAGGTCTTGCTAAAGTTTACGGGTATTGTTTCACAGTCATGGGGGAGGCACAGGTGAAGGTGTGACAGCCGCTGCTTGAAAATGCAGCAAAACTGTGGTGGAAGCTCTGAGACTGAGCATCAGACAGGATGGTGGTGGCGGCGGGTAAGAAAGGAAGTAGAGAGGAATGAAAAACACTGTTTTACTTAGGTTATGCCCTCTCTCAGATGAGACTCAGGCTCTTCATTGCTCGTTCTCCTTCTGGTCTGAAGACTTGCATTCTTATCCATCCGGTGGTGCAATTTCAACAATTAGGGAGGCCAGTCCCTTGTGCTCAGCTCTCACCGCTGGGCAGTCCACAGTGCCTGGGATGCCCTCCAAGAATGTAGGGTTTAAGATCCCCAAGGCTGAGGCTGCTTTCCCTCCAAAATTGTGCAGAGACCTGCTTCTGTTGGCACATTGGTTTTAAAAAGTATGCCAAATGAAATATGAAATGTATAATGAAAGTTATTTTTAATGGTAAGATAAAAATACTTTTTTTTTGGTAGGCCTTTTTGACTTTCTCAATGACCTCCAAGGGACATTCAACATGTTGGGTGATTCCTGCTGAGGGACCTATCATGTTTTATACCTTCTGTATCCAGATAAACTGATTCCCAAAATAGAGACTCCAGATTTTCTGTCTAGCATCTAACTGGAGTGTTTGTCTCAAAGCAATCATCCCCAGGAACATCAGTTCCCCATGTACAACACTGAAGGATTTTGGAAAGCAGTGGAGCTAGCCCAGACTAATGCTGAGAACTTGTTAAGAGCAAAATTAATATCGATATTTCCTGACAACAATTAGGTCTACGCCCAACTCTATCCAGAAACAGTTTCACCTGATTGGTTGTTGACTGTCTAGAGATGTTTACCTCTGAGCTACTGCCTCTGCACTCTCTTGTAGTTGATGGGAGGTAGTAAGCACCTTTGTGGCTCAATTCACTTCACCTTGAAGGAGAAGGTATCTAAATTCTAAAAGAAAAATGCCTCAAAAACCCCTGTTTATTTTCTTAACTATTAGAAGAACCCTCAGGTGGTTGGATCAGATGTGAGCATCTGGCTTTTTGCAAGCCTAAAGCTAAGGAAGATGAACCCAGTGAAGAAGAGTCCTCTCTTGTCTCCAATGTAGAATGGAGCTCACACCATCCTTTTGTGAGCAGTGAGCCGCTCCTTCTGATCAGAGGCACACTACGGAGTACTGTGAATTCTTCATATGCCTTTAAATCAACACATGTATAGAAGGCTGTCTTCAAATTTCATTCCACGAGGAAGCATTACCAAAGTACATTTAAAAGACCTGCATCATCAGACCTGAATCTGAATTTGTTTGCCCTTAAGCAAGATGGCCTAAATGTTAAAAGCAATTTTGAAGGTGAATATCTGAAAATCCCAGTGACTGAGTAGCTGATTCTTCAGGTACTTAGGCATTGAGTCCCAGGGGCAGTCCTTGCTACGGCGATGCCTCTTTTCCCTGTTCTTAACAATGCATCTGAAAGCATGGGACTTCTACATAAATAAAAATTACTCTCTTCATGTTTACTGAGCTCGACAGGAGGAATTTGTGATTTGGAAGCAATACTCATCAAATGGTGGAAGAAATATGAAATTGAGCAAAACTGTGGATAATTTTTATGTCTTTTGTTTGTTATTGTGTCATACTACAAAGCACAGATCATTTGACTTCACAAATTATATTTGCTTTTGTAAAAAAGAGCTAGGTCTCTCTTCTTTTAAAGCAAGCTTAAAACAATCAATATTTTTTTAGCCTTTCAAAATCCCTGAAGATTTAGATGATCCAATAAGGGGCAGATGAAAGTAGAAACAAACCAAAAGTATAAAATAAGCAAGAATGAAGGGTGCGTTTAACCTGAAAAGCAATTTGCACAGTGTCTTGGGGTTTTTTTTGCTGTTAAAATAAAATACAAATGAACATATAGGTTTATATGTCACCTCAGAGGATAGCTGCAAAGATTTGTATGGAGTGGCAGGACACTAAGCCTATTGAATCCGTTCCAAAATGGCTAAGTAGTTTGTTGTGCAGCCAGCAGCAATAGCTATTTTGATAAATATTTGACTTTTTTTTTTTGCCTGCGTAGTCTTGGAAAAAGCCACTAGATGGCACTGGTTTTGCATAGCTGGAAAGTAAGCAAGCTTTTTCCAGAGAAAACTCGAAATGGCTGGTTCCACCAAATTCTACTTTATATCAGTAGGTGGCAGATTTGAGCTATTTATGGAAAAAACAAAGGCTAATGTTCTGTGTTGCTTCTTGCAAAACTATTTTTATTTTTTCTTAAGCCTTCTATATGTAAAATGTAATACAAAAATAAAAATTATTAGCTGAATAAAAAAGGACTTTTATTTAAAATCTTTGTTTCATCTTTTCAAATTACAAGCAGAAATATACTAGAAAGTAAGAGCCTATTAAAGCCATTAATAAAAAGGGAATAAAAACATAAATGAGTAAGAACACAGTTCTAAATACAATTTCCAATCAGAGTTTCAATGGTAATTAAAAAAAAATATTCTAACATATAAGGATACTTAAAAGGCAAAAATAGAGATATGTGTCGATTTAAAAATATGACAGGGATACTTTTCATTTCTGTGATGCTTTCAGTCTAAGATCACAAAACCATCAATTTTTTGGTCTCTGTGAGCCCTTTTAAATACATTTACAGAGGTGAGTAAAAAGGGGTGCAAAGAAAATGATCACCTTGTAACACTGACTTCAGTTTTGGATGCTTGTGCTCTCTTTAGTACAAGGAATCAGGAAAGTAGGCTTGGCTCCCCTGAAATCAATGAAAACTGTTTTTCATGGAGCAACAGTTTTCAGCCTAGCTATCTTGAAGATCCTAAAAATCACACCCAAAACTTGTTTGCCAGGAAAGAGTATGTCTACATGGTGCAGGTATAGTTCCAGCTAGAGAGACCTGGGCTAGCACCAAAGCAACAGCCGAGTGGCCACAGTACATGTGATGCTTTGTCTGGCTGAATTAGCTTTCAAAGGGTTGGGTGGTGATGTTGCTCCCAGAACCTGAGCTATTATCTCTGCAAGCAGGGCACTGTGAACCAGCCAACAGAGACAATCGGAGGACATGAATCAATCTTCTCCCCTCTAATACGCTGCTATGGCATCAGATGCCTCCATCCACTTGGAACCCAGAACTCAATATTTTACTCTCAAAGTGTTTTTACCTTTCTCTCTCAAAGTGGTATACAGGTCTCACTCTCTTTTTTTCATTTTTATTATTTTTTTTTAAAATCCAGATATACTGTTGAAACCGTGTCACCCTCTTATGTAACAGCCCAGTGCAGTCACCCAAGAAGCAACAGCCCACGCTCAGCTCCCACCTTTCCCTGGGGAGACTGCAATCCACGTCTCACTGCTCCTCGGAGGTACTGTAAACACCTGACTGCGGGGTGCTTGAGTGTGGGAGCTCTCTTGTCACTTATTCTGTGGATGGTGCACAGAAAAGACATTACTAAGGTCAGAGCAGAAACATGAGTGCGTCCCCTTGAGGGATGTGGATTCTGGTGCTCTTCTAAGTGGGTGCATGCCAGGCTGCTTCTTGCTCTCTCTTTCTTTCTGCTCCCAGCACCTATGAAGTTAACTATTTCCTATGCAGTGGAAAACCTTCAGTAAGAGGTTGAGAACTATAAGCAGCCAACCATCTGAGTATAAAAGCCTATTTTTTCAGAGCCTCCTTTGGGAGGCCATTGTAGTCTTGAATCCCCTCAGGCAATGGTGGGGATTGAATGCAGGTCCCCTCTGTGATCTAGGCCTGCTGTAAGTACTGTGTAAAGGTAGGGACAGAAACCTCCTCTTCTGGCTGCCTTTTCAAAGCAAGCTGTGAAAACCACGGTGTTTGATAAAGGCCCTGATTGTGTAGGTGTGTTAGGTGAAAAACATGAAACTGAAGGGGAGTTAGAGTGGGTTTCTGAATGCTAATTGGGCTTGGGCATGAGATGGAGCTCATCAGTGCTGTCAGAACTGAAGGTTTATCTGTGCGCACCCAGAAGATCTTTAGGCACTGAGGGAAGTTTGATGTAAAAAAGTACGTGGGTACTTTTGGGACCAGGAGAACGTGAACGAAGGTTTTGTCTTTGCACCCTACAGCTCATGTTCTGCTTCTCGCAGACACTCAACAGCTCTCTTTTGGATCGGTCCTAAATGGTCAGCATAAGAACTCAGAAGAATTTGATTTAAATGCTTAAACAGAACGGAGTAGACATAATTCTTTCCCTCCTATACCTCTGGAAGCTCATGAAGCTACAGGAGACTCCAGTGCGGCCTGAGTGGCATGGTCTGGCAGAAGGATAGCAGAGATTAGACCAGCGTATTACACCTAAAGCAGACAGATTCCCTAAGGGATGTGTGTGTTGGATGGATTGGGGAAACCTGGATGAGAAACATACAGTGCACAACAACTCCAGGCACATTACACTGATGCCTGCTGCTTGGGCAGGATAAACACAATTAGTTATACCTGCTGTGCTAATCCGGCAAATCCCATCCCAGCCAATTCACTGAAATTGCATTCTCTAGCTCTCCCTTCGCTTGTTGCGTAGACGTTCCCATGCCTAATTCTGGGAGCTTAACCAGGGCATCTCTCTGCACACAGTTGCTGGAGGGGATCATAGCAGGAGTCATGCCCTCACACATTGTGCTTTTTAAACTTCTAGCAAACGCCATCCCTGTCTCAGAGTGGCTCTGAGCTTCTGCAATTCCTGTCAAAGCCAGTTCAGTACCCTGATTAAATGCAAGTATGAGATTAGCCAGCATCTCCCTCAGATTTAGGACAGGGCTCGTTTCTTTCAGCTTTAGCTGTGTAAAAGGTACATGCTCAAGCTATTCATCTGGGCATCCTTTCTCTAAACAAGAGACATTGTCACCTCCAAAGTGATGGTGCCTATCCGTTCCCCCATTTCAGACCCTGTTTTATGACAAGATGAATTTCCCATTCTTCCCCTTGACTACAGAGGGGGCTCACAAAGCTGGCTGAGACTGGAAGTATAACTTTGGGGGTCTCACTGCTAGTTGAGGTGAATCCCATGCCGTCTGCGTGAAGGAATTTGAAAAAAAACCCCTGGCTGATAGCTCTACTCCAGGGCTATTAGCACTTCTGTGGTGCTGCCCTCTGCTTCCTAAATCACCACAAGAGCAAATCCTTCTGGAATTTCTTGGGTAGGTTATAAAATCGTTCAGACTGGGACAGACCTCAGAAGGTCTCTAGTCCAACATACTGCTCAAAGCAGGGCCAGCTGTGGGGTCAAACTAGGTTGCACAGGGCTTTATCCAGCTGGGTCTTGAAAACCTGCAGTGGGCAACCTGTTCCGCTGCCTAATTTGCCTGAGAGTGAAAAATGCTTTCCTCATACCTGCTTAGAAATTCTTGCTCTCCTGCCATGCACTGCTGCGAACAGCCTGTCTCCATCTTCTTGATGACCTCCTCAAAGGTGCTGGGGTCTGCTGTGTCATCCCTCTGATGCTGTCTCTTCTCCAGGCTGAACAAGCCCTGCTCCCTTGGCCTCTCCTCACAGGGCAAGCACTCCAGCCCCCACCATCGTGGTGGCCTTTGCTGAACTTGCTGTACCAGAGTGGGAGTCGATTAGTGGTTCCCATGCCCAGCCTGCAAGATATCACTCACACACCCCAATAGGGGCTACCTCAAGCCTGGACTCCCAGTAACCCCACCCAGGCTGCTGTAAGGACCACAGATCTCCCCCTTGGTCTCACGGAGGAGCTGTGCAAGAACAGCAGCTGACAGGCTAATTATTAAGGTAAGTATCTCCATGTCTGTAAGACTTCTGTTTTTTCTCCCCAAAATCTTCAGGCATGGAAAACAAGGCCAGGTGCTCTCCCTGTGCCGTCTGCCCCAGTTGTGAGGAACCATGACTTTGGCCTTGAGCAAGATGAAGCTTTGGGAGTCTTCTAGTGTCAGGTCTCTAAAACAGTTAAGAAACTAAAAAAGAAGGTAGAAATGCACCTTGTGAGCTTTTCAAGGGATATCAATGCCTAATCCATGTCCACTATAACTCAGCTGACTCCTAACTCCATTCTTCACCAAATTGTACACCAATATACAAGCTGCCATATTATTTTGTTGACTCTGGATAGCCTCGCGTGCTCAGAAACTGTTATTTCTAGCAGGGTTCAACAGGCATGGCGCTTCTCCCATGTTTCAGCAAGGCTGATGTTTCCTCCAGCAACTGGTCTCATTACAGTGAATGGGAGTATTTTTTCTCTACTTTTGTATTCAGTACAAAGCAGTGTGGTTCTGACATGACTGTGTTTAAAATGAAGCAAGCTCCAGCATCTGCATTTATGAAAGAAGCTGCAGTTTGTTCTTGCCACTAGATCTATACACAGCCCAAAGAGCTGACTGTAGCCAGACTGCAAATGAGATGCCCGCACTGGTATTGTTTCAATTTAGAGGCTACCTTGATTTTTCTGGGGATGGTAAAGACAGCTCAAGTGTCACACCTGCGTCTGTAGCCTCTCTGGACAGAGTCACTAGGAGAAGGTCACAGCCGCAGTGTCCTCCTTTCTGTTCTGCTCTAGACTGTCCTGTCTCCACCTTTGGTAACAAATTTGCACAGTTGCTCTAAGCTATATGGGAGGTATTTCTGTCTGCTGTGCACGTCTGTGTATGTCCCATCCTAGCCGGGGCAAAGAGGCAACAAGGAATCCGGCTCCCCTGCTTGTCTCCACAAGCCCCTTATCAGCAGAGGAAAAATTCTTCCCCTCCTCTCCTTCATTTGCTGTTAAAGTAGTCCCAGCCTAGGATGTTAACAAGGACTGGATTTCGTCTCAGTTTACTTCTTTGACAAATGTGGGATTCCACTACTGCCTTGGCATTAAGCACTTTTTAAAATGTAAATTTCTCAGCTGCAAGGAATCACATTAAAAAAAAAATATTCAAAAAGCAACTGTCTAAATCAAAGACTAATTGGCTGCCAAATTATGGGTTTATGCAACTCCCTCATCGCAGCTTGTTTTGCTTTTTTACCAGAGGTAACTAAAAAAGCAACAGAAAACACACAAAAAATATTTTTGTTTTCCTTTCATAATAAAACATGTGATGTCAACCTGTTTACTTTGAAAATTCTTGCTGCCTACAGTGAAAATCCTGTCCACCTGAGATTGCCTGTCCAGCCTAAGGTTGCTCCTACAGGGAAATGGAAACCACTCCTGTGATCAGCTCCTGACTAAGGAGAAACTGAGGCAAGGAGCATGGTCACCAGCAAGCTATTGGGTGACTCAGGAATGGCAGTAGGTTCCTCAAAGACCTGGCCATCATGCCTTCCCACAGGGGGTTCAAAGCAGCAGCACTGAGATCATCTTCCTCTAACTGTATGGCAAAGGGCATGAAGATTCACAGTCGTCTTGTACCTGGGATTTTTTTGGTGAATTCCCTCTGGGAGTGGGGCCATCTTGGGACTGAATATGCAACTGAAAACTCTTGCGATCAAAGTGCAGCAGTTGGTTAACTTCATTGCTCAGGTCTCCATGGTGGCCTCAATCTCCCACCCAGGGAACTTAATGGGAGGAAGAAATTGCTTCCTTGACAAATGTTCACAATCACACGGGTGAAATGCTCTGAACTATGACCCACAAGACACTGGGGTTAATGTTAGACCTGAGGTACATTATTTTGGGTCAGTATCTTTGTTGTTGACCCAGTCCCGGTGTGGAATTTGGAGGCAATCTCCCCAGGATGTAACAGGAGTCAGATCACATTTTCCTTTCTTCTTCCTTTCTCTGTGACAGTTCCTCATCCTGCCTCAAGCTCTGTTCTTGCCAGCCTCTCAAAAACATCATATGCAGCAGACTACCTGGATGCAGTGATCTTCTTCTCTATATGACCTTGCAACGATGTTATTCTTCGCCAACTCCGTGCCAGGAGTTTTATCTTAATCCTTTGTTGCAATCTCACTATGTGGATTCACACTTGCAATGAAGAACAAGGATTTCAGGCAAATTACAGTGAAGCAATGGGAGTTTCTAGTAAAGCATTTGCCTTATTTCTTCAGCTTTAATGCTTACCTTTTCCTTTAAGTTTTCCCAGTGATACGTGTTTAACGGGGTAGCAAATCCACGGCCACTGGGGAACCGTACACTATGCTGCAAACCGATTACTCAGGAATTCCCATAAATAGTGGGATAAGAAATCTGATTCTCCTGCTTCAGCTACACAGTACCTTACTAGAGGATTGGGGGGGGGCGGGGGGGGAGAGGGGCAGGGAATAGAGTGTCCCTGTTTTAACAATATATGGTCTTTGTGAAGCAATGAGGATTTTATCTAGTAAAAGGCTTGCGGTGTGTATGTACATACACTAACCAGGGTGGGAACTTAACTTCACCTTTGAAATATGCTCTCCGGTAAGCAACAACTTAGAAAGAGAAGGGTACAAATACCATTCCAAGAGCTTGTCCAACCGTACTGCATCTTTGCTATGTCAAAAATAAACTGCAAAATGAAAAGATGAAGAATGAGCCTACCATTTTGCGTCCTCACCTCTTAAAATAAAAGAGTAGTTTTAAAACGCATAAAAATGTTCTGCCATGATGAATTACACATTTATAACCCTATTTAGTGAAGTATTTTACCTATGTAATTTTAAAACTGTCATTTTGACAAAAAATATAGATGAGCGAGTTGGCCTTTCACATTTAATGTTTTCGTTCTTATTTGCAATTCACCAGGTTCAGCTTTGATTAAAGAAGTGGTATAAATGGAATGCATAATGGTCAGGACTTGAAGAACATATTTCTCTGACACCGCAGGATAAGACTTTTTTCTTTGTATAAGCAGATTTGGTTTCTTCACCTGAGAAACTTCTTGAGCCTGGGCCTGCTGGCTTTATTACATCTGAAATGCATCTTGCCTTTGACTCCAAATTTGCATAGAAAAAGATGCTTGACTTAAAGAGGAAGAGACAGAAGTCAGCAGATAGACATATTTATAAACCCACACTTTCTTTTTAACAGACTTTCAGCAAATGAATCATCCTGTTCAATCTGACTTTAAGCCTGAGATGAGGTGTGGCTGCTGCAAAAGGTCTTAGGGCCAACGCTAACTGGTGATTAGAAAAGGTTCTGCTCTGGACACAGCACCTCCTGTTAATAGGGGGTTTTCTCCACAGCAGCTGCTGTGGGTGCTCGGCATAAGGTGACCCTGAATTAGCTCAGAGGAACTATTTCCCTCTCTACTACTTGTCAGAGAGACGTTTTTATGTCTTCAACTCATTTTCTCTGTAAGCCTCAGTTCTTCTAGGTTAAGTTAAAATTTGTGAAAAAAACCCCAAATCCCAAACCCAACCAACAAAACAATCCACTAGAAAGGCTTCCTTTTAAAATAGTTACTCAAATACATTAATATCTGGTGTTTCGGTAGACATGTTAAATACAAATTCTCTCCCCTGTGACTTGCTGTAACTATTATGCATTGCATTCCAGCTCCACACTCAAAATATTTTGTTGGTTTACTAATGGAATCACTCTATATCAGTGTTTAATGACAGAGGACAGTAAATCCAGATCATCCTTCTGGAAAGACCTTAGGTATGTAAATGAATTAGTGACCATTAAGGCAGGTACCTCAGGAGTGAAGCAGGCAGCCATTTAATGGCTAATAACAACATCATGCAATTATCTACGGGTCCGTTACCACCTTGGCAAACTACTGATCTTACTCCAGATTTGTACTTTTTGTTTAGTTCTGTTTGATTAAATGGACACCCCCCACCCCCCCACCCCCAAGGGTCAGTGACAGCAGAGTCTGCTTTAGGATCCAAGCTTATCAGCTTGGATAAAAAGAATATAAATAAATAACTAACGAAGACGACAGATGTGAGAAACAAAGGAGATAACAGAATTCAATTACGCTATTTGGAGATGGTCCTGACAGAAGGCGTGAAACATCTACATGTCTAGGAAGGCAAATTTTAGGAACGAGGGTAGTGGTACACTGAAGCATTCATTCTTCTTTTTTAATTTCCTTCTTTGGATGTTGGTTTGCAGCAGACCACTCAGCAGCAAAAGATCTGACACCTGGCTTCCAGCCCCTGTTCCAGGGAATTTCATAAGCAGTTTATGCAAAGCTGAACAGTATCAAGAACAGATATTGAACCCATAATTTTAGATAATTTGCCCTGTACTGTTTAGGAACCTTTCGTTAGAGGTAGAAGCTGGGGGGTTGAGTCCATTTTAAGGACAACTCCACATTATCTGTGTCTGGGTTGGTGACAACTGGAGGAAAGAAGTGGCTCTTTCAGGTATTTTTTCATGCCAGTCTAAGTTTGAGAAAGCCTTCCCAGCTGAAACTATTTGTCAAATTAATGTTGAATTCATAAATTGTTTTGGAATGGATGAAATTGCTTTTTGGGGATATGAATAGTTCATTCACGGGAAGAAAAATGTGCCCAGCTCCAGCGGATTATATTGGCAGAGATGCACCCAAATGTTGCTAGAAATGACTTCCAGGCTGAGAAAGGGTGACGAATCCCACACTTAACCTTAAACATGCACTTAAAAGCTTTCCTGAATGCAAAGTATACTCCCGTTACTGGAAGTGCTGGGCTGAATTCTGCACTGTTTTATGTGCTCGTGTAAGTCCGGGCAGGCTGAGTGCCAAAAAAATGCAATATGCAACATGTTAGCAGAAGCGTTTGCCACATCCCCACCTTTTTCCAGAAGTGTTTATGCTTACGCAGGTTTCTTTGACAGCAGAGAAGCAGGTCCAGTTTTCTAAAAGACCACATTTTTTATATCACTGTCTCATTCGGTTTGCCTGCAGAGATTGTTAAACAGAAAGTGAGGTAAATGAAATCTTTTGCTAACTGTCCCTTTTCACATCAGGGCAGTGAAGGTATTTAAGTCAAATATGACTCTTCCAGGCTGAGTGTGACACATCTGCTGTACCTTTTCTTCCTTCATTGCCACTTATCCCACTTAACGGTGGCTTGATTAGCTGGCTAAGTGGAAATGCTGAACTGTAGCTCAAATTCTCTCCTTCCCTATCAGTTCTTGAAAGGCCAAAATGATAAATGGGATTCAGATCTCAGAGCCTCACTTGCATCACAAAATGTCAAACCAACCTTTGTCTGGGTTCAGTGTTTCTTAAAATCTACTCCCTGCCTGCTGTGTGCATGCTTCCTATGCATCTGTGTATGTGCATGTGACAGCACACATGTGTGTATTTAAGGGCCAGCCTCTGGTTGTCTTGAGTTGTAGGCACAGGGAATGTGGCAGATTTTAATATACATCTTCAGCCTCTCCTACTCATCAATATCCAGCAACACTGTATTGGGTTTGCGTGGCAAGATTTTTGTAGCGGGGGGGCTACAGGGGTGGCTTCTGTGAGAAGATGCCAGAAGCTTCCCCTATGTCTGATAGAGCCAATGCCAGCCCGCTCCAAGATGGACCCGCCGCTGGCCAAGGCCGAGCCCATCAGCGACAATGGTAGCGCCTCTGGGATAACGTAGTTAAGAAGGGGGGAAAAGTTACTGCGCAATTGCAGCCGGAGAGAGGAGTGAGAATATGTGAGAGGAACAACTCTGCAGACACCAAGGTCAGTGAAGAAGGAGGGGAAGGAGGTGCTCCAGGTGCCGGAGCAGAGATTCCCCTGCAGCCCATGGGGAAGACCGTGGTGAGGCAGGCTGTCCCCCTGCAGCCCATGGAGGTCCACGGTGGAGCAGATATCCACCTGCAGTCCGTGGAGGACCCCACGCCAGAGCAGGCGGATGCCCAAAGGATGCTGTGACCCCGTGGGAAGCCTGTGCTGGAGCCGCCTCCTGGCAGGACCTGTGGCCCCATGGAGAGAGGAGCCCATGCTGAAGCAGGTTTGCTGGCAGGACTTGTGACCCCATGGGGGACCTACGCTGGAGCAGTCTGTTCCTGAAGGACTGCGCCCTGTGGATGGGACCCATGCTGGAGCAGTTTGTGAAGAACTGTAGCCCATGGGAAGGACTCATGTTGGAGAAGTTCGTGGAGGACTGTCTCCCATGGGAGGGACCCCACGCTGGAGCAGGGGAAGAGTGTGAGGAGTCCTCCCCCTGAGGAGGAAGGAGTGGCAGAGACAACGTGTGATGAACTGACTGCAACCCCCATTCCCCATCCCCCTGTGCTGCTGGGGGAGGTAGAGAATTTGGGAATAAAGTTAAGCCCGGGAAGAAGGGAGGGGTGGGGGAAGGTGTTTTTGAGATTTGGTTTTATTTCTCATTATCCTATTCTGATTTGACTGGTAATAAATTAATTTTTTTTTTTCCCCAAATCAAGTCTGTTTTGCCCGTGACAGTAAGTGGTGAGTGATCTCCCTGTCCTTATCTTGACCCATGAGGCTTTCGTTATATTTTCTCTCTCCTGTCCAGCTGAGGAGGGGAGTGATAGAGCAGCTTTGGTGGGCACCTGGCATCCAGCCACGGTCAACCCACCACGAATACAAAGATCTGATGCATGACGGTAGGAAAATGAAAGGAAGGAAAAGGAAAGGAAAATATTTTGAAACTCCAGAACTAACTCTACAAGAGATATGCAGAAGGGCTGACAGGACGTCAACTCCACTTGATCCTCCTGTTGACCATAGCCAAAAAGCCATTTCCATAACAAAAAAACCCACCGCACCCATTTCCATAGCAAATTGTTAACCTATAATAAAAGATAAAAAGATTGTAAATGGTATAATATCTCTCTGGAGAAACCAAGAGAGATCATGGCCAAACATCCCAAGGTCCTTTTTGATCCCAGAAAGCAAACCTTTTATCACCGTAATGAGAAAGGCAAGGAGCCTTAAATATCTCCCATCTATCAGTACCTACATGCCCCTGAATCTGTGATTCTTTTCAGCCTGAATATGCGAGCAAGACACAGTTGCACAGCACCTACAAGAAATTAGTATTACAAGGAGCACTAGTGTGTCCTGCCCTCTGTCTGTAGCTGCAAAATCTACTGTCCTGGACGTTACAATGCCATTGTATCTTACAATTACAATTTTATCACCTTGTGTGTTGCGCACCTGTGACTTTTTCAGGCTTCTAATTGTACAAAGCTCATTCTGGTGAAAGGATCATGAGCATTCTCAAGCAGTTTATAATGAGGATGTCATTGCTTTTCATAGTGTTAACAAGATTACCATCATGTGTTCATGAATACTTAAGCACATTCAATAAAAAGGATGGGATGTGAAGAGGATGAGCTATTTCAGCTCTGAGATTGTTAATCAAGGTTGTAAATTATCCATATCCTTTAAATTCATGGTGGGACAGCAACATCAAAGCACTGTTTCTCCAATTGGCTGCAGTCAGAAAACAAAATTTTTTTTTTTTTTTAGGGACATCACCATATTCTGCAAGCTTTCAGGGTAGAATAATAGCTCAGAGTCCCAAAGTACATGTGGTCATGAGTTGTTTCTGCATTTGCTTGCTTCTGTCAGCTGATCACTCAGTGATCAGAGCTAGAAGAAACAATTTATTCAGTGTATTGGATCTGGGGGAGGGTGTGATACACGTTTGAAGATTTACAATGTAGGCCATCAACTGTACAGCTTTGTTTCCAGGCAGCTCCATTAATTTACTTACTGATTTTTGGATTGAAGCTCCTTCTGCCACCTACTTAATTCTTGTTAGTTCTCTGGAGTTTGCTCATTCACACTCCCTCATTCACCTGGAAAGTTCCCACTGCTCCACTACTCCAAGGACACAAGACCCTGCTCTCACAGTCACTGATGGGTACTTCTTGGGTGCATCAACAGTCACAAAAGAGGGTCAGGGACTGAATTCTGGCCCAGAAGTCAAATGTCATTGAGCAGTTCCTGCCAACACTACTTAGGACTAACCCTCTTAGTAGAGAATTCTTCTTGGAGGTAGTTGTCGTGGTACAGCGCCAAGGAGTGACTAACAGCTAAGCAGTGTGGACAATCAGGTGGACACTTAGGCTCAGTCCTCTTTTTCTCAGCAGAGTGGACAAAGCCTCTGAGTAAGAGTGATGTTTCTGTCTGCCTGCTTGGGTCTCTACCATGGAAACAGATAGTCTATGAAAGTTTTTAGGACTACAAAGGCTTCTAGTGAACTGTTCAACTTTGAGGACTACTAAATTACCCAAATCCTCACTTGTTCCTTACCTTTTCTGTTCATAAAAATCACTTCAAAAGATCTTCTGTCACCCTTAAAACTAAAATGCATTGTTGTGTAATTATTATTATTGCTGTGATATTGTCATAATTCCCAGAGGCCCAGGTATTAACTGGGGTGGTGAGATCTTCCTAGCACTCAAATGCCTACTTAAGTGTTTTGAATACAAAGGGGGAGTCCTGAGTTCTGGGCTTTGCTGAAAAATCCGACATTTCGTTTAGTATGGCACAGTAGAGGAAGTGGACACAAAGAGTTCCTATCTATTGCATGTCTCTAGCCTCTATACTAGAGTTTCACTCTCCTTCTATGTGTTACTCCATTTACATCTCTGTAATCCTTCTTCTTAGCTATATGGTGGGTTGTTGCGGACAAGGGGAAAGGCAAGTGGTCCCAGCCCCTCTCAGCCTGCTGTGTCACTTGGTGGTTAGGACACTCTTATAGAAGGTAGAAGGAAGAGGTGACTCAGAATCTCCTCTGGCCGAGCAGTGAATTAAAACTAGGCTTCTGTGCAATTGCTAAAATGACCAAATTATTGAATAAAAGGTTGCCACAGAACTGGTGATGTTTGTTCAGTGCTCTCAGAGACTGCTAGGCATGTTCTCTCTCAATATGCTTAATTTGCTGTTGAGCAGGGTGTTGGAAGGCACATTGACCTTGTTGTGCCCTGATGTACTGTGTTGAATTTAAACCTATGCAAGACTCAATTAATATAAGCTTATTTGTAACCATCTGAGAGACGAGTCTTTTATATGACACTCTGCTTGATGCAGGGGAATATCATCTCTAAACCACTTACCTGCTCTCTCAGTCAGGTTGGTGTCAATGTCAAGCGGCCACATGAGGAAGACATGTCTCCTGAGCTTCTGAATTTGATCCCTAAACTGATGCCTCCAATGTTTCAACTGACACTAACAATAATAAAAACATTGGACTGTATCAAGCTCCCATTTAGACTAGTTACCACTAAGTTGTGATGGCCAGGTGTTGGTCTAAAGAAAACAGCTTGTCACACCTGGTGGTACTACAGGAGCTGGATTCTCCTTGTTTGCCTTTCAAGAGTAGAGTGAAACAATAGAGGAGGCAATCTTTGCAATTAATGTGATCGAGTTATGCAATGTAAACCTTTGACAAATTAAAACAGACTGTTACAAACAGGCTTTGTACATAATTTCTCCTAAAGTTGACATGAAAATACACTTCTAATCAGAAAGCTAGAGAACAAAATTCTTTCATGTTATTATTGCACTATGTCTTTTTTATCTTTTTTTATCCTTTTTTTGCACTGTGCTGAGCCTCTAGTATCATAATTGAACTGAACAGATATTTTTCATTAAACACCACGCATCTTTTCTGTGTCCCTCTTCAGATCCCTTTGAAATTCCCAGAAGTAGCAATCTGATTTGCTTCATATTCAAAGCTTCCTTCTTGAGAGGACAGTAAAAATATGTATGATTGCTTTAAACCTTAGTTGAGGTAAATGCAATGTTCAATAACTTCATCAAATAAAGCTTGAATTTTATGGTGCAAATGCCAGTCTTCATGGTTCAGTGAACTTTTTCAACTAGTACACAGCCTGCCTATATCAAATTTGTAGAAAGGGATTGATTTTGTTGTTGTTGTTGGAATAAGGCCATTTCAGCCTCGTTGCATGCTTTCCTGAAATAATAATGCTATATTAAAAGATAAATGATAAACAGATTACTGTTTTTAAGGATTATTCAGAATGTTAACAACAAATATGACAGACTTTCTGCTGTAAACTTAAATGGCAAGTCTCAACCTGATTATTAAAGTTCTGTTTTCCTCAGTCATGTAGGATTATAGGGCAAGCATTTTTGTCTGCTAGACAGAAGCATTATGCTTTCAACTATAAATGTAGACTGTTGTGATTACTTTTTTCCCCATCTATTTCCTTAGTTTTGTGGTCGTATTGATAAGATAGCTATGAGAGACTGCAAAATGCTTCCTGTGCATAGCTAATGTTACCAACTGTGATAGCGGGAGAATATGCGATGAAAGCAGACACATTTAGAACATTATCCATTTCCAGACTGATAGTCAGTGACAGGACAAGTGGTAGCTGTTTAATGAATTATTTTGAAACCTGGCTAGTGCAATGAATTCCCCTCAGATTTTTCTATCCATGTTTTCTAAGGCCATTTGTATGTAGCTATTTTTTTCCTGTATTTGTTTGCTTTTTTCTGTAGTTGGATGACAAAAGGACTGCCTTTAGCATACACAGGCAGCAGCACATTTAAAAGCATCTAAAATGCAAATATATCTAAAATTTGGGTTAGGAAGTATGTAGTAGCAGCTCTTAACTAGTGTCAATGAACGTAACTCCATAAAAGCCACTGGCATAGTGCTAATGTGTCCAAGCTGAGCCCGTATCTGTCCTTAGGTCCCGATCAAAGCAATACATGATCAAAGCTTTCTTTGTTCCTTCTCCCAAATAACTTGCAATCTAACATTCAGTACTAATTGGTTTATCCTAATTTCTTTTTGTCAGTGCCTTTTTGTGACACTGGCAATTTTAAATGACATGCATCTTGGGATTTCACAGGCAAAATTTATGCCAATAATAATTAGATCTCACTGATGTCTAGAACCTAAAGAGGAATAGGTTCACCTAGTGAACATAGCAGCAGTATTATCTGAACTTCTCAGTATTGTCTGAATGCCAATGACATGGTGTCAGGTAGTCTTTGGTGTGCAGTTGTCCAAGCAATATGGAGAAAATGAAAACTTATTTGCATTAGCACAGAAAGGGCCAAAACCAGACACACCAAATTTAGCTCTGTAAGCTAAATGTAAAAATTACATGATGGTGGTAATTCACTCATTCTATATTTGGATAGAATGGAAAACAAAAAATCTGTGATTTGGGAAAGTCTATACACAGGAGCTTTTATGACTTTTTATTTGGAGGAAGTAACTTTGGGCTAAAACTAACAGGTACAGTGGGGAATGGGTACTTAATTTGCAGACAAATATATAGTGGGCATTTTTTTCTCCTCCTTATTCTTAATTTGCCTTGAAGCCCACAAAACACATGGCATTGTTAGGCAAATCATCTGAAATCATTGCCTATAATGATGATCAACCCTCTCATGTGTTTTCCTTGCCCTCTTGTGGGGCTTTGAATGCAGCTGCCATCTGCAATGTAGTCTTTGGGTCAGTGATTCCTTTTTCTGTTTCCCCCCAAGACCTGTAAGAGTGAGGCCCTGGTCCTCATGAATTTTCATTTTGATGGTACAGGGAATCAGTAAAGCAGGGTCAGATGAGAAAGAGGAATTGCGCAACAACTACTAGAGAAATCCAGGTTGCTGAACTCATGCTTCAAGATTGGAATAGGTTTTTAAACCTATATGATATGAGAACCTAATGTCCTTAGACTACTTTGAAACACCTGGCCGTAGGGTATGCTTAGTGTAGTGAGAATGTGATTTGTTCAGTTAAGGTGTCCATTAAGTCCTTGTAACCTTGTTATCCTAGTCCTGACAGGTAATTGGTGCTGACCTGCTCAGAAAGTAACCTGAATGTGAAACCAAGTCAGTAGTAGATACAAGATGTCAGGAAATAGGTAGATAAATATTAGGGAGTTAGAGAAAGCACTTCATTAAAAACACAGTATTCAGGCAAGATTAGAAGTAAATTATAGATTCAACCTTCCTCTAGGTTTGTTGGGAGCAAGGGCCTATGTGCTGGAATCTCTTGAGTATGGTTGTCATCAGCTATAAAATAAAATGTATGACCAAGGGTTTATGTGGATAGTTTTTTTGGCTGAAAATGAAGGGTAGGGAAAAAAAAAAAAAGATGGAAAATCTTGAAAAAAAGAGAATAGAATAGAATAGAATAGGGCAAGAAAGACTGGTAAATACTGGTTAAAACAGTAGGAAACTGAACTTTGACCCATGGTGGAAGGTTGATGAGGTTAAGCTGGCATTGCACATTAGAGTGTTTAACATATTGTTCTGTGCATCAACATTTTGATTTCATATTCATTTGATAAATAATGCAGTGAGAACAGGAAAAGGTACATATGAACCTCCTCTGACATTGCTTGTAACAGTGGAAAGGAATAGACTCACAGTGCCTGGAATGTCAGTTGCCACACATACTAACAATTATACAGAAAAAACCCTCAGACAGCAAAATGCAAAATTATCCTTTTACAAGTTACCCTGCTGCTGTACTGGAAAGACTTAAATAAACTTGCATTCCATTTGCACATGCTGCAAAGTGAGAACTGTATCTCTAGTCTATTTATTTTGTGTGGCATTGGAATCGGGCATTTTCAAACCTAACGCAAATGAAGGATGACCCTCAAACTGAGACAGAATTTGGGTTCCTTATGTGTATACACACACACACATACACACACATATATGTTTATATATAGAGAGAGACATATATATATTGCAAATAGCAGCCAAATATGTAGCTCATCCACGTCCCTGGGGGGAATCTCACTGGAGACATGCAGTCTCATCTACCAGAACAAGTTGAGAGCACCTTCCCTGACCCCAAGTGGCACTTCTCTTTCCCAGTGCCTTTACTCTTTCCTTTTGGGTGCGCTTTGCAGCTTGTTTTCTGAGTGAAAGCAGCCCGTATTGTGAGAGACCAAAGAATTACATGCACAATCAATATAGTGACGAAGCCATCTTTAAAGTATGAAAAAACCCCACCCTTAGGAATAAGAAAGGAATAAGGTTAAGGTTAGGTCCAGTTTAATCAAAAGCAGATTTACCATGTTGTTTTCATAATATATGTTGATAACGGGAGTTAGAAATAGTTAATGGCGTTTCCTCTTTTGTGAAGTAATGAGGCTGATTGATTGTTACTTTTGGCTTTTATTATGACTGGCAATCTGATTCAATGAGCAATCACATATAGTATGTGTAATTTTATTATTTATTGCTTTGTTCACTATTCACTTTACAATTTGGCTTTAGATAGCTATCATTTCAAATTATTCGATTCAGTGCTGCAATTAGACATTCGATAGTGAGTCCTAAGTAATGCTTTCTTCTGGCACATGGTAATACTGGAAAAATAATTCCATTCTCCTCATTGAGACAAAGCTGCTGAGAATTGTGCATTCAATTTTCTCCTACTCCAGATTGGCTATTTGAGTTACTGGAGCTCCTGAACTTACGCAGTTTCAGCTGCTTCTTACTTACCTGCAATGAAACTGTTAGAACTAAGGAGGCTCTGAAACCTCTTCTGATTAACAGGCTTGATGCCTTGCAGAGTGCTTTACTGCTATTGTGAGAACTATATGGGAATAAGTAAGCCTAGTAGCCTCGGTGCCCCAGCAATATGAAGGAGATGATTAAAAAAAAAGTTAGTTAATTGGGTTCATTTGTGCTTGAATGGGGTCTGGGACAGCAAGTTGCATTTTTTCCTGTGTATTGGCTCTATGAAGTAGCCCTGCCATGGAACAAAGAGTAAATTCTGCTGGATAACTAAAGACTCAGGTTGTTTAAAGGCTTTTACATAAGACAGAATGACTATAAGACAAAAAACAATATTCAGATGATGTTAGCTGGCTGCCTGTTTCCATTTTTGCTATAGTCTTTGTCCCAAATCTGGAAAAAAAAAAAAAGTTGTCAGATCCTGTTTTTGTTACAATTTTTTTCCTCAATAATGAAATATCAACATTTTCATGGTTTGTACACTACATGAAATATAATATTTCGCTGGAATCCTTTGACCTTTTCAAAAACCTGTATTTTGATTGTCTGGCAATTCTGCTATTTCCCTGCAGGTTAGAGAGGAAAACTATGTTTTGTGGAGGAGGTGAATTTACAATGGTATTGCACTGGGCTCTGTGGCAGGTATTCAGAAGCAGACTAGATAGTCTATTGGATATAAGGGTGGTGGTGATTTGTAATGATTAGTCCTGCAAAATGCAGTGACCTGGACAGATTTTTTTTTTCCCCAACTGTCATTGTAATAGGATCTGCTCTGATGAAAAGAAAAAAAAACTCCTCAGAAAATGTCCAATTACCCAAGATGAAACTCAAGCCAGGCCTCCAGGAATGATACCCAATTCTGTCTTGCACCTGAAGCCATCTTCTTTTTTCCCAACAACTCTGATAAACACCACTTTTCTCTCCAGCACAGAGGCTACAGGCTGACAAAAATTCCCTGCATACTGTTTTGTGAAAAATGTCAGGGTTTTGAAAACTGTTTTCTTTTTGTATCAGAATGAAAACCGGACCTTTCAAAATATTTTCTGAGAAAGAAAAAGACCAATCCCTTATCCTCTATGGTGGTATGAAATAAATAGGTAAGAGACATATATGCAAGGCAGAGAGAACCAGAAGTAAACCTGAGCCGTGGTTTTTCTTGGACCAAGTGAGAGTGCTGAACAGGAGCTTAATGCTTCTGGTAGGGTCTCACCTGACCAGGACTCCCCTTGGAGGTTAGGAGATGGTTTTGACAGGCTGATACCATAACCAGAAAGGTAAAGGTGCCTCACTTAAAAAATTTCTGCCCAATCCTACCCACCACTGGAGCACCAGCCCTGCCAGGTTGAAGCACTGCTGTCTCTTTCTGTTCCCGAAGCTCTGTAGTTGCTGCTCCGGTCTGCAGCAAAGCCCCTCGTCACAATGGCCAGTCCAATATTTTCATCTTCCTTTGCAGCTTCTTGCTTCCACCGGTTTCAGTCCAGCCTAACAACACAACGCAATTAGTTTTTCCTATCAAGTGTTACAGGCCCCTTATGCACCTTCCTGGGTCTTTTAATCATTTTCCCCTGCACCTTTTCCCTTTTCATCCTTCCTCACTCCAATTCGTTTTATGTCTTTTTCTAATCTGAAGCACTCTCTCTTTGTGTGGCCAGTGTCCTCCTTTAAATTTCTCCATAGAAGTAGTTTATTTTCCTTTTCAGGTTTGTGCATATCAGGCACTCGTGTTTCATGCTGCTTAAAGTCCTGCTCCAAGTCTGTGGACAATCTTCCTTTGTGTGGGGGCCTTTGACTGAAGTCCCGTGGGCTTTATTGGCTTTCAGGTAGGGTGTGATGCAAAAAATAGCAGAAATGATATAATAACCGTGTTCTGGAAGTACAAATAATAGAGCTGTTTTTCAAATGTCCGTAGTTACAGGAGACGGGAAAATACTCTTATCACCTTTATATGTCTCAGCTCCAGATGTAACATAGCTTTCAGACCTTTAATGTTAGTGGTGGCAACCTGGACACAACCTACTGAGGATGAATTTCTTCTTAACTATGGTATGTGATTTAATCTGCTATCACACAATTTTAGAATAATAATTTTCCTGCCTAGTTATTTTCACATTTGACATTCACTTAAACCTTTCTCATATGGTAAAGAAAATAGCTTTGATTTAGGCAGTTATAGTGTAATTTAACATTTGCGTCTTCATTACTTGAGCATTTCAGTTGTATAACACGTCTTGCTTATCCACCTGATCACTCCTTCCCATCCATCAGATCACAGTAAAGCTATCGGTATGAGTGAAAATTTCACTTATTATTCTAGTTATGGAAAGATAGGAGATTTTCAGGATAACATGCTGTCTTAGAAAAATCTCTTTTGATGACAGTGTTAGATATAAGAAAGTGACAGATCTTAGAGACTTCATAACAAAAATTTCCTCAGTTACATCAGATCTTTTGTTAGATTTGATAATATATTATTGCAGGGAGAAAAGGCAATCTTTTGCATATATAGTTTTTTCTAGAAATGAGTGTATGTGTGTGAACTTCAGTTCTAGACTCGCTTGACTTTCTCCAAGGTAAAATCCAGTACTCTGGATTAGATCTGCCAGGAGATATTTATATAATTTCTTAAACAAAATATTCAAGTTGCAGCTCGAATCTTGTACAGAGGCAGAACTGCACTAACCCAGTCCTTCACAGAACAAGGGCACGCTTTACAGTAGATACCCACTAAGATTTTGTCATATATTGTTTTTACATGAACTGTTATGAACCTCTTGTATAAAAACACATTATTGAATGTTGATCATGTAATGAACATTCTGGGTTTTTCTCAGGGATGAATTGTTGGATCAGATTACATGGGGGTCTGAAATGAGAAGAATTGTTTCCCTTTCTCCCTCTGGGAAAGACAGAGAATGCAGATTTCTCTTGCTAAGTTGTGCTACATCAGAACCCAGTATTCACATGAAAAATATTCATCTAAGCTCTGCTATTACTGCCTGTCTTCTTTCTAACATTTGTGGAAGTGCTGTAAAAGGAAGAAATGCAATAGATGTAGTCAATGAAAGAGAAATAAAGTCTGCCATGAGAAATTGCATAGCAAGCCCGTGCTTCCAGAGCTTGGGTTTAGATACTGCTGCATGGAGGAGGGCTAACAAGCTCCATTGCTCTAGTAGCTTTCTAGCTTTTCTAGCTCATCTGTACAAACCTGTATACTAGTTTTAAAGGGAACAGAATAAACTCTTCCTTTTGTAACTTCACTGAAGTCTTTTGCAATTACCAGGGAGGTAACTGATCTAACATCTACAAGAGTTAAAAAAAAAGAAAAGATAATGTTCTGTACACAATTATATGAATTTTGAACTCTAATTGTTAATTGGAATGGATTCATATGCAAGTTTTAGCCTTGATTCTGTTATGGTGTTTCTGCAGACATAAGGATTTTTTACAAGATCAGATTTCTTGAATCCATACCTTGGCACAAATGGGTCTTTGATTTACTGAATATTTCACAAATTTATTTTCTTTATTTTCCCAGAGACTCATTTTCAGGTCTTTACACTCTTAAAACTCCTGTTACCCTTAATAGAGATTTTCCCAGTGTCACAACTGACTGCAGCTTTAAGATTTTACCCACAATATGTTTAATTGTTAGAGTCAAATTGCTTCAAGACTTGAAATGGAGATGTAGTTAAATGTCTCCCTCCCCCTTTTATTTTTTATTTTTAAACCTTATTTTCTGAGAAACACTTGGGCAGTGCAGGTCTGATCACATGTGAGGGACAGCTCAGGCTGGAGGGATGAGATAATAGAGAACAGCAACAACAGAAAATTCCCCTCCAGAATCTACTCTGCCTGTTCAATTTCTATTCTGTCCAGAGGAGCTATAAAACTGGAGAAAGGTGAGTAATAGATTTGAGAGTCATCAGAAATATAAATTATAGCTAGACATTTCCTATCAGCATCCCATGCAGTTAATGATAAACAGTCAATGAGATGTATGCACTTCTAGCATTTTTATAATGAATCTATTGCTTCTATGACAGCTTACTGTCAAACATTATGCTTTGGAATTTATAACTTTTGATACCATTTTAATAGATGGTCTAGATATGCTAAAATCTATTCTTTTTCTTTTTAGGAGCATGACACTTTCACCTAATGAACCTAATGAACATACTTAATGAAGTCTAAATGGCTCTGCAAACACATGCACGTACACACACAAGGAGGATTTTCTTCTTTCTTTCTCTGTCTCTCCCTTTCTTTCTCTCTCTTTCCTTCCTTCCTTCTTTCCTTCCTTTTAAATGACTGCCAATCAAAAGAGAACAAACAATATTCTTAGAAACTAGCAGTTCAGTGGCTCAGAGGAAATGAAAAAAAAAATTAATACAAATGGGATTATTTAAAATCTAATTGCATAAAAAAGGATCACTTCTGTACTTACCACCTGATTTATTATTGATCTTCCTACTAGTTCTTTGTGTGTTTACAATATTATATGCTAGATGTCTTCAAAAGCATTCAAATGATGACTGCTCTGCAAGCCTGGTTCCTCTTTGCATCATTCCAGCATTGTTTGCCCAGGAATCAGTGATCAGAGCAGATTCAAGAGGCAGAAAAATGCAGTCTCGGATCCCTGTTATCAGGAAAGCAGGTTTCACCTTCGAAATTATTCTCGAACATCAACCTTTTCACTCATCGGTGTTTGATTCTGGTTGTTTGTAGAGGAAATATTTACATTAAAACTTTCCTGCCCTTTGCACCCAGCCTAGCCCTAAGGAGGCCATGATTTTAGATGACAAGAAATGTATCAGCTTTCAGCAGGTTGAACACAATTTTATTTCTGCTACAAAGGTCTGGTTCTCCCCACGCTACTTTTATGCCAGTTTAACTCTACTGATTTTATTAGCTGCCAAGGTAGGTGAGCTGTTCATGAAACACTTTCCTTTCCCCGTGCTGCCTGCCAGGCAGTAACAGTCTCCTTGCCCTCAGACTTCTCCACAGTGATGGCTTTCAAAGGTGGGTCAGGCTCCTTTTCCTGGCTTTATTCTGGCCTGTTTCTTCCTCACAAGCTCTTCTTCCTTTTTTGCTACCATGGGAGGGATGAGGCCTCCCTTGTAGCAAAGAAGTTTTGGAAAGAATAGATGACATATTCAAGTCATGTCTGGAGGTGAGTTGCTTATTGCAAGATAAATAACACTGAAGATCAAAATGTATGAAAATGGCAGCCTAGGCCTTTTGTTTATCTTCGTACCTTATAATTTGAATATTAATCCCATCAATGAGCATCACATGCTCATTCATTTTTATAAATACTAGGAGGGTATTTTTACATACTGTCTTATAACAGAAGTCTACGCAGTTGATAATAAGCCTGGTGTTTTTTAAACAAATCCAAGCTGAAGTTGAAAAAACCCAACTTTCTTTTGTCTTCTAACAGAAGAGCCGACAATTTGGTAACATCTCATAATGTGTGCAGGCTTCATGTATGTTCATTACCCAGAATCTAGGAACTGCTGCCTAATTGCATAATCAGACTAGCAGTTATAGAGGAACTGGTAGCTAATATAGCTAATATCTAGCCCCTCAGCTACGTATGAAGGTTGCATATAAATGTGACAGGAGTATATATGGCTATCCTACTTATTAAAGTCAGGATGGGAACAAATGAAAACATGAAGGAAGAGCTCCACAGAAATGGGTACAGAGCAGTATAATGGACAGGCTAAATGGCAGAGGTGGTGATGTGGCAGCTTAAAGGCAGGAGAGAGGGATGAGAAGGAGAATTTATAATGAGTGTTATGGACTCTATAATCAGATTTTCAAATGTTACAGGGCGCTTGGAGCAGGGATGTGAACAACTAATAAGGGCTGTGAGCAAATTAGGATGGAGAGTCCACTGGGATAGGGGGGTTGTGAGACAGGCTAATTTTCCAGGAGATAAAGCTGTTGCTAGCTATCTTAGAGACTAGTGTAGGCAAGATGGTTGTGAATGGATATATTGAAGAGGAAGCTGATAATGAAGCCACGAGTATGGATAAGAGAGAGCAGAAAAGACAGAGAATATAAAATGGAGAAGACTATGGTAGGTGTTCTGGAGAGGGATGGGGAAGTGAACGGAAGACAAGAGGATGTGCTACATAACCCCACATTACAGGAAGAGAACGGACCTCAGTACAGTCCTGTGTAAAGGGGTTTTTTTCCCCCTAATTCACTCACAGGGACAACTACAGGCTGAATTCTGTAATTTTGTCTTTTGCTATATTCTCTTGAAGCAAATTATTTCAAAGTCTTCTTTCTGGTGAGTATCTGAACAGTTCATAACAAATCATCCCTTCCAGGAGATCATTCATTATTAGACATATTGATGACATGTTTGAATCTCTAAAGTGGTAATTTATGCTATTAGCTGAGTTGTCTTGATGACCTTCACTACACTAGTATTTTACTCATTCTTTCATATTCTTGTACTTCATACATACCAGAGAATAATTCATATCCTTGGTAACCTTTGCAAATGATTTCCCCGGAGGTTTTTCTTCATCAATACCAGAGAAAACTAACCCATTGTCATCATCCTCTAAAAAGTAATTAGCCATGAATAATTGCTCCTTCCTGACATCTTTCTAACTTTGCACTGAATTGATTTTTTTTTTTTTAAGTAGATCTATTAATTGTGGAAGCATTAGGCTGCCTTCACACTTTTATTCTCCCATTCCTTATTCTATGCTTTTGTTACAAGTGCTCTGGATTACATTTTGCTTGTCTTGTTTAATGTTGCTTGCACAGTTTCCTAGCTTTATGATACTTTGAATTCCAGAGTAGTATAATAGATTTTTCTATGCAGTGTTATTAGATTCGATTTTGGAATACTTTTACTCAGTGAGTTATTTTTGTGGAAGTCTTGTGCCACTTTCATGGGACATTTTTTGTCTTATTTGCCCAGCAGGATTCCTAGTTTGTCTCTGCCAAGCAAGACCCAGGGAAGAAATATTCATCAGAGCTGTGGTCCCCTATCTTTTTGTAACTGAGCCTTGCTTGATGTATCTGACACAGTTTGTGCTTCATGGGGTCTTCTGGAGTTAGCTAAGCTACTGCCCAGGGCTCGAGGACATGGCCTACGTGTGATACGCTTATGTCTCACCCTAAAAGCCTTAAAAAAAGATGCCTCAAAAATAAAAGAGAGGAAGAGAAACATGCATTCACATGCATTCTCAAGGTATTCCCCTGAAGGGAGAACCTCTTTTCATCAGTTATGACTAAGTTTCTCCACTTCCCATGGAGGTCTTTTAAAAAGATAGGTTATGCTGGAAATGTTTCTTCAATGGACTATGAGGGAGAAATGTGTTTTCCTTCAACATAAGGGAACCCTTCAACCATACAGCTACACAGGGAGAAAAACTCTGTTGTTTTAAACTGCTGCAGCTCCATTGACTTTAATAGAGCCATGGTTTTTTTAATAACAAGTGATGATGCAGACAATATAGTGTTTTGTGTTCCACATGTCTACTTCTGTGCTTCTGCATATGAGTAGAAAATTACCCTATTTTTCCCTACTAGCCTGTCTGAAACCTTTCCGATATTGTCTAAGACCTGCTGCACCCCCACTTCTCTTTCATATAACACAGTGGTGCTCAAAGTATGCTTCAGAAAGCTTTGCATCCATTTTAATAATTAAAAGAGCTTTTTATTTTAATTACTAAAGAAATATCTTCTTGGACATTTCTACAAATTTATTGTTTGGCCTTGTGTATTTGTGGGCCTCTTTCTCTGTAGTATATCTTCCCCCTAACCCAATGTATTTGTGAAGGTCTTTTTTTATTTTTCTGATTAATTCTGCTATTTTACTTCTCTGGTTTGTTTGTTCAACACAATTATCCAACTAAATAACTATATTTTTGTTGGTTTGCTTTCCCATCTCTTATATAATAGATTTTTTTAACCTCCTATAATTGTTTGGTCCATCTGGCAGTTTATTCTCCATATTCCTTCTTTTTTTTCACTAAGTCTAGAGGATCTTAATCACAGTGGAGCTGGAAAATGTGGTGGATTTTAATGCTCTCTTCCATTTTTTCCTGGTACTTTCTTGTTTTTGTAAGCCTTCTACATGCCAGGTCTACCTTGATTTCCATTAAAGTTCTGCCTTTAGGCCTGAACTCTTGTTTACTTAAATCCTCCAAGTGCGCCTTTCTAGAACTGAAACCTTTGCACTGCTTTATTACATGAACTCATTCTTTACTCTGTTGGATACAAGCATCCAGTAGTCACTATTTTCAGGTTTCTTTTCTTTTCTTTTCTTTTCTTTTCTTTTCTTTTCTTTTCTTTTCTTTTCTTTTCTTTTCTTTTCTTTTCTTTTCTTTTCTTTTCTTTTCTCTTTTCTTTTCTTTTCTTTTCTTTTCTCTTTTCTTTTCTTTTCTTTTCTTTTCTTTTCTTTTCTTTTCTTTTCTTTTTTTCTCTGTAAACATTACTGTAGACTGAGGACATCTTAGCTGCTGACTTTGGTTGTTGCTTCGTGAATCCTGACATTAACTTCAAAAGGATTTAGACATTTGTTTCTGTACATGTATCAGTGGAAATTCCTCCAGAAATATAGCAACCTAGCATGTTAGCCCAGGAATATTTTATACTCTCCCTTTTGCATGTTTTGAGTATGCTTTCCTTTTCTGTCTCTGAATCCCAGCTTGTATCTTCACTGTAGAATTATAGCTTGTTGAGATAGTGAGTATTTTCCTGGACCATAACACCACATGGCTTATCCTTGTTTTTCTGTCTCAGTCTTGGAACGCGGTGCTTAGATCGAAATGATGACTGCTTAGAAGGGAGATTAAAGGACTGCCAGGGTGATACCCAGGGACAGGGAATCTGTGTTCTTATATAGGGAAATTCTAGCTATAGTTACAGATTCTGGTTATATACTTGTCATCCTAACAGGATTTCTTTGTATTCACTAGTGAAAATTTATTGTGTTTATTTACATATCTATGCCTGAGTAGGAACAGCTGAAAGTGGAGAACGTTCAGATTATATAAACTATATGTATGTGTACAGTAGGGAATGGAACTTGTCTCAAAGAATTAAAAAAATTAAATAAGTTTTTCACTTTTTTAAAACTTATTCTTATAAAAATATACTGGACTGTATTAATAATGGACTCAAATACTACAGCAGCATCTTCATTGATTTATATCCCTCTGGCATAGCTCAATCTACAAGATGTCAACAAACAGAATGTAAATTTTCTCCCGAATGCACGATCCCTTCATGCCACCATAGACTCTGAGAGACTCCTTATTATTACTTTTGATCTCTGTAGGTCTTGATATTATGAAATCCTTCTGTAAACTCAGCTGCATGCACATTTCATCTGTACAGAAAATACTTAGGTTGACTTTACATTTTTTTCCACCTTTAAAATTCTTTATTCCTGTCCACGCGAAGTTAAATTTCTCAGGGGAAGAGGGATTGAAGCCTCAGTAGAATAGGAAATCGGGAGGAAAATCCTCTATTGACTACTGGGTATCAAAAACATTCACAGGCATCTCACTGGGAGTGTTATTTAACCTCAGATGCTTCTGTGCTGCCTTATATATAATCTGATATTTTTCATTTGGAATCCAAGTATATCTAATTATTTTTGCAGAAATGTAAAATAAATGTGCATATAAATCATAGATTAGGAATGAGGATACCCTGGTAAGTATTCCATATAGTTCAGCTACTTTTTTTTCTATTACATTATTGGTTTAAGTTTGAAGTGATATAATCCTTTTTTAAACTTCTTCCAGAATTGCTTTTATTATTCCTTATTTGCTCCTTCTGAAGCCTCCATATATGAAAGGTTATTTATTGTGGCACTACCACTTGCTAAAGCTTAATAGGAAAAATTCTTGTAAGCGTCACCATGGTATCTGTCACAGTTGCAAGTAATAATTTTGTTTCCAAAATCTGTCGTCTCCTTCTTTTTTTTTTTAAGAAAAGATGCCCTGCTGATATGAAAATTGCCTGTGCTCCACTCAAATGGACAGAGAAAAAACACCCAGGGCCAAACTTATTCATAGATGAGCCTGGTGAAATTCCTTATCCAGGTGAATTTTCACCTTATTCAGGTGAAATTACTTATGTCAGCAATTAGTTTGGTCCCAGATTGTTCTAGAAGGCATTTCAAAAGTTAACAATGTGAGTCTCACCGTACCTAGAAATCGTGCTGACTCTTCCATGTCACTTCTGGGTCACAGTGTTGTCAGCTCCTGCTTTTAATGGAGTCTCATGATATTTGTTGTTTTTTTTCTTGAAGTCTCAGATTCTGGGGACATATCTCATATTTCATTTTTATAAGCACAGGTTTATCGTTCTCGTGGTACCTCAGAAACCCTTGATAACTTGACCTGAGTGGACCCTATGGTCTCAGAAACTCAGAGTTAAATAAAAGAAACAAGCATTCATGAGACCGTTAAAAATTTCAGGGTTTTTTTTGCCAGTATTATTTCTTGGAAACTGTAGTAGAGATAATTTGCGACTTTTGAATGTATGCGGTTAGCAGTGCAGAGTCATTAATAGGGAAGACTAATTTCCCTCCATTTGCAGTAAAGCACGCCACTGACTGGTTTGTGCTCAAAGCTCAGCGAAGCCCCAGTTACATATTCTGAGTAGCAGCTTTTCTACAGAGAGGGTACTTTGGCCATCCAGGCATGGGCAAATGACGGACTGAGGTTCAAACCACAGATATCCTCCAGGTTGTCCCAGTAACTACGGGCAACCCATGTGTGACTTCATCTCTGCCACAACAAGATGGGGCTGATATTATTTTGCCCTTTGCAGGGCTGCTTTGAGCATTGACTCATTAATGTTTGAAGCGTGTTCAGTTCCTGTGAAGGGAGGGGGAGGTAGAGGCAGGTTGAAATTGGTGGGCAAAGTATGTACTGAGGCAGAATGAAATATTGTTACTTACCTTTCATAAAATTGTGGGTAAAATTATCCTTTTTTGATACTTCCAGCTATACAGGAATATATTTATACTGTCGTGGTTTAACCCCAGCCAGCAACTAAGCACCATGCAGCCGCTTTAAGAGAAAATTAACTCTATCCATCCCAGCCGAAATCAGGACAACACAATATGTATATTTTATGGATTTATATGTACCCATAAATATTTACAAAAAAAATTTGTTTGTAGTTAGCTGAATCTCTCCTCCTTTTTCCTCCGAGGCATGCCCTGCACAGTGTATTGAGGGTCAATGCAAACTCTGCTCGTGCCCCGAGGTGACCAAAATCTGGGTGATCGGAGGAGCGTGCTGCAGCATGCCAGTGACGAGGACCTGCTGGCAGCTCCTCTGGAGGCACGCATCCCACCTGCAGCTCTGGCGCAGCTCCCACGATGCCGCAAAGGTGCGTGAGGGGCAGCAGGGCCATAGCTGGGGTAAGGACTGATGGCTAACCCAGTCTCCAGCTGAGGGAGTAGGTCAGTCAGCGAAGACAGAAGGTAACATAAAGGAAAGAAGATTTTAAAACAACAAAGGCCAATTTGCATGTCTATCTTACTTGGATTATTGCCAAATGCTGACAGAGTTACTAAATAGGCTTCCTGTTGGCTGTCAGCCCTAATGGCTGCGGTTAGAGCTATAACCTCTGTCTGTTTGTCTCCCTTACCTGCCTGTGAAAATCCTACCCGCTTCTGCAGAAAGACTCGTATTTTATCGCAGAAATCTTTTGTCGTCTCCCCTTCCTGCATTTGTAAATCCTCCACGTGTTTGTTGAGAGGTGTCTTGTCTGAGCTTTTTTCTTGGTTTTCCTCGTGGTTTCCCAATTTCCGTGTTGATTTTACACAACAGCTTTTTCCAGTAAGCCATGGAGTAACTGGGTCAAAACTTGGTACTGGGAATTAACCCAGAGCCGCCCCATTTCTGCCACAGCTTGTTTCAGTGTTACAAACAGTCTTCGGGTTTTTGGTGAATACTCACTCCATTTGTTATGGCATCTGGTGAAAAAAGAGCCACTTTGACAATCAAGGCATTATTTTATGGTAAGCAAAATAACATTTTACAAAATAAAGGCAAGGTTGCTAAAAGCTTTGAAACAGAATTTTTGCACCTCTCCAAAATGCGTGATTTCTTTTCTTATACTGTGAAATATTTGGACAAGGGTTTTACCACAGCGATTCCCACTCGGTAGTTTTGTGAGGCTATGATAGTGCAGGAATCAGAAGCAGGTATGATGGGGGAAATCTTAGTCCAGTTAGAGTGTTGCCGTGGACTTAATTTAAGCCAGCGCTTTGCCTGATGTTTCTGCACAGCAGAAAGCCTGCTATAGGCAGAGAGGAGAGGATTCTGATGTAGTCTCCTTTCAACCAGGGCTGGAAGTCAGCTCATCTAACTTAAGCTGCCTGGAAATCCAATATCTAGTCTAAACCAGTTTTCCAGGCTACCCTTATAATTAATGGGAGGAGATAAGCTCCAGAGGGCAATTCATGCTGCTTTTCTGAGACAGCTGCTTTAGCACTGGATCAATCAGTCTCTTCGGTATTTTTCTTTCTTCGCTGACTACACGTGGATGCCAGACAACTAGCTCAGACCAGATGTTTCCAGTTAGGGAGGTGAATAGGACACTTGTTATCTGCATGGTGTCGTGCCTGTGGAGTGTGAGTACCAACTCCCGGAGGACCCCTGCTCTCTTGCTCCTTGTGATTAAAAAGGGAATCAATGTTTGGAAATGAATTTGCCCCTTACCGTTTGCAAAATACTGTCCTTAACTGTGTAGCAGTAATGGCAGGCTTGTTGTGGAGTAGAACAGAAATTAAAGTAGACTGCAGATATAAAACACAGATGCAACAGCTTGTAACCAGCATTGCCTCTTGCGGTGGTTACCACGCTCCTCTCAGGCACTGTGACTATTACAACGTTGAAGTTCAGCCCGCAGATCAGACCGCTGACCGCTGACTGCTGCTAGCCAAGGAGGAGACAGAAACATAACATCCATATAAAGTGCAATCTATATACAGCCCAGGCGAAATCAGGGGTGAGCAGCAGTGACTGCGGTGTGACTTGCCCATCGGATGCACAGACATGTAGTAATGACGACTTTGTAAGATGACTGGCTCTTTTTTTCTGTAAGCTGTGCAGTCCTCATGCATTACTGCATTGTGTTACAGTAGCATTTGTGGGCATTCATTGCTCCACACCTTGCTATTTATAGCAGAAGAACTAAAGGAGAAGAGGACTCACAATAGCTGTCTAAACCCTTGTAAATGGCAAGGGGGCAGAGGCAGAGTCTGCAAATAGCAGAGAGAGAGACAGTTCTCGAGTTTGACAGGCTAAAGCAAAGTTAAAAAACAACCAACCAACCAAGTCTCTAAGTAGTGTTTGTCTAACTATTTTCAAAGACGGCATTTTGAGCTTTATGTTGCTTTAGTCAGTGATGTGTTTTAGCAGAGAAACAACAGGAATCGCGTTGAGCTCATCTCAAACACACATAAAATATTTTAGTATCTTTTCTTTTATCTCCCCTTTCAGATACAGCTCAGGAGAAATACTTTCCAAGTGACAGCATCTTTGACAACCTGTACTTTTTGTTCTACCTTTTGTTCTTCTTCCTGTGAAAAGCCGTGTGATGAAGATTGCTGGAGAACATTGATACCGTCCCTACTTATGTAAAAAAAAAAAAAAAAAAAAAAAGAAGTAACCGTATACTTCCCACAGGGTCAGACTGAGCCTTTAAGTGCAACATCAAGTGAAGGACTCTGTATCTCTGAAGCAGCCTGGGGCAGGACATATACTCGCCAGTATGTATCAAAACCAAGCAGCAGAGCACTGAACAGAATTCCTCACTCTAGTGTTAACAAAATTCCTCACAATAAGCTAATAAGTCTAAGCAGCACCATGGAAATGCCATAGACTGAGTTTTCTGAATGTGCTTTCTCCCTTTGTGCCAGCAAATGCTGCTGTGATGCACAGAGAGAGGCAGATTCTGAAAATGTAGGCAATGTTCCTTAACCTCAAAGTTACTGATTTCTTGAATTGGAACATCATCTTTTCATTTTAAGAATTTCAAACTCTGGATTTTTGGCTTAATTGCACCTGTCTTGACCAAGGTCCAAAGCCAGCAAGCACTTACAAATGTATTTAACTTTACTCATATAACCAATGATAAGCTCAAACACAACTAGTTTTTGAGAGCCTTTTCCACAACCCTTATCTCTGGTAGTAGAGGCTCTCACAAGAATAATGAATTTTCTTCACAGAATCCCAATGAGATAAAGCAATGTGATTATCCCATTGTACAGCTGGGAGAAATGATGACACAGAAATTAAGTGCTTTTCTTGAAGTCCTATTTTCAGTTAAAAAAGAGGTTACAACTCCAAAAAATTTCATTGTATTATTTTAAGTTAATTGATCTTGCTGTCCCAAAGACTTTTTCTGTGTATCCATACACAAAGTAAGTGGTGCTTTTAAGTGCTAGTGATGATTTATGATGACAGAGCTCTGCTGGAAAATGAATAAAACCTCTTTTATAATGTGAGCCCTTGTGTCTGTATGTGCATGTGTGCCTGTCTGAGTGCACGTTTTGGACTTTGGAGCTACTAAACTAAAGTTTAGCTCCTCTATGTCTCCCAGCAGGGCAGAAGTTTCCATGAATGCTGAACACAGTAGAAATCAGCAGAGATCGTAGAGAAGCAGTGAAGAAACACACTGTATATTTTTAAAGCAAGGTCATTGTTCATTAATATTGCTACAGAGAGCTTAGCTACATACTCAGTTCTTCACAAGCTCTACTTACCAAAAAGTGCTGATACTCCAAATGATTGCCTGTTCGTAGAGTAGCACGACTAGTTATGCACTTACAGAGGTGGGAGATCTGGCTGAGATTGTGAGGACCTGCCCTCAGCTTGACGTTGTTTTTCTTTCTGGAAGTAACATGACACTCTTTGAGAGTTGTATCTCACTGACGGCAAAAGCTCAGGAATGAGCTGTCTGGAACAGCTGGAGCAGAATTCAATTGATTTTGATGACAGACAACTGGAAAACAGGATGAGGGGCACTCCATCCACCTGGCATCTGCTGTGTAAATCCACCCACTATTATAAAATTTGAAGTTCTCCCTAGATTATGAAGCAAGTCTGTGGAGAAGTATCTTCTTACATAAAAGAAAGGTCGGTCCCAACCACATTTCAAAACTGTGCTAGCCTCATAGACAGGAAAGGGGTAATGAGAGATGGAGACGTAGGTGGAAATTAGATGCACGTGACCCCCATACGGAATGCAGAAGACACGATGGTCTCTGATGTACTGGGAGCAGAGTAATGAAGAGATCCATAGAGGCACTGGAATTGGGGAAGACGGAGGAGATAAAAAAGGACACGGGAGGAGAATGGGGAATCTTGGTGCAGAAGAGTGGATACGGAAGCATAAAGAAGCCATTACTCACTAGAAGGAAAGAATTACAGATCCTCGGTATACAGGAAGGAGGACTGCAACAAGTCCTTAAAACAAAGGATACGGGGAAAATAGCACACAGAAGCTTTCTGGAGAGGTGAAGGAATCAAAGACTGCTAGTGCCTACAGTAAATCTAGGCTGCAGAAGCAACAAAGCATTTACCAGTTTATGAAGCAGCATATCCTTGGATGTGCCTGTTCAATTTCTAATCTGGCCACCATATGGCCTTCAGGAGGGTGGGACAAGGACCTCCTCAGTTGAGCCTCCTCTCTTAGATGGCTATGAACACTGAATAGGTCTGAATCTCGATGCCTTCGCTGGGAGGAGCCTTTAAGGTAGCTCTGCAAGGCAAATTTATTGTTAAGTGTTGGGAGCAGCTCTTACAGACAGGAAACTACAGTATTTCTATTTCAGTGCTCAGCAGTGATCACAGTGTAGTACCATAGTTAAGTGGAGAATTGAGCATGACAGTTAAAACTGAATAGACAGTCAAGATCTGAAGACAGTAAAATTTTATTCTGGGAGAAAACTGTAGGATCAAATGCTATGTTACCAATATTGCAAGATATTTGTTTATTCACTAACAAAAGCCCACTTGAATGAAATCCACAAGTCCTCTCTCCCTATTCAGTTAAATGTAATATCTGAGGTTTCCCAGCTATAGGGATTTCATTTCATTATCATCTTCTGGATGCAAAACGTCTGCAGTACAGACGAGAGCCCATGATAGGTCACTAGTTTGCAAGAACTGTTCAGGTATATTTTTCCCTTGAGCTGAAACCTCACATATGGAAACTGTGTGAAGGTGAGAAAGCAGTTAAAGGCAGTGTGGACCACTCAGGAAGGCCAAGGAGGATGTTTTTTTCTCAGTGTTTTGAACTTAATTTAAAACACTGCTCCCAGCTACAAGAGAAAAAAAAAAAAGATACAGGCCATTAAGCTGTAATGGAGATACATCTTAAATTCTCTTTGAAGTATAAGAGAAAATATGTGTAAAAGCAATAGTTAGAGTGTTTTAGTGCTTTGTATCAGAGATTGTCAAAGAGCTTTGAAGAAATAGACCTCCCAGACTCCCTGCAATGTGTGTATGAGCTGTTGTTTCCATTTTACAGAAGATTAAAATGAGTCCTAGAAAGATTCATAGGACTGAGGTAAAATATATGGGAAGCCCATGACAGATATTAGTATACCACCCCATTCCTAGGCCTATGCTTCAGCTGCATGGCTGTCTTTGTGTAGCCTGCAGCAAAACAGAGTTGCTATATATGTATTAAAAGCCCTTTCAAAATACATTTAATTGCATGTTAATGAGAAAATTCTACTTTGAATGCTCTCATCTAGTTCATAGTCACAGACAAAAAGAGGATGATATTTATAGGCGTGTATAACAAGACAGACAACATTGTGTAACAGGAAAGTTTGTTTTCTGTGTGTTAGAGTTTCTGTAATCTTCCAAACACCCACTACAGCAGTCTGCTTTGGTAGCCCCCAAATTCTCATTTCTCTCGTATCTTTCTTGCTGCTGCTGCACATCTCATGGATCCTATGATTTGCCTAGCTTTTAATAAAACTAGACGGCATGCGGATTAGGACACTCTGGGCCAAAAAAGTTTCACGTGCTTACAGCTGGACTGATTTTTGGCCCGAATAACACTTTGACCACTTTTCAACAGAAGAAATAATCAGAAGGACATGCAGCTGCTGCATAAAGGCCAGGGGAAATTAAAATGTTTCCCATAAGGAAACAAATGAACAAAATACATATGTGGCTTGATTAGAATTTGCATTGTAACATCATTAATTACTAAAAAGCCACAGGTGGGAATGACATGAGGCATGAAAGTATGATTATGAAGGGGAAAATGATGATTCTGTGTCAATAGCACAGTCCTTACAAAGGGACATCAAAATGGTGAATGGCTAAGGCTGTCAGAGCAATATCTTAGCAGATTAAATATTTCATAAGAAATAAGTACAAAACAATAGAATGTTTGTAATGCTTAATGTTTTTCAGTCCTTCACAAATATAATTTAATTCCTTTTTTTCAACAGAAAAGTGTGTAAACACTTAGCAAACTACTGGCCTTCTGTAGACAATAACTAATCCTGACAGTTTATAATTTTATAGTTAGGGAAATGAAGGAGAGAGATGCTCAGGGTAAGACAATGAGTTCGTACCAGAACTGAGATTAACAAACCCTGCATTTGATTGACAGCACAGGGATGTTCTGGGCTCTCTTTGACTGTGATTTGTCTTCTGCTACCTTACTGTCCTTCTGGTAATTCTGTATAGATGCTTCTGCCTGGGAGCTTTACTCCAGGACGCCGTCACTGGCATATTCCAGGCCTTAAAAAGTTGTTGCAAAATTTACAGAAGCGTCTGCAGCTTTCACTTTTTTTTTTAATTGAACTAGTAAATTGAAGTAATAAGGAAGAACACCAGGAATAGATCCAACTCATTATGTTTACAATTATTTAACTGCACAAAGTTTTAAACCAATTTTACTGGACATGAGGCGACATAGGTAAAGCTAGTTTAGCTAACCATTATAAATGTTGGAGAAACTGCCAACCAGCAACTAATCTGTTCTTTTGTGCTAATCTTTTCTCACCACAAATTACAAAAGTAATGGAGCAATACTTGGGAAGATTTTTTTAGGCTTCTGAGCACAAAGATCTGTCCCCTTTCGAAGAATTCAATAGTGAAATTGATAAATGAATTAAATCTTTCTTCAAATGCTGAGAAACAGGTATTGATGCCTGTGATGTTAGCAAAATGAGTAATATTCAGAAAAAGAAGCCTTGCCCACCTTGAGGATATGTTGAAAATCTCCTCAAGGTTTGACAGAGAGAATAATTTTAGATTGGTGACAAAAAGCGCAACAAAAATTCTTAAGATTGGGCTGTGGCTGCCAGGCCAGAGCACTGTGATTATAGAGTTTCCTCTTACTCCCATCCCTCACCTGCTTGCGAGATAGAGAGTGCAAAACCAGGAATTTGTGGATAGGGCAATTTGGGTAGCTGACTCCAGTGAACACGCCACTGTGCTTTCTGTTCCTGCTGGATGGCTTATATTAACTTTGTCATGGAAAGCAGCTTAGTCTGTAACAGCTATAGATATATCTATGCAATTGATATGGAACACAAATTCTTATATGGGAAGAATCAAAAGCAGGAACAGAAAGCAAAATGAGACTCATCAGCAGTAGCATATGACTGTGCAGGAATACAAGTCCTTACATGTAAACAGCAGCATGGATGAGAACGCAGCCTCTGAAGGCTGAATAAACAGTCAGTATAAGCCTCAGCCTATCTGCAGTGCACTGAAGTCTTTTCCCTTCTTTCCCTTCAAAGTAGAGTACAATTTTTTTTTCACCCTTTTTCATATTTTCTATGAGAAGAGGCTACCCCACTGTGCTCAAAACAAAACAGTAAAAAGTAAAACAATCTGAAACAAAACCCAACAACTTTTGTTGTTATATGATTGTTTTCTATCTCAAGTAAAGCAATAAAAATATTGATTGGTGGAGGAAAGCCTAAAAATCAAAATGATTTGTCTCAGTAGTAGTCCCTAGAAGAATGAGCTCCTCAGCTGCTGTAAATTGGCCTACTTCTATGGACTTAGATTTTAGTGCAATCGTCACATGTGTCTGAAATGTCACAAGAGCTATGAAGCATTAGATATTAGATGGTAAAAATAAATAGAAACTAACAAGGTTTGCCTTCCTACTCAAGCCCTTCAGTCGTTCTCTGCCTTGCTTGTTCTAACCGAAATAAAACCAAAGGACTTCACTTTATTCCTGCTACCACAACTCAGTGATCACTTGTAGCCATGGAATGATTTTGTCCATGAAGCTCCCCTCCATCACCACCTGAATTCGGATCAATCAACCCTGCACAGCATGAGCCTCACCATGTTATTATCAACAGCAGTCAGTTTTCTCTGCCTGCTATGCGACCGTGCCTTAAAAAGGGGTAGTAAGTGAGACCAGAGGGGGGTCTGGAAGCCCTATCAGTGACATGCGCGCTGCACACAAATTGTCATCCACTCTGAAGAAAATGTAGAGGCACGGAGATTCATTTTGCTGGGTGATTTGAGGAACCATGGCACTGCTGCCACGCTTATGCTTTGGGGACTCGGGTCAGCAGAGGCCAGTTGGGAGGCCTGAGTGGGATCCTGCCTTAGAAAGAACCACATGGTACTGCAGAAGTGCAGCTACTTATTTCAATTCCTCATCCTCAGGTAAACTTGTCCTTCCTGGACTTTCTGTCTCATAATATTTTTCACTTGCATTGTTTTCCCTTCTGCTTTCATATATCCTCCAGTTATTTTTTGTGCTCTTTCTGTGTTGCAAGTCCTCTGTTTTCCACTGTTGCTGCTTTAGCATTCTGAATCCAAACTCAGTAAGCTTTGCCTGTGGTCTAATCATTGTGCCAGCTATGTCTTGCTATTAGAATTTGCCCTCTGTCTTCTCATCTGTTTCAGTAATTGACCTCTTTATTTGTTAGTTTAACATTTTCATTCCTTGCTTTAGTTATTGCCATTATTCTACTTATATAGACTCACTAATGTTTAACTCCATAATCATTATATAGAGAGAAAAGCTGCAAGCAATTTGGAACAGTAAGTCCCTCTAAAAAGAGAAAATGCTTTAGAACAATTTTTTTCCCCCTCTCCAAAGAACTGTTTTTCAAAGCTAATCAACTAATACACCAGAATAAAATACTCCGTCGAGAGAGTCAATACATGGCTCTCTGTCCAGTAAACAGGGATGAAACAGTGCCCCATAAATGCCTCAAGGAGAATGAGGTTTACTGCATGTTCCACATTCAGAAGAGAGACAGTGGCCAAAATATTTACTGTTGATAGTCATTAAAATGCCCCTTGAAGGTTGCACTAGAGAAGTTGTTTTAACATAGGCCAAATCTCTATATATGTTTCCTATTCATACTACTCCTGCAGTTTTAATTAGAGAAGTTAAGTTTTTCTCCTTAAACTTTGCAGTATGGTTTTAAAATAAACACATCGTATTTCACTTCAGAGGCAGCAGCTTGGCTCATAAATCTAGGCTCAAATGAGCTAGACAGGCCATTTCAGCCATCCTCAGCCTCAAGGCAGAATCAGCTATGAGTAAATATTTCTCTCTTTCACGTATCCCTTTTAAAAAGCCTGGTGGTGAGACTCCCCCATTACCTCATCCAATCCTTAACATTAGGAAGGTTTTCCTAATGTCTGGTCTAAATCTTCCTTGAAACAGTTTAAACTTTTAACCTCTTGTCCTACCTATAATGAACATAGAGATCAATTTATCCCTTTCCTTTTTTGCAGCAACCATTTACATGTTTGAAAATGGTAGCCCTTTGGTCCTTATGAGTAAATGGACCCAATTCTTTCCATCTTTCCTACTGGACCCTGTTTTTTAGACCTCTGGTCATTTTTATTTTCCTCTGGAGTCTTTCATGTTAGCCAACCATTGTCTTGAACTATGAACGTCCAGTGATTGACGTGACATTACATTGAGGCTTTCTTTACCAGATGCTAAGCAGAGTATGAGGTTTACCTAATATGCTTTACATATAATTCAGCTATTCATAGGTTCCAGTACGATGCTTGCTTTTTTTAAAAAATTGGTTGGACAGAATTATTCCTTTACAGCAGCACTAGCAAAAATGTGGGTCGCTAGCTCAGCTACAGAAGAAGCTGCAAAGTATTAGAAAACGTGTATTTTAATCCTTGTCCTTCATTCCCCTTCCCTGCCCCCTGTACAGGTGCTGCAAAGTCTCTGAGAGCTAATATGCTGTTTAATACAACTGAGTTTTTGAAAAAGAGTTTCTCTTTTGAGAAGCAAGTAGCAGTGCTGATCCCTCTAAAACTTGCTTTCCATGTACAAGATTACTACTTCCCTTCCTCTGCCTCTTACAGAGGACTGGACAGGTGCTTCCCTAGCAATCCTGAAATCCTTTCGCAAAGATGTGGCTACTTTTGGAAGATAGTAAAGCCTTATATAATAGTCAGGCTTCATTAAAAATGTGCTTTATCTCCAAAGATTGTGAGCTAATACAGTGTAAAGAAGGACAGTGCAGGGTGATATTGATTAATGGTATTTTTCTTTGCATACGTGTGCTGGTTTTGGCTGGGATAGAGTTAATTTTCTTCATAGTAGCTAGTATGAGGCTATGTTTTGGATTTGTGCTGAAAACAGTGTTGATAATACAGAGAAGTTTTCATTGTTGCTGAGCAGTGCTTACACAGAGTTAAGGCCTTTGCTGCTTCTCACACCACCCCGCCAGCGAGTAGGCTGGGGGTGCATGAGAAGTTGGGAGGGGACACAGCTGGGACAGCTGACCCCAACTGACCAAAGGGATATTCCATACCATATGACATCATGCTCAGCATATTAAGCTGCGGGAAGAAGAAGGAAGGGAGGGGACGTTCGGAGTGATGGTGTTTTGTCTTCCCAAGTAACCATTAAGTGTGATGGAGCCCTGCTTTCTTGGAGATGGCTGAACACCTGCCTGCCGATGGGAAGTGGTGAATGAATTCCTTGTTTTGCTTTGCTTGCACGCACGGCTTTTGCTTTACCTATTAAACTGCCTTTATCTCTACCCATGAGTTTTCTCACTTTTACCCTTCCGATTATCTTCCCCACCCCACTGCGGGGGAGTGAGCGAGCGGCTGTTTGGTGCTGAGTTGCCAGCTGGGGTTAAACCATGACAATACCTCTTTCTTGTCATCAAGCCACTTACTGAGTTATCTCGACCCTAATCCTTCTGGTGCTCTGCGCACTGAACTCTAGCTGAAGTTAATGGGAGAGCTGCATGCAAACTTCCAGGTTCAAGCCCTCTCTCACAAGCAATCTCTCCTACACTTGCAGATTCTGTGATACCATGAAAGCTTTACTGTGCGGTTGCTTTCCTCTTGTAAACAGGATCAAAGACAGCACGTCATTTATTTTATTTTATTTTATTTTGGTCTGCTGTCTGGTTGCTGTCATCTCTTTCTATTCTGGCTCGTTGTGTATTGCACCTTGAACATTATATCTCACAGCACTTCACAGTTTGGTTCCACCCTTTCTGTGTGGTACATGACACATTTGAGTACTTTTTCCTATCAGTATGGCATTTTGTATGATATATGCTACTCTGCTAAGCTAATTGTGATAAGTCATTCTACTAGATCCAGTACAAATGTCCCTTTTTCAAGGTTTCTCTTATGCTTACATATCCTTCACTTTCTAAGCATGTAAGTTCTGTTTTCCTAACTAACTGATCTATTTGTGTGACAATTTGATAATGTAAACTCTGTCGCCATTTTCCTAGGACACAAAAATACAGGCTTTTCTGGATGATACGTGAGAACAGTCTTGAATATCTGTCACATGGATGATGTAAAGTGCCTAGGTTGTAGGTGTCCTAAATGTCTCAGCATTGCAACTGTGAGTATTCAAACAATGTTTTTTTCCCTTAGCCCTTATTCATAACCCTTTGGCGACACTAAGCAGCTGAAGAGAAAGCAAACTCTTTTGAGCTGAGGAACCTCTCTCAAATCCCAAATTACACTAAGCAAGGTCATTCCTGCAGTTTTCAGCAACTCCAGTAAAGCAATTGCAGTCTTTCAGTCAAAAAGGAATCCTCAAAGCCATTTTCCTTGCTTCTTTCACATTTGAATTTAGACTCCTACCTTTCAGAAAGCAGGCAAAACATATCAGATGAAACACTGGCTCCTGAAAAATCAATTACTTTGGGGGTACATGAGCCTAAGTCATCAGAGGTGGGTGTAAGGTGTTACTCTGAATAATTACAGAATATTATGCAATGCTATGGGGGGAAAAAAGATGGGTTTGTATATGTAAAAAGGGATAATTGAGCAGAACTAGTGGAGTGATCTTTCCTCTGCACACAGCATTGTTAGGGGTACTATGAAAAGACGTCCTCAGCTCAAGGAGAATGTGGAAAATCTAACAGGGATAACAGCAGAACTTACCCTCTTCTATTTACTGAAAAAGTGGTTGAGAGGCAATCACTGGATTTATTTACTTTTCACTGGATTTAGTTACTTCTCTACAGAAAGGAGTTCTAATAGCTGGGTGGGAGTGATAAAGAAGGACTTAGTCTTGTTGACCCACAGCAAATGAGGCATTGCATCTGAATGTCAAAGTTAGAAGAGCTCATCCATAAATAACAAAATGTAACTTTGTAGCAATGAGTTTTAAATAAGATTAGGGCAATTTCTAACTACACACACGGAATCAAGACTACTGGACTAGTTCAACAGATTGCTAGCACTTGGGGAGAACGTCAAGCTAGACAAGTACCACGAAGCATGGACAAATTCCCCAGTCATTCCATCTCTGCTGAGGCCATAGGGGGAAGAAGCTGGGCATCCCCACTAACACTTGCAGCCCTGTGTTAAGACAGAGATGACAAGCAAACAGATTTTTGTCTTCAAGGTCAGGAAAACTTTCCCCCAGGTCAGAACTGGACGCTGCTCCTATGTGGTACAGACGACCCTCATGGTTTGGTCCTTGCACGCTATGCCAGGTTCACAGGCTCAGAGGCAAAGGTGACTTCTCCCTAATTCAGAGCATCAGGGACTCTGGGTTTTTACTGCGATACAAGAGTACTGCACCTCTGTTATCTAGCATTGCAAAGGCCTTGGACATTTGTGGTAGCTCTGTTTCAGCTGATCTCTGTCTGAAGCACTTAACAGTTAGGTCTCAAGGGGGCTGAAATGTTTTAATTTGAGTAAAGTTACTGGATTTACTTACAGGGGAGAAATGTAGCAGCCTGTGATACAAAAGAGGTGACCTTTAGCTCTGATGTTAAATCCTGTTATGAATTTCTATGTATAGGTGTTGCTGAGGGAAGGTTTTGGCACGATATGCATTTAATTTAAGAGTCTCGTTTATTCCAATTGTGCAGAGGTGCTGTAGCATGTACAAAGAGTTAAATCCAGAGAAAGTAATTTTAACCAAAGATCAAGATGAAAAGCCAAGTTACATTATAAAGATACTTAAGCAAATGTACCATATTTAATCTACTCTCATCTTAAAGCAACTTCCAATTTTCACTTTCACTTACATTTCTAATGCAGTGGTATTTATTACCTATTGCCTACCTTACCAAATGAGCAACAATCTCTAGAGATATCTTCTCTCTGATTAGAAAACTCTTGCTGCAAAATAATAGATTTATGAAATATACATGAAGAAACTTTTATTAAAATTACATTAATAGCCAAATTCTGCACACAATTACACTTGGCCATTGTGAAATCAATGAATTGCACCAAGATAATAGAGAGCAGAATTTGCCCCGACCGAATAATTTTAGCTGATTAGAAACAATGAAATGAGATATTAATATTGACACTCCCTGTTTGAAATACCCTTGTTCTGTGGACCCAGGATTGATGATTTAGGGCTCTGCATGGAAGAACAAAGCCACTCTGCCAGCCAGCCCTGACAGCAAGACCATATACACTCAGACAAATGGTCTCATATATAACTCCACTTCTGGGAGGTAAAAAGGAAGAGAATCTTATTCTCGCCTGCTTTGCACCAGGTCACAATTAATATTCCCCCACAGTAGCTGATAATACATACCTGAGTAAGCTGTAAACTTGCTAGCTCAGGTGTTGAGATCAATGGAGCTCCAGCAGCATAGAGTTCAATAGAGGCTAAGCACCCAAATATTTACTCAGTCTGTTCTGTCACTAGCTAGCTTTGGTACCTCTTTTAGGTTAGCTACAATATGAGACTGGCTGCAGTCCAGCCAGCGGGTTTATTACCTCCAAGGCAGAGCAGGGTTTATTAGCCTGGGTAGAGCACTGCACTAATGTAATATATATGATACTGTATAGATAGGGAAGTAAAGTGGCTTTAATTCTTCTGGTCTGCAAGCTAGCTCATGGCTCTGCATTGTGTTTTATACTCCAAGGGAATCATATTCCTCATCTGAGGGAATGTCTGGCCTGGGGGAAAAAAAAAATCTGGGGCTAATGACTGTGCTCAACTGTTTGGCTGTTTAGTTAGGGCTTTGTTGCCAGTGCTCAGACTTTCAGGCAGAGGAGCAAAACAGTGCCCACGAGAGATGCAAACTTAGACAAGGACTCAGGAAGTAAGGGCTGTTTGGGAACCCATTGCTACTAAACGAGCCGTAGTGACTGAGAAGTGCTGTGCCCCCTCCCTGTGCCAGGTGGAGCAAAGGCGGGCTCAACCCTCCTTTCCATTCCCCTTCTATTTTGAACTATAGGGTTATGCTGCAGGAGGGTTTCTGAATGGTGTGAGCACTTCTTATCTCTTACAGTTGTGAGATCCCAATGTCTTTAGAGATGCCTAGGGGTTTTACACAGCTGCTTTGGATAGACTACCTACCACCCCAAACAACCAGACCTCAGCAGGCTCTTCTCTGCCTGACTTGTACCACAGCCTCCCTCTGTGTTCCTGTACCAGCACTGGCGACTAGGTGCAGTACAGAAACCACTATAATGACAAGGAGATGTGAAGACAATTTTTAAAAAGCTGTGTTGCTCACAGCTTCAAAGGTGTTAAATGTCTGCTTCCAAATCATAGAATCATAGAATCATAGAAACATAGAATCATAGAATAGTTTGGGTTGGAAGTGACCTTTAAAGGTCATCTAGTCCAACCCCCCCTGAAATGAGCAGGGACATCTTCAACTAGATCAGGTTGCTCAGAGCCCCGTCCAACCTGACCGTGAATGTTTCCAGGGATGGGGCATCTACCACCTCTCTGGGCAACCTGTGCCAGTGTTTCACCACCCTCATTGTAAAAAATTTCTTCCTTATAGCTAGTCTAAATCTACCCTCTTTTAGTTTAAAACCATTACCCCTTGTCCTATTGCAACAGACAGGATAAACACAACAATAAAGAAGGGCTAAAACCTGAAAACTGCTAAGAAAAAAGAAAAGGGTTTGGATACACTGACAGGCTGGGAAGACCCACACAGAAATAAATTAATTACACTTGAAACAATGCAGGATGTTTTTCCTGACTAAGGTGTTGGGGACCTGGAGACAGGAAGGAACTGTAACAAGATACATCTGTACTCTCTTTCTCTTCTGTTTTATGCCCTATTCCAGGCACTTTGTTTGTTGGGGAGGAGGAAAAAGCTGTGTCTTTACTGGAGGAATCTGATTGTTCAGCCACTTAATTTGGCTCCAGTCACAGGCCCCAGGTAAGAACATTTGCACAGTTAAAGTGGGACTTGGGGGGTGCAGTGCCCAGATGCTGGTTTGGGAGCAGATGAGCTGAGGAGTTCAGTCCCTCTGAGCATGACACCTACGAGGGGTGCCACTGCAGATACCCACAAACTGAACACTTGCCTCCGTGGTACCCTGGCAGAGAGGTATATTCTCTAAAGACCACTGTAGGCGTGTGACACGGAGTGGCAGGAAGGGGCTGGGGAACAGGACCCCCACATCCCTCTCATTGTGTATGCTGAAAGGAGCAGCTGGATTAAGATGCCTCCTTCGCTCCGCAACTCTTCTTATCCGCACTGAAATCACTGAGGCAATAATATGTTAGATGTCTGAGGACTTCAGAATGGATGCCCTATTATTTCTCTCTTTTGTTTTGTTATAATACGTGTGACCTTCAACTGCTTTCACACACTTTTCACTCTGTAGAGAAAATACCATGCTGAATGGCTTAACTGTGATTTCAATACAAAACCGACCAACAAAAAGAGCGTTTGGGACAAAAGCAACAATGTGGGCAATGACATTCAGAAGTGTTAGAAGTAAATCTAACTGCACACAAAGCAGAGTTCAGCTAAGTGTCACTGCCAAAAACCATCTTCTGTTCTCTATGAAATGAAGCTGGAAAAGAGCTAAATTGAGTACTGAAACTCACTGGGTGCATAAAAAAACCCTGGGAGAAAGGGGATGTACCTGCTCTGGAGGACTGCAGGCACCTGTTTTGCATCTATGCATATTTGACAGATGGGATGGAGAAGGACCACTCTTTCAGCTGGTGTAAAAGCATACAGCGATTTGCCTATGCAGAGGATCTGCTCCATGGCCTGTGCTTAATTCTCCCAGGCAGCGCTTTAGGAAGTAATCAGATAGTCCTTCCTATCTGATTTTGAGTGTATACCTGGAGGGAAATGCTGTAATTCCTCCTTTTTTAAACACGTATCAATAAAATAACCACCTACTTTCATTTGCTTCCTTATCTTCACCTGCTCCTCTGTCTCAGTTTTACTGCTGTTTGGATTAGGTTTAGTCCTACACATCAGGGATGGAAAATGTTGCCTGGCTGTGCTGAAGGAATAGGGGAAGACCTCCGTTTTTCTGAAGGAGGTTATGCTGTGACACGCAAGTTGCTTTCAGATGCAAGGGGTAATGCATAAGCCGATGCTTCATTTGCATGCTAAGGAAGGTCTGAAAGCCTGCTCGTTCTCTGCTTGGATCACAGTAATATGCATGAGTGAGAAAGGAGGATAATAACCAGTAGAAGGAGTTGCTTTTATTAACATGTAAATGTGTCTGCATTTTTTCTTTTAGATGAAAAATTTGGAGGCAAATATTTGCTTCCTTTGCTTATGTGTAAGAAAACATGCTTTTTGTCTGTGTTTCAAATATTAAAAATAGGAGGAAAAGGTTTCAATTTTGATTTTTTAATTCAATAAAAACCAAAAATGTCCATGTGGGTTTGTTAGGAGACATAAAATGCTCCCACAGAAAATACCATTTTCCTGCCAGCTGCAGTGAACAGGGACCTTGATGTTTACCTGAAATTGATGCAGTAGCTTGTGCTTAGAGCTTAGCCTTATGTCTGGTTGTACGGCCTCTGCTCAGGCTTGCCTCTGAGTACAGCAACCTCATTGACCTCTGCTGTGTACGCTATTGAGCATCAGTACTGCAGCGCCGTGTGCGACACTTCAGGTGAGATGTTTGGCAGTCAGCCAGTCACACCACCCTGCCCACCTTGCACAAATAAGCAAAGAAACTGGTCCTTGCCTGATGACGGTTTTCGTATGTTTGTTTGTTTGTTTGTTTGTTGGCTTTTATAAGCTACAGGAATTCGGGAAGGATTTCACGCTGGCAGGGAGAGGACCCATCAAAATGTCACATTCTCAGCAACCTTCATATATGGGGCACAGGAGAACAGTGGTCGCTATTCTGGTCAGCTTCACCATTTCATGTTTTTCTTCCTGAAATCCAGGAAGCATATAGTGAAGGAGGTATTTTTACTTTATACAGAAAACATGGGATCGAGGAGCAACAGACGGGAGAAGTAGCAAACTTTCCAAAAATAAGTGCTCAAGAATCAGAAGGAATTAGAATACCTTGTTCATCTATAGTTTGCAGCAGGAAATGAATATTTATGTCTCAAATGTTATGTTAAAACATTCTTCCTTAATATGTATTTATATACAACCTTCCACAAAAAGTCTGCCTTCAAAAGCAGCAGGCGCTGACATCCTGTCTTGCCAAAAACATAACATCTCATCAGATGCTCAGAAAGAATTTATACGAGACTTTGTGAAGTGCCTAACAAATAGCAGGCATTCTACTGAAGAAAGCATTGGCATTTCAAGATGAAGAAATAAATCTGTTCAGTGCTTTAGGAGTTTGAAGTGACTTTAGGAGTTTAAAGTGACTTCTTTAAAAAATGTAGACTCCCAGCCTAATGTTTCCTCTGGACCCCTCTGGCTAACAAATGACTTGTTTATAACATTTCTAAATACAGATCCAGGTAACTCAGATCAAATCTCTTTCAAAACCCACTTTATTTCTAAGCAAAAATAATAAAGATCTTATTGTTCTTTGTTATAGTTCTTTGTATGTAAAGAAAGCCTCTGAAAAATTCCTTATTACAGTGAATGTACTCATAATTTTCATGTAATCTGAATATATCATCCTTTTTCCAAATAAAAACCAGAAAATTTTTTGAACACTTTTGTCTTTTCTGCATTATTATTGACAGCCCTACCTTATTCATTTAGGAAAAAACTAGCACCTCTGGCAGGATTCCTTACATTTGGAGTTTTTATTACCTACAACTGTAACATCCCTTGCTTTTTGCTTAATTCTTTTTTTGTTTCCTTAATCAGTTTCCCAAACTTTCTAGCTTCTAAATTTATATCCATTTCTGTCATGTTGCCCTTTTTTTTCATTACCCCCCCCTCAACTGGAGCGCACACACACAGATCACAAATATATTTTAGCTTTTGTAGGTGCTTTTGTTCTCTCTGCTGAAGTCAAGTTGTTTTATAACTAACGTCACCTAATTTTTCAGCTGTGGGATGGTAGCTTTTTGGCCATCAAATAAAATATTTAATCAGTTCTCCCAAATTATTCATACCTTTCTCCAGTTCTATCAGCCTATAGTTGTTTTCAGCTTTATGAACCTGTCTCTTTTAAATCACCAACCATATTTATTACTGATTTGAGCTTTTTTTCTGTCTGCACATAATGAATGTAATTAAGTCATGATAACTTGCTCCTAAAAAAATCTTTGTTTTTAGTTCTTAGATCAGTGCCCTTTTATCTGCCAAGATGAAATCAAATTTATCTTTCCATGACACTATTTTTTGAGTTAGGAAATTGTCAGTATTTTTTTTTAGAAATTCCAAGGTAGTTTTTGTACTGACAGATCTCTGATATATATTACTCATGTCGAGATGTCAGCTTCCCAGCTTTTTTTCCCTTATATAGGACAGGCAGGGTTTTAAGGAGCTGTTGATGCTGTTCTGAAGTGTGATATGATGGTGGGAGCTGCCGGTGGCTTGTGTCCCACCTTGTGCTATTGGCTAGAAAATTGATCCATAAACCTTCAAGATCACTTGCACAGGGCTTTGTCAGTGGCTCAGACGTGAGTATTTTGTGGAATTTGAGCAGGTATAATGGTACCCTTGTCCCTTGTGCTACAGACCTTGATCTGTCATATAGCTTGTTCCTTAGTGATGGGTCCCTGCTGCCTTGAATCTGCAACAGTGATGTTTTCCAGTTGTGTTTTTTCCAAATATCCCTCCTGTATGTTATGTGAAGTCACTGTCTTTCTTTCCGTTCTTCCTTCATCTGCCTGGTTCCAAAGCACGCCAGGCAAATGATTTATATATAAATTCTTGCTGCAGAGTCTCATTCCCTCAGTAATCTGGGAGGGATTAGCTACTTGATGATTTCAAGCACTGATTCTGATCAAAGACCTGCTAGTCAAGGCCAGATGGGTCTCACAGAAGCACTGACAAGCCGATCAGTAGGCCTGATAGGAGAGCGAGAGACTGTCCCCACAGCCTTCCCAAAGGACAAAACCTGAATAGATAATGTACACATGCACATGCATGCAAATGCTCTCTCAACTCACCTCCTGCAACTGCACTACCTCTGAGCACAGGGTCTGCAGCTAACCCTTCAGAAACTCCCATGTTAGCTGCTCTGTTTGCCGGGCTCAGCTGTTTCATTCAGCTTTTTCATTCTGAGTAAAGTTATTTCAAAGGCTAAACAGAAGGAACGATGCGTGCAAAGCCCTTCTGGATTATCCCAAGTTATGAACTGTGAGTGATGGTGCAAACAGTAATATACATGTATCATGCCGAAGTGAAAGATGGTCCCAGTGATCACAACAGAGAGGCAGAGGATAAACAATCTCCAGAAGTAACCTTGCTGGTTGAAAGAAACGTCTGATTTCTACTAAAGCCAAAAGTACAAAAGAACGTTTTCAAGTTTTCTGAAGACAGACGGAAATGTCTTAGGGAACTTGACGCAAAGCAATTATGGATGCTCAAACACAACAAAGATTTTGAACATGAAAAGAGAATACTAAAAGGATTTTTATACTTGACAGTTCATTTCATTGTATTCTCTTTTTATATTAAATTATTAAAGAGAGATATATCAATGTGTGTATTTTCAGTCCCTTTTTGCCAGTTTAGCTTATTGGAAAAGTTTAACATTTCCCAACAAAATATCTTCATAATATTTCACAAATCTTACAATTTGCCAAGTTTTTCCCTCAGTAAATTATTATTGGTCATAGCCTCTGATGGGCTATTCTTCCTCTCTCAAATGAAACTTCCTTCTTAATTTAATAGAGTACTGACAGTGGGATACAGATAAGAGAAGTTGCTAATCGTCTTTGAAATATCTTTGAACCCTCGTCTGAATTCAACAGTACCATGACTTTCAGAAGGTTTATGCCTCCAAGAGCTTTAATTGTATATTAGAATAAAATAGACATCTAATTCTAGCACTGATGTTTCTTTCCTGTTGCTGAAGGTAGTTAGAAATGTGCTGGAGCTCTGGGGGTTACAAATCAATTTTTACACTGCTTAATGATTACGATGTTTTTAAGCTTTTATGGATCACTTTATGTAATATAATATGTAGATCACAGGCATCTGTTCTGAGCTATTCACATGGGCCACTGCTATAATGTATTGTCAGGGACCCCTTGAGAGAAAGCAAGTCATCCCACCTCAAGATGAGTGTCTAAGTTAAGAACACTAACATTTACCTGGAAATACCCGTCTCTCTCCATTGAATGTAGAAGCAGCTTGGAGACTAGCTCAGCCAAGAGCTAAACATTTGGATTGCTAAAATTAGGTGAGATAAATCCCACTGCAGGAGCTCAGCCTTGCTGCACAGTTAATGAAGAGGCAGGAGACAAGAGCCTGAGTTAGGAGTCGGTGTCTCTCCATCAGCTGTGTAGAGACTTCACAAGTCTCACTTAAGCATCTACATGAGACGGTGTAATTTAAATGCCCAGAGTGGGATACCTATCTGATCAAAGCACTTACGTGCTCTACGAGGACGCACAAAGAGGCTTACAATGGGACGCCGTGCTGAAGTTATCCATTTCTCCAGGAATTTGGGTTTGCAACATGCTTACAAGACAGGTTTACTATATATATGTACACAGCCACAACAGAGTTAAAATCAACTCAAGTTGTCATGTGATACTATTGGGGGAACTATTATCTGCTCTTCCACACTCTATGAGTTATTATCGTCTGCCTAAATGCAGATTATGTGCAGGAACCAGAACTTTTATTTGACTCAGAGGTGCCGTGTACTTTCCTGGCGCTATGATAATATGCAAGGACTTGCGTGCAGCCAAAATATGTTGATACTGCTAACCAATATTTTAAATTCTCTGTAGGAAGTCTGCATGTAGCTTCTTCTCACAGGCACTCCCATCCCTGTCACATGGATCTTCACTGTTAACATGGCTCTAAGCAAGAACAAAAAAAGACCTTGTTTTAAATTTACGTTTTCTTTTCCTAGCATCCTGGCCAGCTGCAGCTTCTGTTTACTGCTTCACAAACCCTTGGAGTACTGGAGGAGCTGCTGAGCTATCAGCAAGAGCTGGAAAAGCTGGACGTTACTGTAACTCACAACTTGATGTGTGCTCCCTGTGGGTGGCTGCTCACTAAAGAAATTTTGGGTGGGATGTGTACTATTTGCAGAAACCATATCATCAGGGAAAAAAGAAATTTTACAAGATGTGAGTTAAAATCTCTCTGACTGCCTTTCCAAAGGTATTTTGCCAGCTTCACTGGGAATTAATTGCATGACTAAAGTGAGCAGGATCTGGTCTTTTTTTCTTAAGTAAACCATTTTCAAATGACTACCAGTTATGGCTGCTACCTTTGCAGTGAAGAGAAATACTGAAGCAACATAGGTGAACCCATCTCACCTATAAATGAACTTCCTTCAGCATTGAATTAGGGTGTTGGACGGGCAATATGTGATGTACATTATTGCTGATCTTGGATTCTGTCACCATTTTTTGCTCAGAATAATCTGAAGCACTGATGAGAATAAGGAGGCACAAGGGAATAGAGGGAGAGTTAGTAAATGACTACTCTTGGAGAGTAAGGTGCAGGTAGAATCATACCTTCTATGGTTGTCACTTTGCTAATCTTTTGCAAAGCATTTCACTTTTCTAAAACTAAATGTGTGAATTCTTATACAGTACCACAGCTAACTGCAAGGGGCAGCCTGTTCCCACCTGTTCCTTTTCCTTTTCTGAGGCTGGAGACTCCATTCTGGGCACCCTGTACCAGTATTTGACCATTCTCACAACAAAGATGTGTTTTCTTGGGTTCAGATGGACTTTCCTGTATTTCAGTTTGTGCTCATTGCCTCTTGTCCTGTCACTGGGCACCACTGACAAGAGCCTGGCTCTGTCTTCTTTACACCTTCCCTTCAGGTATTTATATGCATTGATAAGATCCCCCCAGAACCTTCTTTTCTCTAGGCTGAACAGTCCCAGGTCTCTCAGCTTCTCCTTGCATCAGAGATGCTCCAGGCCCTTAGTCATCTTTGTGACCTTTTGCTGGGCTTTCTCCAGTATGTCCATGTCTGTCTTGTACTGGGGAGCCCAGGACTGGACCCAGCATTCCAGATGTGTCTCACCAATGCTGAGTAGAGGGGAAGGATCACTCCTCTTGACCTGGTGGCAACGCTCTTCCTCCCTCAGTCCAGGTTGACACTGTCCTTCTTTGTTGCAAGGGCACGTTGCTGGCTCATGATCTACTTGTACACCTACGCCCTTCTCTGCAGAGCTGCTTTCCAGCCAGTCATGCCCCAGTGTGTACTGGTGCACGGGATTATTCCATTGCAGGTGCAGGACTTGGCAATTGTCTTCGCTGAACTTCACGAGGTTCTTGCTGGCCCATTTCTCCAGCTTGTTGAGGTTCCTCTGAATGGCAGCACAGCCATCTGGTGCATCAACCACTCCTCCTAGTTTTGTATCCTCTGCAATCTTGCTGAGGGTGTGCTCTGTCCCACTGTCCAGGTCATTAATGAACATGTTACACAATTTTAGAACCTGTACTGACCCCTGGGACACACTGCTGTTGACTGGCTTCCAGAAGGACTTTGTGCCAGTCATCACAGCACTTTGAAACAGGTAGTTCAGCCAGTTTTCAGTCTACCTCACTGTCTATTTATCTAGCCTGTGCTTCATCAGTTTGTCAATGATGATATTATGAAAAACAGTATTGAATGCCTTGCTAAAGTCAAGATAAACAGCAACTTCTGCTCTCGCCTCATCCACCAGATTAGTAATTTCTTTGTAGAAGGCTATTACGTTGGTCAGACATGAATTACCCCTCATAAATCCATGCTGATTACTCCAAATCACCTTAATATTTTTGGAAAGGGTTTCTGGGATTACTTACTCCATTGCCTTCCCAAGCATTGAGGTGAGGCTGACCGGCCTGTAGCTCCCTGAATCCTGCTTTTGCCCTTCTTGAAGTGACATTTGCTTTCTTCCAGGCCTCAGGAACCTCTCCCAGTCATGATGACCTTGCAAAGATAATTCAGAGTGGCCTTACAATGACATATCCAGGCCAGCTCCCTCAGCACTTGTAGGTGCATCTCATTACGTCCCATGGACTTGTGTATGTCCACTTTGTTTAAATATTCCCTAACCTGATCCTCCTGCACGAAGTCTACCTTGCTCCAGACTTTCCCATTGGTCAGAGGGACTTTGGATTGCTGAGGGCAAATCTTACCAGTAAAGGCCGAGACAGAAAAGACACTGAATACCTTGGCCTTTTCTATATTGTTTGTCACCAGATCACCTGCCCCATTCAGCAGTGGGCCCGCATTTTCTCCACTCTTCCTTTTGCTGCTGATATACCTGCAGAAGCCTTTCTTGCTGCCCTTCTTGGCCCTTGCCAGATTCAAATCCAGGTGGGCTTTGGCTTTTGCTGCCTCATCTCTGCATGATTGGACAGTGTCTCTGAATTCCTCCTGGGTCATCTACCCCTGCTTCCACCTCTTTTATGTTTCCTCTATACGTCTGAATTTTGTCAAGGGCTCCTTGTTCATTCATGCAGGCCTCCTACTGCTTTTACTTGATTTTATGCTCATCAGCATTGACAATTCTTGTGCTTGGAGGAAGAGATACCTGAAACTCAGACAGCTCTCCTGGATCCCTCTTCTCTCCAGGGTGGTCTCCCATGGGATTCTTCCAAGCAGATCTCTGAACAGGCCAAAGTGTCCTCTCCTGAATTCCAGGATTATGATGCTGCTATTTGTCTTGTTCCCTCCTCTCAAGATCCTCATCTCACAGTTACTGCAGACAAAGCTGCTCCTGACCTTTACATCACCAACCAGTCCTTTCTTGTTTGTAGTATCAGGTCCAGCAGAGCTTTTCCCCCTCTTGGCCCCTTGCCTTGCCTTGCCTTGCCTTGCCTTGCCTTCCCTTCCCTTCCCTTCCCTTCCCTTCCCTTCCCTTCCCTTCCCTTCCCTTCCCTTCCCTGATGCAGAGGTGCTATATTTAATCCAATGTAGAACACTGTTTTGTTGCTTTGCTTATATTATTCATTTTTGCAAATTAAATGAACAATGGAGCTATTTGGTCCAAGGAATTTTCCAAGTGAGTTTTTCCTAAGCAGACTTTAGTACCAGGGGCTATGAGCACAGATTTTTTACATACTGATTGGTATATTAATCCATATTTACTATTATTATTTTATGAATTTTGAAATCTGTACTCGTATCTCATTCAGATAAACCTTCAACTGGTGAATGGAAATTTAGCCTGTGTAACAAATGGGTAATAAATGAATAAGACCTTCAGAATCTGGCATGCTAATGATTATAATTTAACACTACTATAGCTCTTTCCATCTTCAAAGTGCTTCACGAACGTTAACCATTCTAATTAATTTCATTTAGAGATGTTCCTACTGTATCTTTTCCTCTGCTGAACACTGTAGTACGCTTACTGCTGTATTGTAATTCAAAGGTTGTTATGGTAAAGATTTTGACAAGAACAGAGAATCCCTTGTGAAAATTTGCAATTGTGCTAATTACATCAGAGATCGGATGTCAAGATTATCCTTGAAAAGGATCCTAGTACTTACCATAGGTGTACCAAGTCTCTCAATGGAAGAGCTAGGTTTGGTCAATCCACCACTTCTCTGACATGTGCCTGCTGTAGGGGAAATAGATTCAATAACTTGCAAAATTGATTGAAACCCATGTTAATGTTCAATCTCAGGCTGAGAAAAGGCAGCTGAGGAAACAAAGAACCCATGTAACTATCCTACCACTACCAGTCAACTTGTCAAAGGCAGATAAAGTAGGACAGAAGAATGACATATGATTGTAAGACAGTGAGGCATCTGTGTTTCATAATTTTCCTATCCTGAGATGCATTATTCAAAGTGTTATCTTGTTAGTCTATCTTACTGGGAGTTGCAAAAGACAGTTTAATAGATGCACATCAGTCATTTGACAGATTGGTCCAACTTCCTCACCATGGGGAACTGGCTGTCAGTTTTGGGACGTGTCTTTGCAGGCCTCTTGCATGTGGTGGGGGTAGACTATGAGCGTAACTGCCGGGCCACCCAAGGGTACAATAGATGCCCTTCTGCCAAGCCTTGCTGGCTGGCTGAACAGCTTTTCTTCTTGCTGTTTTCTCAGGCAAAGCTGTAAGGAATCAACTCTTGGAACCTGGGCAGCCAGCATGCCGACATTGTAAGTGCCTGCGCTAGGACACTGTGCAAGTGTCCATGGGGAGGTACCCATCAGCCTTGGAGTAACTGTGTGAGCATCTTGTGTGTGGAAAATGTCATTTGAGTGACTAATGAGCATCTAGAGAGATCAGTACAGTTTTGCAGGTACAGCTAGTAAAAGTGAGCTCAAAATACACTGTTTCTTGTAGATATTGAGGAGGATATAACAAGATGGTAAACATTCCCAGCCTGTGTGAGAGAGCTAGAAAATTCACCAACAAGTAAGGACTTCTGGGCTATGCCAATGCTACTAGTTGAAGGAAGTCCAGACCCCCAAGGTCAACTGACACCTACTGCTTCCCAGTCACACTGCTTAGCATTAACCCCGTTCATAGGCTCCTTGGAAAGTCCTAGTTGGAGGGCTACAAAATGGAGCGAAGGGACAAGCTAACAACTTGGGGGCGATCACAGAGCCAGCGCTCAGTCTCCATCCCAGATCTCTCGTCTGTAACAGTTTCAGCTGAACCCTACTGAATAACCACACCTCTTTCTAGCAAGCCCAAGTATTTCCCTGGAAATTGAGAACAACGTTACAAGCTGGAGGCTGACTTGAACCTTTGAGAGAAATTAATCCTTTATAGAAATCACAGCTCTGGTCTATACTGATTTATTTCAATACTGCATTGTGCAGACATGTGTTTCTATGGTAGTGGCATATATCTGGAATAACCAAATGCAGAATCATACGATTAAGTATTTTTCTATGTACCAATGGATATCTGATGTTTAGCAGCACATAGCTGTAGTTCACAGGGGCTCCTACAACAGCCTTTCTGATTTCTTTTTGTAAGATGGGTGGAAAATCACCCAGATGTTCCTGTAGGAAAAAATCTGAATTTAACATTGTTTTTTAATCATACAGTGGCATTTAACAGACGATTATATTCCTGAAATGGCCAATTCAAAATAAGGAATAATTCATTTAATTATTGATTATCATTATTAAATAATAGATGTTTCCGGAACAGCTCCTATAGAATCTTATTACATTTCTAGAAAATCCTGTTATTTTAATTGCTGTTCCTTTTCTTTTTTTCCCATCACTGTTAAACTCCTTAACTAATGGTGGCCACTGTGGTCAAGGATCTTAGGCTCCTGCATTTGGGACTTGAATAATACTTGGTTTCTTCATGATTTACCACCACAGTGGATTTCTGCTTTTTCATTTACTGATACTTATCAGTTTGCAGAATATGACTAAATCCCAGTTGATGATGTTATATAAATTTCTTAATATATCTACCCTTTCTCCTGAGTTTCTAGATGGTTCTGAAGTATGATTTTATAGAAGTGTGGTTTTAACCAGCAGTATGTAGCCCTTCTGCACTGCTACATGCATTTTTCCAATGAGCCTTGTTGCAGTTAAAGACCAAATGACAGTATGGAGACTGATTTTTAATCACAGATATATGCATTTTTATGAATCGCATGACTTCCCTGCTTCATGGGAGCGATGAAGTGGGCTGCGACAAACGCCAGACGAGTCAGTGCAATGGTCCCAGCTGTGTGGTGCATGGTCCTGGGGCTCGGTTGTGGTGTCCCCAGGGTTCCTCAGAAGACTCTCAGGTTCTTTTTCCTGGGTTCCCTCTGGGATCTGTGCCCCTGGAGTCTCTCTGTAAATTCTTTATTTTCCCTAGTTGCAGAACTGGGCAGAAAATACCTCCCTGGTGACTCATTCCTACAAATCCCATTGTCTTTTTCTGACTTGCTGTTGTTGGTACTATTCAGGACACTTCTGGACAAGTTTGAACCTTCTTGATTTTCAACAGGTTGTTTGCGCAACTTGGCTTTTTATTTTCCTTGAGCACACAAAAACCATTCAAGGTTCTTTTTGGGTTTTTTCTGGAACAAAGGGTTCATCTACTTCTGAAACAGAAAGTCAGTTAAAGTTCATGGGCTTATGCTAACAGCTCTGCTACCTAGCCCCAACTCATGCTAACTGCCGCAATTCCTCAGAACAAGACTTGCTGTTGCCAACAAGTTGCTGACAAGTTGCATGGCTTGCCTGATGCCACAGGATAAAAAGGTGATAGAAAACTGGAACTCAGGTTTGATGTTCTGCAGTTGAGAAAGTACAGCACAAAAGGAGAAAAAGGTTCAAAAGGCTAAAATCCCTCTGCATGCTCTGGGGATCCCATGATACTGGGGGAATTGGTGCTGTGGTACAAAACAGAGAGATCAGTTTCCATACTGTTGTGTAGAGTGACTTTAAAGCAATGAATTTGATTTATGCTAGTATTTTCTGTACCCCGTTCAATTTGCTTGCACCAAGAATTTATCCGCAGCTCCTTAAGGGTTGTTCTCAAGGCTTACAGAGCATCTTGAGCGAAGGAAGTACCATCCCCAGAGATCAATCAGCCCAGCTTTACTAGCACTAAGTACACTCCCCACCATTGCCCCTTCAGGATCCTGAGATGATTGGCATTTTAATGTTTCACCCTGATTCCTCTGAAGCCGTGATTTAGCGTGTAGAAAATATAGTGCAAAATTATGTTAAAACTGTAATAAAAGCTGTTTACTGTACTTAATTGTCATAAGTCATTCTATTAAACTGTTGAGGAATATTAACAAGGGATATGATAATATCACCGTATAAAATTCATATACATTTTTTAGCAGTTGTAAAATGTGTTATAATTATTTAATAGCTTTGCAACTGGTTGTGTTTGATAATTAACTGCTGTGGGTAAGGAACTGTGCTGTTATTTCAACTATCTGGAAAAGACAGAACAGCCTCAGTTTAACCTGACAATTACCCACGAAAATGATCAGGTGGAAAGAAAGTCTTATTATTATTATTTTTTTCCCCACAAAAGCAAACATAAGGCAAAGGTAGCCTCAGTCTTCCAAATGTGCTTGTTTATTTTGTCTCCACAAACATATGGATTAGATTACTGAAATGCTCTCTACCAAAGGACCGCATCTAAAAAACCCCTTCAAAACCAGCAGAAACAGGTTTTATAATCCTCATTACCTGCCAGTTAATTGCAAGCTTTATGTAGGAGAGAAGAAATGAGTGGAATAGTATTGGTCATGACCTATGAATCACATTTTCTGAAGTATTTAGACAGGTGCTGAGGTGTGAAGTCCCACCATGGGCAGTGAAGCTCCCTGCTTTTACCTCCTGCAAACCAAAAAGACATTGGTACCTCCAAGGAGAACTGGGAAGAATTCAGACATCAAAATGTGCAGCCTGAAAATCCCTGCTCAGTTCTCATCCAAACTTTGAAAAGCCTCACAAGCTGCCTCTAGAGATGCCTCAGTTTTTAACCTTCAAAATCCCTGAGAACCTCATGTTCTACTTCTGTGCCTGTCCAGAAGTGCTCAATCTGGAGAGGATGGATGAAAAGTGCTTAGCTCTCTCCTAATTCCACACAGACAGTCCCCCCTGCCAAGGGGCTCTGCCTGATCAGGCACTCTTAGAAACTGCTTAATGGCATGCCTAAGAGATGTCTATGACAAAAGTACAGCAGTGGCTGCTGCTTTCTTTGAAAATGTGCACAGAACGGCCTCACGTCTGGGCATTCATCCAGCTACAGGAGACACAGATTCAACTCACTTCCCCAGCTGAAGCAGTTCAAGCCCACTTTCTTCCCCCCACCCCTGAAATAATGACAGAAGTTCTTGGTATCATCTTGCTTCTCGCACTCAGATATGACTGAAAGCCCATTTAAGATACCAAATTCTCATTCTGAGTGTAGAGCTGAAAGTTGAAATCAATGATAAATAAAGGTAGAGGGATGCTTGATAATCACATGGGCTGTTTACTTGCATTTTGGTGCCTAATTAATTTTGACAGCCCATTTAAAACAGTCGAAGAACTGCCTGTATGGAAGATCATTCCTCTTGCAGTGCCATCTTATTGCAGGTGCTTTTGATTTCAGGTTCTCTGTGCCAAGTTAAAGGAGACTTTCTGGAGTGGATATTTCAGTCATGGGCTCATGGCTCCATCTGTACGCATTGGAAAAGCTGACATTCAGAATATAAAACCACTTCGGGGTGGACAAGTATGGGCATGCGTTTCGGGGAGGAAAGGGCTGTTTAGGGATAATGGGGTCCCTGCTTCCTTTTTTGATGAGAGCTAAAGCATAACGGCTGGACAAGATGGAAGCTGTGTTACCCCTTGTCTGTGTGCATAGTTTGTGGTTTTTGAGTCATTGTGAAGGTCACCTAGTATGCTACGGTGTCTATTTTAGCTTGCTATTTGCTATCAAGTAGTTAAATAAAATAAGCAATACCACATTATTGAATAAAAATCTGGCAGTAAACAGCCTAAAACCCTACTCTTCCTCTTTACATCTAGCCCTGCCACCAGCTACACCTTACAATGGATCAAGTCTCTAACAATATGAGCCGTTCATTCTTGCTTCCAGGGCTTGTTCTGAAAGGACTAAATTTTGCCTTGCACTTGCTATCTGACCAAAGCCAGTGATGAACCTCAGGACAGAATTTGACCAAAGAAATAAAAGATGAATCAGGGAAAGACAGGGGGCTAAAGTCATCCTTCGGCCACCACCATCAGGGACATTCCTTTGCATGACACTTTTCTGGGTGACCGTTTCTGCAGCTGATCCTAGCACTGTCTCCTTCTCTGCCTGCCTGCCAGCTCAGCTGCGATTCAGCCCTGTAAACCAAAAATGGGACTTTAAAGCAGCTGATAGAGCCCTTTGCAACAGGAGAGGGAGCTCTCACAACACCAATGGAAAATTTTTGAGGGTGCTGTTTACCCAAGGCAAGCAGAGGACAGAAACCTGCCTTTGTTTTTATCGAGGAGGAAGGAGGTGCATGCACATGTCCCTGTAGTAGCTCATGGGAGGCATTCATAGTTGTGGTTGCCTACACCACAGAGAAGACTTGGGATTTGAACATATTTAGGAACTACAGGTATCCACATTAACAAAACCTGCAAATTGGTTGGCCCTTTATGTTGTAACTCATGGGAAAGTGTCCACATATGAAAGGAGAAATCCTATGACTTTCCTCCTGGGGTCAGCCGAGCTGCTCTGGTGCTGATGGTCACCACAGCACAATGTGACACCCAGCACATGAGTGTCCCAGGTGAGGTCCAAGAGGGCAGTGAAACACAAATGAACCCCTTAGCTCACTGGCCTTGTTTTGGGAAAACCTACTGAGGGGATACTAGCAGAACTGTCACTTGCTTTCCCTCGTCCCCTCATTTCCTCCAAAGCCCCCACAAAAAGGCTCATTTTGCCTTTCCAGAATTATGTTCTGTGTTCTTACATAGGTGGAGAGTTAACCTAGACAGTTAATTAATGTTTCCAACAAATTAATATAGTCAAATCCCCCCTTTCTTAAGAAAAATTAAGAGAGAAATTCTTTTATTTAGTAAAAAGATCTTAGGAGAACTTATCTTAATCTTTTCATAGATTTTATTTCTAGAAATTTCCAAGAAAACAACACTCAGAACCATTCCTCATCCATGTTGTGCTTTCAGCCACTGACAGAACCTTTTCTGCAATCAGAAACACCTGTGTATTTAAAATACGTGTCAGTTGTGAGCTAGCTTTGAGCTGCAATTATTGCAGCACCTTTGCTTTATTAAGGAACAGTATTTTTATTACTGTTTAATATTTTTGAGAATGTACACTAGTTGGAATCAACATCTAGCTCTTAGAAATTGTCAATCTTTCTGTAAAATCTTTATTTATTTTCTGGAGACGTATGTTAAAGCCCCTAGGTGCTTTGGCAACCTGCAAGAAAACAGATGTGCACCTCTTCCCTGTTCTTTGCCTACATCCCTTCTACAGAAATCTTCTTGTGCAATATAGACATTATTCCTTTTTGCTTTTTATTTGTGTGCTCAAATGAAAAAGACAATAGTGACAGCACAGCTATAGGGAAATGAAAACATAAAAATGTGCAAGAACCGATCCTGCTCTCACTTGTGATGATGTAAATACTGAGCTTCTCCATTTGCTACAGTGAGCAGACTACTGACTTAGGCCGTAAGCTTGCACCAAAATCACTGCAAGTTGAAGACTGTGCCAAAGGACATCATTATTAGTGTCAATGAGGCTCTCCTTGGATACCAAGGCTTTTTCATGGGGAAACTCAGTATAATTTCCAGAGGCCAAGGAATGTGTCACTAGAAAAAGAATGAAGCTGAAAGACTCCAAATGCTAATTTGAAACTAACCATTTTCACTTGTCTTCCTAGATTACAGGAAGAGTAGTGAGTCATAATCCGTCATAAATCTGAGGAACATCAAGTGAAGTCAGAGGGATCAAATGGAGATCAAGAGCAGGAACTTCTTGTACAAAGTACACAGAAATGTGATGAAAATGGTATATGACCTGATGAGACACAGAACCACATTTAAACAAGAACCTGAAGCAACAGAACATCACTGTCATGAGTAATACTAATTCTAGTATTGACTAGGTCACCACTTTTCCAGCAGATAGAAAATTCACTAAGGGATGGGTTCTTATTGTCCTAATGACACAGCCAACTTGTGAAACTGTTTTGGCTTAAGAAAATGTTGCAAAATTACAAAAGAGTTATTCTCATTTACCAGTAGTGTAGGAGTCAAAGCAGTTGGTTGAAATACGGAAGAAAGTGTTATCAGTTCCTTCTTCTATCCGAAAGGTTTGAATTCTTATCAGAAGTTCCTAAATGCCACTCCACTAGGGATTTCCTGATGCTGTTTCATCCTGTAAAAATAATTAAATACAGGCTGGAGAAGGGATTGGAATCTGTCTCCTGTGCTGGTGAGCTGCTGTCTGGCTGGAGATCCAGACTCATTGCTTTGCTATTTCTCTCGGTAATTGTTTATATGTGGTATGTGAAGTAGAAGAGCACCAGTAAGAGGGAAAGAGGAAACCTTGTTTCAATGAATGCTTCATCCTAGCAGTCGAGGACTTCCCTGTGGAAAAGTCTGATTCAGATCTTCTCCCTTCAGGAGGAGGTCCTGAATCAAGGAGAGATCTTCATTGCTGGGTACTGAAGATGTAACTCAACCCCCTATAAAATACATCACCATTTATTTGGTATAACTGTCTGGCCAGGAGAGGAAGACATTCACCTGAGGGGAGTGGGGCTACAGTCCCTACTCCAGTGCATGCTTATTTGGCTTTGCAAGGACAAGGCAGCGCAATATTTGTTCAGTCTCATGGATGGTAGATTATGGTGTTTCTAGTCTGCTCAGAAGGGAGCCGAGTCACCCACACTCTTGACCTATGTTCACAGAACTTAAGTTTTGGGTAAAACAGAGATGATGATCTTTTCTGACCATTTTCTAAATTTAGGTCATCATCACCTTTGCTTCTTACAAGCTCTGCGAATGAGCTGCTTGGTGTCAATGAAATGACAATTTGACAAGAAAAAACAAATCATTTTAAGTCTGTTTCTTCTGGAATATTCTTTCCAATTCTTCAATTTGCCAGCCAAATATAAAAATCAGTGATTTCTATGGCTTTAGTTTTGATTAGGTGTTACAACTCTTCCACACAGGCTCTCTTAGAAAAGGGAGTTTAGCCTGTTACCTTGTCGTAAAATTGATGTGTGATCTTAAAGTAGAGAACAGAGCAACAAAACTGATTGAGGAACTGAGAAAGTAAAATGTAGAGCAGGTGAAAGATTAGAATTTATGTAGGCTTAAAACTGATTGTTAAGAGGGAATTTATTGAACCTTATAAAATCCTCAATTGCATGCATAATGTCCCTGTAGTTTACCGTTTCCTTTAATATAAACTAAAGAATTATAAATATGGAACAGATGGTAAGAAACATGTTTTCCATACCAAGAATCATAAGTGCATCTTCCTGCAGAAAGGTTGTTGGAACGATTTCTAGGGGGAGTAAAAAATTCTGACCTATATATATTATCTGTGTGGAAAATACAGGTGGGAAGTTTTGACCACTGAAGTTTGTATTAATTTCTGAACTGCAAAAGCCACCTCTGCCTACTAGATCACTTGGTGAGACAGAGATGTTCAGTTCTGGAAGAAATATGCAATTGTTCTAGAATTGCTGCAGAACTGGACTGTGGTGAATGCTGAGGTATGCCTGGTCCCTGTGAAGCCAGGAGAAAGGGAAAAGATGCTTAGCAAAATCCAATGTGCAATCTTTTGAAATATAGACTTTTTGGTTTCTCTTTGTATATTTGTTTTTACCTTTATAATTTCTCTTCTAGTGTGTCTGAAGTCCCTTTCCAGCTATCCCCTAGGATCTGTGCTTCTGCAGATCTTATTAGTAGTCCCGAGGTGGTATTTTCTACAGATGGAAAGGCATCTCTGAACTGCCTGTCTATACGTCTCATTCAAAAACCTTGTTCAGACCTATATCTGGGCAGATTCACTGAAGAATTCTGCTGACTAATGAGCTCTACCATGGGGTCATAGGGTATGAAAAGAGGAAGAACTTTTGGGGAACAACCTAAAGGTCTGCAAGATGGAAATGAAGTTACTCCCCAAAACTGCATAGCCTGTGAAGGTAGGTAAATACCTCTTAAGCTTAATTTAGTCCACTTTAGAATTAAATTCTTCTCCAGAGGTATCTTTCTCTTTCTCCCTTTACCATGTATGTAACCCCATGGCACAAAAACTTGCCAAAAGGCAAATCCTGAGGTCATTTACACTGAAATTATTTCAGATTTATGTTATTGAAAACAAAAAGTGAAATGGTGATAATTAATACATTATTTCCAAATGAAATGAAAATCTAATTCTGCTTCCTGTTATGTCAGGGTATATCAGGAGGTTTTTGGTAGTGATTTTGGTGGCATTACTAATGGATTTCTAATGGTTTAGTTGAAACTAATTTGAGCCTGTATCTCAGAAACTGGTGTTGTATGCGTATTTTAAATAAAGAAGGATGAAGAAGTATATCTCAAAGTCATATCCATGTTGGGGATTGAATGACCATGTGATTAGACTTAGATATCACATTTCCCTTTACTTAAACCATTCTTTACCGACTAATTTCTTCTTTATTGTTACTAGCATTGAATTATTTCCCAGAAGCTTGCCTTATAGACCGGTGTGCCCAGTGCTAGACACTCTACAAGCACAGAACAGATCTGCCGCTGTGAAAAATACATGGCTTAAGACAAAAAATTGGTACAATCTATACGTCTGTAGATGTTAGTCATCGGTAGATGTGAATATCTCTTTTAATCTTTTGAACTGGTTTAATGTAACACTGTCTCAGTCCAGAAATATATAACAACGCTAAAATGACACTGTGTGTGTGGATGTATTGATGAAGCATAGTCCTTTGGACACAGTGCTGTCCTAACAAGTTTATACCTCTTATGGCATCCTGCCAGTTTGGAGCATGGACAAAAGACACTGGATCTAGGTACTCATCAGTAAGAGGCATGCACAATGACGCGAAGGCACTCAGCATGGAAGCCAAGAGATGCTCTCCACCTCTGTGAGATTATGGGAGAAAAGGATGATGCCGGCAGAGAAGGAAGACTGAGTGGTGTCATTATGGACCGTCTCAGACAGCATGATCCATAAAGTAACTTGAAAAGCCAAATTCCTTATTTTTGTCTGCTTCTATCTACAGCAATTCCCTACTGTTCTCCCTTAATGCAAGTGCCATTTGCTTCCATGATATATTCCTCTTTTTAGTCCTACTCCCTGTACTTATTAACCAGATAATCCATCTTTACCATACAGCCAGTGCCATGATTGCAAATCCTACAGGTTCTCAAAATGGCTATAAAGTAAAACTCTTTTAAGTTCCTCAGGATGGTGACTGGTTGCATAAAGCAGATTATTCCTGTCTGGGGTTTCCAGGAAATTGTTGTATTCTACTTATTACCTGTCTTTGAAATGAAAACATCAAGATAGTTTATCTCTGAAATGCTACACTCCACAGTATACGAGACCAAAAACTTAATAGCATCATGAATTTCATATAAAATAACAATACATTTTTCCAAGATAGCTTTCTCCCTATTCCACATCATGAAATCATAGTCAATAAACTTATACACTGTTGCACCATATAAATGTATTAAAATCCTTGATTGACTGAACTAATCTTTTTTCAAAATAGGCTGTAAATAAATAAGCATGGTGCAGGATACAAACCTTGGCTATATGCCTCTCACGAAGAAACAAGTCCAGTCAGGTTCTGACATTTAAGAACAGTGTAAGTGGAATGTTTTGAAGAGCCCTGAAAAGTGCAAGTAATCCAAGCAGTCCTTAATGGTCTTCCTATCTGTTGACTATCTTTTGCTGTCACTTAGGTCTCAGCAATTACTTCATCTGCAGCAGAGCTACAGGGAGGTGTAGATTTAAATTATGCATAGGCATAGAGGCGTGGATTCATTCTACTCAATTTATGTACCTTGCTGAGATGCTGGAGTTAGGAATCTGGTCACCTTAAACTCCATAGTCAATGGAGAAAGACAGAAACCTCCAGAGGGCGATTCAGCTCTTAAGTGGGCAGAAATATCCTCTGGACATCATTGTCCTTCTATATTTACTGCAGAGAGAGCCTTGGGCAAAGTTGCTCTTTGCTTAGGAGCCTCAGTTAGGTTGGATTAATCCAGAGACAGCATTTTTCTCATGTAGTGAAATAAGTAAGTTCACTGAAGTCATTGAGTTTGCACCGAGTTAAAACACATATAAGTGAGAGAAAAACAGCTCCATCTATTTTAGGAAGTGGACATAACCATGAATAAGTTGTTCCTTTTAGCTACTGGGGGCTGGACAGAGGGGAAAAATGGCACATTCACCAGACATAATAATTTGGGCATTCCACTAATTAACTGCCAACTACTTCTTCATGCTCATCTTCACGTCCTTCCAAAAGTTCATTTCTGCCAAAACTTTATGCCTGGGACCCAGATGCCTCGATGTTACATCTCATTTCACTGACCTGTAACTAAGCAGATGCTGCAATGGCATCTGAAGATAGGCTTGAACCCCCCATCTCTCCCCCCAAATCAGCAAAAAGAGAGCTCTCTCTGAAGCAAAACTAAGCAGCAAACTCCTGAGCCTGTGGGCTCAACAGCAAAGTTCCCGTGGACTCCCCTGAGCCCAGGGTTTTGCTCAGTGACCCTGCAACAAACATAATCACTGCTGTCATTTTGTCTCTCTCCCATACTCGTTTGTCTGTAATGCTGTTTGTAATTTTCATATTTTAGATTTTAAACGTTTCATGTAGGGACCCTGCCTGAATATGTCTGTAAATCACCTATCACACAGCTGGTGCAGTAATACAATAATAATAATTAATTAATAATGGGCCTGTTCCTTAGAAGTGTCGAGAACTGGCAACTGACATTGATGTCAACCCCTCTCAGAGGAATCAAGTCATTAATAATAAATAATAGCAGAAAAATAATAATATCACATTCTGTTTTTTCTCACTGCTGTTATGATCAAATATTTCTTTCCATTTGCTAACTACGTGCGTATAGATCAAGTTACATATAGGGCATATACCTGCAGTCATACTAGCTAACTGCCCTACACAAGCTCTGGGCTGTCTTCAGATATTTGGCAACTTAGTGAAATCTGCAGTTTCCACAACCTGAAAGCAACGTATGTGAGGGACCAGAACTCCAAGTGTCCTGCAAAATAAAGATGCAAAGGTTAATTAAGCACATAGCTAGCTATATAGGATCATTTTAAACTTGTTTTATTTAAACCCCAAATAAGCTAATATCCCTACCACCACTATCTTCTCTCTCATGTTAGAATTTGGCTACTTTCACATGCCGTTCAACTTCCCCCTGTAAACCTTTGCATCCAGCCTGCCTACAGATAACCTTGCAACCTAATCTAAGGCACTACTAACACAGGGAGAGTATTTGTTTCAGTGCTGGCCGCAATGAACTTTCTTTGCCGCTACACAGAGGACTTCATTTGAGGCTGTCAATCAATCATCTTTCAAGCGTAAAAATCACTTTTGTAACGAAGGGGTTATTATCCACATAATTCTCTGCTTTTCTTAACTGCTGTTTTTCTGAGTCCCTCATGTTAAGTTATTACATCAAAGTTGATTGAAAGCAGTTAAATGGTAATCACTTGATTTTTAATGTTGCTGGAATCTCAAAGGACTGTGTTACTTGTAATTACAGCATTTTTCTTTACTTCACTTTGAATCTTAGGAGACAATGCTTTCACCAGTATTCCTGGTTAATCTGCCTTTAGAATAGCTTTGTTTCTTCAGCTCATCAATTTTCCTAATGCTAGCCAATAAAACACAAAAACAGGAAACTGCACAATATTTCCTCTGCTGTGTAGCTATATATATATATATATATATATTTATTGCCAAGACTGACTAAAACCTTAGGGGATTTCTGCATCTTTGTTTACAAACACATGTGTGAATGAAGTCTCTGTTGGCTGAATTTTTAGAAGAGCTGACATTCTTATGCCATGAAGTTAAGGAGCAGAATTATGAGAAGGAAAAAGAAAGGGAGAACAAGACAATGCCATATATATTAGAAAGAACAGATTACAATTATGGATATTGCATTACATTTTGGTTTAGGATGTGTTTTACACTGCTTTTGTTGCATTCTATTGTGTCGCAAGGCCACTAAATTAATAACACAGCATCCAGAGGAGAAGCAAGGCAGAGACAGCAGCACCAAGTCACGCAGAGAAGGGAGAATATGATGGGAGCCATGCTTATTCTTGGTAGCAACACAGAATTCAATCCAAATGCATTTACTTCAGAGTCAGATTGCTGCATCTTTGAAACAGAAAGAAAAAAAAATTAGAATTTTTTAGGCAGCATGTGTTTTCTTTGGCAGTTAGGCATGCAGGCTCAATTTGAATGCCTAAACACAGACACCTAGTGCCACTTTAGATATTTCCTGGCCACTTGCTGCACTCCCCATGGCCATGGACCTCTGGTAGGTCCTATGTTACCTCTGCTTGCTCCTTGTCGCCTTCTTGGTTACAGCAGGCATTTCAAGAAGCATGGCAGCTGATGTCTAGGCACCTGAGTCCTATATAGGGTACCATTTTATGTAGAACAGAGTCTTAAGCTTTTTACTTGTCACTTCAGTCAAGAAATAATTCACAATAAATTTTCACATCTCAGAGCAGGGGTATGACTTGTCATTTTTGGGATGTGTGTGGGTCCTAGATAGAGGAGTGACTCTATCAGTGCTATTAGAGTTTTTAGGAAGGCTAATGAATTTTGTGGCCATTGGTAATATTGGGAAAGTATATCCTTATGTTTGCAGATGTAGCATGTGCTAAACCGAAAACTCCATTGCAGAACTGGAGCTAAGGGTACACATACAGAGATCCCATTTAAAACAGATGTTATATTTTTTGGTTTTGATGTTCCTTAGCATGAGGGTGCTGAAACATCAAGTAATTATGTTAGTACCTGAAATAATAATTTGCTTGTAGCACAGAAATGATAGTTTAAAGTTTTTAATTATTTTCTAAAGGCATGAAAGCCCATAGTTATTGACAGCAGTTGTGGGCTAAAATTGATTCATTTAAGCCATATTTGAGAAAACTCGTGAACCTTATGTGGGTCCCACACTAACACTCACAAATTTTAACCCAGCAGAAAAATTAAATTCCCATGTAAATTTAGGACTCTGCCGGCTCAATCTTTCATAATTATGGTTTGCTTATATTTGTTTCCCACTTCATCAAGGTGCTATTGGAGAGTTCCAAAAAGGTGCCTGACTTGCAGTTCTCAGTCCATGTTTTCACATAGCAAGAGTTTAAATTTGTGCATTTTATATTAAGCAGATATTTGACAGCAGGCGTAGGCATCTCTTGGAGTGGTAGCCAGAACTCCATCTACCCAAATAATGCCCTTTATGAAGGGGTACAGAGGTAGCACTCAATTTCTGGCCCAGTGAAGCTTGGATCTTTGCTTAGGTCACCTACTATTTATAGGGCTTAGATAGGGCTTACTTACAAAAGGGAGGTTTTAATTCTTGCTTTTGGAGTACTGCTTTTTATAACTGAGAAAAAATTTTATACTTTGAATTTCTTTAAGAGAATTTCAGTATTAGAGAATACATTCAAAAATATATGTTCCCACACCTTAAGCTACACTAGTAAACAGAAAACCAATTTATTTTGAAATGATATCTTTATAGTTCATCTTATTACACTTACTTCAGTAGGTTTTTAAGGGGTTATGGTATTCACTGTGGGAGAAGAGCTGTTTCTTACCCTCTGGTAGATACTTTCAGTAGATATTAGATGAAAATGCGTAATCAATGTCACCGTAACGTCCCTGACAGTAACACTTCCAGGGATGTCTATCCAGACATGATTTATCAGTACAGGGCTATTTTAGGGTGCTAGTGAATGATGTATCTTTAAACCCCACAAACAGGTTCATTCTCAAAAGTCAGCTCTTTGTATACACTATTGGTTGTGTAGATTTTTAGGGGAGGGAGAGGACTGAAATTACTTAATATAAAAAAGGGAGAAAATACAAATATAATTCCCATTTTTTCAGTGAATCTCTTGTAACAATTTGGGTATTATGATCTCCCATGTTGTGATTTTCCTCAGCTGTAAATCTATTTCCCTGAATGAGGTTGTACCTGACTCACTTCTACCAATGGAGACAGACAGAAAAAAGCTTCATGCCTCTCAGTCAGACAAACCCAACTGAGCGTAGGTGATGACAACAGTTGCGTCAATCAGTGCAGTGCAGAAGAGCAAAAAGGTAGATGGTGTTTGCGGCACCTGCAGAGTTTCTGGCGTGGTACAGCCAGTATCACCGCTGGAAGAAGAGGAGACTTGTCACTGGTGTTAAGCTGGGCTTTGAGTATCTTGTAGGCACATCAAAGGTGAGCTGTGAAACCTGCATTGCCTTCCTGATTATATTGGATATAGGATACAAGTGCAGGCCAGCTGTAATAAGGGCGCCACAGAATTCATGACTTTTTTCAGAAACTTTGCTATAGAATACATCCCTTCCCTTGGTAAAGGTTGTCCTCTAAACCCCTGGCTCTAAAACTGAATATGAAGTGTTTGCCCATGAAATATTGCTGAATTATATTTTTGTATTTCTGAACTGTTTTATTCTCTCCCCCAACTGCAGTTCTCCTTGCAAAAAAGGAGCTCTGATTATGGGATGCTCTATTCTCTTGTGCTTCATACATTTATACACAATGCTATTTAATTTTTCTTACCCAGTACTTCAGTGAGACTTCTGGTGTGACTAAGGACAACTTGCATGAGTAAGAGCTCTTAGGATCAAAGGCTTTAAAATATTCTGCTCTTGTTAAGTCGCTGATAGCAGTCAGTGAGTAGCACAAAAAAAAATGACACAAAGAACTGCTTATGAGCAAGCCTCATTTGAAAGCAGGTGCTGTTGTAGTTATCCAGCAGAAGACTCGGTTCACCAGTTGTCCGTAGACTACAGAAGAAAGAAGGTTTAATACAAAAGGATTGTCTCATTGACCCAGCTTGATCTGTGTTTCAAAGGCAAAGCTGGAAGTGTACTACAATGAGCTTCACATATTGATCAGTATAAGGAAAGAATGACACAGCTCAGCCCATGCCATTGTCCTTTTTTTACCTTTTATCTTCTGCCCCTACTTCTTTTCAAGGTAAAAAAAAGTTGCAATTAGTTCATCTTAAGGAGATTAGACTTCCTACTCAAAATCTGGAAAAGATGCTGTGAAATCACAGGTATCCTGGAGGGGTTTATTTTTGCTTTATGCATTTTTGACTTCACACAACAAATAAATATTTCTAAATGAAGAGGAGGCAAGAAAGAGAAGAAGGGGAAATATTTTTTTCTTTCCTTTTCTCTCTGTCTCATACACACATACATGCATGCGCGCATGCACACACAGAGACATCACCAGTTTTGCAAACTGAAATGAATATGGACATCATTGTGAATAATCTCTCACCTCCTTGTTTTCCGTTTTTGTGGGGATAATGAAATCAATTTAAAAAGACTAACAACAGACTGTTTTCCCATGAGTCAAAACTAATTTTCTGATATGAATGAAGGAGTTCTATACAGCAAATATTGTGGAGTATTGGAAAAATTTTAATGAGCTAGATTTGGGTGGTTGTATTACTCGTGAGTGGCAATGTATGAATTATATAGGTCAGCCTCAGCAAAACCAGATGTCTTGGCTACCAAAAGTCCCATTTGCAGAAATCAGGAAGAGGAATTATAGCTTATAATTGGTTTGTAAAAAATATCTGATGGAGCTGTTGCCTTGTTATTAAAATGGCTGAATGTTGACTCAACCAACCTGTACGTATTCATCCACCCCGTGGAATTTGCATAACCCACATTAGGTCCCTTAGACAATGCAGAGGAACAATCAATTAAGCAGGGGTTGCACCAAAGCCATCACACTGACTGCTTACTGTCAAAGATAGTTACTAGAAAACTCACATAGTTAGTACAATTATATTGGCTACATCTAGCAAAAAAAGGTGTTTTAAGCCTTGTTTTCATTTAACAAGCTGCTCTGGGCCTCCCAGAGCTGCTTCCTACTTAGGAGGATGCCAAGGTCTTTATCCTCCCTGTGAGTTCAACAGAGTATCTTTGAAGGACTAAGAGTAGTTTGGGCCTTTACAGCTAAGGTGCAGGAGAATAAAGAGATGCCTTCACACTTTTATGTTCCCAAAGCCTAGTATGAAGTCACCAACCTAATCGATTTTTGGAATAGGTTCAGGTTTTCTTAGACAGGGGCACAAATTTAATTAAAATCTCCTAAGTCTGAAGGAGTGCTCCTGGAATTGTTGGTAGATCCTTATAAAGCTGGGAAGGGAGGTAGGCAGAAAACTCTTCAGCATGGTCAAGGCTAAGTTGTGCTGGGCATGCTCAAAAGCAGACTGTCAGGTGCCAAAGGAACTTTGTGTGTGAAACCATGGATGCTTCAAAAGCCTAAGGACTATGTGTACCTCCCTGTCTAGGTAGCAACTGAGTGGAAAGCTGGAGGACTTGCATTTGGACAGGAGGCATGCCAGTGGCCATGAGATGTTCATACCTTTTCTAAATCTCTTTGTGGAGCTATTGCCCAGTCAAAAGTGACCCCAAGACGCTACAGAAAGATGTGTGCATATATGAAAATACTGCCCTTTCCATCTGTATTTTCATGTGGGGTAAATGTACCCGCCTGTGCCATAAAGCTCTTCTCCATACACAAAAAAGTCTTTTCTTTGGAACCCAGGACTTGAATTAAATGCTTTTTCATTTGGGAGCTTGGGATCCCCTTTATTTTCCAGTGGCATATAGCTTGGTTTCTAGGTCTGCAGGTCCACCAGACTTTGGAGATGAAAGCTGTCATGTTTCCATTCATAATAATTTTATTTGGCTTATTGCTTGCAAGAAAAACAAAGCTATGCAATTCAGTCATTGTAAAAGGCCATTATTAATTTATTCCTGTTGTGCTAGAACTTGATAGTCTGTCTGTGTGCTTAAAATGCCTTTGTATCTTGTTCTTTGTTATCTCCTAGGCATGTAATTTAATTAACACATGTACACTGCTTTGAAGATGTAAAGCGATATATGAATACTTAAAGCGCCAAATTAAGGCTTTCATGGGTGACACAGTGGGGCAGCAGGCAGGAAGTACAACATACAAGCAGCAGTGCTTGAAGGTAATTACTCCTGCAAAGGGCAGGAGCAAGTATAATGCCCCAGAATTGCTGTGGGGAGCAAAAACCCAGTGTCAACCATTGAAAAAGCACCTGGCTTTTGCTACCATCCAGTGATGAAAAATCAGGTGCCTGCTGCTATTCAATTCTCTAGTTCCCCTTAAATATGATGGATTATTTTTCATGGTGACTTTACCATGCAATCCTGGGAATGAGGAAGGAAGGTACCACAGGGGAGCATAAGACCTAGCCGTTTAGGCCCGTATTCTGCCAACTGTTAAAACAGGAAGAAAATGGATTCATTAAGTTCAGGTGAATAAAGTTAAACAGATTCATTCCTGTCAATTATGGATAGTACTGAGTAATGGATAGGCTACATTATATCATCTTGCTTAGTCAGGGGTACATCTCGTCAGAGTTATTTTACAAGGAAAGGTCATACACAGCAAAAGTACTTTAGGACTTCAGCTGGGTCAGTAGCATTAGTCCCATAATACCACAGTAAAATAACACAATGTCTTACATGTGGGTATACAAAAAGCTCAGACGGGAGGAATGAACTGGCTGTTAAAAGACATTTGTGGGTTTGGGACTCAGTAGCTTTCTGATAGTTTACAGTTGTTAGGAGCCAATTTTAGGCAGCAAGGATGGAGTCAGTTGCCTAAACACAGACATCTAGTGCCATCTGAAATGCTGTATCTGAGCCTGGGCTAGCAGATATGGTGCAAGCCTCATGAGGGACACATGTCCTTCCAGAGCAGCAGCTGAAGCTCAGGAGAGCATTGATCTGCCAGCCCTGCCTGCCAGCCCTGCATGGATGTTAGAAGATGTTAGGATGTTTCAGATGGCATTGGCTGCCTATGTTTATGCAACTGAATCCCATCCACGCAGTCAAGTGCCACTGTTTGGCATCAGAAAGAGTGATAGTGTCATGGCTTCTATTCAATTTCGATGCCATTAATCTCTCTTCTTCTGGAACCTTTGCATGCAGCACACATCAACCCAGTACCACAACTGTTAGTTACAGACTACATTAAAAAAGTTAGATTTTAACTAAAAGAAAATAAAATTGCTCCAATGCATTTTTCAGGTGGAATTCCCTGCCAATGACTAGGTTCATCCCATTTAGGCTTTGTCAAGCACTTTGCAGTTGTCGTGACTTCTTATGGCATCCCACTCCAAAGACCAGCCGATCAACACCGATACCACGTTGTAGATTAATACCGAAGAAGCACTTATTTTGTCTCAGCTGGAAATTGTTCTTTGTGCATTTTATTGTGATCTTAAAATTTGTTACCTGGTGTGGGAACATTTTCACTTTTTTATATGTGCTTTATCTTGTTTTGGGAGGAGGTGGGGAGGAATCAGCAAATCAGCATATTTATCACTCTGACTGACACGTTCACTTCTGATGGCTTTTATCTTGCACATGTTTATTATATTGTTCACAACAGGATCCCTATTGTGAAGTGGATGAATGTTACTATTCATTCAAAACAAATGCACATTAAGTGACAGTCACTGAGTCATTGCCTTTTATATGTCAAAGAAATCAGTACAAAGTTGGCTTTCACTTGACACAGTTACATCAGTTAGTTTGCAAAGGATAGCTATCCTTTAGTACCAACAATACCATCTTAATTTCTACTGGTAGCTTGCTGTTGCCAAGTTGTCCTACCTTGGTTTTGTTGTTGCTGTTGTTATTTTTACAAAAGCCACCAGATATCGTGAAGCAAAACTCATTATCAGCTTTCTTAGGTTGCAGTGCTATATCTCTCTCTATTTCCTTTTCTGATAAACAGTGAACAGGCAGAAGGGTTCATCTTTTATACAAATATGTAAAGCTCTGTTGCCACTAGTCTTCCAGTTTTGACTTTCATTCTAATTGCCCTGGGAAAACAATTTACAGATTTTAGCTTTTTTTCCTCTAGAGATGTGTAAATTTTCAAATTCAATCATTATAATGATGAACACGTGTTGAAGAAACATACTGAAAGCAGCATATACCTGTCAGGGAAATTTTTTTTCAGTATATCCAAGTAAAATCTATCCTAATCACTGTATCCATTTTTCAAAGGCAACAGAACAACAAGACATTTCTAGAATTGCAGTTAATGATGACAGCTGAAAGATATAATACTGTGTGAAAAAGCCTATATGTAGAGTCACATTTTTCTTTTTATTGCTAGTTCAGTGTATCTTGTATATTCTCTTGATGAGCCTGTGTAGTCTTAGTTTCTGTAGAGGCTTGAATGAAATTAAGGAGGTGCTGTCATGTTATTATCAGCAAAGAGTTTAGATTTTTCTAGAAGAAAGTCCCCTCATGCCAACATATCAGCTTTCACAAAGCTCTGTTTTGCTGTCCAGTACATGACTGAAATTTGACTTCAGCAGTTCATAGAATTTAGTTTCTTTTTTGCTTCTGTAGAAATAAAAAGAGCAAATGCATGTAGATGCTCTAAAAGTAATCCATCTATATTGCCTACTGCCTGAATAGGTTGACTAATGATAACTGATGATTATCTGCTTGGAAAATAATGGGCAAATTTCCCTTGCTGTAACTTCACTGACTTCAGGCTGCACTGTGTTTTAATTATAGCATGTTCAAACCAGACTCAACAAAGAACTAGTAGATGTGCTAAAGGGAAAAATCCTCCTTTGGTCGGGTGTCAGACTATTACTATTATTTATTTAAGTGCTTCTAACGTGACAGTCTTGACCTACTTGGTCTTTTCTTCTGCTAATGGCTGTGAAATTGAAACAATTCACTTGGCATTTTAGACTGTCATTAAAAAAAATGCCCAAGAATGCCAGAATGGAGACATTTCTTGCCCATTTATGTCTCTACAAGCTGGTTAAAAGAGTTGCTTTGCTGCACTGTTCACAGTGAACAGGACATAAAACCCTCTTGCGACAAATTATTGTACTCAGAGTACAAAACCAAGGTAAATTCATTTCAGCCACTCCATGATTAGTCATTTTTGAAGATATCAGACAAAATCTTTAACCTTAACATCAGTGGAAGGATTCTTGTTCAGTGGGGTTATACTTGAACACAGTGCCCCCCATCACATTTCTTTAAAAAACCACGAATTGTCAGTTTCTGCAGTGAGAAACTTGGTCGATGCAATATGAACATTGAATAGCGCTGGGGTGTCTTGTCGTTGTGAAAGTGTGCTTGGGGAGCTGTACAGAGCAGTAGAGAAAGGAGCTGCAGGTCCTGACTCTGACATGAATTTCATTTGGGAGCTTTTGTAGGTCATTTCCCCTGCCTCCCTTTTCCTTTTCTTTTCTTTTTTTTTTTTTTTTAATTAATTTACACTTCTAAATTTTCTCTTTTCAATGAAAGTGGTGCTATTTTGGGGTTTAGTCAAGCATTTGTCGAGTGCTTTATTGATGAAAGACACAATATAAATGCTATCCGAAGCGTATGCAGATCCACAGAAGTAAACATTTAACAAGGAAACAGTCTTCAACGATACTGATGCAAGACAGGGACAGGAGCATAGGTGCTAAAATCTGCTCACAAGTGCAAGGAGCCATATGGGAGGCATCTGTACACAGAGAAAGCAAGGACAGACCCTTTATGCAGCTGCTTCCAGTTCCCCCTTTGCTCTCAGGATCTCATCAGACCTCCCCACCTTCCTCCCACCCCTTTCCTCCCACCTCATCCTCTCCGTTCACCAGGGTCCTACTAACCAGTACAACTGCAGTCTTTCTCAGACTGCAGGCTTGCTGCCGGCATTGGCTCCTCCATAGCTCCCTGCCTCCTTTCCCAGCCTGTTTGGAAAAGCAGTCTGAAAAAGATTCATACTCTCGGCAAAAGAGCATGGAGAAGAGGTAGAGAGGTGCTACGCTACTGGAAAATGGACCAAGAGGCCTCTCCTCAGTGACAACCCTTCCTCTCCGGTCCCTCCAGCAGCGGTGACAACTTACCCTCCCTCCCTCTGGCTGCAGATCACAATTTCTTGCTCCCCAGCTCTCCGGCAGCCACCTTACTTTCTGTCACAGCCCATGAGCGGGTGGAGGAGGATGAGTCCAGCTTGATGCTTACACAGTTGCTCCCTGTTTGCTCCCTCGGTCTGTGGGCTACCAGATGGACTATGGTGGTTCACATCCTCACATATTTGCACGTCCAGCAGGGTTGAAGAACTTAGCACAAGGAGCAGAGGACCGAGCATTATTCCTTTTAATAACCTGGAATAATTTTTCAATTTATTCAAGCTGTCCCCTCTGCAAGTAAACTGAACAATTAAAGGGTATTCACTTATTTTTCATGCACTGAAAGTATGAATTTTTCATTACTTTCCAATTCACATTTTTTTCCCAGCTTCATTAACTGTGTAGTGTGAACTTTATTGTCTACACATTCGTACGCTTTAACTAGCTGGTGTGTTTGGGGGAATATTTTGCAGACTCTGTCTTCTGTTCCTCTCTGCAGAAGTCTTGTTATTCTCTGAAAGGGAAAAGAGAAAGAAAGGGAAGAATAAATAATAATCAAAAAGCATGTTTCTTTTCAGGCAGCAACACTCAGCACTCCGCTGCAAACCATGCTGTGTAGGATCTTGTAAAGCTTGATTGGAAACATATTATCATATTAAAAATATGTATATCTCTGCCTTCCCCCCTCCTCCCCGCCCTTAGAATTAAGCAAAACATGGGTTTCAAGGGGATTTTGCTCTGGCAAACAGCTGTGTTCTCTGCTAAGGTTACTCTTTCTGTAGAGCCTCAAAGATGCTTGTTTTTAAGACCTTATTAAAGACAAAGTTGGAGCAAATAGACTGGCGGTGTTACGGCCATTGCAGGTGAAAAAGACAGGACTTTTCAGAGACTCCTCCGAAGGCATGTAATGAAAACTATTTGGGAGATATCCCCATCGTGAATGCCCAGCTGCCTAATTCAGATCTATTGCAGCAGTTCAGGAATGAAATAGAGAGCGACCTGACCCGATTAAACCTTGACAGCGCCCCACTACCAACAATACGCACGCCCGAAGTGCTGCCCCCATTCACAAGCGTGCGTGTGCACCGTTTAATGTCTTGGGTTGTGTTTACAAAGTTATTGAAGTCAGCGTGATGTTGGACAGTGGCAGGAACAGTCTATTCCAATCTAATGCACAAAAAGGCTGTCACACAGGAGGAGAAAGATTACATTTAGTTGCAGTGTAGCTGCGAAAGTGGACTATTAACTTCTAATACAGCCCTTTTTTTTTCTTCTGGAAAGCTACAGAGACACAGCATTAAACCTGTGACTGCCAGAGAAAGAGAGAGCAAGCAGGGGCGGATTGGCGAGATCTCAGGTCAGGGTGTTGTGTCCTGAGTGCAGCCTTCCCTCTGGAGCCGGCGACTGCTGCCCTCCGTCCTTCTCCACCTTTTAATGCTAGTGCTATAGGGGCTTGTCTCACTCAGAAACATATCTACCCCATTGAAAGCCTAGCCCTGCACGCTAGCAAGTGGGGAGAGAGAAAAAGGAATGTTTCTGAAATAAATCCAGGTGACAGTGCTGAGATTTTGGCACCAAGTGTTTTCCTTTTGGCTGTTTAGGATGATGGCATCTGGCTCATTAGGCAGCATCAACGCTACAAGGCAGCGGGCTCGGTCTGGGGCTGCGTGAATCTTGATCTGGGGCTGCTTGCTCTCCTCATATGTGCCTGTCACTGACTGCATTTTAATGTTTGTGGCTTTGTATTTTACTTAGGTAACAACTTCTGAAGTTTGACAAAAACCCAAAGAATTGATAGAATTTGTTCCTCAAATGGTCCCTTTTCCATTTCTTGGATGTTTCATAGTGCTGATTCAAGCTTTAATGTCTCTGAGGGGGGAGGTGGAGGGAGTATTTAATGACCAAAGCAAAGCCATCCTAAAAACACTGGATTTGTTTCGGACCACCTAATTCCAACAAGTGCAAACTTCATCAGACTTTAAGCACCTGTCTCTGGTGGCACTTCAGAACAGCAACCTTCAACCACACGCCAAACTCTGAAGTCAGCTCAGCTCATTTGGGACATGCATTTTGAAACACAAAGTTTCCTAGCATCTGAAACAGATATTCTGAATCAAATTGTTCTAAATGCTATTTGAAAGAGTAGAAAAGTTTGAAGAAAAAAAAAAATTGTGATTCATTATCCTGTCATAGCAATGTTTGAATAAGTCCCTGACCCAAGCCCCCTCCTAATCTAAGGTCCACCAAGTCAGAGATGGCAGAAGGTGACAGTCATGTAGCAAAGTTGCTGGCTTTTCACATATTTACACTGGCATTAGCTTTTCTTTCTTGCTTAAATATCACTTGCTGTTTTACACGGGGTGTCTGGAATTTAAAAGGTGTCTCTCATTTGCCAGGATTTAATCACATTTTATGAGGATCATGGTTCTAATGGAGAGAAATTGTACATTTTGGAGTAATTCAATGAAGCTTTGGAAATAGGTCTATAACAAAGTATTCACTTGTTACCTTTAATATTTATATTACCCGCTAGAGACATCAGCTGAGAGGAGGATCTGCAGTGACAGCTCATCTACTTACCTGTTGGAAGAGACAAGTTTTAAACATTTTTGATGAAAATGAAGTGTTATTGTTGCCATTTTATAGCAAAATACTAAGCCCATGGAAGTTAGAGGTAGAAGTAGGCACTGAATTCAATTCTTCTGAGTTGTGCTTTGTAGAAATATTATTCCTGTTCAGATGTATAAATAGACCCTTTCCACTCGATGTGTAAATTCCCTGAGAACCTTAAACAAGCTGGTATTTCAAAGTCTGATTCCATATTTCAGAGTGAATGTGCGATAAAGAGGGGGAGAGAATGGGAAAAAAAACATGTCATATTAACTGGAAGAGTTTACCTCTGACATTTGTGGAACCTGTCTCTGACTCAAACACTGTCATGAATGAATGAATGTTTACGATTTAGGCAAATGTTGGGAAGTCTATTTGTATCACAGCGTATGGTGAAATGAGCAGTTTCCTACATGCACTCAGGATGGGGCAAGAAGAAGTTTGTGAGAGCTTCATTCTAGCCAATGCCACTCAGCCAAGGCCCGTGCCTGCTGCAGGGCTGAGCACTCGCTATCCCTTGGGATTGATCTGTGCAGCCATCACAGGGCAATATTTTTCTTTCTTTGTTTTCAGTTGGGTTGCTCAGATGTAACTAAGGACAAAATTTGGGCTGCAGTGTATTTATTATTAGAAATGATGTGTGTTGTGGAAGGAAGACAAGGGTTTTTTCCTAGCCCAGGTTGAATCTGCAGGCTGCCAGTTGGAACAAAAACATCTTTGTGTGCAAAATTAGTGAATTTCCCTTGGATGTCTCTGGGGGAAAATAAACACAGAGCCCCCTGAATCTTGAAGCTGTTTTTACAAAGTCAGAGCAGAAACACACTTTAACCCCAAACTGGTATAAAAGACCATGCCAAATTACACATACACTATCTGAATAGGGAAGTTGTACTCTAATTGTTGGATATAAGCTTGACTGCCTTTGAATTAACAGTTAAAGCTGTATTCATTAATCTGAACAGGGAAGAGCGGGCAGACTGTCACAACATACCTCAGTTCAGTAGTCATGCAGAGCAGGTGAGAGAATGCTAACCATTTACAAAGTGAAGCAGCTGATCTCCATCAGCCCCATCACTTAATGATGAAGAGAAAAAGGCAACCAACTGCAATATCCAGAGAAAGATTTATGATACATCTGAAAGTCCAGAGTCCCAACAGGCAATGTACAACCTACAATTACCCAGAATGATTAGACTTAATGCTTTTAAATGCTTTACCAGCTCAAGAACTACTAAGGACACAATTCATAAATGTATTATGGTCCATTTGCTGTACGTACAGCTTCTGGGGAAAAAAAAATTCCTTTGGGAGATAAGCATGAAATTCACTACTTTTGAAGAAAGCATTGGGAATGAGAATGCCAATTCAGAAAGAAAGGGATCTGACCCCAAACTAGGGATGAGGTAAGGTGAGATGCAAATTTTCTCGAAACAGGAGCTGATTAAGGGAACAACTTGGGTTTATAAAACTGGGTTGAACCCAATTTCAGTGCCTACGGAAATTTTCACTTCCTCTCTATCATTTTTTTCCTGTTTAAGAGACAGGTTAAGGGTTAACAGATTTGACACTGAGAAATCTGGATATTTAATTTCTAGAAACTGCTGTTGTGTATGAACTGTTACATAAAAACTCTGGCAAGTCTTGCTGGGATAACTTAAGATGTTACTGTCCTCAGTTGTCTGTCCTACCTCTCTGCCAGAGGATACCACTGCCCTCATGGAAGTTGGTATAAAGGAATTGCCAGCGCTCCACCTGCTCTGCTTTACATGCTGGCATTTTAGTTAAATCGACCTTCATCAGCAGTGTGATCAGGCTAAGATACGTAAGCTGTGCCATCTTTTTTTGAAGACTTTATTACTGAGGTGATATCTGCCAGAAGAGAGGTAGGGGTTGGAGCTATTTGAGTCAACAACATTTTAAACACAGCCAGACTTATAAGAGCTAGCATATAAAAACCCTGAGCTTTTTTTGGTTTTGCCTTAGTCTTGCTTACTGTCAATATTATGGAGTGGGACACAGCAGAGGCAGCAATTCCATAGATAATCGTTGTGAGAAGGAGCATTCATCTGAAAGAAATTAAATTGTTTCTGCAAGTGTATCTCAACTGGAAGTGTAGTCACAATTGGAAACAGCTTGGAAATTGCTGATTATAACAGTCTTGTAAACATCCCTTTTGAGAGGACTGTGCTGATGTGAGTTGCTTGTCCAAATCACCTGGGACAGGTCTTCAAGTGACCATTTCATTGTGCTACCACTAATTCTCTGATCTGAAGCAACACCTTTCAAGCGTGATACATACAGTGAGCCCTAATAAAACACATAATTGTTTGCAGGTTTCCTACCTGGATGTTCCTAGTTACCTATCAGGGACTCTGAGCAGTACCAGCTGCACCATGCCTCTCATATTTTTGTGTGAAGCTCACCTGGGAAGAATCCAGAATATTGGTGGAAATAACATGTGCTAAAAGACAGCTCTTGGCGATGAGATGAGGAATGAGAGATCTCACAGAGGGCAAAGTCAGTGGGATCAGCCATGTGGAATCACCATTTCTTCAGTACAAATTAAATATTTTCTGTCTTAATTTTCTTTACAAGAGAGGCTTTCTAAAATTTGCTCTCACTGACAGAACTTGGTTTATAGTTTCTCACTGTAGCTGAATCTGGATAGCCTGGAGATAGACATTATATGAAAGAAAGAAGGTTTTCCAATCTATCTGAATAAAGAACTGGTGAAACTTTCATGAGAAAACCTATACTCCTTCATAAGAAATTTGGATATATCTCAGAAAGACTGCCTGCTTCTGAATGTGGAAATGACACAAGTAATATATACTATGCTATTTTCTGTTTTGAGATTAATAGCCCATAGTCAACACGTAGCATAGGATCTATTTTCACGCACAGAAAAAGAGGCCCTCTTGCATGAAGCATGAGGCGGCTTCTTGAGTTTATTTTTGCCCAGTGGCATAGAATTCCCTTCCCTAGCTGTAAAAAAAATATTGAGCTGTGAGGCAGATTTTTTATTGATGCTGTGCCATAGTTAGTCTGGAACACCAAGCCTCCAATATCAGATTTTGTGGACATTGGATCCACCTAATCACAGACATGTTGGTATTTTCTCTATGACTTTCCACAAATATCAGCTAAAACCAGACTTATCTGCACTGGTCACTGAACACATTTCTGTGGTGTGTAGAAGACTATGCCGCCTGAACCACATTTCACTACGGCAGCTCCCCGGCTCCTTACATACTGCCGCCAAAAATTAATGCTTATTCTGATACTCAGCCAAGCTGAGTGTTGTATACATTGAGATGCCTGTGACAAAGGTAAGTTCATCTTTTAAATATCTATTAGGTAGTTTAGGATCTCAGTACTTAGGCAATATAAATTCCTTGAATTAAAATCAGTAATTTAACTTGTAAACATTCATACTGGAATCAAAATAAAGTGAAGGATGAGCAAAATGTTGTCTACCTGTTAAATTTGTAAATGGTGTTTATATATTTTTCATACTTGTTTATATTTTTTGTTTAATTTTTTGTTCCAGAGCCAACCTGCAATTTATAAGTCTTTTTGCATTTTCTGAATTTTCTCAACCAGTGACAACCATTTTTACTTCAGGCCTGTAAGGTGCCATTATGTCTGAAGTGTGCTGACTGGGCAATGTTCACACCATGAAGACAAGAATGGTGAGCATGTCAGGATCTAGATAAAAATAGACTGATGCATTTGCTAGTCTTGTGAAATAATACACTTATTTCTCTGTATATGTGCCTTGGTCTCCATTACGCTTCTGCTCTAAGGGTACTCATGCAGCTCATCTATGAACTGACAACATGAAGAAAAAAAGAGAAAGCAGCACATGTGCTTATTCATTTTGAAAGTAAAAGAGATGAGTTAGTTTCTTAAGTCAAAGCCTAGGTGCTCAGCTGTACATCATATATTATCTTCATTAATCTACTGTAACAGAAAAGGAGCAGAGTGGTGAAACATACTTATTCAAACTTCAGATGATACCATTCTTGAGGATAATGAGTGAACACAGCATTTAGTGCTCCCATTTGTATTCCTGCCTGCTAGTTGGAAAGTAGGAAAAAGGGCTGGGCATGCTTACATGAAGACAGATGTGTAAGCATCTGCATTGGGCATTGCATGATTTAGAAAAATGGCAAATGATGCCAGTGGTATTAGTCAAGTCTTTACATGTATTCCCATGTAATTTTTAGAGATCTAGAAGCAACACGTTGGTATAGATTTTGATTTGCAAACTGAATGGCGAGTGGATGATGGATTCCATGCTGTGCTTGGACACAGTTCCCAGCTCCCTCCTACTCTGTGAGAAATGACTGCAATCATAAACCCACCACATAATGAAGACTTCAGTAGGAGCAGGAAACACTACCACACCAGGAATTTGCAGGACATCTGGTAAATCAACAACATTATCACAAACATCATGGCCAACAGTCTGAGCTGCAGCAACAGTATATTCATTTTCCAAATGTTCCAACTGAGAAAGCTACTCAGACCATTCCCACTATACACCAGATGGTTGATTGGTAAGCCAATATTTTCTCTATACACAGAAGCTTACTCTTCCATCATTAGGAAGCATTTTGCATAGGGACCAGATATTTTATTAGAGACATGATTTTCTCTGGCCCATGTTCTGCTGAAGAAATATATATACTATACAACATACACACCACAATATGGGCAACTGCAAGATACTGGAAGAAGTGTCTCGTTCATCTGTTCTGCTGCAGTCCACAGACATATGAGAAACCTCTGTGACAAACTGCCCCCCTTTCATTTGCATGATGATAAACATATATTAAGTGAACTACAATGCAGTAAATTGTATTAAATAGGACACAATATCGAATCCATGTGAAAATGAATCAGTCTGTAATACAGCAGTGTCAGAGAGCCACAAAATTAGTCTAGTAATATAGTAGCTCAGGCTAGTGCTTAGTGGTATGATAATTTAGGCTCCAAGTAATTAGCATAGCACGGTTTCTAGTGCCTTAGTCAAGCAAAATTATCTGCCAAATCAGTGGACGATTTGCCTTATTGAATACGTACTTCAGATAAAACTTGAAAATAGAAAGCTGAATTGACTTTGTGTGTTGACTTTGCAAAGTGCTCTCCAAATTGTAATAGTAACTTTGCCTATAGACAGAGAGAAAAATCCTTGTGTTACTAAAACTTCCAGGCTTGCTAGTAGTCTGATAATAAAGGCTTTGATGTAAACGTTCGTCTTTATTCTGTTTATCTGTGTTATAGCTGTAGTTGTAAATCACTGGATGGGTTCCTAGCTCCATTAATCCAAGCTTTGTCAAACGTCCTATAAAAGGCAGGAATTTTCTTAAAGGTGTTCCAGTGTGATATTTGTTTCTTCTATGAAATCAAAGAGAAATATAATATTTATATATGATGCAGGTGGTATGGCCTATAATCACGATTATCTGGTATACTTTTTAAAACAGTAGGTTATTTTTGGCTTGCAACTTCACCAAACTCTTACTGCTTGACCCCAATATTTCCATGACTAGTGTGTATGTCAGGCTGATGTTTTCGAGGAAACATCAGCAGCAATATTAAAACTTCTGCAAAAGGCTAGGAAAATATGTTGCTCTGTTATTTTTAAATTCTCCTAGAGTTTATCAGGTGAATTTTAGTACCATATTCGAGCAAAGATTTGAAATTAAATAGTGAGATTAGCCTAGATGTTGGGAACGTGCCATCTGCTTAGTTTTACATCCGCAAGAAAACTCAAGAGAGACTTGGTAGAGATTGAAAGCTACATTCTCTGAAGCGTTCACACCTTGTTAGCATTACTGATCAAGATACACAGAGGGTGAGCTGGATTTTTCCTGAAACTGCTTTTCCTAGCAGTTGGAAGTTGGCAGGCTGGTCATTGGAGCTCGATAATGTAGTGACATATTTCAGTCAGCACTCACACACTTGTGCGTGCTCACTCAATAAAACATCTGAATGGACACCTATGTACTCACACATTTTACTCAGAACCTACGCTTCCTTTCAGCTTCCCAAATTTTTCAACTTCTCCACTTTATCTCTTTAAACCCTGCTGCACAAAGCCATATTCATATGCTTAACTTAAGAACAATAATACCACTGAAGCCAACAGAACTCATGTATGTAAAATTTTAAGTATGTTTACAGGATTTAGTATTAAACTTTAAGTCTGAGATCTCTGAATTTGAAAGTCTAAGAGCTTCATGACCTTTCAAGCACGGATTATCCTTATTTTCTACAGAAATGGTGCTGAACATACTGCTTGTGCTTAGGAATAACAGAGGCTCTCTAGGGAAGCGCTAGCCTCCTTTGGATGGAAGTGTGGTATTACTTTGGTTGCAAAAGGTGAATAACAGAGACAACACAGAAGACTCTCCAGGCTGGATCAGTCCAGACAAAGTAGTTCAAATCCTGGTCTCAATAAAGTAAATGGCAGCTATGCCCTGTGACTTTAACTGTCAGTGAAGAGAAACGACTGTGTAACTGTTAAAATCTGATACTGAGCTGGTAGCAAAGAGACTGCATTTCACGGTTACAGAAATGTTTGGGTTTTTTTAAAAAAAACCAAACAAAACAACAGAAAAAGGCAGGCCAATGCATTAAAATAGGATGGAACAGAAAGAGTTAATTTTGGTCATAGTTTGCTTAAAAAAAAAAGAGATTTAATATACTTTTCAATCATGTCAACTGAAATGCAACTTTCTCCAATGATAGACTTGCCTACATCTATCACAAGGTAAACAATCTGTGCTAAAAGCATAAAGACTTATTTTTCCTTTATTCTTATCTCAGTGAAACAGTCCGCTGACAGAAGCGCCTTTTGTCTGGAAGAGATTTGGTCATGTTTCACCCTAAACTAATGCAGAAACAGAGGCGTATTAGAGAAGTTTCAACTGCCGGTGGCAGTGGAATTCATTGGCCGTTATTTTGCTCTCTAACAAATAAACCCAACTTACTGTTGCCAAATAGCTACATGCAGATTTGCAGTTCCTTAAAAGTAACTTACTTATCAGCTTTGTCAAGAGTTAGAAAGTCATTAACGACAGGTGCTTGCAGAAAGAAAATGAAAAAGGATAAAAAGGCATTAACCTAGGAGAATTTGTTTTGACAAAACTGAGCGATAGGAAGCAGTATTCCTGGAGGGATGATCATCCAGCTGTTGAAACTCTAAGACAAGAAGTATGTGGGAGTTGTCAAGGTGTAACATCAGTCTGAAATTAGCGGGGTGATATTTTAAATTGGGGGGTGGGGTTGTTTTGTTTTGGTTTAGTCTCTTGCAGAATTGGGTCTCTTTATACCAGACTTCCCAGAGTTTGGGCAGGTGATGGGTAAAGAATATCCAAGGCAAAGCTGTCACATCTTGATGTCTGACAGTTGGAATCTGTCTCCAGTGACTGAAGTCTGGAAGAATTGGGATGGAGCTGAACAACTGAGTTCCTCTTGCAAGCCCTTGCATGAGTGTGAATTGCTCATAATAGCACGTCTAGGGGCATCCTTAACTTACGGAACAAATTTTTTTGGCTTATGTCAGTCATCTGCAGAATGAAAATACATTTACATTATTCTTCAGGCCTTTTCCATCCTCTTAAAAAACATAGCTCATCTGTCTTTTGGAATCTCATTTCAGTACAAATGGCATGAGTCCCTTCTGTTTTTCACATTGTACAGTAACTTTCAATTGTACATGGTCACTTAGTGAAGTAAAAAGAGTAAAAATTCCAGTTTGGTAGTTTTTATACTCCATTTTGTCAGGTATTAAGTGATCAATCAACTGTAGGCATGTAAGCTATAGCATCACAATGATAAAAATTTTTAAAAGACTGGAGTATTAACATATCATGTGCATGACAGATTTGGCTAAATCATCTGAATATGTAAATATGATGTGCTCTGCACTGGAAAGAGCAGAATAAATTTAATGGAGCCACTTCTTCTTAAATTTAAAAAGTAAATTTGTGTCGGTAGTATAGTAATAAAAAAAAATTGATTGCCTTGCCACTCCCTGTAACCAGAATATCATGAAAGCGAGTTGCATGCCTACCTTTGTCCTTAGCTTAATTACAGCCTTTGACACCTTCTTAAAACATTCCTTATTTCCAGCCTTTCACCTTCTTCATGCAATACCTTAATTACTCTTTCAAAAAGAAGATTAAGTATGACTGCCTTGACCTCCCTCTTTTCTCCCCATTCCTCACACTCTTCCTAAAACTTCATCACATTTCTGATCACATTTTCCTTTTCGGTATTCTCTCCTTTTGTAGGGTATTTTGATTGTTCACTGTTGGTTTTCCAGTTACTTCTTTGGCTGCTCTTCCACTACCTTAGTGAAAAAAACCCCCTTCTTTCCTTTGTTAGATGCAGGATTTTGTTAGAGACTAATATCTCTTTAAGAGTTCAACTGAAGACAAAATTTCATTTACTATTTTTACATCAGTCACTCTCATATCAACATCTTCATTGTCATCTCTCCCTTCATCAAGCTTGCCTGCCTTGTCTCCCTTAAGACTTTCTGTATGTTGCGCCTCCCTTGAAGTGTAGTGGAAAAAAAAGCAAATTCCTTACCCTTCTTCTGAAACCCTGTCAGCTGCCAATTCCCTGCCAGTGCCACTAACAAAACTCACTGACATCTTTTGTAACTGTGGAGGTCATTTTAGACCCTCCTGCTCTCTTGCTTTGCACGTGAGAAAGCATCTCTCTCTGGGTATCGATATCGCTGTTATTGCTGCTTCTATAAAATGTCGTAAGATCTTTCTCTTTCCGAACAGACATTGAAAACACTCCTCCATTCACACAATTTGAAGAGTTTTGGCTCTTGTTATCTCTTCCTTGCTGGACTCCTTAGGAAGCATATAATTTTTTTCTGCAAAACATGCAATCACAACATTTTCCTCAACAACTACTTTATGTGTTTGGGTCCTATTGACTCACATCGTTGGTTCTCTGCTTCTCTGTCTGCTTCAGACTTTTGTTCTCCTAATTCTTCCTGAACCTAATCTTATCTCAACTTTTAGGTGGATGGTGGAGGATGAGTAAACATGTTGTTTGGATATAGGAGTATTAAGTTTGTATGTGTAGCTGAGATCCTAGCACCAGGTCTCACAGTTTAAGGGTGGGTGGTGTAAGCACCTGATGAAAGAAAGCAAGTGCTGAGAGAATAAGATACACTTTGAATATTATTTTTGCAGAGGTGTTATTTTTCAATTCAGATAGCTAACTAAAGGAGCAAATCTAATGTAAACAACAGGTTGCTAGCTGTTGTAATTCCCAACTGGATAGGTGAATTTCCCCCATTTTATGTATTCAATCCCTGGGCATCTGATTTGGCTCTATGTGTTACACTGCCAGAACAAGATGTCTAAACCATTCTGCTTAAATGTTTAAGTTAATCACAGTAGATCTGCATTCTTAACCTTAAGATCTTTAGAAATAAACATTTGAACACTTAAAGCCCTTTCTTGAAAACCAGCCCAACAGCCTAGCTTTTGGAGTTGTGCTACCAGACTGATTTCATTCTGCCCCTCTCATCTTTTCAGAACCATTTCTTTTCCCATGTCTCTTCCCATTTCAGCTACTTCTAATTGCCTGAAAGTGGGCTTCTAGACAATGGCCAGAGATGGGCACAGACATCCAGAGATGCTTTCCAGACTAAAAAGGGGTAGTTAAGTTAGGAAGGAAGAATTGATAGAGAGTCAAAGTAAACTCGACAATTAGTTTAGACTAGACCCGTCTTCTAGGCAGCTAAAGTCAGATGAGTTAGATGAACGTCACTCTGAGGCATTACAATTATTTCAACAGGATATTCTCTAAAGGAATTAATCCAAACCCAAGAAGAAATATAACTCCATTACTATGGTAATGGTACTACGGTAGTGGTTCCAACTCCACTAACATACTTTGTTTCTCCATGGGGCTTAGGGGTAACTCCGCTATGCCTTGTGCCATACATATACTAACTTTCTGGCTATGACTCTGCCAGCAGACTAGACTGGAACAATGAACAGGACACAAGCACTGGTAGATGATTCTTTATACTGTTTAACAGGTAGCATTTTGGCTTGGGCCAGTTAGCACTTCCTAGACAACGCCCAAAGAGGGTCTGTTCCTAACAGGCAGTGCTGTACCTTGTCTTCAGGACCAGAGAATGGGGCTGGATCCGATTTCTTTGATGATATACCTTGGACTCTGCTGCTAGACTAGCTAGCCCTTCACAGCACAACATTTGATAGGCACACTGTTAGCAACCTTGTAAAATTTTGCCACTGGGCACTCCTGAACACGTTACTGTCTTTGACAATAGACAGTTCCTTTTACCATGGGGAGCCAAAACAAGATCTTGGTATTCCCACACTGGCCTCAAAATTCACATACCATAACAGCAGATGATTACTGATCGGAATGAAATACTGACTGTTTAACAACTGCAACCATGCTAGCAGCTCTTAGGTTTAAGATGGAGATCCTGGAAATGGTGTAAGTAATTTCCCTGAGACTCTGAGGTTCCTATTGAAAACTTTATTGGCAACTGGGTCTGACTTAATCTTTACAGGCCAAGATGTAAAGCCTGTGATGGCTAACTAGGAAACTACATGCAGCAGCGTGACCAAATCACCATTATGTGGTCTTCTCACATCTCAGCTCTTGCTGTCATTAGAAGATAGGGAATTTTGTATCTAATTGTCACCTTTTGTTTTTTTGTGAGGGAATGTGTTTAGGGAAGATGATTTTGTTGTGAGACTGCACAGCAGAGGAGGGAGGAGTGATAAAAAGAAATTATATTCCTTGGAAACCAAGGGAGAACTATGAGCTTCTCTTATTTAGGACTGAGGCAAAAAGGCAAAATTGATCCCCGATCTCTCTCTAAGTGTCACAGTCTAACCTGATAAGGAGTTTTAGGAAGTCTCATTAACTCAGTGCTCCTCTGACTAATAACTTTTCTTGCAAATAGCTTAGCTTGTTTTGCTAAACCAAATGTGAATAACCTCCAATAGAGTCATTTGGAAGGTAATTCTAACTGTCTTTATTTATATTTGTATAGATTGGCTTCATGGCAGGATCTCTTACAATAAAATGCAGCATAATAACTATCTACTTATGATACTTTGACTTGAAATATCGCCAGGAAGTTTAAATTGGTATCCACCTATTTTTAGCAGAAATAGCTGCAAACAGTGCACAAAATAAGCCCCAGCTGTAATAACAAGAAAAATTGACATAAACCAAATGCTCACCACGGGTGAATTTCCACCTACTCTTCACAAATAGAATGAGATCATAAACAGTGGGAGGCTGGCCTGTCTCTAATTTTAATTGTTTTATTTTTCAGTTCACAGCCTGATTAGATTGAGAATAGTAGGCAGGTATAATTTAATTTTAGCACTGACCCCCTACAGGATGGATTACAAAAGTGATGAGCCCTGGTAAGAATAGACTGTTTAGTAGTTCATGTGCATGCAAAGAACTTGCTACACGATTTATCTTCTGCAACTTCTTTTTGTGGTGAAACTTCAGTTTGAGGTGAAGTTCACCAAGTACCATAACATAAACCAACCACTGATATCGGCATACAGATATCCTTCATGGATTTCACAAAGTGATCCAATGAAGTTTTCTCTTACATACTGCGTGATATATTTATATAATTGGCACCGTTTTATGAGCAGATTGTTGACACGTTTTATGGATTGATAGAGGAAATAAAATATGGAGAACAATAGTCATTCCATGGTTGAAATTGAAGTGTGACTTCCATTGTAAATCTGATTCGGAGCTTCCATTCATTCAATTTTGTAAACAAAGGCCCACCTGTCTGAAAATGAAGCTCACCTGGGAATTTTTCTACTAAATTTCAAAATTATTTACTTATGTATTCCTAAAGCTGATACAATAAAAACATTTGCTTGTCTTAACTTAAAAGGAGGAAGGAAAGCAAGCTGCTTCTGATTAAGATGCAGTGTTTACTACAGTTACAACTGTGTTCTGATAGTTTTTTTTCTTTGACAGTTCAACAGTGACATGTCAATGCTTTTACTGGATTCTCATAAATGACAATACAATATTAGCTGTTCTATTCCACCATGTGCTTGACTCAATACCTTGACCATCTGGTACCCTCCAAAGGACACATCCTTCTTCTGGACCTTAATAAATCTATTGAAGGGCAAGGGACAAGTGAAGAACACAACTCTATGGAGGTAATAAAAAAAGAATGTGTGGAACTTCATTAGACCAGCAGCACTTGCAGGTCCTTAACAGTTCAAGCTCCTGCCATGTATGTAAATGATTTTTGCATTTGAAAACAGGATAAAACTGTACTGAGAATAATAATAACTAATGTGACATTTTTTGATTTCCCTCCACTTTTGACCTGCTGAGATCTGGATTTGAGCACATGAATGATCTCACATCTGCCATCCATACAGAATCTGTCTGCAGAGCATGACTTAAATATTGCTTAGAATTGCTTTAGAATTAGAATTATTTGAATTAGAATTAATTACAAATCCCCAAGACACCTTAGCAAACTACAAAAAGGTAACTAAGGATGTAATTATTTCATAACAGGACAACTTATCTGGGTGTGATCAAGAGTGGAGATTGAAGGAAGTGGAGACCCCAGAATATGCCCAATACCCTCCGTGTACATGCAGCACAGCATAATGTATTGTGTATGTGAACTAGAAATTATTTCAGATGGTGCCAGGGATCTGTGGAGCTAAAGCACTCTACAGTTTGACTAATCTGCCAATGTCTCCAATAAAAGCTTCGGCAGAGCTGTTGCCACAGTGCACAGATACATAGAAAAAGTGTTCTGGAATAAGCATAAGCTGTTTTATTTTCTACATTTGCAAGTCACTAAAAAGAGTTTCCTTTGCTTTAGATCACAAATTTTATTAATGTGCTTACCTACTGTCATGCAACTTCTCCCAGTGCTCAGGTCTGAATTTTCTTCAGCTATTGTTTCCTCTTGTACTTCTTGGTTTTGCATTTGTACAGTAAACAACCCTGTTCTCACCTCACAGATTATTTGGCAGAGAGAAATGAGAGTGATTTTATGCAGTAGCAAAGTGAACTTCTGTAAACATTTGGTTTCATCTGAGATATTTCCATATCCCAAATACACAGCTATCAGAGCTATATTAAAAGCTGAATACAGTGCACAAGAGCTGAAATGTAAAGATGAGGTTGATGGTGTGCTGGAACTTGTACCTTTGGGGAAATAAGGTCCAACATCATAAATTAAAGATATACTCAGGCTACATTTTGAATCTCCTTGGAGATATGCCTTCAGCAAAGAAATGGAGGAAGGCCTGCATGAAAGCCTTGGAGGGGACAGGGCTGTTAAGAACTGGTAGTTGTACCAAAAAAGTGAGGGCTAAAATATGCATATAAGGTAAAGCAGTTTAGATTCCTTTACACCTGAATTCTTTAAAAAGTTCTTACAATTCCTCCACTGATATGTAGATATGTCCCTAATGGTTTTACTGAGATGCTGAAGAACTGGTGGCTGCATCGGCCTTGTAACTTCTGGTTATATATCACTTTGGATTTGGCTTACATTCTTAGTGGTTTCAACTCATCCTTCCTCTCGATGTGTGCTTTGTTAGCCCTATGGTTTTGGTCTCCTGATCATCCAGAAAGCCTTTGAAATACATGGGTATCCCATCCAGGATGCACGCCTGACTTTCCTCTGGGTGGAGAGAGGAAGGACGGACATGGTAGTGTGGCTGTGAACCCCATGGGACCCTTTACCTGCAGCCTGGGCTCAGCTGCTGCCCAGTCCTGGCTGCTGGGACATACTCTCAGGAGGGAGTATGGACACAGCCTGTCAGAGGAGAACAGCAGCAGACAGATGCAGTGATTTTAGCAGAAAAAGAAAGGGACTTAACCGAGAATCTCAGAAGCTGTGAGAGCTCTGGAGGAGAGGGTGACCTGCCGTATTGTCTGAAAGACACTAGAAGATGGTGACGCTCACACATGGCATTGGTCACGCACAGCCCTATTGGGGCAACGCCGTGCTGGGGTCTTCTGGGGTGAGTCTTACACACATGTCAAGCCAGAACTGGTCCTGAGGTTCACAGAGGAGGTGGTGAGCTACCTAGAAAGGCAGTAGGCTTTCTGGGGCTCAGTTGACCTATGAAAGGAGCTGGCAGACCACTGTCAGTAGTATCAGTGCTCAGAATGGCTTACATCTTGCTGCAAAAACGTTCCTTCCCCTCCAGGAAAGATAACTACTACCGTAGGACACTGTAGCAGCCTCTGCTCCAGGCATCAGCCTTCACACAGCTTTTGTTTTTGAGAGTGCTATAAACATTCAAAAAATAACCTTTGGACCTCGTAGCATCCTGCCTGTTTCATGGGGCAAAATTTTAATCAAAATGATTGATTATCTCAGGTAGTGAAGAATGCTTTGTGCTCTTGTTGCCTAAATGCAAGATTTTAACTCCTTGCCTGCCCTAGTGCTGCTAAAGGATACCTCCTTTAGGATTTTATTTATCCTGTTCTTGAGGGACTATTTTTCTAATGAGTTTTACAAAGGTAGATTTTACAAAATTATTTGAAAACACAAATTTCCTCTTATTTAGGGACTGCTACTAGAAATCTTCTTTCCCTGCCGTAACAAAGCTGCCAGTGAATCCACCAGATCATTCCTTTGCTTCTACTTCTGAAGACTTGCTTTGTTCAAGCTGAATTGCATGACTGACAATCTTTTAAATGCTGCAATATGCTGTTAAAGAGAGACATTCTTTCTGCTGCCACAGCCACATTTAATAAGGTCATGGGAGACATTCGGAAATAGGCAGCAATGTTGATTCCTAGGGTTTTTTTGAGGAGGAAGCAGAGTGCACCTGAAGCATTGCTGATTAATTCCAACAGATGCCTTTTTCCATGGAGGTACCCCACACCCAGTGGGCATCCTAATAATAGCAGCAAGAGGTTAAGCCAAAGAATGAGGGAAATATTCTATCCATACAGCTGTTGGACAGGTTTCCACATTTGGTTTTACACATCTCCTTTGTAATTGCCCAGAAATAAAACTTTGCAGAGTATGGCAGTGCACGCTCTACATGTTGCATTATATCAGTTTTTTGACTGTAAGTAGCCTGCGCTCGTTTCATCCCAGATGAAAAGCATTAGATTTTCAAAAGAGGAGTTGATTTTAAGTGTGTTCATTCTGCTGGGGGAACTTTTTATAAAGCCAGGCTGAACAACTTGCAAATGTGAACTAAGTTTCCTGTCTTTGGAACTCAGCAGGCCAAGTCTGAATCATATTTTTCTGCAAGTGATAGCTTTGAAAAAAAAGTATCTGGGCTTTCTGTTTTGCTGTCCCTTTGTCCCATTGTTAAAGAGGTCTCCTTCAACCTCTGCGACACAGCAGTATGAGGGAGGTGAGGTACAGTGGTGTCGGCATGAGGCAGGGGGCCTTGAACTCCAGCTTTCTAATCCTGCCTCTGAGGGAAATCAAACCAAATTAAAAACATCTCTGGGCTAGATAGTGCATAACATCACTGCTTTGGCTTAGAAGTAGTGCTGAGGTGTGCAGCCCAGCAGGAGCTCCTGGAGGCAATGTGCTGTCATTCAAACCAGCACAGATGCTGTTTAACTCCAGCAAGCAGCCTGATGTGGGGCTCTGAGGATGGTATGTGTCCCCCTGTCTCCGGCAGCAAAGCCACAGCTGCTTCCTCTGCACCTTTGGAGAGGGAGCAGCATGTGTTTGCTCCAAAACATTGCATTACACACAGTCCTTTCAGTACTTTTTCTATTCCCTTTCCCTTTTCTCATCCCCTGCCTTTATCTCCCACTGACCCGCAGTCGCTTACACCCACGCACGGGCTTACAACAGTGCTTACATTGCCCTGGAGTTGCAGCTTCTGACTCAGAGCTTCTGCCATGGTCGAAAAGCACAAAGTGCATCTGAGGATTCGGACTGAAAAGGACGAATCAAGCTAGTCTCACACTCCCTTGATCTGTGGTTGTTTGAGTGCCTGGCTGGTACCCTTGGGTATATGAGAGCGGCCTGCAGGCAAACAGCCTTAACTAACTTGCAGCAGATGCCAACGGCAGCAAGGGCAGCTGGACATTGCCAGTGCATGAGGAGACCTTGGATGCTGCCTAACAAGAACTTCTCTCCCAGTTGTATGCCACTGGAGAATCCCCGTCAGCTTGGGTGATTCTTCTGCATGATGGCTGCAGCACAGCCAGCATCTGAAGCAATGTGTTAGCTCTCCTCTTCATGATTATAATGCATTAGACTGAACAGCTCTAGGACACAACTCTAAGATGCAAGAACATTATGCTTAGGTGTTATGTTTAATTCATGTATGTGCTTGCAAAAGTGACAGGCAGGTTTCATTGTCAAAAGGACAATGACGTTGTGCTCTGAGTTCTAATTGGAGAGCAATAACCTGAAATGCTTATATATGTTGCATATCTACCTGCAAATTTCAAAGGCTATGGGTGCTTACTTCTACTTACAAAGGTTTAATTGGCCACTACTTAAATGGAAATCAGGGTATGTAAACAGATATTTGCAAGAGTAGGTTCAGCTCTGTACTCATTTGAGTTGAGTTGCTGTGCAAGGTAAATAAATCTAATCACTTCTAAATATAGAAAGTGTGATGTGGTGGAGTGCAGAAAGGAACAGAAAATATTTAGGAATCTATTTCCTGGATCAGCTTAGAGAGGAATGGATACATGTACCAAATTGAGACTCTGCTCTAAACTAAAAAAACCCCAAACAACAAAAAATTACTAATAAAAAAAATATAAAAAAATTAAAAAATAGTAAAAAATAATAATAATAAAAATAATAACAAAATAAAAAATAAACAAAATTTAAAAAAATTAAAATCTGTCATGGATTAAAACTATTAAATTTGGGATAAAACTTAAATACCTGCATTTTCATATTTTAAGTGCTGGCTGTAAGAAAAATTAGAAGGGTCAAAGAACATAGGCTGCATTTTGCTACCTTTATTTTCCTTGCATTTGAATGCATGTTTCGGCAGGATTAATCGCTGAGCATTGCTAGTAGTGAGCAAAATTATCAGAATTTGTCCTGTTGAAACTACTTCTAATCTAAGCGAAGTCAGATCTTAATGATATTTCAAGAACAAGTTTGCAAAACTTAAGAGATGAGCCTCTAGCACTGAGTGTTTGATTGAAACTCTGAAAATTGCCTGTTAATCACTAATGTTGATATAATATCAGTGAGTGGGAAAGTGTTTGTTCATACTCCTTTTTCTTTACTTCTGCATTTTCCGCATACAGTTATTTAGATGAATCTGTCCTACAAAGCGGTTGTGTTTCCTTAGCTCCTACTTTCCTTGAGAGCTTGCACTCGCCTGGTATGTATATTCTTTACATTTAGAGCCTGACGTGTAAGTGGAAATTGACTTAAAAACAAAGTGACAGAGTGGAGGTTAACCAAAGTGATTTAAAAAAATAAATGAGTACAACTTAAAAATCTACAGCCCCGAGCCATTTTGTCTCAGCAGCTCCTTCATTATTCCAAGGCTTGTCCTCAGGGGCTTTCCCTATCAGCTGCTGTGACTGAAGCTGGATGCTGAACAGTGACAACTCTCTGAGAATTTCCTGGTGGAGGCGAGTGTAAAACTGCTTCCCTTTCACCTGCTGGACATAGCGGCCACCCCGAGTGGAAAGAAATTAGGAGCTTGCTTTCTGCTGCTATATTTATGTCCAGAGATATAAATTTTTCACATTTTTTGGTGCTTGGAGAGTTCTGTTTAAAACTCAGATGTTTCTAATGAATCATCTCATGTCTCTGAGGTCAGAACTAATTTGGTATCAGTTATTTCTACTTAGGTAAGGGAGAAATCTGTGCTTGAATCAAGGGGGCATGAGGCACTGTTTCTGTGCTTACTAAAATGATTCCCATTATGTGAAGGGAATCTTTTTCCCTTTCCTCTGCCTTTTTTTCATAAAGATTTTAAGTAATTCACTTATGGACTCAAGCTCCTTCCATTCCTACTGCAGATCTAAGAAACATTGTTTTCCCAAGCAGGCTCTGTGAAAAGAAAAACACATTTCATCATGCATCTCTGACTCTTTTTTCAAAGCAGATTTTCAGAGAGAAGTTGGTATTTCAAAACCTGCTTTGTTAAAAAGACTTGCTAATAAGGTGAGGGTGTGTTCTGCCTGACTGAAAAGCAAGATTCTTCATTTTTAATAATGGACAAACTGCAGCATAGGTCCATGAAGACAGATTTAACCATTAGAATAACAATATGGAGGCTTTAGAAGCAAACAGCTTTTTAAAAATTCAAACTTAGTCAAATTTGTTTGGTTATTCTATACCCGAATGAAGGCTCCTACTTTAGGAAGATAATTTAGTATGTCTTCTAATAATTTACTATGTCTTCTGTGGCACTACCCAGACATTTAGAATGAGGCCGGTACTTGAGGAGCTTGCTGAATCAGGGTAAGAAATAGAAAGTGGGTTGCCATGTGTTGCATTAAGTGTCTGCAGAGTCTGTGGCACTACTGAGAATGTTTCCTAATAAGATTGAACCCCCTTCTCCCCCTCATTCACCCATTAAAACCAGAGGAAATGTTATTATGTTGCAGTCTAATTTTCCAATACACTTCACAAAGCATTTATGTGATGTGTTTCTTACCATTTTAACCTTTCTGAGCACAATGGGTACCACAGTTGCTCTCCTTTAAACAAAGTCTTGCTAGCATTAAACACACAAAAGAAGACAAATTTGTGTCCCTTCTCAAGAAATAAACATGGGAGCCTAGTGAAATACATTAATATGCTCTCAATTAGCACACTCATTAGGAAGTGTTTTGAGCAAACTAATGAACTTTTTGCTTCTTGCACAAGATAAAATTTACAATGGAAAATGAGTAAGTAGAGATGGTGTATGTCACCGAATTATAGAGCTGTGTGAATGGCTCTAATAAAAACCATTTTCCCCCTGCTCAGAAATGATGGATTTTGTTCGGCTGAACTTGAATAATAGTGTTCGCTGTAATGCACTCCTTAGCCCTCTAAGTGGCTAGTAAAAATTAATCTTCAACAGCAATGAGCAGTACTGGGGTGATTCTTCTCCTCTAAGATTGAATTACTCAGACTTTAAGCCCTTGTAAAAGGGACTGGAATATGCTACATCCTGTTTACCAGGTGTTTCAGGAGCAATCAGCATGAAGGCATGGAAATTTAGTCATCAAAAAATATGAAGGCATGCTGTGAAAAACCAGGGGGACTTTTAATTCATAGCATTAATTTACAAAGGGTTTTTTTATTATTATCCTTTTGTTTTATTTTAATAATAGAATAAAATTGAACATGAAGCAATCACTCTCAGGCATTTCCCTACTACAGTTGCTAATATAGTCTAACATTTGGGGGGCTTTCACATCTTCTGTTAAAGAAGTTGAGGGTGACCTTAGTCTCTTGGACCTGTACTGTAATGATAGTTTAGAAGTGCTTCTGTCTTCTCAGTATGTGGACCTTAGGACATCTCTGCTCCTGTTCTAGGCACCTCTGTTGAGGTTAGATGGGATAAATCTGACTTTATGCACAGAGGAGAGGACAAACCATGATTTTGGGTGACATCCTCCTGTGGCACACTAAAATAATGGTGACTAGACACTATATAGTGAATACCAAGGAAAACTGAGACCAATTCATCCTGGAGCTAATGGGATAATGAAATTATTTGCATGGGTTTTTTGCTGTTAAGATCAGTGCTGTCTTACACAGTGTTCACACGTTAGAAAGAAAAAGGGACCAGCTATGTGAGTTTTTCTTTAATTTTAAACACTGTCTTCAGAGCTGGATGTCCAGGTTCATAACCTGGTTGCACCACAGTTGTTTGGGCAGAGATTTCCTGGCTCACACCACACCACTGATTCTGGATGAGCAAATCTTAGCTGATCGGTATGGGAAGGCAGAAAGGAAGGGAGCAAGTAAGGGATGGTAGGAAAAAGACTGCAGTGGAGTTATGTAACTGATAACATGTTTTTTAACAGCTGCTTGTATAGGAGAGTACAGGACATAAGTAGCCATTAGTTGAATAAGTCCCTCTGTGAACATGTATGTGAGAGAGAAAGAATTCAGCTAGGAATTATCATTACTGTTTTCAGCTGGTTTATTTTTTCAGCTCCCTTCTGCTTAAATAACAACATCCTTTACAATGTCAAGCTGGAAGAAAGAGAGACAGGGATTTCTTACTGATACAATGGCTTTTAAGAACAAAGAAAATGAACCAGATTTAAAAGTACATAGAATGATATTCATGCTGCCAAAATATCCTGCCCCAGTTGCTATATTGCGACCACTGGGTAGTTGGCTATGTTCTGTATCTTACATATAAAAATAAATACCAGTCTATGAGTCTGATGTCTCATTAGTAGTATCTGACTCAGAATTTCCAGTTATTCTATTTCCAACAATCATTTTTTCAGTTCTGTAAAACCTTTCTCCTTCTCACTTCTGTTGGAAAAATAAGGGAGAGGGGGGAGAAAGTCTGTTTGCATGAATTTTCTCAAATTCACTAAAAAAGGCTGTCTTTTCTGCGATCGCTGATACGGTTATTGTGAAGTGTTCTGTAGTTATAATGGACTTGTTCCAGAAGTTTCACTGAGCTGGTCCAATCCCTAATCCCTGCTCTAAATTGTTTCTTTTGGTGCCACATCACAAAATTAATCTTTCCATTTGCTTTGCACTGAATCATTTAACAGTGTGTGAATCCATATAAAGAGCCATGAGGCAAAGCTTTTGATAAAAGTTAGCTAGAACTAAACCAGTCTGCATATCTTATTTGGGAATAAGAAAATAAAGTTTCAGGAATGACAGATTTGGCTGCAACTTTTAGTTGTTCTCCTTCCCTGCTGCCAAAATACACAATCCATTTAATAGTTTCCTCTGGTTTTAATATATTTTCTGTGTAATCAGGTGGCTCTGAGAAATGACCGAACACTGGTCATTCTGGGTACTTATTTATTCCAGTGATTTGAAATAACATTATGGTAGCAATGCCCCACATGCACAAAAGCAATGCCAGTAGCAAGATTTCTACTGAGGATTTAATGGTGGGTTTAAAAGACACGTTGTGTCAGTGTTCATAAAAGTACTCGGGATACAGGACCGCTCTTTGGGAAGAGGTTTATACTGCAAGTAAAGAACATCTTACAAGCCCTTTGAGTCAACTCCCACTATAATGGTAGTAGTAATGATAAAACCTGTTGCTTTTACATAGCCACTCAATGGACTATATGAAATGAGTAGAGACGGTCTTTGTGGAATTCTTGCTCTGTGGGAGCCCATCTTAGAACTACTGCTGCAGTCAGACAGAGGAACTGAAAGTCCCATCAGTATTGTCAGTAGGAGAATCTAGGGGGTGCTGGAAGTGCACCTCCTATTCTGGGAAAGTTAGACTAAAGAAGATGGTCTAGTCTGCAATTTGAATAAGATGCAGTAAAAAGTCTTAAATGCTGGAAAGTTTCTGACCAGATGGTCCCAGCAGTTGCTTTATATTAACTAGACGTGTATTAGCTAGCTTGGCTTTAAATAAAGAAAAAAAGGAGAAAATAAATTGTAGTTAAACTTAATATTTGAAGTGGGAATCATCTTGTCTAACTTTGAGGGTGTGATTCACTCCAGAGCGGGACACCTAAACTCAGGTGCCCATCTTGTATCTGTATGTCAGTGAGATGTTGAAACTCCCACTCCAGTCAGCATAAGACGTATACCACTAGCAGAACTTCACAGCTTCTCCCAAGACCAAAAACTCTCCTCACTCTCATGCTTAGGTCTGACCCTGATCTTTATTTTTCTCCCTAGGAATTACAGATGGAGAACATTGTTGGTTCTAGATCCAGAGCATACCAAAGCTTTTGAAATGTTGAATTCTGGTTACCTCTGGCAAAGTGCAAGTGCAAGATTATTGCAATCAAGATTTTATTTTTTTTCTCAGCCAGTCCAGTTCAGGAAGATTTTATTTAACTCCCTGGGGAAGAAATGACAATGATGTAATGTGCAGAATGAAATATCTATTGAAAATATTTAAAAAATATGTTGATGTTGGCAAAATTGAGTGTTCCTGTGACAAAACCAAAGCAAATAAAATTTTATAGTTTGCAGAATCCTAACCACAGTGTCAACACTTCCCTGCTTGCAACTGAACCACGCTGAGGGAAATCATGTAGACGTGGAGTGGATTCACACTTAAGCTAACACTCTTGGTTACCTGCAGCCAGTTATCTTCATGGTTGGGTTATTACAGGGCTGGGCCCCAGCACGTGAGTTTACAAGCCTCTCACTGCACTAAAAGGAGCTAGAAACTAACCATAAGATGCAATTGTCCTCCTGTGACAGAATAACTCAGGATGAATTTTATCATCATTGTAGATGGGTGCGCATGCTCTAACACCAAGAAAATAGTTAAACATCTGCTTTATGTAAAGCAACAGAGTTAATCTCATTGGCTGCATCTATTCATTTCTTCAGCAGCAGTCCCAGGAGCATGGAAATACAGGGTGGATCTGACCTTTCCTTCTCTTTTTCCTTTTCTCCTCCATTCTATCTTTATGAACCTGCAGAAGCTCACAGCTTTTTTGTTTGTTTGTTTGTTTTCCAATGTGCCTCACAATATAGTCACCTAATTTGGTACTAACAGCATATGAAGTAACCAGAAATCCTGAGACAACCCGGAACAGCTGTCCTCCTGGGGCTGCTCTTACAAGTTCAGTTTCTGGAAGAAAAGGAAATCTGGTCTTAAGAGACTGACTTGGGGGAGGTGGGGGTGGAGAGTGTTTATGACAACACATCTGATTTATTTTTAATTACTTGATTTTATAACATTGTTGGGTTATATTTCTAGATTGTTCTCTATAAATAGGGTAGGAATATATTTTAAAATTCTGAAATTCTCCTATTCAATTCCAGAAGCTGGGACCCCTGGATCTTATGATGAAACCTAATGTTATGAGAATAACTAGAATTTGAAGCAATACTGCAACACTGAGATTGGAAGACTTGAAGTTTGAGAAGGACTTTATATGAATGTCTTGATTCATGCCAAAACTTGTTTGATCTAATTTAGTATTAAGCATCCTTCACTAGTAGAAATCTTAAGCCAGTGAGGGAAATTTCAGCCCCGTAGCTGCTCTGTGTGGAAAAGAATGTATCAATTCTTAGATCCTTTTTAGCTCTTTCCCTTATGGATGCTAAAGCACCTGTGAGAGATTGTTGGGAAAGTGCTGTAGTACATTATTTTCTATTTAGAAATGAATTTACGTAGTTAAAGCCTTGTCTGTTGAGCTGAAAATGAACTCCTTGGGGCATACATCTGATGCCAGCAGGAATGAGTAATTTAGAACTTGAGGCCTGTACTTCCTCCCCAGAGGATGGGGGAGAAATATAAAAGTGTTTTAAAAATTATCCTTCACATTTGCATCTAGAGGAAAATACAGCAGCTCCAATTTATTTGATTTGTTCATTAATTGCTCAGCTAATGCTTGGAAAAAAACACAACAGGGACAAAATGTAACCATGCAACGCACCAGGCGGTATTGTGAAAAATTTTGAGCTACCAGGAGAGTGGATGTAACACAGAAAATGTATTGCCTATTAATCCAAAAATAAACAAGAAAGAAAAATCGATTCATATTTAGGTCTGTAATCTTTGGCAGTATTACCCCATAGAATACAGGAAGGAACATGAAAAAGTGTGTATGTGTGGAACTGGAATGGACAGGAAATTTTATGAATGTATCTCCTATGTCATAAAATGCATTTGATCCATCAGCAGTTTATAGCTAACAAATTTCAGACAAATTTTTTGTATAGTCTTGCTGCTCAGATCCAAGTGTAAGTTCAAAGGTGTGGCAACACTATCCAGACATGTAGGGTGGACTTACTAGTTGGAAATCATCAGACAATCTATCTTATTTAAAACAGTACTTCCAAAATTTTCTTCCAGAAACCCCACACCTAAGTTTTCAAGCCCTGCTCTGTGTTGCTTGCCTTGTTTCTCCAATAGCATTTCCATTTAGCTTGCAACTGCATGTATAAACATAACAGCCTAATTTGGGATCACAACTAGCTGGTTCAAAGACCCTTTACATAAAGGCTACATCACACAAGTTTGTGAGTTGTTATCTAAATGAAAAAAAAAAAAAAGAAACCTTTTCTAGTTACCTTTTTTTTGTTGTTGAAGAAGAGATCTCAGATCACTTAAATTGTCGTAATCCATTGGCATCTCTGGCTCCACTGGCATTGATTTACATTAACTTGGATCCACCTACCTCTGTATTACTAGACAGGGATGTCTTCACCTCTAAACAACATAGAAAATAATAAGAACGGCACATATAAAAATTCTCAGTCAGAAAGCCTCTACACACTGGTAGATGTGTCAAAGTAAAGTAAGTTGTGACTCCATGCACTTGTCATATGCAATAAGCTGACTGTGTCCCAGCTTTCTAGGCATTGAGCATGGCATCTGGGCTTATAACTGACCAGCTAACAGCAGGTCTCTGTATTTTTATATCTTTAGGGTTTTTTGCTTTACCCCAGTTACGATCACAGTCTGCACCATCTTAGAATTGGAAAAAGAACTGATTTATAAAATCTTTTTTTACAGTTAAGGGTTGTTTGTTATTGGCTGCAGGTGCCATCTTTTTTTTTTTCCCCTACTATGATGCAAGTGTCTTTCAGTTTAGAGAATTATCCACAACATGTATAGCCATCCAAATCTGTGTCAGAGAGACAAAGGACAGATAGAAAATAAAGGAAAGCTAGCATTCTCATGTAAATGGAGCTGTACACCCATATAGAGGAAAAATGCATTTCAATACTAGAAATATGTTGTACCTGATTTGTATGGTAGTGGAATAACCCAAGTATATCAGGGCTTCAGCTGTCTGTCTGCAAGGGTCAGGAAGGTTTTATTATCTTCTTCTGACGAATAACTTTTCTCTCACTCTCTTTCTCAGGAACACCAGAAACTGGACATTTCTACAGACAGATGGTGGTCATCCCTATTTCAACCAAGAAGGAGGCATCTTTCAGGCCCTGGTTGCTTACTTCCTAGTTTAAAAGCTTTGATCACCAGCTTCACATCAAATATTTTGCCAAATTTGAAGTCAAGAAGAAAATTTATCCTAGTTCCAGGTAGAGCTTAAGAGGTTTTTGCTCTCTGTAGGGTGGACTGTGGTCCACATACTACCATCATCTGGATATTGTCACCTATCACATTCTCTGTTACAGGAAGGGCCTATGATATTAGTGGCATGTATAATGTTTGTTCTTTCTCCCTGTAGCATACTCTAGATTCAAGGCTTTTGATCCCTTGTGTTAAAAGTCCCTAGCTGTGGTGCTTTGGGGTGTTTTGTGGATTATGTTATGAAAACAGACTGAAGCTGTGATGTTTGCCATTCTGTGTTTCTACCTTCCGAAAAGTCAGAAGAGCTTGTTATGTTAGACTGAGGGTGGGAGCTGTCTGACTAAATGACTGTATCTACAGTGAAGACATCTAAAAGAAAAACCCTGGACTTCTTTTATAGTCAGTGAAGAAAACCAGCACTTCATAGTTGCTCACTGTATGGAGCAACTCATTCTACACTAGACACCTGAAACTGCTCAGATATGAATTATCCTCTATAACTGTAAAGGAAACATAGGATGACTAGCTGCGATGTAGACGTACAGGATGGGATTCAGTTGCTCATATGTAGGCTCCTAGTACCACTGACAGTTTTTATTACGCAGAACATCCACATAGGCTGTAAATTTGTCACAGATGGCAGATCCATATTTTTTCCAGCATATGGAAGCTGAAGGACAGACAGGATACTTTTTGGAACTTAAAGCAACACAAAATGGCTCTGTTTAGATGATGAAATTGTACACTTAGTATGCTCCTTCTGAATTTTGCTTTTATGCTCTCCTTTCCTTTCCACTGCCGCTGCCTGGCCAAAAAAAAAAAAAGCTATTGTGCCTGTTCTTCTGGAGTGTCAGTGCTACTATTTTCTAGGAAAGAACTGCTTTTACTACCTAGAATCCAACTTTTTGTTTCATTTAGGTTATTGATGTGCTAGAAACTGTGGAAGCACCGGAGAACGGTCACGTAGGAGTTAGGGCTTCTCCCCTCAGAAAGGTGACAGGATCAACAGCCCAACTGAAGGGCATCTACAGCAATGCATGCAGCATGGGCAACAAACAGGAGGAGCTGGAAGCCATTGTGCAGCGGGAAAACTATGATTATAATTGCAGTCACAGAAACATGGTGAGATGACTTGCACAACTGGATTGCTGCAATGGATGGCTATAAACTCTTCAGAAGGTACAGGCAAAGAAGGAGAGGCGGTGGGGTAGCCCTGTATGTTAGGGAGTGTCTTGACTGTCTAGATCTCAATGATGGTGACGATAGGGTTAAGTGTTTATGGGTAAGAATCAGGGGGAAGGCCAACAAAGCAGATATCATGGTGGGAGTTTGTTACAGACCACCCAACCAGGATGAAGAGGCAGATGAAATAATCTATAAGCAGCTGGGAGAAGTCTTACAATCACTAGCCCTTGTTCTCATGGAGGACTTCAACTTACCAGACATCTGCTGGGAATACAGTACAGCAGAGAGGAAACACTCTAGGAGGTTCCCAGAGTGTGTGGAAGATAACTTCCTAACACAGGTGGTGAGTGAGCCAACTAGGGAAGGTGCCCCGCTGGATCTGTTGTTTGTGAACAGAGAAGGACTGGTGGGTGATGTGATGGTTGGAGGCTGTCTTGGGCATAGCAATCACGAAATGATAGTTTTCAGTTCTCGGAGAAGTAAGGAGGGGGGTCAGCAGAACTGCTGTCCCAGATTTCCGGAGGGCAAATTTTGGCCTGTTCAGGAGACTGGTTGACAGAGTCCCTTGGGAGGCAGTCCTGAAAGCTGGACATTCTTCAAGAAGGAAATCTTAAAGGCGCAGGAGCAGGCCATCCCCTTGTGCCAAAAGACGAGCTGGCGGGGAAGAAGACAAGCCTGGCTGAACAGAGAGCTTTGGCTGGAACTCAGGAAAAAAAAGAGAGTTTATGACCTTTGGAAGAAGGGGCAGGCAACTCAGGAGGACTACAAGGATGTCATGAGGTTATGCAGAGAGAAAATTAGAAGGGCCAAAGCCCAACTAGAACTTAATCTGGCTACTGCCATAAAAGACAATAAAAAATGTTTCTCTAAATACATTAGCAACAAAAGGAGGGCTAAGGAGAATCTCCATCCAGTATTGGATGTGGGGTGAAACCTAGTGACAAAGGATGAGGAAAAAGCTGAGGTACTTAATGCCTTCTTTGCCTCAGTCTTTAATAGGAAGACCAATTGTTCTCTGGGTACCCAGCCCCCTGAGCTGGAAGACAGGGATGGGGAGCAGAATGAAGCCCCCATAATCCAAGGGGAAATGGTTAGCAACCTGCTACACCACTCGGACACACACAGGGCCATGGGGCTGGATGGGATCCACCCGAGGGTACTGAGGGAGCTAGCAGAAGTGCTCACCAAGCCACTTTCAATCATTTATCAGCAGTCCTGGCTAACTGAGGAGGTCCCAGTTAACTGCGGGTTAGCAAATGTGATGCCCGTCTACAAGAAGGGCCAGAAGGAGGATCCGGGGAACTACAGGCCTGTCAGTCTGACTTCGGTGCCAGGGGAGGTTATGGAGCAGATCATCTTGAGTACCGTCACGCAGTACATACAGGACAACCAGGTGATCAGGCCCAGTCAGCATGGGTTTATGAAAGGCAGGTCCTGCTTGACTAACCTAATCTCCTTCTATGACAAGGTGACCCGCTTAGTGGATGAGGGAAAGGCTGTGGATGTTGTCTACCTAGACTTTAGTAAAGCCTTTGACACCATTTCCCACAGCATTCTCCTCAAGAAACTGGATGTTCATGGCTTGGATGGGCATACTGTTCACTAAAAAGTAAAAAACTGGCTGGATGGCTGGGCCCAAAGAGTTGTGGTGAATGGAGTTAAATCCAGTTGGCGGCCAGTTACAAGTGGTGTTCCCCAGGGCTCAGTATTGGGGCCAGTTCTGTTTAATATCTTTATCAATGATCTGGACGAGGGGATCAAGTGCACCCTCAGTAAGTTTGCAAACGACACCAAGTTGGGTGGGAGTGTTGATCTGCTTGAGGGCAGGAAGGCTCTACAGGGGGATCTGGACAGGCTGGATCGATGGGCCAAGGCCAATTGTATGAGATTCAACAAGGCTAAGTGCCGGGTCCTGCACTTGGGTCACAACAACCTCATGCAATGCTACAGGCTTGGGGAAGAGTGGCTGGAAAGCTGCCTGGCAGAAAAGGACCTGGGTATGTTGATTGACAGCCGGCTGAACATGAGCCTGCAGTGTGCCCAGGTGGCCAAGAAGGCCAATAGCATCCTGGCTTCTATCAGAAATAGTGTGGCCAGCAGGACCAGGGAGGTGATTGTCCCCTGTACTCGGCACTGGTGAGGCTGCACCTCGAATACTGTGTTCAGTTTTGGGCCCCTCACTACAAGAAAGACATGGAGGTGCTGAAGCGCATCCAAAGAAGAGCAATGAAGCTGGTGAAGGGCCTAGAGCACAAGTCTTATGAGGAGCAGCTGAGGGAACTGGGGTTGTTTAGCCTGGAGAAAAGGAGGCTGAGGGGAGATCTTATTGCTCTCTACAACTACCTGAAAGGAGGTTGTAGCGAGGTGGATGTCAGTCTCTTCTCCCAAGTAACAAGACATAGGACAAGAGGAAACGGCCTCAAGTTGCGCCAGGGGAGGTTTAGATTGGATATTAGGAAAAATTTCTTCACCGAAAAGGTTGTCAAGCATTGGAACAGGCTGCCCAGGAATGTGGTTGAGTTACCATCCCTGGAGGTATTTAAAAGATGTGGTGCTTAGGGACATGATTTAGTGGTGGACTTGGCAGTGTTAGGTTAACAATTGGACTTGATGATCTGAAAGGTACTTTCCAACCTAAATAATTCTATGATTCTATGATTCTATGATTCTTCTTTTTGAATTTTTTGCTACTTAAAGATGTAGCTGCTATGCATAGCTCAGTCTGGTGTACTACACAGTAGCTCAGACACAAAACTTTGTACACAAAACAAAGAATTACTACTTCAGTGTGAGGATGCTTGAGCCTAGCAGTTGAAGGCCCAGGTCTGGCAAAAACTTTAGTTATTGTACGCCATTGTATTCCCAGGAATTACACGTCTGAGTTTTCAGAAGCAAGTCTTGTTGTCTGCTATCTTGTTTATCTAAAAATTAAGCATCTAGAGTAAACTTTTGATATTCAAAGGAGAGACAGAGGCTTCTCTGCAAGATCATTCAGTTTATCAGGATTTTGAGAGTTGAAGAGTAAGGAAACACCTATGCTAACCTATACGTCTTGAAGCTGGACATACAAGTCTGATCAAATGACTCCTAACATTTTCCTTAATAGTTAATAGAGAGGAATAAATACCCCTAGAGGGCAATTCATTTTACCCTAAAATAGGTGTATAAGATAAATCAGATGAGTCACCTTCTAAAAATACTTATTATATTTGTTGGCTAAGAAGAGAGCTTAAAGGTACTACTAGAACTTTAATGTGTAACTGTTAGAAGCTTGAAGTTGGTTGGGATGAATCCCACTCTAAAATACATTGGCTGAGTTATCCTTAGAGGTATTTTTTTTCCATTGGCCCTACAAAGGGTTTAGACAATTAGCTTTACATAGATACTTAATTTCTGGGTGGCCAAATTTAGATGAACTGAATCACATTCAAAATGAAGTTCAGATTTTAAATGCATGGATGGTCTTTACTACATATAGGAAAAGAAAGGAGAGAAAGAAGTAAATTAAGCATGTTCCATAATGTTCCATACTGTCCAATTGGAATTCATGTCATGATATATTTCTGTAACAAAAATATAGATCCCCAAAACATAATAATACAATGAATGTACATTTTGCTTGAAGTGGGAATTTTCCCCAGCCCTGTATCCCGTACAAGGCATTGTTCAAAAAGAAATCCTCATTAAAAAATACTGAAATAATACATCCATTGTATCAGGGTTTACATGCCTATGCCACAGTTAATAGTAGCTGCTTGGCATCAAGACAAAGGAGATCAGCATTACTTCTGTCTGACAGGAACTGTGTAACTTATATTAAGTTCAGCACCTCAGCAAAAGAAGTAGGAACATTTTTTTTTTCATTAAAAAGGAATTAAATCTTCATTCATGAATTATAGCTTGTCATGATGCATCTCATGTATCTTAACTTGTGCTCAGTGAGCAACCTGAAAAGATTTCTAACTGCTTTGGATTAGGTCAGTAGAGCCTCCATTTTTAAATGACAACCTGGTGCCATGTCTGCCGTCTTCCCAGCTTCTACCAGGGTTTCAAGACAGTGATGCTGGCTTTCTTTTTCTCTTTCTTTCTTTCCTTCTTTCTTTCCTTCTTTTCTTCCTTTTGGAGGTTGGAGGAGGGGAATCTGCCACAATAAACTAGAAAAATCCATTCTGTCAAATTGCATGCCCTGCTGCTTCATCACCATTATTATACTGAGGTTTTACATTAAAGTACCCTGGATTTTAAATTGAAAGTCAAATATAATTTGCCACTAGAAGCATGAAGTGAGTGACTAGAAAAGCTGATAGCTAGGCGCAGCATGACAAATTGGTATCTATCTAATAATGAGCCTTACAAGGTCATGGATCACCACGAACCTCTCTGTTTTATGTAAGTAGAACTGGACTACATTGTGTCAATTGTTTCGAAGGAAAGGGCAATATATTTTAGATTGGCCCATACATTTCCAGAGCTAAAGCTAGACAGGTACAATAAGTCCCTTTTTGATAGAAAAAAACAGGGAAAGTGACAGAGAAAGGGAGGGGGAGAAATTTTGTAGTTCCACACACCCACTTTCAGGATAAATTGTGGGCAAACAAACTGTTCCAGGGTGTAGGTTTAAGCTCTAGAGAGGAAAGAACCCACAGATTTATAAATTATGTTAAAAAAATCTTTAAGCATGTGGTCATTTAATGGGATTTTTAGGGTAAATCATGAAAGTGATTTTGTGTCTACAGCTGTATCACAAGAAAGAGGAGAGGAACAGCCGTGTCCCTACACCAGAAGTAATATTATTAATAGAAGACCATTACAACATTTGAAACATTCAAATCACTTCTCAACAAGTATTAATCAATAGGGTCCTAGTGGAATTGATAGAGGTATGACTATTTATACCATGAGGTAGATGGTCTGATAACATCATCCCTTAATGACATATGCACAGAATTTGTGCAGCTGGCAAACGTTGTAATTTGAGACTTACACTCAGCTGAGATCATTTAGTAGGAGTTGCTCTTTTGGGACACAAAGACCTTTATCAGTTTGTTTTATGACATTATTTTTATGTGCCTTTATGAGACAGTGTAGGATTCATGTACCATAACTTTGGCATCTAAAATGTAGTTTATCGTTCTAAGTTCCTTTGCATCACTGTAGTGGAATAGATGGATATCATCTTTTGGAGATGTTGAACTCTAGACAGAGATTATTTTATTGCAAAACAGGCCTCTGGGACAGATCAGATTGTCTGCTAGAAGCTAGAAGGGCTTCTGGCAATAAGGGGAGCCTAGAGTGGAAATTTGGGCTTCATCACCTATCCTTTAGATGTCTGAAGCTGAATAAGACAGTTTCCAGAATATCTCCCTCTCTTCTCATCTGTCTCACCTAACAGGAGAATTGAAAACCAGTGAGAACTGGAAACTCATTGTAGAAAGAAATACGTATCTATGAAGGGCAATGGCTGGAAGGTGCATGGTGGGGGCAGAAGTGTGACACTGGGGAGAAATACATTTTAGGAAACTGTGGAACTGACAGGTAGCTGTAGGGCCCTGTCAGGCGACTGTTGTTCTGACCTAAAGCGGGGGATGAAATTCAGCAGAACTAACCCAAACTGCCCATGTGCCTCATTCGGCCAGACCAGTGGCCATACTACTTTTTTACAGAGGACTTTCAATTTTACTGGGAGATTAATTGTGATTTGCTCTTCCTCTGTCGTCTTAGAAATAGGATAGTAGTAGCATTGCCAAAGTAACAGACAGTGAAGACATCTCCCTGTAAAGATGCTGTCTATTGAAAATCAAAATGCAGAAGTTGTGATCATGTTAACAGTTCCAGCTATGGAGTTTGGCTTTATAAAGTATCTTGTTTAACCTGTTTCCATGTTGGACATCTCTTGTTTAATCTCTGCTATGTCAGGTAAAAGGGAGGCAACTGCAACAGCAGTGGCCATGAACAACCCGCAGCCTATGCAATGGTTACGATTTTATTTCCTGTGCAATTAACCTTTCAAAATGCAGGAGTCTGTTAGCTGGAAATGGCTGATGTTTTTCTGTAATTCACAAAAGAGACACATTGTGCTTTGCCTCTTGATTCTTCTAGTTTTGCCGGTTTTCTTTAACCCACAATAAAAAACACCGTGTGATACATAATACATGGGAGAGATAACCCAACCTTTGGTAAAATGATTTAACCTAAAGTTCACTGAAATAAACAGAAAAGACTCTTACTGATTAGTGCTGAAATAGATTCCTAACCTAGTACTGGGCCCCAAGAATAACATACTGCTCGATGAGTTTTCTTTTCGGGGGGCAAGTAGTCAAATCAGAGTCAGTGTGTGGAAGAACTGTCCCTTACAGGCACAGTATGGCCGCCAGAGGATAAGAGAACCATGAGTAATAAGCAGCATGATTTATGAGAATAAATCTTATCAGACAAATTTGATTGCTTCTTCTGATAGCATTACCAAACAAGCAAATGAAAGGAAAATGGCAGACCTAATATAGTTTGACTTCAGTAAAGCATTTGATATAGCATCCATGAAATCTCATACAATTAATTCAAATTGACAAATATGTGGACTGTCGCATGGATTGAAGATTGGCTCAAAGGCCATAAACAAAGAATATTGATGGATCAAGTTGAAGGGAGATACATAGTAATTTGCTGCAATGCTGGTACTAAATCAAGACTTGTTTAACATCTTCATTCCTGATTTGGAAAGGAGAATGAGTCAGCTCATTAACAAAATTTACTCATGACATAAACTGGGAGGAGCTTTAAATGCCCTTATGGGGAAAGGATGATACAATGTGTCAGAGACTGATGTGATAAAGTAATAAATAAATGATAAAAGTGCAAGGCACCACCGCTGATATAATTTGAAGCAAATATTGAACGAGTATTTAACAATCTGGAAAAGATGAGAGAATAAAATATAATTGTGGCAGATAATGGGCACAACTTGAAAGGGCAACAAAAAGGGCAAACGAAGTTATAGGTGCATATGTATTATTGCCTCATGGAATAAGGTGATACAGTAATATCTCAAAAGAGTAGTTTAATTTTGAGCACAGAAACAGACCTAGTCTATACAGCTCTGGCACTCACAGCATAAAATTGCGTTCTTGGAATGATTAATGAAAGGAACTATAAGAAACTGAAGTGATAGCCAAATGGTCAGATGCAGTGAAGAAAGATTAAAATGGATAAACTATAATGGGCTAGATTAAAAACACTGAATTTGTACATGTATTGAAATACCCTTCTGCCATGAATTTAGTAATCAATATGAAGAAGCTTAGACTACCTGGTAATATAGCTCTCCATCTATGCTTAACTAACAAATAGAAGGGTACCTGGTAGGCTCCAAACATCAAAGGAGTACAAATCTCAAGGATGGAGAGGAGTTTTGTGTGATGCAGAAAAGTATAAACAAGAACCATGGGAGGAAGTTGAGAAAAATACTATTAAGGTGATTACAAGCAACATTTACTTGCCATATCAGAAGTGTACTGTGAGGGAGTAGTACTGCATGAGTAAATATACACTATATATATTTCTTTGCCTTTCACCTTTGTGGTAGCATACTACACTTGTATTGAATTTTGCTTCTTTAAGTGAAAGTTTCCTTTAGTGGGAAGGGTGGTAGAGAGATAAAATATTTGGGATCGTACCATCTCCCATATGCAGAGTCTTTACCACCCCAGATGGCACACCAACTGCCAAGTCCTAGAAATACTACTGAATTATTACCTTCCAAACATAAGCAGACCAAACCAGCACAGCATATAATAGATCCTCCCGCAAATGCTTCCAAAATTAAGACTAGGTGCCTCTATTTATATACAAAGCCCAGATGGTACATACAAAGCAACTGTGAACTACATTGCTGGTGTGATGTTTAAACCTTACAAAAATGTATGCTGGTATAACAAATGGCCTCTATTTACAAATGGAAGACTGAATAAATGAGAGATGCAAAGTTTTGCAGCTTGCATTGAAGATGTTTGGCTAGATAGACTTTGGCTATCACTCTGTATGGCCATTCTTATATTAAAATTAGGTGCAGAACAAATTTTGCCCAAGTAAGAATATTTAAAATGAAAATATAGAATTTAATGTCTAAGCTTGTGAAAGTCTAACAAATTCTTGCAGCGAGAACCCAACAGTAGAGTAACCACCCCATACACTTGAGATCAATGCCTCTGTTGACTAAGTAGAGGAAAAAAGAGTAGAAGCAAGGAAATTATTTTGAGTCTAACATTTGAAGAAAATGAGGGCTTTGTGTTTGCACTAGTTTGCCAGACTCTCTTCTCTTCAATATCTGTTAAATCCATTAGCTAGTTTCAAGCAAGAGGTGAGGAGGTCTAAAGACTAACGCTAAAGACAAGAGGAACCAGGCAGATCCATGGTTTCACCACAAGTGGCACCAGCTCGTTTCACCAGCTCAGGGGACTGAGCAGAGAAGGAAACTCCTAACACTACTTTTGCAGAAGGAAAGACTACATCGTGGAAGTCCTTATAGCCTTCCTCCACTGAGGGTGCAGGAAAGCAATGGAATCAAAAGTTTTGTGAACAAATGGGGAGTTTAGCTAGATACCAGAATACCTTAGACAGAGGTATTTTTCTTGCGCAGGTTCTTTGTAGCTGTCAATGTGCAAACTAAAAGTGAAGCTTTTCCCATGGCATTCCTAAGTTGTTTCTCAGCCTCTCTTTTTCTCTTTCTCTCTCTCTTTCTTTCATTTCCCTTCTCCCAGCAGTTCTTGTGGATATTCTGATGCCTATTAGTGGGTAAGTCAGGCTGCGTCCATAATGCAATTAATTTAAAAAGTCAGTTAGAGATAAGGCAGCAATTCAAAGACAGTACAATAGTCAGGAGGCTGGATTGGGTAGTTCTCTTTTGGCCTTAGGAGTAAGTCATGAAGACAAAAAGGTGTTAGCTGAGCTATGGTAGAATTCAGTGAAAAGTCAGCGTTCACCACCACATCACTTCTCTGCCTCTGATATTAGATATGGGAATACATCAAAGTTAAGACAGCCTCTAGGAGAGCAAGTGGTGAATTAGTAGCATTTGCTTTTTGGTAGCAACCTGATAAAAATAGAGACATACATATTGCTGATATGCTGTATCAATAAAACATGACAAGTTCTGATGATCAAATTAGTATTTTTTTGACTCGTTTAGGCATATTTTCAAAAGAAGAAAGGTGTAACAACATGCTATGGTCATCAGGCTGTCACTATATGGGAGGCTGCTATGGGTGGCTGTAGAAAAGAAGACTAGATCTGTCCTCTGAGTCAACATTTTCTGAATTACTGTATTGGGTTTGCGTGGCAAGGTTTTGGTAGCTGGGGGGGCTATAGGGGTGGCTTCTGTGAGAAGCTGCTAGAAGCTTCCCCTGTGTCTGATAAAGTTAATGCTAGCAGGTTCCAAGACGGACCCGCCGCTTGCCAAGGCCGAGCCAATCAGTAACAGTGGTAGCGCCTCTGTGATAACATATTTAAGAAAAGTAAAAAAAGTTACAGGGGAGTTGCAGTTGCAGCGAGAGAGAGCGGAGTGAGAAGATGTGAGAGAAACAACTCTGCAGACACCAAGGTCAGTGAAGAAGGAGGGGGAGGAGGTGCTCCAGGCGCCGGAGCAGAGATTCCCCTGCAGCCCGTGGGGAAGACCATGGTGAGGCAGGCTGTTCCCCTGCAGCCCATGGAGGTTAATGGTGGAGCAGATATCCACCTGCAGCCCGTGGAGGACCCCACGCCGGAGCAGGTGGATGCCTGAAGGACGCTGTGACCCCGTGGGAAGCCCGCGCTGGAGCAGGCTCCTGGCAGGACCTATGGACCCGTGGCCCCGTGGAGAGAGGAGCCCACGCTGAAGCAGGTTTGCTGGCAGGACTTGTGACCCTGCGGGGGACCCACGCTGGAGCAGTCTGTTCCTGAAGGACTGCACCCCGTGGATGGGACCCACGCTGGAGCAGTTTATGAAGAACTGTAGCCCGTGGGAAGGACCCACGTTGGAGAAGTTCGTGAAGGACTGTCTCCCGTGGAAGGGACCCCATGCTGGAGCAGGGGAAGAGTGTGAGGAGTCCTCCCCCTGAGGAGGAAGGAGCGGCAGAAACAACGTGTGATGAACTGACCCAAACCCCCATTCCCCGTCCCCCTGCGCCGCTCGGGGGGGAGGAGGTAGAGAAAATAAGGAGTAAAGTTAAGCCTGGGAAGAAGGGAGGGGTGGGGGGAAGGTGTTTTAAGATTTGGTTTTATTTCTCATTATCCTGCTCTAATTTGACTAGCAATAAATTAAACTAATTTTTCCCCAAGTCAAGTCTGTTTTGCCCGTGATGGTAATTGGTGAGTGATCTCCCTGTCCTTATCTCGACCCACGAGCCTTTCGTTTTATTTTCTCCCCCTGTCCAGTTGAGGAGGGGGAGTGATAGAGCGGCTTTGGTGGGCACCTGGCATCTGGCCAGGGTCAACCCACTACAATTACATATATTCAGACATGTGACAGCATATTGTTGACTTGTACTTCTGCAACAGGTCTAAACAGGTAGGAAAGGTACCCCATACATGATATACATTTAGTTCACACTTTTCTGTACTTTTATCTGCTTAAATAACTTCAGCTTCTCTGAACAAATTTGAGCCACGTGTCATAACATCTGATGTTACTGGAGCACTGTCTGCTTACCTAATTGCTGAACATTTTGGGTCCTTTGAGCATAAAGGTCATATCTGCATGCAGTGACTTCAGTGGAGGTACACCAATTTACACCAATTGAAAAAATGGTCTTAAAGATTTTTGTGGCCAGGATTTCTCATAATAAAAGACTTGGCAAATCTGAAAGTCATTATTTTAATGGCACTGCAGACAGCTATTGTTAAACATGGGGCACAGTTCTAGGGTAATTATGGTATTATAACATTACTTTATAATTCAACTTTTCTCAGCTTAAATTACCATCATTGAAATGTGTTTGCCTTGCTCCCATCTAGTCAAGTATCCTGCACAGAGAGTGCAGAACAGGAAGAGAAGCTTTGCTAGTCCAGACACCCAGAGTTAGTACTTTTTCTTTTTAAAAGTCTCATCTAGGAATAAGCAGTGGACAATTCTGTGAGTATTCATGGTGATAAGATTTTGCAGCATTCTGCATCTTGTTGCCCTGGGCAGCATCTGGCTTTGCCTACGTATAAAACTGCTCACTGGCTGTAGCTGAGGTTGAAACTGATCGATAGAGTGAGAGAAAACTTAGAAAATTGGGACCCCTAAATTAATTTCTGGTACCTATTCCAATAGGAGTTTAAAATGGAGGCTGCAGGGAGTGACGTAGCATATATGTTGAACTCTTAAGACTCATGTTCTGAACATGAGTCATGCATCTCTTGGCCATGTGAACATGGCATGGCGTCTCTTTGGCTTGCAGACTGCATTTTACGAGACACGACTACCCAGCTCACACAAGGGTCATGCCTAGCATTGAGGTCCAGGCATGTCTCTCCCCATCTACAGGCTCAGGCTACATCTCCTCTCCTGACAGGTGACCCAATCAGGGGAGAGGACATTTCAGGACAAGATCCACTGAAGGAAGTCTGGGGTACTGAACAGTGGAAAACTTTGAAGGATCTGTGGTTTTCAGAGGTATATAGGAGAGCAGAGCTCCTCTCTGGGCTCTGTAATACTTGTGTATGGAGCAGAAGGGTAAAATCACGGCTAGTCATGTAATCCCTTGTGATGGGACTGGCTAGAATTGCGTCTGTCTTTTTGTTACCGGTTTAGGTGTGATGTTTAAGGATTATCTGAAACAGCAACTAAAGTCATAACCACCACAATGAAAAAAAGGCTCAGAAGGAGCAATGTGTTACTTGGAAAATGTGAGGATGTGAGATTTTGAGTTTTACAGGAAAGCTTTCAGGTTTGGTTTATCTGAACTTATGGGCTCAAAATGGGTCAGCTTTTTTTTTAGCTCAGCTTCTGCAGCTTTATGGAAAGATTTATTTGTCTCAGCACAGCTCTACAAGAGTAAACTGAATTGCTGCTTGTTCATGCATCCTGATTAAGGGTCTTACCGTCAGTTCTGTTTCTCTCTGCTGAGGCTTGAAGTGTTGGTGTTGAGTACTTGCTATATCATCATGGTACTGTTTGTATGAAATTGAGCTTGGAAAATGTGGAAGAAACTGACAGGCATTCTGGCAAGTCCTGAATTGCTTTTCAATTCAGCTGTGTTCACCGCCAAAGGGAGTAGTCCTTGGGGGGAGATATGATTAGCAGCAAAATATCCTGGCTTGTCTTAAACATAGGCAGAAGGGCTGTAGGTCCACAATAATGTGGAATTTAGGTGCCTCACTGGGCTAAAGGGACACATGTTAAACCTGCTAAAAGGACACGTGTTAAATCCGCACTGAACATTTGGCCAGTGTTCCTGTTTGCAGGATAATTTGGGAATGGCTCTTCTCCGTTCATTTACCAATAAACTTACAAACCCAAACCCACCTGCTTATGAATGCAGATATCTGCTATTTGCCCCAGCTATTCTCCCACTCCATTTATGGACATTTAGATCTTCAGGCAAATAGTGAGGGAAATTGCCATGAAGCTGAGATGGCCAATCACACCCTTTGAATAACAAATAATGCATGCTGAATAGTCAAGGACATAATTAAATGAAAAGCTTGCAACAGGCATGCTGATTGAAAAATGTTTGTACAAAGCGCTTCAGTGATTTAAAGAAAATGAACACATTTATGGGGATCATAATATTTTTACTAATAATCTGCCAACCAAAAAAAAGGGTCTAATTTATTAGCTAAAATGTTTCCCAAGAATAGTTTGCCGAGGTCTAGCGTGAAATGACATATTGAACTCAATTCCATGCTGAATCATTCCTTTGAAAGAAAATGGTTTGCAGCTAATAAAATATCCCTGGATAATCACAGAGGTCAGAAGCTGTGACCTTGTTGTGTTACGTGCCTATTTACAGTTCACTCCCACTGCAGGTTGTCAGGGCTTCAAGTACCTGCTTCACTTGAAGTACAAAAAAAGAAGTCTCCATATTTGACACTGTGAAAAACCCAACCATCTCCTTTTCCTCCTCATTTAGTCAAATTGTCTTCTTAACATATGAAAAGATCCTAGCCCATTCAATGATTTGTGTACCTCCTACAGTGCTGAACTCTTAATGATACCTGTGTCACTTACTATGTTGTTTCACCAAACTTTTCTCATTTTCTGTGTATTTGTTCCTATTTGCAGCATTTGTCAAAGTTCCAGTACAGAAGTACTGAATCTAAGTGTATAAAAATGCTTAAGTTACTTTGGGAGAATGCATTCTGGTCATTTCTCTCTTCTAGTCCTCCCATATCTCCTCAGGGTTGGTAACTCTTTTCTGTTTTTATTGAATGTGCTTTTCTTTCCTGATCCTCCATTTAATTTGAGCAAATTTGATAGCCATGGGCATTTTATTTTATTTTTACCATCTGTTTTCCATTTTTATTAAATAGTTATAGTTTATTGTTAATTGAAATTGCAAATTGGCCATATTATGTTTATGCTATAATAATAGCATCTGGATTTAAAACTGTGGGAAAGATTGCTTCCCAACTGTTCTCACTATGTATGGGCCTAGAGCCTTAAAATTACACCTGTCCTATGGGGGATTTCCTGCCCTTCAGCTTGATCTCTCAAATAGCCGAGGTTTTGCTTGAAAAATAAAAGCTCTCCCTTTCTGCTCAAGAAGAGAAAGGTTAAGGTTCCAGGACACTAGCCTCAAACATTTTGAAATAATAAAAGTCTCTTGCAGTAAGATGAGATCTTTCAGGGCCTGATCCAAAAACTCCTCCTTATTTCTGGAAAAAGCCAGCTATACAAGCAACATATGCTGAATTGCAAATATCTTCAACCAGGCTTGAGAGAGGTTTTATTCTGTGCTCTTTGACAGTCCAGCATACTATTTCTAGGGACATTAGAGAGGTATTAGTATGTCTCAGGGGGCTATTGAACACTGTAAACTTCCCCAGTGTATCACAATTACAGGAACACCTGTTCTAAGTAACATTTTGCTGAGCCACCACAAGAATTTGGTGCTCAATAGCCCTCAAAATTTCTCATTTCTTTCCTGTGGTGAGGTGCTTTAGTGACTTCTTTCTGGACCATAATAGAAAACTCTTAAGGTCAATGGTTCAATACCTCTTAAAGGACAACCCACCCTCCCTCCCCCTCGTTTCTTACTAATAGTGCCTTCTTGACACACTTGTGATTCTTTGCTTACCAGTGTCTATTTCTTCATCTCTTTATTTTTGTTGTGCAGAGCTGAGGAAGAAAGGAAATAAATAGCAAATTAGTTACTGCTGTAGTGTACATTAAGACACACAGCTGCTATAAGGAAGGAAGGAAGGAGAATTTATAGGCGAGAGCAAATGTATGAAGATAATTATGAAAAAAATAAGTACTATGAAATAGGAGCTCAGTCCTGACAAAGTTGGAGAAGTCCTGTGATGTGGGTGAGAGCCCTGATTCTGTATGGAGTTGGTGGGAGACACGAATCCCCTGCACATTAATGGCCAAGATTAAACCCTAGATTCTCAATATATTCTGTGGTGCTCCATGTCTCATTCCAGTCTCAAAACAAAGGGCCAAGCTTTTAGAGAGCAAGATGCTAATTACTGAGTGATATTGAAAATTTTGCTCTCTCTCTCATATGTTGCAAATTCAGCTCGTGCACTGAAGTACTCTGGCTCATGACTAGAGCATTAAATTAAGGGTTGACCTCGTCCTTTTTTTGGTATGGGATAAAAAGAGAAAACTGGTAAAAAATACATTAATCAAAGGCACTAGGAAAAAAGTCACCATAAAACTGTCTATAAAGAGTATATGGGATGAAGGAGATTGGTCTCTGTTCTCATGTTATCTTGGACAAGAAGCTCTGCTTTTTTTTCTTCCCATCCTTTGTCTTGAGCTTGTCTATTTGTGCTAAAATATTTGGGGATAAAGACTGACTTTTTCTGTGTGTTTGTACACTACCACACATAAATCGTACTTGGTCTCGTGATGCACTTTTGCAGTTAGTATCTTATATTACTAGATGAAAGGCATGAGAATGGATAATGGGAGAAAAATGAACCAAACATCAAAAGATGCATTAAAAGCAACAAACAGGCACCCTTGGTGGGCACAAGCACCTGCTTCTTCTTCAGTGCATGACAAAAATCACTTATTCTGCCAGCTGTAACTCTAAACATAAAGTAAATGGGGCCCAAACTGGAGCTGGATGAGGTAAAAATAGCAGTTTATCATCCTTTTTTCTCTTCCCAGATGATCTGTGGACAGGTCTGGATTCGAGTTAAAGTATTCAGCATTTCTAATAGTGTGAGGAAAGTTTTTTGTGTGTGAGACCCTTTGAACCTACTAGAGTTTGAAGGGCTGGGTAAATAACCTTGCCTTGTTCTTTTAAGGAGGAGGAAGCATATCAGGTGAGAATACTAACGTGTAAACATCTACAAAATTCATGTTCAAAAGGAAAATAGATATGTTCTTGGACATTCCTATCCACAAAAGCTCAAGGATGAAGATTATGAAGATATGTCCCTCCTAGACTGGAGCAGGGATAAAGCCAAGAAGTGTGAAGCCTTAATTCATTGTCTTGGTAACAATGATCCCCAAAACATAAGCAGTAAAGAACATGATACGAAAAGAAGATGTTTTCTCTAAGTTTCTATGAAAAGCTACAAGACAGATTTACTTTGATTTTATAAAGTAATTTGTCATTTATAATGTTAATGAAAAGATTTCCCTTCGTGACTACGAGGGAAACAATAGGCATTACTAAGTTACTGTGCTTTTTTTCAGTGCTTCAGTTATGCAATGTGCCACTTGAGTCATCTTCAGTCACAAAACTGTAGTCATTAAAGTGTAGCATGTTTAAGACTACTATCTCCTGGAATCCACTGATCTGTGCAATTGCTGTCACACTGGAGAAAGCAAACTTTGAATTGACATTAGTTTCTTGTCCTTCCATATTGTATATGACATACTGTCTTTCCCTTTGCATTTTACTTGCAGGATCATAGCATTTTAAAGAAACAGAAAAAAATCTTGTTGGGCTGTCATTCATTGACCAGTCTTGGAAGACTTTTCTTCTGTTCAGGGAATCGTAACAGCCACCATTTCAGGCATATTGGCTTTTCAAGCACTTCAGCGTAAGTATTATATGAAGTTTAGTTTGACTTCTCAACATGGAGCAATACAGGAGTGCAATGGAAGTCCTGCATGGGTAACTCCTCGCAGGGAGCAGTTGAGGTAATAGTTAAGATCTCAGTTAGGCTTTTTAATTTCTGGGTTCAATTTCTACCTTGTACACATACTTTCTGTGATGCTATCATCTCCTGCCTTTCAATATTTCTGGGAGAGATTAAAAATCCTATAATTCACACTAGAAAAAATTACTCTCACAACTCCTCTCTCTAAAGAATAAAGCAGTTATCTGATGAGCATTAGTCTTTATGGGGATGAATAAGGGATCCATAATGAAGCAGCTCTTCTTTCCTAGCCTCCGTAACCTGGGAACAATATTTTCCTATGTTAGAAAACACTATGACGATTAAAGCTAGGATCTTTATAGAGCCTGTGTTGCATTCCTTGTTAGTTTCCAAACTCTCTTAGGGTTCTGTAAAAATCCCAGCCAAATTCATTAGTGTTCAGGTCTGCTCAGAAACAATAGTGATGGGAAGTAATATGGTTATAATTCAACATGTCTGGGGTGGGGTAGGGAACACTTTTAATTTCCCTTTACTGCTGGTGATGGATTTTTGCAGCTTCACCTTTCTGTGCTACCGATCCCAGCAGTCCCAGGCTCTAAACAACAAACAGCTTGACTTGCAGAAACTTTCCACTCCCTCTGGGGAGGACCACAAACTTACAGCATATTTTAAGCTGTTGTTCGATTTTCTGAGGGGAGAGAATTGTCTCTAGGCACAAATTAGTCCTACCAGTGGAAGATGGAGTTCAGCTGTTTATATACTAATATGCAGTAATTATGATAAAACAAAACTCATTCTGAAATTCTGCTGTAACTATGGTAACCTACATTCAATGTATTCCATTAAAAATATAAAAAAGCTCCCCAGCAGGAGAGAGTAAATATTATCTATTATTGATTGATGAAGGTTCCAGACTGTGAAAAGTGGTTAATATATTTTTTGCGATGAAACACATTTGTTAAACCTCCCTTTTTATTGATGATTATTGTCTGTTTAAATAGCATCAGATAGTTATCATTAATTTTTACATCTATTTTGAATAATTTGCTTCCTTCATTAGAAGGTCTCCATTTTATAAAAGGTCTCTGAGAAATTCCTTTATTAACTTTCTTTTATCTGGTTTCTAGTCTGGGACATTTCCATTAGCATTTGACTGAAACTTGACAAAGAGTTTACAACCCCAAATGCAGTTGGTATACTTGGATCATTTTAGCTTTAACAATAATAAATCCTCAACGATTCGGCTGTTTAATGAGGAACAAACAAGTTATGCAGATATTCTGTTGCTTTACTTGCTAGTTGTTATGGCTTGCAAGTTATTTAAGTTAAAAGTTGCAAATTACCCATGAAATAAAAACTTTTGAAAGTCAGATAGCAGCAATAATGTCAAAGCACAATGAGATGTGTGTGGCTGGGAATGAGAGAGAAAAAATTGGTAGCACTGGGTTGATAAATTACCAAAACGCTTCCTATGCCCAGAGAGGCTGCCCTGTTCCTTGCAGCTCTCTGCAGAGATCCATGGACGCAGCTGCTGGAGGGGGAAGCAGGACAGCCATGCTGCAGGGCAGCCCCCCAGGCTGACTAGACCCAGGATTTGAGCTTGATCTTTTCCTATCAAAACTGTTTCCTATACAGAGCTAGTTCAGCTGTCTCCACAGGACTCTTCTTCACTAGTTTAGAGAAACTGAGAAGGATTCGCTTGGAGATTTGAACCACTAAATGTGAGCTTTGTGTCTTAGCTTACGTGGCTGTTCAATAGAAATTTAATCCATACAGTTAATGGAGCCTAGAAAATGGTTCAGCTGACTGTCAACCCGGTTTGCAATTTAGCTGCTTGAACATGGCCAGTTAGAGCTGCTTGAGAAGCCTTCGGGTGTCTTGCCCTCCAGCTGCTGGTCTAGCAAAGCATTTCTCTCCTGTGTATGTTCTGACATATTTGGCAAGTCTTTGAAGCTATCACAGGTACCCTAAACCATTTTAAAAGGAATTGGATACCTGTATGAATGGTGACACTGACTGGAGCCCTTGATCTCTGCTCAGCATAATAGGAGCTTAAAGATATGGGTGACAGATGACACCCAACTAAAGACACCTTAATTTCAAGCCAAATCCCACTCATGCTATATATTCCCTAGCTTCGTGGGCATGACACAAGACAACAAGGGAGATATGATCTATACCTTTGCAATTTCCTGACAGAGACAATATTCTGTCTTCTCTTGTCTGGATTTAAACCAGACTTTTCCTTCACTTGAGGTATCTGTGGGAACACAGTTTAGTCAAGTGTGTCAGAATCAGAGCATTACACAAGTGATGTTACTGCATTAGCTGATACGTCCTGTAGGAGAGATGCCAAAGGAGATCAAAACCAATATTGAAAAAGTGTCATGGCGAATTATTTTCTTATTTTTAGATCAAGACTGAAACCACTAGCAGGACTCTGTAAAAAATACATATTGATATTACTTCTCCTGTAGAAAAAAGCTTAGGTCTTCAGCAATGTATCCCACAACTATTCACTGGCAATGGAAAGGGGTTTTATTTGAACTATGCCTATGGTAGTACAACATGGTGATTCTTATTCAGATCCACTTAGCTTTATCGGTACTATTTTGCTTTCTCAAAAGGAGAGAAAAAATGGAAAATAATGATGGTAGAATGTGGGAAAAAAAAGATATTTTTATTTTATTTGCAGCCCAAACTGTCTATCAAACTGTCTATCTGCTTGTTTGGTTTTGTTGTATGAACTCACTCTGAAGCGATGATACGGATTACCAGGCTGTTATCCTGAATAAAAAGTGCTGTCGTTAATTCTCTTTTGCTGCAGCTATGGGCCATTATTTCCAATAGCTGTAGCTGTCACTTCCAGTACTGTGACCCATCAGGAAATCTCTCAGGAAACTGAAAGAGTTTACACAATGGCCTGGCAAGAATATAATTTACAGGGCAGCAGAAGGTGCAAATGCCTACTGGTCTCAGATTTATTCCTCATTCCTATTGCAGAGCTTAAATAAGTACAAGGAGATGTTCTTTTCCTGCTGTTGAGCTGTCCTTCTGCCACTCCACGGTGATCTCGAGCACCCCGGGACAGTATATCCTCCATCCACTAACTGCCTGCCGGTGTTAGAGCTTGTGTCATGATTGCAGCCTTCTGCAGGGCACTGGCAGCATGGTGGGTAGGAAAAGTCCATCTCCCCAGGGGATCCAGGGATGAAAATAAAGCTGGAAAGCATAAGGATGAAGGAGGAATTTGTATCTGGCTAGTAGCAGGTATGAAGGGGAAGGAGAAATGAGAGAAAAGAAGCAGCATCTGGTGGTGAATGTCTGGAACTAGATATTCCATAAATTGATTTAATTTTTTATTAATTTTATTTTTCCTTGTGTACTTTCATTTAAAACAAAATCTTTTCGGTCTCTGGCTTTTTGTATCCACAATAATAATTTCAAATGAGACACACATCTTTCAGAACTACTGATTTGTTTACACCATTGGGAAATACTTAGCTACTCTATAAGAACTTGCACTGCTCATACTCAGAAAACACAAGGTGATGGAAAGAGTACTTCTTATACCTGTCCTTCAAATGCTGGGAAATGATCCTCTGAAGCTGAAAGCCAAGCTTATTACTATTGGGATTCCTGGAGCTGGACAAACCACTTGTGATTAATATCTTTCTTGGGGAGCTTTGGCTTGCTTTCTGTTTGAAAATAATCTTTAAAAAGGCTATGGGTTTTTTTGTCTTTCTTTTTCCCCCCTCCATGTGTATTCACTATTTTGTCATTTTTTGAGTATTTAGTGACTTGTGAAGAGTTTGTTGTGAATATGTGGTAATCAAAACAGCACCTCTCAACTGGTGCATGCACCACCATGTGTGTTTTTGTTCCTTAAATCTGAATGCAGCTGTTAGAATCAGATTTCCAGTGCAAAACAAAAATATACACTCCATAGATACTTTACAAATAATTCCTCTAAATACTCCTTCGCATTTCCTATTTGTGCATTAGCTACTAGCTGAAGGTATGCAGAAAACAATTGCAAAAGGAGGAGTAATTAAGGACCAAATTAATTTACTCTATAATACTATTTGCAGCCCAATTTTTTCAAAGTACTTTTTGATCTATGTATATATATTATGGCTGTCATGTAATGGTTCGGTCTGTATTGATGGTTTCTAGTATCCTCACGGATTTCATTGAAAGAATAGAACCTAGGATTGCCAGCCTCTTTATTTTTATAGAGCTTCCATTGATTTGGATAATGGCTTCATATAGCTCCTCAAATATAAGTAATAGCTCCTAGGGTCTAGGCCTATATCGGTGTTTACCCTTACCTCCTTCAAAACATATTGGATTTCTTTAATAGATCTGTTTGATTCAGAAATCAAAATGTATCGCTACTGGAATTAACTACTACTTACTAATCTAATTCTACCAGCCTCATTTGTTTCCCCCTTTCCACATTATCCAGTACATTTTATTCTGTCTCTACAGTGCTTCTGCTACAGCTGAAGAACAATCAGCAGCTATGCTATGTTATTGTACTATTTCTTATTACACAAAATTAAAAATTTAAGAATTATTAAGAGATACTACAACATATTAAGAAAGCAAAGAAGAAGGAACAGAATTAAAATTATGATGAAACTTTGCAGTGAATTTCCACAGCTCTTGTAGTAAACACAACATACTGGTCTTGATAGACTACAGAATAGATCATTAATGAGATAGTACACAGGGAAAATAATTATTAACACAGCTGTTACAATATTTTACATAGATTGCAAATTCCTTGAATCGGGGACTGTCTTTATTCTTTCCAAATAATACCTGACACATCATGATACTTACAGCTCCTAAAAAAGTGTATAACATCAGAGAATTAAAACAAGCTATAATATGACCAAAATTATAGAAGAAACAGATTATTCAATTTCACTTATAAAAAGCACAAACTGGTAGAAAGCTGAGTGTTTCTGCCCATTTAAAGACCTACAAGAACTGCAGAGGAAGTGAAATTAACAGTTTTTAGGATATGTCAGAATTTTAACTTTTTAAAGTCACATATAATACAACTTCAAACGTATTTTGCTTTGCAGTCCAGTTTAGTTTTGAACATCTAAAATTAACATTGTATGAGAGCCACTTTTGAAACAGAAATAAGCATTACATTTGAAATGGTAAAGAATTTCCATTTTGCTCTTATTTGAAGGATTTCCACCTGTCAATTTATAAGGAAAGGTAACCAAAATCTCTGTTTTCACAAAACATTTTGCCCTTTTTCCAGCAGGCATTTTCTGATGAAAAACAGTTATACCAGTAGATTGCCAGAAACCTTTTTCTGCAGCCTTCACCCGTGTAGTGGTTTAAGGAGAGAGGGAAGGAGCATAAATCCCTAGATAAACTTTCATCTTATTCCTACTGACTTGAAAATAAGATGGTATTAGCTATTGTGTTTCTATTCCTCCAAATATAAAAGTCAAACTTTACCTGTACAGGGCCATGTTTCACAACCAAACAAAATTCAACCTGGAGACACAACATTGTCAGTGTGGAATATCACGGGAATGATCAAAATTTCAGGAAGGAAAGCCAAGCTACGAGAAGATCCTTCTATTTTTTTAGCACTGTATGGTTTTCCAGGTACATCTTGCCACTGAAAATATTACCCCTGAAGCACTGTTATTATGTTTTTGTCACGAAAGTGAAAGAGGCATAACTCAGAGAGCCTCAGGCAACAGTGAATTACCAAGGACTTTCCTTAAGTGAGTGAAATATAATTACACTCTTCAATAGATGAGACAAAATATATTTTGGGTAAAGAAATGAAGGCAAAAAAGTATATGAGACAAATTGGCTGTGCTGTATATTTATCATTAGGAAGGAAAGGTAAATGAATGCATATGAAAGTAGCAACCCAGCCAAGCTTTTACTGCACAGCTGAGGACAAGCCTAGTTTGACATTTGAAAAAAAAGAAACAAAGAAAAAAAAGAGCTTAACTTCTGCTGGTGTTGTTATATTAGTGATTACTAAATCATCAAGCAGGTTGCTAATGAGAGACAGTCTGACCATGCAGGGATGTGGGTGAGCACAGATGCATGCACACACATACGCATCCCTGAAGATGCACCCCAAAACCTAATTTTTATATGAAGGAACCATTCCCTAAGGCTGAGATATAAGCCAGCTATTCAGCTGAATGTGTTTCACCTAAGGCACACTACTTGACTCTTCTCTTACTCTTTGCATGTCTCTGACTGGGGTAAAACACAGAAAAATAAGCTTCTTTCACTCGAGCGTCCATTTACTTCGCATGGTTTAGCTCACTGTGGTATTCCATGGTAATTTAACCATTTCTGTGCTACCTTACCAAGGCTTTTGGTGCTAGAACATTTTCATCCTGGAATTTAGACCGATACCTTCCTCTTTTTTAAACTACCATTGAAGTCAGTGGAGCTTTCACACCTTACTGTTTAGCCCATGCAATCTCATTTCTCTGCTTCCAGACACAGAGTGGAAAAGTAAATCCCACAGACATTAACCGAGGTTACTGGGCTGAAGTCAGATCTATTTGAATATCCCACAGTAGGAGAAATAATTCACAGGTTAGTAACATGCTGGCATTGCATGCTACTATGGACATGATTACCTTTGATGGTTTTGTCCTTGCAAAGGTAAACACGACAGAGCAGTTAATGCAATTACAATATGGTTAAGCACAATTATGATAAGAAAGAAAAAGAAAAGAGAATTCTATTTAAGGATGACTGCATTTCAAAGAGTTGTCATTTTTAAGTAAAATTTACATCAGAAAGTAGTATGTAAATATGAAGTCTTAAAATAAAAATTAAAAAATCACTTAAAACCACTTAGGAAAATGAATATTATTTAAGAACTGGGATTTAATGAACACATATTTTTCTCAATTGCTTTTTCAGTGCCAGTAAAAACAGTGAAGGCTTCCTACTGAATATAATTTGAATCCTAGAATCCCAGCTGAGGGGAGGAAAATCTTCTTTCTGACACACAGACCATATAATTATAGAGATCATATTCTTCAAACTGATATTTTTTCTCCTCAACCTCCTCCCCAAATAATGACACAACGAGTAAAAGCTGTGGTGAGTGTGTGCACACACTCTACTTCTGAGCATTTTTTTTCTTCACTCACATATGGGAACTGTTCATAAACTATTTGTTCAAACAGGTACTGCCAAAACCAAAATCTTTGAAGACATTACAGGTATTGCTTGTATCAGTAGAGAAAAAACAGGTCTGCAGGTCATCTGGTCCAACCCCCCTGCCCAAGCAGGACCACCTAGCACCTGTTGCCCAGGACAATGTCCAGACAGCTTTTGAATATCTCCAAGGATGGAGACTCCACAACCTCCCTGGGCAACCTGTGCCAGTGCTCAGTCACTCTCACAGTGAAAAAGTGTTTCCTGATATTCAGGAGGAACCTCCTGTGTTTCACTTTGTGCCCGTTGCCTCTGGTCCTGTCACTGGGCACCACTGAGAAAAGTCTGGCTCTGTCTTCTTCATTCCCTCCCATCAGGTATTTGTACACATGGATGAGATCCCCCCTGAGCCTTCTTATCTCCAGGCTAAACAGTCCCATCTCTCTCAGCCTTTCCTCATATGTGAGATGCTCCAGTCCCTTCATCATCTTTGTGGCCCTGTGTTGGACTCTCCTCACTAGTATGGCCATGTGTCTCTTGCATTGAGGAGTCCAGAGCTGGACACTACTCCAGGTGTGGCCTCACCAGCGCTGAGTAGAGGGAAGGATCACCTCCCTCCACCTGATGGCAATACTTTGTCTTAATGCAGCCCAGGATACCATTTCCCTTCTTTGCAGCAAGGGCACATTGCTGGCTCATGTTCAACCTGGTGTCCACCAGGACCCCCAGGTTCTTTTCTGCCATGCTGCTTTCCAGCTGGGTGGCCCCCAGCATGTACTGGTGCATGGGGTTGTTCCTCCCCAGGCACAGGACTTAGCATGTCTCCTTGTTGAACTGCATAAGGTTCCTGTCAGGCCATTTCTCCAGCCTGTCGAGGTCCCTCTGGATGGTAGCACAACCCTCTGGTGTATCAGCGGCTCCTCCCAGTTTGTACCCTTGCTGAGGGTGCACTCTGCACCATCATCCAGATCATTAATGAAGATGTTGAACATGATCGGACCCAGTACTGACCTCTGGGGTACACCACTAGTCACTGGCCTCCAACTAGACTTCGTGCCACTCACCACCACCCTCTGGGCCTGGCCATTCAGCCAGTTTTCAACCCACCTCACTGTCTGCTTATTCAGCCCATACTTCATCAGCTTCTCTATGAGGATCTTATGGGAGACAATGTCAAAGGCCTGGGAGACAGTGAAGACACTGGACTGGTGAAGTCCAGGTGGACAATATCCACTGCTCTCCCCTCATCTACCAGTTATTTCATCATAGAAGCTTATCAGGTTGGTCAAGCATGATTTCCCTTTGGTGAATCCATGCTGACTACTCCTGATGATTTTCCTGTCCTTAATGTGCCTGGAAATGGTTTCCAGGATTAGCTGCTCCATAACCTTCCCAGGAATCCAGGTGAGGCTGACTGGCCTGTAGTTCCCTGGGTCCTCCTTCTTGCCCTTCTTGAAGATGAAGGTGACATTTGCTTTCCTCTAGTCTTTGGGCACTTCTCCCAGTCTCCATGATCAATCAAAGATTATCAAGAGTGGCCTTGCAATGACATCAGCCAGCTCCCTCAGCACTTGTGGGTGTGTCCCATCAGGGCCCATGGACTTGCATATGTTCAGTTTGCTTAAGTATTCCCTGACCTGATCCTCTTCCACCAAGGGTACCTCTTCCTTGTTCCAGCCTTTCCCCCTGGTTTCTGGGATTCCTGACAGCTGGTCTTGCCAGTAAAGACTGAGGCAAAGGCGACATTCACTACCTCAGCCTTCTCCGTGTCCTGTGTAACCAGGTCCCCCATCTTGTTGAACAAAGGGCCCACACTTTCCCTAGTGTTCCTTTGGTCACCTATGTGGTTAGAGAAGCCCTTCTTGTCTTTGACATCCCTGCCCAGATTCAGTTCTACTTGGACTTTAGTTTTCCTAACTTTGTCCCTGGATGCTCAGACAATGTTTCTGTATTCCTTCCAGGTTACCCATCCTTGCTTCCACCCGCTGTATGCTTCCTTTTTGCTTTTGAAGAGGCCAAAGTCTGCTCTCCTGAAGTCCAGAGTTGTGAGCTTGCTTTTCACCCTCCTCCCTGCCTTCAGGATCCTGAACTCCACCATCACATGGTCACTGCAGCCAAGGCTACCTTTGACCTTCACATCCCCAATGAGCCCCTCATTGTTTGTGAGCATGAGGTCCAGCAGAGCACCTCTTCTCATTGACTCCTCTTCTCACTTGGAGGAGGAAGTTATCATCAATGCACTCCAGGAACCTCCTGGATTGCTTGTGTCCAGCTGTGGTGTCCCTCCAGCAGCTATCAGGGTGGTTGAGGCCCTGAGAACCAGGGCCTGTGAACATGAGGCTGTTCCTATCTGTCTGTAGAGGACCTGATAAAGTATAACTGAATGAGTCCTCTGGGTAGTCAGCAGAACAGTTCAGTGCTCCCCATTAATGATATATATGATTTTGGAGAAAGGGCACAGTGACAGAAAGTTGCTGACCAGGAGTGAGAGACGAAATGTTCTCTGAAAAACGCCATTCTCTATAAGGCAATTCAGTAATTTCATTTTGTAAGTTTCAATGTCATTAAGACACATGCTCTACTCATACCACAAATAGGTTTCACACTTTGATGAAGAAAACATTACTTTTGTGATTTAACCCCCCTCTAAACCCCATATCGTTCATGTAATTTATTCATTCTGGCAAGGCAAATAAGAAAACAGTCTTTAAACTTCAGTGTAGTAAAAGTGGCATCCAGTGTAAAAATAAATTGGAGACAGAATTTAATTATTGCTTTTCTCTGCATGATTTGCTCCCTAGCCCCTTTGCAAACTTTCTAACACTTATTTAAAATTCTTCTTTTATCCTTCATCTGTTGACATTATTTACATACAGAACTCTGATGTGTTTACCATACAATTAGAATAGATCTTAATTTTAATTAAATATCAATTCAGGATCACAGCTTCAAGCTATTTGTCAGCACTGATAGTGATCAATAGAAGGAGATGCTGAACAAAGAAGACAAATAGATTTTCTGAGTAGTCAAACATTTTTCATTTCTTCACGTACCCCATTTTTTAATAGACGATGAAGAGATTAAATTTCTTGCATTCATTTAGTTATTCTGTGGCACATATTTAGAAAGTTGAAATCAGAAGCTAATTGCCACATCATTATGCTTAATTGACATGCTACCTTTTTCTCTGTAACTCACCATGACAGCTTCGTTTAACTGCGATGTGGTGACTGCCTGTCCCAGGAGTAAAACTTTCAGTAGCTGTGGGCAAATTCCTAAAAATAAAACTCAGTTAGGAACCTAGCATTCACACCAGACCCCTTGGGGCCATGCATCCACTGTCTTGCTATTGCAAACTCCACATCACACAACCTTGTGATTTACAGCTTAAGTATATACCATACTCAGTTTACACTTGTTTATTTTTATGCTGACATCATTTTTGAGCTTCTGCAGTTCTTTCACCCATTGGCATCTGTCCCTTCGTGATATGTTTATGGTCATATCCCCTCTCAGTCTTCTTCTACTATACTGAATGAGCAAAGCCCTTTTATTCTTCCCTCTTGAGGTAGTGTCTGGTTTCTGCTCAGCATCCTAGGAGTTCTCTGCACCTCTTAAATTTACCTGCATTGAACATGGGTGAACAAGGTTCCATGGGACTGAGCCCATTCAAACACATGGCTACTTCCTCATCAACAGTGAATGTGTTTTAGCCGATACATGTTTGCCCCACAGTTGCCTTTTCACATTTGCATCAAATTGGAGACATATTGGACATTGTGTGATTGAGTATTATACCCCATACCTTCTTTTAGGTAATTTCTAAGTATTTGGTTTCATTACACTACAGAAATTCTCACTGTTGGTGCCAGAATATATCATCTTCCTTTTATATTGTTAGATTTTATCCATCTTTTAGTCGTCCCTCGCATCCTCTCTCCCTTTTCCTCTCCCTCCCACCTTCCCCAGCTCTCCATTCGCTCCCTCCCTCCTGCTACCCCTTCCTTCCTTTCTTGTTCCCCTTTGTTAGGCCTTCATTTGCCTGTCCATACCTAACATCAACATCAGTATGAAAAACAGCAGTAAAAAACTTACCTTGCAATGAAAATTCTGTACAAAGGGAATTCAGGTGAGGAGAATCTTAGTGCCGAACAGCTGCTTCATGGATTTTTGCATTCAAAGTATTGCAAGTAGTGATTACAGATATTTGTATGCATGAAAGATAATTCTTTCACACTTTGTAGGACATTATTCCTCAGCAATTAAATTACATATAATATAAGTACTAAATTTTAAGTCTCAACACTTCTTCAGTTTCAAATCCTAAATTTCAAGACATGAAATTTAAATAATTAATTTCAATTTTAAAATGCCTTTATTTTGCAAGAGAAATGGGCTGAGGAACAGAAGAAAGGGAAACACAGCAGAGAGATTTTTAATAGCACCCTACTGGCCTGTAACACTGGGGTAACAGATGGACGGAGACTATAGTTTTGTAGAGAGGTTAAGAGATCAAACAAAAATGAAGTTCACTAATAGAAAGGTCTCTTTTCCTTGCAGTAAATTCAAATCTGTATTAAATTTCCACACTGAGACATTTTAATACTGTTGTCGCCTTTAACAGGCCCAAATTTTAACAGAACATTTATAATTTATTTGTATTTTAGTTCTGTGTCTACTGAGTATCAATTTCTGTTTTATGCATGCTGTTCTAGTAGTGATACCTATATATAGGTGCTATGTACCTATGCACAAATGTATGTATAATTTGTGTGTGTATAAGTGCATGCATAAACATGGCTGTGCTAAGCGATGGTTATTTAGAAAGTTCCATATTTTTATTATCAAAGGCTTCAGGTAGTGAAAAATGAAATGGATGTGAAAGAGGAACTGAAAAGACAAGTGAATGAAGGCACAGAAATGGAGTGTCAGTTAGTAACCAACTAGCCAAATTTTCATTTAGCAAAGCTCTGGCTGAGGAGCTCAAGATCTTGTCCTGCTATTCCAAAGAGTATTTATTCCTTAAAAAGGTATATTTGATGTAGCATATGCAGTGATGCTGTGATTGGGACTCAGTAATATGTGTACGGTTCACTCTAGCTGCAAAGACTATGATTGAAATTCTTTTATGGCTCATTAAATAGCTTCTACAAACCAGCTCTTTTACCTGTGTCAAATGGTATTCCCTTTCACATATAAATACCGTATTCTTATGTGAATATTTGCATGTCCATGTTTATCATTCACATTTCCATGAGTATCCAAGCATGTGAACTAATAATTTTCCAGTACAGTTTCTCACAGAAAGCAGATGTAGGAATTGGAAAGTCTGAAAGAATCCAGGTAAGTGAGTAAGACCATAAGAAGTTAATTTTTAATTTTACAATATTTGCCCAGCTTCAGAAACAATAACACTTAATCAGACCCCACTTTGATTCTTGCAAAGGAATTATTTCTTAAGATGTGCTAAATGGACTTGTTAAAAATAACATTGAATCAAAATCCATTTCTTCATACAAAAAAATTACTGCAAAGTCACACCTCGTCGTAACACTGTTTGTAAAGATCAAAGATGTTGTGTTGTTACTGAGTACTGTTAAATGTATTTTTAGGCATGACATGATAGGACATGAGTGATTAGGAATGTTCGGTGTTTAAAAGTTGTGAATGAAAATCCAAATGATAATCAAGCTCTCTATAGATCCATAGGAATTAATTCAATCAGAATTTTATCTAGTCACAAATACTCTGAAGACTTAATTGCTAACAGAATTTTAATTTATGTTAACTTTGTAATTTTGAAATGTGCTGGACCAATACAAATATCCGTATAGATTTTAAAACAGATAAACTTATTTAAATAAACAGAATCATATTCCCATTTCTAGCCAACTAAAAAATACCAGCAAGTAAACACAAAGTGGGACTTAAACACCACAGAAGTTCTTCAATAAAGGCATTTACTCTAGATTTCTAGATTTTATAGTTTTGAAAACCCTCTGCCTTCCATCTTGGCAAGCTTTTTTTTTCCTTCTGTCTCCCCCCCCCCCCCCCCCCCCCCCCCCCCCCCCCCTTATTTTAATATGTTTTGGCAATTTCAAACCTGTTTTGTGAAAGATTTTCAGGGCTGCCTAATTTGAGACTCATCAGTATCTCTTCCTCCCCCCTCACGTCCCTCAGCTTTTCTACCTTTGTCTCGTTGCCTGTGGTTCAAGTAACATATCACAAATAGCATTATAAACATGAATTGAAAAATCACTTGTTGCTCTATCTAATATCATTCAAGGACATGGGCACTGGTCCAACAAAGTATTTAGACTCCTTACTGTTATTTAGCCTTCGAATGTTCTTCTGAAATCTCTTTCACTGACGTTTATTACCTCACAATTAGGGTGGACTAAAAGCATGCCCACAGGCAATTAAGGAAATTCAGCTAATGGCTGATAATTTATTAGGCCACTGTAATTCAATTCCATCCCGTTATGTGCCTTAGCTCTTAGCAAGCTCTTTCAAATGAAGTTAATTCAAAGGCTTTACTTAGTATGTTTATGGTGGTATAGACAGGCCTTATCAAATTTCTCAAGGATATGTTATTACATAATGTTTTTAACAAAATTACAGCCTTCCTGCCTATTCACGCAGACCAGAAGTATTACCTAAAGCTATTTTAAAAAATAAAAAAAAATCAGAGTTTCTCCATTATAAGGGCAAACGTGTTATATATAGGGAGCGTGACATCTAAAATGCAATATTCCCTACGCATGGTGATTCTGGGCGTGCTAACTAAGCAGTCCAAATGTTTTCCAGAGTTTCTTGTGTGAGTTGTATGTACACCACTGGGTCAGCTGGCGGGTAGCAACTGCCAGGTAATGATGTACTTTGGGCCCAGCCTGGTAAACTCTTGTTCCCATGAGTCATCCTTATGCGTGTGACTGTTCCCATGGCTGCTGAAAATTCCTGCACACAAAAATCATACAGATTGGTCCTGACCAGCTTTTGCTTTGGGTAACAGCTGAAGCAGAAAATCTGTCTCCAAGTGGCCTTCTCTTGAAAAAGATGAACTTGCTGGAACATTTAAAATGCCAAATTCAGCAAGAAAAAAGATATCTCTGTGGGTGAGTGTGACTCAAGTCCTAAATTACTCACAGTGAAACAGGTCGGCAGTGTCATTTACAGAAAAGCAGGTGTAGTGTTACAATTAAAATACTTCACTTCCCAGTCCCACCCACCACCTCTCTGTGAGAAACCCGCCACCTCCCAGCTCCCAGTAGGGCTCATGCTTATAAAATAAAAAAATACGGTGAGGAAACCAGAAACTGAGCTTGTATCAGACTTATTTCTCAGAAAAGGTAGGAAAAGATTAAGGCAGGGAAGCATCCTAGGTGGTTAGTGTAACAGTGGTACTTTCTACAGTCATCCAAGGGATGGGACTCTGATGTGCCCAGAGTTGCTGGGCAGGTGGTGGATAAGACTGAATTTTGTTTTCGGAGTAAAGCAAAGCCAAAAATGTCTGCTAGCACTCACAGTTGTGAACAGCTTCAAAGTACAGAAAAAAATCAATAGTGAGGAGAGTCAAAGCATCCATATGTATCAGAAATAAACTAGCACAGTAAATTTTCTGCAGTTTGTCCTCCTCTCTTATTTGTGTGAAAAGACATTTTGCTAGAAAGATTGTTTCCTTCTTTTTGTGAAAGTCACGAAATACAGCCTATGTCATGAAAAAAACCCACCCTGAACTGAGGTCTGAATATGCTGTGTACGCTTTCCTCATAGGGAATCATGATATTAAATAATCATGGAGTGAGGGATAAGACAGATGAGTGAAGAGCGCTAGTTATGTACCCGTGACAGAGATCGTATTTCAGCAATTGTAAGCCAGACCAAACAGATCTCATTAAAAGAAGTGGAAGCTGAGAACACTATAGCTGTATGAAGGACATATTGAAAGCTGTATTTCCGTTGTCCGTGTGGCTGTTTTAGAGCTGATTTTTTTGTGCTCTGCTGTTATGTGTGTCTACTTGTGTGTGAGAGAAAGAAAAATTTAAATGGATAAAAAAAAGAAGGGTTTTCCAAATTTTCCATTATTTGTCCAGTTCAAATTGAGAGCCAATTGATACACTAGAGCTCAAGATTTGAAAGATAAATAAGACTGTGGTGGCACAAAGGACTATAAAAACATATCCATTGTACAGTGAGGGACAATAAGGGGATAATGAACTTAACGTTGAAACTGTTTTAGAATGGAAAACCAGATTTTCAGAAAACCTGCCCCCTCAAAGGTGACTGAAAAGCAGATGGACCCTTGAAAAAACAGGTTTTAATGAAGTCAGTAATTTATTAGCTTAGGTATGCAGCTGAAGTGCCTCAGGAAGCTACAGTTACCTGGGGTAGGACTTAGCTCTTACATTAAGACACCTACATGCAGATATCGACATGCTGAGGAGGCTTGATGCAAGTGCCCAAACATAAGCACCTCATGCTGCGCCCTGTCCTCCATCTGCCAGTCCAGATGCACACAGAGCATCTCAAATGCAGATGTGTATTTATGCAAGTGTTGCCTACCCTGGGTGACTAAAGCTTCATTATAGATAAGGGAGATTTAGTCAAGAAGGTCAGTGGAGCCTGGAGGTCTGGCTCAGCAGATGCCACTAACCCTGTCAACTAAGATTTCAGTTCAGTTTCCTGAATGCAGGTGTCTTGTGCCACTTTCAGATGCCATAAAATATCCAGAATATCCACATACAATACAGCACCTTACAGGAAAGGGGAGGGGAGCTGGAGGTCAGACTTGATTGACATAAGTGCTTCAAATACCACTAGATGTTTATGCCAAAGTGACCAAATAGATACCTGGAGTTCTTCTGATTAAAATAGGAGCTTAGAAACCTAGCAGATGTGTCAATACCTACACATAGGTGTCTACAGTCCAGAGCTGAATCCTGCCCTTGTGTTTTGGGGGTTTTTTTTGGCTCTGCTTCCAAAACAGACCATATCTTCCATGATTTATTTCCCTTGTTGATGTGAAATGAAAAGAGAGCATTTTAAAAGATGGGGATTTTGGGCCTGAGTTCACAAAGGATACCTCTGGAACAGCAGTTTGCACAAGGATGCTATTTACACAGCACTCAAGAATATTGTTTATTTGAGTATTGAGTATTGATTTTTCTGCTCACAGCTAGCTTTTAATTAATTGACTTCTTGCAATGTTGAGATAACAGCAGTGTGAACAGGTAGAATTGAACCCTGGTTCAATTCTGATCCCACCAGTTTCTCCATAGCCGAGACGAGGGAGGAAGAGAGTCTTTCTTCATACTGCCAGAGTTGGCCAGCCAATTCATCCACCGTTTGTCCCTCTCTATCTTTCCAGGTCATTACTGTCAATGACTTGGCATATGATGATGGTGCACTCTGTACAAACTTCTGCCACATGGGTCGTGTGCACTTGACTTCATCTGGATCTTTGGATAACTGCTTGTTGTCCAGGTCATCATAAATCACCTCCAGCATGGCTAATTCCCTCAGGTACTGGATACCTCTCTCCATGGTGATCCACTTGCCTGGGTGACATAAAACATCTTCCTTGAAGGGATACCTTTCCTTCATGCTTGACAGGAGTCACCTCCAGAGGCTGAGGACTTGTGCCCCTTTTCCAATCGCTTTGTCAATGCCCCCTTCCCTAGAAAGGGATCCCAGCTGTTCGGCTTCCTTACCCTCTAATTCCAGGCCACTGGCCCTGTTATCCCAACATCGGAGCAGCCAGGTGACAATGTACTCGCCTGGACGATAGCTGAAGTCTTTTCGCATATCTCGCAGCTCACTCAGGGATAGGGATCAGGTGTTTACCACCTTGTTTAAGAATTCTTCCTCTTCCTCCTCCCTGATCAGTGGCCACCTCTCTTCCTCCTGCTGTTCTGGTGATGGCCCTGCTTTGGAGTAGTCTGCCTCGTCCACTTCTTCCTTCTGCTCCCTCTTAGAAGAAGATCCTTCATCCCTTACTAAATGAGCTGAATTCCGCTTCCAGTATTTCTCCTTGTGTATAGGGGCGACTGATACCGGCACTGGTTGGTTCTTTGGTTCAACTGCAGTGCCTGTCGCTGGGGTTGGAGTAACTGCGGTGCCTGTCGCCGGGGTTTTAGTAGCCACAGTGCCTGCCGTTTTGTCGTCAGATCCAGAGACCTTCTCTTCCCCTTGAGGGTACTGAATAGTGTTGAACAGGGCTTGGTAGGCATGGGTGAGGCCCCAGCACATTGCAGTGATTTGTGTCTCTCTCGAATCGCCAGGGTGACAGCATACTTTTTCCAAATATTTTACTAGTTTTTCAGGATTCTGCACTTGTTCAGGGGTGAAATTCCAAAACGCTGGAGGTGACCACTGTCCTAGGCACTTGCCCATACTATCCCACACACCCTGCCACTCATAACTATCCAGCCTTGGGGAAGATCTCTGGGTGGTATTCTTAAATAGTTGTTTAACCGTAAACAAGACCTGAAACACATTCAGGAGACATAGCAATAGGAACATGCTGGTTTGAACATCCCAAGGATATTCAAAATTCTCAAGAGCTATTGTAATTAGCCTGGAGGATAAGGGGAAGATGGAGGAAGGTGTATCTCCCCCATAGATTGGCTCTCCGAGGAGAAAAGGTAAAAGGTGTAATTATTAATAGTTTCTGAGAGATGGTTCCCGAAGTACGGAGATGATGGCAACGCTGAGTACAGATACCAGGCTAGTCTCACGACCAGTAATTTTATCATATCATAAGCCAGTGTTACACAGTACAGCAAAATGATAACCTTAATCCAGCCCCCAGAGATGATAAACAGCACAACAGGGAACATATACAGCAAGTAAGGTATTACATAACGCAACTCTGAGAACGAGCACAACAACTCTGAGAGCAAATAAATCAACATTGTGACCAGTGACTATTAAACTAATATAATGAATGCTCATAACAAATTTGTTTTAACACGCTCTGGTCAGATCTGTTGTTATCTCAACTCTTCGTGCCCCATGTTGGGTGCCAAAAAGGACTGTTGTGGTTTAACCCAGCAGGCAGCTAAACACCATGCAGCCGCTCGCTCATTCCCCCTGCCCCCACTGGGACGGGGGAGAGAATTGGGAGGGGGGGGGGGGGGAAATCGTGGGTTGAGACAAAGACAGTTTAATAGGACAGAAAAGGAAGGGAAAATAACAACAACAATAATGATAAAAGAATTAGAATATACAAAACAAGTGATGAACAATGCAATTGCTCACCACCTGCTGACCGATGCCCAGTCAATTCCAGAGCAGCAGCCCCTGGCCAGCCTTCCTCCTAGTTTATATACTGAGCATGATGCCATATGATATGGAATAGCCCTTTGGACAGTTTGGGTCAACTGTCCTGGCTGTGTCTCCTCACAGCTACTTGTACACCCCAGCCTACTCACTGGTGGCGTAGTGTGAGAAGCTAAGTCCTTGACTTAGTGTAAACACTCCTTAGCAACAACTAAAATATCAGTGTGTTATCAACATTATTCTCATCCTAAATCCAAAACACAACACTATACCAGCTACTAGGAAGAAAATTAACTCTATTCCAGCCGAAACCAGGACACCTGGTCATAGTACATGGGCTATGCTTTTCACTATACTACTCACGACTGTTGAGTTATTTCTCTATATTAGCTATTAGCCTGTCCTGAAATGACAATCAGGTCCTCTAGCTTAAAGTTTACTGGAAAATAAGGACAGAACAAAACCAAAGGCTTTATCTTAATTAGGAACAGAGATGGGCTTCTAGAAAATCTGTGAAATGACAAAACAAAAATCTTTTTTTGGCCTTTGTCAACAGGATTCCTGAGGAACCTCTGGAAGAAATAAAAACTCTCTATGTCTACTGGAGACCCTAAGGCAAGGTATTTGGTCTTTCCATGGCATGCCTTCTGCCAGAATTAATCTTCTCAGAAGGATTAGATGGTGCAGAGAGATATAAATTATATATAACTGTACCACTTTGTGGAAATTTGGTCTCTGCTGTCAACTCAGACCAGTCTGGAAATTTCTTGCTCATTTTTATTACCTACTAAACTGCTTTACTGTAAGGTTGGAAGCGATAAGTTTTTTGATGTCAGAACTCACAGGATAATACCTTCTTGAATGGCTCACAGCTGTGTGAATGATGATATTGTCTGCTACTAAAGAAAAATCAGAGATATGGTCAGTGTTTGTTATCATGTCATTTTATACATCATTTTATCACTTGCACTATCTCCAGCACCTAGAATTGTCTGCTCAAAGCTTTTACCCCTTTACTGTAAGTTGCTGAGTTATTGCTAGCGAAAATTGCATTTCCTCTTGAAAATGTGTAGTGATGTAGTTAATCAAAGTAAACAGTAAAGCGATGCTGAACTCCACATAAGCTAAGGGTCTGATTCTGCCACCCATACTTCCACTGAACGGCTCTTACTGAAGTGAGTACCCTCACAGAGGATAATTGAAGTATTCAGATGAAAAAATGTTACCCACTGTGTACAGGCATTGGAGAGTTTGATTCCGTATGCTAGATGCTGGGTGAGGTTATTTTTAATTTCAAAGAACAACAGCAAAAGTTTTTATCTGTTAGTTTTCTTAGACTTCTTATGTCTGTGATGTAATGGTTGGCAAGCAGCAACTGTACTTGCCCAGTGACGCTGAGCTGTCAGTCCAGCTCGTCTCTTTAATAGTAATGAGGTACTTTTTAATAGCCAGTAATAGCTGCTACTGAACTTTGCCTGTCCTGTAGAGCAGGTGGAGAGATGATTTTATGAGAGGCACTGACACTTCTCAGTCTGTTTTTGTGATAGCTTCTTCTAGTCAGTACTGACAAATGACTTTGCTGCCTGCATATATTTGCTAGGCAAACCAGATTTGCAGCACATATAAGTATACATTTCAATATTTGAAATCTAGCAGATGAGGTCCCTTGATTGTTAAAAGAAAATTTGGATTTCAGGCAGCATATGTTATAGCTTCCAGAAACCAGCTCTTAAATTAACGAGTTACTGAGTTCTTCAAAACTTTTTCAAGTGCTGATTAACAAGGCAAGGCAAACCCTTTACAACTTTTTGCCCTTTCCCTTTATTAAATGCCTGACATTTAGCAAAATTAGTTGATGGAATATGATGAGTTTTACTACGTGTACTGTGTGATGGAACTTGATGCAAAACCTAACACAAAATCTGAACTGAAATATTGCCATTAGTTTGGACACCCACTGTTTAATGTGATTTTTTTTCCTGAAGAAAATTACTCACAGGAGCAAAGTGTTCCAAGAGGATGTGGTATTGCAGGAGGGTGGCACAGCCCCACATTAATCTTTTTCCAATTAGAACTTGGGAACAGTTCTGGTGCCTGTAGGGCTTCAAGATTTCCTCAAATGTTACCTCTCCATTAGCAGCCTCAAGGTATTTACTCACACAAAAAATTCTTTTTCTCCAAAGGAGTGAAAGTGAAGGTGGAAACAAGAAACAATTCAAATGTTTGAACTATAGTGCAAAGAGCCAAGGCAACAAAACAGAGCAGACAGAATTACTTGCGTGCTGGGTAGATAATAAGCAGTAACAGTTGTTAGAAATACGGTGCAATAATTATCCAGAGTAAAATGAAGGTATGTGTTTTAGGGAAAAAAACAGAGGTAAGGAGGGAAGTCATACAATAATATGGTGTATTGATGATGTGTAAAGACAGGAAAGCAGAAAAAGTTGAGAAAACATAAACTGCTAAGGTATCAAAATGTGACCTGGATGAATTTCAAAACAAGTCTTATTGAGGTAGTGTTAGAAATAAAATATGGATGGCTATGCTCAGGCTGGACAAGTAGACAAATAAACTAAAATTCATATAATGATATAAATTTGAGTTTCAATCATAAACACATTTGGAGAGAGTTAGCTATAGAAAATAAATCTGGATCTAGAGCAGACTCAGTTCATATCAAATGGACAGAAAGCAAAATTGGGCAGTTTCTGTTCCAAAGAACTAACTTTGGCAAACTGAGGAAAATATTTAGTGAAGTCAGCTAGACTGAAGCACATCTGACCTTAGAAACAGCTTGACTTTTTTTAAAATACCAATGGTCTAAAAATGATTTGAAATCGTAATGGCGCTTCATCTATTCTTCTAATATAGATTTTGGACATGATTTCCAGACATAAGTAGATAAACAAGCACTACAGACAGGACTTTGGTGATTAGCTAAGAGTTAAGAAAGAATGGAAAAAGAATATAATCAGTAAAGAAAGCTACAGTTTAGAAATCCTGAAATGTAAGATTTGCCAAAATCCAAGTTTATTTAGCACTTTTGAAGGAAATTAAAATAAACATTGACTAGTTGTTTAAAAAAAGGGGGGGCAAGAAGTGCAATATTTATATTGGGTGGACACCATATAGCTAACATTAAAACCACCTGTGACATAATTTGCCTGAGTATTAACACAGATGATAAAATATTAGAGTTAACCCAGGATGGCCCGTGAGAATGAGGTATGGAAATAGAAATGGCAACATTTAATTCAGATAAATTAATACAATCAATTGGATGATCTTAGTAACAGATTAACTGTGAAAACTAGCACATAAAATTAGATAATGAGAATTCAAATAATGAGTCTATTCAGTGAGGAATGGTACTGTTCTCCACAATATGCCAAAACAAGTTGTGAAGGATAAGAAAAATAGAGCAAATGAGAATGCCAAGCAAACTTAAAACACTTTATGATAAGGTAGTATATGTTCCCAGCAGGGGAAAAAACCAAAAGAATCTCTTCGATCTTCTAAAAGAAACAGATATGCCACATGGGAAACTATTAATTCATATGGAGAAGATGGTTGTAATTATGTGAAAATTAACAAACTGGCCAAAAGTTAAACAACATAGGATTATGCTAGGAAGTGAAACTCCTGGTTTGAAAGGAACTTGTCAACAGACATCCTCAAAGGGATTTGAGAACTGATGTAAATGTTAATTTTTTTTCTTAAAAAATGTGGGGAGGAATGTGAAGATGCAAAGCTGGGAGCCACTGTAATTCAAAAGGCTGGTCTATTAACATATGAAGAACTAGATGTCTTTGAGGATAGAATTATAAAGTGGGATGAAATTTAATTGTATATCGTGCAAAAAGTCATGCACATAGATACTATCAGGTGCAAATTCACCACCTGGAAATGGTAAATTAGTTGATTTATTACTACAAGGATCCTCAGAGCCATGAATGAGATGTAGTTGTGGAAAGGGTAAATATGATAGTAGAATGTTAAAGATGATGGAGAAAGCACAGAAATATTAATTATACAATATAATAGCAACAAACATGTTTCCAAATTGTGGGAAGATTATTCTGAACAGGATCATCTGTAAAGAAGGCTACCAAAATAATGAAGTTAACTTATGAGTTAACTTTTTGCATCTGGTTTGCTAAAGGAGAAGCCAGATGACTTGCCAAACAAGACCGACTAATGCCTTATAGCCAGCCACCACTCCATCATTTCAGAAGTGTAAAGACAGTGGGAATACAAAAGTGTGTTCAGCTGATGTTACCTATCTGAAAGACCTAAGTCTCACATCTGATCTGACAGTATTACAGATCTAGTAGGTGCAGCTGAGAAAATGTTACAGATTCTTCTTTCTTTATTGGCAGAGAGATTTCATTGCCACAGAGATCCACACCCAGCTGAGGTGTTGACCAAGATGTATGTACACCAGTTGACTGAGATTATGTTTTAATTACAAAGCAAGGGCTCATATAATTGAAATCTCAGTGGTTACAATAGCTGTAAGATGGAAACTGTCCTCAGCTATTCTATTTCTTAGAAATTTCTTCTAGAATGATCCATATCAGTTGAATTAGACAGCTGCAGGCTTTCTCAGACTTAAGGGCTCCGTAGCATTAAGTGTAACTACAGCCAGAGTTGGAGCTTTCATGAGTCCAGAGACAGGACAGATTTTACGGGATCTGTGATGTCTTTAACACTAGGAGTCCTGCTAATACCAACAGGTAAAAGCACAGCAATCATTTTATTCAAAGTAAGCATTTGTGTATAATACAAGCGCTTGTGCTCAGTCCTGGGAATAGCATTAATCCTTTGAAACTCCTTCCAGCAACTCCTTCTTCTGCAAAACCAAGAAAGCATTAGCATGCTGAAGAGCTCTTCTCTCTGGCACCAACATAGGTCTTTAAGTTAAAAAGACTCTTAATCTCTTCTGACTTCCTGCTAAATCTGGTCTGCAGGACATCAATCATTTTGTTCAAACAAAAGCACAATGAATCCTTTCTGGATATCATAGCTGAATATGACCTTTCTGACCTAGGACCTGTCACGTGAACTAAGGCAAGGTCACTAAGGTAGATCTTGAACCAGCATTTGGTCAGATCCTCAAAGTATTAGAATATACATTGCAGATGACTTCTTAGTTTTCTAAACCTTGAAGAGAAGATCTCCGTACAGAATATCTTTGCTAGGTGCTGCTCTCCCAGATATGCTCATACACAGAAACCTTTGTTATAGTCAGCCAAGGTTTTTTGTCTCTGATCTAGACATTAGGGAGGTCACCTATTGTGAACTGCTGTGCCCAGATTGCTTGCATGGTCTGAGAAGAGCAGAGAACCAACCATAAATTGTAAAGCTTCTAGGATTTCACAGCTGAATTGTTTGCTTGATTTGCTTTTACTGAAGATCAAGAATTTTAACAGTAACATAAAGAGGATTGGAATATTAGACAATTCACTGACGACATTTTCCCAATTAAATGATGTACAAGGGGTGTGATTGACTTAATCTGCTTTTAGTTGTTGGAATGTGTTCTTCTATCTTAGTTCTGTTTATCTTAGACTTTCTCTATAGATGGTAGAAAAATGCAGTCACTTTTAGGGGTGTAATTGAACTGGAAGGTTTGAGAAGAAACATACTCCAATTTTCAGTTTTGAGTTACACTTATTATTCTGTTGTATTGTCATTTAATTTGCTTGACATTCTATTCTGTATTCAGCAGAACAGCTATTTGCTTCAGATGAATTTCAATTACCTTCTCGTCAGTTGTTTCTTAAGTATTATATTTCCTCCTCTTCTTCAGGAGATTTCTCATACATTATAGAATTCCAATCAACATTCCTCAGAGCATCCAGATTTCTTTCACCGTCCTCCTTCTCAAAGTCAAAACACTTTTAGTACACAGCATTGTCTCACGAGTATTTCAAACTCAATGATAAGCTGATAAGTAGATCCAGGATGCTCTGTATCTTAAATGTGATTTCTTATATTTAGCTCATTTCTTAGGATCAGGCATGGAATAGCCTTGGACTATAAAACCTGTTCAGGGAATTACTGGAAACAAAATGAGGCTGCAATAAGAATATGTAACTTTTAAGAATGTGTTCTTCTTTATAATTGCATTCCTGTTATCCTAATCAATATCAGAGTAATTAAAATGCCTTATGATCAATGTTTCTGCCTTGTTCAGGAGGTGTCTCTTATCTCGAAAAGGTTGCCATGATCTACTTTTTCTAACCTCACTAAAGGTTCCTTGCCAAAAATCATTTGACTCCCTATTTGGCTATAAATTACACTTAAACTGCCTCTATTGTCAGGTAAAATTGTACAGTTTTTCCTTTCATGCTACATATATCGCTATGTAACTTAATTTTTCTATGAACTGCATGGTATTTTCACTGCAAGAATATTTTAACTTTTTATCAGGTACTTTTATTATCCTGAATCTAATATCCTTCCTCCAACCTCAGGGAGACTTTTACTTTCTGCATGTGTTTTTAACCACCCGCTCTGTACTTACCGTCCCTACCAGCAAGCATTTGGCTTGTTGCATGCTGTGAGTTCTGCTGGGAGATAAAGCACAGCCTTTCAGCCACTATAAAAACTGAGTAATCCTGGCTTGATTTGAGTGTCTTTACCAAGTTGTATACTTGGGCAAAAGCCCTGCATGGAGCTCAACTGACTTACTTAACTTGGGAATCTGAAAGTTAGACACAAAAGGGTGAGCCAGACACCTGAAGCTCCCTTTCTAGTCAATGCAGGGAGATACCCACTTCCAGAGAGCTACTGACCTCATCCTCTTAGCAGGATGTGGGAAGGTCAGATGATTTATCCTCTGGAAACGCCTGACATCGACAGCACTCAACTATGTGAGATGGATCCCACCCATGGACTCTCTGCAGCCTCACAGAATCAGCTGGATGACATGCTGTCAAACTAATGTGTTTGAGGTCCTGGTCTTACTCCTTTCATCTGCTTGCTCACCTAAATCCCTCTCTGCATCCTGGCAACTACAGTGAATAACAAATGACATCTGGAGTCCAGCCACCAAAACATTTCAGTGCTCTAACCACAGCTGCAAACGTTACGGTGTTCTTCGGTCACATCCCATCAAGTAAAAGCCACACCAGTATTTCTATTTCTAAGAAACATTTCTAATCTCTCTTGGTTGTGGTACCTTTTTTCCCTTATACCACCAGCAGAACATGCAGAATAGACATATCAGATGATTCCCAATTTTCTAACCTATTATAAAATTTTTAGTAATATCTTCAGCTTTTGTAGACCGATTCTTCTCCTTTATCTCAGCTCATCTGACAGAAATGGCTATCTATAAAGTGCTCCATTGACCCTTCTATTATCAATATGTCTCTATTTTTATGTTCAATAGCTTCCTCACATGTTAAGTCACCCCCCCGCCCCCCAGCCTTTCTCAGGCTTACTGATGTTCAGTGTCTCAGTTCTCAGACTATTGTTCCACTCTCCTCTTCTGAGGACTCCCCTTACCCTTGCTTCTTTTCCAGGCATTTACTTAGTCAGTGCCTTTTCTGCTGCCTTACTTTTTTTGCGCCGTGCCTCAGAAGTAATCTTTTTGCTGCGTATTCACAGCTTGTACACCTTTCCTGATGTCATCGCTCCCTTTGCATTTGATACTAGCCGCATGTCATCTATTATTCTGTCACATTCATCGACCTTCACAAGAAAATCAACCAGTTGCTCTAATTTGGCTGTCTGATCTTCTAGTACCACAGCTAACTGACAACACTCACACACAAAAAGTATTTTTGAATGTCCTCAGCTTGATAGCCAGAAACGTTTCACAGTCAGTATGTTCCATTATATACATCCTGAACTTCACAGATACTTCCAAATGAAATAATTCACAAATAATCTTGGCTTAACCTCTGAAGGGATAAAATAAAGGCAACCAAATGATAAGGATTAAGATACTTTCCAGGCAGGTTTCAAGCCTTTTATGTGAATGTAACATCTTCAATTTAGAAGAAAACATAAAAGAGCATTCTTTATTCTTTTAACTTTGAAATGACTGAGCATAAACTGTTTGCCAGTCTCTTGTTCTCAAAGAACAGTGAAGAACCTGGTTCTCTGCATTCAAAATCTGTGGATTATCTTGTTAAAAAAAGTAGGTAGCAAAGGTACTTGTCTGCTGCATCAAGTGAGCTGACGCTGGGTGCCCAGGCATCGAAACCCGTGCAAACATGCTGACACATTGCTAGACCCAAGCGAAAACCCCTGCCTTAATGTTACTGTGACTACTGCTTCTAGTTTGCAGGACTACATCATTCTGCTCTCCCCATATTGTGCTATGCTATGCTGTTTTGACAGGCCCTTCAATATTTACTCAAGCCTTTCAGTTTTTGTCAGGCAGGTTTAGAGCAGGATAACAGCCCCCCCCCCCCCCAGCTTCTGCATAAACTGGGGATAATAGATTAATTCTAAAGAGTAGAACTAGGTAAAACAAAGATAAAACAAAGAACTGGAGGCTAGAGTCATTGCACATTAGAATCATTGCTGCTTGAGTGCCTTGCCTGTCTATTCCTCATCTTAAAATAACAGTCTGTATTTTATAGTTTCATAAATTTATTGGTATAAGTTTTAAAACCTTTTAAAAAAACTTTCTAAAATTTATTTTCCCATTTTTGACACTGCAAAGAGACCAAATATATAAGTTAGGAAATATATAGTAAATAATAATAAAAAAATCTGGCCAACAGTTTTGCCTTGTTTTTCATTCAGTTCATCTACCTCTACAAGAAAATCTAGATAAAATTAATGTTTTAAAAGAACTTTTCTGTTTATAAAAATAAAACATGTATAACACATCTAATTTAAAATCCTTACAAGACATGTGGAGCAAAGTAATTCATCAACAAGTTTTCAATTCTCAAAAATGAGATTTTTTTCTGATAAATTTAAGGGAAAAACAATTAGAAATAAAGAAACTAAATTCCTGTGGTTTTGAAATTCTAATGATAATATTAATTAATTTTCATTGCCTTTGTTAAAGCGACCTTCAGCAATCTGTGGACTAAACCTAAAAGGTAAACAAAAGCATATAACAATATGAGCCGTATTTTGGGATAGACAACCTATCAGAGTCTAAGTCACTGTCAGATACAGGGCTCTTAGAAAGGTAGGCATAACTCTTCTGTCCAGATCTAAACCATCTTATTTGGTGCCCCTTTCTACCTACCTTCATTTCTGAGGGTCTTTTAAACTTGTTGACAGATTCAACAGTGACAAGTTTTTATCATCATGCACAAAACATGTCTCCCTTGTGCTGCTCTGCAAACACCCTCAGACTTCCTTGGTATGGAAACCTAATTTCCATACCAGTTAGTTTAATGCTGAATCTTTCATATATTATTATTAATTAAAAGAGATACTTATACGGTTCCTGTATGATGCATCATAAAAACATGCCTTTTTTGGGCAGATTTGTAGATTTTAAAGAGAAAGTTTGTAGATTTGGGGAGATGACTGTGACAAAGTTGAGAAATAGAAAGTGTGTGGAGGTGATTGTCTAAATAAAATAAATTATTATGATAATATCTGGAGATGTACCTTAGCAAATAGAGCTTCTGCAAATGAACTCCTTTAGCCACAAACTACTAGTTTCAGGTTGTGTGCGATACCTCAGGTGTGATAAGGTCCCTGGTGACCTTGCCAGGACCAGAAAGGGTAAAAACTTTGCAGTCAATAAAAAAAGCAGTCACAATATTTAGTTTTAGCAGTATTCTGTACTTATATTGTATCTTATATATGTTGTATTTATCATGTAATTTATCATATTTATTTTTTTCTTCCTAAAAGATTTCCTCTATTTTAATAATCACTGCCTCTCAATTAGTTAAGTTTGCTTCAAAAAAAAGTAAGGAAGATTCAAGTTAGGTCTTAAGAATAACTTATAAATTCTAATTCTGGAAAAAAATTGCCTGTGGAAGGTCCGTTGCTGGAAGTCTAAAGAGAGATTAGATAAATATCTGCCTGATATAGACTTAATTGATCCAGCCTTGAGTAACAGAGATGAACTGGATGACCTCCCGAGATCCCATTCAACCTTAATTTTCTGTGATTCTATGCTAAGAAGCATTTCAGAATGGGGCCAGAAATTTAATCTTTGAAACTTGCAAAACACCTGAAAACACTGTGAAGTAGATTCACACCTGATTCTTTTTAGAGATACTGGATCCTCTTGAGTGCTTTTTTGAGGCTGCTTGGTCCTACACACCTCCTTTGTTTTATGTAGTACCCAAATATAACCAACACTTAAATAGAGAAGGTAAAGTTTTCTGATATTAAGGTTTTCACTTGTTGAACTTTATTGGTGAGTTTATTTTATGCAATGATGTACACTGGCGAAAATATTCTTCCTGACCTATATGGCAATCAGCCTACACTCCGAGGCATGACATTTGATTACCTCGTCTTAGCATGCAGAACTGCAAATGTTATTAATGGTCATAAAATTATCCAACCCTTTTAAAAATCAGACACAGTATTTGACTTGATGACCTTCTGCAGTCATGAAATTCACGTTCTGATTGAAATGATATCAGTCTGGAGGACCTGATAGAGCTCTGGTGCAAGTGTCACAGCTCTGCCACTGAGGTGGAAAAGAATCTTAATGAGCTGTTATGTAGGCAATGTAAGTATCTTTGAGTTTCACTGTTTTCTGATTTATTCACACAATATAGACCATAAAATGTAAGTTTGGGATACCTTGCATTTTCACTGGTAGTAAAGACGTACTGGGTAATAGTTCACTAGCTTGCTTGCCCTTTAACAGCACATTGCATCCACTGGAGCAGATGTCACTTGAAAACCAGTGCGGTGAGCAGTATAGATGTAGCAAGGGGAAGCATATTTATGCACGTCTTGTAATCATGGTCATCTGGGACATGAAGAGTTTCTTTACTTATTTTGTTCATGTATGAAGAGCAGAAGGGCACATCCTTTTGCATTAAATGTTCCAAAACAGGAGTTGCCAGAGTGGCTAGTATTGGTTGAGTAGGAAAAAGGACTCCTCTTAATTTGGAAACCTGATAGCAACATGTCAACATTATGAATTATTTAATTGCCAGTTATCTGAAACATCTGCTTATCCCTCAGATTTACACCATTTTTCATATGGCCCACCCCAAGTCTTGCCCGCATGCTAGCAGAACAAAAAGCCATCCATAACATAATAAAATTATTTGCTTGCAGTGTCAGAGTTGGCAGCAATATATCAACTTAAGCATTTGTGATGCAAAATGGTTTCCAGCATGGTTATTATGCAGAGGGGTGGTCAGGGTGTTTAGGCTGAAGCAGCCACACAATCCGCTCACTTCATAAGTGTTCAAGCTTCTGTGTAGCTGGAGACAGTTTTGCTTTCTGCAATGCAACCCTGTTCAGAGCAGTCTCAGCTTTATGAATCCAGTGAACACAGGATGATGGATGAAACCCCACGCTTCGTGTTTTCTGCTGGTTGTCTCTAGGTTAGTCCTGCACTTGGTACTGGGGAGTAATCATTCTGCAGAGACAACACGGAGTCAGTGGGGAGTGATAAAACTCCGTTACCTACGCAGGAGCACCGGAGTACACATTAAACTCACAAAATTGCTCAGTTCTGTAGCACGTTACCTTTTCCCAGGGGTCCAGCCCCAGCTGTGGAGGGGCTCCATGTCCAGGGCTGCTGATCTGGGTCTGCAGCGCCAGATCCCAAACACAACTGCTCCAGGTATTGAGACCAAGATGTGTCTGCCCTTACTGTGGGCTGGCAGGGAGACTTTATGTTGGATGTGCAGAGAGTTTGGTCTCATGCAAAATCTCAGCCCATGGACTGGCAACAAATGTGCAGATGTGTACACACACAAAAACTATGTCCAAGACACACACGTGCCTGTGGGAACTCTGCTGGGCATAGGGACCTTCTTTTAAACTTTAGATGACTTGAATTAGGTGTTTGAGGTGGACAGTTGATATAAGGCCTCAGATGAACAACAGCAAGAGTGTTACAGTGTTTTTACTTCTCATTTCCATTTTCTAACTTATTTGAAATAGTTCCAACTTGCTCCCCTCCAAGTCAAGCGCTTTCCGCAAAACTTGAATCCAGCTCACGCAGGGTTCACAAAAGGCATGGGCTGCACATGCTTTCCCTTCCTTCCATCCTGCTTCCTTCATCTCCTTACAAAGGCTGAGAAACTCTGGTCTAGCTACTCCTTTTTTTCTCTAGAAAACTTCAGCTCACAGGAAGGAGTGGATACTTCAGGTCAGTTTGACATTTTAATCTCAGTGGTTTGCTTTTTATATTGAATCACTATGGAAGATCAAATATAAATTCAAGAGGGCTATTCTTACCAGGCTACTGCTCATGGTAGTATGTAATGGTAAACACTTCTAGATTGGGCATTTGAGAAATGAATAAATGATACTGAGAACTGGAGCTGAAGAAGAAGGATTATGTTTTTACCAAATACAGCTGTTGGGTCCCTGCCTCAGAGAAAAAGAAACCAACAACAACTAGGTATGGCAGCCTTGGGTACACAGATCCCTCTCTGCAGGCGAGGCTGTTGGTGACTCTTTGATTACATGTTATGTAGGAAACAGCCCCATATACTCAATCTTCTGATACTTGTATCTGCTAAAAATTCCTAATTTGGCAAGGATTAAGCATTGTGGGCTCTTTCATTGTGAACTGAATCTCTCAGACACCAATTAACATTTCATTGCTAAGACTAGTCGATTTGTTATTTGTAGCTGTGGCCAAATTTCTGCATTTGAACTTTAAAGGCTTTGTTTGTATGGTCTGTAGCACAGCAGAAAATGACAAAACCAGCTAAATCCTCTGTAAATAACATAAGCTAGAAAGAGCCTGCCTGTTGCTGAACTAATGTGATCCTCTTTCTGTATTATTGCAAGCTTTACTCATTTGCTGTTGTTTATAAATACCTGCAAAGTACGGTCCTGCTGAAAGCCACTTAGATACATTGGAAAAGCCTGGAGACACTATGGGCTTGATTCGCTTGTCAAAATATAGGTGTTGAGTACTATTTGAGATGCCCAGAGGGCACTTCAGGGGCTGCTCCAGGAGGGCACAGATCTTCCTCAAGTCCTGTGTTATGTCAGCCAGTACCATGTCTCTGGTATCCTAAGACATCCCCAATGGCACATAATGGCATGTGTGTGCAACTGAATTGAACTCCTACAGGTAGGATTCATGTTGAGATTGTGGGTACCTAAATTTAGATGTCCAGCTGTGGGATGGAGGTGCAGAATGGGATTTTGTTGCCTAATGCGGATACTTAGGGTCACTGTGTACGTGCTAGAGTATCTGACACATCAGCTTGGGCCAGTAAGATGGGGCACAGGACTTACAGGAGATTCATGTGCTTCTGGAGGGGCAGATGGAAGTGAAGTGGGATACCCTAGGATGGCACTAGGCAACTCAGTTTAGGCAGCTGTATGAAGTCCAAGCTATCTAATGGCAAGTTTATTCAAGGAACAGTGGAATAGCTAAACTGCCAAATATGTTACGGATTAAAATTTTGATAGTGGAAAAACCCCTATAGTTTTATTTCTATTTCTGTTCTGTCTGTGAATTTGTTTATCTCTGCTTTTTAATTGTTTATTTTACCTGTGCTTATATGCTTTCCCACTAAAATATAAATGAGATTACACTTTTTATTTGAAACATGCATTCTCTTTAAGCATGAAGTTTCTTCAGGCATATTGCTATATTTGTGCCACATCAAATGTTGATATGACGCAGGAGAAAATTTAATGCGACTGCTTATTTATTTGTGGATTAGTACAGCATGTCAAGGCACACCAAAATATTCTATTCACATTTGTATCAGTGAAAAACACTTGTGATCCTTGGAAAAGGGAAAAATAACATGTAGATGTCCATGCTGGATGGCAAAAGGTGCTGTTGGAGAGGTTCTCATGCAAGAAAGGAATAATCAGCTTTTTGATGCACTATTTCAAAATGCCTGAGTAGCTGTATTCCAGGAGGGTTTGTTCTTTGTTCCCTGTGGTGATCCTCTTAGTCGGCAATAAACCAATATTCACAAAAGCATTATATCAAATATGGCCAGCGTCCCCCTCTTCACACATCTAATGCTGTGCATCTTTGTGGAAAAATAGTTTCTTGTTGTTTGTATAACTGCTGAACATGTATGGATAACTTGGCAGCTGTGTATCAGCCATGCAGTGTCCTCTTCATAGTTCATCAGTCAGCCATGAAAGCCCTGCCATCAACATCAAAAAAAGGAATTTTCAACAGTGAAAGGTATTTGTACTCCCTTTGATCCAATATATTATCTGTCAGCTTGCCCCTAGATATGGACAGCTGCTCCATGCTGTGGAAGCTCTAACAACAATTAAGAGGTATACAAAATGTTAGAACACATAATAAGCAAAAAAAAAGAAAGAAAAAACCCCAACATTAAAACATATTGTTAATCTTTCAAAAACCAGCCCTCAGTACTTTTAGGGGAAAGCAAATACTTAAATCTCATGGGATTCCTAGACAATACCTTGACAATAGCTCATTCATAGGCAGTGCTGCTAGTTTGAATTTTTCTTGTGATATATCACAAGTATGCTGGTTTGAGCCTGGGACATATTTAGTCTCTGTGGTACAGTGTCCTCACAGTTTCCAGGGATGAAGTCTTTGAATAGATCCTTTCCAGAAAATGAACATTTTCTCAAAAAAAAGATTTTTACTTGGTTATGCTAGGACAATCTAGAAGTGTGGCAACAGCAGCCAAAAATTGTACTACATGACTCAGATATTTAAATCTGTGCATATGAAGTCCCACATCAGTGACTGTCAGTCACAACATATGCCCACAAAGACCGCAATGCTAAATGTATTCTACTATCATAAGCATAATTGCTTTCTGAAATGTATGGTTGATAGGAATAGACAAAGGGAAGAGGAACAGAAGATCGATTTTCCACGTTAGTGTAGTCCATCTCTCTTCAGAAACATTTTGACACAGCAGGTGTTTTTAAAACACTGTGACTAAGGGCTGTAAATACCTTTTAGCATGTCCATGACATACTTTAATAAAAAAGCAGTGTGTTTTGCCTTCAGGGTGATGGACTTTCCTGCTGTCAGCCTCCCAGTTCTCTTGGTTCATTGTCTGTTCTCTTTTAAACTAGGACACCTATTGTATAGCTGGGTATAAAGAGGAGGATATGTTTCATCTTTTATAAGGAAGTCCAAGAGGTAGAGTCAAAGACAAGAATAACTAAAAGATGTTTTGTCTTACGATGAATAAGAATTAGATCCCAGTATCATACTGTCAAGCTGCACCACAACTATTCCTTTATTTAGGTTTTGTTCTATAGCACAAGGACTTCAAATCCTATTCATCCTTAACTTCAAGGGTAAGTGCTTTCTTTATCAGCAGAAAGAACAAACTTAAACCAAATGTCACATGCATTTGGAAATTCATAACAAATTTCATAATGAGTATTAATCCTCAAGAGGGAAGTATTTGAACTCATAGTGAGAAAAGAAAGAGGCAACTTATATGTGACACCCAGGTGGAAATGTCTTCCCCATCTCCCCCATCTTTCCTTTACTTGCATTGTCGAAAATATATGCAAACTGTATGACACAGAATTTGCAAGTACGGTTTCTGAATGCATTAGGTGGGTTAATTCCCTGGAGCAGTCAGTATTCTTTAGTGAGAAAAGATACTGAAAAGGCTATTTTTTGCTTCAATGCATGGGTAGGATGAAAACATTCAAAGGTTCAACTTTTATAGCACTGTAAAGCTATTTTTTGTGCTGAAACTGAAATGAAACAAGACAATATTGTGTGGTTTACACTTGCAGTGATATGCTAGTGCAAGGTTAAGTTGTGCCCATGCACTGAAACTTGGAATTTCACCCAGATATGAGTCATTAAGAACCTGGATATTTTTTGGTTGGTGTGCTTTTTCTTACAGAACGGCATGTATGCTGTAGTTCAGTACACAACACCGCTAGCTGTAAAGAAAGTAGAACACTTTAATTATTGTGTAAGAGTGGGTGTCACATAAAGTTACAGTTTGCTAACAAAATTTAATGATAACTCAAAGTTGGGAGGCATTTTCAGTACAGCAGAGGACTGGGATTTTATGCAACGAAAATTTGCAATGTCTTGAGAACAGGAACAATAGAAATGAGATTAAATTTAATAGAACAAAGTGTGAACTCCTGATTTTAGGGAATAATAATAATGGGTGTGTGTGTGTGTGTCATAAGTTAGAAGTAGAAACAGATGAGAAAAATCTTTGTGTACTAGCTGAACAATATAAAGATGAGCTGCTGGTCTGATGTATTTGTTAAAAAAGTTAAATCAGTTCTGGGATATGTAAGGAAAACAGAGACCAGAGAGACCTAATGCTGTGATGCTGTGCACTTATGGGACCTCCTTTGGAAAGCAATGTTCAGTTCTGGCCACCTGCGCCCAAGAAAGGTGCATTTAGAGTGGCACAGGGGCACAGAAGTCCTAGAAATATATTAAAAGAAGTGGAGGTTTTGTTTTAAGGGAAGAGATGGATAGAGCTAGGTTTATTTAGCCTGCTGACCATACTAAAATGAAAGAGAAGGAAGGACATGTTGCTGTCCACAAATATATCACAAGATAAAACTCCAGACTATAAGCATTATTTAACTCAGGAGATGGTGTCAGCAGAAGAACAGATGGATATAAACTAACCATGAATACATTTAGCCTGGCAGATAGAGAAAAGTTAGAGAAAATTAACACATGATATTCAAGAACAGGTTTTCAATAGCAGTTATAGGGACAAAACAAACAAAACATAAATATTTTAATTTGAAATTTGATAATATTATAAGCACATGATGTAATGTCTTGTTTTCAATAGTAGAAAATTGGACATACAGACCCAGCGTGTCCTTCTGAGTGCTGTGTGTTTGCAAGGTGATGGCTATCTATGCCCAAGATCAGAAGACATATAAAGAGCTTTTTACCACAGAGAAGAGGAGGCAGATGAGAAATATGAAGAGAGGCAATACACTGATTTTTTTTGTGGGAGACACATACTCTTGAAACTAGTTGACAGTTCTCTGTAATTCAACATGATCTAGTGCATCACTAATGGATGGTTAATGGGAATGAATAATAAAAGGATTCATAGTGCTATACACTGAGGTGGTTCTGAGGACTGTTCCATTAATGATCCACAAACTACCTGCATTTCTTGTGCACCGTGACATAATTCTGTTACGGAAATATGTCTTTTGGGAGGATTAAAGAAATGTAAATACACCCACACCCACACTGAAGAATCAAGTTAGCTTAATGATAGAAGGAGCATTCTGACATGCTGAACCTCCAATTTTACACAGGCTAGAGAACTGCAAACCCCCAGATGATAAATTTACCTTTTGTTAATCAACCTGACAGTGTAATATTACATATGTCCTTTCTCTGGGTCAGTTCTTCCTCATGCAACTCTCTTTCTTGAGCCAATCAAAATGCAAAGATAAATAGCAACAAAGCAGTATGGATACAGAATCACTGGAAGTACGGAAAATCAGGATTTAAATATTTGCAATAAATTATGCTGTGAATAAATAAATAATCCAATTAGGCAAACTTGAAATAAATTTGGGACAAATTCACTTTACTACAGATGAAGGTCTTAACCAGTGTATCACTGGCTGTGCTGGAAAGGTTGGGTTGCTGCACAGCTGCACATCAGCCTCCCCTTCCCCTGTCTCTCTCCTTCTCCCTGTATCCTTCCCCTCCCTGACCTCTGTTGAGTTTCCATACGGAGGACATTCATATGCAAAAAATCCAGAGGGAAGTCAGTGTGCCCAGTTTGGATGACGGTGGGCCAAGAACTGAAAGAAAGTGACCATTTATTTGTAGATGCAGCATTTTTCTCTCTTCCCACCCCCCTCCTTCCCCCAAGAGTTATACTGGAACGTCTGGGCTACATGTGCAGCAGCAGAACAACAAGGATTTAAATTTAACTGTTTTGTGAACTGGAATTTCAGCTTTTTTACATCTTAAATACAGTCCACCTCCAGCAGCTTCCTTTTCATACAAGATGTAAATACACTTTTAGCCTTCACTCTACAGACATTCCAAAGTCAGCTGACTACAGACCTAGTCTCATGCACAGCAACTGCTTTCAGGAATAGTCTCATATGCCTTCAGTAGAGCCTACCTTGTTCATTGCCAGATAAGAATATCCTTGCCAAGTTTACCAAGCAGTTCGGAACGGATTTGCTTGAGTGATCTTTCCCTTTATTATTTATTAGTTCCTCAGCATTTTTCATGTGCACAATTGATCAGTTTTAATTTTTTTCTTGATTTTTGTAAAAAAAATATTAGCTAGCATGGAATCTGGAACTTAACCTTGGAAAAACATCAAATAAAATACACATACTCTTATTGGCTCCCAGTTTAAAATTACATTTGAGACTTGTCTATTAGCTAATTTTTAATTAATGTCTGGCATCCTGATTTTGTGTTGTGCAGTTTCTTAATCCCAATGGTATGTAGAACCAAATCAAATTCTCTACTGAAATCTAGCAACTTATGACTAACCTCATACCTCTGTTATAAAAAATGGATATCTCATTAATTTGACAAATTCTTTTGTCTATAAACCATGTTAGATGACATTAAATATGTTACCCTCTATTCTTTATTAGTCAATTTCCCTATCTGATGGTCCATTATTTTTCCTAAGATTGATGTCAGGTGGACAGGCTTATATTTACCTAGACTACCCCATTTATCACAGAATCATAGAATACTAGGTTGGTATCATGGATGGAGTCATGCACTTCACTTGTGAGAGAGAAGCAACAATGTACTTTATTGCTATAAAGCAGTGAATTAATAAAGTTCCATGGTAAATGCGACAGTGGTTTAACGAGATTTGATGGCAAGGCACACTTCATTATTTACTGCATAGAGGATAGGGTCAGACAAAACTGTCAGGGAGACCCTCCTGTTGAGTCATGAGGTTCAGTCATGAGGACCCCCTTGCTTTCTAAACTCCTTCTCAGAAAGGAGTCTAGGTGCAGCTGGATCCACTCCTAGTCCCCGACTTGGTCAGTGGTTTATGTCTAAAGGATTATATATGCGCAATCAATCCTTTATATCACTTAGCAGAGATTTCAAAGTTTAGCATAGTATTAATCACTTACCAAGAATCTGTTGCAGCAAGGACTCCCTCAGCCTCGAGGAGTAACCTTGAGAGGTGTCCCTACTCAAGTGGAGATCCTGGCCTGCAGCCCGCTGCTGTGCAGGAGAGCTTAAGGGTCCCTGGGCTGTCCACTAGTTACAAAGTAAGATGATTGACTTATAGTCATATTTGCATACCAGCAAGACATCTGGCTCACGGTTCCAGACAGCCCTTGGCTACCATGTTGCCATCCATACCCCACAGTCCAGAGTAACTTGGATGCAGCCATCACAACCCCCACTGGTGGTTATGGCTTAAGCAGGGGAGGGAGGGGAGCACACCGCCACAGTTGGAAGGGACCTCAAGGATCATCTAGTCCAACCTTTCTTGGCAAAAGCGCGGTCTAGACAAGATTGCCCAGCACCCTGTCCAGCTGAATCTTAAAAGCATCCAATGTTGGGGAATCCACCACTTCCCTGGGGACATTATTCCAATGGCTGATTGTTCTCATTGTGAAAAATGTTCCTCTTGTGTCCAGTTGGCATCTCCCCAGGAGTAACTTGTACCCATTACCTCTCGTCTTTTCCATGTGTCTCCTTGTAAAAAGGGAGTCTCCATCTTCTTTGCAGCCACCCTTTAAATACTGGAACATAATGATAAGGTCTCCCCTAAGCCTTCTTTTCTCAAAGCTGAACAAACTCAGTTCTCTCAGCCTTTCCTCATATGGCAGGCTTCCCAATCCTTTGATCATCTTTGTGGCCCTTCTCTGGACCCTCTCCAGCCTGTCCACATCTTTTTTGCATAGCGGGGACCAAAACTGAACACAGTATTCCAGGTGTGGCCTGACAAGCGCTGAGTAGAGTGGGATACTGACTTCTTTATCTCTGCTGGTGATGCCCTTGTTGATGCAACCCAGCATTCTGTTGGCTTTCTTTGCTGCAGCAGCACACTGTTCACTCATATTGAGCTTGTTGTCCACCAGGACCCCCAGGTCCCTTTCCACAGAGCTGCTCCCCAGCTGGGTAGATCCCAGCCTGTGCTGCATTCCCAGATTATGTGTTCCCAGATGCAAGACCTTACACTTGTCCTTGTTGAACTTCATAAGGTTCTTGTTAGCCCACTCTGCCAGCCTATCCAGGTCTTCCTGCAGGGTGGCACTCCCTTCCAAAGTGTCCACTTCCCCACTCAGTTTGGTATCATTGGCAAACTTCATCAGGATACACTTGATCCCATCATCCAGGTCACTTACAAAGATATTAAACAGTGTTGGGCCCAATATCGATCCCTGGGGGACCCCACTTGTGACAGGTTGCTAGTTTGAAAAGGAGCTATTTACCACCACGCTCTGGGTGCGGCCTCTCAGCCAGTTCCCCACCCACCACACAGACCACTTGTCTAGACCGTAACACTTCAGTTTCTCTAGGAGGACACTGTGGGAAGCCATATGGAAAGCCTGGGAGAAATCCAGGCAGACAATGTCCATCATTTGAAAGCAAAGTATTGACATAACTCTTACTTCCATCCAATGCTCAGGATCTATCTCAGCAATCCAAGATTTATTACAAATAATAATAAATAGTCTAATAATGCTTATTAGGCTTTTCTTCTAACATTCCTAGGTGCATTTTTTAATGAAAGACACTTAGCCTTAATAGCTGCTATTTGGCATATACTGTCTTTGTTGTTCTAAGTGTAACATTTCATCACCGTCTTCGTATGATATGACTACATCTGGCTTTTTCCCAGTCCCAGAGCTGAAATATTTATTCAACATCTCAGTCTCTTCTGCATTGTTTTTGACAACTGCATCCTTTCCATTTAACAATGGACAAACACTACTGTAAGGTTGCTTTTGCGCCAGATATATTTAATGTTGTTTTCAGTGTACTAAACTCAGATAGCCATAGAATTCCTCCTATATCCTTCTGTCTTCAGTAGCAATTTTCTGTTATTTCTATTTGCATTCTAAATTCAAGTGATCTAATCTATTCAGTTTCTCCCTTGTCTCCCTACTCAACCTGTTTATATCTGAAATTTCACATTGCCTTTATTTCTCCTTTAAGCTAGACTGGTGAAAAATAGACTTTGTCTTGATCGCCGTTCTTAGATCATCTCCTAAAATGCTTTTAAATATCTTTGTTATTGTTTACATATTTTTACCCTTTTAAATTCTTCCTATTATTGATTAGGCACAAACTTGTATTTAACTGTTTGAAAGTGGCCATTTTGAAGTAGCAAGTGTAAGAATTACTGGGTGTGTTATATTCTATTTGCATGTAAGGAATGTAATCAAGTTCTCACTTTCGTTTAAGGAACCACTAACTTTTAATCCTGGAATCAATTTTGATTTAGCTGTCAGGATGACATCTAGTACAAAATTCTCTAAGGAGAGACACAAAACTTTTTGATTTAGGAAATTTTTATCAATCATTGTTCAGAATTTCAAAGGTATTTTAGTATTGGAAATGTCAAACCTGTAGAGCTATGTATTTCAACCTGATATTCACCAGTGAAAAAGGTTTTTTTAAAGCCAATACAGTACAGAAACTCTTTTCTCTTCTTCCTCTCCATAGACATTGTAAGTAGGGGTTTAAGGGACCAGTCATCCTGCTCCATAGGGTAGTTTGATGGTACCTAGCCACCTGCATGTAATTGCCCTTGTCACACTCGCTATGTTGGGAGATTGATCTGTAAACACTGAAAGCATTTACTACATAGTTGTCAGTGGGTTGAAATCGGTTATTGCCACATACTGCCTCTTCTCCTCTTCTCTTGCCACTGTGTTTTTCCTAAATTGCTTATAGCGAGTGAGTTTAACATTCCTATCACATAAATCTTCCTTCAAGTTCCAGTAATATCAAGCAGGTCAAATTCATTCTCATAGTACGAGTAGTTCCTACTCTTCCTGTTTATCACACAAGCTCCTGCCATTCATGAATAGGCAATTAAAGAATTTATTTTCTTTGTGTCATTCAGTGTCTTGATTAATTTTGATCTTGACAACTTGACTGTGCTAAATGAGTGTTTATTTGCTGCCCCTTTTTAATCTCCCCTTTTGTTGTAAGTTTAATGTCATTATTACTAGTCTAGTCAGCTTGTCCCCTGTAAAATTGATTTCCCCTTTAATGAGCTGGAGGCAGTGCAAACCACGTAACTCCTCAGTTAGAAAATGGCTCTACAGTTCACCAAACTAAAATCCCCTCTCCCTCTTACACCTCTCTAATTGGCAGTTTATTCTTAAAAACTCCTGATTCATGTGTTCATTTCTGGGACAGGAGCAATCTCCAAAAAGCTCATCTGGGTATTTTCATACTTTATCAGCTTTCTGAACTCTCTGAAATCATTCATAACCAGTGAGGAGACACATGAAGCATCGCTAGTACCAATACATACCACTACTAAATTAAATCTCCCCCACTCAGTTGGGTAAGGTGGGTTTTTTTTTCCTTCATTGAAGAAGAGTTGAGACTCTCTAAGAAGCAGTATGCTAAAAGCCTTATCCTATAGGGAAAACTGGTAGTTTTGACTGTAATTAGCCTGTCCAATACTTTCTATTATATAAAGTTATTGAAAAATTCCTTAAGAAGTTTCCCTTGTTTGCAACCAACTTTTGATATTTTGCAGGAGGAATGCTTTAGGGCAACAGAAATATCCTTTATCTGTTGCATGAAATTCCTTTCAGCTTTTGCTCCTTGCAGGTACCCTTTGGTCCAAGCACATGAACTTAGAAGAGTACTTCTGTTGCTGAGGAAAGGTAAAGCACACTGTTCCCATAATAGCCAAGCTCTCTAGGTCTGTGGAATACAAAAGGAGAGAGAAAGCTGGACTGACTTCTTCCCCATGACTACTTCTTTCATTCAGTGCGTGAACCATGTCTCCATCACCCCTTTGGGATAACACAGTTCTGTAGCTGCCATCTAGTAGGTTAACATGAAAACGGTCTGTGCTGCTGTGCTGCAAGCCCAGAGGTAAAACCGTGCTTATATATATGTGGGTTGTTGAAGTTGTGCATTATCAAGTTTACTCTTCACGTTTGTCTTTAAAGAATGCCAGAAAAGCATATTCATTGATTGGTTGATATTTTAATGTAGATTTTGCATAAGATTTTAATGCAATATTTGAAAGTTAGAAAATAGTCTTAGGTTGCTCATGTAAGTTCACTCAAGAACTCTTGTTACAAAATACTAGCAAAGGGGTTGTGTACTACATTTGTAAATGCTATATCCTAACTACAACACAGAAAGGAATCACATTAAAGCTCCATGAGAGCACAATTTCCTTTTATGTAATACCACCTCAATAACCTTATTTGTCATAGTTTCTGTATGACATTGGTATGTCTTTGAATGTAGATAAAGCTATGGTGCCCCTGGTAGTAAAATCACTTGTTGTTAAAGCTATGCATTCTGTTGAGGCTAGTTGTTTCCTCTGTTAGACTAGGGCAAAGGATGGGAAGTCATTGTACAGGATAAAGTGGAGAAGTGACACCCAGAAAATTTGAACTCTGTACCAAGAAACACTGTTACCTCATGCAAGTCTCAGTGCTAGATTTTAACACTGCAACTTCCCCAAAATGGCCACAGCCTAAAAGCCCTATCCAACCCATAAATGGCCTTCTGAACAAATCATAGTTTGGTACTGCCAGCCAGTGCCCAGGCTGCCCAGCTTGGCAGTGATGCTAGAGTGCCCTGAGGGTGACACTTGCACCATTTTGTATCCTTTCCCTTTATGCATTTTTAGGACATCAGTCTCTCGAGACTGTAATTGGCAATGCACATAGCCAGTAGAGGAAAGAAAAGCTGGAGGCAAACCTTGTATTTTTCACTCAGTTGAGAACAGAGAAAGTGGACAAGTAACAATTTTACCTTTAGAAGCAATTTACCCACCACAATTGTGTGTGATTGTATGCACTTCAGCACTGAAAGGCTCCTTTCAAAACATGATTCTGGTTTCACTATGCCTCAGTTTCCTTATGTCTAAACCAGGGATGACTCCCACTTCAACAAAATATTGTTAGTAATGTTTGTGAAGTTGTGAAGTGTTCTGTAATCTTCACATACCAGCTGCTCTATCCTCATTACAGTTTATTTGTTATGAATTGCCTTGTTTTGTTTTCCATAGGCTAGGAGGCTTAGAAGTTATTGTAAAAAAGATGCCAGTGAGGTTTCAAGTTATACTTATTTGTTTCAAAATAGAATTGTGGTTAAACCTCGTCAAATCCCCTCTATTGCCTTTCCTGCTATTGCTGATTAGTTAAGAAGCAGAAGGGAACATTGCACTGTAAAACAGCCATTTATCTGCCAGTGTCAGGTTCTCCTGACATGATGTGCTAATGCAAAGCACATTAAGCAGTAGCAGTAGGTGCTCCAGACCTAGCAGTTCCTAGACAGGCATTAAGAGACCTTGAATGAGTCAGTGTCACTCTATGGTTTAACCTAATACCAACCCCTTAGGGCACCCCTATCAAATGTGAGAGAAATGAAAGGTTTTAAAGGCTATTAATCCCAGTGACTCTACATTAGAAGAGCACAAAGTTATTTGTCACAGGTCTTTTTGTCATCATGATATTGTGGTAAAATGTGAAGTATTTAGTATTCCTGAAATTCCTTCTTCCACCTACTCAAGCATGGAGGTTTTTTGATGATACACTTACAATGATGAGCTGTGATACCTACCAGCTACTGGCTGTTACTGGCACTGTCTGATCTCCCTTTTTTTTCTCAGTGAGTTTTTCTCATATCTACAATGCATGAGAAGTAGCAAAAACATCTTTAGAAAACAAGCTTTGAACTGAAAGGTATCCTAAGTAAACAAGCAAGCGAACTCTCTGCCCCCAGACAGACACCATTACAGCACGCGTAAGAGGCATTAAATCAGAGCTGAATCTAATACAAGGTGTTAGCTTCTTTTGCCGTACTTGTTATCTGGAGCTGCTTTATTTCTAATGTGATAGATGTTTTGTTCCATGTTTCTTACCTTGAAGATGCTGAGACTCAGGAATAATCCTGTTGTTTTAGAAACCTCTGATCCAGTGTTTGCATGGAAAGGTGTCTCAGATAGCTGGTTGTCTGGCAGCGGCTGCTTCAAAGGGTCTGGCAGCCGAATGTGAGCAGCTCAGGTTTTACTGGAAGTGGTGACAGTTACATGACTTCAAACTCTTGCCAGGGTCTGAATTTGTACATTTCAAATTCACTTCACACACATTCAGTTGACAAAAATTGTCCAGCCATCAGATCGCCACACTGGCAGACTCTCTGGCTTCAAGAACTACCTCTGATAAAAACACAGTCCCTTCAGCTAAACACCCCTGCTTTGATATTTGTAAAAAGGTTCAGGGGATACTTAAACTGGTAAAGTGTTTTGAAACCTATTGATGGAAAGTCTATGCAAGTATTTGGTTTTTTTATTAGTTGACCTGCATAGTAGCAAAGATACACGGCTTACAGTGTGTTCATTTGTGCATGCGTATGTATATCTGTGTGTATTTGTAAGGTAAGTGTGTACAATTGCTTGGCTCCAAGGAGTTAGTCAATATTTTAAGCTTTGTCAGGATGCTCTGAAATCAATTGTAAACATCAGTCTTCGGTGTTTATACAAACGCAATCCTATTCATTTGAAAAGAGTCTGGGGAAAATCCTGTACCTCTGTACACAGTAGGAAAAACCAGTCAGAGCACAAGAATGTAGTGATGGTTGTTCCAAGCCAGACCAGGGGTCCATCTGCCACAGTCTCTGACGGTGGCCAAAACTGGAGGCCTGCAAAAGAGATTAAGAACAGAACAAGTGTATTTGATACTTCCCTGTGTATTCTCCTACCGACCAGTAATTTGTGGCTCAGAGCCAAGATTTACTTTAGAGATTTTTCTTCTGTGAAGGCACCCAGCTGCTCCCTGAACCCATCTACAGTGAGGGCTGTGGAGCAAGGGTTTTTGCAGTTTAAAGCCACAGTATGTGTAGAATCATTTTGTTTCATTTGTTTTGAAGTTACCAACTGCTAGTTTCATTTGATGACCTGTAGATTTGGTACTAGAAGAGCTAGCTGTACATATCCTATACATCCTCCTGTACCACTTGTGGTTTTACAGACTTATGTCATATCATACTCTGTTTTCCAGCCCTGTACAGAAGCTGTTCCATACCTTTGAATGTGCTTTTCACGCTGCTATGAACCTTTCTAATAATTCCTAATTTTCACTTTTTTTTTCTTCCCCCCAACTACTGAACACTAAGGTGAGTTTGTCCTGGGTCTATAAGACCAGGATCTCATACCTCTGTAATTATTAGTCAGCTCAGAGCTCGTTCTTCAGTACATAAAGTTAGGACCTTTTCCCCCTCCCATGATCCTCCCTTTAAATTTGCCTATTTGCCTGAATTTCACTATTTCCTTGCCTAGTCACTTAGTCCTTCTGGATTTATCCTAGTAAATGAATCAGGGCCACAAAATACTTTCAAACACTGTGCCACTGGAATTAGCATCTATGCTGGAAAACATAAGAGATCAAATATGATCGCTTGTCCCTGAAGGCAAGTGGCATTGCTTGTGAAAATAGGACTAAGCTCTTTTTCTACAAAAAAAAAAAAAAAAAAAAAGAGGGTGGCCTTCTCCTTACTGTCTTCAGAGCATATGTTTGCTGGTTTATACTAGAAAGCTTTCCTGGTCTATTGCTTTTCCTCCCAAACTGTACCCAGGCATTGTCTGGGAGAGTGTCAGGGAGCACCACGCTGACAAATGACAAAATGGGCAATCATGTGCCAGAGCCTGAGACCATGACAGCCCTGAGTTAAGCCACTGCTTAATTGCTAGCATGTCTTCTGATATGCTTTTGGTCCCTGCCAACTAGTACAACTAGTGCTTTTTAAACCAATGCCCATTCATGGTTTGGAGACAGCATGTGCTGGGTGAGAATACTCTAGTTTTGGCTCCCTCCATCCCACATAGTTTTCCAGCAGTATATAATGCAGACTTTTTACTCTGCAACATCCATATCTACCTTCAAGCCAGATGTAGGGTGTACAATAAGTATCCGTTTTCTTGCTAGAGAAACGCTACTCTGACAGAGAGTGACACTGCCCTCACATTTGTGTATTCACTTTGAACATAAATTAAAAAAAGAAACAAAACCAGTTCATATTTTTTAGGGTAACTATATGAAGATCAGATAAGATCCAATGCAAAGTACTGTATGATGTGGGTACTACCAGCCTGTACCACTTGGATCAGGGCTGGAAAACAGTGCCTGATTCTGTTTTATTTAGTAGTATGAATATACCCATATGGCCCTTCTGCTGTTGTCCACAGTCAATCTAAAATACCTAATATTGTGAGCGATCTTGGTTCTTTCATCCCTTTTTCCACGTTGCTTATGAATATTTTAAACAGTCCAGGCACCTGTGCCTGGGGAACACAACTCATGGCTTCTCCTTACTGGGAAAGCTGACTATTTACTCCCACACTGTTTCCTACTTTTTACCAGTTGTTTATACACGTGAGGACCTTACCTGCTATGCCACGACAGCCTGGGCTCCTTAACAACCTTTGGCGAAGGACCCTGTTAAATGTCTTTTGGGGATCGCAGTAGGCTGTTATCAACTTGCGTTAGGACCCCCCTCAGAGAATTCCTGTAGCTTTTATGGTCATGACAAGTGCTTTCTTTTTATAAAAGAGACTCTTCTGGTTTTCAGCATGTCATATTTATCCATAAGCCATCTTTCTTGTAGTTACTCATTCACTCAGTGCATACGCTAGATCTATTATTGGTCTGTAGTTTTCCAGTTTTCCCTGTAACTTCTGAAGACTGATGCCACATTAGCCACCTTGCAAGACTTCTGATAACAAGGCAGCTTTAAATGAGAATTGACATACGGTGGTGAGTTATTCAGCTATTTCAACCTTGAATTCCTTTAGAACTGATGATATGTGACTATTCAATTGATCCATTTGCTTCATAACCTCTTTTGCTAATACAATCAGCAAATTGCTCAATCTGAGATGGATCTTCTAATAAACAAGAAGTATGAAATGGGAACTTCCTCAGATTCCTTCACACTGCAATGCAGATACAGAAAATTCCTTAACTGTTTTCTGCTCTGGACTTTTCTTCGTTGTGCACTCCTTGATTCTGTGGACACTCTGGCCTCTACCTTCTTTTGTTAAGTAAAGGAAGCTTAGTGGGTGAATCTTTGTTCCAAGGCCAAGTGGTACCAACTGGCTTACATCCACCTTGCTTAGGGCCCTAGGGCAAGCTGCTTCCAGAGACGGGAGTTTGGGGCAAATCAAAACAGAGTCAAAGAATGAGCCAGGAATTAAACAGTAGCAACTACAACAGTCTAGTGTTTGAGCTTGTTCCCTGCTCTCTCTCATTTATCAAAATAGATGTAGGCACAGACTCTCCAGCAATCTTCCTGTTCTGATGTGTTAAAAAAGGGATTTATTGGAAGACTTAATGCCTTTTTTTCAAGTTTAACCTCCAGCTTTTTTCAAGGTGATGGGAGATGGGTTTTTTTGCCCACACGTTTCATGGAGAGTCCTCTTCTCCCAGAAGTTCATCTTCTGCCTCCTTTCATGTCTGTGCTTTGAGATGTTTATCTCAGTGTTTCCTGACATTCTCTTCCCGGCTCTGCTGCCCAAAGCTTGAGGGAAACAACTGGCCAGCCTTTGGATTTACAATCAAGGGAGAAAGGAAGCCATCTCGTTTTCCCTGAGTTAGTTCGCTCCCAGGTTTCTGTCTGGTCTTGGACAGTCACTTCTACTGTTTCAGCACTTTTAGTACATGAAGGAGTTCAGTGGTTTATTCCACTTAGCCTAAATGGCTAGCACTCTCAACAGCTTTAATGATGTCTGTGATTATCTGCAGTTCAAAGACAGGCTTGTTAGCAGCCATTAACACCTTGCAGCGCCAAGAAGGATAGTTCAGTAATAATTACAAAAACCTTGAAAACAGAAAGTGCTACAGAAACAGTTGTACTTATTTGTGAGCTGTTCCTGTTTACTCTTCTTTCTGCTGGCATAGTGGGCTTTCTTCTGTGTCACTACAGGCCTAGTGGCTTGGCACATGTTTATGGGTGTTCTGGTTTCAGGTTCATATAGCTTTAAAGTTATTTTATTACAAAAATAATTATATTTTAGAGAGAGAAATAAATCTTATTATTCTCACTCCTCAAATTTCCTAAGGTTTCTTCCCAGCGATAAGAGTGTCACAAGGGTGTCCACGTTATCCAAGTCTGGGCAGCATGAGCTTGTCACCCTTATCATGAAGCAGACAGCAGTGTAGGACCTTCTGTATTTGCACCTGTCGGGATGAAGTGAGATTCAAGAAGCAGCTAATTGGCAGCCATCACAATTCTACACTGGGCTCCAGGGCACCAAAATTTAATACAGACATGATCATGACTTATTTCATTGGTCACAACATCTACTTTCAACTTCATCTTAATCTGCATTGGTTGAAAAGATGTAGGGGACAAAGCACACATTTGTTTGTTTTACATGCAAACTAAGCATTTCTGTAAAAACATCTCCTCTATCAAACTTAGACCATAGTGTTGTTTAGGTATATATTTAACTGACTAACTTTTGGCACCTACAGTTGAATGTAACTTATATACAGTGTAAGGCCTTGAATTACAAAGACCACCCTACTACTAAAAATATTCATAATTCACAGTTGCTGGGTTTTGGGTATTTTTTGTAGAGACCTAATTCAAAGCCCACCGAAATCAATAGAAAGAAGTTTTCCCACTGGCATCATTGATTGGGCCATAGGACAGTGGTGTGCATACATCACCTTTAGACACCATTAAATCCTTTTTCATACTGAGCTGAGAAATACACAATAAGGATTTCACTCCTGATTGATTGAAAAATTGCAAGCAAGAAAGTTATCATAGCATTTCCCATGAAATCTTTATAAAACACAAATGAAGCAAAAATATTAAAACTTCCCTAATGTGTACCTAGATAGGTATGTATACATTTAGATGTATTTATGTCATTAACACTTTGCATGCACAGGAATAGAGAAAGAGCCAGCATAAGAATTAAATAAATAACAAAAGTAAATCTTAGAGAAGAATCCACATCAGAATTAAACATTTTCTTTAAGAGGAAGAGTTAACTCATAGCTGATTTCCTGAATGGTGAAGTATTTTTACATAATTATCTTGCTAAGGAATGAAGAGTCAGCTATAGTAATGTGCTCAAAGCACTTTTTCACTGAATGCTACATATACTCATGCAGAATTCCTTAAAACAACCAATTAACAATGGCATGAACATGCTTTTGGTGACTAAAACAAAATAAATGGTAACTGAAAATCAAGCAGTGAAACAAATGTCCACCTATCCCAGCTGAAACTGTTTAAGTGAAAACCGTTCCAGGAGACTTCCCTTACCACATTAGACCCATGAAATTAATTAGCATCCTTTACTCGTGGATGGATATAGGAAGAGAAATGCTTCCCTCAGGATTCTGCCATTAAGTCTGCTTTTTCCCTTCTGTATATATTATTGGCATCATGTTTTCTAGCCTTCCCTAGTCACAGCTGACTTCTTCCCCATGCTGGATCCTGCCACTAACTCACACTGAGTGGTACATACTCTCAGGCAAATGTTTGCATTCATTAGTCCCATGGAGTCAATGGAATAACTACCCCTCTACTCACTGGGAGTTAGGGAGGTAGACTAGGATTTCATATAAATGAGCTTGTCACATGAAGCAGCAGCAAACAATAAAAGAATGTGCATCTGGCACCTCATCATCATGAACGTCGCATCCATTTTTTGTGATCTTGCCATTAAAAGGCTATGCAGATGGATAGTAAAACTGACTGGAGTAGCATGCCCTGCGGCAGAATATAGGTACCCATATGAGACAACATGGTAAAGCATAGAATTATTTGCAGCTTTATTCACAGGAAGCTGGTAAGAAACATACTCAGAGCAGCAATCAGAGGTAAATGGAATCATGCAAAGATTGTCTTGTGAGCCATATGTTTCACTCATAGAGCCAGAGACCGCTCCTTTCCCACTTTGAATCTTAGAACTTCCTGTTGCAAGTTCAGCTTGCAAGTAATTGTTTTACAAGTGAAAAAGCAATTTTAGGAAAACATGCCTTTTGTTGAGTGCTAGCAGGTTTATTTTTAGCTGTCCCTTAAAGCGCTTGAGCGCCTGAGAAAATAAGACAGAAGGGACAAAGCCACGTGGCCAATTGTACACAGATCGCAGTTTGAGAACCTCTGATATTGTAAATGCCAGGCTGCTGCACCTATTTACCCTATCCTTTACTACAAAATCAAGGGTAAGCTCTTTAGGGTAGGGATCGTGTCATCTGGGAACAAAATCAGCAAGATGCATTATGTTTGTTTGTTAACTTTCTTTCAGCTGTAGGTCGCTGTTGGATGCAGGATATTTGACTAGATGGAGTATTGACAGTTAGTCCAGTATGAAAAGCTCTAAGAAAATTGTCAACAAGCTGCCGATTTCTGTCCTGCGAGATGATGCCAGAATACATTTGAGAGGCACATGTTTCCAACCTGGCATTTACTTTAGACTGCCAAAGATAAAAGGTTTCAGACAACAGAAGACTTTAGCAGTGTCAAGAATAATTCATTACCCAGCACTATGACATTCTCTAATGAATATGAGGAATTTAGCGTCGCATCTTGCTAACATCTCTGTTGCAGACATTGTTTTGGACTTTTGAAAACATTGTTCACATGCATAAAGCAATTACTGAGTCATACCATTGATTGTGTATCTGTCTCTATCTTTATCAGCCTTCCAGTATAACTCCGTGATGCCTATTAGGCTAAATTTACTGAACGGTGCCCTTCTTTCCTTGTTTTGTTTTGTTGATTTGCTTAGTTTTTTTCTTGAATAATCAGCTCTTGGTCTGTGTGGAGGCTGTGTTGATGTCTGTATGGAACAAATCATCTCCAGCTTGCTCTAGCTATGCATTTGGTTCAGTAAGCAAGCAAGCAAAAGTATAAGCCTGTAGCCCTGTGGTGTAGCCCACAGTCCACAGGTTCAGCTGTTTGTGCTCCAGGGCTCGGGTTTGTGAAGCACAGCTGTGTGACCTTGGCTCAGCTTTACTGAGAAAAATTGTTGTTGAGCTGTGAAAAAAATATATAAGCTAAAGCCACTTAAGACAGGAAAAATAGAAATAGAGAGAAGTGAAATTGTTGTGCTGGTGATTGTAACTCAAGGACTCAGCAGAAGAATACTGACATGAAAAGGTCTAAAACCCTGAGAGGAAATGTAGAGACATGGAAGATGACAGCAGCAGGGTTGAGGATCTGCCTGTTCTGCAGGGCAATGGGGGCTGATGCTTCCCCATGCTACCGGTTGGCTTGCAGAAACTCACCTGGTACACATGGCAGGGGTGGCAAATATATTTATTACTGATCTGTCCTGGCTGGATCCTATTAGCCAATAATTGTTGTGCACTCACTAAACTCTGTATATTTCTGCTTCCAGGTCTCTACTCGTGGTAAAAGATGCTCAAAGAAAAGCAATGTAGCAAAGAGAAGGTTACAGTGGACAGCCTGCTGAGGTAGAAAAGGGGCATGCTGAGGTATGATGAGGTGAAATAAGGTATGATGAGGGCAGATAAGGTATGATAAGGGATTCCTACGTATCTACGCCAGTGGGCATTCCTGGTTTTACCTAAAGATTGTTGAATGTAAAATATATGATAAGTCTAAGAAGCCAAACTTTGAATTATGTTATTTCCCCTTCCTTTTCACTCATGTGTTTTTATGGAAATTGCTATAATGCTCTCCACTAAGCTAAATACATATGCAGTGTTGATATGGAGACTAATGTGATGCAATTACTTTGTGTAGGGAACTGTAGCTGGAGTGGTATTGTATGACCAAGGAGAGAAATAGGGGCTATATTCAGGTGGAAGCATAACATTCAGGTATCGTGACTCTTTGTGCACTGGCTGTGTCAGGATCCAAGGTCTTGCAGCCATGGATGGCAGCCAGTCTGAATTACTCATTGCTTGTTTGAACTTTGATGCCAGAGCAGCCTCCTAAACAATTTTTACACCTATCTGTGTCATTCAGATAAACTCACTCCTGTTCCAGTAGAATAAAAGAAACATAGAAGCTTTCTGAGAAAAATCACAGTTCAATAGTATCTTTAAAGCACATTTATTTTTCATTTTGTTGAGGACTTCCCACTTGGAAAAGGTATTATGAAGCCTGTCTTTTTCTAAATATGGATATACTGTGTGGAGGAAGAAAGAATCAATTTGTTCTGTTTCTTTTCCAAAATGATTCCTGATGTATGTTATGGAGACTATTTTCAAAATAAGGAGAATTTCTTAAATCAATAAATGTAAATGGTTTGTTAAGAAAGTATATGATCTCATTGACAGCAGAGGTTTGTGGCTTCCCATTGGAGAATAGCTGTGGTTTATGTTTGAGTTCACTCAGCTAACAAGTATGTGGAGAAAAGGCTTTTGAAAGAAGGGAATGATCTTCAGAGAGGCTTTTTTCTGAGATACTTACTATTACAGAAGAAGCCTCTGAAATGGCATCTGTGTCAGCTAAGGGGAAAAAATGAAGCACGTTTGTGATAATTTAAAGCATGTATCGCTAACGAAGATAAAGAGAGCAAAGTATTTAAAGCTTAATGACACAGCAATAGCAATTGCCCTGTGATAATGAACAGTGTAGATTATCAGGAAAAGCTTAATGAATGCCTTGCTTACAGCAAGCTTTTTATAAACAAATACTGGTTGAGTCCTCTTTCAGAATTAGTACTGACATGAAAGTGAAATGATTTAATTAAAATATGCAAGATAAATAAGGACTTGGGCAAGGATGCTGCATAGAATAGTCTGGCAAGTGTTTGCTGACAATAGGCCTTCCAAAATTACTAGGCAGAGTACAGTATGTGTCTGGTTTGACCCACAAAATAATGTTAGCACTCTGAGGACAGACTCTATCTACAGCTCAGCCCACGCCCTAAGTGGGAGGAGATGTTTTTATTTCCTTCTGCTGGATTACCACAGTCTGGAGGTATACACCTCCAATGAAAAGCGTTGACTGTTTTCCCCCTTGGTTGCCAAGGGGAGAGGTGGGAAATCAGAGCAGATATTAGCACCCAGTGTGAAGGTCTGGTGTAGCCAAGGTAGTGCTGGGCAGAGTGAGTGTTTTGCTGATACGATTGTCTTCAGTTTCTGAATTCAGGGACTGGCAGGGAGGAGAGGAAACCTCAGTGCAAGGCTTGTCTGTCATTCACAGGGATTCCTTGGGCTACTCATCAGCTTAGGGACTGACCAGGTCAAGACTGATATCTGAAGTTAAAACGTAGCCCTGGGTTTTCTTTTATTAATGCCTTAACACCGTGTTATCACAAGCACTTGCAGGTTTCACGAAGCTGTGTGCAACATTAAGAAAAAGTGCACAAAGAGCTCCAACTTTTCTGTAACGGCTCTTTCCTTTGATAACCAACATTACTGAATCATAGAATCACACAACAGGTGAGGCTGGCAGGTACCTCTGGAAATTATCTAGTCCAACCCTTCTGCTCAAGCAGCATGAGCTACAGCATGTTGCCCAGGACTGGTCGGGTTTTGGCTGTCTCCACAGATGGAGACTCCACAACCTCCCTGGGCAATCTGTTCCAGTGCTTGGTCATGCTCACAGTGAAGAAGTGTTTCCTGATGTTCAGATGGAACCTCCTGTGCTTCAGTTTGTCCCCATTGCCTCTTGTCCTGTCACTGGGCACCACTAAGAAGAGCCCGGCTTTGTCCTCTTTGGTCTCCCGTCAGGTATCGATATACATTGACAAGATCTGTCAGAGCCTTTTCTTCTCTAGGCTGAACAGTCCCAGCTCTCTCAGCCTCTCCTTTTATCAAAGGTGCTCCAGTCCCTTAGTCACCTTCTGGTCCTTTGCTGTACTCTTTCCAGTATGTCCATGTCTCTCTCGTACTAGGGAGCCTGGAAATAGACCCAGCATTTCAAGTGTGGCCTCAATAGAACTGAGTAGAGGGAAAGGATCACCTCCCTTGACCTGTTCGCAATGCTCTTCCTCATGCAGCTCAGTATGCTATTGTCTGCCTTTGCCGCAAACAGACATTGCTGGCTCATGTTCAACTTGTTGTCCACCAGGACGCCCAGTCTTTTTCTGCAGAGCTGCTTGCCAGCTGGTTGGCCACCAGCATATATTGGTGCTTGGGTTTATTCCTCCACGATTTGGCATTTTCCTTTGTTGAACTCTATGAGGTTCCTGCTTGCCCATTTCTCCAGCCTGGGGAGGTCTTTTTAAATGGCAGCACAACTAAGTCTGATGTATCAGCCACTCCTCCCAGTTTTGTGTTGTCTGCAGACTTACTGAGTGCGCACTTGATCCCATCATTGATGTCATTAACGAAAAGGTTAAACACTACTGGACCCACAACAGACCCATGGGGTACACCATTAGTGACTAGCCTCCAACTGGACTTTGTGCCACTGCTCAGAACCTGCTGAACCTGGCTATTCAGTCAATTTTCAGTCCATCTCACTGTCTACTTATCTAACCTGTATTTCATCGGCTTGTCTACGAGGATGTTATGGGAGACAGCATCAAAAGCCTTACTGAAGTCAAGATAAATAACTTCCATTGCTCTTCTCTAACCCACCAAGGTAGTCATCTCATTGTAGAAGGCTATCAGGTTGGACCCGTTCATAAATCATACAATCATAGAGTGGTTTGGGTTGGAAGGAACCTTAAAGATCAGCTAGTTCCAACCCCCCTGCCATGCGCAGGAATACCTTCCACTAGATCAGGTTGCTCAAAGCCCCATCCAATGTGGCCTTGAACACTTCCAGGGATGGGACATCCACAACCTCTCTGGGCAACCTGTTCCAGTGTCTCACTACCCTCCCAGTGAAGAACTTCTTCCTTACATCTAATGTAAATCTAACCTCTTTCAGTTTAAAGCCATTACCCCTTGTCCTATCACTACATGCCCTTGTAAAAAGTCCCTCTCCAGCTTTCTTGTAGGCCCCCTTTAGGTACTGGAAGGCTGCAATAAGGAATCCCCGGAGCCTTCTCTTTTCCAGGCTGAACAACCCCAACTCTCTCAGCCTGTCTTCATAGGAGAGGTTCTCCAGCCCTCTGATCATCTTCGTGGCCCTCCTCTGGACTCACTCCAACAGGTCCATGTCCTTCTTATGCTGGGGGCCCCAGAGCTGAACACAGTACTCCAGGTGGGGTTTCATGAGAGAGGAGTAGAAGGGCAGAATCACCTCCCTCAACCTGCTGGTCACGCTTCTTTTGATGGAGCCCAGGATACGGTTGGCTTTCCAGGCTGCAAACACACATTGCCGGGTCATGTTGAGCTTCTTGTCAACCAACACCCCCAAGTCCTTCTCCGCAGGGCTGCTCTCAATCCATCTTCCACCCAGCCTGTATTTGTGCTTGGGATTGCCCCAACCCCTGTGCAGGACCTTGCACTTGGCCTTGTTGGACTTCACGAGGTTCGCACAGGCCCATCTCTCAAGCCTGTCAAGGTCCCTCTGGATGGCATCCCTTCCCTCCAGCATGTCGACCACACCACAGAGCTTGGTGTCATTGGCAAACTTGCTGAGGGTGCACTCAATCCCACTGTCCATGTCGCCGACAAAGATGTTAAACAGCGCAGGTCCCAATACCAACCCCTGAGGAATGCCACTCATCACTGGTCTCCACTTGGACATTGAGCCATTGACCACAACTCTTTGAGTGTGTCCATCCAGCCAATTCCTTACCCACCAAATGGTCCATCCGTCAAATCCGTGTCTCTCCAATTTAGAGACAAGGATGTCGTGCGGGACAGTGTCAAATGCTTTGCACAAGTCCAGATAGATGACGTCTGTTGCTCTTCCCTTATCCACCAACACTGTAACCCTGTCGTAAAAGGCCACCAAATTTGTCAGGCACGATTTGCCCTTAGTGAAGCCATGTTGGCTGTCACCAATCACCTCCTTATTTTCCATGTGCCTTAACATAGTTTCCAGGAGGATCCGCTCCATGATCTTGCCAAGCACAGAGGTGAGACTGACTGGCCTGTAGTTCCCTGGGTCTTCCTTTTTTCCCTTTTTGAAAATGGGGGTTATATTTCCCCTTTTCCAGTCAGTGGGAACTTCCCTGGACTGCCATGACTTCTCAAATATGATGGATAGTGGCTTAGCCACTTCATCTGCCAGTTCCCTCAGGACCCGTGGATGCATCTCATCAGGTCCCATGGACTTGTGCACCTTCAGGTTCCTTAGATGGTCTTGAACCTGATCTTCTCCTATGGTGGGCGGTTCTTCATTCTCCCAGTGCCTGCCTTTGCCTTCTGTGACTTGGGCGGTGTGGCTGGAGCACTTGCTGGTGAAGACTGAGTCCATGCTGACTGCTCCTGATCACCTTGTTGTCCTTCACGTGTCTGGAAATGGCTTCCAGAATTAGTGGCTGCATCACCTGTTCATGTATTAATATGCATCGACATCTACTGCTATGTTCAGTCTTTGGTTGGAGCTGCAAGCAGAACTTTGTTTTGAAGGATGATGTCAGCTGGGTGAATATAAGATAATTAATTTAACGATTAGTTAGAACTCAAATTACTTTATACAGAGCTACTGGCTAGTTGGGGCCATCAGAGCAAGGCTACAGAGAAGATTCCCATGAGATGCCTCCTTGCACGTGTGAGAAATATGGTTCTAAACATCCATTGATATCCTATAGTCTAAAAATGTTTAAGATATTTTTTCTTTTTATCCTGAGAATATATGTGACTTCATTAATGCAAAAAAACCCTAATTAGAAACAGTTCAGCGCTTGGAATTTATGGTCAGATATAAAAATCAGTCCTGTACATCTCTGGGCTTATTACACGGATATAAAATAAAGTCATAGGCTTTGAGAAAAAGACAATCCTGTCTTCAGTGGCAAATTCTGTTTATGTTAAAATTGGGGCCAGATTCTGGTACATTGGGGTCAGAGTCTGGTATATATAGCAAGACTGTACAGAAGGTAAAGCCTGTGGACTGTGCCCATGGTGAAATGCATATGTCTCTTTCTGTCTCTGTCATTATGAGAAGAGACACAAAATGTCATATTAGTCCCACAGAATTTTGAGGGAGTGGGTGTTAGTTAGCAGGTGATCTAATGAAATGGAAAGGTCTGGAGCACTGGAGGAGAACACAGTTAAAATGCAGTAGGACTAAAATACCCATTCAGCCTCTTGTTTGCTTCCTTCCCTGTAGTCCCAGAGGGCTGGCTGTATTTTTTTGTGTTTTCTATTGTTTAAGCCACAAAACAATTTAATTTCTTTTGACGTCTGTCTTAAAGGATCGTTAGCATGTTCACTGATCTCAGGATGACCTGTGATAGCCTAAAGATCTAGGTCTAGCCTGGCTGCTAGCCACCAGCCGCCTCTAGCACGAGAACACACAAAAAAAAGAGCTTCTGTGATAAAATGCACAAAAGTGAAAGAGAGAGACTTCTAGGAAGGAAAAACTTCCAAACTGTGTGTCTTCAGGCAGCGGCTTCAGGAAGAAGAAGGAAAAGTTTACTTTTATCTCAAAAACCTTTGCGTAGTTCTCTAGTACTCTGAGGGACATGTGCACACATGTAGGGAGTCCAGGGTATATAAAACACTCTGAATAGAAGTGGGAAGAAAAGAGAAAAGCTTTTTTAAAATAAACCCAAGCATACTCACACACATATATATATGCCAAATCATAAAATGTTTTCTGAGCTATGAGCTTATCGGGTCAAGTCTACCAATTATGCTACATATGCAATGATACGTTAGAAGAAGACCTAGGAGGGGGGATAAAAAAAGCCAACAGCATTTTGTACTCTGAGGGAGTGCTGTTCTAACACATTACAAGAGCTGTTACTGCTAGCTGCACGTGGATAAGAGAAGCTTGGGTTTTTTTCCTCTGAAAGTAGGCCTTCTGTGAAGAGGATGGCAGCTCCTTACAGTGACTCCCTCCCCTCCCACAGGGCACTGTGCTGGGATCTTCAAGGCCAAAGAAGATGGTTACTTTTTTCTATTTCTGAAATAGATTCCTACTCGATAAAGTTACGCTCCTTCCACTCTGGAAGCCCTCTGACAACCATTTCAGTATTGGAGGAGAGATTGCACAGAGCAAATATCCTTAGAAACCATGTGTGGGTTTTGGGTTTTTTTTTGTTTGGTTTTTTTTAGGTTTAGGTGGGGTTTTTTATGTCTGGCTTGTATCTCTCACTTCTTTACACAGAAGCAGGTCAGTCTTCTAAAATAATTTGCCAGTAATAAAGAAGGGAATAGTAGGCTCAGCCATCACTGTTCTGCAAGTGGCATTTGTTGTACATGAATTCCGTCTGGTCATGCCCACCCTAAAACTGGGGTTAGATTTAAGCTATTCTTGGTGCCAGAAAAGGAATTGTTGTGCTGGAAAGGCAAGGCAGACATGGGCAACAGTGATAGTTTCCCAAAGAGGCTGCATTTACTTTACACTCTTTTGAAAGCCACAAAGCCCATTCAGAATTGTAAATTGAGTCAAGCAAATACATACTGTGCATATTAGCCATTTTTTAAAAAGGCATTGTGTGCTGCTCTTTTGTTTATTTCTTATACTTATAAACATACACTGCAGAGCTCCTAGCATAACCCTACTGGTCAGAAAATCCATTTGATACTAGTAGAAGTAGGAAGCTTTTTGTAGGGAAAGAATCAAGGCTGAGAGAGTTTAAGGACATGTAGAAAAATTATGACAAAAGTGAATTTTCACATCTATCAGTCCCAGCATTTGCACGCAATCCCATGCACTCAGTCCTAAAGTTAACCTAAGAAACAAGTATGAATGGAACATTTGAACAGTCTGCTGATCAAACAGCTCAAATTTGGCAAAGCAAAGGGTGTCAGTGACTTGTTTACAATCCAATTGTTGGCCAAAACTTTTTTCCTGAATTTATTTGGTTAAATTCAAATGATGGCTAAATTCAAGATCAGTTCCTGGACAGTCAATGAAAAAGAATGGAAAAAAAAATTAAATTCATAAAATAAATTGCTTGTTACAAGTTTCTTGTTTAGCTCCAGTTACAATAAACACAAAGGAAATATGAGGCCTATAAGCCATCTGTGTGTCCATAACCTCAAGGCTGGTAATGACGAGATAAGTTAACAAACAAAAATCTGCCCAGTGGGGTTAACAACTGTTGACAGCGTGGTGAATGCTAAGGCAGGTGATACTCATCGGATATGGCAACAGCAGAAATGATTGAGAATTTAAGTTCACTCTTTATTTCTCACTATGTGACAGTTTCCAGTCTCAGAGTGAAAAAAAGACCAATGGAAGCTCCCTTTTGTTTAGGCAAAGCCAGGCACATAGTTCAAAGCAAAATCATGACAGTGAGCTTTTGAAAAGATAAAGTATCTATTTAAGGGTTCCTATTTTATGGCAAAAGCTGTACTAACAGTACAAAGAATCAAATTACTTCCAGAGATTTTCTGGACCCAATATGTTCTTCCTTCATGTTTCAGGACGTACAAGGCACCGTGGCTTGCTGGCTTAAGGCAGTGAAGTTCCAGTCTTAAGATCTGGATTTCAGCTTCCCTGGGGTGCCACAGTATCAGTGATACAGATTTCAGTTGAAACTTCCCAACATCTCCAAAGTCATCTCCAAGTCACCACCTTCTCACTGGTGATCAGTCCCTTCTTTCTAGGCAAAGAAAATTGGACTGCTCTGACACCAAAAAGCTCACCACTGAGTGCTTTAGATGATATAAAATTAAAAAAAGGTTTTAGAGTGTAAAAGGATGAAGATGGCAGATGCTGATTTTTTCCCAGAGTGTTAATTTAGGGAAGCCACTTCATTTTTCCATGCCTGTCTTTTTTTTAGTTTTTGTCTTCTGTTGGAAATGACTCAAACAGAAGAGTCCCTCCTGTTACACATGTATGCAGTAGATTCTTGTTGATTAAGAGCTCCTTATACTATTGTCATACAAATAACTAAATAGACAAAAGTTGATGACATGAAAAAAATTAGTATACTCTTGTTGAGTTGCAGAGCAAAAGATAACTTGATTCACAGTTAGCTTGTACCAAAGTATTCTCCAGTTTTTCTGTTTTGCATGAGTGTCTGTGGTTTGCATTAAGTAAATAAGTGGTTTTTAGGTGTTACACATGGACCTTTTGATGTTTCACCTTCATCAAATACTACAAATAATGGAAGAGGACAGAAGTAATAATGAAAAAAGAAAATTAATCCACTTTGAGTTCAGAGGAAAAACCGATTGCAACTGGAAAACCTGGGAACAGTATTCTCAAATCTGTCAGAGTGGGAATATACCCCAAAGGAAAAAAAGTTGAGCTATCATAAGTACTTCCTCCCTAAAAAAACCCACTAGTGAGTATACTAGATCTTGCAAAACTGCTGTGTCATATAGTCACAGCTTAAGAAACTTCTGAGGGGGGAAATGTCTAATTAAATGAGTGATCTGTCTTTCCTATGGGGAAAATAATCATTTTGCAGTGAGATTGCTCTAAAGGTTACACATGCATTGACAATATTGATGCAGAAAGTACAGAGCCTTTATCCATTTAAAGATGTGTTTGAAGAGTTGGGCTGTACAAAAGGCATCAAATTAAAGTTCCTCAGCTTGTGAAGTTCTCACCTCTCAAAGCACCATTAGTATTAAGGGAGCAGATTAAACACAATTTAGATCACATTGAAAGACTAAAGTCAATTTAGCAGGTATATAACCATGCATGATAATGGTCTCTAAATCTACAGCAACAAGGTGAGGATATGCTTGGATATGCAGGATAAAGATGTGAAACTAAAATAATTTCCTTTGAGGACTATAAAAGAAGCAATGACGAGGAGGCGAATTTTAGATGCTAGTTTGTTTAGGTATGTAAATTCAATGGACTGATCTGGAAGGGAAATAAATCTGATAGCAGTTTTATATATGGTCTGCAGGGTATTGTGAACTTGACCTTTATTGGAGTAAACGGGTTCTTAGCTGAATGGCGTAGTATTTCATTATTATTTGCATGCTGATAGCAGCGTGCAGATGCAATATGGGGGATACATGAAAATCTTTTCCAAAAAAGCACATGATCTTCTAGCCTCTTCTCCACTCAAAATTTTAGGTGTAAGGTAATTGACATATTGTTTTTTTCTGGTGCTAGATTCTTATCTGTTGCCCTTTATATGCTAGAGTATATAGAAGGCTCACAGGGGAGAGAAAGCTTTAAACTGCAGCAAAATCACATTGTAGATTAGAATGTGTATTTGTCTTGGCAACACATAATTCCAAAGAACATGGAAAACATGAGGAATCAAACTCATAAAGACTTTAAATTTTTATAGTGCTGGGATAGCAGGTGGGCTTCGAAAAATAAACAAGCAATGCAGCTGTCTACGGAAGTCTTATTTGATTAAGTTGAAAAGTATCCAAATTCATCTGTATGGCATAGCCTGACAGTTTGCTCTTATAGGCATAAGTAAAACACGTGATTAGGCAGTTAATGTTCAGTCTGATCTGTCTAATGAGGATGCTTAACTTTTGCCTGAACTTTAGGTAGGGAGTCAGGGCAGAACCCTAGGAAGAGAATGACATGTTCAAGGAAAAATGAATATATGACTGCAGAGTTTTCCTTTGCAAACGATCTAATACACTTAAAGATAAAGAGATGTAAAGATGTTGCAAGCAAGCTGTCCTTGCACGTAGTTATTGACAATACTGACCTTACAATACAACTTTTGCCTGTGGATTGACTTTGCTGCCCTGCTTGTCAGGACCTCTTGTCATGAAGTGACAGGGGCTCTACTACCACCTTCTATAGGCCTTTTATCATCCCTAATGGATCAGCCTTCAGTGAATATTTCCCAAGCCAACTCCACAGTCAAGCTGCCTGCTTTCTCCTTGGTCCATGCTGCTGCCTGCCTGGTCCCACCTCCACATAAAGTCTGGACCAGCAAGTCCTTAGGCTCTGCCCAGACCCCTAATGTCATGTCTTGCGACCCTATTGCACTCTCCTCACTAAGTGTTTTGTGTTTATCAGGACTTGTAGTAACCAGCTCCAGGAATTGCAAGAGCCTCCTGAGTGTCGGCTTTCTGAGCCCACAAAAATGCATTCGTTTCAGAGACTCCTCACTGGCAGAATAAGATGGGTCAACATTACCTGCTAATGAAGAGTTATTGGAAGTCTTTCTTTTGTTCATTTCTAAAAGACTGTACTTTGAAAATAGCAACATAAAACCTGAAAAGTTATCTTTTATAAGCTAAAATGTAAAAAGCCATGGTCAGAAAAACTAATTATGGTCCTCTTTTGGGAGTGCCTGTGAAACTATAGGACTGGGCTAATACTCACCCGGCATAACCGTCTTGTTGCTAGCTTCACTGAAACAATTAAAAAACAGCTTGTAAGTCCATGCCGGCATTCCAGTATAGCTACACTGCTCTAGTTCTTATGCTGTGCCTGTATCCGTGCTTTAATGTGTGTTTTGACCTCCTGTGCTGTTGGTATCATTCTTAACTCTTTTACAAAGAGGACGTGAAAAGCTCCAATCTTGTGAATTAACATCCTGATTCAGTTAGGTAGTAAACTGTGTGCTTAATTGGAATCAGTAGTTATGTTGTAGCAAATGGGATTTCTTGCAAGCACTAAATTAGAAATGTACTTAAATACCTTGCTGAATTTCAGCCTGAGTTTGCATATTGCACTCTTCCTAATAAACAGCATTGTATTGTATGTCAGGGTGTCACAGCCATAAGTAACCCAGTGTTACATGCAGTAAACTGAGCAGAATTGCAAATGAGAAAAAACCCCACCTTTCTGTACAGGAGGCAGGGGGTTAATTAAGGGCCCCATCAGGTTTTTTATTTTGATCAGAACACAAAATTAAATATAGGTTGCATGGTACATTAGTGTGTCTGTCAAAGACTGTGGCTTTGGCCAGGCAATTAAAGGGGGCAAAATATTCTAAATGAATTTTTAAATAGCTTCTTCCAGTCATTAAGCACAGTTATCACATCCATATTTTGTAAATGTAAAACACTGAAGTTCTCAAAAGTCTGTTCTCCGCAGTAGTTTTTATTGATGATCCATCTGAGCTTCATTTCCTAACTGAAAACCCTTGTCGGTCAATTTATTCCAACATAACACTATTTGGCTGGGTAGTTATTAATCCTGTAATTGTTCATGGCATGCCAGGAATAATTCAGCTAATTATTACAATATGTCTTACTTTGCCATGCTTCTATATGTCAAAATGACTTCTGCACATATTGGAAAAAATCAGTTTCCTAATTTAACTGAAGATATAAAAATTGATTATTAATTCACCAAAAAATGGAAAATTACATTTTTTTTCTCTGCCCCACACATAATTTCTACTGGTCTGGATACATTTTTGACAAATATTCTGCTGCTAACTTTAATTGATCCATGAATAGCACTATGCAGCAAAACCTAGGAGTGCTGCCCTCACTGAACATTAGTTTCAATTATAGGACAACTATAACAGAGCATGGTGGTTCATAATAGAACAGGACTTCATTTTTTTCCAGTTCATCTTAGATGAAAAAAAAATACTACTGAAAAGGTGAGATTAAGAGGTCAGTTATCCTGGCAAAAAGAAAAAGTGATCTATACATATGTACTCTATTAATTACAGTATACATATTCAAATGCAGTTAAAATGCATATTTATGCATAAAATGCACTATATTTAATTCTGTCCTGGGGAATTCCCATCAATAAAGTGAAGTTTGTTGATCTTTGTATTTTTCATATTTGACAATATATCTGATTTCACTGAAGTCAATCTCTAATCTCTCTTTGGCCTAATAAGAGTAAAATCAGGCTCTTATGGACTGAAATACCTTTTTAGTTCACAATAGACACAAGAAAATTGAAAGCACAGTGAGTATCAGAGTATTTGCTGTTTTATAGTTCTCATTAGCACATTTCCATAGTACAAAACAATGTTCTTAAATTGTATTCTGCTGGGGCAAAGAAGATCCCTAGCTCCTAATTAATGAACGACTGTGTGTACACTGACTAGAACAACATTTTACACAGTGGAGTTCCATGCTGTGATATATCGAAGCAAGACAGGATATTTGAAGATGATAACCACATAAAAAGTCAGTAACTTTTATTCTTATGAGAATTGTCCCAGAACATTGTTCTCACTGTGAATTTCCTCCAGAGAAGATGGCTCACTCAAGGCTTCATATGTTGTTTATGTTCCACCCAGGGACTTACTTACCCAGAGATGTACAAAACAATTTTGAGAAGCTTCTGAATGGAGATGCAATTTTTGTTTTTAAGAAAAGATATAACTGAAGCCAAAGGAAGAGGCAAAGGGAAAATGGTCTGAAAGAACAAATCAGCTCCGAATTAGTGATTGAAACCAGTGGAAATAATCCTGTTATTATGACAGCTGCTACCTTGACTGATAATGGAGGTTTAATTGGGGAGCTCCAGAACTATGGTGATAAATCTGAACGAGCCAGACTCGGTAGCAGTGATTGCAGCAAACTACTCTGCTCGAAGGAAGACATGTAACCTGCAGGAGCCAGTTGGTTTCAGCGACCAGATACAGTTAACACATTTTTTTTGAGAAATCTGCCAAGTTACCAAACCATTTGAACCTCTTGGTTGAGTAAGTTTTTGAAAAAGCTTTGCAATTCACATTCATTTTTGACACACACAGCCAGAGACTTGAGATGTCTGTGTGGTTTATCTGAACTGTGCAGATCCTCTGAGTTTCAAAAATTGGATGGGCGTGGGCTTTCTTCTAAGATTTTGTTACATTTTTAATTGATGGCTCCAAGTGGTGTCTCACTGGGAACCACTATCATGATATTTTGGTATTTACTGTTGTGAACAGGAACAAAAACAGCAAAAAGACATCAACTCTCAAACAAAACAAAACAGAAAAGCCAAATGCTAGAAACTACAAAAACGATTAGGAACAAAGCTCAAGAAATAGAGAGCCACAAGAGCGGTCTGCCTCTAACTGAGCATAATTCTAAATTAGACATTTTAAATGCTGTAGCGTCTAGACACTGTGAATGCTGTGGTTAAGTAAGTTACTTGTGTCTATTTTCCCTTTCCTACCTGTAATGGGACTACCATTCAATGCTTACTTTTCTATTTATATAATTCTATTTTCATCATTTTTTTTCTAACTAAGGATACTGTCTACTAGCATAATGTTCAGGGAGGAGGACATGCAGATCTGCAAATGCGTATCATCCTCAGCGTCATGTAGCACAGATGCTCTTACTCGGTTGACTTGTAAAGTGAGACACCACTCTTAGGAGCACTTCAAAAGAGAGCTGGCTAGAAAACAGTAGAAAGCAATTCCATCCTTCTGGACATTTTGATACTTTCATCTAGTTTTCAGCTCCAAACTAAAAAAAAGCTTAAATTTGTAAATTTTTCATAAAATTGTGACAAAAGCAGGTATTCTTCTGAATTTTTGAACATTAAATCATTTTATGTTGGATATGAAAATACGTAGCTTAAAATAATGTTAGAAAGTAATACTGTTAGTAGTAATCATAGAACAACATGATTGTTGTCAACAACAATTCATGTCAACAACAGCAGACAATATAGTGTACAATCATATAATAATAAAACTTCTGACTTGCCATAGCAACAGTTTAATACTCAGTATTTCAAATAATATTATAAAAAATGAAATGAATGAAAAGTTAATGTCTAAATAAAATGGTTAATGAAACTATCAGTTGTTTAGATACAGTACAAATGAACTGAGAAAGTCAGAAAAAGATCTTTAAGTTTTTCTATTAATTTCTTTGTAAACTATGTTTCCATAAAAGAATTCAGTTTAAACAAACCCACATTTTCCTTTTGAAAAGTACTGCTAAAAATGTTTCAATTTCTTTCTTCTGGAGAGCTCGTGATGTTTGCAAGTTCAAAGAAAACAGCAGTCAGGTCAAATAAGATGCTTGTTAGAAGTACATAATCTCATCTGTGCTTCAAATTGATCATGTTTCTTCCATGAAAAATGCTCTATTATGAAAGCAAATTGAAAAGTAGGAGACAGCCCATCTCATACTTACACTGTGTTTGACTGGGATTCAGCACGCATTGGCTTAATCGTGCTAAACCAGGGTCTTAAGGCTGTGGCAGAGTGGAGGTGGGAAATGTTCATGGCTATAATTTCCATTGCCAACTTCATGCTGCTACCTACTGCAGCTAGTTCAAATCATTGCTTATGTGATTACAGAAAAATAAGTGTATATCTGTTTGCATATAGATTATATATCTGCCAAAGTGAAAAACTTAAAAGGATAAGACTAGCAATTTCTACTGTGCATACTGCGGGAGAGCCTTTCATTTAAAATAACAGGCCTAAAAATTAGGTGGAGCACTGGTCTATTCTTTGTTTTGCCTTAAACTTTCTCTGTGACCTTGAATAAACAATTTAGGACTCTTTTCATAGAGTATGTGTGTGCAATCATAAATGCGCTGCTGCTCTAATTGTGCAGAGTTTAAAACATAAGGTCCTTCCTTTTCTATTCTTCATATGTAAAATAAGGTTAACATTACTCCACCTAATTTGCTCTGTAATAAGTAGGATGGTGTTGTGTTGATTCATTAGTTTATCTTTTTGTGCAGTGCTTTGAAAACCACATAGTTTTTTGTCAGTTATATATAATTATCATCAAAGGAAGGTAATTTTTCTTCCTTGATCTAGTCTGCTACATATTTATGCCATTGTTTTTATCATGATATCAAGAAAGCAAATGGAAATTTTTTGTGTATATGGAGTTGATAAGGAACTTTTGGGGTGTTCAGGGGGAGGGAGCACTACCTTGCTCCTGGATCAGGGTGCACACCATGGCCTGATTACACATCTGAACAAGACCTGAGCAGGCACTGTCCTCTGTCTTCTCCCTGCCAGGTTTCTGTCCTATCCTATGAAGAAATATGACCATACGGCATGAAGTAAGCCATGGCAAACTCCAGCAAATGCATTTACTTCAATAATCAGAGAGCCAACACTGTGAAACACATCATGGAGTGCATCAGGCCCATGGTTTAGGCAGAGTTTCTGGATAAAATACGCATACCTACTTGTAGAGGACCCTAGTAGACTGTGGTGGACTGAGACTTTGGAGACCTGGATTCTGGCTGGCTGAAGTACTCCAAGCAACTCATTTGACATGAGTTTTGACATCTGTAAAATGGACAAATACCAATGCACTTGGAGAGCTGAGTAATGAAAACCTCTATCAATTATTATTAATGTTACTGTTATTGCTGTTGTTATTAGTTGAATTCTGGGAGAAGAGCTAGGAATTCTCAGAGCTGGTGGATCTGCTGGAATGCCTGTGCTGATCCTGGAGCCATTAGACGGGTCTCTGTACTGCAAAAGATAAGTAAAATGCATCAAAAACATAGCCTGCGCCATAAACACTGGGTGGTGTGGGATAAATTCTCCTATTCTTATTCAAACTTGGAAGATTGTGCTGGAGACAGTGATATTGCTTGGAAAGGAAGTTCAGTGCTAATACGAATAAGTGGGAAAGATTCTGGCCTTTTGTTGTTAGTGCAGTTATTAAACCATATTTTTCTCACATGAAAGAAGAATGCAGGTTTGCAGTTAGTGTGCTAGAAATACCTAAACTGCTGTTATCTCTAGCATTTGTACTGACTTTATCTAACCTACATTATAAACGTTGCCATATTTTTTGTCCCTGAAAAGCTTCAGGCATCAACTGTGTTTGTGACCTAAGCGTAATCTCAAACTTGCTTTCAATTATTTCTAGCCCAAGAGGCCTGCACTATACAAACCTAGTTTGAAAACCTGAAAAAAACCCATGTTTTTATTTTTCCTGTTTGATACAAGTTATACATAAGAGCCATTTCAGGACAAAACATTTGTCTCTAATATCTGGCAGTCTAGTATTTCAGTTTTTATGTACTAGCCCAGAAGCTTTGTTGAACTTGGAGATTGTTGTTGTAATTATTATTTATAGCTTGTATTGCCACAATACCTTGGACAGTCAAGCTCCATTTCTGCTAGGTACTGTACAAGAAAAGCACAAAACAACCCCCCAACAAAGATCCCAAACCCTAGTGTGGTGAGGCTGCTTCAGGATACCCTGGTATCTTAATTTTCTTTCCTATTCTACATGTTACACAGACACTGAGGATCCTTTGGAACAGAGAGAAGATGCACAGATGCACAGAAGATGCAGAGTGCAAGCTTTTAAATAGGTGTAAATTGATATTTTTATCTGTACAGTGTCTGTCTGTGAAACTTCACTTTATTTTAATTTGATTGGCCTCCTTTTTCAAATGAAATGTTGAGGTTTTCTGTGGTATTTTTACTGACTGATGTATAAAATAGGATATATTGTATTTCATAACAGGTTTTTATGCTTGCCAAAATAGATTGTACAAAACCTAACAGTAAATAGAGATAGTTTAGTTCTGTCTTGAAGATAGAGTACTAAGAAATTGGGTCCATCACTGTCATTTTTCTCAGAGATTCCTCTCATCTGTCACAACACAGTAGTTATGAAAAATGAAACCATAAATTCAATTTAGAGGGCAATTTGCAGCTAATCTTTGGAGTAATTCCAGTGTGAATAATGCAGCAATTTGGATGCATGGTCAGTCAATTCTGTCTCTGATTTATTAGGATTTAAGAATTTTTTTTCTTTCATTAATGATAATTACCCAAGAAGAGAAAATAATTTCTCAAAAATTATCTATCTTCACATCTGTGGTCTCAGTTTTGAGAAAGGCTACAATGTTGTTTAAACTTATTATTATAGGAGGGGAAAAAAGCTTTTTACAAAAGATATATGAGGTATTTAAATTCTGAACTGTATCTCTTTACAGCACATGTGTGAACTGATCAGCACTGGTTTATGGCTGCTTTTATATGACTCCCATTAGAGCTAACATTTTGAATATCTCAGCGTAAGGACACTGGGATTTGCTATTGATTTTCCACACTTCTTACACCTTGAAGATTGCATTAAAATCCAGCTCAAGCAAGAGTGACATTTTTTGTTCCTGTTTAAAAGTCAAATTTATTATCTGAGACTTTTTCTACTTATTAAATCCCCACTTTCTCTGATACATTATTTATGTATATTTTTTTCTATTTCTTTCCTTCAGTTCTCAAGGTCTTCTCTTGATTTTAATGGACAGCATCTACAACAGATACATAGAACAGATATTATCCATATGTTTGTGTCTGTGTGTTGCTAATGGTGGTGGTGGTGGGGAGGCCAGAAGGAAAGCCAGCTTATTTAGCACTGGCTTTGAGCTTTAGTCAAAATTTTTAGACACCTAGAGAAGTACTTCTCATGAAGTAAGTGCCTTTGAAAACCTCTAGAGGAAGATCCCAAGCTAGATGCCCTAACTTACTATGCCTTCAAAGCCTCCTACCTCTCTCCAGTGCTGATGAAGCAATGAGGTACTTCAGGGGTCCTGGCTCTCAAGGCACCTAGAGAGTAGCTGCTAGTCAGAGAGATTGAAGCCTATCCTTGCTCCTTACACCTGACACATGGCCTTCTTCATTAGCTTTATATCAGGTATCTCTACTATCACACCATTGCTCTTTGTAGGGAAAGTATTTCATGATTAGGACCAAGGAGAGTGAAGAGGGACTGACATCACCGTCCGATCAGATCAGGATGCTGCAGAAGGCTTAGCCCATGGACAAAGTTTTTAATTATATAATCCTTGTTCCTTCTGACTATGGATTCCTATTTCTACCAAAGTAACACTTTTTCATTTTTTTGTGTTTGTTAAAATGCTGCAGGGTTAATTTGCCTACTTCGGGGTTCAGAGCAGCAGGCTCTGGGCTACAATGTCAGTCAAAGCCTGAGGTGCAATCCACAAATTTGTGCATCCTGGTTTTCCGAAGTTAAGGGTGATCCTTCTGTCCCAAAAGATGATGAAATACTTTCTTCCCTGGCAGTATTACGGTTAGGTATCTAAACAAGAGATCAGGTATGCTTGGCAAGTTTTTTTCGTTGCAGCACTGTGTTGCATATGAATTGGCAGAATCTGTCAACTGAAACATACTGCCATTTTCCCCATGTTATTAAGTATTTTGAGTATTTAAAATGTGCTATTAAAGTTCCTGCAGTTTTGCTTTTATTTACAATTGTATTTAGCTAATTTTTAGTTGAATTTTGCACCTGACAGAATAGATTTCATATAAATATGGAAAAAAGGAAAAAAGACAATTACCTATTTTCACACATTTTCTTACACTAGACTGTGAGCCTTTTAAAACAGATCTGTAAAACTGTGAACCTGGAAATGGTTTTTGATTGCTGAAGAAAGTGTGTGTTTGCCTTCTCTGAGCACATCATCTTTTTATACCTGTGAGAAGAATTTAAACTGGCTTCACAGGAAATTCACACACCAATAACAATTTTCAAATCTTCGTACCACAAGACTAGTGTTACTTAAAAAATAAAATATTTATTTTATTTTATGTTTTGTTTGAATAATTCCATGATTTAGTGTTTATACTGAATAGGCTTCCAAGAATGTTCTTTTCTTAATATTTTTTTTTTTAGAGATTTCTCACGCATGCCTTTTAGTCTTATAATCTACTGATCTTTTTCACTTCCCCTCAGCTAAAGGTCAGTACCATTAACAATTCTCCATGTGAAGATGTTAGAGAACAGTATTTAGCTCAAGTGGCACAACACTATAGCTTTAAACCTTCATAACTGAAAGATTCTGTGTAGCCTTGTTAATGTTGCAGTTATGTTTGATAATAACTTCGGACTGCATCACAAAAAACATCTTGGTGAAGCAGTATTTAATTTATTATGAGTCTATCTAAGTAGTTTCCCTAAGCATGTCTAATGAAGAGATGAAAAAAAAATCATATTTATTTAGTTCCAGTTCTGTGAACATTTCAAATCTTCTCCCAACTGCAGTGAAGTTGATGATAGGTCTGCGAAGCGGGGCCATTTCTGAGGTGGAACCACCTCACCTGTTAACTTCCAGAAGCTGAAAGTTGTTTTTTCTGCCTCTAGCTCCTGTATCAAGGACTTCTGATGACTTGTTTTGTCTGCGACGCAGTTTCACACCCCTTGACAAACACATGGTGACTGCAAGGCAACTGCGCACGTGCAATAAGTGAAATATAGCCTGGGTACATCAGGCTTGCTGGAAGTGTGCAGTGACCATTCATCTAGCAACTCAGTGGACTTCCTTATACAGTCCAAAGCTTACCAGTAATAGTGAAATTCTGCAAATGATATGGCGGGGTATGGGCAGGTGTGTTGCTTGTGTAAGAATCTGGTCCTGACCAGTGTGGCCTTGATTGATGTGCTGGGCCACTCCAATGGACATCAGTCTACACAGATTGACCAGCAGTTCCCTTCCACAATACCTCTAGACTCCAGCTAAGCAGGGAGTGGGAGCTGGAAGCGGAGTAACCCTTGCATTGGAGTCTCAAGGCAGGTAATATATTATACAGCCAATCTACTAAAGATCTGGGCCTTGTGTTAACACTGTAAGAGAAAATAAATGGCAGGGAAAGGGGGATGCTGCACAATGTTTTTCAGTTTAATTTCTCTCCCCAATATATGTCACCTGCTGGGTTAGCTTTTTTCTAGTTGAAAACCTTTTAAAAAAATATCCAGCAGGCTCTATGGCAAACTACCTCACAAGAGATAACCGAAGCAGGGGATGAACTGCTTCTTTCAGTTCCCTGCCAGTTCTGTAAGGTCTGAACCAAGTGCAGCATGCAAACTTGGATTTACTGTGACTTTGTGCATTGTGCCAGTTCCTGAATAACCTCAAATTGCTTTAGGCAAATGCTTCTGGGAACATTACTCCTTTGTTCACTTATCAAGGGGTTTAAAGTCTTCGTTAGTCAAGGGATAAATACATCTGTGGAATTAATTTATCAAATTAATACGTGTGTTGTTGGGCTACATTCTTTCAATTGGTTATCTTAACAATGACTTGAGGTGTGTAACCTAAGTGAGATTTGCTTACAAAAAGATGAGATTTCTGTAGACACACAGTAGGCTTGAGATGGATTCATAGTGTGCATGAAATTACATGCAAAATCAAATTATGGATGGTAATGTGTGCATGGCATTCTCAGTTGAGTGTCCTTAAGTGTAAAATATAAAATTACATGGGCTATTTTATTCCAAAACACACATAAATGCTGTGTTTTGTACCTAGACATCATCAACTGATTGATTTTAAGGAACTGGAACAAGTATTTCTCTCAGTCCCTAGTACAAGCTATGCAAATACTTGTATGTTAACTGAAAACAGTTGTTCAAAACTAAGCATTTCTACTTCACATGAGATGTTGAGATTTTCAATTTACCCTGAGTCTGATTTTTTTAAAATCAGAGTTTTCCCCAAAGCCATTTGTAAAGCAAGAGTAATATTTTACAAAACTTCCGTTTAAAATTAAAATTATCTTCAGAGATGTTCTTTTCTTTTTGTAACTTATTATTTCACAACACACAAACAGAAATGAATGATATTATGCTATAGTATACAAGATGGAAATGGGGAGAGGTTAATTTCTCCTACATTTGAGTTGTAGACATCTAAATCAGAGCTAGCCATTTAGAATCCCTTTGGGACTGGCAGAGGAGATTGGCACTTCTAGTGTGCAACACCTCTCAACTGAAGCTAGACAACTTCAGTAAGTCAGATGAATCACGAGCACCTACCTCACTCTTTTGACTCTAAAGGGAATCTAGATAAAATGTAAGGATTGTAACTTTTGTAGGTGTCAAAGAAATGAGGTGAGATAAATTGCTCCTTACATGTCCTACTATGACATCATATAATGACCAAAGTATTTAAGTATAAAAGTTAAGTGTAATTGCTACTTTATATATATGGTGGTACTTGATATATATGGTACGTATCAAGCATAATTTCTTATTTCAAGCATCCTCTTCAGAGACTTGGAGGCTGAAAATAATGGAAGCAATCAGGTTTATGTTCATCTCATCTAACTCAAAGCATCTAACTAGTTTAACTTAATAATTAAGTTAAAAGCTTAATTGCCTCTGTAATCAATAGTGACAGGCATCTCCAGAGTCACATCTTAAGTTGGCTGAATAATCCTCTGGAGGTAGCCGTTTTTCTAGTGACTTTAAGGTAGCACAGAATAACAAGGAACATCAGCTGAAATCCCTGCATATTGGGACCTAGTTTCCTGAAACTCATTTAAGTCCCAGGCATCAATTTAATCACCCAGATTTTCAGGGCTGTCTAAGCTTAGGGCCATCTAAATTTATTAGTTAGCTCTGTACTTAGCTTGAATCTCCCTGGGCACCTAACTCTAGGGACCAATGCATGTTCATACTTGGGAGTTAGGCACTTATTTCCCACCAAAACTCTTCTTCAAGTCATATTCAGGCATCTAAGCTCTATCTACGTCACAGGAGTAACTTGCTAGAGAAATCTGGAGAGTTAGATGTGGTTGCCACCAATTTTTGCGTAACTACTGAGCAGTTAGACCATTCATCATGGAAATAAAAAAGTTGAAAAGTAGGATCTCCTTAGCCAGGAGACTGAATCCACATCATTCGTATTGTAGGAAGGTGTATAATCACTTAGGAAGTAGCTTTCACAAGTATATAAATGCATACCCTTTGAAACAGAGTCCCTGTGCTGCCAGTAAAGCAAGAGTTAGAGAAAGTGAGCTGGAAGGAGGAACTCCTGCTCTGATCTACTAGTGCACTAAGGTGAAAGAGATACAGACAGATTGGACCAGAGAACGCAATTAATATTTTCTATTGGTTCCTTATATTCATAGTAAAGGTGTTGACAACTCTCATAAGCCGATCTGCTGGAGACTCCAGATTTGTAGGAAGAAAGACCTGCTGTAATTAAGGGATCTTTCTCTGCAGGCCTTCAGAGGTATCTATTGTTTTTCTGTTGTCTTCGTAGAGAATATAGCTTTAAAGAATGCTGGTTTTCCCCTGCAATCCTTCCTGCCTATCACCCTAGCCAGCTAAAATGTCTCTGAAAGAATTCACAAGTTAAATTCCCCACAGAGGCCAACTTAGGACTTTCAGTTTGGTGCCTAAGATGGAGCAGGATGAACCTGGGCCGATGTACTCACCAGTGCAGAAGGTCTTTCCAAAATTTTGCAGTTGGCTGAGAATCATTTTTCTAAGATACTGCAAAAAGCTGTTCCTTTGATTTATAAAGTCGTCTAACTTTCTAGATCAAAAGTATGAAATTGTTTGATTACAACACAGATTGATCTAGAAAAACAAGATGTTTCCAGCAGCACTGGGTAATATTGGTTCATAATAACATTTCTAAAATTAGAACATTTTAATTATCATATTATTCATGTTAAGACACATTAGCAGCAATGTAGATTGCCATGTCACCATGAATATGACTGGAAGTATGTCCTGTATTTCATGTTGCTGTTTGTATTATGAAATATATTAATAAATTAAAACAACTGAATTGCCATTAAATTATATTTTATTTCAAAATAAACTTAGAAAAATATTTTAAAGAAATATCCCTAGAAAAGTTCACCAGAAGTCAAAACTGCACTTTTGACACGTATGTTTGGATACTGGATTATAGAATTCATCTCACCAAAGGTAGATGTTTATATATGACCTAGGGTGACTAGTTCAGAGTAGGATGTCTACAGCAGAGGTATCTAGGATGCGATTCAGCTGCCTAAACATAAACTTCTAGTGCCATGTGATGTGCTGTAGGGTACCTGTGATAATAGCTGTGGTGGGTTGACCCTGGCTGGACGCCAGGTGCCCACCAAAGCCGCTCTATCACTCCCCTCCTCAGCTGGACAGGGGAGAGAAAATATAACGAAAGGCTTGTGGGTTGAGATAAGGACAGGGAGAGATCACTCACCAATTACCGTCATGAGCAAAACAGACTTGACTTGGAGAAATTAATTTGATTTATTACCAATCAAATCAGAGTAGGATTGTATTGGGTTTGCATGGCAAGGTTTTGGTAGCGGGGGGGGGCTACAGGGGTGGCTTCTGTGAGAAGCTGCTAGAAGCTTCCCCTGTGTCTGATAGAGCCAATGTCAGCAGGTTCCAAGACGGACCTGCCGCTGGCCAAGGCCGAGCCCATCAGTAACAGTGGTAGCACCTCTGGGATAACAGATTTAAGAAAGGGAAAAGAAGTTACAGGGGAGTAGCAGTTGCAGTGAGAGAGAGGAGTGAGAATACGTGAAAGCAACAGCTCTGCAGACACCAAGGTCAGTGAAGAAGGAGGGGGAGGAGGTGCTCCAGGCGCCGGAGCAGAGATTCCCCTGCAGCCCGTGGGGAAGACCATGGTGAGGCAGGCTGTCCCCCTGCAGCCCATGGAGGTCCACGGTGGAGCAGATATCCACCTGCAGCCCATGGAGGACCCCACGCCGGAGCAGGTGGATGCCCAAAGGAGACTGTGACCCTGTGGGAAGCCTGCGCTGGAGCAGCCTCCTGACAGGACCTGTGGACCCGTGGACCCGTGGAGGGAGGACCCCACGCTGAAGCAGGTTTTCTGGCAGGACTTGTGACCCCATGGGGGACCCACGCTGGAGCAGTCTGTTCCTGAAGGACTGCACCCCGTGGATGGGACCCATGCTGGAGCAGTTCGTGAAGAACTGCAGCCCGTGGGAAGGACTCACATTGGAGAAGTTCATGGAGGACTGTCTCCCATGGGAGGAACCCCACGCTGGAGCAGGGGAAGAGTGTGAGGAGTCCTCTCCCTGACGAGGAAGGAGCAGCAGAGACAACGTGTGATGAACTGACCCAAACCCCCATTCCCCATCCCCCTGCGCCACTCGGGGAGGGGGAGGAGGTAGAGAAAATCAGGAGTAAAGTTAAGCCTGAAGAAGGGAGGGGTGGGGGGAAGGTGTTTTAAGATTTGGTTTTATTTCTCATTATCCTGCTCTGATTTGACTAGTAATAAATTAAACTAATTTTTCCCCAAGTAGAGTCTGTTTTGCCCGTGACGGTCATTAGTGAGTGATCTCCCTGTCCTTATCTTGACCCACAAGCCTTTCATTTTATTTTTTCTCCCCTGTCCAGTTGAGGAGGGGGAGTGATAGAGCAGCTTTGGTGGGCACCTGGCATCTAGCCAGGGTCAACCCACCACAAGGATAATGAGAAATGAAACCAAATCTTAAAACATCTTCCCCCCACCCCTCCCTCCTTCCTGGGCTTAACTTTACTCCCGAGTTCTCTACCTCCTCCCCGCCAGCAGTGCAGAGGGACGGGAAGGGGGGTTTAGGTCGGTTCATCACAGAGTTGTCTCTGCCGCTCCTTCCTCCTCGGGGGAGGACTCCTCACACTCTTCCCCTGCTCCAGCATGAGGTCCCTCCCATGGGAGACAGTTGTTCACAAACTGCTCCAGCATGGGTCCCTTCCATGGGGTGCAGTCCTTCAGGAACGGACTGCTCCAGCATGGGCCCCCTGCGGGGTCACAAGTCCTGCCAGCAAACCTGCTCCAGTGTGGGCTCCTCTCTCCATAGGTCCACAAGTCCAACAGCAAAGCAGTGGCATATACAACACAGGAATTATGGGAGACTGTGATAACAGCTGCATATACTAGTCCACAATGGCACCTATGCTGAGGCTGCTAAACTGCACCCGCAAAATAAAATGAAAAGAATGGTACCCAATACGGCTTCCCATCTCTAAAAATAAACAATATTTTTAATATAGAAAACTGCAAGCCTAGAAAGGCAGATTTTTAAGGCATCTGTCATGTCTGAATTCTTACTGTATGAACCAATAAAGGAAGCATACTCACTGTAAGAGTTGGAAATCAAGCTTCTGCTGTGCCGTTAATATAATTGTAGCAGATGGAAGGCTTTAGAACACCTTTTGCATTAAACAACCATTTTTTTAAACGATGATAAATAGAAAGTAGAATAGGCTTGGAGAAGAGCTACTAAGATGACCAAGGAGACAAAGAGCCTGTCTCCTGTAAGAGGAAGTTTAAAAATTTAGCTTGTTTAGCTCAGACAAATGTATCAGAGAGGAGTAAGCAGCAGGGAAAAAAGAAGAGCTACTTAACCTAAAGAACAATGTTGGCATAAGTACAAGTGTATGTAAGTTGGCCACGAATAACTGAGCTCTAAACTAGATGGGTGTTTTCTGATCAGAGTAATGATTTTCAGAATATCCTTCCAAGTGGCTGCCAAGTGGACTAGTGACATCAAAACTCCCTCCTCTCCCCTGTCCTTGTCCAAAGGTTTAAAACCAGAAGATGATGAATTTATGAATCAGATTATCTGCTGTGATTGGCTGTGGTGGTGGACAGTGAAATCCCCTAGCTGCCTTCTTGCTGCTAAATAAAAGAGGATCAGAGCTAGATTGGCATGGCCTGGCTCATGCCCTCATTGGTGAAGTTCAATCTCCTTTAAGTAGACTGTCCACATGGCATGGCACTTGGTTTTGGTCTCCTCTGTAGCCCACGTGGTGCCCTTAGGAAATAAAAGCTATGTTGTGTGAGTTTGGGTTTTTTTTTTTCAGTTCAAAGGAACCCAAATGATCTAAGGGCTGTGCTGCAACCCACCAGAGTGATGTTCTATAGCATGAAATAGGTACGTGCTGCACACCTAAGGGTTCACTATTCAGCACACTGTACCTGAGGGTGCAAAGCCTGCTGAGCTTTTTTGGTTAGTGCTGCTTTTTGTTTAGTTACACTTAATTTACTGTATTGGGTTTGCATGGCAAGGTTTTGGTAGCGGAGGGGACGACAGGGGTGGCTTCTGTGAGAAGATGCCAGAAGCTTCCCCTGTGTCTGATAGAGCCAATGTCAGCAGGTTCCAAGACGGACCTGCCGCTGGCCAAGGCGGAGCCCATCAGCGACAGTGGTAGTGCCTCTGGGATAACATAGTTAAGAAGGGGGAAAAGTTACTGGGCAGCAGCAATTGCAGCTGGAGAGAGGAGTGAGAAGATGTGAGAGCAACAGCTCTGCAGACACCAAGGGCAGTGAAGAAGGAGCGGGAGGAGGTGCTCCAGGTGCCAGAGCAGAGATTCCCCTGCAGCCCGTGGTGAAGACCACGGTGAGGCAGGCTGTCCCCCTGCAGCCCATGGAGGTCCACGGTGGAGCAGATATCCACCTGCAGCCTGTGGAGGACCCCACGCCGGAGCAGGTGGATGTGCCCAAAGGAGGTTGTGACCCCGTGGGAAGCCTGTGCTGGAGCAGGCTCCTGACAGGACCTGTGGCCCCGTGGGGGACCCGCGCTGGAGCAGTCTGTTCCTGAAGGACTGCACCCCGTGGAAAGGACCCACGCTGGAGCAGTTCGTGAAGACCAGCAGCCCGTGGGAAGGACTCATGTTGGAGAAGTTTGTGGAGGACTGTCTCCCATGGGAGGGACCCCATGCTGGAGCAGGGGAAGTGTGAGGAGTCCTCCCCCTGAGGAGGAAGGAGCAGCAGAGACAACATGTGATGAACTGACCGCAACCCCCATTCCCCATCCCCTTGCACTGCTGTGGGGGAGGAGGTAGAGAATTTGGGAATAAAGTTAAGCCTGGGAAGAAGGGAGAGGTGGGGGGAAGATATTTTAAGATTTAGTTTTTATTTCTCATTATCCTACTCTGATTTGATTGGTAATAAATTGAACTAATTTCCCCAAGTCAAGTCTGTTTTGCCTGTGATGGTAATTGGTGAGTGATCTCCCTGTCCTTATCTTGACCCACGAGCCTTTCATTATATTTTCTCTCCCCTGTCCAGCTGAGGAGGGGGAGTGATAGAGCGGCTTTGGTGGGCACCTGGCGTCCAGCCAGGGTCAACCCACCACATTTACAAACCACATTTCAAGGCTCAGTACCTCAGTGGCCATCAGATCAGTGATCAAAAACTGGGAACCTCCATGTTTTTGCTGATGACTGTCCATGCAGGACGTCACATGCTCTCTGCCAGAGCTGTGGGGAGTGTGTCACTTCTAGGTGAATGTGCATGGAGGAAACCAAGCCTGGTACAATCTCATCCATGCTGTCTTCTGGGATCTGATCCTGGTGTGAGGGATACCGCAAGTCTTCCCTTGTCTTGGAGACAGCTAGTTGGAACAGCCCGAATCAGAGCGAGTGGGGAAGCTAACAGGAAGGCAATGTGGGTGATTACGGGTGTAGTGCTTGATCTTGTTCCCTGGTTCTTTTTTGTACAGCTCTGTTAGTATAATCTCCTGGGTGAGTTTCTTTATCCTCAATAGAGGTGTGCTTGAGAAATTCAGAAAGTTTTTTAAAAGATACAGGTAACCTGGTAACCATGGTAAGTCTAAGGTGGTACGGAAAGTATTCCTAAAAATAAAATACTGTCAGCAGAAAAATTCATCTTGTTAGACTTAAAATTATTGTCCTTATTTAGCCACTACCAGCCCTGCTGGTAGAAGATGATCAGTCTAAGGAGTTTTATGGATGTATTAGTGAGATTGAGAATACTCCTTAGGAAACATATGAACTTCTCAGTCATAAGTGTTGATTTTCCTTGGATTTCAGCATGGTTTTTGACAACAGAATTGGCTATGAACTCTGCTTTGAAGGTAAACTGACTTTGCTGTTTACATGTGGTTGTTCTTTCTGTGCAGGGGAGCAGCATTTTGCTCCTTTTGCTCAGACAGCTTAATGCCATGGGCATGATGCATGTTAGAAACCCACTGGTAGCTTGAATTGGAGTCTGCTGAAACTGGGACCTCTGCAGGCTGGCGCTGCCTTTCTCCCATGATCAGTTCTGTTCACACAGCTGGCATGTAACTTTACTGTAAATAACAACAAGGAATGGTGCTAAACCCTGTTAACAGGGTTTCCCTCTGCTTTCTCTTTTAGTTTATTTATTTTAAGAAATATCAGTTATATACATACATAAGTTATATTCATATGTATATTATATATATATCACTCAGGAATTATCAGAGAATTAAAAGAATTAGTTACACTTGCAACAAGTGGTGTCCTATATGTGGATATGAAGGGCAGTAGAGACTGGAAGAATGACTTCAATTCTGACGAGAGATAAGGGTTGTGTGCAGTGTTGTGCATCCAAAACTAGATGTAAAAACAATATCTGAATAGAATTTTTAATAAATGTGTCAGGACCAGAGATGGAGATGAGCCAGTCTATATCACTTTTTGCTGGAAGAAAGATCTCCAATGTTTTTCAGGGGAGGGAAAGGGTGAGAAGAGGAGGAAAGGAAAGAAAAAACCTATTTTTTTGTGTGAATGGAGTTGATGAATGCATGAGAGTGAAAAACAAAAGAAACTTACACTTTTGTGATGAGAGTACCAAAGTATTGCAATAAAGAGTACAAAATTATTGCATTAATAACAATGGCTCACAGACCTGAATGAATGGGTGCAATGATTTGTGCAGTTGCCTGGATTACGTATACTGCCACATACAGACTCAACATACTGAGGTGTATTAAAACTGTTGGTAATGTTGATGGTGAAACGTAAAACTTGCCTTAAAACTCAGATATTTATCAAAAGGTTTGCTAAGGTTCATGGGCCTTTTGAATGAACTTGAACAGAATTATGGCTTTGCAATGACATCATGAAAAATTTGTGGTGCAATATGAAACACAGTAAAATTCCTCACTTACAGAGGCAATTTTCAGCCAGGCAGCACCTAATGCCTCCTGCATGTTAGTGAGACAAGCATATCACAGCCCTTGTGCCTTTGAGAATCTCTCTTCTTCAAATAAAATGAATGTTGCAATATAGAGCTTCTTTGCATCTCAGGTTTGAATGGCAGATTGTAATTAGTGTTTAGAGCATGTGAAAAGTGACTTGGGGAATCTGCTGTATACGGCTCACAAATTCTGATTAATTTTATAAAAAACTGTTTCATTTGGAGCCTCCATATGTGATGAGTCACCTAGAGCTGGTGAGATTCCTGACACATATTGCCTGTCCTGTCTGAAAGATATCACAGATCTTCCACAGGAAGGTTGTTAGCATTAGGGACTGAGAAGTGGTAAAACAATGCACGTGCTAAGGAAAGGAGTTAGAAAAATCTGGTTTGACAATGCCATCTGAGGGAATGGGAGTGGGGAAATACACATTGAATCTCTACACAAGAACAAAGACCAAAGGTGTAAAAGCAGGTTTAAAAGGATAAAGGCAAAAAATCACAAGATTTTTGGTAGCCCACTTCAAAATCGATGCACAGAGACTTCCAGCTACCTTGCAGAGGATGTCCTACAATACATATGATGCAACTCATTGCTGTATGATTTATTCAAGGGAAAAAAAAAACCTGATTGATATCAATGTTTTGTACTAAAATAAAATCTGAGACTTCTTTTTGCAGCAGCAGTTACATCCAAACTATTTCAGTGCTTCACACTTGGAGACAGATCTGATCATATAGAGAGAAGGTCATATTCAATATAATGGGAAGCTGACTACGGTGGGAAATGCATGTGAACCAATTAGTACTCCAGAGAAGTTATGAGGAGAAAGATTCAGGAAAAGAGACTTTTGAACTTGAAAACATATTGATGCAAATCTGAAATTTACTCAGGATTTGTCAGGAAGCTGATGTACAGAATGAGGAATAAGAGTTTTACTGCTTTGTCTGAAAGTAAAAATATACACGCCATATATTTCCTAAACTGTCTATGATTTAAAGTGATTAGTTTTACAGACTTTGACAAAGTCTGTGTGGTATGCGTTCGACTGTCTCGTCTGCTGGAGAATATAATCAGCCCTATACATCTACAGGGAACTTAGCTGCTCCTGTTAAGTATGGATATAGATGAAGAATTGCATTGCCATATTTTAAAATATAAAAGAACAGCTGAGGAACAAATTTTTATTTTTAAAACAGAATCATCCTTTTGGTGTATGTGAGGAGAAAAAAAACCCCAAACATTCTCTTCATGGCAGAGGCATTTCGTATGTTTTCAAGGCAAAAAAAAAAAAAAAGTTTCTGTGTTATTGTGTTATAAGAATAATCTTTTCCTGGTCATGTCTTTTTCTTTCATTTGCATTAGCAAAGTGTTACCTCACTCCAGGACTTAGATTGCTTCATCTGACTGAGTAGTCTTCAAGGTATTCTCAAGTAAATTATCTCTTTCCTTGAAATATTTTTCCTTTCCTTGTCTCAACATTACATATCTTTGCATCACTCAGTCTACAGGGGTTACTAACAGCTCTCTCCAGAAACCAGCATCTTGTATGTTTATTTCCATATGCTATTCTTTATCTGATATCAGATAATACTTGCTTGGTGTGCCATGGCTGCCTTTAAAAGAAGTGAATCTTGTTTAAAGTTTTCAATGTGGATTTTCCCCAAAGAAACAGATGGGAAATGTGGGGACCTTGTTGTGAAAAATCTGTTGGGAGGACAGAAGTAATGAAGGTTGAGACTTACAGTAACTTGGGCTCTGTTGAGAGAACCCATAAAAGGCTAGTTTATCTTCAAAAATGGAGTGGCAGTAGCAAAAACAGGACAAAGAAATGCCATGTGTGCTTATTTAATATACCCTTTTAACAACTGTTATTAGGGCACAAGTAACCCTTATATTAAACTAAGATGCTTGTCTTTGTACCGTATGGTCTGATTCTGACCACTGGATCATCTTAAATCTCAAATCTGAATCACGCTCCTAAACCTGGTATACAGTGTTGGCTCCTAGGAGATTAACACTGCTGGGAGCAATCTAAACCGTGTAAAACACAGTTTAAAAATGCAGGGTTGTGTTTTTGTTTTTACCTAACCTGGTTGTATTCCGTATGAGAAGTTATCCTAATTTTACATAAAGCAAGACAGGAAATTATGGTAGAACAGTGGCAGAATCTGGGACTTTCAGGCCTGTTTTAGCCCCTCAAAAATCAGTTCCTAAAGCTGCACACTGGACCTGCACTATCTTGAAGCGGATGTGACAGCTCCGACACTGTTCTCCAGAGGAAACTGTTCTGAACAAAAGTAAATGTTAAGTGGTGCAAGGAGGGTTTTGGTTCATATCCTGTAGTGAGTAGAAGAGTTAGAATCATAGAATCTTTTAGGTTGGAAAAGATCCTTAAGATCATCGAGTCCAACCATAAACCTAACACTGCCAAGTCCACCACTAAACCATGTCCCTAAGCACCATGAATGGAAGTTGAATGGAAGTTCCACTACATGATGGATTCTGAAATTTTAAAATTTGGTTACATTCTGTATGAGAATTGAAGCAAAATGTTTTAAAATTCTCTGAAGGAAATTTTCTTTGAATTTGTATCGGGTCCTTAGAAACATTTTGTTTCAGGAAAATCGAGGCATTTAATTTTGATGTTGACAATTTTTTCACTCCAAAATACAGTAATACACAATTAAAATATGCAAATTATAGTAGATTTTTTAAAAGTGGATTTAAAAAATAAAAAACTTTGATCTGCATACACTGTCAAAGGAAATTCAACCTTCTTGATGATTTTCTTCCTTTTTTACTTCCAAAATGAGATTTCAGGAAAACTGACCTGATTTTACAGGGGTTTTAATGGTACTGCATATTCTGATGGAAAATGGCTCTTTGAGAGTGTCCCTGAGCAGCTCTGGTAATGAGTTTATCCATGAAACATTTGCTGAACAGGTAATGTCTACTGAATTGAATTACTGTGCTTCCTTTATAACACACTGATCTTCAGATTCATGATTTCATTTGTTTACTTTCCTGTTTTATGGCTAAAGTGAAACTAATCAAGGAACAAAAAAACAGGACAGAGCACTATATTGGCATGCAGTTTACGTTTTCTTATTTGCAGATCTGCAAGCTTTTCAAAACTAAGGCAATAGAAAATTAACTGTTCTATTGAAGGATGCTGGGAATTGCTCTCACTCCCACCAGGGAAAAGTTTTATCTTTTGAAACATGGCTTGACTTTAGTTTTTATTATAATTAACTCAGCTAATAGAAGGAGAAAAAAAAAATACCTGTCAAGAAATTAGCTGTAAGACCAGTCAGTTCATTAAAAATAAATAAATAAATAAAAATCTATCCCATTCTGTCTCTGCAATATATCACAAAGGGGAGAAGAGAATATAAAGAGGAAAAATAAAGTGATTACTTTGATTCATTATAAGTTGGTGTAGTAAATTTTAGAAATGCTGTACTTCAAGTCATTCTGACAAAATAAAAGCCACGAGTTGCTCATTCACCTACGTATATTCTGAATATTTCAAATTTATCTTTTTAGGAAATGTATGGCTTTGCTGTATAATTTCTTACCTTTTTCATTGCCTTGAAAAAGTAGAGCACTGAACTGGTAGGGATGGATGTACCAAAAATAATTAAAGAAGTAATCCTCACTCTGGCATAAACGTCCTTGCGGTACCACTGATAGGATACCACCAGTTGCTAACAGGGAATTCTTCTCATCACTGCTTAACTGTGATTTTTTTTTGGTCTTGCCTCCTAAGCTATCGTCCCCTCAAACTACTCACTGTTGTTTGTGCTGCTCCAGCTGCAGGCAGGTAATTGTGTGCTGTGTGTGGCACAAGCACAGTGCAAGTACAGCCTCTGCCCCTGAGACCTTTCAATCAAACGGGGAACATGAGGACAAAACTTCACCTTGTTATTAGCAGCAGGGTTGGCTTATGTGTAGCTTAATCACCATCAATTGTTTTCTGCCAGGAAAAGGAGAATTTTGCTTCCAGTCGATCATGGTTTTGGTATTTCTATGTTCCTATGCAGAGCAGCTGTATCCTGGGAATGTGATGCAAAAAGGCTCAGTGAGATTAAGGTGTGTTCTGCATAAGGGATCTTGGAAAGATATCTTAACTGAAATTATACAAAGCTGCTATAAAGAGGAAAAGAATAATCCAATATCCATGTCCAGGATCGCACTTTGCTGGTGACACAGGGCATTTCCACAAGAGGAAAGACTCTTTATCTTTACACTAGGGGTAGAGAAACACTGGAACTGAGTGTCTAGGGCAGCTTTGGAGTCCCCATCATGGGCATTAAAAAAAAGGTAAAATAGGCCAAATGCCTGTTGGAAAAAACAGATATAGTATAGTAATGAAACCAAAAAGTGGAAAGATGATCTCCCAGGCCCGTTTCAAGCCTATCTTCTGTAATTCTGGGATGGCCATTTTATGAGCTTGTGGATGAGGGCGGAGGGAAGTCAGTTCTTCCAAGCAAACTACAGCTGCTCATCGCTGGCCAAGGCTGCTGCTACTCCCCAGGTCCGTTTGAAGGAAGCACGCACTGCAGACCTGTAGTTGCTTCCCCGTGTGCTTCTCTCTAGACAACCTGAGTTTGTTCATCTTTGGGTATATTAGAGGTTTTCCAAAGTGGGTCCATCCATGGCATGTAACGCTTGGCCCTGTGTTTCTTCTGCGCTCTGCATGGTGACCCTCTAGTCCTAGGATACAGTCCCTAAGTTTTCTTTACCAGTGCCGGCTTACTAGTGCCATGGATCTGACAGCGAGAATGACCTGGAGGGGCCAGACTTTGAGCTAGCTTTGGAGAGCCTCAGGTATAACTGATCGCTAAGCACGTGAAAAACATCGAGTTCAATAACCGCCTGGCTGCTGAGCTTTGTAAAACCACTGCCTCCCACTGAAAGGCAGATTGCCTTTGATCGGCACAGGCTCATGGAGGAGCAGAGTCACTGCTCCCTCCAGGGACGTCCCAATTTCATTTCTCTGAATGGAGCTCCCCCAACGCAAAGGGTTAAGGGATGTTGAATGAGGCCACAATGGGGTTACTTACACTGAGCTCCCACTGCAGCCCATTCTCCTAATCTGCTCCTTGCCTCCCAAGTGTGATAACATATTAGCATTGCCATTTTCTGGACAATTTTAATGAAGCCAGGGGCTGTAACAGAGACAGCCAGGCCTCCTTATCTGTATGGGCCTTTAGCAGCAACTTTAGTAATTTGGAATTATATGAGTCTCCTGAGACATATGTTAAATATTTTCCCTTGGGGTACTTCAGAGCTGGATTATGCATGTAAATTTTGCAAGGGAGAGGGTAGGATAGCTTGTCTTTCTGTGTGATACTCCAGTCTGCATGTTGGATTTCCATATGGTGTAAATACTGTTGCTCCGTTGACTTCACAATCATCTCCTACTGAGACAGCTGCATCTCCTGGCTGTGTACAGCAAAAATTAAGACTTGAATGAGAAGTATATGAGGGAAATTCAGCTTCTGTAGGAAGCAATATCAGTGGGCCAGGGCAAACAACTTGCAAGAATGGAGTGCAAGGGGATATTTATCCTCCCAAACCAGACACTTTTGTCAGCAAAATTACTAAATTTCACAAGTTGAACGCCTTGTTGGATCTCAGCTGCTTATTTCTGGAATCAGCTTATTGGGCTGTAAATTTTCTGGCAGTAAAGACTAGGGTCTGGGACTTTATTTCCACCCCTTATCTTTGGTTATGAAGCTGCAATCTATTCTCCATACGCTTAACCATTCTTGTCTTGCCTCTTCCACTTCCAGGTAGAATCATTGAGGTGAACTTAGTTTAGGGCTAACAGTGAAACCGGTTAGGAACATGAGCATCATACAGCTTTTCCTAATGAAGACTGTTTAATGAGAACTCCAGATTGTGCACTGTCTTTGACTTTAGTTGTGGAAGAAGTTCATGGTGCTAGTGTTTCTCTATGACACCTTTAATCATTTAGACTAAAAGTGTCCTACAGGTCATCTTTTTTACATTTCTTTGACTTGGCAGTTTGAGAATAAATGATTTGCTCAGGTTTATAATTCCCACACATATTTTCCTGGGATTGAAGCACACGATATCTGTAAAAAGATCTTTTACTTCTAGAAGCACTCCTTTTTATTTTCTAGCAGCCCATACATTTGTTGACCTTCAGAACAGAGCTGTAGGTATCACTGATTTTTTTTTTGGTTCAGTGGTTCAAACAACAAAAAAAGTTATTTTGGGTCAACCTGAAATGAAAATTTGTTTGGCTGCTTCTCTCCCTGCTCCTGAGAATCAAAACTGAAAATCGTTTTGGATTGAAGGAAATACCTTATTTGACCCCAAATAACGTTGGATAAATTTTATGCCACTTTAGAAATGCAGAGGAAATTTGGCAGCAAAGTACTGAATTCACAAGAGAAATTAATTCAAAAAAAGTGAGTATATCATGCTGTGTTCTTCTGTTTACCTCCTTTTTCTTGCCCCTTGAATCCTCATGTTTGCAGCAGCTTTTGGGGAAGTGGGAGATGCAGGTTCAAATCCCCCCTCTCTCTGATTTTAAATATAGATTTTCTATCTCTGTAGCATGCCTATTGGTGCATTTCAGTCTTGCTTGCTGAAGCTGTTCCACTTTTTGTAAATAATTGAGTATTCATTTTGACAGACAGGGAAATAAATATGAAAGCCTGGTTCTTTAGCTTGCTGGTTATGACATTTTAGAGGTGTAAAAGTCAGTTGAAGTCCTTGCTTCAGCAATAGTTTAGCTTCTGCTGGCTACAGGGGCTTTGAAAAGAGAGCTCATTCCTAGAAATATTGGAATGCCTAATGGTAAGAGTACTTTTTGCTAATAAGGGAGACTCCAAGTTCAAGTTCTGATGCACACAGGGTAGAAGAGAAGTAGAAAACAGCCTCCTGCCCTCCAGCTACAAGTGCCTTCATGAGGGACAGTACCACTCCGCACTATGTAGCTCTTGTGGGGCTGCTGTAGTGTTTTTGTAAAGTTTATGAAGTGTTATGTTGCTTTGTCCGATCAACAGTGTTGTCTAAGCTGAGCTGAACCCACATATAGTTTCAGCTGCTCCAAAATTCATCTCTTGGTGAAAAGAGACATCAAAGCAATGTCTACCAGTGCTAATTCAGAGCTCTTCTTAGATTTAACTTGATAGAAATTTTTTTTTTGAGGTACTAGTGGAGTGAAGGAAAGGCTATATAAGGAAATTATCAGTGTGTGCATCTTGAGGAGGTTTTCTGAATAAGTGAATAACTGTGTGTGAATTAAAAATATTCCAGTTTCAGTCTTGTTAGTCTTCGAGACAGTTGTATGTTATAAATAGAAATAATAAATGTGATCAGAAAATGCTTATAAGCACTTTGAAGATGTAAAGTGCTAAAAAACAAAGAAAAAATAGAAGTTCTAAGTTCATGTCAAAGGAAAAGTCTCCAAAATTTTGACAGTTTGACAGGCATTTTCCATTCTGGGTGCTCCTGCAAGTGATATCCCAGACTTTCTTTTAAAGGCACACCAAGCAAATGCTGAGTATGTATACCAGTGAATTTATCTAAAATAAGGAAAGGATTGTAAAGATGACACATAACAACCTCCTGAACAATTATTTTGCAATAAATAACTGAATGCAAAATATTTTTAGGAGAACACATGTTCAACACCCAGAGGACTGAAAAAGACTATATGGGTCACTGAGTCCACTCACTAGCAGTCATAACGAATAATGAAATTGTGCTATTGAGGCCAGGTCCAGAGAACACCTATTATTTCACACATCCTTGTATCTGTTATACAAAAATGCCTCCCAACACCCTTATATTAATTAAAGACCCAGGTTATATGTATAATATTCCACAGGCATTTCCCAGTGTTTTGCTTTTTAGTGACATCAGGACAGCTATATCTTGGCATTATGGCCCATGCTTCAGAGGAAGGCAGAAACACCAGTGGTTCCTATCAATTTAACCTGAGGAGAAAAAGTCCTCTGAAATTTGATGGTTAATTTATGCCTGACAATGTGAATGGGACTACAGATCTAGAAAGCACTACAAACCACTTACCTACCTGGACCTTGTTTTATCACACCTTATTTTAGATCTCTGTCATGTAGAAGCCTACATTTGAGCTAATCATAGAGACTACCTTAACAGCAAATGTACAAAAATAAGCATTTCTGGAGGACTTCTAGTGTTTTAGTATCTAACATAGGTTGACATGGATTGTGCACTGGAAGTGACTGTAAAGGAAACATTTGCTCTCAGCTCAAATGTAAGCATCAGTACCACAGGTGTCCATGTTTGGACTGATGTACTCCACCCATTTTAATTAAGCTTAGTTTATTACATAAGGATGGCAGGACGCCACCTAAGATGTTTCCCTGGCACGACTGAACCATTGTTCTTAAAGTTTCTTTGTATTATAAGTGTCCTATCTTTATCAATTTTGCCTCCTTTATTTTTGCCAGGTCAGGGCATAGCAGGCTAGAGAGGCAATGGAAGGGTTTGTTTTACAAGACAATGATTCTGAGAAACTCTAAGGCAATGCAAAAAGAAAAAATGAAGAGAAAGAGAAGAAAATAGAAAGGGCAATAAACAGTCAGCTGTGTAAAATGTCCCATTATGTGATTTAAGATTATAGAGAAATAATAATCTTGAAGCACAAAATGTACCATTTTGCTTTATTGCTGAGAAACCCTAAATTTATCAGCTCTAGAGTTTAAAAAGTCAATTCTTTAATGAACAAGAAGCCCTGCTGGTGTTATATTCTCTCCCTTGTTTCTGTAGAGTTATATGCCAAGCTATTTTATTAAACTGAGAATGTAATACAACACTATTTAAAATTTTGGAACCTTACTTTATTAAAGCTAATATTCAGAGGTTATTGGGAGAATGAGAAGGCATTTGTTTCAATTGCATTAAAGCAACAGTAATGTTCATTTCAACTTCCTTTTTAATTCTTGCCTTACCAGAACCCTATGTCAATCAAGGAAAACTCATTAATCCAGTTAACAAGCATAACAACAGTTTTTCTTGTGAAATCAAGTAGGCAGAACTCTGCTACACATTGTCCATTAGCCCAATGTCTCCTGCCTTTTCTTGTGCAGAGCTTATAACTCTGCTTGGTATGACATCTTCCTGAATTAATTTCATAAGGATCTGATCCTGCCCCATTGTGCAACAGTGAAGAAAAGGGCCTTTGGAGTATTTCACATGGTGTCTCTGCATTCTGTGGGCACAGATAGTGTTCCTCCAATGCGTCTTCCAAGAAGAGAAAAAGCAACAAAACGTGTAAAAGGCGCAAAGGATGCAGAGGGGAGAAGCAATTATTCTGTCTTCTCAAATATGATCCAGCTATTCTGGCCAGCAGGGTATGGCTGAGGATGGTGCATTTGTTGGAGGAGTGATATTTTTTGCATAACCTACAGGTATGTGAGAGATGGGCCTCCACGACTGCGAAGACTCCTCATCATCCAGGTAAGGAGTTTCGCCTTGAAACCATAACTGAAAAATAAGAATGAAGATTTTAAAGTTCCTAAAGATATAGGACTTCAAGTGTCACTGGCTTTCAGTCAGGTATAGGTTGCTTTATGTAGAAGTCACCTCTTAAAATTTTTCCTATGTGCTTATTTCTGGCAAAATTGTATCCAGTTCCTCCAATTTATGCAGAAAATCTTCACAGGTGTACTATCCATCATCTGCAAAATTTCTTTTTTTGTGACAAGCAAGGACTTCTCAGACACACAAAGTAAGAGTTCTCTAATATCCACCATGACATGAAAACACTCTGCATTTTAACTAGAGAGGTCAGAAAATATGGCTGCAGAGGTTGATACTAGTGATTTCCTCCTTCAATAACGTAATAGTTGCTTAAAACTGAGTGCAAGCTGTAAGTAAAATGTTGAAAATACTGGCTCAGCATTTGATAGATTCACATTTCCTTTAGTAGGTTTTTCCCCCAAAGACATTTGAATAATTGAGTTCTACTGGCAGGAAAACAAATTCTGAAGTTGCAAGAACAATACTGAAATTCACATACAGATGTACTCATGCCCAGAGTATATAAACACTCACCAAACTGGGAAAATTAAATAAAGTCACATGCTTTACCAGACCAATTACAATGTACCGATGCAGATCATGTAGCAAGTGCTGTATATCAAAGGCTCACAGGGAACAGTTCAGGCTCAATCTGTAGTTAAAAATATTCACCAAAAGTGGTCAGATGATTTTGATTAACAAATAAACTAGAAAGTAGATTTCCTAGCAGATATTCAGCAAGCAGAAAATGAGGTTACATTCAGCAGATGAATTATTCATTGTGAATTATTTGCTCAGTTCTAATAATTACAGCAGGGAAAAATTAATTAATGTTACAGCAAATACTTTAATTTTTATAATAAAAAGATTGATCATTGAAATGAGTCTCAAAAAGAGATTTCTAAATGGGAGAAAGAATGAGACATGATCAAGAATAATATGAAGTTTCAACCTGAATAAAATTTACACCTGTGAGTAATTTTACACAGATATAATCTCATACAGATATAGTTTCAGTAAAGCACTTGGACATTTAAATAGTTTCTTACTCACTTTCCTTTGCATTATGTTTATGAGAAATGTCTTTTTCTTAACCGTGGTTTACAGATGTATTCACAGGATAATATCCTAATTGTATTAAGTACAGGTTTAGTTCCGATTATTTTACTGATAACTTTATTGCCATTTCTTCGCTTTTTGCAGTCACAGTCCTAGAAGCTTTACTGAATGGAGGGATTCTCAGCAATGAAGCAACCATGAAATTAGGGTTGAAACCACTAAACTGACAGTATGGATCTCCATGGAGACTATCAAGAGCCTGGTGACGGGAAATCTTTGCACTGGCGTGGAAGGAACACGCTTATTCAATCTTAAAGGGAAATAATGGAAAACAATGACAGAAAAAGCTGCTTTATCTCAGCCACCCTCTTTACTGTTAAATCTGTTAAAACAATAAATAGATTACACTAGAGAAAGGAATGTCCATGTGGGAACAGTTTATAATAGGAGAAACAATATTTAAGGGAAAGATATTTTAATTATTATATCAACAGCCTTACAGAAGGGTTATTCAGTTACAGAGATTAATTTATCAGAAAACTAATGTGTTGAGGCATTCACATTTATTGAACCAAAAGCTGCCTTTCTATCAAAGTGAAAATTTCCACAGAAAAGCATAGCAATGAAATTTTTCATGTTTTCATGAAAATAAAAGAGTTTTTTTTTCAATTTTGGCATCAAAAGGGGTTAAAAAACATATGTTTTAGAAGAAGAACTGTAGTAATAATAAAATGTGTTTAGTTCGGTTTTGCTGACTTTTTTATCAAGTGCAAAAGCTTTTCCTGACCAAGTCTAATAGAATCCCCTGATAATTTCTGTAGGTTGTTTAAAACTTGAATATAAAATGCTTTTTGCCAGTGTAGGGCTGATTGAAAGGGATACATTTAATTCCTCTACTGTGTTGTTTAACTAACAGAAGTTCTGTGCCATAATACGTTATTAAACTCATAATTTAAACCTGTGTTCCAAAAACACTTTGTGAAAACATGGGTTACCATCAGCATCCAGCTGCTTTAGAGCTGAGTAACTATTTTGTGGTTATGACTCAACAGGGTGAAAGGCAAGAGCAGCACCTGTCAACATGTGTATGCTGAAAGCTGTCCCAACAATACAGTGGTAACAGTGGGATTAGCGATCCTGAGATCTGTGCTGAGAAGCCTAGCAATATATAGCAAGGATGTCCCTGCCCCAGAGATTTTTCCACTATGGTATAACCTAAAACCACAGCGCCATCACGAAATGGAGAGGCTCTGCAACCGAAGGCAGGGATAATAAGACCTTGCAGGTGTAACCACACAAAATACTCACACGTCTAGTTTCATGGGCTTATGTTTAAAAAGTGAAAAATACACAAGAAACGAGGGACATTAAATATGTCAGTATCCCTACTGGCTACCTGCCTAAAAGTTAGTCAAAGTGCTTATTAATGCAGCCTGAATTCAAAGAGAGGCAAAAAGCTTGAAATCAGAGTTCAAACAAATGCAAGGCAAAAGGGCTTTCTGCAGACTCCCTTTCCTTCTTCCCAGGGAAGCTCTGGCCCTTGGGTCTGTCCAAATTTAGAATATGAGAAAGTAATAAAATTCTTTAATTTTCTTCTTTTTTTTTTTTTTTTAATGTGTTTGTATTTCCTGGTTGCTGTCCCTCGTGGAGCAATTAGCCTCATCTGAGCCCCGGTACAGTTTCCCATGGCATATCTCCACAGCAGTCTCTGCAGTAGGTCAGACATCTGCTGAAGTCGCTCGCTTCTATGGTTTTCGTTTAACCCTTTTCTTTGCTACATGAGGCAGTCATACAGCCGGGCACCAAGAGGAATCAGAAGCACGGGTGTTAATTCCACCCATCACAGTTCTTTGCAGAGCCTTAAATGTGATATTTTAATCCTCTGAGCCTCGTTTACTGGGTATGCCACATGGCAATTCATGTTTTCAGTTTGAAGGTAGCATTTGGGCTCGGCAGCTATAGCTTTAGCCCTTTGCCTTCCCCCCTCTGCCAGCCTTCTCTGTCAGCAGGATGTGCCCTGCTGGATCCCCTCCATGCTCCTGTGAAGCACGTTGAAAGTATCTCTGCCTGTCTACTACATTTTTCCTTTTCACATCTTTTTTTTTTTTTTAGGGCAATTTTGCCTAGCCAGTGGCAGCTGTTGGATTTCTAATTGGCAGTGGAATACCTCTCAAATTACAAGACTGTACCACATATAAAATATCAGTGTTTCTGTAATATTGTGGCATGGAAACCAATACGTTAACTCGGGAGGCTTTATGACATCAGGTGCTACAATTCATCCTTTTAATTTTCCTTAAAAAATACAGCTTGAGAGGGGAGAGTTTTCAATCACAAAGCTACACATTTCATTAGTATTCTCATTACAGTTCATACTATTTATTTATGGAGTGCTCAGAAGTGTGATAGATGTTATATAGCTCTGCAGACCTTAGGAGCAAGCTTTAGATATGACAAGGCAAGCGAGACCTGAACAATAGGTAAATCAGTCAATTTCTTTTTGTGTTAATTGGATCTGGGAGGAAAACTGAAGGGGGGGAAAAAACCCTCTGCTATTCAAGTATCTCTAAAACTTCCACCGACTTTAATGGCATTAGTATCAAGGCCTTAACTACAGCCTAGTTCTCTTCGAGGAGTGATGACAATAATTTCTCACTAAGACTCTGTAAAACCTCCTGTTTATTTTTCTTTTCTACACCTTTTCCGGTAAGATTTCTGTGTCAGCTTCCCAAGCGTGCCCAGTGGGGAAAGCCTGATTTTCACTTTTGGTGGATTGCTGATGCCTGACTAACAATAATAAAAGCAGTTTGTGTCCCTGAACCCTCCCAGGAACATTGCAGCCTGAATTGGGTGTTATGCATTGCAGCTCGGCCTTTCGGAAGCGCCTATGGAAACAGAGCACACCGACTTGTCAGCCGCTGCTCAATTCTTCAATTAAAATGTGAGCTGTCTCTTTTATAGTTCTGTGTTTTGTCTCCATTTCTTATTGCAGCACTTCTACCTGATGCAGGTTATTTTAACACTTGCTTTCTGGCAGTCAGTTATATATTGAGGATTTTTTGTCCTCTGGGAGGTGTGCTCTGTTGTTTTGATTGATTTTCACTCTTTTTATTACCTGCAAAATACTAGATTCTGAAAGTAATAGCAACCATCGTTAAATAGTATAGGAAATAAGAGATACTTCAGTTGTCTTAAGGCTGTTTCAATCTCCTTTTCCCTTTCTACAGAGGCACATAAGTTTGTCTATGGCTTAGCAAAAAGAAGCCTTTTTTCAATGTAGAGATTTTTTTGTCCTTTAAAGGCAAGCTTGAAAGGCTATACATTGTTTGAAGAGAATAAGAAAAATAAGTTAAGCTCCAAGAGTCTGCTTTATTCTGCCCACTACATTTATTCCTGCTGTTAGCAGGATTAAAATTTACTACTAGAGAGAGGCATAAATAAAGACATGTTCTTGGAAAATATATGTAAATGTGAACACACCTTTCAAAACCTCATTTGGCAGTTCAAATGCTTAAGTGCCTGAGCTAGAAGCTACTGTAAAATTGAGTGCAGGGTGGAGAAAATGCATACAAAGTAAGCCAGAGGCAGAATAAGGCTGCAATCCAGGTCTATGGAGTACCAGTCCAGGGCAGCATCCTCTAGGCTACGTTGCCATATATTTGCCTCGGTTACGTTTGTGAGAGGGCACTTGTCTTTTCAGGATGGTCAAAATTTGCTGGCTGGGGAGCTGGACCTGGATTTTAGGACATAGTGCCCCTCTTAGGATTTGCTCCCTGCTGTCCTTCCAACAGTGGTAAATAACCTTGCAGGATGTGCTAGGGAAAAGTCAGATTGCTGCTGGGAGAGGAGGGAGAGAAAGGGCTAAAGCTGCTTCTGGGAGGGGTGGGCAGCAGGTTGACAGCATCATTTTCCATGTCTGGTCCCAGGGGAGGAGGCTAACTGGGGGCGGGCTGTAGAGTTTGAGTTTGGAGTCCTGCAAAATCAATAACGTACGTCTGTATTCAGCACCAGGATTTTCAGGGCAGGTAATTTAATATGGCTCTGAAATCTTCCTGTACAAATATCCCAGCTGTGATCGTCTGAAAATTGCCTGACCTGTCAGGCCTTGACATGCAGCATTGTTGGGAGCAGATTCTCCGGTGATGACTTTAAATCACACCTGGATAATTAGCCCCCGGAGGGCTGGGCATGCCTTTATCACACAGAAATGATACAGGCACTCCACCCCACTCCTGAGCTGTGCTGCTGGCCTCGCTGGTAAAGAGAGATATGACTGAGGAAACGGTATGGTGGCTGATGCGCCCTGTTAAACGGGTGCTTGATCTCTTTTTTGGGCACCTTGCGATATTAAAGGCCGTTGTAATTTAAAACAGCCTGTGGACTGCTCAAACACAGGCCAAAGGAATGCCTTTCACAGAGTGACAGACCTTTTGCACAACAGCCTCAACCTATGCAATTTGATTGCACCTGAGGAACCGACCCTTTGAATGACAAGGGCAATGACCTGAACCTGGCTTAAAATAGGCTGAAAGCTGGTTTTAATCCTCCCATTATTTCCTCCCAGAATGATTTCTAATCAGAGGGGCCAACCTGTGAAAAGTGTAGCTAGTTAGCATATATTTCATTCTTCCTTATGCGTTTATTTGCATTGTTTTCCAGGCATGTGAATGAATGATGTGAATAATGTGGTTTGAATGCTTCAGTGACTGGGTCTTTTAAATAAAACCAAGAGGGGATTGATCAGTGTCACGAAAGAGCCAAAGAATCCCTTAAGCAGCAGCTCACATAACTGTGGATTGCATAATTCAAAGCTGTCCTGGGGCATCTTTAAATGATGCATAGATTTTGTTTTCTTACTTTACATTTTTGAGAGGAGAAAGTTAGATGAAAGTTTTGCATTGGCCACAGTGTCACTGACAGATGTGAAGTGTTTTCCTTGAAAGAGAAGATGCCTTGCCTGCCTGCTTGCTTAGAGTGAGGGGGGAAATTAGCTCAGCTACGTTCAATACGAGACGCTGTCTGAGCGATGCTTTCTCCCTAGTTAATTAAGATACGTGTTGAAAAGGTAATACAGGGAGACAAGTTCAAGCCTTTTAAAGTCACTATTAGACATCGTTAACGAGGATTGCGTGAGCATTCCTGGTTTGCTAGGGAGGGGATTTGTAAACCAAATTGTGATCTGGTGCAGGAGGGCTGCCAGAGTCTTGCCGAAATCACTGAATGCTGCTCCGTGCAACAAAACCCGCAGTGCTGGGCATCAGATGGTGTGAGGCAGAAGGTACAGTGAAGAAATCCAAGATAATGATTTTATTTGTTCAGGACATTTAAGTTTTTTAAATCGGCAAATTAAGACAACATAATCAGTTAACAACAAACTGTATTTACTTAGCCCGTGAGTCTGCAGAACCGGCATCATTAAAATAGCACCTGTGGGTTATGTTTAATTACCGCATTTTTGAGACAGAGGTATACGTTTTAATTTTCTGCCTTTTAAAACGGAAGTCGAAGTTTAACAAGTTGATATTTATGAGAGAGGAGATTTTAATTTGCAGCGCGAGCCCTCCCCGCGAGCGGCAGCGGTTTTTGCCCCAAAAGCCACTAGGTGGCACAGCCCCCTCACAATTCGCCCCCGAGCGGCGCCGGGGCTGGGGCTGGGGCTGGGGCTGCTGCAGTCACAGCCGAGAGACATGTAAAAACAAGCAGGAGAAATGGCCAGCGTGAAAAATTGTGATGGAGGCAAGAAGACCCTTCAGGTGTGGAGCTGCGTTCTTGACTCCCGCTGGTGAACCGAGGTGGAGACCTTGACGCAGAAGAGAAAGAAATGGTTCTTGTAAGTGGTGGTGTTTGGTGAAGGGACGGAGGGAGAAGGTGTCTGTGTGATCTTGCACCACTGCTCTAAGATATTATATCTTGCGTGTGCATGTGACTGGCAATGCAGTATTCAGTCACTGGCGTACTTTCAATCTGCAGCTCCCTTTGCAGTTGGCTTAGAGATATTGTAGGGGTTGATAAATCTCTGAGTAAGACAGGTGGGGCAAAAAACCCCAAGCTATTGTGCATAATACACATCTTTCTTGGCATGCTACAGGATTGCAGCAAAGTGATACTGGTCATAGTGATCGGTTCTTGAATGCCCTTTCTGTAATCACTTTGGGGTGATTGGCTTTGTTTATGTTCAGGGCAGTGGTAAGTGTGCTGGCAGTGCTTAAACAGCACGTGGCATTTCATAGCAGAGCCTAATTTTAAGTACACTTCAGTGATATGCTGCCAATAGATTAACATGGGGGATCCCACAAAATTATACCCTGTAGCTTGTAATAAAATCCATTTTCCAAAGCAAAATGCATTTGAAGAGAGGAGGGGATGGCAAATACGCTTGTTTGTTTACCCATTTAAACAAAAAATGTCCTTTCAAAGCATGGAAAGGAACTTGGCAAGCGAGCTGATGGGAAAGGCCAGATTCCCTGACATGTAAGGGGATTGCTGCCCTCTGAGTGGGGCTACGGGTCCCCTGTGAAGCATCCCTTGGATGCAAGGAATCTCCTGTATCTCCTTGGATACAGGGGATTTCTAGACGCCTCTGCATCTCTGTGCTGCCTTATGACAGTACAGAGGGTAGTCTGGGAGAAGGGAAGGATCGAAGCAAACCTCTGGTCTCTTGTAACAGTTGCGGTGTCCCTGGTGGGAGCTCGCAACAGAAGCACTGTGAAGAGGCTGTCAGGCAGCAGCTCTGAGAGAGTTTCTGCATAGCAAATTGGGAGGGTGATTGAGGCACTGATAAGCTGGTTGTCTTCCCGGGGGCTTGGGGCTTACTGCCAGATTGAACAGCCTGGGGTGCGCATATCTGTCTTTCCCAAACCAAGTAGTAGGGTATCACACTCACACTGTTGCTTAGTTCCTGTCAGTATAGGATTTCATCCTGTATTTTCTGATCCTGAAGGCTGTATTGCAGGTGGGTTAGGTCATTCAGGAACAGACAGCAAGACAGGATCCTGAAACCAAGCCTTGTCCTCTTCTGCCTCAGAGACTTGGGGAAAAGATGAGCTCAGAACTTGTGTGCATCTAAAGCGCAGCTGCTGGCACAATCCCAACATCCCCACAGCTATCAAATATTGGGGTGAATGGAGCACAAGGACTGAGCCTGGCACATGTGCATCTACACCCTATGCAAACCTCCCATTTCCAGGGTATGAGGTACTCTGAAATGAGTTCAGTCTTCACTCTTGAAGCTCTGTTAATGGGCGGCTAAAGATGATGAGATCCCATGGGCCAGCAAACACAAAAAAGATCGCTGTGGTATGGCCCAGGGGTTAGTGTACACACATGGGAGAAGTTGTTTTTGGACTGCAGACCTTCTATGGGTTTTTGATGGCTTTTTTTTTTTTTTAATACAGAGGCTGTTTCACATACAGTATGTGTTAAATTTTTCATACTGTATCATGGACACATGGCAACATGCCAGGAGCTCATCAAGCCATCCCTGGCAGGAATAGCACAGCAATGTTCAAACAGGGAATGCATGACGTCAGAAGCTGAAAACCACCCCAAACCTTCCATTAGTGTGGGAGCAGGACTGTAGCCCAGAGCTGCTGGCAGAGCAAAGACCCCCATCATAAAATACCATTTGTAGCCTATTGTACTTGGTTTCCACTCCCTCCTGAATACTGAAGCTTTAAACAGTAAGACCTACTTAATCAAAATGCATGCAATCATAACCTGGGTTTTAAGCAACTTTTGGAATTTGCACAGTAAAATCAAAATCACATAAAGATTTTTTAACAGGAAGACTGGGGGTTAAAAAATGACTGAGACAAAACCAAAAGAAAACTAAACATCAGACTGTATCACAATCAATCATTTCAGTATAATTGAACTCAGAAAATATACATTCTCTCACTTGTACTTTGGAATTTGTTTATAAGGATATCACATTCACTAAAAAGTAGTTGCATTTTACTGTGTATAGCTCCATGGTTTCACAGCGCAACTTACTGCATTGTAATTAAAGCTTTTTTTTGTTGCGCCGCCCCCCCCCCTTTTTTTTTTTTAAACAGCCACACTAGTATTTTGTTCCTATGAGTATAGGATTTCAGCCTGTATTTCTTGATCCTGAAGACAAACCACCCTGGGCAGTGTGAAGGGGTTAGGCATAGATCAGTCAGGATTTAACAGGTTAGTTAATTTCAAGTGATTGAGCTTTAAACAGCATTTGGATTATCCCATGCAAAAGCACTTCAAACTGTAAATCACAGTGGTAAAACACAGTGATTCCTGAGGGTATATCAATTGCAAACCTTCCCTAATGATTTGAAAATCTCCCAAATGAATTGGTATATTGACACAACTCTGTCCACAGTGGGGAATATTTGTAGTTCAAGAGCTATAAATCCTAGAACAGTTGAGTAATCTTATACTAAAACCAACTCTGTAAATGTTATACACATCCACTGTACGTTCTCCAACCATATTAGCTTATTTAATAGCTCTAACAGAGAAATGCTGTCTATTACTGCTGTCTCCTCTGGCAGGCTCACAACAAGAGGATGTGCATCTGGGGAAGCTGTAGCCATCCCACCCCATTGATGGACCGGGTACCAATCGGTTATGTAGGCACCTGGCTGCACACGCTGGATGAAGGCACTGGGAGGTTCCTGTTCCAGCTCTGATGGGGAAAGCAGGCATCAGTTTTATATAAACATATTAATGATCCCCTGCCTCCTGACAATTCACCTTTCTGACTGTCTGAGCTCTTTCGCTTTTAACCCAGAGTCCTTGGTCTAAACATAATTTTGGAGGAAAACAAAAGAAATCCACCATATATTGGCAGCTGTTAATTTATACTATCTACAACTTGAGTGCAAATAGGTGCGTCAGAAGTATTGCCGGTATGAAAGAATCCTGACTTTGATGGAAAGAGGGCAGATTTATGCTGGAGGTTGAGGTTCTCATGGTGCAGTATTCAGCTATGGTAGTCACAAGTGTTGATAGATTTAAAAGTGCCATCTTTCATAGTGTGGGTAAATGAAACATGCTGTATAAGGCTGTAAGAGAACATTTCCTCTAATGAAATTACATACATAATTAATGCTATGGACCTCATTATGCATGAACAGTAGAATAGTTCTGAACTATTTGAGACATCTGTCTAAACAAATCAATGAAAAGTCTTGATGATCTTTACTAAAGAAACCTCTTATGATCCAAATGTAAGTTTTCCGTGTTGCAAACCATGATCCTGTTGCTGCTTTTAACTTTAACTTTTATAGAGAGTGAATTAATGCAGTAATGGCATCATCAAACTTCCCTGTACTGTAATTACAAAGATCTGGTAGGGGTATATCCTTTTTCTAAACAATGTCACATCATTTTATGCTGATCCCTGATCCCACTTTCAATATATCTAGGATTACCGTACTGAACAGTACATAAAGCAAACATTCCTTTCAATCAATACTATAAAGGCCTGTCTGAGTCAGCTGCAAGTGCACTTTAGAAACTGCCTCTTCTTGAATCATGGCATAGCATTGGAGATCAAACAAAGCAGTGAAGATGCTAGTCCCTGAATTTACATCTCAGGGTTTCATGAAATGGCATTTACAGTGGAAGACGCAGCAAAAACTCACATACCCTGCACTGTAAGAGAAATGACAAAGTCTGTTTATTCATCCTTGTGCTCAAATGGCCTGGTCCAAATCTCACTGAAGTTAATGAAGAGACTCTGACTTGGATTATAATGGGTTTTGGATTAGACATTTATTAAAATAAGTGTAAATATTTCTATTTCATTAATGTAAAATTTCTCTCTAAGCAATTACACCTACCAAGTCCTCAAGGTGTTGAAATTTAAGGGTATAATTGAAGTTTATGGATTGTTTTATGTTCTGAGAATGTAGTAGCATTTTTGGTTTGGGTATCTGTGATTTTTTACCACCTATCTGTGGTCCATGTAAATAAAAGACTATACACAGACACTTAGACATTCTCTACTATTTGCACGTTACCATTAATAAATACAGAAGATATCTTGCTCTTTCCTCTCCTTCTCCAGATTCATTCTTCAGAGTCTTTCTTTACTACACAGGTAATAGCAAGAAATAAAATAAAATCTGATGATTGTCTTCTGGAAGTAAAAGACACAAATCTCAAAAATATTACTAAACAGAAAGTAAAAACTGGGTAAACATATTAAAAACGTGTGAACAATCTCAAATGAAGGGTGTATATCTTTACTGAGGACATATGTCCTATTACAGGAGATGATTGCTTACACTAACACATTGAGGCATGCATAAAGTTCTTACATTATCTAGCCCTGGTCAAAACATGGAGCTTTCATCTCATGGGAAACTCTTTCATTTCAAACTGTGCATTGCAAAGTTGAAAACTCAACATTACTTTTAGTGATGGGAGTACCAGAAAACATTTGGTAGAGTACTATAAGCTAGTCTCCCTGGGCTTCCCCCTGAGAAAGGTTAATTTGCATGCCTAATATTCAGAGTGTAATTCCCTCCCCTGGGCTAGACTTCCCAATGCACTGACAGGCCTTTGGCTGTTGCTTTGAGTGGTGTCTTCTCCACTCCCTCTTTTCCTGGGGGGGATAAAGCTTAGTGGAGGATCCCAGACAATAAAAGAAACAAGACATTGACACTAAAACTCTCATGAGGGACAGCAGGAGCCCAGACAAATGCAGCTTTGTATGTATCGCTCAGAGAGAAATACCTCATTTAGGAGTGATAAGTTGAAATATTTTTAGCCTCCTTTCTCAAGAAAACACATCTTTTGTGACTGTGCTCATTGGCTGTCTACCCATTCATCTTTCAGTTATTTCCCCCAGAGCAATAACTTTTGAACTTTTTTGGCAATGTTGATCTTAGCACTAAAAAAAAAAATAAAAAAATAAAAATTAAGTCCCTACATGTTTCTTGAACATAGGCAGCTATGTAGAGAAAGGGGGCTTATGTCAGTGACCCACAGAGGGAGCATGTTGCTACGAGATGAACAATTATCTATCATCTGCTTTGTTTCACCATGAGGATGTCCATCACCAAACTCATCAGTCAGAGCATACCATAAGTAGGGACAAAACTCTGCAGACAGTTAAAGGTACTGTAAGGAGAAACTGGGTAAAACTCAAAGAGAAAGATAGGGTTATTGTGGGAAAACACTGGGAGTATGGGATGCAGTTAAGGATTTTAAAAGAACACATGGATATGATATGAAGATGACTGGGAATGTGAGAAATGTATGGAAATATATTTCAGTAGTCTGTTCACTCACTTCTCATTGAATATTGCACTTGTTTGTCATATCCAAAGCAGTGTATTTAAATCTGAATCTAGGTATATATGTATTTGTTTTTTTGGATCAGATTAACCCAAAACATGTTTTTATTGACCTAAACTGAAACATGTCACTATAGATGAGCCTCATCTCACCAAGTATAAACACCTACCGTGCAGAATTTGCTATCAGCCTCGGACCTCTGCGCTCCCTTTTTAATCAGTGGAAGCTGTAGACCCTTCTAAGGAGTGATTCATGTCTCAGACATTCATTTTCCTAATGGAAAATTGGAAAGCTTCAGCACTCTTGAAACTCTCTGTCAGGCATTTAGAAAATTCTCAATAAACTCCGATTATTTCTGTGTCCAAGGTAATGGTTCTCTATATACTTCATTCTGAATGTGGGGTTTGTTAGAAAATGCTGAATTTCTGCTGGCAACCACTTTATGTTTTGAGTGACATCCTTTAAAGTTCAGAGGAGGAAGATCTCCATTTTGCATAGCAAAGGACTAGTCGTAATTGATTGGTGTCAGCAGAAACAGGTAGACAGGCAGCACAAATGTGGAAAAGAACTGAATAATAGGAACAACGTCCAGAATTCCAGGAGAGACAATATCTCATAAAAATTGATGTAAGATGTATGAGGAGATGCACTCACTGAGCTCAGACATGAATCTACACAGACACTGCTGCTGTGTACCACTTTTACAAGAGCTGCAGTATGTTATCACTTCTGACCTATACCTGAAGAAGAAATAACACGTACCCCATAAATGATAGTTCCATATGAGAAAAACATATGTTATCTTGGCATTTATTTCTACGTTTGTTGCCAGACCAGCTCAATTTGTTACCAGTTGCAGATCCAGACAGCCTGGATTTTAGTACCAGTCCAGGCACTGCAAAAGCACTGGTCCCTCCCTAAAACAGCCTTGCAGAAATCCTCTTTCCAGAGCAAATGTGTTTGTATAAGCCAATACAAAAGTAAAACAGAACAAAGGCAGCATACTCAACTACAACTTTCTTATGAATTCCCTTCTTATGAGTTTTCTTTAAAAGAGAGTACAGAGAGTAAAAGATGTTTGCTCGAAACATAATACATACTAATACATAAGTTTTCATTAATACCAAGACAATCTCCAATGACATACTTGTTTTTCTCTACTTCTTTTTTTTAGGTGAAAGTAATTGAACATTAAGAAAAGTGGGAAATACAGTAGTTGCAACCAGAGTGAAGGTTTTCTTTTTCTTTAAAAGAGAAATTATTTTCCATGGATTTCAAATATCATTGTATTAGGAAAACGTATCCTTTGGATTCCTTGTATTCCTTCAGCAATTATAGTAAATTCTATTAATGTGTTATGAGCTGCTTTTCTGATTTGATTCAACGTAATTGCACCAATTCGGTAGCATTTTCAGATTTCAGTCTCTAATTCCCACTTAAGTAGCTAAGATTTCAGTGCCTAGCTGTTCATTGTCTTTGGTTTTCTTATGTGGGAGTCACCTCTTGGCTATCTGCAGAGAAATATTGCCATGCTCCGTGAGCATAGATAGGGTGGCTAGCATATGCTTTTGTGCATCAGATAAAACAAATCTCCCCATGCGGCTAATTGAAGACGTCGGCCACGTTTTCATTGCCTATCATAACTAATGCCAGCACCAAAGCCTTTTATTGTCACCAACCACCAGGGCTTGCCATTATTATCTTAATAAATAATGGAGTCAAAGGTCTCAATTACTTGCTCTGGATCTATCTGTATGCACACTCAGTCTTCATTCCTGTTTGCAGGGTCTTAATGCAGGTATAAGCTACACTCAGTCCAAGACACCTGCTATTGTCAGAGGACGTGGAGAAAAACACTTCCCACACATGCTTTAGTAGTATTTCCAGAGACCTAACTCCCGTTTAGTCTTTCTGCTGCTCCCTGCTATAACTACCTTGGAGAGAGGACACTGCACTCTTCACAGTCTTCCCAATCTTTCCTGTGCAGGACTGAAGCTTTATACAGATCTTTCATCTACCCTTCACTCTGACCTTAAACTGCCATCCGATCTGGATAGGTTAGGGCTACAGAACCAAACACATTCTGAAGGTTTACAGTTTTGTGTGGACTTAGAAATGAGGACTGCAAAAGATATTGAGACTTCGCCACATCTCCCATTCAGAACATGTCAATGGTTTGCAGCATTACTGTGATTTCACTGCTGGTCTAGAGCTGGAAGAAGACTAGAGTCCAGATTTCATATCAATCACCTGTTGCTTCTGTTGATGGTACACTGACAGTGCAGAAATGTCCTGAGTCCAAACATGTGAGGTAGCTACCAGCTCGGAATATGTCAGTATTGTCACAAAGTCCATGATACCAGTTTTATTCCCTGCTTTGCTCCATCCTGTGATTACCAGACCAGACCAGCTCTGTTCTGTGCCACCTCACCATGCGTTTGTCCCCTCACCCCAGTACCTTTCGTCACCACTCTAAAGAAGGAGATAGATTAGCATTGGACACAGCTCTTCCCCCATCTCCTGACTCACAAAATTTACCCCACCCCAGTGAAATGCTGGAGCAGACCTGCTGTGTATGTTAGGTCTGTTGGTCCCAGGAGGAGAACATGTGGGGAAGGGAAGAATCTGGGCAAGGGTAGGAGAAAAACGTGGACTGGGAGGTAGTCCTTGTGCTGTAACTTTCACGCCAGAATACATTTCCTTCAGGACAGGTCTTGACTGCCTGATCCGTACAGATTTACTGTGAGGCAGTAGACCCTCACCCCATTCAGAGCCTTCCAACACCCTACAGACCCTTTTGCCTAAAGGTTTACTGTGATCCCTGACATTGTCAAGAGTCTTTTCAGGTATTGTTATCTGGAAAGACTTGAGTAATGTTGCCCATCACTTACAATTCTTTCATAATTATCAGATTGCACATTTGGTATTACCTTGGCCCCCTGACTACTATGTTTATTATGCCAAATGGCTTTTTGAAAAGTTCGCTGTGGCATTCAACTGCACTATCTATTGTGGTCTGAAAGAATCTGGACTGTGTTACTTGTCATCAGAAAGGTATCCAGGATTTTCTAGGATTTGAGAGTTCGAATTTGAGAATCAGGTTTCACCTGTTAGAGTGATCCCTAGGTGCCAAAGGGAAAGTCTGAGTTTAGAGCTGCTGCTCTTCAAAGTTTGGCAGTATTTAAAGTGGATGTTTCAGGCCTAACTCTGCTTGTTATATTTCCCAGAGCTTTCCTGCCATTGTACATTCTGTGCTATAATAACCAATGCTCTAGCACTTGACTGCACTACTTATAATGCTCCCAGTGCTACTTGACTCTGCTACTAAAAATGCACCTGATGATAATGCCACTTGCCCACTGCTTCCTAATGCACCACCGGTTGGCTCATTACTGGATGCCTGGAGGCAAAGTGAACTGTCCCAGTCTTTCCCTCCACGTTGGCAAAGATAAGGGTAGCATAATAAATACCACTCAGCCATTAGATTTCCCAGTTCCACTGAGTTCACACATTTGGAATAGGTTGTAAATTCTCTTGAATACAATCACCCATAGATTATCACTGATGCACATACACTGAACCTTGTGCTCTTTATTTCAAAACAAGCACTGTCTTCAGCAAAGCAGCTCAGTTCAGCTGCTTTCCAGTCTTCATGTGCAATAGATTGTATCTTTAACAAATTATTAATGTTCCTATTACAAACTGATTTGATTTATATTTTTGCTGCTAGCAATGGTCTAATTATTTTCGTATTACTGTGTGGTCATAATGATAATTGTCCTCAATTTACACACTGACTAAGCATTTACTTTCACAGATTTGGAGATTGTGAGATTACTGATGAGAAAAAGCAGAGAACGTAGAAGTTTAATATAATTAGTTGTAAGGGGACTCTCTAATAAGGAACCATAAAAACTCAATTTTCATTGAAAGGATCATTTTACATTGTATAGTTTTTGTGTTGGTTTGCGGGTTGATTTTTTTTTCCCCAGGAGCAGAACAAGCTGATCTTACTGTCACAGATATTTTATTTGATCATTCTATTTATATATCCTTTGCAAGTTTTTGGTTTTTTAACTTCTTATGGAGGACTATGACATGAGAGATAATATGTAGAGGCTAATGTGTTTTATTAAGGACTGGGACCTAGCTGTTCTGTACATTTTATGATATTTAAGGGAGGACAAGAAATCCTCGCCCTGCCATCTTCAACAGAGCCAGGATTTTGCCTTTGGATTGGCAAGATACACATATGTGTATAAAGCATCCACCAGGGAGAAAGGGGGGGATAAGATAACAACAAAATAAACAAATTATCGCACAAGAAGTCTGAGCTCGCTAACAGCTTGTCCATTGTCTGTAAGCCCTGTAGGTTTCACAGGGGAGGCATGTTGTAAATAGTGATTTGACAGTAATTACGTGGATTTGTGAAGGAATGTTTGCCATGCATATTGAAGGTGGCAAGTTAAAGCCTGAGCTCATCACCCTAAGGTCTTTTTATAGTTAACAGAGAGACACAAACATCTGCAAAGAGGAATTCATCTGGTCTTTGCTAGATTTCTGCTGGGAGGTGTCTACTGCTCTCCATTAACTCTAAGTGAAGCACAAGAGAGTTAGGCTGTACTTAGACAACTAAATTTTAGATGCCTAATTTAAGCAAGATCAATCCCACCCATGGAGGGATTATATTACCCACCTTCACTTATAAAATAGGGTGAAAGACAATGAAAGGAAGTGCTTTTTTGAATAGTTTCCAGGCAAAACGCAATCGTACTACTGGAGCTTTGAAAGTTTAAGCTTACTGTTCTGTCCCCATAAGACGGAATTACAAAGGAAAAAAAAATTGCTTTTACGGAAATGATTATTCATTCTATACAAGAAGAGTGTTATTTCTACTACATTATAACTACAGAAGAACCTGAAATCATGCATGGTTATGAACATTGTGCAGAAAAATACTCAAAATATTTGTGTAGTAAACCCAGCATTTTGTGCTTATTCTAACAGGTTTTGAACATTTTTAATAGATTTTCTTATGTTCACTTGTAAATTCATAATGGCAGATTTTCAAAACCACAGATTTTCATCATGTGACATCAGAACCACGATATTTAGGAAGACAGAGCAGTCTATGAAGGAGCAAGTAGTTGTTGTAACACAAGTAACTCCATTAATTAGAAACCTAGTTTGACAAGTTATAACCCTTCTTCCTAATTTTAATTCTACCTGGTGGATCTGTAGGAATGAGTTATTAATGCTGATATTCTGAAATGCCACTTAGGTCTTGTGTAATCAAAGAACTGTATTCTCTCAGAACACAAAGGAACCCCTAGTGTGAATTTGTAATTAACATGCTGAAGGAGATGTTTCCACCCATGTACTGAACGCAGTTGTTGGGGCTAATAAACAAGCACAATGGATTCATCCTTTCAACATGATCAAAGAATACATAAAGATACAGGCACACGTAATTTTGGAAAGTGTGGAGACATTGCTTAGCATAAGTTTATATCAGAAGTAGGATGTTAGATCTATGTTTTTGGATATGAATAATTTCCAAAAGAGGTACAAAAACATCTTGCCTAGCGTAGCAGCAAGATGCACTGTGTAGCATTAGACAAAAGATAAGGCAGCACCTTTGGTACAAGTGAAGCCTGGAACCACTCTGTAGCCATGCCTGTATTGGAAAGATTGGGAAGACTCCTGAACTAACAGGACTATTTATAACTAACGCAAAGGTTTTAGGAAGAGAGAATATCTTTTATCAGGCCAACAAAACAGACAGCTTTCCAGGCACAATAGTCTTTCTTCAGGTCACTTCAGGCTTGTGAGTCTATCTGTTGTTTGGTGGTTTGGTTTTTTTAAAGTGTATCAGTTGGTAATAAAAGATATTGCCTCCATACAAAAATTGTTTTGCTTGTGCCCTTAGGACATCATGGTTACTATATATGCCACCCTAATGGCTGCCTTAAGCAAACTGACCAAAGGCATAACTTGCCATGTCTTAGTTGTGTTCCTGTAAAATTTAAGTCGAGCACAAAAACCACCAAAGTTTTTATCAGGAGGTGAACCATGGCCAGGGGGTGGCCTCATTTAGCTATCTCACAGTAAGAATACTGTAAAGATACAAGAGACGCATCTTGTCTGTTAGATTTGAGAGTAGGGTGCTACTCTAGTTAGCAGATATCCTGCTGACAGAAATACCCACCATTTTTCAATGAAGATACAGTCCAAAAGTGCTGATGTGAAGCAACATCTATTCATAACAGCCTGTTGCATTGCTATAATCTCTACAAGAGGAAGAAGTCCTGTATTTATAGCATATTTACTATAGGTTAGATTACTGTGTAATAATCAGTGTTTCAGATTCAATCTAGGAATAAAACCATATTTAGTCATATTTAGACATGTATAAGTAACTGTACTATTGAGCTCTCTGGTTATTTTTAATCTTTCTCCTATGGATACTTGGCTATTGCCAGCATTTGTAGAAAAAGAATTTCCAGACTAAAAAAATGCAGTTTCTCCGCTTACAATAGCGAGCCAAAAATATTCCAGAAGTCATATTCAGTACTTTAACTTTTGATCCTTCTGCCAGGGTCTAAGGATATGACCTCTCTTTAAAATATCTACTAGTTATCAAAATAAGAAATCTATAACATAACCCATACTGGAAATAGGGAAGGCTGATAAATTCTGCTTTTAGCTGAACAGTCAGCAAAGGCCTGAAAAGTAAAAAAGTATTTGAAAACCTAAATAAACAGAAGCCTTATCTATGTATCTCCCAGGAAGCTAGCTAGATAGTGTCTTAGGTTTTTCTTTTTCAATGCAGAGCCTATTATCACAGAATCTAAACACCTAACACTCTAAACAACATGCAAACTGAAGAAGCTGACAAAATACTTGCTTGGAACATTGCAAATTTTGCTATTTTGTGCTATGTTTGCACAGCTCATGCATGAATGCTCTCCCCATATTACTGAGATTTTGTTTGTTAAGATAGTGAGGATAAATGAGGAAATATATATTTTGTGACTTGAACTGAAAGTGCAGAAATATTTCCAGTGTTGCACACTGCAATTCATTTTTTATTTTTTAACATAAAGGTTTATGGTAATGAAGAGGAGTTCATGGACATTGCTTTCTCTGTTTTCCAAATCTTATTTTATTTATTAATAATTTTAAAATGTCACGAAGCCTCAGCTTGCTACATGTGACGTTTCTTCTTCGGAAAAGAAAATCATGTGGATTCTTAAATTATCAATTCAATCAGTTTATCTTTGAAACTAAAGAGACCAGAAAGCAAAGAGGAGCCTTGGGGAATTCATAGTAAATCTAATCAGATACAAAAGCATTTGTAAATCTCTGTGCATCTTCATGTTATTTTTCTTTGTGGTAACTGTATTTTCAGGAAAATGGTTGTGGTACACTGTTACAAAACTAAGAACAGTCATTCTTTATTCTCTAATAGGGAATACTATATATGTATATATACTCTCTATATATACTGTTCTCACTTTCTGAACAATATTCATTGCTTGTTTTGGAGGATCCCATAATGGCTTTTCTTAAGCAGAACTCACTCTGGAAGTCATATTCAACTCCTGAAATTAAATGCAAAAGGTGGAGCACAATACTATAAAGATCACTACTCTAACTTTGAACACCTCCAAATTCTGTATGTTTTCAGTTTGGGAGTCTATACCTACTGCATAAACCCTGGCTGATGGGTGCTGCATGCTGCCAGAAGTGCCGTGGTGCTTGGCTCCTCCACGCTGAGGCTGTGAGGCAAAAATGCCCCCCACCTCTTTTTTTTTTTACTGCTCTCTGGCCCTCTCTCAGGCTTCAGCAGTTATGTACCTCAGAGTCAAATTCACACCAATCGAGAAGGGGAATCTTCTTTGAACAGTTTTGCCATCTGTGAGATCTATTTATAAGTCATTTGCCTCTGCTGTTCTAAACCCATCAGCAGTTATGCACATGGATAATTTTATGGACTGGGCTAGATCCTTGAATGGGTAGAGACACACACTAACAGTTAGGCTACGTAAGTGCCAAGCTGTTTGCAGCAAGAAGGCCTTAGCCTTTAAGATTTTCTGGCAGGGACTATGTATTATGGATGTTTTTTACAGCTCCTAGCACATGTCCTCCATTTTATTGAACACCCTTCTTGCCCCAGTTCGTAAATGTTCACCTGGTACAGGGATGGATACGCCTCACTCAGGAGCCAAGTGAGTTTGGTAGCAGGAGTGTTTGGATTATGGATCACCTAATGAACAGAGGTGCAATTAGAACAAATTCAGAAATTGTGGGTGAGCACACGGAAAGTGAAAGAGTTGGAGAATTCTCGTTTGTCCCTGTTGTTATTCATGGACAGAGAGTAAAGATCTGTGTCTGTGACAATTGCATTGGTGTTTATCAGCAAGGCAAGTGTTTTTAAAATGAAGATTAAAAAGTGGCATTGCCTGTTCATAATATCATATCAATTCTATCTAGTTTTTTATGATATATGTAAATTATGTTTTGGTTTTGATGTAATCTACAAAAATATGATTAAAATGTTTTTTTTCTGTTTATTTCATTCTATCATCCATGATAAGATGACATCCCTGAATTGAAAAGCCATATTCATTAATAAATAATCCCATATTTTCAATAACTGCTTTGGAAAAGATGGGTTTTATCCAAACAGTGAAGTAAAAGCTTCAGCAGAGTTTCATTTCTCTGCAAACGGGAAAGAAATCTTTGGAGTTTGCAGTCTCCACTCAGTGCACACTACTTCCACACAGCTGTGTTACCTCCTACAGAGCTTCACTCTCAGGACCTGCCTTTTGTCAGTTATTCTCCGCTCTGCATTTATCTTCCCTGTCTGCACTGACAGCACAGGGCTAGATCACCCCCTCCAGAGGCAAACCCCACATCTGTAGGACGAATCTCTAGCTGGGGTCACCCTACACAGCGCTGCCAGCATCTCTTTGGGCAGCACGGTGCACACAAGGGTCTGTATTGTTGTGGCTGCCTGGTTGTGCCTGCTTGTAGGACTTGGAGGTAGGGCAGACTCCAGGGAAAAGATAATGCAGCTTCAGTTTGCTGTTTCCTAGGAGATTCAGTTGAGAGCAGTAAGGGTGGCTGAGCCTGTTTGGAAATCCTGGTCCCTCGCTGAACCAGCAAGACCTCCTCATGCATAGCTCACCCTTCAAAAGCCCAGCACTGCTGGGGCTGCTTTTGTGGGAGATCTTGCTGCTCAGCATGGCCTGCTGAGACGACTGAGCTTCATGGACTTGGACCAGAGGACCACTCAGAAGAGAGGATGGCACACAAAGTCTGGAAGAATCTGGAAGCAGTGACTCTAGCTTTTGGTAGAGCTACAATGCACAGCTAGAGCAAAAGTATACTTGGTGTGCCTAAGAAAGGGATTAGAAATGGTCCAATAAAATCCAGTAATCTTACATTAGTTGTATATGAAGCTTAAGTGCAACTTTTGAATGACATTTAAATATATGGAGAAGAACGAAAAAGGGGGTACAATGGCCCGTGAATTAGCAAGTGGATTGCATCTGACTGAACTTTGGTAACTGAGCTTGTCTGAAGAGATTAATTTAGCACTTAATCTACTTGGATTCAATGCACATGAAAATTATTACATACTTGGAAAAAAAGGTGGATTAGCACAAGATCACAGTGGGGGAACTACAAAAATTTGTGCTAAAATAAAAATGAATTGTTGGCTGTAATTCCTCAAGAATCAGTGTCAGACCCAATGCTATGGAAAATATCAGCAATATCTTGAGTACAAAAAATAGGAATGCATTAATAAATTTTTTCAAGAAATACAAATGTAGCAGACATTAACAATATGGGAGATGATCAGAATATCATGTGGGAAGAAATGGATAGGCCTGAGAACTGGGATAATGTATGTGATTTAATTAGTTTGAAATGCGAGGTAATGAACATAAGGAGTGATGAGAATTTCTTCAGTCAGAACTTCTGCAATCATCCTAAGGCCCACTGGTTGAAACAGGAAGACTTAGGGGTATTAGTCAGTCAAAGAATTATTATGCACCACCTAGGTGCATGTAGCAGTAAAAAATGGAAATACAATTCTCAGATGTATCCAGTGAGGCTTTTACAAAACGAAAGCATTAAGTATTAATTATAAGTTGCACTGGTGAGACATTATCTGATATAAAGTTTAGAATTCCAATCATAAAAACTCAACAAGTTAAACTCCTAATGAAGCAGGTGGAGAGAGGAAAAGAGTTAATAACACTGCTATAGGAACAGAAAGCCTGTTTTGTGGCCAAAGCTTATCAATTTGTTTAATGTAACAAAATAAAAACCAAGAGTACTTTTGGTCTATTTGTATAAAGATATGATAAAAATAGATAGCAATGAAAAAGAAGGCCCATTAAAGCTAAGGGACAATTTTGACAAAAATAGGACATAATAAATGTGGCATAGAAATTGGAAAAAAGATGTTCTAGAAAAATCTTATAATAAAAGTAGTGGTGGCAAAAAACTGAATTGGTTTCAATGCATAACGTTTTCAGTGAAAGGGATTTGATAATGTGATTGATTATGATGAAGGAGAGCTGGAGTCAGTGATGCAGAAGTGTCCCAAAGCAAGGGACCTCATGTTGGAGCCGGGAAAATGAAGCTAAAAAAGACCAAGACCCCGATTTTAAAAAGACTTACATTGTCCTTATGCATATAGACCTAATCTGTTGAAATCAAAGTAACATTTAACTGAACGACCCAGCAAACAATGTGCAACAATGAAACTGAAACTAGCAAAAGACTAAGCAATAGAAAGGAAAAAATGCTAAAGAAATTATTCAATGGAAAATAGCCACTCTAGTTTGCCATGTGCATATCAGTGATACGTATGAATGTATACCTATATGTAGATATCGATCTATATTTATCTATCTACCTATGTTAATTGTCAGGGCCCCATGGGCATCACTCACCATCCTGGGGGCTGGCTGCCTGGGCTGAGGGCCAGCTCGCAGCGTGACTCTCTATCCATGTCCCTGCTTTGCTGGCCTGGCTGGGGCACCAAAGGACTGCAGCCTTGCCGGGGAGGACACTGCCCCTGCCTGCCTCGCCACCACCCAACCTCCTGGATCCCCTTCCCCTGCAGAGCAGCCCTGACTTTAGTGACCCTAACACTAAACTGCTTTCATGATCTGGTATTACTTCTTTAAGAGGAAAGATTTTTCTGCTTTGAGGACCTGGGAAGAGTTTGCTGTTGTTCCTTTTTAACCCGTAAGTCCAGGTTTGCTCACAGTGGTGAGGAGCAGCAGAAGGGTAGTTGAGCAAGGAGTCTGGATCTGGGTGGGATGTGCAGAGAAGCCTGGCAGCTGGGAAACACTCTGGAGCTCTCTCTTTGGCAGCTGCCTGCAAGCCCAATACTTGATTTCTTCTGTCAATACCAACCTGGAAAATATCTAAGCAAATGAAATCCAGATGGTTTCTTCTGAGCATGCAACTGAACGAGTTAGGAACACTGAAGACACAAGAGTTTCACAACACAATATGCTAAAGCTCTCCCTGACACCCACAAGTGCTGAAAACCTAATCCTAGTGCTGATGAAGTGCTGGCGGATATAGCAGGGTTAGCAGAGAACACAGCAATTCCTCTACAGTCCCAGGAGCTGCAATGACATGTGTCCTGGGTGTTTTAAATTTTGTTTTGGATATTCCACATAGCTCTATTTGGCACAGACTCCTCTGCAGTAGCACTCTTATTTCAGCAAAAGCAATACAGAAATGATTCGCATTCCTAGGTAATTTCCCTCTGCGCTGCTGCACAGAGGAAGGAAAGGGAGTTCATTTTCCTTTGCAGTTACCAACACTTGAGACCAACCAACTTAAAACAAAAATATTTTTTGCTTCTTCTCTTTCTCTCTTTTCCCTCCTGGAGTGTAAAAAAGAAATCGTATTTGTGAGAATAAACAGCGTGTTGTTATAACACTTCCCCAGTCCCAAGCATTTTCTCAGACTGCTTTTTTCCCCCTGAAGATCTACAGCAGTGTTCTGGTGTATTAGAGACCCCCCAAGGATTCCTGTATGTGGACTACATTAATGAGTTCCATGTAGACCATAGAATATTCTAAGCTTGCAGGAAACATTTTAATGCATTCTCCAAAAGTAATTGGATGATAACGAAAGAGAGAAAGAGGAACCAACATAAAAAGAAAAATGCTGCAGGGGGAGCAAAAGACCAAGAGGGTTGGATCCATTTCCTGTTAAGGTCTTCAGGAGTGTTTCCACTGATTTCACTGAGCTTAAGCTCTTGTCCTTAGTGGAAAAAAGAGAGTGAGGTTCATTAACAACCGTTATTAAATAAAAATTATTAAAAAAAAAAAAACCAACTCCCACCTTCCAGAGAGCTATGTGGAAGGAGAAAACAGGAATTACTTGAAGCTTGTTGGTTTATTTCTTTAAATGCAAATACTTTGAAACTGAAGCTATTTTTCCTCAGAATTGCAGGAATGGCTGTGTTGGAGAAGGTTTCTCCGTTGCTTTACCTGGGTCAGAATAAGAGAGGACCCCATGAACTGAGGGAAGGAGACTCCCATGGTTTAACCCCAGACAGCAACTAAGCACCATGCAGCCGCTCACCCCTCCCTCCTCCCAGTGGGATGGGGAGGAGCATCGGGAGAAAAAAAATTAAAACTCGTGGGTTGAGGTAAGAGCAGGTTAATAAGTAAAGTAAAATAAAATATAATGCTAACTAATAGTAATAAAAATATAATAATAATTGTAATGAAAAGGAATATAACAAAAAAAGAGAGAAATAAAACCCAAGAAGAGGCAAGTGATGCACAATGCAATTGCTCACCACCCACTAACTGATGCCCAAGCAGCAATCCACCCCTCCCAGCCAACTCCCCCCAGTTTATATTTATGTATATATTAACTCTATCCCAGCCAAAACAAGGACAGACAGCACTCCGCCTTGTGCACCTAATTTTACAGTTAGCATGTTCCCTGACACGTTGTTTAGTTGGGAACATGGGCCCAGGCATGTTCTGGAGTGGACGCAAATGCACAACACAGATGAGGCATTGTGTTCGGAGAAAGAGAGTTTAGCTGTGAGGATGCCAGCTTTGCCTTGCCACTTCCCCTTATGGCCAGAGAATGGACACTTTGACTCGTCTTATACACTAGTATAGACATGCCCTGTGAGTCCTGAAAACTAAATGCTTTACCCCATGATGACTTTTCTGCATTCTTACTACCAAAACTCCTGCCTGTTTTTAAATTGGCATAACACTAATGATGCCAACACAGCAAATGCTTTGCCAGAACTGCTCAGAGTAGTCTCCCCTGACATAGCACTGATTATTTATTTTGAAACATTTTCAACATAACTTCTTCTGTTTTCTGTTATGTCAGCACCTACAGAGTGTCATTTTTCTAATAAATTAATTTGTTGTTTTGAATTCACAGAAGTAAAATATGAATGGGGTAGAATGAAGCAGACAAAGAAACAAACAAAGAAGGATGAAAAATGTAGAAAACTATTTGGGAATACATACTGAAGTGGATGGATTTTAAAATATCCTCTTGCTTGTAGTGTTACTTGAAAAGCAGTGACAACTCTAGCCTCTCAACAAATACAGGGCAATTCATGCTATAAAATAACTGTCGGCTTTTGATATCTTCTAGATCTATGGGTGGAGAGGGGCATCTGCATGATGTGGAATTTCAGGATTGTGGAGAGAGGGACTCTGATCTGAGATGCCTCTCATAGTACATGATGATACAACCTAATGTAGAGAGGGTAACTACTTGGCATTTGGCTTGAGACTTACAACACGAAGACCTCAGAGCTAAGGATTCCTTCTGACTTTACAGTAATTTTCCCTCTGTCTTGCTATACAGCATCCACATACCCCTTTGATTAAGTGAGAAATGGAAATCAAGTGCAGGGCAGAAAAAAGCATGCCTTATCACACAGCTTTGGGAGTTAAGTTGACATTCACCATGCAAAAGCCTCTGCAACTCTTAACTCCAGCAGCTGTTCTATTTTGAGAATGTGGGTACACACTGATCCGATGTTGGCTGTTACCCCTAATTTAGATTGCAGATGTCAAGACAATATGTTTGTAGGTGGAGAAAAAATGTAAGAAAAAGAGGTGTGTGTGGGCTACCCGATAGGCGATACCTGATTTATTTATTAAATGCAGAAATAATGAATACTGTTGATTCAATGTTAAGGTTGTTGCAGAAGTAGTCTACATTTTTCAGGGTCTCCCAGAGTTAATGGGACTAATTCCAGTGTCCCACTGCTCTGTTGTACTCTGTATTTTAGAATTAAGCTGTAAGGATTGGGTACTTTAATATCATAGGCAACTAGGTAGCAAATTTTGTAGGACTTCTGAATGATGCTCACTAAGTCCACATTTCAGCAGTCCGCTCCTGTTCAACAGAACTCTTAAGAAGGTGAAAGGTGCCAAGCACCTACTTTGGTCGCATTGACTTCATCCCTATTCCTCAAAACCTTGGCCTTAGGTAGATATGTATGCTCCGCAGTTTGGTAAGGCAATGATCCAGTGCACTGCTGGATGACCTTGGCCCCCACTGGAGTCAGGGGTCCTGTACATACAGCAAGGCACAAACGCCCATGAGTAGCCTGATTACAGAGAAGTACAAGCACTACAGGTTTAGCCAGATCGAGCCCCTTGACTCCACAGGGGTAGAGAGTACCAGGTCCCTTGGAGGACTCAGCCCTGAAGGCTTTGAATTGTTGATATTCGTGCTGGCTTACACTGGCCATGCTGGGGAAGGAAGGGAGGCTAAGGGCTTCAGCACATCATGGTGCTAGAAAGAAGAAATGTCTGTCATCTATTCCCAGCAAAGGGAATAACACTGCAGAAAGGCTATAAAGCTGCCCTCCTCTTGCAGAAGTTGAAGTGACAGCTGTGCAATCCAGCTCAGCCAAGTGTTCTCAGGTCCCATTTCAAGGGAAGCAGACAATGATAAATTGAACAAAGCAGGTGGGCTGGTGAGAGAGAACAATGGAAGAAACAACATGCAATGGGGCAGAGTGGTCCTGCAGCTGTCTCTGCTTTGTCTCCTTTTTCCAGCGGTCCCGCTTGAGGAGGACATGACTTAGCACTCGGGAGAGGTGGTAAAGGCTGAGCATTATTTTGCAGAAATGTTTTTAAACTCCTTACTCTCTTTTTTTTTCTTTTTTATTGACCCCAGCCTCAAATTCTCAATGATATTTTAATATATGAGGAAAATAAGCAAAGCATTTGCACTCATGTCAATCTAAATGAAAGCCACTTCTTTGGATTTTTTTTCCTTTTTTATTGACTCCAGCCTCAAATTCTCAATGATCTTTTAATATATGAGGAAAGTAAGCAAAGCATTTGCACTCATGTCAATCTAAATGAAAGCCATTTCTTTGGATTTTTGTTTTTTAGCTTTTTGCAAGTATTATTTTATCGTTTTGTTTCTCTTTTAATCCCCCTTTGTTTCATTTGGCAGCCGCAACAATAGTTTCTAGCCTCTGGCAAGGAAAACAGATGAGCAAATATTCTCTGTCTTGGAAGTTAAATGCATTGCCCCAGCGACAGGCCTCTCCAGCTTTCCAGCTACCATGAATCCTGAGCCTACTCTTAAATTGGTAAGTCAGCAGCCATGCCAGCACAATGCATTGCCAGAATTGTTCAATCAGGCCAGTCTATATTGATTTATTTTTAAATGTATTCAGCATCAGTTCCTCTGTTTTCTGTCAGTTAGCTATACTGTCACAGGCTTTGATTCACCACCCCTTCTACTGCAAATCCTATGAACACATTATCAAGCAGCCAGTGCACCTTGGATTTGAAGCTGACAATACAGGATCAATGTCCCAGGGGTTCAACCCTGAATTTCAATAATTCAATTAAATTCCTTGAATACTGGATTCAGCCAGAACATCGATTCCACATTGCTTGCACGTTCACGTACGAGGCATCCTCCACAGAGAACCTGCGTCCCCTTCTCGGTGTATAATGAAGGGAAAAGAGAAGATATTGAACTGGAGGAAAGATAATCAAGCGTTGAACCTGCTGAGCCTATTATGTGAAAAACTGCTCAGGAGGACGCTGCAGCAGCTGAAGCCACTGGAGGATATTGTATGTAAAATTGGGGTTCTATTAAAAATGCATAAACATATCCAGGATTAGGTTTTAAAGCTACTGCTACAGGTATGAAATGAGCTTAACTGAGAAATCCTGGGTTCCCTCTAGACTCATTTACAACTAACTGAGGGAAAAAATAAACTCTTTTATTGCTTGAATAATTCTATGCTACCTATAACAGTAGTTAATAGTTAATAAGGATTTATGCCTCTCATAACTGAAAGGTGTATCTAGTTTCGGCAAGTGGGAAGGCTTATATTACAGATACTAGTAATTCATCGCCCATTACTTTGTTCACAAACAATATAGGAAGAAAGACAGAGAAAGAAAGAGTCTGTGCAAGCAAGCGTATGTGAAACCACAGTTTATTACCACATATAGAAAGATTCTTTAAAGAATGCCCCAACTTCCAGGCCCAACCCCAAATGTCTCTGGAGCTGTTTCTTTGGACGCAGAAGTCTACAATTGCATGGTGCCCTCAGTGAATAGCTATTGCTGCCAGGTGTAAATGTAACAGCTTCCCTCCCATCCAACAGCAGCTGCAAATCTATAACTGCAGGACGTGCCGAGTAGTGATAAACACTCCTCCTTAGTCTGCAGCTGGAAGCTCCTCGGGACCCCCATTACCTCTTGGTAGGTGTTTGCACAATTCCCAGAATGAGAAGTTACGGTTTTATTTTAAGAAATAGCTTCAGCCCTTGCTGTAATGGAAGAAGATAAAATAGCAGTAATTGATAGTAATAACAACTGTGAAATCAGCCGCCCAGACAACAGAAAGATTGTCATGGCTAGAGGACCTATATGTTTAGAAGAGGACATTTGTCCTTAAGGTCTAATTCACAGGTCATTTTTCATTGACAACTAAGGGACAAGTCATTCCACTTTTAACAATTTTACTGGGACTTCAATTAAGAAAAATTCCAATTGTTTCTAATTAAGCGTTGTGGTTATTGAACATTTAAGCAAAACATCAAATAAGGTTCTGTGGCAAATGGTCCATATAGGACATAGCATAATAATACCCTGGAAAGTAAGCATTTATAGGCCTTTCAATATCAATACTTGCCCTAGTATAGCCAGGAACAGTGAAACAAAAGAGCACTGTAATTTTAAAAGGAGACAACTTTTTTTTATAAACTACATCCATTTCAATTCCATAGATTAGATACCTGTATGACTGTTCTGGTTCTTATTCATTTATTTGTTACAGTAGCAGCCAGAGACCCATTCTGAATTGAAGTATTGTACAAACACTCAGAAAAACACAAAACTTATTTTTAGAAAACATGAATGAGGATCAATGAAAGTTGAAAAGGATAGACCTTGGAGTAAATACCATTATGAGATGGGTAAAACCATTTACATATACAACAAATGAACACATTGGGTAAGAACTGACTGGGCAATAGTCTCAGCTTAAAATGTTGTTATTAACATGGTGAAGGGGAGGAGGACAAACAGATGGCTACTGTGTTCTTTTCAAAAGAAAAACAATTTTGTATTTATTTTTAAAAAATGCAGTCTGCTTTCTACCTAGGAAAAGTAGTCACATTTCTTTTTAAAAAGCTTTATTCCTTCTGTTGACATCTTCTCAAACCACAGTGAAATTTTCACTGACAATGTCTCCAGGGACACCATTTTAATATCTTTTGGCAGTCAGAGGCCTGCCCTCTGACTAGCTGGGCCGTTGAGTGTAAGTTTCCCTTCTATACCATCATTCACCATACAGGTCTTTTTTATTTCAATCGTTAGTTCACTGGTGCAGGCACTTTTTAAAATTTGTGTAGGTAAAGTTAAAACATGTGCGTCTTTTCTTATTTGTGTCCCACAAACTGAACTGTAATGTTAAAGCTAATAATAATACTTGCTTGAATAAGATTTCAGGATCAGTCCCCTAGTATACCAGTGCAGTGATGGTTCATTATACAAATATGCTTGTGACACAGACTGTTGTCCTTTGTGGCTGAAGCAGAGCTAATCCAATTAATTTGTTCATGAAAGACAAGCTGGTTTTAAAACAAGGTCTAGCACAAAGAGGAAAGGACAGTTTTTTATTAACTTTCTCCCTTGTCTCAAGACATATTTATTGCTTTCTGCTCAAGCAGAAATAATAAAAGCCTAAGAGTACAACCACTTGCATGAAAAATCTTTCAGCTCTTGTGCATGTAAATAGATTGGACTTTTGATTGAAAATACTCTATGCATTTCTTAAGGCTGAAACTTTAAGGACTTATAAAATGCCTAATTTGGAAAGATAACAGTATGTGCAAAAGAATGACTTTCATAATACATGGCAGCAACATTATTAATTAAAGAGGAGGACACTGCAAGGATATGTCAAAGCAAAATAACCTTCAGCTAGCAGAAGCAGACTGGGCTATAGGTCAATTTTACTGCGTTATAGAGGCAGACACTGTTTTTCACATTGTGTTACCAGAGATACCAGTGAGATACTCAGGATAGGTTTTTGCTAAAAAGAGAGACCACGTAGAAAGCCTCAGTAGTGACATATGGAAATCATGTGATGGAATAGGGATATTTTCTCTTCCTCCATCTATAAAGACTCTTGCCAGTGCTGGCCTTTATGTATCTCTGAAATAAAAGTTGAACAGAGCAAAACGGAGTAAAGTCACCATTTAAAAGGGTTAATGTGCATTCACTCAGGCACCAAGGGACAACCATGTATTGGCAATTGCTCTGCTGAGAGACCTGCGAGTTGAGTTGCAGGCTCACAGTCACGGCAGCCACTCCCTTTCTGGGTGCTGAGTGCGTACTCCTACTGGGCTGAAAATCTCCAGGAGGATGCTGTTAATGAAAGAGACTTTTCTCGATCCTGAAAATAAAGACAGATTTATCTGAGTGTCTGGCAGAAAGTTCTTGCCCTCCAGATTATGACACTAATAGTAATTAGCAGGTTTAAAAAGCTTTACATATACTAGCAAGGTAGGATGTACCAGTCACGTCGGGATATACCAAGGCAGAAGTTGGGGCAGTATTCTCAAACTTATTATTGCATTGAGAGATGGGGTCATGCTCAGAGAGTTTTATTGTCTGTCTAAAACACCTGCCTTGAGAAGTATTTGTCCAGTTATGAGCAAACTGGTTTCTCTAAGACTCATGGTCCTCCTCGACCTTTATATATTGCAGCTATAAACAGGACAGATCTTCACCTGGCTTTATTTGTCATGGGTACGCTGATGTTCAAATATTTTGAAAATTTTCACCAGGCAGCATCTGCACTTCTATTTAGAACACATTTCTTTCGCACAAACAGGCTGTACTGAATTGTGCTGCAGTACCGACTAATAATGCGGTCCCGTCTGGAATAGTGCTAATTAGCAGTTGCTGAAAACATCGATTGGTCGATACATGGCTTTCAGGGAAAGTTTATGCAAACCCACAATGCAACCTGAAGTATGCAATGTTCTGCTGCTCGGAATATGATTTGGAGTCAGGTCACTTTCTTATTATGAGCTTTTGACCTGTATTGGGTATGTTAAGTAAATATCATCAAAGATAATCCATACTGGAATAACCTTGTAGACTATTATGTGGAATTCCACATTTTCAGCTGAGACTAGTAAGCTTTCAGAAAATGGTCTTCTTGACTTGGGGGTAATAGTGGAAAAATAAAACACTAGAGCTCATTAGATTGCCTATATCTGGGCATGATACTCTGATTTAAAAAACAAAAGGAAACAAAATAACATCCCTAGAACAAAATAATGATTTAAACTGTCTGTGGCATATGACAGCATTTACATGCTTTCACAAGTTGGAATCAGAAGTACAGCAACAATACAGAAGTTGAGAAAAGCATCAGGTACATAAGCCTCTCACTTGCCTCCTTGTGATGGTGCTGCATTTGCTTGATGACTGTCCACTGGTTGTGAAGACCCAATCATCAGAAGCAGCTGGTCTTTTACGGGGGGGCATTTCTACACCTGTTGTGGGCTCCACTTCAGCACCCATGCACATGTCCTCTTGCTTGGCTGAGGTCAGTGTGTTTTGGATAAAGTGCGCAAAAGAGTAAATGCTGTACTTACTGTGCAAAATGTTTATCCAACCCCAACGTAGTGTGCTGTGCAGAATCAGTCCTGCACGTGATTCATTCCCCTTGTGCTCTGATCTGTGCCACTGTTGCTTTTCACTTGCACTGCTGGCTGAGGGTCATCAGCCACTGCTGATTGTTGAACATTCATTTTCTCTGTGATTTCCACAGCAGCAAAGCTTGTCCAAAGCCTTACAGCAATGCATTTTCCAGCAAATGTGTCCCCTTCTCTCCTTCTGTGGCCAAGACGTGCTTAAAAACAATCCCTCTGCTGTTAGCTTTGCTTAGTACTGCAGCGATGAATACTAAGGTTTAAAAAGTTTAGAAATGTTTAAATGGTTATCCTGGATGTACCCCATCAGTGTTAACTTCGCAATCTTTCTTGATCTTATTTCAGGAAAGGTACTTTCCTTTTTATCTTCTTGCTTGCTTTCTTGGTTCATTTTATGCATCTTTTTTCTCTCTCTTTTTTCATCTATAACAACATCTTAGATCCTTCATGTACAGATTTTTGTGAGCATCTATTCTGACATCCTTCATGACATATAACAAAGAATGTAGGTACTCATTCCTCTATCTACAAGCTTTGGTGGATTGAAGAATATCTTTTACAAAATGTAGGGCCTTCAAGTAGCAGAGGCTCCACCATGTTGCAAAATAAATTCTTCTACCGATTGATTGCTTTCATTGTTAAAAATCACTTATTACTGGTCTAAATTTGTCTAGTTTTGTTTTCCTAGCCAGTGGAAGATGTTTTGTCATTGTTTGCTAGTCAGAAATCTTTCCCTGACATACACAGTGATCAAACCAACTCATAACATTTCCTGTGTACATTAACAGGGCTGAGCACTAGGGTCCTAGAAAAAGTCAGATTTCCCAGGTCTCAGGTAGCTCTTTTGGGTCGTCATTGAACATTTCCAATTTGTAAACATCCTCTTTTGCAGACCACAGACTTTTGTTACTATTTTATTAACATTATTAATGGGTATATACAGTGAAATAAACAGTTTGTGCTTACTGTCTGTATTATTTTTTATTTCTGAATATGACTACTGCTCGGCTTTTTACATATTCCATCATACCGGGAGCTCATGTTTGGAACTTCATCTATTTATCACTTCAGAAACAGTGCTTTTTCAAATACCATTCCCCCTTCCTGCAACTCTGACTTAAATTCCATTTTCACAGATGCTTGTCCTTAAATTTGATTGTTTTAAAAGGCATGATGCTCAGATGGTCTCATCTTGCTAAGTGAACTTGATTACTCTGTAGAACTGACCTGTCCTTATCCTAATTTACCACTTCACTGATTTTGTGTAATCTACAGGCCTTACCAGCAATGGTATTTTCTTCCAGATCATTGATAACAATATTGACTAGTGTGGAGCCAAGAATAGATCATGGTGGGATCTGACTAAAAACTTTCCTATTCGATGATGATTACCAGTTAACAATTAGCTTTGCTATCAGCCAGTTTTAATCCATTGAATATATACCACATATAGATTTTTTTTTTAATAGAGCCTATTTATTAATCAGAATGTGATGAACTACTAGGTCAGTATGTACTCATAGATAACTGTCAGCCATATTTGTAATCTCAACAGGATATAGCTCCTATCGATGAGATCTGTTTCCCATTAAGCCCTACAGATTAGCATTAATGTGATTGTGATTTCTGTTTTCATCCTGCGTGTACAGTGAACCTGAAACTCCACCCCTCTATTAATGATTCCAAGTACCCCTTGGTGGGGGATAGTGTCTCTGCTCCAAGAAACTGATTCTAGGTTGAGATCACATCCCACCTTGGGTGAGTTTGTAGTGATCGAGTTTTAACAAGGAATACAACTTCAAGGGGGAAATAGAGTGCGAGGGGAAGTAGGAACTGGGGAAAAGGGTTACATGACAGTGTAGCCAGCATTCTGTCTTGTGGTTTTATGTTCATTTTACTCCTTGGTGAGTTTTGGGGTTTTTTTGTTGTGGGTTTGGTTGGGGTTTTTTCCCTGTTAAACGCTTTGTGGTTCTCAGTGTTCTAAAACTGGGACATCCATGACTTTTCAGGATTTTTTTTATTACTTTTTCTAATTCTTAATAGCCTATGAGAGTAGGTACATCACTACATGTGAATACTAACTAACTTGTACAGGATTATCTTTTTCTTGCTTTTTCTTGAGCTATTGTCAGCTATATCATAGAAGTTTCATAGCTACTGTGCAGAATTTAGGGAAAATATTCAATACCTTGCATTGTTTTAACACCTCCTCCCCCCTCCCCCCCCCCCCCCCCCCCCCCCCCCCCCCCCCCCCCCCCCCCAATTAGCACTGGATATTACAGACTCCAATAGCTTTTTTTAAGTAAACAATCTACAAGAAAACTGAATTACAGTAGTAACTTAGAAATTTAGTATAGATGCTTTACAGTGGACTCAGTACAAACATTCCATTTTAAAGACTTTTGGCTTCCCCTACACTCTTAATAATCTGGCCCCAAATACCACCTCAAAATGGCATTTCTGGCTCAGGAAATCTGAGAGCCACAGATTGCTGGAGGCTGAGAAAGCGTCATTGTATGCTTGACCTATTTTACTCCTTTCTATTGGCATCTGTTGCTGGCCATTGTAGGGGATGAACTGTTGGGTATTTGGTTTAATCCAGTTTGTTGTTCTTGTGGTCTCTGATAATTCATATATATTCTTTAGGGATACCACACAGCAGCTATATCACTATGGTAAATGGTCACATGATGCCTATTTTCCCTTTTTCTGGTGCTATAAATGCAGTGTTCATTAAATACGGGAATATTCTGTTTATATTTTATGTTTGGGAAATCAGTCTAGCCTCAAATATACTCAAATTCTCTTCATGTTTCTGCCACAGAGAATAGCTATCATTTGTTCCATATGTATATTTTTAGTGAACAGCAAAGATTTTTTGGGGAAAAAAGAAGAGCATAAAAGCTAGAAGGAAGTGGTAGATGATATTAATTTATATTAATGGAGGGTATCATTAACCATCAAGCTTGTTATAATGCAACCTGAATAAAACACATGCTATGGAGTTAAAAAGGAGTAGTACTTATTATATTGCTTTTACTGTCCTTCAAAGTCTATTATTTTGTCCAGCCCAAATTACTTGCTGATGGATGCATATATGAGTGCAGTGACACCCCTAGATCCAAGGCTTGAGGGAACTTCTACATGTTGCCTATCGAGACAATTTTCATGAAATTCAAGTCACCAAATGACAGACTTTGATAAGATTCAGATGAAGAAAGGCTTCAGTTTTCTTTTTTTGCAGTGGTAGCAGACCCATCTGGTCCCTTTCACTGTTCTTGTGCTATAGCCAGCTGAAAACTGGAGCAAATTTAGTGTAAGTTAAATGGATTTATAATTGAATAAAATAAATAATCTATCTTCTAGTTTCTATGTCACTTCACTGGAGATATCCAAGACGTCAAGACATAAACACACTTAGCAGTATAAACCACCAAATCAAAAGAGTGCATTTTAAAGGAAATGTAGCACAGCCACTCTCTCATGAATCCTTTGCAGTCCATACTACTGGCTTGCAATTATACCTTTAGTACTCAGACATACTGAGGTAAGAGTGTAACATTGCAATGGATCCGTAGCTACCTAGGTGTAGACTGTGACACAAACAGATGCCCTAAGACAACGACAGAAGTCAGAGTCATGAATTGAAATTGCTTTGTCAGTAATTTTGATTGTTCCCCTTAGAGAAAGAAGTATGTTATACTCGTTCTTTCCACATTTTCTCAAAATATTTGTCAACGTGCTGCTTAAGAGTCAAAACATTTCCACTTTCTACACTTTGCATTCAAAAACTGGAGTGGAGAACACAGCTGGACGTTCAAACCTGCCTCTCATGCACACTGAAGGCAGCAGCAGAGTGATTTCTCCACAATATAAGGATGTGATTTATGTCTCTGCTCTGCTCCCTTGCACCAGTGTCTAGGCAGTGCCATGCTTTGCTTTCATGCAAACTGTAATCTATATAAAAGTCCCTGTTCTCATATTGTTAACTGATCTACCAGTCTACTTCTAGCTTGAGTGGAAGCATATTAAACAATAGAAGCCCATGAATGTAAAAGATTGCACATAGGTTTATTTTCCTTCCTAGAAGCCTCATACAGAATTAAAAGTGTGGCAGCCTGGCAAGAGGCTTTTTCAATTTAATGAAATTAAAGCAGGTCAGACATAAACATGAAGTGGCTGTCCTGCAAATTGTTATGCACATCGATAATTACGTAATTGTATATGAATATATGTCTGTGTGTGTATCAAACATATGAGCTCCTTCACTGAAGCCAATGTGGATCTACTTGTGTGGCTAAGGTTCGGCTCTGCAGGTCCAGGGAGAAAGAATTATGCTGCATCTTTTATTGATGGGAACTAAGAGACATCTTTGTAATCTCAAAATAGCCTTTGGAAGAAAAGCAGGATGAGTCATTAGCCAACACTGGATTTCTTTTTTACTTTTTTTTTTTTTTTTTTGCCTTCCCATCTCTCCCTCATCTCCAAAGCTGTAGCAGTAATCTTAATTTGGTACACTACAAGAAAGGACGTTTATAGCCTGGACATAGAGGTCCTTACCTGCTAGTGGCAAGACAGATGCTGTAAGGAGTTCCTATTCATGGTTATGAAAAGAAAGAAATATTTTTATTCAAAAAAGTTAGTTCTAAGTCCAATATGAAAAATGAAGAGATTCTGGTTATGCTGCAAAACGGAACTTGACTCCCTCTTACTGATAGGGCAGTGTGTGCTGCTCCCAAAAGTATGGTTTCTTTTACATTAAGCAATAATTTGGTCAGAAAACTACAATAAATCAAGAAGTTAAAAATTAATCCTCCTCAGAGTTAAGCACTCTGGCTATAAGACTCGAGTCAGAGTCTTTCTTAACATCTCTCTTTTTTTGCCTTTGGAGCATTGCTTCCTCGCTTTCATAGTAGCTCAACTTTGTCTACAAGAGAGCTAGAAACTAGTTATTTATACAAAATACCCTATAGCCTTGGACATACACATCATGCAGGGTTTCAACACCCTCAGGTCAAAATCTTAAATAAACCTGTCTCACTTCTGGGCAAGTTTTTCAGCAAAAAACACTGCTTTCCTGTGGAGGTGCCTGGGTGGTTTTACTTTCCTTTTGGTTCTCAGTGTTTGCTTCCTTCTCAAAAATATAATGACGTTACATTTGTTTTGCGATCAGCTATAAAAGTATATTATTAGTGAATAGAAAGAACAATTCCTGAAATGAGAATTTTAAACTGTAAGTGGTAATGTTTGCTTTGAATTACAGTAATTCACTCAAGGAAAAAATTAGCATCTGAGCTATATGCCAAATTCTGACATTCCCATTTCATAAACTAAATATTTGCCAGAAAGAGCTGTAAAACCACATAAAAGCCACAAGTGAATTCTTATAAATTTTAATTCTTTGTTTACTAATCCAAAGTTTGTTTTACTGTTTTTATAATGTGTATCTAATACTCATTCAGGGGGCTGGTCACTGACCATGTAACACTAAAGTGTGTTTTACATTTAATAATCAGGACTGCAATCAAATCCACCAAGCTTGTGTTTCAAATAAGAATCCAAGTTTCTTAATGGTCAAATGCAACATTTTAAATTTTGTCAGTTCAAATACTTTTTGCTGAAAGAGTTGAACCAATATATGACCAGAATAAAGGCTAGACAGATATTGTTCTCAGGTTTTCAGACAAAGAAAGAAAACCGCAGAAGAAAATAGAGCACCTATATTGCAAATACTTAACTGAGAAATCCAAATAAACATACAAAACATCTGGGCTTAAGCTGTTTTCAGAGACAATTCTAGGACTCCAATAGTTTCACGTGTTCACTTTGTTATTCTCTTACTCCTGAAGAGTGGTATCAATAGTAAATAGTACCACTTTTTACACAAAAGGCTTCTTGGGGAATCAGGATTTGTCCTTTTCCCAGTAAGGATTTGAAAAAAGTAATAATACTAAAATTTTTAGTGTTTCTATAGAGCTGCAGTCTCCACTGAGCTTAACGGAAAACAAAGAAACAAAGCACTTCTGAAAATGTGGTCTTACAATCTGAAGTTGGAAGCAAATCCTGAGGTATCCAAATTTCTTGGACATTTCTGACAGTTTTAGCCCATTATTTGAATACTGATTATAAAATAGAAAAGGAAGAGGGGTTTTGTTGTTGGTTTGTGGTTTGTTTGGGTTTTTTTTTTTAAATCTCCATTTATCAGCTATACTGAACGATTTAGAAACAAGGAAGCAAACAAGTAAAGTGCCTGAAGATAGACTCCAAAGTAGTTTCCATTAACTTCAATGGGATTTGGTGAAGTTTAGCACTTCTGAAAGTCAGACTATTTCCTTAGTATGATATCATGGTTTTATGAACCTAACTTTAGGCTTGTACTTATGAAAATCTTGTCCCAGATATTAAGTTTGCATTTTAAGGTATTTCTGTAAGTTGAGGGAAAAAAAATTAAGAAAATTAGCCAACATAGCTCTCTCATCAGGCAGCTAGATTAAGCAATCTTTTAAGGTAACAATGCCCTCAGAGGCAATGTTTTGCCTACAGGAAAAATGTTATATTTCCTTAACAAAGGGTCAAATATGAGAATTTAGCAAACTGAAGATTTACCAACAATTTTAGACTTTTTGTCCTTCCATCTTCTTAGTGCAACACATTTTAGTTAACTCAAAAGGAGAATTAGGAGGCAGTGATGTTGCAAGCTTGAGATGCAGTCTAATTTCCACCATATGGTGTTTTTGTTTTTATCACCATCTTTGGAACAAAGGGTAGAACTTCCTAACTTGTTTGTTTTTATGCTAATTTTGCTTTTTTTTTCAGAAGATCGAAATGGTTGACTTAAATCCCATAAGTTTCATTACTTTTTTCCCCTTTTTTCTTTTTTTTTGAGCAGCTTTCACATATTCAACATTGCATAAAATACCCATTTGTAATTATGTTTAACCTTTGTAAAGCCTCTGGGTAAAGTCTACTCATTAATCTTTAACCTGACAAGCCTTGGGGGTAGTGGAATTGGCACAGCCATGTATTAGAGGCTCAGAGACCACAGACTAGAGGTACAAAAGGGGTAATTAAAAGGTAGTATGAAAGGAAATGGAACAAAGCTAAAGGGATAGGATCATATTATGGTACATGTCAGACAGTAGTAAGGACAATGGAATGCAAATTCCTATAGACACAAATCAAAAATAAATGAGGCAGTGCATTTTTCAAACCAAAACCAATTTAATGATCTCCTTTCTTAGTCAAGCACAGATAACCTTCACAAAATTACATCTCAAACATTGTAATAATCATACCACATAGACACATGGTTAGTTTTTAATAGTGCGCCCCTATTTATCTTTTGTTTGTTTGTTCTTAACAAACATGCTGCCTCCCAGTAACTGTAAAAGCCACAAGTTAGTATATCTCAATATGTCTCAGCAGAAAGCAACATCACCTGGACAAGTGTCATCCTGTAACTAAGGGACAAATCCTGCCCCTGGCCTCCAGGCTATGAGGAATGCCTGGCTGCTGGGCAGCTGCTCTGTGCTGATCCCAGCTCTCTATGGGCTCACAGCGCAGATGATCATCAAGGTGGCTTGGAGTGTCTGAGATGTGTGGAATTTGTGGGAAAGGAGTCAGGGCCAGGATTCAAAACACTGGTTCTGATGAGGCTTTATGGCTTTTCCAACACCTTGGTAGGGAGTACTTTGAAATTGTGGAAGCTGCTCTCTTTGCTCTTCCTAAAGGACAAGGTCCTGTCATCTTTTTGACTGCACACTGAGACAGGTGTCTAATTTTGAGTTCATGAATTATTCCATTGACCACAATTAGACTCTTCATTTGATTATACACTTGCCTTAGCACCTTTCTCAGTCTCATCTCCTCTGACCAATCTCTAAAGTGGTGGCATTAAGTGGCGATTTTCCCCCAGTCCTCTGCAAAAATCCTCATCATTCGGTTGTGATATTTAGACTTGGCTCCAGGGGCTGGGTTTCCTTTAAACAAAATTTCATTTTATGCTTCTGTAAGCCTTCAATGTATTACTGAATAAAACAAGACTGTCATGCATTCATAAGCTGACAACATTATAACTAGTAAGTCCCACACTGAGGAAGGATAGGGTAGAATACAAAACCCAGCATTACCAACTTTTGGGTTTTTATATCCACTTTCACAAGAAGTAATGATTACTTTCCTGATAGGTAAAGCTGCTTTTGTCAAGAGGTTACATGAGAACCTTAGTTTCCATCAGAAATAAAAATAAATTTTAAAAAGTGCTATCTCTGGCCTTTCTGTTTTCATGGAAGTGCAGCAGCTGTTCAGAAGATGCAGCATGGTCTTCTGTACCTCTGCCCCTGTGCATGGAAGGAAAAGTCCCTGTGATTTCCAGCATACTGGAGTCGCAGTTTTGACAGTCCTTGCTCAAGGAAGGCCCTCACCTACGTTCAGTGAGGTAGAGGCCTATTAGAAACCAATCCTATATCTGAATATGTATCTAAGTGACTTATGAACATTTCAAAGTGAATGCGTTACAGAAATTTTATTTTAAAACGCCAAGGAAGATAAAATACTTGTACTCTAAAGAGGAAAAGGTCTTAAAGGGAGTATGTCCATGCTGCACACCTCAATGTGTTTATCTAGGTAATCATGTGGGTAAGGGAAAGTAGAAAAAGGTTGGGGAAAAAAAGAAAAGAAGGAAATAATTGTCATGGTGAAAAGAATGCATCAATTTGTCTTTCTCAAGGGCAAATACTAGACTTGCAAATATAATTAAAGCTTCTTTTAAAAAATGCAACAGAAACATGAATAAGCTGGCAGAAGGAGACTTCACCAGTTTTGGAAGGGGGGGCATGACACACAATGTGGAAGTGGTTAACTTTGCACATAGAGTGCATAGAAAATCTAATAAATCAGACACTCCAGTCTGAAAAAGGTAGCAAAAAATAAAGGCTTAATGATTTGGATTAATTTCTTTCTGCTTTACTGCTTGCAAGCATGGCTACCTATAGTAAGTGGACAGAGGGCGAAATTCTACCTCTTTTGTTAACAGTCAAAATCATCTCTCTGTTCCTGAAATTAAGGTATACGCCTTTTTAAGGCCAGATCTTAATATTTTGAAGATCCAGGTCTGAAATGCACATTAGTGAGGCACTCTTATTATGGCAAATTAATGTGAATAAATAGAATTATAGGAAAAAAGTGAGGAGATCCTGTACAGTCATTATTTTAAATTTCATTAAGGGTGTAAACCTCATATACTGAGAAGTATCCAATTCTCTTGGTTTGTATGAACTCCCAAGTTTGTTGAGTTAAGCTACATTTAAAGAGTTAAACCAGAATGAAACCAATTTAACAATGTAGAGAATCATGCCCTGGCTTTTGATAGATCAGTGTAAATAGGAATAACCCTTCTTCTCCTTTCTTCCCTTAACCCAGCACTTTTCATTCCTTAATGAGATAGAGAACATGTGTAGGTCCTACTTGTAGGATTTGCTTATCTTTCTCAGTCCTTCAGGGCTCGCAAGAGGAACTAAATCAAATCTAATCAAACAAATTCTTACTAAATTTAACAAAAAACTAGGAGATACTGAAGCCAGAATAATGGATGCAACCAATACATGAACTCAGGATATAACTGTAAGACAATTATGGGAAAGAAAAATAGGTCAGAAAAAATAAGGCAGAAAATGCTGTGTTTTTAATGCTGTATTTATTAGCTGTCTGGGTCAGCTACTTTATCTCTTTCTAATAATCTGTGTAAATAAGACTAGCAATGTCAAATTCTTTCATTCCTGCACTACACTGACAATTTTCATTGCTTAATGAGATCGAATGTTTCTAGGTTCTACATATGTATACTCATTCTCTTCAACCCTTCGGGGCATCTTCCTTCCCATGATGAAAAAAATCCTCAAAGAACAATAAACAGTTTGTAGTGAATTCAGCAAATAAGTAGGATATGCATGCAAAGCTTTAAATTTTCAGTTATAATAAAATTACACTCAAAAGCCACAACATAAATCTGTGCTTGAGGTGCAGTATGGCACGAATCAGTGCATTGGTCATTTCCTCTGGAGTCTACAGTATTGGCTATTGTTGGATACAGAATATTGGATTTAACAAACATGTCTTGATTAACACAGTGATAAATACTGTGCTACCTTAAACATGAGTAGTCTGTTTAGAAAATCCCATTGTTTATATTGATAAATGCTTATAGTGATGACTTTTAAAATGGATAATATGATGCAAAATATGTCAGTACTCTTTCCCTCTGGCCTTTTTCCACATTCATGCCAAGCAGTTTACACATAACTTCCTTATATTTGATTCTCTTGCACTCCTTAAAGTAGTGGTCCCACAGATAGAGCAGCTCCTCTGACTCCTAATCAAAAGAACTGGTAAAAACATAAAATGTCAGCCTAAACCAAGAATTTTTTCAAGACTCTAGGATAAGGTCCCCAGAATAAGCTTAATGTTGAGCCAACACATCATTTGTTTGGGGTGGAAGAGAAACAGAAAGAGAAAAATTAAGACCCAAAGGCAGACTAAAATAACACAGAAACCAGTCAAAAATCCAGGAGCAGTGAGACTGTGACCATTCAGAGTTGAACATTCCTTCATGGATAGGCATAATCCTTAGGAGAAAGGAGGTTTGAGCAAACCTGCAAAGAAGCCACTGTCCACAAGACATGAATATCAACATCATGGGGATGCTGACATTGGGAGTGGAGGGAGGAGCGAATGCTGCCTATGTTGGTATACTCTAGCAGAGTAAACAAAATCTCTTACGAATCACAGAAAACACAAATAATAGATTCACCTTTTCACTTCTAAATATTAATTCCTGGAAAGTCTCTGTAACACTGTTAAATGCATTTGGAGCATTTTTGCCAGGAACAAATACTTCCAACCTTTGGGTTACCCATTTTAACCCCCATACTGTTACATTTTTAGGTTTCTTAAATACTGTCATCAAAGGCTGACTGGGTAATTTGAAATCTATCTAGAACATGAATGCCTTTTTGCTGTCCTTAGTCTACCTTTTTAATTTTTCTTTTCAATCATTTTTTATTCACATGGATCAGTTAAATACATGAAAAGGGAATGATTTGTCTCTGATGATCCTGATTAAGTTGATGCATATTTCATTATCACATTTTATATGTACCTTTTAAAGTGGTTTTACCCACTCACATGCTTAATGACTGTGACTCCTAGATCTTGACCTAACTCCTTACTCTGGATTTGCCTCCCTCTGCTCGGTTTAGAACGGTGACATGGAGTTCTGACATCTCCTCATTAGATTGCTGCCAATTTCAGCTTTACATGGCTGTGTGTGATCTACTGTCCTGCCCTGTCACTGCTTTCACCCCTCCTCTTTTTCTTCTGTCATTGTCAACTCCATCATCACACTCCTGATCACTCAGCTCCATAAATAACCCATTCATTCCCTTTAACCCTTCCTTCTCTGTGGATTTGTACAGGTGCACTACTTCCAAGTTCTCTGTCTTCATAACATTTCCAGAATGTGGACGCCATTATTTCTACCTTTAGGAATTTAAGAGTTGAGCATCTAAGCCTGACCTAGTCACCCTAAGATGTTTTTATAATCACTGAGAGAAAAAGGCATATGCAGAAATTGGTTCACCTCATCTATCTTAAACATCTATTTTAGGCTGAGATGAATGAACCCAGATGGTGTCTATTCCTCTCCATATACTTACAGGGAGTGTTAGGTGATCTGTTCAGACTTGGAAATCTCAAATGTCTAGATTTAGAGCATATGACTCCTAATCCTGTTGAATTTATTGCTCAGTAAATTGCTGGCCAACTTTGTCTACTGCTATGCTAAGTCAGAGATTGCCTTGCTACAAGTAATGGTAAATATATTTGTGCTGGATTAGCAATATGCTTACTGTCCCATCTCAGCACAACAGTCCCCTTTCTGTAACCATGGGATGATCTTTCTTGCCATTAGATTTCTTTCTACAATGCACCCTCTGATTTTGGCTCCTTGATTGTAATTGAGCCAGAATTATGTGTTGCCATGGCTGTGGGTGACAACATGAGTTCAGGTAGGTGGAAGCCATAGGCAGTCAATAATATCTTTCATCCCCTGGGCTTACTCTGGACCTTTGATGTCTGGGCAGCTATGCTTTGTCAGAGCAGACTCTATATGGTTGCCATCAGGCAAATTGTTTTGCTGTTTAACATGATAAATTAGAGCAAGCTATAATGCATATAAATATTAGCATAACCTAATAAAATTATAGTCAATTCTGGACAGTGGGGTGGCCAGGGATATGGACTGAAAACTGGCTGAACTACCTGGTTCAGAGATCACTGGCATGAAGTCCAACTGGAGGCTAGTCACCAGCATTGTGTCCCAGTGGTCAATACTGATTCTCATACTGTTTAACATCTTCGTTAATGACCTGGATGATGGGACCAAGTACACTGCCAGCAAGTTTGCAGAGGGCACAAAGCTGGGAGGAGCGATTGATAGACAATATGGTTGTGCTGCTATTCAGAGGAACCTCCACAGGCTGGAGAAATGGGCAAATGGGAACCTTATGGCATTCAACAAAGGGAAGTGGAAAGTCCTGCATCTGGGGAAGAGAAACTCCATGCACCAATATATGCTGTGAGCCCACAGACTGGAGAGCAGCTTTGCAGAAAAGGGCTTGGGGGTCCTGGTGGACAACAAGTTGACCATGAGCCAACAGTGTGCCCTTGCAGCAAAGGTGGCCAACAGCCAGAAGGCCAACAGCTGCATTAGAAGGAGTGTTGCAAGCAGACTAAGGGTGGTGAGTCTTGCCCTCTACTCAGCCCTGGTGAGACACATCTGGAGTGATGGGTCTGATTTGGGGCTCCCTACAAGAGAGATAAGGACATAATGTGGAGAGTCTAGGGAAGGGCTACTGAGGTGATTAAGGGACTGGAGCATCTGCCATATGAGGAGAGGCTGAGAGAGCTGGGACTGAGCAGCCTGGAGATGAGAAGGCTCAGGGGGATCTTACCCATGTTGATAAATAGCTGATGGGAGGGAACGAAGAAGACGGAGCCAGACTTTTCTCAGTGGTACACAGTGACAGGACAAGAGGCAATAAGCATAAATCAAACCACATGAAATTCCTTCTGAACACAAGAAAACACTTTTTTTACTGTAACAGTGCTCAAGCACTGGCACATGTTGCTCAGAGAGGTTGTATAGTGTCCATCTTTGGAGATGTTCAAAACCTTATTAGACACAGTCCTGGACAACCTGCTCTAGCTGATCCTTCTTTGAATGTGGTGGGGGTTGGACTAGACGATCTGCAGAAGTCACTGCCAACCTCAACCATCCTGTCATTCTGCAAAATCACAATAGGATTTATTAACATTAAGTGTAACAGGTGTAATATCTCAGTTGCCATGGGGGAATAGACCATAAAGTTATCATATACCAGTGGACATTTGATTTTTGTTGCAATTCAGATAATTGCAAAGTGCCTGAAGTGGTGGTGTTAGAGCAAGTGTCACAGATAACAGGATGGTTTGTGCAATACTACTTAGAATACTTTCATTATTTTGATTCTTTGATACTTAAGATACTAACAGTGTTATTGATCCACATACTATTTTGAATTGGGACTCATATCTTGTCTCCTGTCGCAAGAGAAATGGGCATATGGGATTTATAGCTTTTACTAATGGTGTGGAAATAGATCTATCTCTTTAAAGTGTGCATGTCTTATTCAGAACATGTTTCTGTGGAGAGGCATAGGTGATAGTCTGGACAAAACTGTCAACTTTGTTTCTAGTAAAGCAGAATTGCACTTTTTACTGAGTTTGCTTGTTATTTATAAGACTGGAACACAAAAGTTGGCATCGTAGCATATACAAGTGCATGACTGGTACTGTTAACAACCACCTGCCTCAGCTGTGGCACAGGATTTTTTTACTGTCATGCTGATGGGTATGTAAATTCCTAGGATCATACCTAAGGATTGGGTTTTGATCATACTCTTGAATTTATTCTTCCCTCTCCCCCTTTTATTTTTAACACAGATATAGCTACAATGATGAAGCAAGGATTGTCCTTTCTGGACTAATCCACAGAGGCTGTTGCAAAATCATTCAAATCCCTCATGACAGGCTTGATGATTATGATTAATCATGACCAAAGAAAATATATGCTTAAGTACAAGGTCACTTTGAAATTGGATCTATACATACTGCTAGTCAGTGACTTAATGCTCCTGGCCCTATGACCCTCACCTTCCCTCTCTTTGCTCTCTGACTACTTACATTGTTTCACAAATTAGATCCTGACTCCTTGACTGACTCTTCCCCTGTCCTTGGACAATGTGACTGTTCGGTGCTACTGAGTACTGTTATTGTGCAAATGAATAGAAATTAGAATATCAGATGTATATGGCCTATGATGTGCAGCTGAAGAGTTGAGATTCTGTCTGGGAGAGGGTTCATGAGCTTTCTCTTTCTTTATGCTATTTTGGCCTGGTCTATAAATCTTTATTCATGTCTGAAGTGGCCTTACCTGTTCAAGAATGGGGTTGTAGCACACAAAGTTATGAGTCAAGTGATTTAAGAGGATCTGTTGCTAATCAACAGTTTTATGTTATTTAAATGTGAAATGCAATTAAACTGAAGATGTACCTTTGAATCTTCAGTTCTTGTTTTTTCCAATGGTGGGTGGTGAGACCTAATAGGATTTCTCCTTCTTATCCACCAAATTGACCTCTTTGCTAATTAATGAGAGTGTGAGAATCTACAGAACTTGTGGCTAATGAGGATGTTTCATTTATTGGTGTATGTGAAAGCATTCACAGCATTAAAGCATCATTCTAGATGAACTTAGGTGAATGTTTCACAGAAAAATTCCTCCTAAATGAACAGACCAGAACAGTACCATTAAATCAGATCCCCACTTCAACACTCATCTGCAGCCTCATACCTCATTGCATTTTAAAAACTTCGTGTTGCCTCACTCTTGGACTTGATTGAGGACAGTACATAGGCCAGATTCATCCTGTGTACTTCAGGTGTGTAACCAAGGCAACTAAGTCAGGAGAGTGTTGTTTTATGTTCTGTCTGTGGACAACAGACAGAGGCAGGCACTTCTAGAAGTCAATCCAGACCTTAGGTGTACTAAATCACCCTCTGGCATGGCCTGTTCTCTTTATATAAGAGAAATCAAGGTTAGGGTGATGATGAAGGGCCTGCTTCAACTTTACATGAATGCCACAAGAGCTGTGTAGCTAATAGGCCAGTGGAGCTCATCCTCAGCTCCTTTTAACTCCCCAGCTGCTGTGTAGTTACAGATGTTGGGAACAGCTGTCCATTGTCCATCAGCTAACAATGTTGACTTGCAAAGGGGAGCATGCCACGACATCCTAATGGAGATAATGCATCCTAATGTGACAGTGGCTAGCCATGAATGAACAGCTTCCACAGCTGTTTATACCTTCTCATATTTGCCAACTCCTCGTGCAAAACTGCTTCATCTCATACAGTCAATTTATATAACGAGAAAAACAAAAGACGTAGTTCAAATTCTCACTCACAGCACTTTCTTAAGACCTTTGGTGTTTTTAGCTCTCAAGTCTTTCCTCTTGTTGGTTTGCCTTCTCCATATCTTCTACAGCTAGCTCTGTTCTACATTAGCTACATTCACCATCTACTTCAAATCTGTAACCTAGACAGGCAGAATTCTGGCTATCACAGGGCTTTCCACTTGGCAAATTTTATTCATTGGTTTCTGTTCAGGAAGGCTTTTTTTAAAAAAAAAACAGAGTCAAATATGTAAGTTATATTGGTTGGGAGATATTTCTTTTTTTTTATTATTCCCTAAGAACAATCTCTACTCCAAAGTGGAGGAGGCCTGAGTAGGTATCCAGAAATGCCCTCATCTCTTCTCCCTTCAATTCTGTTTTTTTTCTTTTTTAAAAAAAGTACAGACTTTGAGGTAAAATTATCAAAGAAATCATCCTGATGGGAGAAAATATTAGTGCTCTAGTAGGTAAGAGCAGAGAGTTATATATTTTGCTGCTGTTTACTACAAAAGTCATCAGAGGTCAACCTTCATCATACGTATAGGAACAAATTGGATCATTTAGGGTACGTCTACACTGCTGGGTGCAGGTATGTGCAAGAACCTTTGTTCATGCTCTGAGCTGCAAGTCAAGACGACCTTGAACTGTGGTCTTCTGGCTGTAATCAGTAAATCTTGCCTCTCCAAAGGACTTACTATAACAAGGTTATATGGCTTCCAAAGTGGGGCTGACTAGAGTGACACATGGTCATCAGCACCTGACTGAGTAATGTCCTTAGATACCACTAGTTATTGCCATATGCTGAGTTTTTGATACTACATACAGTAGTCCTGTGTGCCTCATATGCTAGCACAATTTATCAAAGAGCTACAGAAGAAAGAAAGAAGGAAAGAAGGAAAGAGAGAGAGAAAGAGAGAGAAAGAGAGAGAAAGAGAAAGAAAGAAAAAGAGAGAGAGAGAAAGACAGAAAGAAAAGACATTTAGAGGAATATTAGTACAGATTATTTAAAAGTTATGTATACGAGGGGACATACATGCCCTGTATTTCAATCATATAAAACACTGATATTTTTGTGAGTTAGAAATAACTCCATGAAAAACTATCCCATAAACTACTGGAAAGTTTTTGGTACTTACCTCTGAAACAGCTGCTGCTAGAGACTATTGGAGATGATCTACTGGTTTAAATAAACCCTCAGTCTGGTCTTTTATGGAAGTGTTCAAGAACAACTACTTAAGAACAGCTACTTTATTTAGTTTTCAACTGTTGTGACAAAAATGACAAATAAAGTAAAACAAGACTGTAGTTCCCACAGAACCTTTCAACATTGCTAGCTTTCTGCTTGACAGTCAAACCTGAGTGGGAAAAGCCCCCATCAGCTAGCAGGTGCTCACAGAAGGATGTGGGTGCACAAAGCAGTGTGTGGTGCTTATACTCCTTTCAGTTAATTGGAGGGAATGCAAACTGTTGAAGTTTCATAACAAGCTGCATCGACTTGGCATTTTTCCCCTCTTTCAATCGTGCCTCAGTAGGGAAAAAAGTTGGAAAAAAAAATAAAAAGGAAGTAAAACATACTAAATGGTGAGATTTAGTAAGATGGGGCACACAGCTGTTTACGATGCTGCCGCCACATAATTTCCGAAGTACAGCATAGATAATATTTTTTTATTGGAGTTAGACACAAATCATGTATTTCTTGTGCACACTTAAGTGGCAGGTGGTGTTTTAATTTTGGCTATGTGCAGTTAGTAACGTGGCCAGCATATTTGTCAGGAAAAACAAAAGTTTAGCTTACACATTCCTATAATTATGGAGTGTGGACTTCCTTGAAGAAAGAGAAGTGAATGCTTCAAGGAAGAAAGAGAAAAGTTTAAAATAATGGATCGCAGCAAATGCTTCTACCAAAAACTGCTGCCACAGTAGAGACAGGCATCAGATGTTTCTTGTCTCATACCCCTTTTTGTGTGGCTCAGCACTTAAGTCTGCCCCACAACATTTTCTATTCTCATTACCTTTAAAGGAGTGCAGGAAGTAGATTAAAAAAGTAGCACACACTGCCATGGATCTTGACCACTAAATGTTGAAAAATTAGAGTGTACTTCAGGAGTGGCCCAACACAGGTCATAGAGTTCTAAACTTTCTTGACTTCTGGCTTCCCCTGGCCTTAGGAATTAGGTGATTAAATACATAGTTAGATTCAAACTGACTTCAGGTTATACCTCCTAGAGTCCATGTACACTGATTCTAGACTAATAAAATAATCCCAGATGTGAAGCTTAGATTTATTACAGTTATCTGTAAATGATTTAGCAGAAGTACCTAAGTTAGAACAGTTTTCTTCATTGCGTATCAACACATACCACTAAAGAATGACTGATGTCTTTTAGATAACTGAAGGTCTCCAATAATTATGCAGGCAACCTGCACACTTATACTAACTTAAATGTCTCATCTGAAGGTCTAAAACTGAGTGGTTTGAATGTCCTCCATTATCACTGGAAATATGGTTTTCCTTAAAATTTATATCCAAAATAGAAATACAGAAGATCTAAGTTGATCCTAACTATCCACATGCTTTATTTTCAGTGCCTTCTTTATTGTGCTGACAATATAGTAATAAAGCATATAACTAAATAATATAAACTAAAATTTGGTAAAAAGATTGAAAACTCTAAAAAGATAGGTGAAAACCCATTACAGTATTTCCTTAAAAGTTCTATATTGCTTGTTAATAAAAAGAATAATTTATCTTTTGAATGATTTAAATAAATAATAAAATTCTCCCTCTCATGTTCAACCAAGTTACTAAGCTGGAAGGTGCTGTTGGGGAGTTGTTAATCGAGTAGCTTATAAAAGCTGACACTGAAAGAAAATGAAAATCACATGTAATTATTCTGAAATATTCCTATTAATTACAGTATACCTGTGAAGTCTGTAGACAGAGCTGTAAGATTTTTATTGTTTTCCGTTGGTCATGATTAATTTGAATTTTGGTTTGAATTTTCATCTCACAAAGCTCTTAAAAAGTAGGAAGGAATCACTGGAATTTGGTAGTACACAAGACTGGAATATATAGGCCAGTCAAGTACAAGCACCTGCCTCAGAGAATAACCTTCAGCAATATTTCAAGTGCCTTCTAGTCACATTGTATGCTCCCATTCAGCATGAACAACTGAAATCTAGTGGCAAGTTATGCTGGTTTTGGCTGGGATAGAGTTAATTTTCTTCATAGTAGCTAGTATGGTGCTATGTTTTGGATTTGTGCTGAAAACAGTGTTGATTGATAATTCAGGGATGTTTTCGTTATTGCTGAGCAGTGCTTACACAGAGTCAAGGCCTTTGCTGCTTCTCACCCCACCCCACCAGCGAGTAGGCTGGGGGTGCACGAGAAGTTGGGAGGGGACACAGCTGGGACAGCTGACCCCAACTGACCAAAGGGGTATTCCATACCATATGACATCATGCTCAGCATATAAAGCTGGGGGAAGAAGAAGGAAGGGAGGGGATGTTTGGAGTGGCACCTTTTTGTCTTCCCAAGTAACCGTTATGTACGATGGAGCCCCGCTTTCCTGGAGATGGCCGAACACCTGCCTGCCAATGGGAAGTAGTGAGGGAATTCCTTGTTTTGCTTTGCTTTGCATGTGCAGCTTTTGCTTTACTTATTAAACTGTCTTTATCTCAACTCGTGAGTCTTCTCACTTTTACTCTTCCGTTTCTTTCCCCCATCCCACTGAGCGGGAGTGAGCAAGGGGTGGTGTGGTGCTTAGTTGCTGGCTGGGGTTAAACCAGAACACAGGTCATGGCTAAATAACTTGTGGACATGCTTGTCAGTATGGTCCATCTCAGAAGATTAATGACATAAGATTGATGTTGAGAGAGAGACTCATTAGATCATGTACTCCCAACTGGGACTTTAGTTTTCAAACGTTGGTTTGTTTTTACTAAGGACATCAATTTTTCAAATCATCCTTGGTGTTGGGTGATGAAATAAGTATGAGAAGACATACCAGCCAAGTTTTTTATGTTAGTCCTTAGTCCATATATTTTGCATATTTAAGAATATGATTTCAAGATTGCTGATAACCCATCAATTTACAACTAATTATCACGTCAAGGGACTCAACAGAAAAATACACTAAGGAAGAGATGGGAAAGTTGGAATATGAAGAAACAGTAAAAAATAAGAGTATATACCACGGGCCAGACAATGGCTACTAGAGGATGCAATATCTGTCTACAAGAATCTGAATTGTGTAAACACCTAGGAGGCATAGGATTTGTTTAGAGGGGTCCAAGGGAGCATAACTAGGAATAATGGAATGAAAATGAGCTGAGAAAAATGCAGACTTTACATCAGAAAAACTTCCTGTGAGGTCTATTAGTCTGTAGTAATCTCCCCGAGGAAGTATTGGAAGCCCATCACTTGAATAATTTAATACTAGACTGGATAAAGCACTCAAGAATATTCTGTAGGGAACAATCCTGTACTGACTTATTACAGCTTATAGATGGATAAACTGCATGCCTACATTGCACGGAGTTCTCATGGATTTGAGGGTCAGGCTGTTCCGTGTGTGACAGGACTATGGTCTAGAAGGCTACGCCAACTTTTCACCCTGCAATAAAAGACTCTCTGGTCTCAACATGCATCCACCTGCTGTTTTCTCCTTCAGTATAGTCCATGGTAGGAGAAATGTTATCCTTTTTGGATACATTTGCCTCTTTTTTTTTTTTCCTTGATGCCTACAATATTAGATGGGTGAAATTTAGTATGGTGTCAGGCTATTCATATTGTTGACATGTTAACTGTTCTACGTCAGTTATGAACTACTGATCCTCCAGAGTTCAGTAAGATCCAGGAAAAGCTGTATTTAAACAATTTTTATAAAATTTTGATAAAGTCCCAAGCTGTGTCCTGGATCTGCCAGGGCAAAACTAACTATGTTTCTAATATTACCAACTCTATGTGCTCATTGTGAAAATCTCCATTTTGCATGTTCTTATCATGTGGTATTTATTTTTATCACTGTACTAAAAAGATGTAGAATAAATGTAGTTTGCAGTCACTGTTTTCTATAGGCAGTACATATCTATAAAGTTATTTTAATTTTACTGTCCATTAGCAATGATGTGTTTGACCTTCAATGGTCTAACAAACTGTAAGCACACTCATCTCAGTCCCAGTCTGGCTTTTATCAGAGTTAAGAGTGCAACATATTTGACTTTGGAATATACAGTTCCAATAAAACAATATTGCAGTGTTAGAGAGTAACAGGATTAAAAATCATGTTCTTGTCCTCTTTTTTGGCCTACCACAGGGTTCTGCATTTTATAGACTAACATGACCACTGGGGATCACATCAAGGATGTGTTCAGTGTCTTCCTTTCCAGCAGTCCCAGGCTGGTGGAAGGGCCTTGAAAGGATGATGCAGCTGATGTGACTTTATGTAGGCTCAGGGAACTGTGACTGCTGTGATGGGAAGGTCAGGCCTTGAAGGACTTGTCAAGAGGGCAAACAAAACAAGCAAACTGAAGCAATACAAAAGCATATTTACAATTCTAGTTTTGAAATACTTTTGGGAAGCAATTTAATCACAATAAGAAGTATGCCTTCCACTCTGAAAAAGAAATAACTAAATATTGATTGCAGAGGGTAATCCAGAACCCCAGATGCAATTTGGCTCTTTGATATAGTACCATCTGTGAGGAGACTGACCTACATCCTTCTCAGTTCTCAAGGAAAATTCTATCATTTTTGTATGGGCTGTTTTGTCTGGGTGTACTTTGCAAATGAAAGTAGTAGAGATTACAGGAAGAACGGATGAATGGTTGCTTTCTTGCCTATGGCAAGAGAGATCTTCAGTACCCTACAAGGTCATAGACTTGCTTGGTGATGTTCAACGGGTCTGCTTGCTCTGTTTGCTCTAGCTCCCCATCTATTAAATAAAGTTGATAATTCACAGAGTTGTGTCATGTTTTAACCCCACTCCCCACCAGCGGCATGAGAGAATCAGAAGGGCAAAAGCCTGAAAACTTGTGGGTTGAGATAAAGACAGCTTAATAAGTAAAGCAAAGCTGTGCACGCAAACAAAGCAAAATAAGGAATTCATTCAGTACTTCCCATCCACAGGCAGGTGTTCAGCCATCTCCAGGAAAGCCGGGCTCCATCACACATAATGGTTACTTGGGAAGAGAATTGCCATCACTCTGGACATCCCCTGCTTCCTCCTTCTTCCCTGCAGCTTTTATTGCCAAGCGTGACATCATACGGTGTGGGATATCCCTTTCGTCAGCTAGGATCAGCTCCTCCCAACTTCTTCTGCTCCTCCAGCGTTCTTCCTGTCAGGGAAGGTTGAGAAGCCAAAAAGGCCTTGATGCTGTGTAAGCACTGCTCAGCAATAGTTAAAAAATCGCTATGTTATCAACACTGTTTTCAACACAAATCCAAAAAATAGCATGATGTAAGCTTCTATGAAGAAAATTAACTCTATCCCAGCCAAAATAATACGTTATTATGTTAAATACATTAACAGTTATGAAGTACTCGAGCATTACAGTAATGGTAGCTATAGCAAGAGATGAAGTCTTTCTCATAATCTATGAGAATTACAGGAGCTAATCCTTCCAGAAAGTACTCTGTAAAGATTATGATTCATTTTCTCGACCTTCATCTTGTCCTACAAACCTGTGGTAGCTTTGATTAGATTTTATCATTACCTTCAGGTGAGTCTGTAGCATGTTCAGAATATTCAGTAAGCCATGAAAAAATTTCCACAAGCAGGGTGATTTCTTTGTTTTTATCAGTGCTTGGCAAAACCAGTACATTTCAATAAGCAATACATTTCTCCAACTGCTGACAAATTTGGAAGTTCAATGATATTCTCACTCAGGTTGTTTAATTTTCCATTATACAGGAAAACACAGCACAAAGTTGAATGAGATGAACAAAACTGAAACTGCCTATGTTTTAAAAAACTTCCTTTTTTCTACAGAAACATTTCTTGGATTTATTTTCTTGGTAGATTAAAAAAGTTTTAGAAACTGAGATAGGCATTTCTTTGCCCTAGTTTCTTAAGTGTTCTCTAATGGTTACAGATCTACTTGTAAAACTGCTTCCTCATATGGCAAGAAAAGTCTATTTCTATGAGCAAGAGTTTGCAGGGTCAAGGCTTATAGTTGTAATAGAATACTCAGGCAGAACTAAATAACAAAGAATAAAGTGAAAAACACCAGTAAATTAAAATAAAGCTGGAATACACTCAATTAGCTAAATTACTATTGATATCTGTCATTATAAAGTACCCAGGGCTGTATAATTTTGTTCTAATCCCCTAAATGCGCAACTAAGCAAGGGAGAGAACATACATTGCTACAACCCCCAGTGGAGACATTGAGCTTATGCATGCTCTCACTAATTTAAAGAGGGACTTTCACACTGGGATACATTTTAAAAAGAGAACATTTAAATAAAAAGCAATTTGGTCTGCCTGTAATTGTATTCCCCTCGCTGTTATTGCTAATTATTGAAGATATTTGTGCTTGAATGGGTGAACTCCTTTTTTTCTTTTTAATTTTAAACAGCTCAGTTTCTACTTCCACTCAATCCTGCTGAAATCACAGGGTCAGAGTCTTTCTTTCATATTCCACTTTACCAGTGTCAGTGTGGTGGGTTGACCCTGGCTGGATGCCAGGTGCCCACCTAAGCTTCTCTATCACTCCCCTCCTCAGCTGGACAGGGGACAGAAAATATAACAAAAGGCTCATGGGTTGAGATAAGGACAGGGAGATCACTCAGCAATTACCATCACAGCCAAAACAGACTCGACTTGGGGAAGTTAGTTTAATTTATTACCAATCAAATCAGAGTAGGGTAATGAGAAAGAAAAACTAAATCTTAAAAGGCTTTCCCCCCGCCTCTCCCTTCTTCCCGGGCTTAACTTTACTCCCAAATTCTCTATCTTCTCCCCCACAGCAGCGCAGAGGGACAGGAATGGGGGTTGCAGTCAGTTCATCACAGAGTTGTCTCTGCTGCTCCTTTCTCCTCAGGGGGAGGACTCCTCACACTCTTCCCCTGCTCCAGCGTGGGGTCCCTCCCGCGGGAGACAGTCCTCCATGAACTTTTCCAATGTGAGTCCTTCCCACAGGCTACAGTTCTTCACAAACTGCTCCAGTGTGGGTCCCCCGTGGAGTCACAAGTCCTGCCAGCAAACCTGCTCCAGCATGGGCTTCCCATGGGGTCACAGCCTCCTTCGGGCATCCACCTGCTCCGGCGTAGAGTCCTCCATGGACTGCAGGTGGATATCTGCTCCACCGTGGACCTCCATGGGCTGCCAGGGGACAGCCTGCCTCACCATGGTCTTCCCCACGGGCTGCAGGGGAATCTCTGCTCCAGCGCCTGGAGCACCTCCTCCCCCTCCTTCTTCACTGACCTTGGTGTCTGCAGAGTTGTTGCTCTCACGTATTCTCACTCCTCTCTCCAGCTGTAGTTGCCATTGCTCAAGTTTTTTTCCCCCTTCTTAACTATGTTATCCCAGAGGCACTACCACTGTTGCTGATGGGCTCGGCCTTGGCCAGCGGTGGGTCCAACTTGGAGCCGGCTGGCATTGGCTCTATCAGACATAGGGGAAGCTTCTAGCAGCTTCTCACAGAAGGCACCACTGTAGCTCCCCCACTACCAAAACCTTGCCATGGAAACTCAATACAGTCAGTCAAGAGGCAAAGTCAGCATGCTCAAATGGAGGGAGTCATACGAATGCTTGGCTAAAATCTGAAGCCAGTCTAGAGCCAACCATATTCAAACTAGAAATCATATAAAAAAATCAAAAGTTTGAAAGATAAGGGTGATGAGCTCCCGGAACAAATTCCTCAGAGAATTAGCGGATCATTTCTCTCTCTGTATGCCCCCATATAAAGACTGGATGCTTTTTGGATCTCAATCATTTAAATCAAGCTACATATCAGCCACATACATGCTATTGGGCTCAACAGAGAGGTGATGTGATTATTTTTAATGTATGGGAAGCTAATTATCTATTGGTCTTTTCTGGCCCTAGAACAGGCTAGTATAAATTTTGATATTACTCTAGCAGAACTGAGAGGTGATGAGAAGTGCAGTAAAGATGATTATACTTACAAACCTTCATCCTTATTTCATTCTATGATTCGTGTCTAATAAAAAATACCATCTCTTCTTTCCATACAGAGCAGAATAGCAGAAAACAAGCCCTGTGATGAGTGTAGCCCTGTGATAAGAGTGTGAATTTGTTAACATTCTCATCTAAACTATGGACAGGCTTTTTGTAGTAATTTTATGTAATGTGGAGGTGTGAATTTTGAGCTTGGTGGGCAACTGGTGACTCCTCAGCAGTTCAAGCAAAATTTCCACGCTGGGGGTACATCACATAACTATCAACAGAGAGGTCTTTGCTCAAAGCTCCTGAGTGTATCAAAGTCCCAGCTGTGGGAGAGTGTGGGATACTCAGACTTGATCAGGCCAACGTTACTAGGCTACCCCTGTCCCCTGACACATGCTGGTCCAGTGATAGAAGACTATAATTCTTTGATGGTAAATTACTCACAGGGTTCCCTTATTATTATTCTGAAACATGGTATGGATCTTATATTTTTCCAGCCATACGAGGATTTTCAAATGTGGTTAATAGGATCAGAGAGCCTGGCTGTCCTCCAAATTAATATATCTGAAGGCTGAATTTCAGAAAGCATATTTTGAATAAAATGTCCCAAATATTTCCTAACTGAATTACCAGATCTAGCAATGTGCTAGCATGCTTTTAAAGACACACTCTGCTTTGCAGGCGATTATAATGTCCTTTAATAAATTTCATTGTTTATCCTTGTATGTTATACATATACTTATATGCTACACATCTGAACACTTTCTCAATACACTTTTGCTAACAATAATAATTTAGTAAATCACCTTGTTTAAGTAAAGATACCTCATCTGGCTTTAGTTTTCTGCTACATTAGCCTCAGATCTGGCCATTAGATTATTTCTTAATACTGCAGCTATTTTATACTTCTGGTTATGTGGCTTCGCAATTACATGAATAAGGTAAATAGACAAGACTTGGGGAATGTGAAATGAAAGAAGTATGTGGTGGTAGATTTGAAACAGTCTGAAAAAGTTGCTTTTAGTACAAGTCAAGAGTAAACTGTAGAATTCCTTGCCATGTTAGGATGCTCAGATATCCTAGATGTAGATATACTTAGACCATCATTCTCTGGCACTGAGGCTGACTGGCAAGGAACAGCTAGTATTTGCACTAAACTCTTGTAGCCTCCAAGACAGAGTAACTGCATCCAAACTACCTATTGGGAATGGTCCTAGCTTGTGCCTAACTCCCAAATTGTGTCTGGGAATTATTTGAAAGAGCTCTAATTGGTACAAGCCAAAACTGTGCTAGGGACTGTTAGAACAGCTTAACAGATGATCTAGTTCCAGTTTTGGGAATATTTCCTGGCTCTGTTTAATTTCATATCACTGACATAGCCTACAGATGCTGAAAACATAAATAGTTAAAAAAAAAAAGATTCAACAAATAGTAAAAAAGATCTATTAAATACAAAGATACATACAAAGTAAGGACTACATATTATCTACAAAACGAAGAAGGAAGTCTCTTTAAGCCACAAACTGCTGAAGACTAGAAGAGTATCACTAAATGCTTACTTTATTCTTACTTTTTTTCCCTGGGGATCTATTCTTGGCTATTGCCAAGAACAGAATGTTCGGGTGCACTAGGAAAGGTAAATCTTTGGGTTTATGTTCAACAAATGCAGGGGCACACAAAAAAAGTGGTTGGACTGAAGGTGGTTCCATGAAAGGGGACTTTCCCCATATCAGGGCATATGTTAGGTAAGAGGACAGCATGGAGTTTAACTTTGAAAAAGCAATTTATCCTAGACTCCTGGGAAGAAATTCTGCTTGTTGCTGATTTATTGCATCCAGCACATAAGATTGTGGAGCCAGGCAGATGTTGCCACACAATGCTGGGAAACTGAATTGTACCTATGCCATAGGAACAAAGCAGGAAACATGACGTATGAGAGGGGATTAAAGGTTCATGGCAAATCTACACCTGGAGCTCTACAATTATAGAGGTGAGCTGATAACTTCCCATTACAGATGAACTGCTATAGCATAAACCCCTGCCACTCTAATACTTTAAGAAGCAGCTGTATGGAAGATATGAGATAACAAGAATATTTGGTGACTAAAGATATACAAAAAGTACCTAGGTTTTCAAAATGCTGACATTTACCACTCAGTCCTTTGAAAATGTAACAACTTTGGAAATTACACTCTCCCTCTGTCTTTATACACACACATACATGTATGTGTGTATATGTATGTGTATACAGCTATGTATCTGTCTCTCTCTCTATAAAATGTGCAGCCAAAAGCAAAAAGCCAATATGGCAATGATGTCATATAATATTGTGTGAGGGAAGGATGGGATATTGTGCGTCCTTCAGAATTGCAAAGGCAACTCCAGATAGCATTCTTAAACAGAACAGTTAACCTCCATATCTTTTAGGTAAATGTTACATTTTTTCACGTTAAATACGTATTTGCTTTCAGATAGAGTACTGTTTATTTTCGTATTGATGTTCTCTTCTTTGTTTAGCCATTTAGTTTTCTGATGAAAGAAAGTATCCTTGTTTTGCAGCCACAAGCACATGCATATTTTTGTGTCAAAAAGACTGCATGTAACAAAAACCTCTTAGTGAGCAATTGAAACTGCAGACGAGTCCATGCCACAGGCCTGATTCCCCTCTGCCACTGGTGTACTACTCTCAAACTCATTACAGCTGCACTAGCCTCATATCTGTGCACTTGTGATCAGAACTAGTCTCTCAAACAAAAACTGTGTCACTTTATGAATTATTGTAATTTCAAAGGTATCTTTATTAGCTTCCTTGGTAAACAGTCAATGTATTTACTGCTGGTACAATGGAGAGGAGCAGTAACACTCAGCAGAAGCATACTTAGCAAGTGCAGTCGTTTTGCAAATTCCACAGCTATATCCTGTGTTATATCCTGTATATCCAGTTATATCCTATATATACAGTTATGTCCTGTATGTTCCATACCACATGGAATTTAAGTTTGCTGTTCCAGTTGTATCTCCCTTCTCAACAATGACTGAAAATTGTACCTGTGTTTACCTTTACTTTTTAAACTGACAGGTATGAACAGATAATATTTTGTTGCTCAGGGACTGACAGGCGTGACTAACCAACCAGAAGAAAAAAAAAATCCATTGCTTTTAGACTGATCAATATTAGTCTTCATCCCAATTGCGTGATCTTGGATGTTGCAAGAATGCATCTGTAACCACTTTCAAAGGGGACACTGCACATTTATTAAATCTGAGACAGCACCATTACAATCAACTAAAACTCAAGATCTGCTGAACACTTGAAACTATAATTTCCAAATATCTTTCTTTTCTTTAATTGAGGTTTGTTCTGCTGACAGACGAATGCACCCTCAGCTGAATTTAAATAGAACTACTGCAATAATCAGTGACTCTACTTGAATGAAAAAACACGTAGCCTGGCTCTCTGGATGGTTATGTCTAGGAATGTCTCTCAGACAGACCTGACTCCTACTTTTCCTAATTAAAAGTGGTAATAACTGTTTTATTGGATCTAAATTACACTTTTATTTGACAAACTTAATTTAAAGTGTGACCTATCAACTTAATGACATTTTGAGGCTGGGCACAACTATACATAAATTAGAAGAGAGTGAGATGCTTTCCAATAAAGAAGTAAAGTGAAGGAAGAAAAAAAAACTAACAAAATACAAATGAAGGATAAAACCACATCAAAACATTGTAGCTAACGAGGTTTGCAGTTTGGAATGGAATCAGAGCTAAGACTGCAGAATATTGCTTACCAGACTAATGGCTAAAATCAAATATATGGAACTTTGAAGTTTCTGATAGGTGTGATTTGATTTCTGCAATATAAATGCAGGAAGTTTTAGAATTGAATTTGCAAATAAAGAATGAAAAGCTTGCCTTAGTTGTTTGAATTCTAGCAAGAAGGTTATGTCCCTTTTTCATGTGCTTTTTATCCACAATTCTTTAAGCACTTTAAACAGACAGTTGAGCACCCTCATCCACATTGTCTAGATGAGGGAGCTACTGAGATCGTACTACAAACTTGACGAATATTTGAAGTGACACCTAAGAACCTGATAATGTTACATCCCATGAGGGGTAGAGATACTTTGTAGGGAGTGGTATCCATCACAGCTTCTCAGGAACAGAGGACAAGGCCATCGTCTGCCCTAAAGAGCTAAATATATGATAGGGATTATGCTTACTAGAGTCAAAATATTCCTTATAGCACAAAGCCCCTCCACAGATGAAATGAAGACATGAGATGGTAACAAATATTTGGAGAAATTGTTGGGAAAATTTATGTTGCAGCTATGTCAAAGTCCTAGGCTGAGTTTTTTTCAGGAACTGCAGAATCATTAGAAGTAGTCATGGAAACATTTCAATACATTCTCTGTTTCAAAGCAATTTTGGGAAAAAAAAGTTGAAAATGATCCTACTGTGACATTTCAATGTATTTTTTAAATTTGAAGGAAAAATGATTTTTTTTTCAATTTCTTCTGCAAATATAGCCTCATGTAAGATTAAAAAAAATACAGGAAATTAAAAATTATCTAAATTAATTTTTTCAAGTGCTTCAGCTGAAATTTTGGGTGTGGTTGGATTCAGTTTGTTAAAGTTTTTAGATTTTTGATTTACTACTTTGAATTGGGAAGAGAAAAATGCTTACACTTCTAAATCACTGAGAAGCGACAGTGTGGCAGGTGCACGTGCCCCGATAAAGGCCAAAACTTCTCGACCGCTGGACGGAAAGAGTTAAACTAGAAGCTGCGGTTTGGGGGTCAAGCTGCCCAGCCGCATGGTGACTGGAGTCACGTACACACTGTGCCCCAAGTCATGTGCCCCAAGTCATGTGCCCCAGCTACCCGAGCCCGCCAAAAACACCTCAGCCAATGAAAGCCCTCAGTTGAGAGAAGTTTCCAGACTGCTGACCATATATGACCACGAGCCCTGATCTGACCTAGGGTATAAACAGACCTTGGCCAGAGGGCAAATTGAGCCAGTCCTCCTCAGAGCAGCGGGTCTGCAGTCGGGGAGTCTCCCCATGGGTTGGGATGCCGCCCACGGAAACTCCTGCAGGGTGAGAGCCTTGCCTTATTGGTGAGTGAGTGCGCATTTTGAGTCATCATTCTAAGCTTAGATTTGGTTACGGTTCGTGTAGTGATAGTTCCCAACTGACATCCTGAACCTGTAAATAAGTTGTGTTCGTCGCAGTGTTTATGACCTAATATTCCTGTTTAATCTGGCTGTTATATCTCAATACAACATAACATTCCTGTTCAATTTGACTGTTACATTCTGATATCATTAAAGAAAATTGACTTTTAAAATATATCACTGTCTAGCGTTTCTGCGACAGACAGCCAATGTCAAACTGTAAGGCTAGGTTGACATGATAGTAAGCAATTGAATTGGTGTGTTTCAGCAAGTAAACTTTTGTTGGAAGAGCTGTGGCCTCTGGCTGTGCATGTACTGTCACTCCTTTTACCTGAAGTGATTCCAACAAGCATATCGTGCATTGCCTTTGCCATAAGCAATGGGACTTTGGTTGTCCAAAAGGTACCTTTGGACGTATAGAGACACATCTTGAGGAGCATTGGAAGAGAGCATCAGGTTTTTATTTCTCCAGAAGAAGTAATTTTTCCAGCTACACGTTGTTACAGTGGCATGGTTAGTGAATCTCTGAAGATTTTCACAGAATCACAGAGCATCTGAGGTTGGAAGGCACCACTGGAAATCCTGTAGTCCAATCCTCCAGCTCAGGCAGCATCATCTAGAGCAGGCTGCTCAGGACCATTTCCAGTAGGGTTTGGAATGTCTTCAAGGAGACTCCACAACCTTTCTGTGCCAGTGCTTAGTCACCGTCACAGTAAAAGGGTGTTTTCTCGTGTTCAGATGGAATTTAATGTATTTCAGTTTGTGCTCATTGCCTCTTGTCCTGAAGCAATGGCCTTTTAGTGGCCTTTTAACAGTACAGTGATAACAGATTGATGCAATACATGTATCTCCCTGGGAAGAATAAACTTTCTATAGTTTCTGTCAATGGCTAAGTTTACCATATTTTTCTGGTAGGTTGAAACTGTACCGTCACCAATAGTAGCTGAGGGAAAATACTCTGGAAAGTATTTGTCAACAGACAAGAGAAAAGTTTCATATCACCTAATCGTTATCTTAAACTTTGAGCCTATGTGCGAAGGATTTGTAAATTCAGACAAACAAAAGAATTGTATTCCTGCTATGATCTAGGAGCAGTAATTCAGTTAGTTAGAAAACAAAAGGGGAACTAGTCACTAAAAGTGACACATGGATCTTTGCAAAAGTTGTCACCTCTTACAGGGCTTGAGGTTTTTTTCTCCTTTGGTCAGAACATGTGTTCTCAGTCAATTGTATAAAAATAGTAAGAAAAAAAAAGAGAGAAAATACATGCTGTATTTATGGTGTATTTGTGGTGTGCACTGTATGACTTGTCTATATAATCTATAATAACTTTTTCTGAAACTTGGAAAATATTTTTTTGGTACTCTCTTTAGCCTGGGATGCACACAAACACACACATTCCCGTTCAATGAATATACAAGGAATAATCTCCCAGAAGAAGACATACTTGTATTTCTTTCTTCTTAATATTACCACACATTGAACTCCGGATGACCAGCTGAGCTTATCTGGAGGGTACAGCTGTAAACTCTGGGATCAGTGATTACTTATATGAATGAAATCCTAAAAACTGCAATGAATCATGACTGCTGCTGCCTCACAGCTCAGTCCGCACACATTGCCTGAAATGTCTCACCCATGAGCTCTGTTTTTGCCTGCCTTGAACAAGTTCCTCATGGAAACATCAGCCAGTTCCAAGTTCTCTAGGCTTGTTTCCAAAGCTCTGCCATCTAAATCCTCTTTTGATAACAACAGTGTCTACCAGCCATCCTGGGTTGACTTAGGGGGAAACATAGTGAGAGATTTAAGAAGTTACTATTATTACTATTACCCAAATTCAACGTGAGAAGAAAGTCATTAGAAGCATTCAAAGGCATCTGAGGGATGTAAAAGAAGGGTGACTTCACAAGAGAAACAGAATAGGTAAGATGAGGAGAGGGACTATAATGGATTAAATTTGTAGTTAGTAGTGTGTTGCCACTTCCTATTTTAGCTCCCTCAATGCAAGGTCTAGTTGTCTCACAATATTAAATCTGTATCTTCAAGATTTCCCTATGAAGAAAAGAAATATTCTTCCCTTTATTTTACAGTGGACAACTAAAGCACAAAAGCTGTATATATACTGTTGACATGAACAACACCTAACCTGGGCTTGAAGGCAAGTGTGCTGGTTGCTGGGGTTCTCTGCAGGGAAATTCTACAGAGAGTAGGCTGCTGGCCATTATGGAGGGAAAAAATCCCAGGTATGTTTTCTAGTTCAAAGCACACCCTCTTTACCGAGATTCCTGGGTTGCTTTCCAAGGAACGCAGAATGCTAAGTACTTCTGAAAAGCAATTTAAAAAGCTAAAACTACAAAGGAAAGCCTAGACTTCATGATTTAGGTCTTCTAAACTAGGAGGGCAGTGCCTACAGCACTAATGTGGATTGATTCAAAGGTCTTCCAAATCAATGAAAAACACTTTCCTTACACAAGAAGGAATTCACTAGTTGAAATAACATTAGCTTTTTGATGCTTCTGCAATCACAGTCATATAAATATTTGTTTATTACATATATTTCAGTGGTAGTCTGTTTTGTTTTATGACTTGTTTTCTTTTGTTTCATTTCCAAAAGAAAAAAAAAAACACAAAACCCCACAATATTGCATGGAAAAGATACACATTTTCACCACATTCACCAGCCTGCAGAGATAACAAATTGTGACTCATCTGGATTTTGTGGATTAGTGGGGCTTCACCACTATTGCCCATGATATTTGAAGATTTCTTTGGGAAATTACAGGTTTATTTTTATTTTTACTGGCTGCAGTAGTCTTTTGACCACCTTTTATGCCAATATAGGAAAGTAGGTAAATCTTTGCATATTAAAATTACTTTATCCATGACTCCAATAAACCAATAAATGAACATGTTCAAACATCACCAAATGATTTTACAGTGCTAGCAAATGAGATATTGTTTCCTCCTATACATTATAAGACAGCCCTAACGGTAGGATGTTTGAACACACCAGTAAATCAGGAAACAGGGAAGTTTTACCATAGGAAAACTATAAGTATGAAGTGGGATTTATATTACTGTTCATTATATGAGCAGGAATCCCAGCTACCCAGCTGAGGAAAAGATTGAAAATAAAAAGAAATGTAATAGAGATTTTTTTTTTTCCTGGAAAGCTTTGAAGACAAGAAAATGGAAACTAAATATGTATTTCCGTCTCTTTCTTTATATCCTTATTGTTGATATGTTTGCATATGTAGATAGAAAGAGACAGAAAGAAAAAGAATGAGAGTGTGGATAATATCACACTTTCATTAGTATACTTTGAGGAGAGCAAAGTTGGGTTTTTGTAGAAGCAGATACTTATGCTCCCTCTTCCCATACGTAGTCTTTGGCAATAGTTGCAATATCTTGGAAACACAGCTTGTACTTTTGTGTGTCTGGAATCAGACCAAAATTAACTAAAGCTACAGCTATGGTGACGGACTGAAATAATAGGTCTTTACAGGGGAGCTATTCTACTTCAATGCGCTTAGTTAAGTGAGAGAAATCCCTTGCAGAGTGTCTATAACCTATAGGTTTGCAGTAAAAGTGCAGTGGATTAGCCTTTCCTAGTTTATTGGTATATCCAATTTGTAAGCACCTTCTACTGTTCAGGCGGCTCTGACGGAAAGAGGCACCTCACTCCATTCCTGGCTTATCAAGGAGGCAAATCATATTTCTTTAAGCATGTATGTGTGTATGTATTCCTATTAATTACATATGTGAGTGTCTTTGTATTCTGGGAAGTAATTTTGACATTTTTTATTTTGTTTTTTTCTTAAGTTCACAATCCAGCCCAATTTCTACAAAATTTGTGACTGGAATTACCGTGTGTGTGTGTGTGTGTACGCGCGCGTGCGTGCATGCATGTATATGTACATATATATTTTAGGTGTTCAATGGTGCTAATAGGTGCATAGTAGGATTGATTAGATCAATGAGTATTAGTTTCCAGTAGAAACCATGTTTCCTATTTACATTCTTAAGTACTTTGTAATATCTGTCCTGCAGAGCCTTGCAGTAATTCATTCAGCTGTGTGTTCTTTGCTCCTTCTCTCACCATAGCAGCAATATGAAAATTTCTGCTGTGATGCAATATTTGGTCTGAAGATGCAAGCAGAGTTTTGCTTCCATAGACAGATTTGGTCAATGGTAATTTCTTCACACTTGTCTGTTGTTAAGTATGGCCTTGCCATTGCCATTCTTCTGCAGGCTGGGATGGATGCTCTGGTGTTTCTTCTCAGCTGCTTCTAGTTTAAGAGTGCTGAGCCAAGAACAGATATTCATGCTGTTAGTACTGAAGTATGTGACCTTGTATTTGGTAAAACCTTGCTTAAAGCTTTTTGTGATTCAGGGCTTAAAGTCTTGGCATCTCCCCAAATCAAAAGACAAAATGCTTGTTTTGCATTTCTTTATCAAGAAGTTGCTTCAACACATTTGTTGAAGGGTTTTTCTTAACCTTCTTACACTTCTTTGCTCATTTCTCCTGCAAATCCAAGCTGTCTTGGTGTCATGCATCCTTTTGTAGATGTAGAGCTCAAGGAAAGAAAAGTGTCAAATAATACAGCATTTTTAAGCATATAAAATCTGCAAGTTATCTGTGCAAAAAAACAGGGGAAAAAACCCCCAACACCTTAGCAAACTGAGAATTCAGCAGCATGGTAGCCCATGCAGCTACAGGTAATACAAGCAAAAGTTCTTGCAGAGGTCACTTTGTCTCACAGTCTTTCACAGAATCACAGAGTGGTTGAGGTTGGAAGAGACCTCTGGAGGTTATCTGCTCCAACCCCCCTGCTCTAGCTGGGCCACCGAGAGCCAGGTGCCCAGGACCATGTCCGAATAGCTTTTGAATCTCCAAGGAGGAAGACTCCACAACTTCTCTGAGCAACCTGTGCCACTGTTCAGTCACTGTCACAGGGAAAAATGTTTCCTGATGTTCAAACAGAGCCTTCTGTGTTTCATTTTGTGCCCATTGACTCTGGTCTGTCACTGGACACCACTGAAAAGAGCCTGGCTCCATCTTCTTTCATCCCTTCAGGTATTTATGTACATTGATAAGATGCCCCCTGAGTCTTCTCTTCTCCAGGCTGAACAGTCCCAGCTCTCTCAGCCTTTCCTCATAGGAGAGGTACTCCAGTCGCTTCATCATCTTCATGGCCCTTTGCATTGCACTGTCTCCAACATGTCCATGTCTGTTTTGTACTGAGGAGCCCAGGACTGGACATAGTACTCCAGGTGTGGCCTCACCAGTGCAGAGTAGAGGATCACCTCCCTCCACCTCCTGGCAATGCTTTGCCTAATGCAGCCCAGGATACCAAATGCAGCCCAGGATACCATAACCTGTTTTTAATCCTCCAGTCATTCTAACATCTGCTTCCCTTGTGGTTTCCTTCTTTTCCTTAATATCTGGGATCTCCCACAAAACCTCAGAAGACTGTTGGATCAACAGTTACTTCAGTAGGCAGAAATGCCTGGGTTAACTGAATTTATTGATTATCAAGAAATAGTATTTACAGTGAGATGGGGAGATAAGTCCATGAAAGTACTGTCATCCCTTCCTATGTTTTGTTGTGAATAGTGCTGCTGTGAGCGGAGAAGTAAGGAAAATACAGTTTTTTGGTTATTTTTTGAGGTTTTTACTGAGACTTGTACAAGGGAGAAAGTTGTCAGGGTCATGAAAGTGAAAGCAACTGGTCATACAGAGACATATAAATAATTCCAATGACAGGTTACAAAAGATCCTAATGCCTGTCTAAAATACACTTATGTAAGGTATTGACAACTGAAGAATTTATTAGTAGGAAGGTGTTCACAAGACCTTGCTTAGGGCAGTATACATACCTAATGCATGGCTGTCACTCATAAAAGGGTCACAACTTTTCCATGTAGTATTATTTCAGGACTTGGAGGAAGTCACACCTGAGGAGTCACATCTGAAAGATCAGATGGAAATCTGCCTTTTCCTTGGGCTAAATCTTTTTGCAGGATTTCAGAGGAAAGAATTTTTAAAATAGGAATTTTTTTCCTATATAGAAAAAGTTGTCAGACTAAGTAGGATTTACTATTTACAGAATCATAGAATTACAGAATAATTTAGGTTGGAAAGGACCTCCAGAGCTGATCTAGACTCACCCCTGGTTCAAAGCAGGTTCAACTAGACTTGGCTGATCAGGGCCTTTTCTGGTCAAGTTTTGTTTGCGTCTGAGGAACCAGCCTCTCCGGGCAGCTTGTTCCAGTGTTTGATCACCCTTACAGTGATTTTTTTTTTTTTTTCCCATTTATATCTACTCCTTGAGTTTCAAATGATCAAAATGTATAGATTGGTGTGTGTATTTGTGTGGTGCATGTGTGTGTGTACACAAGGGAGTAGTAAATTATAAAGAATATTTAATTCTTCTTTTGTCTACTCTCAAACAACAGCTTAATGATAACCACCTGTCATGGTTTAACCCCAGTCAGCAACTCAGCACCACACAGCCGTTTCCCCCTCCCAGTGGGGTGAGGAGAAGGAAAGGAAAGAAAAAAAAAGTAAAACTCGTGGGTTGAGATAAGAACAGTTTAATAACTAAAGTAAAATATAATACTAGCAATAGTAATAATGAAATAGAATAATAATAGTAATGAAAAGGAATATAACAAAAAAGGAAGGGGGGAAGGAAAAAAACCCCAGTGATGCACAATGCAATTGCTCACCACCCGCTGACTGATGCCCAGTTAGTTCCCGAGCTGCGATCCGTGCCTTCCGGCCAACTCCCCCCTGTTTATATACTGGGCATGACGTTCTATAGTATGGAATACGTCTTTGGTACTTCAGGTCAGCTGCCCCAGCTATGCTCCCTCCGAGCTTCTTGCACACCTGCTTGCTGGCAGAGCATGGGAAACTGAAAAGTCCTTGGCTTAAGATAAGCGCTATTTAGCAACAACTAAAACATCAGTGTGTTATCAGCATCATTCTCACACTAAATCCAAAACCCAGCACTGTACCAGCTACTAAGAAGAAAGTTAACTCTGTCCCAGCCAAAACCAGGACACCACCGAAGCAAAACAGTAAAGTTTCATACTTACCTTGCATAAGGTAATTGCTTTTATAAAATGCCATCTGAAATTCCATAAAAAGCTGCTGCATAAAAAATGCTGCATACATTCCATAAAAAGTTTCTACATTAAGATTGAGGGTCAATATTCAGGTGGTGCATTTGACCTTCATTGTGAGAAACTGTATGTGTGCAATTTAAGGGTTTCTTTCACAAACTTGAAAGTTATTTTCCCCTGAAGTTGAGTTCATTTAGAATTGGTGGAAATGAGGTGAAACTTCACACAAATTGAGATCAGTGTGAGTGTTCACGTTGTCTTCTTTGGTGGTGTCCTTCTTTTTAAATGGCTGAGACATACGGACTGACTGCAGCTAAAGATTGAACAGTTATATGATGATATTAAAACATTTTCAAATATTCTCTTCAGACAAGTAAATACCCACTGAAAGTTGGAGGCAACTTCTAAGGTACTCTTCAATCCCCTAGGGGAAAAAAAAAAAATCCATATATGAATGTAAGTTATTGTAACATGATAGAGGAAGTGTCTTGTAATTTCACTGTGGCATTTGAAATGCTCTGTGATAAGCATGCAGTGAAACTGGGACTTGCTGCATGTATTGCAGATGTATTTTTCAGGTTAAACTATTTGACTATTGTATTATAATAGTCATTATAACTACATATATGTTCTTGTGTTTGTTGTGTTTTACTTCAGAAGTCCCTTCCAACCCAAACCATTCTATGATTCTATGAAACCCAAACCTACCCACATCAATTTATATAAACCAATATTCTTTAAAATAGGTTTTCAGAAGTCCTAAGAAGACTTTTGCAACATGATGAAATTACCTTGTGTGTATAGTGTCTCTAAACAGCTTGCTTACCACCTCCACTGAGTCTCTACCTCAGTTAGAAATGCCTGCCAGTCCCTTTTGAGATTCATGAGAGTTTATTAAAGCTTGCTACGAGTTACTTCTAGCAAAAATGTCAGTGGTTAGTATATAACTATGTTAGGATAACTTATAGCAAGCTTGAAGCGATTTATGGCTTCTGTGTGAGGGGGTGATATAGAATCTTATTATGTAAATTTGTTAAACCATATTTCACTTGAAAGTTTTTTCCTCCTCCCATGACCAGCAGACTGAGCTAGAGAAAGCAGTACGCCCCTTCCTGACACACTTGAACGTGACGATCATATTGAACGTTCAGTTATTTCAATGTACTCTTTTAATTTCCACAAAGAAGTGAAGTATTAAATCTAAGAAGTGCAAGAAAACATTTGAAGGTGCAAGGCACAAAAAGAAGCCCTTTAGTATATCTCATTTTCTTGGGTCTTTTTTACTTAATTTTATTTTTTTGCCTGCGCTTGATTATTTAAGAGTGTTATGCTTGCCATAACTCATCTGTAATATTTAATTGATTCCTTCAGATGTCTCTTAATGCTGTGGGCATTCTAATCAATTAAGGATCTTCATTGAACTGTGGCCTTCTATTTTCCCTCCTCCACCTTTCTTCCATTAAGTCTCCTGAGCGTGACTGCATGCCTACTTGTGTTTACATATGGATGTGCTTGTTCGTTCTTCGAACTTAAATCAGGTTCTTTCATTTTCTTTGTCTTAATGTTGCTTATCTCCGCCTGAATTTCCTCAAGATCCTGTATTCTGTGGGGCTCGCTTTAATTTCCAGCTAACCAAAAAGCTGCTTGCACAGCATCCAACAGCATAAACAGTATTTCTTCAGTGTTTATCAGGCAATCTTGTGATATTATTGCATCAATATATCTATAAAGATTCAGTGTCATAACCAATGTTATCATCAGGCAGCAAGCACCTAAATAATCCTCTAAGATCCCATAAAGCCTTTCAGTTTATTTAATTCTTTCTACATCTCTAAAATTCAACTGGATAGCTAAACTTCACAGGTTTTATTCCTTCCTTGCAGACTGCTGTTTCTTTTTCTCATCCCACATATTTGAGAAACTATCTTTTGATTTAATCTCTGTGTACTCCAGAGCTGTAAAATTCTAATTGTTAATGCCTTTACTGCTGGATTCTTGTTGTCCTTGACATCTGGTGTGCTGAATATTTAAAGTTGAGGAGTCAAATTCCCAGACATACCTAACCTCTGGCCCCCACATTTGAAAAATGTTGCACTTCAATAATTATGAACCAGAATATGTTGCTTTAATATAGTGGTATTTTATAACCAAGGAAGAGAAACAGTCTTTGAGGATTAAGTAATTTGATGTTCTGCTGTGAGGTAATACAGTTGTTTGCCTACCATAAAAATCTCTGTGGCAATAATCTTAGCATTTTTGCTTGCACGAAGGAAATAGACGTTGTATTATTGTTGCTCGGTATTTTTGTAATATACGTACCATGTATTAAGGGGCAGTTTGCATACATCTCCTCTGGCCCTAAAAGTTGCATATGTTTTTTTTCAAAGGCAGCGTGCAGTGCTGGCCAGCACATACCAGAAAGCATGTTGCACTCTCCTAAAAAATGGCTCATACTCTTTCCTTCCTCCTTTACCACCTGGAGTCACAGGAGAGGCTCAGCTTCTGGAAACATAGGGGCTTCCTAAAGCTCCTGATGGGGCAACATTTTTGTGTGTCATGTATCGTTCTACATTTTAATCTTGCACACCCGGATTCAGGAAGTTTCCAGGCTGAAAGTATCCGAGGGGGTTTAACTAGTTAACTTGGACTGGAATTTGCATTGGATCAAAGTCTAGACATTCCTCACCACCGCCACCACCATTCTATCCATTTTCTCTTCTTTAGCATCCCCAGGGAAACCTTAAAAAGTATTGTAATACCAGCCTGCTGGCTCAGGCTTTTTTCCTCTTGGAAGGATGGCATTAAAATGCTTTCCCCAGGGGAATGGCAACTGTTAGCAATAAGAAAATTTATCTGATACTCTCCTTTTTCTTCCTTTGCTTCATAATTGCTAAGCTGGTAAGAAATGATTCTTTTCTTCTTTTCCTCTGAGTTATTTTTTCCCTCCGTTCTTTCTTTTGTTAAAGTTACAGAGAACTCATGGGAGACAAGAAAAGACCTAAAAGACTTGAATTATTTGACTGGAAAATGTGCTGCCTTTTTATTAATTCCGAGTCTCAAGGAAAAAGTATTCATTTTACTTTTATGGAAGATAGCACAACACTTACTGGATTAGGATACTTTTCAGTTAAGTACACTTGTGTCATTAATTGAATGAAAATCAAATTTATTTTGCAAGAGTAGATAAAATGGTCATTTAAAATTTAGGAGTTTATACAATAGTTGTTTTCTTTCAAATTTAACCGACTGCAGAATCCAAGCTCTCTGCACATACACAGCAACTGAGAACAGACTTTGGCTACGCATGGCTTCAGTGGACAGTTATGGTGATTGTAAACACTGTGCTTACGGACAGTTTCAGAGCTTCTCCACTTCTGTTTTGTAGTGACTGGGGATGACGAAAGAGACTTCATTACAGCTGTATATGTCGTGATATTCTTCCTGTATGAAGGCACTGCCTCAGTGTTTGGTGTGAACTAGTTATAGAGTGTTTTGGTGCGAACTAGTTATTAGAGTGTTTTGGTGCCAACTCAGCCCTGATACAGCCCAATATCTAGCCTCATGTTTCTTTAATTTGGCAGTGTTTGCTTTGTGCTCAAAAAACAATCACTCACATATTGTCCTGGTTTCAGCTGGGATAGAGTTAATTTGCTTCCTAGTAGCTGGTATAGTGTTACGCTTTGGATTTAGGATGCGAATAATGTTGATTACACACCGATGTTTTAGTTGTTGCTAAGTAGTGTTTACACTAAGTCAAGGACTGTTCAGCTTCTCATACTGCCCTGCCAGTGAGGAGGCTGGGGGTGCACAAGAAGCTGGGAGGGGACACAGCCAGGACAGCTGACCCAAACTGGCCAAAGGGATATTCCATACCATATGACGTCATACTCAGTGTATACACTAGGGGGAAAGCTGACTGGGGGCCGCTGCTTGGGAACTGGCTGGGCATCACTTCATGGGTGGTGAGCAATTGCATTGTGCATCTCTTGGTTTGTATATTCTAATTCTTTTATCATTACTATTATTATTATCCCTTCCTTTTCTGTCCTATTAAACTGTCTTTATCTCAACCCACAAATTTTACTTTTTTTTCCCCAGTTCTCTCCCCCATCCCACTGGGGCCGGGGGGAGTGAAGGAGCAGCTATGTGGTGTTTAGCTACCTGCCGGGTTAAACCACAACACATATCAAGCTCACATATATACCCTTACAGGTAGGATTCAGGTGTACTCTCCTGCTGATTTTAAACCATGGTCAAAACCCAAGAGCAAACCCTAAAAAACTCACCTAAGGCACTTGAACATTTTAACACTTTCTGCCTGGAAACAAGGCAGAGAAAATACATCCCGTCTTTAGATATGTATCATGTATTTTAAAAGGACAGAACAATTCCCTGCTTATGTTAAGTTAGGCAGCCACTGGTAAGCTAGCCGTCCAGAATTATTCTGTAGGCAACAGACAAAGATTGCCATTTCCAAGAGTGCTGCATACCCAATCTAAACGATGGCATGACTAATTGTCCCATGGAGGCACCTGTCTCTTCCATTAACATTAGAAGAAATCTTGAAAATTAACTTGGGCTTGACGCCCAACTTTTAGGCAGATAAATTTAGATGAGATGAATCCTACTCTTAGTCATTATTTGAAGTTGAAACCAACTCCAAGTATGCCATATCTAATCCCAGGTTGTCATTTAAATGGCCTCCATGCACTGATCATGCTATGCTGTTGATAAAAAATTAATCAATTCTCTGGCCATAGCAGTTCTTTTAAGATAATTGAGTCACCCTGGAGTATTTTACTCTACATTGGCAAATTAAGCTCCCCTGTTGCTCATTGTCTCTGGGAAAATAGCAAACTCAGGAAATCTTAGACCTAAATCAGAAAATAGGAGACTATGAAAAGTCTGTTTAAACCAAACATAGCTACTATGGCAAATTAAAAAATGATAGATTTATTGCATCATGTATCAGACCTAATGTGCACATCCAACAGGGCTAAGACATTAGTCTTACTGCACACATGATGTGCCATTGGTCTGTGTAGTCATTCCAGGAAAAAAATCTCAGTGACAGAATGGTATATGCAAAAACACAGCGGTGAGAGATTTGTAATTTTACCAATCATCAACAATCCTCCATTTACAGAAGAAAAAACATTGAACAGGTTTTGTGTTAAATTTGGGGTTCTCTCGAATAAGGAATACAGTTGTCCATACTTTACCTTAGCTTGACAGAAACCTCAGGCCTGCCTTTGTAAAGCTGCTAGAGTGTGAGATCTGAAAAGAGGAAAGTAATAGAATATGTTTTCAGTGTTCAGGATTAAATGCCAAAAAGCAAACAAATTGCTTCAATTATAAAAAGAAAATAAAAATATAATTCAACTCAAATAACTTTTTTAGAAATTTTTTTTATAGCATGAGTAAGACTTGTGTTCAAATACTGTCCCTTTACACAGAAATTCATATAGAAGCATAAGTGAAAAAAGGTGATGGTGAAGATTAATATCTTTTGATTGAACAATTCAATTTTTTGCAAAAAAAGACAAGGTTCAAAGTACACAAACATTTTGATGCCTTCTACATGAAAAAAATCTCTTATTTTGCTCTTTATTAAGATCTGTTGTGAAAAGAATGATTTTTCCAACACATGTCCAAATGGCACAATTTCAGTTGAGAATATTTTACCTACATAGAGATTTTAAAGCATTGTGATTGATCTAAATGAAAGTACAAACAACCTTATTTTAACAGAAACTCCGTGAAATTGAGTCTGGCTTCTGAAAACAAAATTGTATTTTCATTTTTGTTGTTTAGCAAATAATTTTTGGGGAGAGGGAAATACCTTGATTGCTTTAACCTAAAATAAAAATTGTTGGGTTTGGATATTAAAAAGCCCCAAAAAACAAAGATTGAAGGTCTGCCCTCAAAGAAAACGGGAAATGAAATCTAGGGCTTAAACATCCCAATTAGGTGCTTGGACTGTTGCACTCACAGGACAGGAGAGTGAGAGCCTGTGCATGACTTCCTTCGCCTTTGCCCTCTCCTCTCCTCTCCTCTCCTCTCCTCTCCTCTCCTCTCCTCTCCTCTCCTCTCCTCTCCTCTCCTCTCCTCTCCTCTCCTCTCCCATAATTTCTTTTATTTGAATGGCATTTGTGTCAGTTATGTTTGTTGGAAGATTTCTTTCAGCTGGTAACAAAATTCTGGTCCCTTAGATTACATCTCTGTTTGGCTAAAAATAAGCAATTTCCAAAAGGGTATTTTCTAAAAGACGGTATGTATGCATAGGAGACTTGATTGCAGTATTTTGATATACACACTGTTCTGAACTTAGATTGGTATATAATTTCGCTTTGTAGGTATGGAGAGCAAGAGGTATGGAGGTTGGTGAGATCAAGGTGGTATGCTACTGTTTCTTTTAAGATGGAAACGTCAGCAACCATTACAATTTACTATTTGATAGATAACTTTTTTATTGTAATATAGGAGCATGCCACAGTTCCCTTTATGATTTGTCAGACTACAGACAGTTGGCTCTCTCCGTTTATATAAATACATTGGTTAGCTTGCAAATCTAGTTAGTTATTTGGAGTTGCTGTGTGAGGAATTGATGCTGCTATAAAAGAAGAGCCTCAGCTGTAAATATGTAAGATTAGAAATAACATTGCTGCAACTTGCAGAAATTAACAGACCTGGAGTTTTTGTTTAAGCAAGCCCAAGAATACAGCAAATCTGGGACATTCATACAGAAAGGAAATTCCTTTGATATATTTTTTTTAAAAAATATTTCTGAACTCTGTAATTAACAACCTGTAAAAAATATATACCTGAAACTGAACGGGGTAATAAGATGTCACCTTTGTTCTATAAAAATACTTTGCTACTAGGAAAATGATTTTTAAAAAAGCAGTCAGCATCTGAACCAAACTATCTGCTGAAGACTTGCACTCCTGATCTTCTGATGTTAACAGCTGGGAAGGGCAAAACTTACGCACCTTACATCCATCAAAAATATAGTGGGTTTTATTTGTTATTGATTCTTAAGGTACAGTGAAGTGCTGTCTCTGGAGCATGCTTGCTGACGTGGCAGATGGTCTTTATTACTCCTAAAGGTCTGTTTGGTTAATGGCGCTCTAATTCTTTACTATCTCCATCTATCTACCCTTCCCTTCCAATTAAACATTAGTGACACATTTTTATGGCCGCTAAAGCAGCATAAATTAGCATCAACTATGGACACAATAGAGTAATCCACTAATTGCAATCTGATGACTAACTTGAAGATACATAGAAGACATACTGAAGTTTTAAGGTTGGAGAGCTCCTGTGAATGTTATTCTGATGTGAAGAACATTTTAAATCTAACCATTTTATATAGTTTAAATCCTTCCATATAGGTAATTGAAAGAAATGCTGGAACAGTAGTTTAACATGCATCTATTGTTCAAATTTTACCAGAAGTCCATATGTTGGTGGTCATACTGCAGAGGCCCATTATAAACAGGCATGTGCAGAAAAACTCTCTTCATATGCTACAGAAGCTAAAATACACTTCATGGGCATCCAAGCAGGGCCTGACCCTAAGTATATTTAAGTTATTGCAGGAATCCACTGCCTGCAGGGGGGTTAGATCATAGCTGTAATGAACGTTTTAAGTCACTACACAGGGTCCCATAAAGTTTCACATGCAAGCATTGCTCATCAGAACAGGCTACATTTGAATTAAATTAACTTAATAAACTCAAACCGTAATGACCTATAGCCATTTTATTATATTGATAGCTCTTTAGCTGTATTTAAATGTCATATTTTCACAAAGTTTAATTACGTCTTCCTACTTCCCAGAAAAAACACTGAGTTTGAGACTGTTATCCCCCTTTCTTCAGATGAGAAAACTGTGAGGAAGTGGACTTTTTTTTAACATTGGCTAAAGTGGAGTGCTTCTATTCTTGGCAGCCTTTGAAGTGAGCATTTAAAATCAGAGGGCACTTTCAAAAGACTTAAGCCAAAAAGTAGTGGATGCCAAGCCAAATCTAGGACTTACTTGCACTATTGTCTCTCTTGTGCCTCATCCATCAGATGATACTTTTAATGCTACCTGAGCATGATGGTATCTGTCTCACAGCATTACTGAGATTATAGATCACTGAGAGATGGTGTATACTTGCCCTGTAGTTCGCCCTGTTTCATGCTTCTGCCTAAGCTTTCAAGATTACCCATTATTGAGGACAGGATACTTGTCTAGAAGGAATTTTGATCTGACTGAGAACATTATGTTCTCAGCTGTGCTGCTCACAGTAAAGTGAACTGACATGTGGAAGATGACTTTCTTGTTCACTTTTTACATATTTGTTTGGTCTTTGGCCACAAATTTCTTGTGACAATTAATATTCCTTCTGCCTAGAAAACACTTATGTAAACAAATAACAATGCAAATACATCAATAGGTGCATAATTCTGTTACTGACAGTGTTCAGCTAAATAGTTTTAAGCTCCATCAGATAAATAAATAAGGACAGTTCTTTGCTTTTGCTTTTAAATAAGTTATCCTCTGATGTTCTAAATGAGAACGTGCCCTCTATTCATACTTTGCAGGGGTGGTAGCATAACTCTAGCTATAAACCACATAATTTTTTTCTGGACAAGGAAAATAATCTACCTGTTAATATGTGCATTCTTGAGCAGTATCCTTTGGACGAACCTCTAAATTATTGAGAAAAAAACCCACGCCATTTTTTGCTAATATAAAAAAAAGAGATACTAATTTCAAAGCCTTACATCAGTTTCTCCGTATGCTTATATATCAGTTGTTTATATTCATAAAGGAAAGGTTAGTGTTCATGATTTTCATTGCTCTGTGCTGTTCAAGTTTTCTTAGCCTAGTTTCATGTGTCACTTTAAAAGTGGAGATTTTTTTGCTTACAACTGCTGACAATTTTGCTGTTCTTAAGTTTTTGAATAAAATACTCATAGTCCCACCCTTGTCAGCAACAGCAGCAAGAATTATCAGTTTCTTATGATTTTCTGATTCTTTCTTCAGATATTGCATATTAAAATTCACCACAGTTAGAATTTGTAGGGTAAAAAAATTGGCCTGTCTGGATGGTATATGAGCTAGCTGTGGATGTCACTTATTGTAATAGCATTTCTAACAAATGACAGGTCAAAGTCTTGAGTTTCAAAGTATTTACACAGAGTGTCAATCATTTACTTTTTGCCAGTTCAAATGCATAGTCATCTAGGCATACCTTTAAGGAATGCCTCTGACTTTTCATCAAAAATTCCTTCTTTCCCTATCTCATCTAGTGGGTCTTAATGATTGGAACTCAAAAAGAGGGAAATAAGAACATATTTGAAAGGAAGACCTGAACAGCTATACTGTTTTTGTTACTATTACTCACCACCTCCCAAATTTATGGTGCAATTTGACTCTTTTCCCCTCTCTACTTTTTAAATAAACAGAATTTCCTTGATTTTTCAACAGAGAGTCACCTTAGCCTTTTAAGTTCAAAATAAAGAACATCGTTAAAGAACTAACAGAAGCTGCAGCATAAGGGAGGGTCATGGCAAGACTTCAATTTAATAGCATCCTACAGAAAACATGTAATCAACAGGAAGGATGAAACTAACTTTACGGGTAGTATTTAAGATGATATTTAGAAAGTAACTTGGAATGAAAAATCAGGTTCTTATTTTGTTTCAGCAATATTTATGACTAGTTCAAATAGTCAAATGTTGTTTATCTTTTCAACTGCCGTTTTTCCTGATGGCGTTCGCATGTCTGTTTGAAGTGTGAAATGCATAATGAAAGATCCAGTATATCACGCATTATATGTTTCATTGCAGAAACTTAGCACTGTTTCCTGAATATCTATGTCTTTGAAATAGGTTTTTCCAGGAAAATTTAATTTCTTGATTATTTCATTTGCAAGTGGCACAAAAGGCAAAGAAACATGCTTAGTTTTAATTCATTACCACATTCAAATGAGTATTTATAGTACATCTTATGATTAGGGAACCATCTGTATTAGTTAAGGACTGAACAGCAAGGTTTGCAAAAGTCTGCATTTAGTCAAAAAATAATGCAGAAGTCTTCACCACGTTACATAAGCTTCTGATGAACTTACTTACACTTTTTTGTATGATATTTTTTCAGCATGTCCACAACTTCTTTACGTTGATACTTTTTGTTCATCTTTCGCAGGTGAGATCCACCAGCAAAGAGCTGACATAGTAATTCTGGGTAGCAGTTTTCTAAAGTGTTTAGTGTTTACTCTACTTTGCTTCCACTGAAAGCACTGGAACTTACAAAAGAATGAATTTACTGGAACTGGTGTTGTATGCTCTAGAAAATCCCATGATGATGAAGATTCTGATCGCTTAAGGTTTTATTGCACTTTAAGGAAGTTTCCATTATAATTTCAGTTGACATGGGACTGAGCAAAAATAATATTTCAAGATTAAACAGAGGTTCCAGAGGTCTCAAAACAAAAAGTATTTCTCTATTAGTTCTGTATGTCTTCAATTACTTGTATTAAATGCTTCATGATTCACATTTTGTGACATTTCTCCATCATGCCTTTATGCCGTTACCCTTGTGAAAGTCTCATTTCTGGCCAGGAATTTAGAATTAACTTTCACACTAAGTGTCACGAACAGTAGCTAGAATTTAATATTACGAACTGACATTATTGCATACCATTAAATATTAATTTAAGTCTACTTGGAGAAAGGCAAGTCTCTTCCTCCTTTGCATTCACACACTTCATTTAGTGCCTTTACAGAAATTAAGGTGTTCCTAGAATCATTCTACTGTGCTGCTCTTATTGCACAGACAGTGATGCTCACAAGGAATGTTATTTGTGTGAGTATTTCTGCCGAACTCTGTGGGACAACTCCCTGCTGTAAAGTTGCATACGAAGGGGAAGATGGAAATGGGCCTACAGACTTTAATGATTACCAAGCACCCTAACTTAGAAAGCAGGTAACTTAATTATGTAAATCAACAAGAGATTGACCCTGCAGTGAATTTTTAATAATACACTAATTGTCTGATAGAGAAATCAAATTAGGCATTAGTGGCAAATCGTCATCTCAGCATGCAGAGAGTCACATCCCCAAATTACGTTACTAATAGAAGAACTGCACATAATTCTTGAGGCAGTATGAGAACAATTTAGGTTGGACTTTTTCCCTCTCTCCTCTCATAAAAAAAGTTAATATTGAGCTTAAAGTTGTCTTGGCTCTTCTATGTCGATCTTGAGAGTGAATCTCAGATGCCCTTAAGTATTATCTATTGTAGTCTCCTACAGCTTGTAAATTGGTTGTGGGATGAAATAGTCAAGACCTTTTTCACAAGATGATAGTTTTCCACTAGAAGAAAAAGCTGTTTTCACAGAGGAGAAATTCTGTGAAACCAATGGAGAAAATTCATCTTGAGAATAAATAACTATTCTAAAATTCCATAAAAATTCTTCTGAAAATTTCAAAAATACATTTTACATTCTCATTTTACAAGTTGTCTTTAGTTATAACAGACTTCTAAACTATTTCTGCTACTGCTATGTCACAATAAAGAAATGTGCTATTTGTATAATCATTTTTTTTGTAGCTACTACTGCTAGAAGCATCATCTGGAGATCAAAGTGTCTTTTGTTCTGTTCTGAAAAAAGCTTCAGACTGCTGCTTGAAACTTTTAAAAAACAACTTTTTGAAGATATTGGCTTTCATATACAATCTCAAAAGTATCTGGCTCTTCATCTGAAACCCTGAAATTTTTAATGGCATAGATATTCTGATTTTCAGCCTGCTAGTTGCTAATATCAGCAGCTGGTAATTTATGATTGAAATAATAATATTACCAAACATAATATTCTTAAAATCATGAATCAGATGCAAAAAGATCTTAAGATGGAAAAGATGTTTATCATCACAAAGTGTTTAAAGAATAATTTTGGAAGTCAATTGTCCTGCAAACCTTTAGGAGTTTTTTGAGTTTTCAGTGTTTTCTTCTCAAATACAAAGACTAGAAACATCTTTTCTTATTATCCGAAAGCAGAATTTTTATGTGACTCCAGGAGGTGGAGCTTTAATAAATAAAAAAAAAAAAAGTCAAATATCATGAGAATTATACTAAGATTATTAATGGTAGTTACACTGAAGCTGGGAAAAATAAGTTACTCTAAGTTAGTTTTTATTCACCTGCTATCTCTGTTTAGTACTATTCTACCAGCTAGGCATCAATTACTATTGATTTCAGTGATACTACCTATTAAAAGAGAATTCCAAGAGGAGACAGTGATTAGAGTTTGGATTCAAGATACTTGTAAGACTTGAATTATACACCACGATAAACACCTCCCTGATTCACTGTATGGGGATTAGTAAATAAGTTTAGCAGAGACTCATCACACTGTTTTTAAATTAGGAATAAAATGTAGTATTTGATTTCATAAACTTCTCTATTTTTGTTCTGGTTTGGGTTGTTTTTACAAAAAATATGGTAAGATCTATTATGGTCAGTGTTAATTTACCTGTACCCTCAATTCTCAAAAGAAACATGCAATTACTATGCAGCAGAAACATCAGTTGTAAATGTCCTTTCCTTATAGAAAGATTTAAATTACACCTTCTTTCTTTCCACAGGATTAAAATATTTTGTTTACAACCATTATCCTCAAGTAGTTTTATGATTTAAACAATTAATTAGTAAATTGTCTCCCTGTCGCAGAATTTGATTTAACCAACTCAGATTATGTTTGAAATGGTGGCTGCAATATTTAGCTGTATTAAACTGTAAACATTAATATCTATTCCAAAATTAAATCCACTTGATAATTCCCCTGTTTTCACTGAGCAATCATATTCTCAGTCAGAGTGCATACAAAATAATCAGTGTGGACTTCTGGCAGTTTCTGCTGCCTTTAATACAAGAAATGGAACAAGATTCTTTTCCCAGGAGCATCGGCAATGAGGACTTGGCAGCTCTTTCACTGCTCTTTCTTGCATTTGTTGTATGATCTGGAGCTTTAGGCAATCTCCAAGCAGCGTAGGAGTGGTGACTTACAAATTAAACAATTATTTTGACTTGTAAAGTCCTTTGACAAACATTCAGATGGCAGTTATGGATCAGCTGGCAAATGAAGTCTTAGATATGTGTTAAGTGCGCAAGATAATAGACCTGAACTATGCTTGTCTCCACTGGTTTCTCATGCATTGGTATAAAAAAATCTGTCTCTCCTCAGGCTCTGAGTGGTAGCTGCCAGCATTACTGAAAGGCTCTCTTAAAGCAGCTGTGGATGGGTTCCAGTATCGCTCTGCTTTATCTTGTTGTCTCTTCTCATTCTCACAATTTTGGGGCTTCTGGCATTCTTAGGTGATGCTTCTTAGTACGTCTCTGTCTCCATTTCATGTCCACAGAGCACCTCCATCAGTTACATATCATCAGTTACCTTGTTCGATCCTCATCTGAATTTCCTTTCCTTTTCCTGTAACGTTTGGAACATTTCTTTTAAAAAACCCTAACTGGTTTGAGAGCTGAGTTCTTCAGTTGTTTGTTTGTTTGTTTGTTTGTTTGTTTTACTTTTTGTTGGTGGTGGGTTTTTTTATTCAGGACTTTTGAAAGATTCTTTTCTTGCAGTAGAACTGAAATATCCTGTGGTTCAGCTTTGTATTCGAATATGAATGACAGCGTGCAATGTTCTACGTCACTATTCATTTTGTTTACATTTTTGACATCTTTTCTTCTCAGTTAAACTCCTTTATTAGTGTAGAACTTTCCAGCATGATTTCATTGCTGTAATACACACATTGTTTGCTCCACTGTAGTTTTTTCCTCTTCTTTACATAGCAATCGTTCTTATTTAAAGCTAACAGGTTTTTTTTACTTATTTAAATAGAGATTGGATCATTGCTGCTCAAAATCCTGGAACAAATTATATTCTTGTGTATAATAAGGAAAACTGCTACATTTCTCCCATACCTTATTTAGTCAGAGCCAAGATTCTTTCCTGCTGCTCTTCTGTTTGAAATGAACACGTTGAAAGCATCTTCATGAAAGCATGGGCTATTCACTGAGGAAAACTTCTCAGATCTGCAAAGGGCCTGCCCTGCGGGATGCTAAAAAATTCCAAAACCTTTCACAGGACTTTCTCATGAGATAGATTTAGTCCTGGGTTCATATCCACAAAATCGTAGGAACTCTGCTAGTACACCTAAATGTGAGGTGTTCTTGACTAAGCTTGATTTAACCTAATCTGACTTTGAAGTTGGTCCTATTTTCAGCAGAAGTCTGGTGCTTCTGCAGATACCCTCCAGAGGTCCTTTCCAGCTCTAAATTATTCTGTGATTCTGCGACTGGCGCTCAAACATGTAGGTAACTAGGGTAACACACAAGGATAACATTTTCAGTATTTCCCCTCTGACATTTGCCTTGGCAGTTTACTCTTACTATAAATGAAAACTGGAGTTTTTGTGATATTAGTTGCATTCAAAAGACTGGCCTCTAAGAAGGAAAGGAGCGGCTTTTAAAGAGAAAACAACAGAAATTTTCCCAGAAATCACAAGGTGACCACTCAGCAATAAAAGGAATAAAACCAGATGACCTACTTTTACATTTCAAGGTAATGTTTTGCACTCCTTTCAGTCTTAGGAGAGAACTTCATCTGATGAGATACATACTCTTGGATTTGTATCTCTTCCTAGCTTATAGGAGCCAGACCAGAGGATCTGTTAACTTGCAACAAGTTTGAAGTTTCCTTACATGCAGTAAGTTGTGTTTAGAAATACTATGCTGCCTCCACCAGGTTTTGGGGGTGTGTGTTTTGTTTATTTTTAATGAGGAACACTTATTTTCTAATATGCATACCAAAAATAAGGAGGCCAAAGCTGGCAGGGAATATCTATCTCCTCATAAATCAGAGGAGTAAACCTAAAGATATAAATATATACACATATGTATGTATGTAGGTGTGCATGCACACAGACATGCACAAATATGTAGACATATCAGCGTATACGTACATAAATACAGGCCACATATATGGCTTAACCTTAAAGGAAACAGATGAATAGTTATCTTCATTCTGCTCTTAGCTATAGATTTGTGTCTCATCAGAGTAATGCAACAGAGTAATATAACATACTCTAACAAAAAAGCATAGACTACAGATATTTGAAGTAATTCTGAAAATGACTGAAGTTGCATTCCCTTTTTATTATATTTAATTTCATATATCGGAGCTTGGCATAGTTCTGCAAAATTTTGCAATTCTTACATTTTGAAAGTATAGCATTCCTGCTGTACAATAGCCAAACCCATGATTTCAGATTGCATATCTTTAATACATATCCACAATCATGAAGAGTCATAAGAAACAAGAGAGAATGGACTCCAGTGTTTTCTCTGTAGCCTGCAGAGAGAACACATATCTCAAAAAACCTGAACTACAAAGTAACCTGAAGCTTCAAAATTACAAAAAGAGACACCTGAGAATAGGCACATGAGAATAAACGGGCAATACTTGCAAATGCTCCTGTACTTGTTTATGTTAGAACATTTGTATTTTTCAGAGTGCTGACTCACCAAACAACTCATCTGACAAAAAACTAATTTTACGTTCTACTCATTATACAACCAAGTTATTTCTGGACAGATGTATATCAGACAGCAATAATTAACCCCCACCATTGCCTTCAACAGTATCGCTAGCAAGAATGCAGAACATTCATGTTACTTATAGCAGTTGAAGATACATTGAATGTTTCTGAATTAATTAGTGTTTCTTTGCAGTACAGATGTTGGATATGCACGGGCAAGATGAGCACTAACAACCTGTGTCTTATTGCTGTTCACAAGTATTCATTTTGCAGCTTTGCCGTATGCATATATTATGTGTAATGGTTCTGAAAACTCCCTTTCACACATCTTAATGATATTGTGCCTCATGTAAACTGAAGTGAAAGAGGAAAGAAAAAGACAAAATGAATCAGATAAGCATCTTTGCTATTCTTCTTGAATTCCTCCTTTAAATCTCCTCTTTGCTGTGATGCTTACAAAATCCCAGCTGCAGTACTGAAATTCCATCTATCATGCTGCCAAACATACTCCTTGTATTCCTTCTATGTCTCTCTATCTGTATACCTGATACAGATCATCTGATTGTAAACCATATAAAACGAGGATGACCACTCATTTCTGTGCTTGAACCCTGTCTGCTTTTAGGGTCTTGATCCACAATTAAGGATTACGGTAAAAGAAATAGCTACTAATAAAAGATGTGATATAATATCAAATTGGATTTTGTGAAGTGCATAAGATATATACAGATATACAAGAACATGATTTCTTTAACATCAACATATAAAGCAAGGACAGTTTGGGTGAAAGAAGCTATACAGCTAATCTAATATATGGAAATATGCCTTCTCATGGACTACTGCTTAGGGAAGTCATTGGCTTCTAGTCAAAATTCTTATTAAATAAGTATTCATTGTCTCAAACAGCAAATTTTTTTATACCCATTGTCAAAGATATAATGAACATTTTCTTGAATGTATTTTTTATTCAGAATGCTAGGCATCAGCATGGATAATATTGTCTCAGTGCAGAAAGTTTGGTTCTATGTTGTTTGTATCACTGAGTAGCAGTCTAGTTGCCTCTAGTGTACTATGGAAAATGTATCAATCAGACATCATGTTAAGAACATGACAGAAAGCATGAGATTTTGAACCATTTCTGTGTGGAGCCAGAAGTCTCAGGATTTCGCAGTTTCTGCCAAGGAAACAGAAATATTTCCTTTCCCACACCTAATGACTGAACATTTTTAACTAGTGCATAACATACATTATTTGTATCCAGATGCATATGTTTGTATGTCAGACCGTACTGCCATGACATTGCTAGTTATAGGACAAGCTAATCTTTTAAACCTCTTCAGAAAGGTAACGTAAAAAATGAATGAAGATGTCCAAATGGAATGACTAATTGTAAGAGGCATATTTATTTTCTTCATATCATTTCTTTCCAGTACTTTTCTACCTTCTTTTCCAAACTACTTTTTCCATGTTTTGCTACTCTCTATGGCATGCAGAATGTTTTGTTATTCTTTTTAAAAGACCTTCAGAATTTTCGGCTCCTTTTTCAGTGATTCTTTCTCCTTTGTTCTTGTGTTTGCTGAAAGCTCAAAATTACTACAGATTGATGAGGCTGGCATCTGGATTGCTTAAAATATTTTTACTGGGCTCCGTAGATGTGACATCTGCCTGTTCCTCTTTATTTCAGCATAGTCTCTCTATACATCATCGGCATTCACTGCTATATCCCACAGGGCTTTATTCAACCTTTAACTCAGTTCTTGCAGATTTCCATTTGATAACACTTCTTTCTCCATGTTATCGTTTTCCTCTATAGAACATTCCAGTTCACAAATCTAGGGCCTGCTTCTTTGTCTTTTACTCAAGTGTGTACTTCGTACTACAAACATAATTGGGAATATGGGGGGGAAAAAAAAAGACTTCTGTTGTGCTGCATACAGGACTGCACTGAACATAAGAGATATCAGTATTTGCTAATGATAAAACATATGACCTCCTTGTCCCTGCTCTCCAAGATAACACACTGAAATAATCTCCATAAAAGCAAGATTTATTTTTGCAGTGATTTTTGTATTGATCATGGCTACTAGTAACTGATCCACATGTGCAGAAATTATTAGAAACCCAGTTAACTCAAAGAGGTGTTCTGTATTTTGAAGTGCTTGTAGGATTGCATTAGAGAAACCTTTGGCTATTCCTCCAGCTTGCCTATTTCAAAATCAATACCTTTTCTGATTATAAAGTAAATGCCTTCTTTTTTTTTTTTAATGTAGCACTTCAGACAGTTGAATAACAACCTTCTTTTTTAAAAAATATTTATCATCTCAAGGACATTTATAGATCCTCAACCTGAATTACTGTACCAGCACAAAGATTTGCTTAAGAAGAAATGACTTGCGTTCACACATTTAAAACGTGTGACTTTTTATGGAAAGACTTCACAGAATTTACTCTGTTTCCCCAGAAACCTTCTGTCCACTGCTTGCATACATGTTTGGCATGAGAATTACTCTTCTGGCCAGCACACACATTTCCTGTGTGACAGGAGTGGCGAACGTAGAGTACAAAGCTGGACATGCACAGGCTGTGGACTGCAGGCTTGATCTTAGCCAGGGAACACTGAACATCTCATGGATACCAATGACCAAGGCAGCAGCAGGCAAATTATATATAAACCCTCCAGGTTATGAACAGTGAATCTAAAGCAGCACATGGCAGCAGCCAGCTACAAATCCTACTGTTCAGGACTTGGAACCCCGAGTGTGGCATCTGGGCCCTGCAATTGCCAGCTTTACTCTCAGATAGCCTCAAAGGTTGACTCATCCACAAAAATAGGCAGAGGAAAATGAAGGCCAAGGGGTCTGTGTACAGCTCGCTCCTGCCAGCTACATGAGGAGGGAGTGCCAAATACATTTTTTGAGTGTTTTAGTCACAATCATGTTGATGAGGTCCAAGGATTTAAAAACACATTAGCGTCAGATGAAACCTGGGTTGTGTGTATTGGTTTTAAGACAGTATTAGGGATTACATTCTCAAAACACAGTATGTTTGAAATAATTTGCAAGGCTACCTTTTCTATCTATCCTTGGCCAACTTTGTGATCAATCATTTCACTGCTTAGAATAGATGTCAAGCAAGTCAGGAGAGATTCATGTCAAAAGATCAATAAAGGACTGAAGATAGAGTCAAAGCAGTTGTGAATATAAGAAGGAAATTCACATAAATTCTGATCCCAGCTCCGCTATCCTTTTCAAAAGCATATAAATGGTGCTGACATGAAAGACTTAAAAAAACAGGAAAAAAACCCCAAACCCAAACCAAAACCAACCTGCTCCCTCTGCCCAAACCACCCAAGAAAATAACTAAAAGCAGGATTCTAGAGGCATGCTCCTTGAATTATGTCATATCACGTAGTATCTTCTCTCTACCCAAGTGTTAGCTCATACAACAGAGAGCACACCTGCTCCCTTTATACGGGACTGCATGAACTGGAATGACTGACTTCCATTGTCTTGCAATGTGTCTGCAACTGGGGACATTTTCTAGAACACAACTTGAGAGGGAGAAGATGGAAAAGTCTTGTATTCTTGACTAAAAGCTTATAGTACTGTTGTCTTTGTACACACTAATAAAATAAAAATACATGAGGAAATAAAAAAGAGTTTCTTTGGGATGCTGGAACAGAGAATACCAAGCCTACCTCAGACAAACGCAAACATGGTCACTTGTAATGAGGAAGTTAGTCAATGATTAAAGAGTGGATTAAGATTCAAAGTATTTGGGTCAAATTCCTCTATTTGACCTGGAGAAAAGCAGTTAATCTTTTTTTCTGCCTCTTTCTAAAAACAGAGTCAGAATTCTCTCCTTCTTGTCATTACACATTAAAAATTATCTTTAGGCAAATGATTCCCTTAATACGGACAGGTCCATTGTCCAGAAAATGAAGCCATTACTTTATTTGTTCCTCTTAGCTGTCATTGATATTTAGATAGCTACCTCAGAAATTTATCTGAATAAAACATCTGGATAGACACTTCAGATTTTAGTTGAATAAAGTGGGAATGCTCTTACTCAGGCTTGAGATTTAGGCTAATCATCTAATCAGTGCAGAGATGGGCTGCTCTGTCGGAAACTCAATTGTTTTATACAGGTGTCCCAGAACAGAATAAAATACTTTGTCAGGGTACTTTTGCACTGAATATATAAGCCTAGACTATTGGCTTAGTCTAAAGGTCTTCCTTCTAGAGAGCCAACAAGAGTTGAGATTCATTTTGGTCATATAATCTCAAAATGTACAAGGATGGTCTGGAAAGTACTCCAATACTTAAAATTTCCAGCTAGAAATAGTAACAGTGGAACAAGGCCTCTGCCCAAAAGCGTATCTGAATTCAGATTTTTGCGCTGAGCTTTGCATCTCATATCCTCGGTAGTATTCATTCAATCTATGTGAAAAATCTAAGCTTTTTCCAGAAGGAAATAATTCATAAAACAGGGCTGTTACCTCTAGCTATGCATCAATCTCTCTTTATAGTATGTAGTCACCAAACAGTTTGACCTAAAAATTTCAGTTTGCCAACTGTTGATGAACTACCTAACTTAACATTAAATATTAAGTAAAGCTGGTCAACAAAATTATTATAAATTCTGATAAAAAATGGCCCCTTTGTAAAACAACGTTTCCTTGGAAATTTCTGCCAGTTGAAAAAGAATGTAGTCCTCAACGCTTTTTCTTATTATTCTCTTTTCTTTCTCTGCCACATTTTGTCAATGTCCAGTACAGAAAGGGCTGTGGAAGAAGAGGAACACAAAGTATTAATATTGTGTCCTTCATTTAAAAAGGCAAAAATTTAAACCACAAATATTTATAAATGCTCATGAACAAAAAGTTATAAAGCACTGCAAAAGCATATTGCTATGGCAAGTTTAGATGGAAATCCAGTCTAAATAGGGCTTCTGTGCTGTTCTGGTATAAGATCACAGTTCATGGCAGAGAAAGACATAAATCTAGTATCAGGTAGACCTCAGGCTCCTGAAGATGTCCCTAAAACCCTTCTAGACCCTATGGCAAATCCATATTATTATTTGGGTTCACTTTTTGTTTTATTCACAAATAACGTGCCCGAGATATCAGTAACTGTACTATCAGCTGATAGATTTTGTCATTGTGATATTCTGATCATTCTGAGAATGTGAGTGAAATTAGTACATCTAGTATTCAAGTAATTTCCTGCTCAGTATAAACAGCAGTGCTGGTTCCCAATGATTTTCAGATCATGTGTCTCTGGGCTTAAAAATCTTTCTACCTACCCCTTTTGTACACCACCGCTCAATTAATTAAGTACATACTGTGGTCAAAGGTTTTACCATCTCCTGAAGTATTAAGCATCAGATGCTACTGCACACAGGAAGCATATAGAACTTATGTTCTGATCTTAGATGCCAGTGTCTGAACTCCTAGCTGCAAAGCTACAGCATCAGCACTCAGCCTTAAATTCTATGTTTGCTAGAAAGTGCTTAGGATTTTCATTGTAAAACTGTATTTTGTCATGCATCAGCACTGCAAATCATTCTTACTTTGAATCTGACTGTCCTTTAAAAGTGATGTCAAAGGAAGGAAATACAGTTAGTGACAGAGGAAATAGAAACACAGGGAAAACCCAGTGAAGCTCAGTATATTCTAATGGGACTTTATAGTGATGGACAGTCACCTGTTATTAAAAAGTCAACATTTTCATTTTGAAAGCATTTTGCCTTAGGTAATGGTGATGCCTAGAATGATGATTATCCCCTTTGACAGAGTCCACTTTCTAAATCCCCACTTTCAGGTAATGTCGAGTTTTCAGAGATTCTTTTTACAGACCATATCTAAGATATGGCTTTTGCTGTCTATCTGCACAGCTAAAATATCTCACATCTCAGCTACTGCAACACCCTTTTTTCTCTGACTTTGACAAATGCAATCGTGCTCAGCTTCTGCGAAGATCATTTTCCTGGCCTGTCATTTTGACCATTTCACCTCTCTCTACACCTCCCTCCACTATCTACTGCTTTTCTGCCACTTCAAACACAAGCTGCTTGGCTTCACCTTCAAAGCACTTTCACAACCATCCCCACCCCACAAATGATCTTTACATTCAGTAAAGAGTAGTTGACACCTGCTACTGATTGCTACACAAAACCAGTCTCTTAACAGATTTTTAATCAAGTGCCCTTCTGATTTCTCCTATTGTCTTTAAGATTGGGATGCACTTCCTGAAAAAATTCCCCATATTTCCTCATTTCTCTCTTTTCAATCCTGTCATTAAAATTTGCCTTGCCATGATGTCCAGAGAGAGCTAAGGACAGAGAAGTGTGTCATGGTTTAACCCCAGCCAGCAATTAAATAAGTACCACACAGCCGCTTGCTCCCTCCCTCCCAGTGGGATGAGGGAGAGAATCAGAAGGGTGAAACTGAGAAAACTCGTGAGCTGAGATAAAGACAGTTTAATAGGTAAAGCAAAAGCCGCTCACACAAGCAAAGCAAAACAAGGAATTCACTCACTACTTCCCATCGGCAGGCAGGTGTTCAGCCATCTCCAGGAAAGCAGGGCTCCATCACACTTAATGGTTACTTGGGAAGACAAAACACCATCACTCCGAATGTCCCCTCCCTTCCTTCTTCTTCCCCCAGTTTAATATGCTGAGCATGATGTCATATGGTGTGGAATATCCCTTTGGTCAGTTGGGGTCAGCTATCCCGGCTGTGTCCCCTCCCAACTTCTTGTGCACCCCCAGCCTACTCGCTGGTGGGGTGGGGTGAGAGGGAGGAAAGGCCTTGACTCTGTGTAAGCGCTGCTCAGCAATAATGAAAACATCCCTGTGTTATCAACACTGTTTTCAGCACAAATCCAAAACACAGCCCCATACTAGCTACTATGAAGAAAATTAACTCTATCCCAGCCAAAGTACAGTCTTTTATTCCCAAATATCACATTATTATCTCCTCATTTCTGTCTATCTGTCTGAGTGCAAGTTCTTTGCAAAAGGGATTGTGTGAGGTTTATATGTTTCTCCTACAATGGCATCCTAGTCAATTATTGATATTTGAAAGCATAAAAAATGAAACAAATCTCCTGTAAGCTTCTTACATGCTTTTCTACACTTTTTGCATTCAGAGTAATTTGAACAATACTTCTATATTTCCTGGACCTTCTGATCCTTGGATGTTGCTATTGTTAGCTTTGGTCTTCATCTTCCAGACTAAATATTCATCAGATTCATTTGGGCCATCCTAAGACTTCAGTCTCATCTCAGTGTAATGATAACTGCCAGAGCTGAGCCTATCATCAACATTTAGACAGAATGGCTGGGTGCTTCTTAAATGTAGAATCTTAGGGTAATGATGGTACCTGAAATAGAGATTTCCTCAGAAGTGATACCATATGCAGTGTAACTGGCTGGCTCCTTCTGTCTTGCATCATTGCTCAGATAAAAATGAAATAGTTCAAGCATTTTATGGGAAGGACATAATGCCTATAAAATTTATTTCTCTCTTCACATTGTGAGAAAATCTCCAGGGTATACCAGAGAACAAACTTGCCCAGATCATAGGGAGCATAACACATTGGATGCAGGCCATGAAATTAGTGCTTTCTAAGCTGTCTAATCTGACGCATCAGGCAGCTTGGACTGTTGCAAGTATTAGGTATTAACATGTGTTTCCCCTTCTTTCCCCCTTCTTCTTACTTGTGTTTTTCAATCATAACCTTAAAGCAATTTCTAAGTGTAGATGCTGTCACATTGATGGGCCCTTTTCTATGAGTATGAGTAGAGCATACAGTAAGATACTGCAGAAAAAGAACAAAGTGCTGTGGTTGACTTGACTGTCATCCAGGATGTTCAGATCCGTAATGTTGTAATTACTGTCTTTTAAGGACCAGTGCTGAGGAAAATCAAATCTTTCTTTAGCTAATATGAAATAGAAGATTGAACTGAAAAAAACCCCACCAAGAACCAAAAAACGCCAAACCAAAACAAAAAACCCCACCCAAACCACCAAAACATCCAGTTTTCATGTAATGGCCTGAAGCCACCAGATGGATACACATGTACCAACATGAATTTAATCTTAGATCTGATTCTAAATCACATAATGGTTTTATGTGAATCGTTGATAGTGGTATTTGAAAACTGCTGTGTACTGGTGAGTGTCCATATTCACAGACTTCTATCAGTGGCTGGCTACTGAGCTGAGTAAGAAGGTGAATATTGACCTTTCAGCACACATAAGTGAAAATTTTGGGTTGGATGGGAAGTTCATTATAAGGAATGGAAGTTTTTCAAACTGCGTTAACATTTTTTGATGCCTTATGCTGCACATCTTGGTGTTCTGGGCTTCTGATCTTGCAGATAAATGACCTCTTATTTTGTGCTTCAGAGTATGTCTTTCAGTGGGGAAAGGAGCAAGGCACAAAAAGGATATTGTGTTTACATATTTATATCTATATAAAGCCAGGGCATAGCCTAGAGAAGAGACTTGACTCAGAAACTAGGAAGCCCTTCTGACATCTTTAACATATGTGCAACTTCAGTTCAGTAATGATATCTGGCCCATTCATTTAGAGTATATTGATGCAGAAGGTGAAGCAAGCATTAGTCATTGCAAACTCAGATTGCAGTTTTCTGACTGTGGGAACAAGATAACTTTTACTCAAAAAAACCCCCAAACCAACTTACTTTGTGCTTAAAAGCTCTATTCCTTTCTGTTTACTACATAAAAAATGGTCTTTTTTTAAACAAGTAGTTTTTAGTAGTATTGTAGAGTCAAGACAGCTGTGAGAAAGTGAGTTCAATTATATTTTTGTTTGTGCATCTGTTATATTCAGTCAACACCACGTCCAGAATCTTTTTTCCTGTTGATGTGCACTCAGAGTACAGACCAACTTTCACATCTTGAGTAACTTATGCCTGAAAGTCATCTTAAGTATAAATTTCTTGAGTCACTGAAAGATGGGAAAGATGAGACTTCAGGATGTATATGTCAATATTATCTAGAAAACATTTACAAGGAAAAAAAACCAACCAAGTGATAATGAGGTGTTCAGTTGCTGGAACTATGCTTAAAGCTGCACAGATTTTCATTCAACTCCTGTTTCAGAAGGACAGTGAAATTATATTATAACACACAAAATTATAAGTAAATATAGGAGGTAATATGTAGAATTCCCATCTAAGATTAGGAGTTTAGGACTGAAGTATCACTGAATTGCTTGGAAAATCAAAGACACATGGAAAGCTCTAAGAAATGTTTGAATTCACTATATATGGTATAAACCATACTTTTTTGTATAAAAAAATCTCATGAGATATAAACAAAAAGATAAGTAGAAAAAGGATGCTTTTTCATCATCCCAGTGAGACAGTGTTCTCTAACACATACAGATCATCCTTCAGCTACTCCTATTATCTACTCCATGTTTGAAGTTATCACAGACACTAGCATAATAAGGAGCGTATCAGTGAGTGAGTGCAATTCACATTATCCAGCTAAAGCCTGAGTAAAAGCCTGTGTGAAAAAGGTCATCTTTCTGCTGGAAATGCAACTGGAGTTTTGATGAGGTGAAATCCAGCCTTCAGTGTAGATCCAAAGTCTGGGCTGCAGCTCAGCCTGCTTCTTCTCTGTAGTTTGAACTATATACAACACACCATAGAGTGTGTCTGTGCTTGACATAATTAGCAATGACCAGAGATGACTGGACTGATTTTTGTACGTGTATGACTTGAAGAACGTTACTGTTATTTGTTGATTCGTTCCTCACTGATCAATTACAGACAGATTCTGGTTTTTGCTATGGTATTTGTTTTAGTGCATGTATGAAATACTTGGGAAAGAAGTCAGCAAACTTTTCACTTGAACTGCCCGTTGGTTGTTCTTGGTGACTGGCTTCCTGTACTAAACAGTTCTGCCTTTGATCCTTGACCTGGAGACTGAAGCTTCAGCACAGAGACATTGATTCAGACCAAAATGCAAGCAGCTCCATGCACATTTATGCTGCAAACATGGTAGAATTTCTGTTCAAGACAAATAAATAGCTGTTAGTTGGCTTTTCTGTGTGCTCTTAGCTGTAGTAATTATCTACACTTACTTTTACAGAAATCTTTTTCATGTTTAGAATATAAATAGTTTTCCTGATTTTTTTTTTCATGAGAGAAAAGTATCTCTCTATATATGGTATACAAATTAGTGTGTTAGAGATGGGAATGTGTCTGGAGCCCTAGAAAATAAAGGAGGACGCTTTGACATTCAGAGACAGCACAAAGTGATCTTTTGACCACCTAATTAAGCATACTCAGTTTTTTTAATTTTATTTTGCTTCCTGTGCAATTTGTGAATTTGACTGTACAGCTGGCCAGGGTGGATGGCATGACACAGCTTGACAATCTGTGTCAGAACAGTAAGCATATTTCTGAGTCGTTGCATGGCACAAAAATGTGGACTGCTGTGGAGACAGCAACAGTATTTGTAAAAATACTGGCATAAGTCTCCTTTTAAAGACAATATGTACAGGTCACAGATAATAACAGCTACAGAATAACTAAAACCCCATCTTGAGGTTTTATACCCATATCAAAAGTGTTATACTTTTCTTTCTTAGCAAAACACAGACACAGGTCATGAGAAGTATTCTGCCTATTCTCTGCTGCACTCATTCTTTCAACATATCAAAGCATATTTGTGGGACAGTCTGAATGGATGTTAAATGTACTGACAAATGTTGACATACTCCTACTCAAGGTAATTTCTCTTCTTTTTCTGTAAACCGCTACACAGAAAGAAAAAAAAATCTTTCTACATTTACGCTCAGGTTGAAAGCCATCAATATCTGCAGCACAAAACCCAGAATTTATAAAATGGAGTTATTTAATTTTGAGATTGCTTTTATGTAACTAAAAGACACTACACACACAAATGTATTGCCTAGAGATGGTGCATTTTTCTTGGACCAATGTAAAACCCAGAGTATACAATAGTTGTTAAGGGACACAGTTACAACATTGACTGGTTGAAGTATTTTTATGGAAAATTTGGAGGACATTTTTTCAACCCTTTCTGATTTCCATCCATGACTGGAAAAATAAAAACATTAAAAAAGATCTAAAATGCAAACTATGTGATTTGGGGAAATGCCACTGCAGTGTTTCACATGAGCTGTAATAGAGGTGTCTCAATTATTGACACAAAATGGTAGGAATCTAAAAGAGTCCTGCTTGGACTCACACTTAGAATAGGTACATCCAAAATATGTCAGAAGTCACTCTGGTGGCATTTTTGCATTAAGAAAGCCCTTTGCTGCTTAAAAAGTGGATTTTTTTTCATGGGAGCAAAGTACAACGTATCCAAATAGCTCTTGTTCCATTCATTCATGTAGTCATGCCCATAGATGTTTTAACATTACCCTATTTTAAAAATGTTTTCTCCATGAAAAAAGAAAATTAGGTTTAAAGCGAAAAACATGGACAAAACCATGAACTTGAGTCCAGTCCATACACAGGTATCTTTTTTAGACTGCATCAAAGATCAGTAGTATAATCAATTTCATTATAGAAATGAAGACTGTTGTGCATTGACACTATGTACATCCCAAAGGATTTAGCTCACTAAACATTTATATTGCTATTTTTTGGCAGGGAGGAAAAGAATAGGAAGGATGGGGTTTCTCTTGAGCACATTGTGGCAATTCTCTTTCCTTTACTAGCTAGAGTTCCAATTTAATTGTAAAAGACTAGTTTAACAACACCCATTTTCTAAAAATCTGTTAGCTGGTGTTAATTATGCCTTCTATTAGTTATGACCTGAGTCATGCAACAGCTGTTCCACTATTTCACCCACAAACTGGCATGCCCATAATTACTTGTGTTGCCCTGTTTAGTCTTTTACAATGTCATAACATTAACTTTGCTCAGTCAACGAACATGATGAAAGATCATGTCTCTTCAAACCATTTTTCAAAAGCTTATACAAGTCAGGCTTTTGTGGTTGTGAAGCAGGAAGCTATATGACCAATGAACACTACATCTATTACTCTTTGAATATTATTTCGGTGAATTTGCTTTGTTAATATATATCTTACACTTTATAAATGGAAAAGTTTTGGAGTATATTCTGATGAATTCTTGAGTATCAAAACTAATCTGGTGATGAAAAATGCTATCCTATATCCCTTTTGCACCCACTGACTTGAAAAGGAATTGACTTAATTTAAGGTGCATGAGGAAAACATGGCTGAGTCCTCGGAAGTAATTTGCTAAGCTGAAAATAATTTGCTAGTGAAACATTGGAGAAAAGAACTAAGTGCAGAGAAACCCTACATTTGAAGCTGCTTAGAATGGATACAAATTATCTTTACACTCTGTTTTCCAGGCTTGATTATCTAGAGGCAAGTATCACTGCTTTAGCATTCTTCCCAAATTCATCTCCAGGGTCAACCATCCATGTTTAATCATTGCTGATAATGAGATTTGTAAACTTTCAAAAATCCCTTAACTAGAACTCTATGAATAGGTTTGTGCATAAAGCGGGCTGGGAGGAATTTGCTCCTTTTTTTTTTTTTAATCTAAAGAGTTAGAAAGAGTTGATTGACTTTTTTTTTAACATGTTGTACTTCTGAAAATTTAACTATGTGAAGAGCAAGCTCGATATGGCACAGTGAAACCAATAGAAAAGAAATGCAAAGAAGCTATTCAATTTCCTTCAGAATCTCAATATTCTTTACATAACACTGATTTCTGCTGTGCAGGTAGTCAGAGCACACATCTATCCGACGATTTCTCAAGTTGGGGGTCCAGGTAGCACATGAAGTAAATTAAATCCCCAAACCCTGTAAACTGGCATTTCCAGATGATACCCCCGGTCATCTTACCAAGAAGATCCCAACAGATTACATGTCTAAGATTCCTCCTATTACAGTGATTTCCAAATTGCTTTAAAAGAGGGCTCCAAAGCAAGCAAACTGAAACAATAAAGGGTGGAATCCAAAACAGAATTCAAAAAATAACTAACAGGAAAAAATACAGTACTAAAAGGAGGGATTTATGAAAGTGGCTGGAGCTGCACAGGAAAAATATGGAATGGATGCGGAAAATGAACCAAAGCACTGCGAACACCAGAATGAGGAAATGTCAGAAATGAGCAGCTGGAAAGGGATATGAATTAATGGAGCCATGAATTAATAGTATTGATTTCCTGGTGCTCTAAGAAAGATATAATCAAAATGAATATCCTGCACCCTGGCTCATATACTTATTTGAGGTTGTATCCACATGACTCCTAGAAGAAAGAAACAAAGAAGACCTTCCCCCAAACCTTCCCAAAAACCCAGCCACAAACTTTGAAGATTACCTGGGGCAACAAAGTGAACAACACTTGAACTCTATGAGAAGAAACAATGCTTGGAGACTCTCTTCTTCAGTTTTTCTCTGCTTTTTTATGTATTCACCTAAATCCAGTTATCTTGAGTAATTTCACAATTTTTTTCAGTAACACTAGATCTAGATCAAATAACACCAGTTACCAGAAATAGCCCTACACTTCTGCAGATCTTCTGTAGCAAGTTATTCTGCCATCATGTACATGGAACAAAACCATGTGTGGGAGAGTACAGCCAAATCACTCAAACATGCTCCATTTCAATCATCGTTTCTATTCTTCCCTTTGAGTTTTCAAACTATAGGAAAAAAAATACTTTCAAGTTTGAATTCACCTGGACCTTTTCAATTCAAAGTGTAAGGGTATGTGGAAGGAGAGTGTCTGCTCTTTTAAGGGTATCTGGACAAAGAAGCCATAAACAAGAACAGAGACAAACCTGACCGACACATGGTAAGGGAAGTTGTGATAAGAAAAAACCTGGTCATTTACACTGATTGGTACAAGTATCTGGAGTGTGAGGATGTTTATTTTTGGGGGAGGATAGGGAAAGGAAAGAGAGGAAGACAAACACACAGAGACATAAAACCTGACCAACTAGTGTTAACAAAGACAATAGTCAGAAACAAACCTGGTCAGTCAAGGTACCTGATGGGCTATCGAGAAGCTGCACGTAAACCAGGACTTCACAACTGATAAGGATGCAAACCTGAGGGTCCTGGGTGTTGGAGGGGATCAGTGGGACTATGTCAAGTGCTGAGGCAACGTGCAGAGGAGGGAGGATCAGGGAGGAACAAAGAGGGATAGACAGAAAAGAGTATAAAAAGGGCTGGTCATGTGTAAAACGGGACCGGTCAGTACACTTGTCTGGCCAAGTCCTGTGCCTGATCAACCCAGTCTGTCCTGTCTTCTTATGCCTTCTTATTGAATGTTTTCTCAACTATCTCTCTACATAATCTCACTCTCTATGCCATGTGTACATGTGCTGCAAGGACTAACTGCCAGCTACTGGTGAGACCTGTATGTGAGTGAAATTTTGTGCTTGATACTGGAGTCAGACCTGGGCGGTGTTGATGAGCATCTGTGTCTTCCCAAAACTGCATGTGTGTGGCGGGGAGTGTGTGTGCCTGTGTGTCTGTGTCTCTGGGATATGTGCTCAGCTCCACTACTGGTTGAACCTGCAAACAGGAAAGTGGCAGCCTGGGCAGGAGGGAGTCCTGGGCTGGGGCAGCTGGAGAAGGCGGACACTTTTAGCATCCCTTAACGCTAAGCTGCACATGTATATATATGTCTATTATAGGCATACATCCAATCTTGTGATATATAAGCAGTTGATTGGCTGAAAGTATGGAGGCACACAGTTCATTCTGTGCTCGCTTTCTGAAGAATAGAAATATCATTGTTAATCTGAATGCATTGCTCTACTGGGGACCCTGAAAGCACAGTCTAGCTCAAACACTACTTACCTAAAGGAAATACTGACATCAAGTTAATGAAATTCAGTAATGAAATTATTGAATCAAGTGTTAAACAATTAATTTTCTATACCTTTATTAATCATTTTTTGTGAAGGAAGGGTGACACAATGCATACCTTTCAAAAATCGTAGAAAGAAAGAAATTTATAAATTCTTCTGATAAATCAAAAAGGCCAATGTAGGAAGCTCATACACCCATTCTTCTCATTATTCAGGAAGTCTGTTCTGACAAAGAAATTAGCTTTATTTTGTCACCTCATTTATCACAGAGAGAGAATTAAAAAAAAAAAAAGAGAGAGAGAAATACCGTACCTTGCCCTAAGCCTTTTTCAACTAACTTCAAATTGTCATTAGAATTCTACTTTGGTGTCGCTCAGTTTAGTGATCTGTTTCTCCTTTGCAGTTTCTAAACTTAATTACTACAGCTATATCTAAGACACAGAGTTCTGCTGGAACAAAAGTCTTCTTTGGTGTGCTTGTTGGGTAGCATCACACTGCCTGTGCAGTAAAATGCAGGTTGCTAGCAGCTTGTGACATGTGTGTTTTCTTAAGTCAAATTCTTTTCTTTTCTTGAGCTAAAGTTTTAGAATATAAAGGACATCGTTGCAGAATTTCTAGGCTCTGTTCTTAAGTTCTTCAAGCAGAGTCCTTTGTCAAAATAGTTACAAAACTCTATTACCAATGTCTCATGCTTTAGCCTGAGTTGTTAGATCTGATGCCAGTTGTATAATGTGACAAGACAGGCAAGGCTACCTTTTCTCTTACTTTGTAAAAGACCTTGTTTTTCCCCTAACTTCCCATGACAATTGTCATTGCAAGCCGCAGCCATGTTCTCTCACTTACATCCCCATCAATGACAAAAAGAATATTTCTGACTCTAAGGAGATCTTACACTCTCCTGCCAAGGCACCCCATTATCCTTCTCCCCGCAAAGGTCCTGGGCGAGGCAGTCAGCCCTCCTGTCGCAGGAGATGCTGCTCACGCCCAGCTGCAGGCCCCGTGCTTGAAGCTACGTGTCACGGCCATGTTTCAAAGCAAATTGGTTCCTGTTTTCCAGCAGGGATATGCAATCAGAATGCATTCTAGGGGATGTATAGGAGGCGAAGGCTATATTTAATCCTTTCGGGTTGGTATTTATTCACTCAGGGAAGACGAAGAGGCCTTCTATGAGCAGCGGCGCTGGCTCCGGCCCTGCCACCTCCCCTGGCCTCCAGGTGGTGGTGCTGAGGCCCTGACCAATCCCATGTCGCGGTTCCTGCTCCTGACCAATCCCCTGCTGCCAGGTGTCCCTGCAGGGTGGGGCCCTGTTGGGGCCCTGTGCTGCAGCAGAGCTGGGCTCCTGGCCGAGCAGTGCGGGCTCCGCTGCGCTCTGACAGGTTGCAAAGCCGTCAGCAGGCAGAGCTAACGTAACTTCCTTTTTTTGTTGTTTTTTCCTGATTTGAGCTGTTCTGGTTTCCCGTTCGTCCCCCTTGATACACGCCCAGTGTCTGTCCTGCCACCTCTGTCAGCAGTTGGTCAGGAGAGGAGGCGTTGCTGCACAGGCTGGGTGGAGGGCACGTAAATGCCAACAGCTCTGTCTTCCCGCATCTTGGGACGCTCCTCAGAGCCCCGGTCTATTTCTCTGTGCTCTTCTTGCAAGGTGTTTTACCTCCTCCCGCTCTGTAATCCATCATTCTACGTGCATAGCCTGTGGCTGATTCATTTAAAATGTCACTGGGTAGCACTGTGGCTTGTATAACAATGTGGGTGATAAATGGGAAGTTTATCCCCAGAGCCTTTTCTTCTAGATTTATAGGCACTCTACATCTAGAAGGTAGGGATCAACTCCCATGCCTCCATGGTGCTTCCTCCTCCACCTTCCTCCCCAGGTCTCACGGTTCTAGGAGCAGCAGATGGTGGAGGGCAGGTGGGAGGGAAGGGCCTGCGTGGTGGGGGTGGCTGCTGCCACCACAGGAGCAGGTGTAACTGGCTGTCTTTTCTTCAGCCAGTCTGCTCTCAGACCTAGGGAGGGACAGGGCCTTACACTGTGGAGAGGATGTGTACCAGAATGGCCCATTCTGATAGAGTGATGAGGAACAAGGAGGCTTGGATGTAGAGTCTCAGGTCTATCAATTGCAAGATGTAGGGAATGGCACGTGGCAGGCGTAGGAGGGTGGTGAGGAGCAGGGAGGGAGTCTGCTGTTGCAACAGTCTGGTTGCTGCCCTGAGTGCTGTTTTCGTATCCAGGGCCTGCACACCTAGGTAATCCATGGGTTATTTGAACGCATTTGCAGAGAGAACAGTGATTTTACAGGTTCTGTTTAAGGGCCAGGCTATATCTATGAAAATACAGTTGCTGGGTCTGCTTTAATGCAATTCATCCTTTGAAGAATGGTTCCAAAGTGATTTCTGCTTGCAATCTAACTGTTTCTACCTCTTGAATTAATCCAACTCATTTGATCATTTGCTGTTGCCTTTTTGGTCTGTTCTTGTTATCTCCACTGATTATTCTCATCTCTCTGTGCTTCTATAAACCTTTCCCCAATCCCAAATTGGATCTTAAGTATACTTTTCTTCTAACTCATCATGTTACTTTTTCTCTTAATGATATCCTTCCATTACTTCTTTCATTTCCTTCCATCTCTCTCATCCTTTTAACTTTCCTCTCTTTTTCTGCTGCTACTAACTCTACTTTCTCTCATTTCTCTCTCCTGCTTGCTTTTCTGATGCATAGAAACCTTCCTCTGCTTTTCCTGCTGTTGGTGATACTTATTTGTCTTGATCTGCTCTTGTTCTTTCCCAAACTTTTCTCACCTGCCAGTTACTATCCTCTGTTTCAGAATTAAGTAATCCCTGCAACTTCTTCCTGATCTCTTGCACCTCAGGAATGTCTGCTCACTCTCAAAATGTCATAAACTTATGACATTTAGCTTGGTGTCTTCCTCTCTTCTTTTTGCAGTCTCTCCTTTGTGCAGATCCTCCTCTTTCCCTACTCTGCTTCTCCTGGACTCTCCCATATGTCTTTGTTTTCAAATTGTAGCTGCTGAAAACTTGTATTTTTTTTCCCCCTCATATATAATTAACTAGCAGAATGTCATATTTTCTGCTTGCCATGCAATTGCATTCAGAATCAGTAGATAGAGCAGAATTGCTCAGAATTAGCACCTCTGCAGGTTCCGAACAGAAATGTTGTGGTCTCGGCACTGGCTTTCTAATTCAAATGTAATTGTTCCTTTATAAAGCCCTGAATAGAATGAGTCCAGGCTTCTTTCCTTTACAGTTGTTTATCTTCCCAGCAACTAAGACTACCTAAAGCAAGATTGCATCAACTTTGATACTTATATACAGGGTGATATTGGGGGGCAAAAATAATGTTTTTCTTAGTCTGCTAGAAGTAGACATCCTACACAGGGCAGAAGGCCCATCTGTTTATCCAGAGCTTTATTTTACTAAGGAATTACGCAGAATATTTTGGGTCTTCTTTTTTTTTAAACTTTTGCGGCTAGGACTGACTTTCTAAAATATTGTGGCATTATACCAGTATAAAATTATGTAAATTATGTCCCCCTGTATCCACATGACAGTATAAGGTGGGTTTTTTTAAGAAGCTGAGGATGGGGAAGGGAATTACTGGCATGACAAATGGTTTGGATAATGTATTTTATTCTTTGTGGATGACATCAAATAAATTAAAATTTAATTATACATTATGTGCGTAAACACTTTAATGTTAGTAAACTGCTTTATTAAAATGTATGCATTGAAACATGAGCTTCTCACTATTTTTAGCTTTGGTAATATCATGTACTATTGATTTTTGTACATGGTTTTTGTATTTTTGTATATATATTTGTGCACACGCATATAAATAGGTTCGATTTCATTATATGGGTATAGGTATGTATATTTACATATGTGTCTTGTTATACTTTTGGGTTGAATTTCTCTCATGGAGAGGACAGAAAATCAGTCCTGTGCTCCTTATTTCTCTTCTTTGATATTAGTAGAATTTTGTCTTTCATTTGTTCCCTCCATTCTCTCCTAGCCCTATCACATAATGACATCCATTGATCATCCTATGGGTGGATTTAAAGTTCCATTTCTGTGTTTGGGTGCTGGAAAATAATATTTTCTAGAATAAACAACTTTTGTTTTGCAGTTATGTCTTTTACTATTTTAAATTTATAGGGATGAAATATTAATATTTTCAATGATTCCGTTTTTTTTTTTTTTTTCAGGTGGCATTCATAACTATATGACTAAATCTAATTCCTGCCCTAAATTTTTGGAATCTCTGTAAGAGAAATAACTCCTGTAACCCTGAGTAAGTTGGTTTAAGATTCACCATCCTTAGAGTAATCCAACAAGTCATTGATAGTCTCTCTGCCAAAGCTCGTTAGGTAGACAGCATCTTAACCCTTATTACTGGGGTATTATTAGTCAAATTCTTATGACAATATCAAAGTATTTAAAAAAAAAAAGTAAATTAACTACAGGTTTCACAGAAGTCTTGGAGAAAAAAAGTTTACAGACTAAAAGCTATTCAGTTTGTCAAAGAGCAGTTTAAAAGGGTGGTTTTATTACCTTGTGCATTGGAAAGAGATTTCTGATGACAGATTGTTCTTCATTCTATACAAAATACATACTGAGATCCAAGAGTTGTATGAGGGAGCTAACCAAATGCAGACATGCAGATGTCCCCTAGAAATAAGGGACATCCTTTTTTAAAAAAACTCTGATGTTAATTATTCATTGGAAGAATTCAGCTACATGTAGGGTAACCTTTCTGTCAACTATTGTTTAAATCAAAAACAGTGTGTCACCTCTGAAGGTTCATCTCTCTCTTTCTATTGACTGAAAAGACAGCAAGGCTCCTAAGTGTCTCAAAGTGTTCTAAGTTAGGTAAAATAAATCACAAACTATGAATATCCACCTAAAGAATAAGATACTCTTCAAGTGTTGTACTCAAGACCAAATTTAGTGCCTTACATGCATCATCCACTAGATGTAAAACAGAAAGTAATTTATGGTCTGGATTTTAGAGGTATTTGTCGTGTTGAAGAACGCCTATACAAATTCTCAGACATAATTCCATGGGTCTGTTCTCGTGGTTAGTACTTCACCAATATGAATAAGAGCTTCGTGGTCTACCCTGAAGTTATTTAAAACATCTTAAAACTCCACTCCTTACCTTTTTAGTATAATTTATAAGTAATTTTTCTTGCTGCCCCATGGTGCTCTTTTTAACGAAGATCATAATTCAAATTCTCATTGGCTAAATAGATAGCAATCTGAAGAAGGTCTTAGCAATTTTGTCTAAATTCCAAAGCATTGTATGGAGGATTTGCAGAGGCTCTAGAGAGAGCCTCTTATCTTTCTCCACTATTGTTAAACTTCACATTTGCATGATAAAAAATATAAGCAAAGAAAAAAATAAAAGCCCCTTTGGTCTCAATGTAAAAGCAACACTGATGGAAAAACAACCCAGACAAAAACAAATTCACACAAAAAGAAAAGAAGGAAAAAAGTACTAAGGAAAGAGATTACATATACATAAATGCATAAATCTAAGAAGCTGATGGAATATACCAACAAACAAAAACTATCTTACAATGGCACCATATCCCACAAAAGGACATAAATAATGTACTGTTTTCATTTGGTGTTCAATGAGGAAACAGTTCACTTGTGGAACTATTTCTAATCAGACAACCTCTGACAGAACCTTTCCTCTTCTTTCACCTATTTGGTGTACAAAGATTGACCTGTTCTGCATTCTGACACTGATACCAGACAGAAGTTATTTTCAACAACTGCTGGCACTGGGCCATGTTGAAAATTATTTGGGAGCAAACCCTGACTAATGAAAGGAAAATGATTTAGAAGTTATCATGATAATCCATAAGTGACTCCAAGAAAGTGGAAACAAGTTATAAAACAGAAGCAATAAAGGAAAATAGGACAAGCAATGGAGACAACAGCTAATCTGTGTTGTTTATTAAAATGTCGTAATTAAAATTTTTGGATGCTATACTAAGAAGTTGGGTAGATATATTTCTTGTTTCCCACCCCCCTGCCCCCAATCTGTTCCATTTATGGTATCAGAAGTTCATTCAAGGAACAGAAAACAAGTTTCTCAAAATTTTTATCGTCTGTTCTTTTTCTTTACTTAGTGGTAATATGTAAAACAGATAGATACTTATTTCTGGATGGAATTTCATCCAAGAAGAGGACTCGTGGCCCTTGCCCCTAAGGTTTTATGACATAATTATACACATGGCACAACACAGCTGGAAGCAAACAACAAGGAAAGAAAGATGCGGAAACATCAATATCATAGAAAGCTGAGAATTCTCAGAGTTATCCTTCTTCAGACATCCAACAGTCTTTGAAGTGCATTGAAATTCCTATTTGGACAACTTAGCTGGGCCAAATACGAAGGAGGGATAGAAGGAGAATGAGTCAAGGGAGGTGTTTGTATCTGGGACTCAGATCTGTGTCTGACACTGAACTGGGATGCAGCAGAAGTACATAACCAGATTCAGGAACTTGGAAGCTCTATTGTGATGTATACCTAGCCATAGATAATGCTGTCTGAGGGCAGAACAGCAGAAGTGAATCCTGTGGATGTGATGAGGAAATAAACACAGGTGATTTTACAGAGTAGCAAGGCAGGTTGTGTGAAGGAAAACGAGAAGTCACATTTGAGCCCAGTAACCAACAAAAGCCGAGGCTGCTACTGTTGGCAGAATGCGTGTGGAGCAGAAGTGGTGGGGAAGACATGTTGAAAGACAAGAGCAAATTAAAAGGAACTACGTAGGTCATTTTTCTTCTTGTCCCTGTTGTCTTTGTTGTTTCTGCTGAGAAAGATGAGACGTAAACCACCTAAGTTTGAATTTAGGCTTCTCTTCACATTACTCCCCAGCATATTAGATGTCATCAGAATATGCTTAATCCATGCCAAAAACATTTGGCCTTGGTCACTTTCATTCACAAATGTATCTGGAGATAGTGGTGCCTAATGTTGCATGATACTTTAGTGTATACATCAGTCACTTGGGAGCTGATTCGAGTGCCATCTTAGGGGACAGTGGGTCGAATTTCTGACATTCACCTGGTGTTTAGCATCCTCTATGAGTAGGTAAGAGCAGAGAGCTCAAAAACCCTCAGACTAAGAAGGGCCTAGAGTTGGGGCTGGCTCTTTTTTTTATAGGTGGTCTAACTACTGGGAAATTGTATAAATGAAATGGATTGCTGTTGTACTCAAGACAAAACAGAAAATCCAGATCCTCCCACTGGAGTATTATTCCTATTTAAATTTTCATGCTAATTTCAGTAAGGCTTGCATTGTGTTGCTGTGTATTGTTAAACAACAACTGTATCCTGCTGAAGAGAATGCTGCAGTTCAGTAATGCATGAAGGCGTTCCTGGGTATTGTATGCTATTTGAATCATCCATATAGCGTGCTGAAAAAGTGTATTGAAATCCATTTCCATGATACGTGCTAGACAAAAGAATAACCTCTGTAATGCAATTAGAGTTTCTTCCAGATTAAATGTGCTGTATGAAAGTAAACCCTGATTTTGGTGTTTTTATTCAGACTATTAGTGCTTGGTGTAGTACTTAATGATGTTTCTGATTGAATAGCAAAAGTATTGATGCATAGTTTTACTGAAAGGTAAATTTGATATTTATCAGATTGCTTTATGAGACAGCGAGGAAGGAAAACTGATGACTTTTTAACAGTATTTATGTCTAAAAATATTACATTCAGATGTGAAGACCCCCTGCGGCCAAATAATTTAAATGCTACACATCCCATTTTTAGGACAGGCCCCTACCATTTCAATGCCATCTCAAATAAAACTGTGACAGGTGGCCATGTAATTAAAAAAAGCAGTGGTAGTTCTGAGCCCTGATATTACAGATTTCACTTCATTTTTCCTCCCAGATTTTCCCTTTACACAGATGGTGCAATTTTACCCCTCAAAGTTTTACCTCTGGAAGCTATTTTTATTTATTTTCTACAAGTGCACCTTCAGGCAGTAACAGCAGGAGGGCAAATCCTTTATTTTATGCTGTCAAAACTGATACTGACACTGATGAGTTATTCACATCACTTTCTGAAGTGCCAGTCAACAGCTTTGTGTTTGGAGCAGTGCGAACCACTAACAGACTCAGAAAAAGCAGTCTCTGAATGGGTAGCAGCAGAGTGGGTATTAGTATGGAAAGAAAAGAAAAAAAAAAGGGGGGGGGGGGAAAGATTCTTTTTTTGTTGCTGTTGTTGAAAGTTTTCTAATGAAAGGAGATGAATCAGGAACTTTGTAATAACATGTGCCTGACCACTTAGCTGTAGCAGCAGATCTGGAATGAAGCTTACTCAGCACAAGGTTTGGACCTTTCAGACCTTATGTATCATTTCTCATCTACTGAGCTTCTCACATTTCTACAAAATAAAAGTGGGAATAAAAAATCAATTTTTTTTAACAATTTGAGTCCAAAAAGAATACACGTATTCATCCATTAGACTTTTAGAAAAAAGTTGACACATAGTCTGACTTTTTGCCCACAAAGTATTTGTCTTCAGAGCCATCAATGTTAGAGACTGATACTCTTTCGTCCTTTTTTTTAAAGGAGTTCAGCTCAAAGCAGCAAACAAGAGAAAGTGTAAGAGCAAACATTAAATAATGAGCCTGTAAAGGGAATATCTGCCAAATTCTTCCACTGCATGCTGGAAGGCTGCTGAAACCTGAAACTGCTGTTATATTCCATGCAGAGGAGCAACTCTTCAGGTCTTCTGACAATGCAGAGTCCTCAAGACGACATTTCTGGAACTGTTACAGCGAAGTCTTGTAACCATAATAAATGTGTTCAATTTTTATTTTTCTTTAAGGGCTGAAAAAAACCAGCTTGGTTTACTAGAAGGGAGTACTCAGAGGTGCTGAAAAACCTCTTCCAACTGCCTGTTTGCTGAGAAATGTAACCTTCCTAAATCCTACCTTCAGGTTGAAGCTGACAGGAAAATCTGTGGAAAATTTACCATTTTATCTAGGGAGCTGCAGCAGTTCAGTGGAATATAATAGTTTTCTATATGAATTTACAGCATACCAGCCATCAGAGATAGATAACTTGGTAGAAGTCCAGCAAGCTCGATTATTCAGAGTGTCTGAAGTACGAGAGGACGACAAGCAAGACAAGCACAGATGTTGTTCTTTAAGTGACTTATGCCGACATGGTTTGCTTTCTTACTTTGAGTGTTGAATCAGGGAGACAACTTCCAGGTCCCAGCTGTAGGAGTTTTAGAAGGTGGGTTAACGGAAGAGTTCACATGTCTCACAGTTACAGACTATTAGCCTGAGGTTGAAAGATTTTCCTTGGTCAAACCAGCAATAAATGGTTACTTATTTGCAAAAGCAGGAGAAAAAAGCAACTGCATGAGATGAAAAGTACTTTTTTTTTTCTATTCTGTGTTACAGAAATTGGTGTGGCCACTGTGATACTATCTGGATAAAGTATTTGGGATAAGGTGAAGTGCTGATCTCCTGAAAGTTTTCTTTGCAGTTTAACCCATGCTGTGGCTGAGATCTCCCTGGCTTAGTTATAAGCTGTAAAAGTCTGCTTTTACAAAGCAATCTGTAGAATTTGGTCCTTCCTCTGCTATTGGGAGAGTCAAAACAATTCAGGTTTAATATTTTTCAGTCAAATATTGACTACTATGATGCATAAGAATGATGGGGTTTTTTTTAAGTAGTAACACAAAGGAAGATTAGAAGGAACTACAGAAATACAACAGAAGCTATTTTGTATGGAGTAGCAGAAGCTTTACTGCATAGATATTAAACTGTTTTTATTTCTTTACATTTCTAGACTGCTGTACACTTGGTAAAATAAAAAAAATCTTCTCTGGTCATAATTTTCTGGGGAAAGAGGTGCTGGAATGCTCTAAGCTGAAACCTTTTTTGGCAGTGGGATCAGAAGTGCTATTTTGATAATGTTTTACAAATGACTGATCAAAACGGTCATTCTAGACTTCCATCAAATTAGCCCTTCTCTTATAGTTCATTTTGTATTGAATAACATTAAAATATATTTCAAGCTTAAACGTTTGTACTAACAGAAATAGACCTTTATATGACGTATAAAGGTGTAAAAGAGACATCTAGTATGAAAACATTCCAAATCCCCAAATGACTTCAATTTGCGTTGCTCAGAAAATTCCAGGTTAATTATTTTGTTTCTAGGAAAGAATTCATATTACAGAAAAATAATCAGCTCTTTACAGACAGTATTCTTACTCATCAAAAGTCCTGCTGAAATTAGGTTATACCACATTCAGGAAAAGTGGTAACAGTGTACTCATTGCTGTGACTTTAATAAAAATCAGACACACTGGCACCAACAGAATCAATCATCACTATTCAGGAAAACACTTAGCCAGTACATTTCAAACCTATGGGAGACAATGGTGCTTAAGCACATGGTTATCTCCTTTCCTACTAGAGATCTGTGTCATATCCTCATTTATTCTTTGATTACAATTTTATCATACCCTCAGGAAAAAATAGTAGTTAAAAATAAGATTTCCTCTTAATGTGAGTATAGCTCTCACTCAATACATGTTATTGCTTTGTCAGTAATTTTAAAGGGTAAGGATGAATCAAGTTGAAGAAATGGGATTACAGAAGGTAAGAGTACCAGGTTAGAGAGGCATCATTTGAAGTTATCATACTTGAAGGTGCTGTGATAATGGTAATAAGAAGGAAGATTTGTTTGGATAAAAATTCTGGTATCATCTGTAAATGGTGATGCCTTGACATTTGGTACTTTTATAATTGGCCTGGAGATGAAATGTGACTATCAGAAGCAAATCCACATTGTTTGTAGGTTGAATTGAAGTTCTTATTTTACTCCCAATTTTTATTTAGCTTGTCAGCATTAAGAATGATTCTTTAAGAAGTCCTCAAGAACAATTTACTGGAAGAACTAATAAATATTGATAAACATCCTTACATTAACTAAGGGAGACAGGGAAATAGTTTACTACACCCATTTTACAGTTGCATAACTGAAGAACTGAGGCCAACTCACTTATCCCTTGTTCTGAAGTGGGTGGTATTCTTAATTTTCAACATTTCTGAGCTTTTTGGTTCAGGAATCCACAAAATGTTTGCTGGCTTCAAAATGAAAACATCTGGGGACTTGCTTGTGCAATGATTAATTGCAGGATAATACAGGTCTGTATGTTGCCTACAGACACAATGTTTGTTTCAAAATATCTAAAGAATGTTAAAATCCATATAGTTTCAATAAGGTCATCTGTCATGCAGTGATTCAATGCCAAAGTGTCCTATCCTTTATTTGAACATTTGATTGCATTGTTCTTCCTAAATTAGAGTCCTTGATTATAATAATTGCTTGTGATAATACAGATACTAAGTGAACCAACCCTAGTCACTGTCTATTTAACCATCTTGTTTGAATGCCAGATGTGCAAGGTAAGTCATCTAGTTAAGTGGAAGTTTGATAACCTAATGTAACATCTTTGACATCAGAGATCAGATAAAATCTTTTATGTGTCATTGGCTCACAAGAGTCTGCCTGGGCAGATGGTGTTGGTTTTATAAGACAGACATACTTTGCCTGGAGAGTTTCAGAGAAATATGGGCATTATTTTCAAACTCCAGTAAAGGAGAAAGGTGTCATTTCACCAACAGCCCCAGAGAATATTTCCCTGTTACTACATGCTTGACAGATGCCAGGAACAGATTGATGTGTAGAGAAAGGCAAGGTACAAGGAAACCGTACATTAAAACTCATTAACTTTAGCTAGGAAAACTCTGTTGGGAGAAACTCTAGAGCATTTTTTGATGTACAGTGAATGTTTAACATTCTAAATATATGTGCTTTTTAATGTGTTGGGACTGCATTTACATATTTGGTGTAAATCTGAATGAAAATGAAAACAGTGACAAGATAAACACAAGAGAAAATGCAGCAATAAAATTAATCATTAAGAATCTGAAGGAAAATACAAAAGACGTTTTTCATCCTCCTAATTCTTGATCCACCAGAAGCTATACGTGTGGTATTTGGAGTGGATCACTTGAATTTCCAGCATTAATTTTCTCAGAAGGAAACATGTACTCTTGTTTATAATGCAACCCTTGTTTATAAAAAATCAGGTCTGCTTCTCAGTCCAGCCAAACTCTTATGCGTAGCCTTAACTTTTACCACTGAACAAAAGGAGATGGAACCTTATTATCTGACTTACCACAGGAGCTGGTTCTCTGGCCAACCGGTCCATACGTGTTGCCTCTCATCCCGTTGACTCCTTCTCACAGATACAGAAAATTTCCATATTAAAGCTTATGATTTACTGGATTTTTTTTTTTTTTTTAAATTAGGTGTAAGAAGAGTACTATAAGACAAATAGAGCACTGGATGATGAACATAGAAGCATTGCATTTTTAATATGGAATTAAAATTGCAATATTACATGTACATAACTATAATTACCTCATTATAAGTATCACTATTCCTGACCATTGAATGGGGCATGGATTTGAGAAGGTGTTTTTAGAGGATCTTGCATTTAGAAACACCACAGATTCACAAGGGAAGGAAGATGTATGTGCATGTCAATTACATAGGCATCCTTAATTTTGGTAGTTCTTCATTTGAGCACTTGACTTTTCAACCTTAATATTCTTTTAAGGTAGATCTCGTTAGGAATTTAATTTATATAATTCCTGTTTTGATGTAAACAAATTTGATGTTAATTTTGTAGATGAAAACAGATTTTAAAAACTAAACAGTATAGCTGAAAGGAATGTTTGTAAGTGTATTGGGTTTGTGTGGCAAGGTTTTGGTAGCGGAGGGGGCTACAGGGGTGGCTTCTGTGAGAAGAAGCCAGAAGCTTCCCCTATGTCCGATAGAGCCAATGCCAGCCGGCTCCAAGACGGATCTGCCGCTGGCCAAGGCCGAGCCCATCAGCGATGATGGTAGCGCCTCTGGCATAACATATTTAAGAAGGGGGGAAAAAAACTGCACCATAGAAACTGGACACAGAGAGAGGAGTGAGAAGATGTGAAAGCAACAACTCTGCAGACACCAAGGTCAGTGAAGAAGGAGGGGGAGGAGGTGCTCCAGGCACCGGAGCAGAGATTCCCCTGCAGCCCGTGGGGAAGACCATGGTGAGGCAGGCTGTCCCCTGGCAGCCCATGGAGGTCCACGGTGGAGCAGATATCCACCTGCAGCCTGTGGAGAGAGGATCCCACGCCGGAGCAGGTGGATGCCCGAGGGAGGCTGTGACCCTGTGGGAAGCCTGCGCTGGAGCAGGCTCCTGGCAGGGCCTGTGGCCCTGTGGAGAGAGAGGAGCCCATGCTGGAGCAGGTTTGCTGGCAGGACTTGTGACCCCGTGGGGGACCCACGCTGGAGCAGTCTGTTCCTGAAGGACTGCACCCTGTGGAAGGGACCCATGCTGGAGCAGTTCGTGAAGAACTGCAGCCCATGGGAAGGACTCATGTTGGAGAAGTTCGTGAAGGACTGTCTCCCATGGGAGCGACCCCATGCTGGAGCAGGGGAAGAGTGTGAGGAGTCCTCCCCCTGAGGAGGAAGGAGCGGCAGAGACATGTGACGAACTGACCGCAACCCCCATTCCCGTCCCCCTGCACCGCTGTGGCGGAGGAGGTAGAGAACTTGGGAGTAAAGTTAAGCCTGGGAAGAAGGGAGGGGTGGGGGGAAGGTGTTCTAAAGATTTAGTTTTTATTTGTCATTATCCTACTCTGATTTGATTGGTAATAAATTAAACTAATTTCCCCAAGTCAAGTCTGTTTTGCCTGTGACAGTAATTGCTGAATGATCTCTCCCTGTCCTTATCTCGACCCACAAGTCTGTTATATTTTCTGTCCCCTGTCCAGCTGAGGAGGGGAGTGATAGAGCAGCTTTGGTGGGTACCTGACATTCAGCCAGGATCAACCCACCATAGTAAGAAATTCTGTTTCCAATGCAAATGGGACAGTGTTTAGTGAAATGAAAGTGGAAAATATGAATAAACAATGGCATGCTCTCAGTGTGTGAATATCTACTTATTCTATATCTTCATGTTAAGTTTGAAAAGGCTTCCTCTAGACAGGTAGAACTTAGTTGTTTTATTAGAGATGTGTAGGTACTAAATAATTGAAATAGTCATGCATAATTCAAATAATTGCTTCCAGTAGATACCTAGTCTGATAAATATTTGACGGAAATGCAGATTGAATACTTTCCTTGATATGAGGATTTTTTTATTTTAAATTCATGGAACGTTGTGTTAATTTGCATAATGGAATAACTGTAACAGCAGGTTACAGGTGATGACTTGGACTCTGATGCTACCTGATGCAAAATGACCCATCTCTAACTTCAGCTTGCAGGCTGCAGCTAATGGAATTCAAACTTATAAATATTGTGCAATTATAAAGACGAAAAGAACCTACGTTGAAATGTAGTAGCCAATTAATACTCATTTTTCATTGTCATAAATGCAAATGCCTGGGTTAGACACCGTGAAGGTCTGTGCTACAGAAGTTTACCAAGAGCTGTTTTCTGTTTCTGAATAAGATCATGTATGGCCACCAAAGCAACAGTGTTTGAATAACTTCTTGGAGTACATTGAATATTGGCAATATGTTACATGTGGTTTGTTTTCTCTCCCTCTCTCACACATCCTCTCCCCAGGAGGAACTGAACAGGCAGGATAAAAATGTGTTTGGTAAGATATGCTGTTCTGTCTTAAATGCATTCACTATATTTATGATTGATAGAAAAGGCAAGATCCTGCATTTGAAGTAGTATATTATCGGGTTTAAGGAGGCCCCAGGTCCTGTGGCAGTTCACAGTCTCAGACTGCCGCCCTTCCCTCAGAAAGATCCTTCTCCCATATGGTAAATCTTTACCCTATGGTGAAAGTTTTTCCGTGGTTAGGGTTTAGAACTGGACCACAGTCTTTCAGCTACACAGGACAGACAGCATTAGAGCATGTTGGATAAGAAGATTCTAGGTTTTTTATGTCTGACCAATGCTTAAAAAGAAACACCTCTATCTTCTGGTGGTTCTGCATCTCTACCACCTAATGCTGGACCTTCTCTGGTTTCATCAGTCTGCAAGGCCCTCTTTTCCACTGACATACCTTTACAACACCATCCCTATCCTCTTGGCCACCTTGTTTTTTAATGTCTCAGATTAAGAGATACCTTTTTCTTCTTCCTAACATACAGAGACACAGGTAGAAAAATAAGGTTTGTTGTTTCTGAAGTCTCTTATTTTTAGGCGTGAATGAGGAGAGGGAGGCAGAGGAGAGAAAGAAGAGGAATCTGAGGAAGGGGTAGAAAACAGGAGTTTTTTTCAGAACTGAAAGCCCTAGTAGAATTTTGTGAAATTGCCTGTGGGGTTATTTCAAGATATAAAGAAGAATTGACTAGTGGGATAAATAGAGGGCTAGATATTCAAGAGAAGAGTTTAGGAAATATAAGGTTTTGCATTTCCTTGGTACATTATTGATAAGGATGTCTATTTATTGTGTATGTGAGCATGAGTAGAAAAAAACACAAATCCTGAAAGTTCACAGGCCATGTGAAAATCCTACCATGGCTTTGCAGATCTAAGTATTCTAGATAGAATTGGAATCATTAGCTAGATTTGGATTGCTTAAATGATTGAGGCAAGGTTTCAGTGACTTTTGAAACCTGTTCATCCCTCCATTTTTGAAACTGAAGAAGTAAACATGAACCAGAGGTGCTGAAGCAATTTATTCTGTACTCTGTTCAGTTTACACTTCATTATCCATATCTCTTGCCTAGGCATGTAGATACTATTATTTTCTAGGAAATCCTGAGAACTATATTAGGTTTTGGATGCAGTTGTCAGGAAACTCAGAGAAGATAACTAATTTGTAGCAACTCAGTCTCCTATAATATTGCTGGACAGAACGGGAAGTAGCTGTGTAGCAAATGAAATTCAGAAGGTCCTTAAGGTCTCTGTACAAAGTATTTATTTTTTTAAACATAATTACAGTTGTATTTAATGAAGTAGCAGAACTGTAAAACTGTCAGAAAATGCTGTGGCAACAACATTTCTTGAAGGAGCATATTAAATAGTAATGATGTCAAACATCTGAAAGAGTGAGCAGACCTTGCATGCATAGTTTTCTAGTCATAGGAAATTAAAAAGGAGTTGGAATGTTGCCAGTTGACTGACTATAGGGAAAAAAAGAGACCCATAATAAGCAACAGTTGTAGTTACAATATTTGCTGAAACCAACACACATTAAATAATAATGAAAGCTACCATCTAAAAATGCTGGCAGACTATACGGAACAGCTGAGCTGAAGAATCTGCAAAAAGGATTAAAAAAAGGAACTGGTATGTAGCCAATGTGCTGCCAAAGAATAAAAAGCTCCATTGGAGATTAAATGGTAAGATCAATTTCAAACAAGTATTTATAAAACAAGAAGTGTGAAAGGAAAAGAGTTCATTCTTAGGTTGTGTAAATGACAAAATTTTCACAGGTAAAGTGATCTCTTCAAAGAAGAACTTATTTAAGTAGAGTTCTAAAGCTTTTTTATTTTCCTGCAATGATTTCATTAGGAAAAGATGTGGGCAAGGAAAACATTTGTTAACACATTGAAATACAGGATGGTGATGGTTTTGTACAAGAATCTTACATGAAATTATTTTTAAAATTTATGGAAGACTTTAAATTTCCTTCTAGCCAAGAGGACCTTATTATCTTTACACTAAAGAACTTAAACCTAATAACCAATGACACTGGGATCTTGTGCTTGCTTGTAAGAATTAAAAGGGAAATTCAAGAAACAGGATTAGGTGAGGATTTTTTAAAAGATTCCATATGGGTGTTAGCAATGGAGGTGTTGAATAGGTGTTATGTCTTTTTAGTTTTTATCCTATATGTACTCTAGCAAGGTATTAGACTATATCATAGCCACTGGGGGAAAAAAAGTCTCATTTTCAGTGTTATAAAAAGGCCAGATAAATCTATTAAATCCCCTGGGATCTGACTGAGAACAACACAACTCAGATCATTATTAGGCCTTATGATTACATGCAGAATATACACTTCTATTAAAGAAAATATACGTTCACTGTTAAAATGGAAATGAGGATTTGAAATGGACATTGAAGTGCAAAATGTAGATCCGCTGAATCCCTGCTCTGCTGCTGTATAGTAATGGAAGTGCCTAAATTTAAACAGTGCTTTATAAGCAATTGACTGTTCCCCAGAAGCTTCATGTTCTGTTCTGGACACATCTCCATCTTGGTATATTCCTCAGTCTCACAACTCAGCCCACTGGCACTTGTTTTCCTCCATAGGAGCTGCCTGTGGAGGCCAATGTACTAAGTGTTCACAGAGAGCCGAGGAACGTTTCTGACCCTAGGAGTGACCTGGCTTCCACTAAGACATCTGTCAATGGTAGCACTTGCATGTCCCTATTTGCAGATAATATTTAAATATTTTTGGACTAGAGAGAGCATAAAACAAAAGAGGCCACTCACCTCAGCTAAGAAGATATTTAGCTTCCTAAACCAAAATGTTCTCTGGATATATGCAGGAACTTGTTCCTAATCTTGTCCCCTGGACTTTGAGCAGTCCAATCTTATTAATCTCTCTCTATTCTAGGTATTGCAGAATGAGCCTTAGGATATGGGGTGCTCTGGTGCTCAGACCTGTGATACATAAGTTTCCTTTGCAATCTGGTCTTTGCTGTTAAGTACTTAGATTTATATTGCTTCATCTGAGGGTACTATAAAACACTTAGGTCTCTCTACCCTGCCTGTATACTAGTTGTACGTATATGTGTAAACAAACACACACATAGACCAAGCTCCCCTATGATCTGAATTCCTTAGATAGGACCCAAGGGGAAATAATACAGACAATCTGAATAGACAGGGGATCTGGTTTGAGAGACTCTGCATTACATGGCCCAGAAGATCAGCCCGAGGTCACAGAACATGACTAACTGGAGGTCCCCAGTATTCCTTGAATGATCTAGCCTCTCTGCCTTTGCAGGCAGTCAAACCCAACATCCTTTAAATGCTTATCTTTTACGAAAAGTTGTTCTATACACCTTTCTTCCCTATTTAGAAAGTTATATGATGCATAGAGCAAAGAACATGAAAAAGATTTCCATGTTTGAATCCTCTGCTAGAAGTCAAACTGCCTCTGAAAACCTTAAAATTACTCGCAAAACCTTCTGAAGGTTATGACAGACCTCCTACTTCTTTGTTCTTCTTGGTGGTGGTAAAAGCTGGACCCATGCCCGGTGCAGGGAACATAGTGTAAATAGCGTTGCTGCAGATTGCTACTGGATTGTTCAAAACATCAGATGGCTAGAATATGTTATTATCAACAAGCTGTTTACTGGCCAATCAATTACGAACTCTGATGGAGCACTAGGCATTTTATTGTAGGCTAGCCAAATGGATGGAGAAAACATATGTCAATCTCTCTGTTACTTTAAGGGGCAAATTCTGCTCTTCTTCTGCTTCAGTATGTTGCAAAACCTCCCACAATGGAACCACACTGATGTATGAAGTATGGAAGGGTAAGATCTATGGCAGTGCTGTGGGAATCACTAGGACAATGCAGTTCTCAGATATTTCAGCAACTTTATGTCAACATACATTTGCATAATAAGAGTACCGCTGAGGCATCTGTGGATAGTCCTCCCCTCAAAGGGGTTTTGAATGCATGAGTTTCTCAGTCTGTATGCAATACAGGAACAGCCAGGGATTGTTGATTGGCTTTTACATTTGTGTTAGTTCTTACATGAAGTGAAGTTTTGAGTCTTTTGTTCTCCTTCCTCTTATGTTTATTTTCCTGAAGTCTATAAAGTGAAATAAATCCATTATCTGCAATCCCAATCTAGAAAATGCTATCCAGAATCAGATGCTTCAAGAGTAAATTTTCCAGTTTAGATAGGGAAAAGTATATCTGCTTGCTCACAGTACCTTAATCAATAGTGTATCATTGGAAGGAGATTTTTTTTCACCCCTGCTACTTGAAATTTCCTTCTGTTTTTTTTCTGGAGAGGGTTTGGTTGCAATGGGAAACAAGATTTAGAGAAGTAGAACAGAGTCATTATGATAATGAGAAGAAAAAAGCCAACTTCCTTTGGAAAAATCTATGGTTATATTGGTGGCAAACAGTTATATATACCCTGTCCAAAGGACTCTTGGACAATGACTAGAAGGAACAGGTCTCATAAATGTGCAGTCATTCAATATGGGTGCTTATGTCAAAGTATGTCTGTGACTTGCAGGCAGTATTGGCAGTCACTGGAGTTTCTCACCTGTTAAAATTCAGGCAGAGGTGATCCAAACTGATGTTCTGTGTTGGAAAGGAGGAGAGAAAACTCTGCCTTTGAAATCCTATTAAATATTACATAAGATCTCTTGGGATTAAAAAAAAAAAAATTTAAAGTGTTCATTCTTCAGAAACATACACTGAAAAAAGCTACATTAAGTGAAGGGCTAAGCAGATGGAGATATCTTTCTTTCTACCTCCTCTTGGCTCCAAAACCAGTAACATGCTAATGCTGAAAAAAAATATTAAAGGGAAAGAACAAAAACAGTTGAGAAGTGTATGATATCTATGTTCCAAAACTATCTGATTTAAAGTGTTAGAAAAGTTGAATAACTTCTTACTGATTGTTCCCTTTGGGTATTTTTTGCCACTATCTCTGAAGGTGAGCAGTAAGTCACTCTGCAAGTCATTCCTGAAAATACCTGCAAGAGGGAGAAGAATCTGGTCTGCAGTGAATATATCACCACAAGAAACTGGGGCGGAAGGATTGTCTATATTCAAAAGAAAGAAAGGCTACCTCCTGCGGAGATGATGAGCTCTGGAAGAAAAATAAAAAAAAATAAAAGCATACCTGCTTTACACTGAAAAATATTCATTGATATGTCCTACAATGAAAAATTCAAATCCTTGCCCAAAACTCACTACTTACTTAGATTTTAATTTTTTTTTTTTAAATTTGAGCAAGAAGCAGCTAAGATTTCCCTTTTTTTTTTTTTTTTGTTCAAAATGGCCTGAAATGATGCTCCAGCTCTCCAGTTGTTTGTAAATCAGCACAGTTCTGTTGGGTCTAACAGACCGATGCCAGCAAGACCAGAAGGCCTGGGCCCAGGTAATAGAAAAATCACTGCCACTTAAACTATGCATCAGCAATGCATAACTTAAAAATATGCACTTAGTCTCAATGAAATATTTTTTCTTCAGAACAAAGCTGATGAAATTTACTTAAATACATCTTGAGGAGGTGGAAAGATATGAAAATTGTTGAGCTTCAAAATGCATTTTTCTCAAAAAGTAGAAGCAGAAATAAATTTTAGCCACAGTTGTTTTAAACAAGTAAAATAAAATAAATACACAATGCAAGCAGCTCTAGTTATGCTTATAAACAAATGACTATTAACATACACAAGCCATACTCTGCAATCTGTCAAAGATGTTTTTCTTTCAAAGCGTTTTTTTTCCCCCAGGAATTTTTATAGGGATGGATGTATGCCGGGATTTCAGAAATATACACAGTTTAAACACATGGGATAGTATATAAGATGGGAAGGATGGAGAAGCAGGACTGGGTTTTGGAGGCCAGCTTTAGGGAACCTTTCACTGAAAGATCTCAGCCAGTTCGTCTATGAGATTGAATGCCTGATGCAAAATTTTTAGTGTGACTGTTCAGGCTGCCTCTTTCTGAATGGTTACATTTTCACTGGCATCATCATCTTCTTCAGATGAAATGGAACCTATAAAATCATTCAAGAGTGAAGGATGGAAAAGCAGGGAGATAGTGAAGGTTAGTGGAGCAGGTTATTAAACAAATGGTAACAGGACTCTGTAACGATGGGAAGAGAAGCAATGGATAGTGGCATGTGCTCTGCTAACAGTCCCAGAGCTACAGACGTGTTTAGGAGTGGGAGGAGGGCAGTTACTTGTGCAACTGATGGAAGCTGAGGAAGTGGTATTAGCATTCCTAGCCTATCAGTCACTTCAGAAATATGCCCAGAGCAGCCTTGTTGCTTGATGTAAGTATCTCTGAAGTAGCCGGTGTTTGATCTTTTGTATTCTGTGAAACTTCTTATCAAACGGAAGATGGACTTGACTAGCATCTCTTCTCCTCCCTCTGCTTCAGAAGTTTAAATTATAATTGATAACTACTACAGGCCATGCAAGATTTTAAAGGTGGGATACGTGTTCTAAATTTCCTTTTATCCCTATCTTTATTATGACTCAGACAAAATTTGAGGTGCTGTGCAAAAGAGATGCCAACATGACCACAAGCAGGAGATATCTCACATTGAACAGCAACTTCTATAATCTGGTAAAAGTGTAGGGCAGATCCAGGAGCAAAACATCAGCTGATAACACTACACAGCTCTGATTTCCCTTCTTCAACAGTTAGATGTTAATTAATGCTATCGAGAGGCTTTCAAATTGAAATCAATGGGAGTTTCATTATTCACTTCAATAGGAGTGGGATGAAGTTCTAAATAGTAAATGGAGCAATGAAAATCTAAGAAAACAAGAGGTATGCTAATGTGTGTTTTGTTTAAGAATTCTCAGTTTCATTGGGTCTGTTTAACAAACAATTGAAAGCAATGTGCTTGGGGAGGTGTGAAAGTATGTGTCTCATGGGAATGAAAGACTATACACCTTTCCACTAATGTTGGATGGAGACAAAACTAGAGGCAAATAATTTAGCCTGCACGCAGAAGGTGTTGGAAAGAGTGCCTTCTAAAGTGAGGGGGGGGGGGGGAAAGTGCATTAAGTGTTGCGTGTGTTTTACCAGCTTGGGGTTTTTGGAACCATTAAATACAAATAGAATGAATAATTTAACATTTTACACAGTATGTGCATCTTGCACCACTGAGTTTTTGGAACAGTTTCACATAGAGAAAATGTAGTGGGTGCTTGCCTTACTGTTCTGTAATTTTACTTTGTCCTTATTTCAACCACATTTCAAAGCAAATACTCTTCTTAACTGTGAGGTGAATTTCATTCTGGTGAGCTAGTGGGTTTTTTTTTAGTTTCTCTGTTTTAGAAATTAAAAATATGAGATGTGGAGAACAGAATGAATATTTCTAATGATCTTAAGCTAAACAAAGCCTTTTTCTCTGTTTATTCTTCCATCCAGATTCATTGGTGCACAGACCCTGTTTTACTTCACTCCGGGACAGTGTAAAACACTTAGCAGTGAAGGTGTGTTTACAAATGCTTTGTCTGGCAACAGCCAGCCCAGATCTCTCATTTCTCACATCCTGCAGATTCTTTCTGCTCCTCCTCTTCACATATGCACACATTTGTTCTGCAACAGTCAAGAGTTTTGCAAAGAAAACTTAAGATCCATGGTCACTTTTTGTTATTTTCATAAATGTCTGTCAGAGGATCCAAATAAAATGTTCTTAATAGAATTTCATGAAAAATTGTTTCTTTGTGAAGGTGTGAAATCAATCTGCTCCTGGGAGTAGTTGTTCTAATTCCCAGGTTTTCACTCTGTATCAGAGCAGACTGGGAGGTACACCAATACCCTCCGAATCTTGATTATTAGGGGAAAAATACCCAATATCATGGAATACAAGAGCTACAGAATATTCTAACCAGGATCTGAGGGCAGGCTTCAGACCTAGACAGATCAGTGGGTGAGATTTGCCTTTCTTAAAGGGGCCACTGACTCATTAGAGCAGATTAGAAACAGGCAAAACCAAAGACGTATTAGCTTACAGGACTAATGAATCAGTGATCAGTTCAACCAGCCTTCAATCTTAGTGAAAAGGTCAAACATGGCAAAAAATCCATTGTATTAAATGTTGCATTGAAGTTTTTTGAACCAGAAGTAAAAATATCTTTCTTTCAAAAATCACAGTACATTAAGAGAAAATTACTTAAATAGCAATGGAACTTTTAGAAATGATAAAAAATTGAATGTTTCAATTTACCCAAACCAATGTTCTTCTGCAAATTTTTATTTTTACAGAAGTTTCTGAATGATGACTCTTTCATCATAATATCAGATTAAAAATTCTCTCCGTGTCTTAAAAATCTCTGTGGACAGGAATGACTATTTTCATCTCAGTTCCACCATCAGTCCTCTAAAAGCTTTTATTTTACACGTATACAAGCATGCCTTCCAGTGGCAAGGTTAAGTCTATTAACCTATTGTTGAGATTATTTGAGACAAGGACAAAACAAGAAACTCTGCAGTGGATATTACTGTTTTAAAGGACTCTAAACTGTTTCTATCTCAAAGCACATCTGCTTATCTGCACATTTTTATTGAGAATAAATCACTATGCTTAAAAAATACTGTATTTGGGTAATCTCTGTATTATTTTCTTTCTGCCTGCAAAATGGTTGAATCCTTGTGTTGAATAAAAGTTTAAGTTGCATCTTATTCTGAAGCTTAAAGAAATACTTTCAACCGGAGAAAATGGTGACATTGATATTGCTCTCATTGCGGTTCCAGGACCTCTGAGTACTACTGTTTTAATCACTGAGACTTCTAAGTGAGTAACATGACTGACACCAGGGAAAAATTTCCTACCCTTTGTTCTGTCCAATTTAGCATTGAAATTATCTTCTATTCAGCAACAGTTGTTTTCCAGAGCTTGCTTTTCGGTACCTGTAACGGATCAGTGTAAATTCTGTTAGCTGTAAGCACTGAAGTAGAGTGGTACAGGATGTCAGCCCTCCAGGTCTGAGTAACAGGGCAGTCAGGTTTATGTTTACATGTTGTATTAAGTGTATGCTTTTTCCTGGCCAAGCCTCTCGCCTGCTTCTTTTGCATCTGCAGTCGGGCATTTTTCTCTCACCTGGAAGACAGTAACTTCACGTTGTCCAACTCAGACTAAGGCATAATATTTTACCTTTTATTTGCATGAGTAGAGTGTAGGCTCGGCAGATCAGCAGTGCTATAAACTGCTGTTCATCTGATACCAACACCTCATGCCAACGGCAAACTCAGTGGACGGCATTCTTGGTAGCTCTCATCTCCCAGCTGGGACCTGTGCTTCGCTATGGATTGAATCAGTAAACTTGCTAAGTGAAAGGCCAGGAATAAGGTGGGCTCAATCAGTGATTAATGAGTAGACAGGGACTGATCCAGACTGACTTTTGAAATGTCTTGATCCAGCCAAAGTGAATGCAAGAGTAGAAAGGAATGAAAGCACCCAGTGATGAAAACCAACTACTGTTAATATGTGTTTGGAGAAAGGCATTGGGCAGGGGAGTCCAGTACAGAGCCTGAATTCACGTGTAATTGCACTGGCAAAGACAGAGGAGCGAGCACGAGGTCGCTGCTCCTCTGAAGCCATTCACTGCTCTGAGGCCCTGTTGTAATTGCTGCTGGCAGGAAGGAGAGGCAGGCTGCAGCAGAAGAAACAGACAAAACACACGTGGCGGGATGTGTATTAACCATGCTGTTTTCACTGAAGGCAGTAGAGTAGTTTACTTTTCAGCTATCAGTCCAGCTGGTTACAGTGGCAAGTGCCAATCCATTGTTAACAGAGGTAGCAAGATGAATTACTTTTGGACTCAAAGTATCTGAAATAATAAAAGCCGTAAATAGTCTGACAGTCAGTGTCCTGCTACTTAATACGAATTCTATCTTCTAAAGTGAGTTTAGCATTTATTGTTCAGCAGGTTATGATAAGGGTCTGCATGGGATATTTTGTAAGAATTCAATTAGCTTGTGTTGTGAGTTAACGCCATTTGCATGGTAATGAAACATTCTTTCAACAAAGTGTTGAAGGAAAACACACTAATTAGTTTTTTGAACAGCACCTGACATTCATAGGGCTCAATGGTGATGTTGGCTACATGCCTGCATGACTGATGCCCCTTTTTTAGAGCTGGCCAGCATTTTTCTGTCTATGAGTTCATGAGAAAAACAAGCAAACAAAAATCTCCCCAGTCCCACAACAGCTTCTTAAAATGTTACAAAGCCAATTTAATGAAATTTGCCAGTCATCCCTGTCCTTCTTCTCTCTGGATACTTTCTGCTGCCTCCTTTTTCTTTGATATATCAAATGTTCTTTCTTTTTGCTGTTACGGACCTACATTACTTTTCTTCCTCTATTATTTCTTGTTCTGTATAAAAAGATGACTCCTACCTTCTAGTGTCCCCCTGTGATCCTCCATGCACTATTCACCTGTACTGTAGGAATCACCATGGCAGCAGAACGGCTGCCAATAAGCTACTCTCTCCTTTTTCCATGCAAGTGGCCTCCAAATTGCTGACCAGTGAGAGAAAATAAGTTACAACAAAAAATGGGCTGGCACAGGTTACTTCCCCGCTGGGGTTCCTGAGAGCAGCACAATTGTATTTAGCCCTTCCTTAGGGGAGATAGGCAGGTGCCAACCTGCTCCACAATGGATAGCACAGCAGAATAAATAAAGCCAAAATATTCTTTCAACCACCATCACTTACCTGAATAAAAAAAAAAAAGGTTTCACCTTCTGATCAAATTTTGCTCAGATTTGATCCCACAGTGTTTCTAACAGGTTTGTCCATTCTTTTCTTTCCCCCCTCCCCATGTGTTTGTTCGAAAGCTTTTTGTTCACAAAAGCTCTCACAAACTCAGGTGCATTTATTCTGAGGGGAATTGTCATGCTGGAATTGGCTGCCCTGTAATTTTTTTACTATCTTTCCTCTGTCAGTGCTTCTATCTTACAATTAGGAAATAGCTGTGAACAAGGTAACTAACGAAGAAATTGCAATAGCTGTATTAAGTTACATATAGTGAAAGGTTTGTGGCCTCATCTGAACAGGCGTCTTTTGCACATGTGACGTTTGTGTTACCTCCCCGTGATTCACTGCTTCATGGATGGTATCTGAGCATGAAAGAAAGACACTAAAAGGCACCATGAAAGTCTGTCCACTGACAGACCTGACCTAAGGCAGACCTGCATCCACCGCCTGACTCCATGTAACCAAAGATGCAGCCACCTTGGAGGCCTTCCCAGAAGGTTTTCCCACTACTACAGAAATCTCTTGAACACAGTGGTACATACAACTGCAAATGAAAAGGAAATTTGCTATAATTATGTATTATTTGAAGATACAGAGTGATTTGATTTAAATGAAAGCTTGAGTTTTCAGCTCTCAGCTGAGCTATTGAGTGCCCTCACAAGGCACTGCGCACAGTCACTTCAACTACTACTGTTTAGCTGATGGCAGGTAACTGGATGTCTTTATGCTCTGTGCTTACCCCTAACCCATATAACAGTTACCTATATCAGCTGTCCTGGCTAGGAGGAAGAAAATGATTCCTCCATTCATTTGGTAGACTAGGATAAAGTAAGAATCTATTTATTTCTACTGAGTAGGGAACATTGTTTTTATTGTTTCCACACTACACTGATGTTATAATAGTACTTCTAAAAATGTTACCATTTTAACCTACCCTAAGAATGCTGTAAGCACCCCTCCAATATAAAGAGAATGGCTGTAGTATGGCTGAAATAAACACCAAGCCTATGGAGGAAGAGTCGGTCCTTGTTGCAGTGCTTCTTCTTGCTGCAAACACTGTGAGAAATGCTCCAAAGCCTGGCCACTGCCAGGAAGGCAGGCACAGACATCTGTGGGTGAGTTATTTCAGCAAGTGTGCAGCAGCTCAGCAGCCGCCAAACAAGCTACCCACAAGTTGTTTGACTTTGGGTGGTGGTGTTAAAAGATTGGTCGGGGAAAGAGAGTTCATAGCACAATGGGGAAGGTTGCTTTCTTATTATTGTTCTCACTCTCTTTTATTATTGCACTTATTTTATCTCATCTCTTAGTATGTGCATTGTCTATTATGCAATTGCTATAATAGCAGCAACACAATAATACTTGGTGCATTTTCTGAGATGGAAATCCCCTCAGTCCTTAAAAACACCTAAGTCAGTATATTTTGTATGAGAGTTTGGGGATAAATAAGCAGCTGTAAGGCATAGCGTATCATTTCACATCTGTCATGTCCAGGCAGGGTCTAGGGCAGCTGTGTTATTCTGGAAAAGCAGGCAAAGCCTCTCCTGATTATTTCTCTTGGTGAGCCCTACTAGATCGAATCCCAGATCTTCTAGCCCTCCTTCAGAGTTAGCATGTCTTCACAATACTGCTAATAAAAGTGGAATAGGGGGGCGGGATTGTTCGTACTAAGAGGAGTTTCAACCTTTTTAATTCATTACTAAATAACTGATACTGTCATTTCCAAGTACTCCAAAATTGGCATTTTTCTTAATGCTTCATCCATAAAACTTGATTTTTTTTTTTTTTAGGTTAAACCCTTAATCCTGCAAGCTGTTTTACATATACATATATATGTCACCCTGATAAAGCACTGAGAATTTTACAACTGCTCACAGCTTCTCTCTTTCACTTGAATTTTCTCAAAATAATAAGCGGAAAACTCTCATTGTCCTGACAAGCTCATTCAGGCACGGGTTTCTGGCTGTAATTTGCCATTATTAATTGGAGCATTCTGTTCTCACACAGGAAAGGGCTGAAACAGAACTTAAGTACTTTCTGCATCATGAAATAAGTCAGGTGAAAAAACATATGTCTAACCTATATGTTCTGTTTATTTAGCAAGCTGGTGACTCAGTCTATGCTAATGAAGACTACAAAGGACTGTGAATAATGGAGAAAATTTGTGTTCATCTGTCCAAAGCATGATGTGTTATTTTTATTCAGGATTTATAAAATCACCGAGGCTACGGCTAGAAAATGAAGGAAAAATCAGAGCCTCAAATAATTTTGATTTTAAAAAGAATAAGAAATTATAGAGCTTTTTTAACTGCACTTAGAAGATAGCATGTTTCACAGCAGGGATTTTGGTGCATTCTGTAGAGTTAAATTTCTTACTGAAAGCCAAGCTAATGAAAGTGGATGTAGTATCCTTGCAGGTAGGGTTATTATGTTGCTGTTTAAAATCCCACAGTAGAAAATTTTGGGAGGGTGAGCAGGGGCCTGTTAAATGTTTTATATGGTGGCTTAAGGAGTAGAGCTACTGCAAGAATACAAAGGAACTCCCTAGCCTGGGCTGAGACCAGTGCAGAACTAGCCGGAAGAGACTTTTTGGCTATCTGAATTTGATTTACCTTTTGTGTACCACAGGCACTCATGAAAACAAGGAACATGGAACAGTATTACAAAAATCTTTGTAATGAACTGACTTGCACTCTACCTTAACTGGAAGATTTGTGTGTTTTCTCATGAGCTATTGACATACCATGAACACCAGTTCATAGCAACATGAGATACCAGATATTTAAATGCCACTTCAGAATCATTAGTATCATTTTCAAAAGGCATTTGTGGTGTACCTGTGTTACTGTATACTGTGATTCTTGACACAGGTACATGCAGATGGAGAATGTCTCTTGTAAGGATGCTCTCTGTGTTCTGAAGTGCATTTAGAAACCTTGGTGAAGTGTGCTGTAATTACATATGCACATAAACACAGCAGCAGGGTCTGAGGTCTACTGATTCTGAAAATAGAAAGGACATTAGTTAAATGCCTTCCTACTTGTTACAGCCAAAGAAATGGCATAATACAGCACTACACCTAACTAACTGATCTGTCTCTATAATCTGATATCAGATCAAAATTAAACAATTTCAAAAAAACCAAGCCACAACAGGCATTTAGAGATGCCGAGTACTGTAATTACTAATTTTAGGTTGGAGGTCTTTTTAGCTAAAAGTATGACCATGTTTGTGGAAATGTGGAGCAGAAGCAGTTTGTCTATTTACAGAAACGTCACATTTAGTGCTTCAGAATCAAAACCTAGTGCAAGAAACTCACAAAATTTAGCTTACAAAATTTGATATTTAAACTATATTTGCTCATGTACATTTTGATCTAAAGTAGCATTTCTGTCTAGGGAATTATTGGTACTAGAAAACCGCTCAGCGTACCTAATCACTGAACAAAGTTACATTGTAGTACTGAAGTGACTTACTTTTTGTAAAGCATTCAAAGATACAGGGATGGAAAGCTATGTGAAAGAGTTGTACATTATCTTCTTTAGTTTACAGTATGAACATGGTTCTAAAAAATTTTCCTCTGCTTACTGAGTTCAAGCTGCTTTTAATTGCCAGGGCAATAGCTTTCTTTCAGACTGAGATGGGCACTCCCGTCTTTTTAAAATCTATTTCAGGACTGAAAAAAGATAACTTAGTTAAAAATGAATGAATACAGAGGACAGTGTAAAGGTGAAATGGATAAGAAATCTAATATAAAGTGACAGTGTGACTTAGGCATAAAATATATATTTTTTCAAACAGCAATTTTTATCAAAATCTAGTGCTACCAAGTATACTTAGATTATTTCAAGTGAAATAATATTAGGTCATTGAAAAGGGAAAATTGAAACACTTTTGGCAAATTCTGCCCTTACAAGTACCTATACAGCTTAGAAGGGCAGAATTCAGGACAAGGTGTTCCATGGCACTACAGCAAATCTTCCCCGTAAGTCAGGAAGGGAAATCAATGTGTTTAAGTTCAGGAATGAGTTACAGCAGTGGTAAAGAGTCTTTCTAACCTTTTGGTAGAATAAAGATGATGTGTTAGCTAGGAGTCCTTTCTGGAAGAGGTTTCATTCAGAATGAAAACAGCATCAAATTGTATATCCCTGCAGGCTTTATCCCTCAAGTGTTACCTACACTAGGATCTGTTTGGTAACCTGATGCAGTTTGTCTAAAATGGCACTTTCTAAAATCGTTGCCATGATGTGGGCCTTTGTGAGACTGAACAAATACAATCTAACAGCGCAGCTGGAAGTCTTGTCCTGATACACCCTGAGTTTATTTGATGTGAAAGGTCCTACCTGAACGTTTCTCACTTGAATCTCTGGATCAATGGTCCCCACATAACGGTGTCTCTCCTCAGGCAAAGGCTTCACAGCAGCAGCTGAAGGGAGAGGACAGCAGTAGCTGAGAGCCAGGGATTCCCCTCAGCTGCCTTGCACAAAGCTCTACCTTGCCCCGTTGCCTCCTTGCACCTCTGCCTGAGTGCTCCAGCTACCCTGTTCTGCCTTGGGGTTGCAATAGTGCTGTGACGGGTCTGGGAGGCTGAGTGTGGCTGGGAGGCAATAGTGAGGGGCACAGTAGGGGGAAGAAGAGGAAAAAGATAACTTCAGAAATTATTGGAAGCTAATATCCTAAATTTTCTCCTCTCTCAGAACAGTTCTGATATATCCAGCTGGTGTAATGAGACCTCTGCTTCAGCCAGTCTCTTCAGGGTCATCCATTGTGAGGAGGAAGAAGGTATCAGCTAAAACCAACTAACCTGCCGTGTCAGATTTCTTCTCAGGAAAATATCCAAGATTCATTATTTATTTAAGAATGTCATGAGATCTTGGCTGGAATAGTATAAATACCACAAATGGTTTTGGATCCTGTCTGCAGTGAAATCAGAGGTCATCGTGCCATGGAGCTGAATGATAATCAAGATTTTACACCCGGTTACTGAAAAACACTTAGCTTTAATTAATTTTGCTCCACCTACAGTACTGATTTTGAATATTGAGATGTATGAAATCAAAGATTTAATGAAACTATTTCTACTAGTGAAAATTAAGTGGTAAAAATTTTGAAGGAAAGATGTTTATCAATATTTAACATCTGTGAGAAATATAAGAGAAATCTATTACTAACTTAGCTTAGAAAGAACAAAGGGTTACTTGAGTCTAATTAATATCTTGTAAAACCCAAAGTATCTTGAAGAAAAAACCTATACCGCATAGATTCCTCTTGGAATGGGTACTGTACACCTGAGCATTAATCATATCTATCTGTCATACACCACTGTGTATGTGATCGTAGCAAAAAGCTTTATAACTCACACCAAAATAAATTTAAAAAAAAAACCAAAAAGATACTGTAAAGTTGGGTTAAAGTTCTGAGAAAAGACTGGGAATAAAATAAAATTTTAAAAAAGAGACTAAGTATGTAGAAAAATACTTTTTTCAAGTGTTATTGTTCTAACTCAAATATCTACAGAGAAGAAAACTTTCCTGACAACTACAGTTACAAATGCACATAAAATATTGTCTGAATTCAGCTAAAGCTTCCTCACTTATTTTGCCTAGTAATGGAAGCACAGTGCAATGTTAAATGTGTTCTGTCATGCACAATCCCTTTGGATTACAGGGTGAAAAGTAATTTTATCATATTTCATTTTATATGGCAGCTTTAGCCCTAAATTCACATTTAAGTAGCTAAAACAGAGCTTGGTTATGAGAAATCAAATAAGACATTGCTTAAGCCACATTTGTCCCCTTGACTTTACTAAAACTTCAGCACAAGATTGAAAGCTCAACAAGAATTTGAGTGCTATTTTGAATAGGGAACCTGAAATTGTTGGTTTAAAACCTAGAAGAGGAGGGATATTTATCATTTGCCAGAGCCAGTGTTTAAGAGTTATGAATATTGATTTGCTGACCACATCTGGATACCTGAGTTCATGCAGCAAACTGTGGATAGTCTCATGTTTGTCAGTTTGTGTACATGTGTTTTGGAGGAAAAATACAAAACACAAGGCAACTGAAAGAACTAAATAGACAAATAAATTGCCCACTTGAGCATTTTAATTTTACTGATAAGACTTTGAAGTTCACAACTTATTTAGATGAATGCTGTTTTGGGAAACTGTCAGAGCACACATGATGAGATGAATGAGATGGAGACACGTGGGTTTACACATTTGTTGATTCTACTTGGTTGGCGACATTTGTTCTCCAAAGCTGGACTGATAGCACAAAAATGTCTTTGAGGAAAAAATATGAAATAAGACCCTGTTCTCAGGCCTTCTTCTTTCACACCTCTTTGACAGTGTGAAGAGGCGTGAGAGTCAGTGAAAATAACAGAGAAAATTCAGGCTTGTTAATTACTACTGAGCATATTACTTGCTCTCATGAGTAATTCCACTGGAATCAGGGTATAAATCACTGTGCTTGGTTGTAAATGTTTTCAAGACTGAGAAGTCTTCTGAGTCTTCTGGGATATTTTGCTGTGTGTGTGTGCCAATTACACTTTTACAACTCATCTCTCTTGTGCGCATTTTCCCAGCAGCAGCTCCCTTCCCTACTAAGTTATGCTGGCCCAGCAGGCCACGGGATGTGCCTGTTAGGCAAGATGCCAATGGGTTATGCTCAGAAAGGTCTTTTTTTTAAAAAAAAAAGCATAACTGTTTTTGGAGGCGGTGGGGTGTTGTGCAACAAAACCTCAGTTCTCCAACTGTGTCATGAGAAGTTTATTGACTGACCTTGCTACTTTAGCGTACGTGGAAACCTCTTTGAAGCAAATTCATATAAAATAATGCAATGCCAGTTCATTACAGTTGTATGCAAAGGCAAAGCTACAGGTTTAGGAGCAGGGTGCTGGGAATACCTGACACTGTCTCTTTTGTTTCTGGTTGTATGTAATGGTAAAATGCTTTTGATTTACTCACATTGTTTAAAAAGAAAGAAAGAAAGAGAGAAAGTGCTCTTCTTTAGAGAAGAGAGCGCTTCAAAACCCAGAGTGGGTCTAAGATCACAAATAAAAGTTTAAGTTTTGAGAAAAAAATATTACACAATTTAGGAAAACTATGTCTGGGTCTATAAACCTAACTTTTTTTTTTAAATTTCCTTTCATTGTGTATTTTTTAGTATACAAACAGAGAAAACACATGTGAGTATATGAACGTTTTACTATCACTGTACCTCACCATTGATATCTTCTAGCTGACTTGGACCTAAGTAACTTTTCACTGAATAAATGTATGTTTGTATGACGCTGATTTTTTCTCTTATCACCCATCTCCTTTCTTAGCCTATATCTGGGATATACGCATTGCGCTGTTAGAGAGGGATATAACATTACCTATTGGCAGATGCTACTTAGCAGTTTGCTTCTGTTTCAGATGCATTTAAAATAAGCTCTTCAGACCAAAATTAAACTGTTGCTCCCTCTCTAGAGAAAAAAAAAAAGAAAATTCTCACAGCTACATCTGGCACTCAACAATCTCATCAGAGGACTGGAAAAAAATCTATTCATTATTAGAAAAATTGTCTATTGTTAATAGAGTAAGCAATGGATTCCTGTTCTCATCTCAACTGGGAATGAAGCTGGCTTGCCTATTTGAACAGAGGTGACAAAAAACATTTCTTGATTGAACTCACAGAACATCTGCTTGCACAATCAATCCAGAATATCCTTATACATAATACTAACTTGCTCTGGACTGAATTATTTTTCTGCATCCAATGCCAGCAGAACTTATCATCTGTACACTGACAGCCTATCACTGCATGTAATGTGAACTTGGGACATATTTTTTGTCTCCCTGAGTATATTCATAGAGGACAGATGCCTTTTTACTTGTTTTTTACCATCTTTCTCTATTTTTCAACTGAAACAAGATTCAAAAGTCAGGGTTTCAATTTTTTTTGAATTGATGTTCTTCTGGTTTGACTACAAAACCAAATACACATTCAAGGGGAAAAAAAGGGTTTCTTAATCATTCCTTTTTCTTCCTTTTCTCCTTGTCTTTTCCAAAATATTTATTTTTATTTTCACTTTATTAGAAAACCTACAAGTGATTGCAAAATTTACAATCAGAACAAATATGACCATCCAGCATTTCATTGCCACAGACTGTGATCTATGTCCTGTTTATTATATCAAAGCCTTAGTTAATTTCACAGTGAAATTTAACAAGTAATTAACATTATTTGTATGTAAGCTAGATGCTTAAAAAAACCCTTCAGCCCTTCATGCGGTATCAACTAGCAATGCTCTACTGACATTTGGAAGATACAGATTAAACAGGGGAAGGTACTACTGAATGATCTTAACTGTAATACAGAAATAGCTGGTGATTGTAAGAGACAGAAGCCCCTCGGCACTAGCTACAGTACAAATGGCCAGTACTTCAAATTTTTACCTCTTAATTAAAGAAAGCAAGACCCAGTAGAAGGGAAGCAGTCACAGACAAGTGAAAGTACATGTCTGAAGTCATACAGAAGATCAAAGACTGAACTGTGAATAAAACCTGTATTTCCTGAGTTTCTGCCTAATACTGTCTCCACTCTCTGATGCTGCCTATAAGGTAATGAAATGTGTGTAGACTTGCACCTCCATCTTTTCTTTCATATACTTCACTGTGTGACATGAAGGTTGAAACATTCTCAGTGGGGTTCTCAGCTGTGCATGGTCTAATATTTAGGAACGCCTGTACATTCGTGCAGACAGCAGAGTGCTTGATTTGCAATGGGATATCAGAGCACATAAATAGCTAGTGAGACACAAGGCACTGTCGGTGCCTGTAAATATCAGGGAAGCGTGCAATTGAGGTGACTACATGAATGACATAGATGCACTGTTTTGCAGGTGCAGTTTTGCAAAACCAGGTGAGGGAAAAAGTCACAACACATGAATCATTTTAGCTCCTGAGTATAACTCTCTGTTGTCAATTCCAGTTCTGTTTGTCATCAGACAAAGACACTCAAGACAGTAAACCATTACAGCTCTGCATTCTTCTATCCCCAAGGGGGCCTTTTTAAAGAGGCAAATTGATTTTTGCCACCAGACAGTGAGTCATGCATACAAACTAGGAGAGTACTTATGAATCCCTATATTCATTTCCCCATGGTGCTTGGTAAGGTGAGTTGTTTGCCTGATTTGTTTAAGAATAGATTTGGGGAAAGAAACAAAACAAAGCAAAACACAAAACCCTAATGTTTTTAACCCCTGCCTCAAGAATACAATATATCTATCAGCATTCAAATAAACGTTTTCACTCCCTATGGAGGGCTTAAATTTCTGGTTTACACAGAATTGATATGATCAAATGGTTTGCCACGTGCTGTGTATAGAACTTTTCAAACAAATCTTTACTTGGCTATTTTCAGGAAGAAAAGGGAGAAGAAAGGAACAAAACCCAAGTAAAAGGGATTGATTCTGTTGCCTAAACAGAGGCATCTAGTGCCTTTTGGGACACCCTAAGGTCCAAGGTGTTCACTGGAGCTGTGTAAGACCTGTATCCATTTAGAGGAGCAATTAGAATGCAGCTGGGACACTAATTCCTACAGAACTGCATTGGGTTTGCGTGGCAAGGTTTTGGGGGGGGGGGGGGGGCTACAGGGGTGGCTTCTGTGAGAAGCTGCTAGAAGCTTCCTCTGTGTCCAATAAAGTTAATGCCAGCGGGTTCCAGGACGGACACACCGCTGGCCAAGGCCGAGCCCATCAGCAACAGTGGTAGTGCCTCTGGGATAACAGATTTAAGAAAGGGAAAAGAAGTTACAGGGGAGTAACAGTTGCAGCCAGAGAGAGAGGAGTGAGAAGATGTGAGAGGAACAACTCCGCAGACACCAAGGTCAGTGAAGAAGGAGGGGGAGGAGGTGCTCCAGGCGCCGGAGCAGAGATTCCCCTGCAGCCCGTGGGGAAGACCATGGTGAGGCAGGCTGTCCCCCTGCAGCCCATGGAGGTCCATGGTGGAGCAGAATATCCACCTGCAGCCTGTGGAGAGAGGATCCCACGCCGGAGCAGGTGGATGTGCCTGACGGAGGCTGTGACCCTGTGGGAAGCCCACGCTGGAGCAGGCTCCTGACAGGATCTGTGGACCCATGGAGAGAGGACCCCACGCTGGAGCAGGTTTGGTGGCAGGACTTGTGACCCCGTGGGGGACCCACGCTGGAGCAGTCTGTTCCTGAAGGATGGCACCCTGTGGAAGGGACCCACACTGGAGCAGTTCGTGAAGAACTGCAGCCCATGGGAAGGACTCATGTTGGAGAAGTTCGTGGAGGACTGTCTCCCGTGGCAGGGACCCCATGCTGGAGCAGGGGAAGAGCGTGAGGAATACTCTGCTTGAGGAGGAATAAGCGGCAGAGACAACATGTGATGAACTGACCCAAACCCCCATTCCCTGTCCCCCTGTGCCGCTCAGTGGGGAGGAGGTATAGAGAATCAGGAGTAAAGTTAAGCCTGGGAAGAAGGGAGGGGTGGGGGGAAGGTGTTTTAAGATTTGGTTTTATTTCTCATTATCCTGCTCTGATTTGACTAGTAATAAATTAAACTAATTTTTCCCCAAGTCGAGTCTGTTTTGCCTGTGATGGTAATTGCTGAGTGATCTCCCTGTCCTTATCTCGACCCACGAGCCTTTCGTTTTATTTTCTCACCCTGTCCAGCTGAGGAGGGGGAGTGATAGGGCGGCTTGGATGGGCACCTGGCATCCAGCCAGGGTCAACCCACCACAAGAACCATGTGGATGAGGGGAGATTTGGACCCAGTCAAAGAAATTGAAGGCAGATTAGTTAAACTAAGCATATCTCTACTTAAAGACTAAAACTGAATTTGTCCTACTCCTCAAATTGAGGAATACTGAATTTTAATAATTTGCACTTCCTCAAAAAATAGTTTTCTTGCTGCAAGGGCCTTTCGTTTTGTTTCTTTTATTGTTTAGGATTATTTTTCAGTCTTTTAATATAAATATATGATGTTTTAAAAAGACTGAATATCAGAGATAATTAAATGTTACTGAGATAGCTTTAGCTTTCAAGATGATAGGCTTATAATCTTTCAGTGGTGCAAAAAGAGTGAACAAAAAAAGCATCACCTAGACTGACAGACCTGCAGCACACACTGAAAGTTGCACCTATTGATAGCAGATGGAGCAAAAGTGGGCTTATAGGAGAAAGCAGGTGGAGGCTGGAGACAATAAAGCTTCATTTCTGAAGGCTGCAACTGCTTTTGCTTTAGTAGTTCATGCCACAAGCTGCATACCCTTCTTGTCTTCCTCCTTTATCCTTTTTTTCTGTCAATAATCACTGAATGTGGATAATGCTGATATACATAAATAATATATTTTAACTTTTTTCATTTCCCTATAGAGGTTCACTTTCCATCCCGGTGCTGCATTTAATTTTTAGCCAATGACTCTTTAATAAAGATGTATAAATTTTACCTAAATCTCCCCAGCCTCTCCTGTAAAAGATATTATTCTTCCAACACAAGCCTAATACACATCTCTATCCACCATCTTGCCCCAACTCTCACCTGATATATAAGTGCTCTAACTCACTTCTTGAAACCTGCCTTTACTCAATACACTTGCTGGAGTTTACCAAACAGCTAGACTTCCCTGACAATACTGTCCTGGTTTCAGTCGGGATAGAGTTAATTTGCTTCCTAGTAGCTGGTATAGTGCTGTGTTTTGGATTTAGTAGGAAAATAATGTTGATTGATAACACACTGATGGTTTTAGTTGTTGCTAAGTAGTGTTTATACTAAGTCAAGGATTTTTCAGCTTCTCATGGCCAGCCAGCAAGAAGGCTGGAGGGGCACAAGAAGCTGGGAGGGGACACAGCCAGGACAGCTGACCCAAACTGGCCAAAGAGCTATTCCATACCATATGACATCATGCCCAGTATATAAACTGGGGGGAGTTGTCTGGGAGGGGTGGATTGCTGCTTGGGAACTAACTGGACATCGGTTGGCGAGTGGTGAGCAATTGCATTGTGCATCACTTGTTTTGCATATTCTAATTCTTTTAGTATTATTATTGTCATATTATCATTATCATTATTATCATTATCATTATTTTTTTCCTTCCTTTCTGTCCTATTAAACTGTCTTTATCTCAACCCACAAGGTTCTTTTTTTCAATTCTCTCCCCCATCCCCCTGAGTGGGGGGAGTGAGTGAGCAGCTGCATGGTGCTTAGTTGCCGGCTGGGGTTAAGCCATGACAAATACCCACCCATGTTTGGTCAGAACTCTCTGCACTACTCACCTCTATTGACTAAATCTTCACTGTTTAGTGTGTGCTTGGACTCTGTAGCTCACACTTACAAACCCATCTTTAGATGTCAGCCATCAGTAGCTGAATCCTGTCCAAGGTGTATACAGTATGAAGTTGACTCTCAACCTTAATGTCTAAGGTCAGTGGAATAAGCACTGAAACCAGTAAGAAAAAAATTAGTATGAAAATAGGACTGAATATTTTGGTTTTGTACCTAAAATATCAGTTATTATATTTCAACACATAGCACCACAATGAAAAACCTGAATATGATTATGACAACTCCCAGTTTATGCCTTGAACAAATACATTATCTTATTCCTGTTTGCATGTCTTCAAATTCTGAAGTCATGAATACAAGAGGAAAAGATGCCAAATAAAGTTAACTTTAATGTGTGGCTGAAATGCACATCTTAACTAAAAATTATGAATACTGTGATCTGTTATAAAAATATGAAAATTTCAATATGCCTTCCTCATATGCTATATAATAGGTTTACATATATGTATTGCACATATATATAGACCTAGATAAGAGTTAAAAAGAGTTCTTATGTAGACTGGACACAGAAGGGCAGGTTTTGGCCCATCTGGTGTAGCTGGTGGAACGTATTGGTCATCTGTGGAGAAAGCAAACTGCCTGGAGAAGAGCTACTCAGCTGATGCAAAATATCATAGCTTTATCTTCAGCTGAGCCCTAATGATTCATACCCATTGAGGATCTGGTCTTGGATAAATAGCTAAATCCCATTGGTTGGTCACCAGCTGGCAAACACAATGCCCTCAGTGTGACATGGGAATCACATTTCAAATGCCCTGCTATTTTTTCATCTGCTTTAATGGGAGATGTCCTTCACAACACAGAAGTTTTGCCACAGAACAAAGTAGTAGAAAGTGGGAGATGCATATCTAAAATCACACAGAGTTCTCTGGAAATGTAAGACTCCAGTGCCTATTTTTCTTAAACTATCTCTGCATAACGCAGAATCCAGGCCTTCTTTTTTCTTTCTTCTAGATGTTTTATATTCATACTCTTTCCTAAATTCACAATGATCTTAAATATTTTGAAATATTCACAGATCCTAAATCTCAACTAAATGCAAAACATAAAACAGTTATGAAAGTCAAAGGCAGCTTTGTAACATGAAGAAGGCAGACAGAGTTTTATATTTACTGGTGTAATATTGGCCCTTGAGTTTAAGCATAGGAATACTTCAAAGGATGACTGACTGATGGAAAACACTGAAATGAGAAGGAGAGAAAGGAAAATAAATCTATAGACATCTATCAGTGAGTTGTTTAAAAATACAGAGGAGCAAATGGGATGGAGAAGATATAGTGAGATGAAATTGGAATAGAGAGGGTGAAAAAAAAAGCTGCTGCTAAGACATAGGAAGGAGTCAGAGGCTGAAAAGATACAGAGCAGTCAAGAAATTAGAAAACAATTAATTAAGAGGGAAATATAGAGGCTGCACACTTCATTCTTATTAGAAAGGCACAGCAATGATGTGATCAGGACAAAGTAGAAACCAAATCAAATCTTCAGCACAATTTATACCATACCTTTGAGAGTAGGTTGTATTTTTTATGTTTCCAGGAGAAGGATGCACTGTATGTTTTTGATTAGGATTGGAATACGAAGCAGAGTAGTAACAATCCTCCAAGGAAGGCGCTCCCCCCCCCCCCCCCCCCCCCCCCCCCCCCCCTTTTCCTCTCCTGGTATTTCTGATAGAGGTAGGAAGTATGAGAGCTATAAAAAGCAAATTAGCTATGGGATTGGAAGTAGATAATGGAAGACTAAACTGTTGCAAAAAATGTAATACTTTGTAAGAAATGCATTTTTTCTCAGTTGTGTTCCTAGTAGGAAATTGTCTATATTAAAGCCATGAGTAGCACATAGATCAAGAACCATACGAAGAATTTGTCCCCCATGAGAGTACATCCCAGGTTTATCAGCCACTCCTTGCCAGCCTCGGGACAGCTGGAAGAAGTTGCTTTGCTGACGCATGTGCTGTACTAATTCTAAATTTTTATTATATTTCAGCCTGTAGTCTGTCCAAAAGCAATCCAGTTTCTACTATGGTGGTTCACTGAAACTTGCCCCTGGGATATCCCCCATTTACTTCTTTCCTCTTAGAAAAAAAGTCTTATACTCTTAACTACCACTAAAATCCTGCCATCTGGTTATGGTGGTAACACGACATCTTCACGTCAACTTTAGGATGACGTATTGGAAAAGCTCTGCTTTTCACTGGACCGTCCTAGGGAATATGTGTTTTCTTTTTCCCAAGGAACAATGATTCTGAGGATGTGGGTTCTTGTGGTGGGTTGACCCTGGCCAGCAGCTAAGCATCCACCCAGTCTCTCGCTCACTCCCCCCCACCCTACAGCGGGATGGGGGAGAGAATCAGAAGAACAAAAGCTGAAAACTCCTGGGTTAAGATAAAGACAGTTTAATAAGTGAAGCAAAGCTACATGCACAAGGAAAGCAAAATAAGGAATTAATTCACTGCTTTCCATCGGCAGGCAGGTATTTTGGCACTTCCTGGAAAGCAGGGCCACAGCATACATAACAGCTACTTGGGAAGACAAATACCATAAGTCCAAATGCTCCTCCCTTCCTCCTCCTGTCCCTTAGCTTTTATTGCTGAGCACAATGTCATATGATATGGCCAATTTTGGCCAATTTGGGTCAGCTGTGCTGGCTGTGACCCCTCCCAACCTCTTGCCCACTCCCAGCCTACTTGCTGAGTGGGCAGCATGAGAAATAGAGGCAGCCCTGATGCTGCACTGTTCAGCAATAGACAAAACATTGCGTGTTGTCATCACTATTTTAGTCACGTACCCAAAATACAGTACCATATGGGCTACTATGAAGAAAGTTAACTTTATCCCAGGCAGAACAGTTGTCCTGTAAAGTACAATTGGATAAATTCTGCTGTCACTTGTGCCAATGTTTTGCAAATTATTCCTATTCAAATCTGTAGGCAATTAATTTGGATTTATTCAGATATAAATAGCAAGAGGAATAACTACTGGTTTTGACTGATTACTTCTAACTGAGACAGGTAAAAATGAGAGGAGAATTAGCTATAATTTTTTTATCCTTTTTTTTTTTTTTTTTGGTTAGAAACTTGCTTAAATTAAAGTACAAGACCAGAAAGTGCTTTACAGAAAGAGACCTAAAATAATTCCCAGTGATTTTCTTATGTAGCTGGGGAACATTTCAACTTCTGTTTAAGCTTTAAGAAAAAAAGGCAAGATAGATTCCTTATTACTGTAGGTTAACAGTGTATTTAATTCTAATATTTTGCACATTTATGATAGGTTTTTGCAGCATTATTTAATCTAGAGAACTACATCTTCTTCTGCTTGAGTAGAGACAGATTACTGAGTTTCGGTTACTAACAAGGAAGATAAGTTTCAGGTCTTTGCTAAGAATACAAGATGCTGCAGATAAATAAAGTTTCCAAATGACATTGCTATTGTTATAAAACCTTGCAGTATGCCAATATTCCTAAATGGTATGAGTTCTAACATTTGAACAGAGTCTACAGCATTAATCTGATAATACTTCTATTTTTACACCAAACATACCTACAGAGGATAGGGAAAAATGAATCGGGTCTAAGGGGCTGGTTTGATCCTTTGAGAAGAAAGGCTATAGAAAATGTCTGTGACAATATTCAACAAGTGAATAAAATAAGTCAGTAGAATGTAGTATTTCACCCTTTGGAAGCCTAACTTATACCTTGTCTGTATGGTGAATATTCTAGGAGCTATCTGGCCAGTATACCTTAATTTTGACATCTGCACACCTGAAGGCAGTAACTACACAAGCAAGTTTTGTGCCCTCGTCTTCAGTGAAAGAACAAAGGTTTCTTTTATGCAAAGTATATTCCCTATTTATTAACTCATATGCTTATTGGGATGCCTTTGGTTTGATGTATAAAAGTTTGTAATTCTTTTTGATAATAAAGAAATATTACCTAATGGGAAAATGTTCAACCTGTTGTCCACCAGGACCCTGGGGCCTTTTCTGCAAAGATGCTTTCCAGCCAGTCAGTCCCCAGCCTGTGCTGGTGCATGTGTTTAGTCCTCTCCAAGTGCAGAACTTGGCGTTTCCCATTGTTGAACTCCAAAAGATTCCTCTCTGCCCACTTCTTTGGCCTGTCAAGGTCCCTCTGAATTAAGCACAAGCACCTGGTGTGTCAACGTGGTGGATTGGCCCGGCTCACATCCAAGCACCCACACAGCCACTCACTCACTGCCCCCCCCCCCTCCTCTGGCAGCAGAATGAGGGAGAAAATAGAATCATAGAATCATAGAGTATCTTGAGTTCGAAGGGACCCATAAGGATCATCGAGTCCAACTCCCTGCTCCTCACAGGACTGACTAAAACTAAACCATATGGCTAAGAGTGTCGTCCAGATGCTCCTTGAAGTCTGACAGGCAAATAGGAAGAATGAGAGTGAGAAAGTTCATGGGACAGGGAGATCACTTACCAGTTAATGATGCGGGCAGTACATATTTGACTTTGGGGAATTTGACTTAGTGTATTTCCATTTAATATAGATATTTGAGTACTGATTAGGATATTGGGAAACAAAAACAAAAAAAGAAACAAGTACACACTTAAGGAAAACACCTCTTCTCCGCCTTTCCCAGGCTCAACTTTACTCCAGACTCTTCTCCTCCCACCTTGCTATTGATGCAGTTTATACTCAGTCCCTTCAGTGAGACAACTGGCATTGTAAGGGGTGGTAGTGGTTTCTCGCTGCTGCTCCTTCCCTCTCTTTTCCTATACTCTGGTGTGGGTCCTTTACAGGCTGCAATCCCTTCGAGGGTATAACTGCTCTGGCATGGGATCATCCATGTACCATTTTCCCTTTAGGGAATATTTGCCTCTGCATGGGTCCTCCATGGAGCACCTCCTGCTCCTCTGACCTTGGTGTTCCCCCATTGTTTCCAATTCCCTCCTTCTCTCTCTCTCTCCAGTGTTTCCTGCTCTTTCTTAAATATGTTTCTACAAAGGCACTACCAACTTTGCTGATGGGCTCAGCTGTGTCCTGTGGTGCATCTGTTGTGAAGCTGGCTGAAACTGGCTGGAACTGTCTGTGTCCAGCACAGGGCAGCCCCTGGCCTATGGCCATAGAGGATGCCACTGTAGCCCTCCCACTACCAAATCCTTGCGACCTACACTTAACACCATCAACCACTCCTTCCAATTTTGTACCATCTGCAAACTTGCTGAGGGTGCTCTCTGTCCTATCATCCAAGTCACTAATGAAGATGTTACACACTATTAGCCCCAATATTGCCTCCCCTCCAAGTGGGGACATTACTAGTGACTGGCCACCAGCTGGACTTTGTGCCACTGATCTCAACCTTTTGAGCCTGGCAGTTCAGCTAGTCCACCCTGCTGTCCATTTATCTAGTCTGTACTTCATTGTGTCAATAAGCAAGTTATGGGAGACAACGCCAAAAGACTTATGCAGGTGCATCATGAGAAAAAAACTTCTTTTCAAATCTAAATTGAAAAGAAAGGCAAAAAAAAATCAAAAGAAAAGGAATGTACTATCTCTATATCATGGCTCGGAAGAGATTAAGTGAGTTTCCTAAAGTCTCTGAGGCAGTCTATGATAGAGGAAGTTATTAAGCCCATGTCCCCTGAACCAGTTCTCACATTACAGAGGAACTTTTTCACTTTGTAATCATTTTTCTATTTATTACCTACTCTGCCTCGAAGCTGTTCTCATTCAACTGTATTTTGAAACTATCCTTATAACTGGTCACTCATATCTTGCGTTTTTCACAGTCCTGGAAGAGCCTGGGTATCATTCTTGCTGCTCTCTTCCCTATCACACACAAAGTGAACTGCAGTACTTGTAAAGTACTGCTGAACTGACAGGTTGGAGTTGCTGCTGACATTGTAGAAAAAGACTTCCCAAAAGGTTAAAACCTACATTTTTATCAAAGAAAAAAGCAATGAATTATTTGAACTGTTCTGTCTTGAACTACAGGTCTTTGAGATAACATATGGAATCACTTAATCCTTCTAAACCCATCTTATTTTAACTTTTATAGAATCATCTGCACATGCAAGTCTGCATCACACTTCAGGAACTGTTAGGGATGGTAGTAAGACTGATGGGCTGAGTGCGAGCACAGGCTAGGAAGATTCAAGGCATAAGCAGAAGCCTTAAGTCCAGGAAGAATATGTACTTAGATTTTTATACTTTTTGATGGACCCAAAATGTATACTTCCAGGTTATTTGTAATAAGCATGAGTCAACTGGTGAAAAAAAAATGTAATCAGCCCAGTGAATAATTTTTTTTAAAAAGTAGTAAACATATTGACTGAGCCCATCTTAGGGAAAACACTGTAATGGTAGTTGTGCCACATAATTTTGAAATCAATTAGACTTGACTGCTTTTCTCATGTGACACATTTAGTGGAGCGGATTGATCTGTTTTGTGCAAGGTAAGTACTTACAATTAAGTTTTGATTTTGTTATGTTACCAGCAGTGAAATAAAGGGGTAAGAGATGAGAAGTAACAACCTACTTTAAAGTATCAAAACCTTGTTAAAAGAATAGGACCCGTCATTTTATAAATATAAATAAAAACTTCAGTCATCATCCAAGAAAAATCTATAAAAAGATGCTCTTTTTATGTGCATATGTTTAAAAAAATGCTGTGTCAACCTGATGTAGGTAGCTAAAGACCGGCCGGTCAAGAGGGCAAGGAATATATAAAAAGCAGGAGAGCCAAATAAACTGTAATCTGATAGTCACAAAATACACTTCTTTCTTCCTAGCCTAAGGATCTGTCTGCACTTAATCAGATTTGCAGCCAGTTAGTGACATGGCTTCTCCACAAAATACTGCTACACAGTTGGCCAAGGGTAGAGGCACAGTCCTGCCTCATGTATGAGAAGGGAAAAAAAAAAAGAAAAAGAAAAGGTGCTGCATGGGCAGAACAATATGCAAAACAAAGAGGTCGGCTTAGAGAGCCATTGTTATGTCCAGCGGTGTACTTGTTGCTTGAGGCACATTCTATTAATTGGCAAATGCTCAGTCTCTTTACAGCCCCTGAAAGAATTTATTTTTCTGTACATTTAGGAGCTTTTCAAAAAAGGAAAATCTGATGTTCTCCCAACTCAGATTGTAGAATAAAAATGACCTGACTGTGCTAAGTAAACTACGTGGAAGAGGTTGCTTTTCTGTATATCCCAGGCTTTGAAACATATGCTATGGGCTTTATGTTTCATTGTAACAAGGGTAAAATGGAGCCATCAACGGACAGCCCCTTGAAAAGACACTTTGGGTGTCTTTTTGTTGCATGAAACAATTCTAGTTATACCAACTGAGTGTAACTGGAGTCTGCATCCTTGCATGCACCTCATACTGAATATTGAATCTTACTGTAGGAAAAAGCATTGCTTCCCAAACACAGTGTATACCTTTCTCTACACTTCAGTACAACCCATCATTAGGAACCTATGAAGCAGGAAAAGCAAAATTGACAGAAAGGATTCATTTTAAAATACAACTAGACACCATGTTCTTTCACTTGAAACAGAATGAAACAACAATAATTGCAATGTGAGCTGAACCTGCAGAACAGTAACCAGCTAACCCTAATTGAATGTTGGCTTTCCATTATTAAAAAGGGTGGATTTGGCATTTACCACTTCTTTTACCTGAATCAGCACATGAAATTGTCTTCCTCTGAGTCAATTACCAAGCACTTTTGTTATAAATGACAGACTAACTGTCAAGAACTCTTGCTCTACAAAGGTTTATTTTGAAGAGACAAGCTGTTTAAGTACAGATCTCATCTCCAAGAACTTTCTTCTTTCATATCTATATATGTATTTAAATATACAGTGGTTAAATTGATTACCCACAATACATTATAATCCTGTATTGGAATAAATAAGAAAGGAAAACATCATTTTTCTAAAAGTTTTTGTCAAAATCAAGCAAGCTATTGCTAAAGGACTGAACTCTTTTGCTTCATGGATCAGATTCACACATAGAAGGATCCACTTCTGCATCCTGTACGTGCAAATGCAGATGAGAAAGTAAAGAAGCCTTTTTCACATATTTCATTGAACCTTGGATTGGGTCCTGAGTCACTGAGTTACCTAGAATTGCACAAAATACATTGCATAGAATATAAATTTGCATCCAGGTCACACGCCAATTGCCTTACATTGGATGGATCCAGGTTTTAAACTTCCCTAAATATAATTCAGGGATACAACAGATCTGTTATGTGATAAAAGCTCAACTGCATACCCATAAAGTAGCACAGAGAGACAATGGCAGCTGGGGGAGCCCAAACGTGTCTTCTCTGTGTGTGTGCTTACTAGAAGTACATCTCCAGTCTCGCCACTGGTTGGCCCTGGGGGCGTGGAGCTGCAGCAGCCTCCCCTCTCTTGCTGTTGGATCCGACATGGTATATTTTCCTCTAACAAAATGCAACAAAACTAGCAGTGTAGTAATGATGAAAGAGAGAAGTCCATTATTTTGCCAACGATCATCTCAACATTATCCATTAGTGGGCTTTTTTCTCTCTTGGACAATTAAAAGATAGCTTATACTTTTTCCACATTTCCAACAGAAGCATCTGTGAACAGCAGCTTTACTCAGTTCTGGATTCTGGAGATGCAATTTCAGAAAAGGCCAGTGAAAAGGAGTCTGAAGGAAATGTTGACTTTTTAACTTGAAATCTTGTTTGTTTTCTTTTCTTGTCTAGTATTAATAAATTCAATTACATTTATTATGACTAGGATAGGAAAGATGCAGAAATAGCTGTTTCTGCGTGAAGGCAGAGGGATGAAGTACATGATTTCTGTGACCATTGCAACCCCATTTTTTCTAATAATGACGTGTAATTTTACAGTATAACTACAACTTATTTTCATTTTCAATTCAGGTGTTCATTGCTGTTCATCATTGTGGTTAAAAAATAAATACATAAATTTTAAAAAATCACCTAGAAGAAAACACAACTGGAGATCTTGGAAACGAAATCCAGGTGATACAGACAAGATCTATATGGTTTCTGGGAAGACCTTCAGAGCTAGATCTGCATTGTTCTGAAGCTAACGGGATCTATTGTGCTGATTTAAATGGGAAATGGCCTGGATCCCAAGTAACTTAAGTTCTTCTCCAGTTTGTAACACATGCTGAGTGTTTAGAGCAGAACATAACTTCAGATTTGGTGTCGAGCAGTGTCAGGGTAAAGTAGAAATGGTTACAAATGGCTGCAAAAAAAAGCCAGCTTTCAAGTTAAAACAAAACGGAACAAAGCAAAACCTTGAAGTTTATATTTTTAGGCAGAACTTACTTAGCTTATGTCTTGTTCTTAACAGTAATACCACGGCATGGTAAAAAAAAAAGAAAACACTGTGATATTCACTTGTGTGCTCTACTCTAGTCCTTCAGTGGTGGTACAAATGCTGTTTAGTTAGTAAGCTTAGGTGCCAGCGATAAGTGCAATTTTATGGATAGCATATTGATGATAATAGTTGGAAAAAACCATGTTGCCAAATGAGACAACCAAAAAGAAATATTACAGTCCAAATTGCACGTAACTATTTTTTTCTGTCTGTGCAATCAGGAATTGAATACTGTATAGCTATTTTCATCTCTGTATTTACTGTAAAATGAGAATAATAACTCTACATGATTCATAGCAGATGCTGGTGACACAAAGGTACACACCTGTGGAGAGTAGGATGTTATAATCCCACTGTGATTAAGGAGATGTATGCTTATTGCTCTGCAATGAGGATGGATTGTTTACTTTTCCTATTAGGTCTGTAATTAATCACCCAGGTTTGATCTGTGTGATACCAAATGGATTTAGCATCCCACACTGCTTAACTAGGATGTTGGTTTGTACAATATGTATTGTTTTGTATTAAGAAATGCCTGCATAGAACACACTACGATTTTTTTTTCTTACATAACTTCTATTTATTTGGAGAGAAAATGGCACTGCTGTGAACAGAAAGAGATAACCAGAGCAAATATACCTGGGGAAAAAAAAAACAACAAAACTTTTGAGTTACCATTCCTGCACTGGATAAATAATTTCCTTTTACATAATGCCTTTATGTACTGTATTTTAAAGTGCTTTAAATAAGAACCAAACAAGTCTTAAAGGAACAAAAAAGTTAAATTTTACTTTCTGTTGCAAGAGTGCTTTGATGGAAAAAAGAAATGTCTGGGTCAAGTTACACCTCCATTTACTGTATCTCCATTTTGGAATAGTACATCTCTGGTAAAGCATTGAACAGAACTCATGTCCAACTGGGCCTAAAGTAAGGTCATGACTGGCTGTCAGAGTCCAATACTCTCTGACCAGGTTCTTTTAGATATTCCACACATGGAGAGTGTAATGTTTAATATCAAATTTACTTCTTACTTGAAGATGGTTAATGCTACATGGGATTTCTGATTTAGCAGAGTAATAAAAAATATACTGAAATCACAACTCAAATGACAAATGTAAGTTACACTTAGCAAAATATAGTAATTGCAATACACAGTTTAATCACACTACCAATATGATTTCCACTACCGGTCTGTATAATGTTCTCACTGTCAGGATGCTGGGTGTCCTCTATTGCCAGGAAGGAATACGTGGGTTGAAGCCAGCTCAAGCCCATTGTTCTCTTCAAAATTCTTTCTCTAGTTGTCTAGTTTTTATACTCTATGTTGGGCTAAGCCATCTATTCACTTTCCCCATGCTGGTCTGTCTAACTCAGGGAGACATTCACACTGTTTTAATGAACTCAGGGAGAAACACACCACCAGTTGATCCACTCGACTGTTGATAGCTAAAACAAAAGCCACCCTCCAGTCCCCTTTGTGTTGAGATAAAAGTCAGCTTTGCAACAGCTGTGGTCAGTCACACCCTGCGTTATGCCCTGAGCTTCATGGGCATATTGCCCTTGCCCATCTCCTCTGAGCCTTCTTCCATTTCAGGGATTTATTGGTCGGTCACGTTGATATATTCTGGGCATTCACCTGGCTAACATGGGGATCACCACTGTGTTGATGAACTGCTTCTGAGACGCTATCAAGACAGCTATTGAGAGCCATTGGCTGTGGTTGTATCTTGACTACTAGCCTAGACCATGAAATGGAACAGCAGCTTTCCATGAATTGTGAAGGGTTAGGAACTTCTGAGGCTTGGCAAATCTTTAAAGATCCTGTCTTTAATATATGATGTTTCTGTGTGGTTTAGATCATCATCATTAGATTATTTAGCACATGCAAGAAGGTTAGGCAAGGTAGGAAGCGGGAAGCACTCAATATTCCTTTACTTTTGTTACTCACTTTGCACAATACTGTGTTTCCTGGGTGTATCTAAAGAACTTGAAACTTGACTGGAATCTGAGTTGGATGCTGTGTATATAACTGTACTAGTTCACCTCAAAATGGCGAGATCATCCTCAGAAAAGCAGTGCTTTGGGATTTGCTGTTTCTGAAATAATTACGATAAGGTAGAACATTTTTTCTTAAGAAAAAATGTAAAAGAAATTCTTTGCTGAGCCTTTTGTTCCTTGTCTGTCTGCTGTCTTTCTGAAGGCATTAAATGCGAAGCCAGGGCATTAGTCAAATGGAACTATGATACATCAGCAGTACAGTCAAATAAGGCTGTGTTTATCATCCCAGTTGCTTAGTCCAGACACTTACCTTGCACATATCTCCCCCACTCCCCATCCATACATTTGAGAGACCAGTATTCACCAGCTCCTTTTCCTCCCATGCCTTGCTTTACACACAAAAGGAATCTGTGTGTTTCCCCCTAAGAGAAATGTGTTCTTGGCAGGGTTGGATCAGGGGAAGCAGAACCTTGGGCTCTCTGTGGAGTTCAGGAGACGTCAGTAGAGATACAGGGTAAGGCGCTGGAGAGAAAAAGGGTCGAGTCACTGACTCCCACATCTCGGTGTTTGGATTCAGGGATCAATGTCCAAACAAAAGAGTGCCTGAGTGTGGGTGTATGTCCTAAAAGGATTTGTCTTGGTGAACTCTTATCTCTGATGCTTAATTATAATTTCAACATCAGCTTAAATGACATTTCAATTTCCTGTGTTAGAAAGAAGAGGAATGTTCACTGATCTTCATGTACTTCCGTGAGAGATGTTTCAGCTTGTTTCCAGAAGTGAGAGGTCTTTGGGTTATCACTGATGCATATATTTTTTCCTTAGTTGAAAATGTGGCAATCATCAGAATTAGCTATGGACATAAACCATGGAAACAAGACAGATCAAATGAAGTGTACATAGAATTCTATGTTGAATAGCTAAATGATATATTTTGAATAACATCTCACTTCTGGCAACTTGTGGGCCAAATTAAGTTTGCAGGCCCACAGAGGAAGAGAGACACCATCCCTTTAGACTCAACCATCTTTCTAATCTGACTTTGTGTAGTGCCAAAATGTTTGAAGGAGAACCCCTGAGCTGCTCCCAAAGTGAAGGCAAGATGATAACTATGGTGCTATGATATTGACATTTGCAAGTATAGAACAAGAACCTTGTACTGGCATTATTTTTTCATCATCCACTGATAATGAAAAACCCATAAAATATTTGGCTAACTGAAATGAGAATTTCAAGTAGACTTTCAAACATGGAGTTTCAGGGGAAGAGGGGGATTTCACTGACAGCAGAAAAATGAAGACAGCATAACATTAAAATACACTATTCTTAGGAAAATGCTGAGGCTACTGCCAATCAGCACCTTCAGAGTTGGTCATGGTGTTAGGAAACCTGTTACATTTTTCAGAAGGATGTAAATTTGAAGAACTGGCAATACAGTTACACTTGCCTAGATAATATGAACTCTTACACTCACTATCCAGGAGAAATCTAAGGTATATTTTAAATTTGTATTTTAGGAAACACACGTTTATTAAAGCCACAGATAGATTTTAAAACTGGGTCTTCAAAAGAAACACATCAGTGGGATGAGTTGATACCTTACAGTTTTCTGAATCCTTTATGGAGAACTGGGCTATTTTTGTAATCCTGTTCATTGTCATGTTCTCTTTCGTTGTACTTTCTTCATTTCCTTGGCCCTTCAGGAAAGAGTGGGAAATTCTTTTCTTTCTTACTGAGTCCAGAGAGATGCCTAATTCTTATCTCATTGCAATTTAGATGCTGGTAGACTTGCTGACAGTTGTCTCAGAAATTCCTTGTGTGAATCATGTTATTGTTGGCATATAGCCGCTTTACAGGACAGCTGAGCTGTTGCTGCTGCATAGAAATGTTAACAAGCATTCAGTCTGAATCAGTGAGGATTCTCACTGAAGTTTTTGATGCTGCAAGGCCCCTTCATACTTGCCCCTGTCCTGGCCATTGCTTTGACTAGAGAAGACAGCCCAGGGCTGTATCGTACTTTTGCTATGCCCCTCTGCCCTATTAAAGAGATTAAAGAGATGTGTCAGATCAACTTTGAGCTGTTAGAAGGCTAGATGCTGAGGCTCAACACAGAGGGGTGAGGAAAGAGCTCATTCATGGATGTGTACAGCCCACTTATCACTCTACTGTCAACAGCGCTGCAGTTGAAACTGAGTAGAAATTTCCTGAGCAAAAATGAATTGCATTGTTTGGTTGGGTTTTTTTAAACCACTCATAACGAAAGTACGTGTTTGGCCACCTATTTTAGAGTCCCCAACTTAAGTCACTTGCCTCTCTTTTCCTACAGCTCTGGGATAGGGAAAGAAGCTGAAAAAAGGATGGGGGAAGATAGAGGATTGTGCATCCCAAAGTGATCACTATATCATAAACAGCAGGGAAGCACATTTCAAGTGGTGATTCTGATGAATATGTGCATGTGTGCAACTTTGTGTTTGTGTGGCATAAAGGTGAAGGGGTTGAATGGACAAGGGACTCTTTTGAAGCCCCTAAGTAAATATATACCTTTTCAAAGCGTAGTCACTGGAGGGAAACAGAATCAGAATAGGACTCTAAATTGGATTCTCTGAAGTTATTTTCTTCTACTTCAACCAAGAAACCTAAACTTCCAATTTCAGTACCTAAAATCAGGCTATCTAAATCCCAACTTCAGACACCGAAATCTCCATTTTTAGAAGCACAATCTTTTGCAAAATGTTAGACCTGAAATACTAGCTACACTTGGCATATTCACAAATGGAACTGACTCATCTGTACAAATCCCTGGGAGCTAATGGAGCCAGGAATAAACAGATTTTCCCATTAAAAATCCTTTTTTTCTTTTTTTTGCACATACCTTTAATGGGTGGCTTTGTTCATGCATATACACAAGAACTCACTCACAGACTGAATGCTTGTGTAGAATTTCATAGCTAAAAATACTTCTTCCACAGAGTTATGAATATTTGAAAATGTATCTCTATCACAGAGGTGAATTTTTATTCTGTGCGTTGCCCTGATGATCAGCAATCACTGCAATGCAATGGAAATAGTATTTTTCCCCTGCAATGCTACCAACAAGAAGTAATTTAACATGCTATAAAGTGACTGAGGTATCACTGATACTTGGAAGTGTTTTCCAGGAATCACTTCAATTTTACAGCAATTGTGATGTCATTTCCAGAAACAACTTTCCCTATGAGCACAAGGACTGCAAGTAGAGACATTGACCAAGTAAGATGAGCAGATGATAAATACTTAGATGTATATATACATGTTCCCCTAGTCCACTGTGAATCCAGAGGTATCCAATGAAGACCCCAAACTGATCCACTATTAATATCACATTTCCAGCACTGAACATTAGCTTCTCATCTGTTTTCTTAGAAGTGAAGTTGTTACAGAACCAAAGGCTCATTAAGTCAAGCAGTCCATCTTCCTGCCAATACAGGAGTGTTCTCCAGAGTATTCTCCAGGGTATATTTTCTGGTGTTTGACCTGTGTAGATTTTGAACTTTCCACAGAAATAACATTGCAACTTTATTTTGGGAGACTGTTAGCTACATAACAGATCTCACTACCCAAAAAGCATATATGATTAATATTTTATTTAAATGTTCATATGCATATGTAAATACCATATTTGTTCGTGTATAGACATAAAGGTAGCAGTGGAGAAATCAGTGCTTTCCAAGTTGCAATAAATAGGAAATATTTAAAATATTTTTAGTATGTTTAAATAAGAGATACTTTAGAACCTCTTAAGTTCTTTAAGCTTTTGTGTTGCAATATGAATATATTATTGTTGACCTCTGTGAGTATGAATCCTTCATTCCATTTGAAATGCTTTTGTATAGCCAACAAAATCCACTTACATCTACTTATACTTATCTTTTCCCACACTTACAGAAATATATTTAGATATTTACAGAACAGAGGGGGAAAAGGAAGGAAATTAAAGTTTTCTCTTAAATTTTAAATCTGAGTTAAAACAAGAATCCTTAGCTCCTTTTTAAAAAATAGTTAATCTTTACTTCTTTATGTGAGATTATTCTGCTGGATGCCTGCCACTGTTTTGTGTTATCTATCTGGAGTTTTCTCAGGTTTGTATTTCAGTGCAGGACTGATTACATTCAGTTGGCGCTGACAACTTTTAACTCCACTTTTTGCACTGTCCTTGTTATGTTCCTTCTGTTTCAGAGGAGTCTTTGCTGAATTAGGACATATGACTGGATTCCTCTATCTTTTTCTGTAATGATATTCATAATTTCATAACTTTGCATCAAAACAAAAGTTGTACAGTGCTTATCATTTTCTGTTCTACAGACAATTCTGCATGGTTCAGGTCTTCTTTGGAAACAGTTGAACAAATTCCTTGCAGGAAACTCAGTAGAGCAGTTCACCTCAACTGAAGTAAGCGCAGCAGCTTCAATTAGTACTAACGCTAAGGCAAAATGGAATTAGAAGAGTTTCAGAAGTGGAATTTGGCAGGTTGGTTAAACTGGTAATTGAGCTTAAAGGTGAACTGTGAGAGGAAAAAAAACCCACTCCACAACAAAAAAGTGGTGCTCTTTACTGCTTATTTTTTATGCTAAAAAACCCCACCAAACCGTCAAACTTTCATCATGCCTCCATTTTCTCCTCTCTCAGGTAACAGAATGACTTCTCACTACTTCCTTGGGGATAGCAGAAAAAGTCCTTGGAGGATTTACACAGTGCTAGCTGATGAAGCTTTATGAAGCCGAAAGGTGAGCATTGAAATTCTGGTCAGTGGAAATATTAAACCTTTATTCTCCAAATGTTTTGCTGTACATAGGCAGTCAGTCCCACTGTGCTACTGTCTTTAACCCATGCTGAGCTTGCTCAAATGAATAAGTGTGATGTAATTCAGGTGGCTTAACAAATTATTATCTCCACCCAAAACTTACCATGCTGAGCAGAGGGCTCTAAGTGCTCTTACTCTATTTCAATGCCAGGTGTAACAGGTTATTGTAAACTACCTTTGCCCTTAGAAATTATTTCCCTAGATATGATTCAGCTGTAATGATAATGTCTGACATGTTATTTGAGTTACAGTCAAGGCACAGTATAATTTTGGTGTGACTATTCACTCTGATATGCAAGTGGATACAATATAGAAACTCTGAGAATACTTTGCAGGATTATATTCTTTTAGCATTGACTCTGCTTAAAATCATCTGAATAATCCACGTTCACAGCCGTAGATACTCATAGAAAGAATAGTTTAAGTTGGTGTGCCTGAGAGTACTTATGGGTATTTTACATACTTTTTTGTAACAAGGAAGATTTATTCATATCCATGTACTTAGTTTCAATGTAATGTCAAAAAAATAAGTATCAAATCAACTTCTTGTCCCAAATTCTTAGCTGTAGGAAATTTAGTAGGATCCGTACTTCAGAAATAGTCTTATTGACCCAGGAGAGGACAAGCTACAGTTTTCTAAGTTTTCTTCCCCTAAAGGGTCTCTAATCTTCCTTGTCTAATACCTCTGCCTAAACTGCTGCTTTTCTCCCCTTGTGTCTATGAGAATAGAAGTGTCACTGACTATGTAAACCATCATCTTACTGGTTGTAAGAGTGACATTTATTCAAATGGAGGGAAGAAATTATAATGAGAGGCCAATCCCAATATGATTAAAATAGCTTACATTTCAAATGCAACACGGCAAAAGTTGATACAATCCAAACAAGAAACACAGTCAAACAAGTTACAGTCATTTCAGAAACAGTCCATCAAAAAAAGCACAGTAGAAAAGGAGAGTTCACAAATGTTGCCTGCTGAATTGTCTGCTCCTTGGTTTTGGATGGGGCTACTTCATAAGACCCCCAATACTTGCAAGACTCGTGGTAGCCCATGATTAATAGTTTTCAATGCTGCCTTTGGCACAGACTATTGATTCAATAAGACAATCAAAAGTTATGGCATGTGCATAAAGAAAGGTCAGTTTTATGCTAATTTTGCTATCACTCACTGTCATTCTGGAAACTGTTCAGGGTGGAGGCCTTCAGGTGCTAATAGAAGAGAGAAGAGGCAATTTTAGTATCTTGTGGGTCACCTCCTTTATGGTGATCTTTACTTGAACTCATAGATTTTCATGTTCAAAATAAATAGCTTTTTTTATAGAAGGCTGCACAGCCATGCAGAAATGTCAGCAGTTTTGCTGTGGCTTTTCCTATCCGTTTCAGTTCTACACATTACGAGGAAGCAAACCTGTTGAATTACTTATGAAAATAAGTATTTGCAGGAATAAAGCTCTAACAGCGCTGTCCTGTTGCTGGTGCCAGGGCCATGGGGGCACTGACAGGCCTGACTGTCCCTGCCCACCCCCTGAGGACTCCCCTGACCCTGCCTTGGCCCAAGACCCCATGTCAGCCCCACAGGGCCCATCAGTCCCTGCCCCAATGACAAGGCAGCAGGGCCAGTCTCCAGCTCCCTAGAGCCCTGCCCTGCCCGGCCATGGGCCCCGCTGAGCCAGGCCCACCCGTGGGCCCATGTCCCATCCTGGCCTTGGCCTTTCTCTGTCCCCATGGAGGTGCCCGATGCCCAGGGCTGGTTCTGCCCTGGTGCTCCCTGGTTGCCCTGCTCCTGGCTGGGGTGGTGGGATGGGCCCTGGCTGCCAGGCCTTGCCCTGATAGGGAGCACCCATGGGGAATCTCCATAGCACTTGGCCCCAGGGAGACCCTGGCCCATGCTGTGCCCTGACAGTTGGATGTTTCCATTATCATACCTACCCACTACTAAGAAATAAGCTTACAGGATATATTATTCTAACAAATAAAGCACTCTGGAGACCATTTGCTGGCTCTGAGGGCAAGTGTTGTGGCCCTGCTGAGATCTATATGATTCAGCTGCCTCACCTCCTGAAATGTGGTAGCTGTACCAAAACTGCCTGCTTAGGAATATTTCCCCTTGTTTCTGCTACCACCAAACCATGTATTGGTGCTGTTTGGGAGAGAGCTAGCTAGCCTGGACCAAAGCTGCATGAGGAAACCTGCTGCACAACAACAACAGAGTTAAACACATTTTTTTTCAGGCACTAATACCAATGTTATAGTCTAGTTCTTGCTGGATATTAGAGCTGGATGCTCCTGAAGAAGGCAATTAAAAGAAAAATAAAGCCCACTAGCAACGAATACCTAATGCAGTGATGTAACTTTCAGCTTCAGAGGAAATCAACTGGTGAGTTCCCTAGTAATGGTGTTAAAAGGGAACTATGAGCTGAAGCTTATAACTGTCTTCTAAGTGCAGTAAAATGAACAAACAACAGGGTAAAAGAGAAACTTGTATCTCAGGCAAACTTCACCAGTCGATTCATGCAATCACCTACTAGTGTCCCAGCATGCTGTATTCAGACATATCTTTGAATGGGCTAACTAATCTTTAGCTAAAGGCTTTTCTTCTCTTCCAGTCCTCAGATGGAGCACTTCAAAAGCTTTCCTATATCTACCATTACTCCTATCATGATCTGCTTAGAGAATGAAAGACTACGGAAGGAACGAGAGAAAGGGTGTTTGATGGAAGGAGACACATGTCTGGACAGAGCTATAGCTAACACTTCTACGTCTCTGTGTTAGAAGTTCTACTGCCTCCATTTCTTTAAGAAATCTATCCTACATGCTCAAAGGAAAACAGCAGAGAAGTACTGGATAGGGAAATTCTGCTTTCCAGAGACTTCAAAAACATTTTAAAAAATCCTAACCTTTCTGAAGCCAACATTTCTGTTAAAAATATGTCCTCTTTTTCCTTTTGCCTAAAAGGACCCTCTCTAAAAGCCACTTGTAACTCCAGCCCCCTCTTCCATGTCATAATCCAGGAAAGCCCATTGGGCAGGCTCTTGACAATTCTGTGGTTGAAATGCAATTAATATTTGGGAATTAGAGAGAGAGTCTGTCATCTGATATGTCAGCTTTCATTTGTAAGCAAGCATTTTGATGCTTAACTTGGTGGTCATCTTGACATTTTGACTCAACAGGTGAAGATGTTCAGGTGGGCTGAATATTGCTGTTTTAAAATATTTTAGAGAGGTTTAAAACTCCATTGTGGGTCTTCATGGTTTAGTTTAGCAGGTTACGGCCGTTGCTGATCACCAACCTGTTCTCAAGGAACCAGGATAGGTGATTCTTTCTGTCTTTCAAAGAAGAGAAAAGCTCCAAAGTTTATTTTCACTGTAACATATGAAATTATCAAACAGAATCACAAGGCTATATGGCATCAATATGCAATACCTGTTATGATTCTTGGCAATTTGTCAATGTTCAAAAGATGAAGCAGGGAAGAAGCATTAGACATCACATGGACATATTTGAAAATAACTATTATTTTTGTGGGAGTGAAATGTTCTTGCTCTTTTAATGCAAAATCACAGCGTTCAAAGTTGAGATCTAAGAGCTTACCAAAGTCAGGTATTCGGCAAGTGAGATATTCTGCCAATATGCCAGAGCCTAAAAATGTAGCTAATGTGATTATCATCCATACAGCTTTTCTGTAGGCATATAGATTTTTTCATGTTTTCACATAAGCTTCTGATCATGTACAATTATGGTGATTAGTAGGATATGCTAACTATTCACCAAAACATTATTAAAACTAAAAAGCCCAAGAAAGTTAGCCCTGGAGTGTTGTAGGTGTTCAGACACTTTCTGCTTAGCTTTTAAATCTCATCTCTTTTCACTTTTTAATTTAATAGGAAGGAGGAAAATGGAAGCTGTCATTAATGGGAACATGCTTAGTGTGAGGAAATACTTTTTATATATATGCATGAATGAGGTAGGTTACAATTGGAAATGTGATGAGCCACCTCTGGGTGGAGACTCTCTTATCCTGAGCTTGCTTGACCTGTTAAGTGGGCTGGATTATATATTACCACCCTTTACACTGTGTGAGGTTTGAAAACTTATTTTCCAAAGCAGACTGCTTCTGATACAGCTGATATTTTATGTCACAATTTTATAGCATTCCGCCAGGGAAAATTCAACAGCTAAAGTGATAATAAGTCTTCAGGTATGTCCTGGTTTCAGCTGGGATAGAGTTAATTTGCTTCCTAGTAGCTGGTATAGTGCTGTGTTTTGGATTTAGTAGGAAAATAATGTTGATAACACACTGATGGTTTCAGTTGTTGCTAAGTAGCGTTTATACTAAGTCAAGGATTTTTCGGCTTCTCATGGCCAGCCAGCAAGAAGGCTGGAGGGGCACAAGAAGTTGGGAGGGGACACAGCCAGGACAGCTGACCCAAACTGGCCAAGGGAATATTCCATACCATATGATGTCATGCCCAGTATATAAACTGGGGGGAGTTGTCTGGGGGGGGTGGATCGCTGCTTGGGAACTAACTGGACATCAGTTGGCGAGTGGTTAGCAATTGCATTGTGCATCACTTGTTTTGTGTATTCTAATTCTTTTAGTATTATTATTGTCATATTATTATTACTATTATTATCATTATTTATTATTATAATTATTATTAATTTTTCCTTCCTTTCTGTCCTATGAAACAGTCTTTATCTCAACCCACAACTTTTGGTTGGGGTTTTTTTTTCAATTCTCTCCCCCATCCCCCTGAGTGGGGGGAGTGAGTGAGCAGCTGCATGGTGCTTAGTTGCCGGCTGGGGTTAAACCATGACAAGGTACTATCTTCTGGTTTTGCATCCTTGCAACTGAAAAAAAAAAAAAAATTTGTTGGTTCATCTGGACCAAAAAAAAGGAGCTAGGAAAAGGTCTACTTGAGCTGGAAAGTAAGAAAGGCAAACGGCGTTACTTCCCCCAAGACTGTTTTTGAGAAGTTAGGGAGAAAATCACAAACCATTACCTTACCTACCATTTGACTACAGAGGGGCACAGATTTTGAAACGCCTGGAAAATTAGTTCTTTCCCTGAGCTGAAGCACAACGTGTTCACCTCTAAGCACTGCAGTGATTCCACAGTAACATTTTCCTACTGTGGTAGTATTTTAGGATTATGGTTAGCATTTTGTTATACATACAGCCAGTGTAAGAATGGATGACTATTATAACTTTAAAATTTCCACAACTATCTAAAACTTTGCTTTTGTGAGGCTTCTAATGTAAATTGTAAAAGCTACCATAACCATGGAGCTACGATCATTTATATTAGCTAACTTTTAGGCAAACATAGTGACTCCTGTGCCTAAAGTTATAACTCCAAAGATTTCTTTATAATTAGAAGTATACAAACCAACTTTCAGCTAGGATAAATCATCACTTATCTATTCATGTGAACTGAGTTGCAGTGAATTTTACCCTGTACATATTTCAGAGTCAGGAATTTGGATTTTTTTAGATTCAGAAACTTTAAGGTTGCATACCGCTACATCTATAGTGATTCTATTATTTGAACCTGCTTCAAACCTTTCTCTGGTATATCCCTTCAGTTCTTTAAATCCGAGAGTGCCTACTTTCTTAATTTGGGATGCAATTCACAGGAACAGCTGTCCTCGGGAGACTTATACCATTTTGACTCTTGGCAATAGCTGCCCCGTTAGTCCAATTAATTTTTCTAAAAGATAACCATGAGCAATATGCAGCTTGATTTGTAAAGAATAGATCTTACCAGGCTCACTTTATTTGCTTTGTATTGCACAGAATTTTTAACTTTGTGAGTGAAGGGAAATGGCAGATGCACTGTAGTTTGATTTTAGTGAAGCTTTCAAATCTCTTGCAAAATCTCACCCTCAGATTAATTTGTAGAGGGTTGGGTATGAATACTGATACATGGATTGAAAAGGGGCTGAAGAATGTTAAGTGGAGATTTTTAATAAGCAGCGAATAATAGGGCACCAAGGTGGATTCTAAGAGGCTATCCAGAAGACCTCCTGGGTCTGCATATCTTCAGTAGTTCAGAGGTGGAAATCAGCTGCAGACAGTGCAATGCCCAGCTGACATTTAACCAAGACAGGCTGTGAAAGGTAAGGAGTTAAGTTGATTTGGCAGTCTGAGGACAGAAGAATATAAGTTGATAACACAATTGAGCAGCAAATAAATAAATCAGGCTAAATTAATTTCAAGATGCATGTTCATTTTACAGCTCAGGAAGGTAGGAAGCGTCTGTGTATAGGTAGTCTAATGTTATCCATGTGGAACATTGCCTACAGGTCTGGACATTGCATTAACAAACACATTCACGAGTTGAAGGACATTCAAAGAGAGACAACAACAATTAGGACAAGGTGACAGGAAATGATTTATAATGAAACATTAATGGAGTTAAATATTTTAGTTTTCATCAGTATCAGCCACAGAAGGAGATTAATAAACTACAATTATTTGAACTGGAATCACAATCCTGAAAGAAGAACTTCTTCAAAAATGCAGAATTTTATAGCTAATTTCTTGTCCGAAGTTTGTGGTTTATCCTGTCTCTAGTCCAGAGGAGGAACATAGGATTGAGAATTATTATTTATGGGAGATTTCTAGTTCTTTTCTTTTTTTGTAAACAAACTCTTTTTAGTTTATATTTATGAACATAGGACTATGTGGATGCAAACAAAAAAATACTAATATGAGGTGAATTAGAGGGAAGTACAAATTGAATTATATGGATTCAAAAATGTAATCTTTGTTAGTTACAGTTATGAGTACAAATAAATTGCTTAGAAATGTAGCAGGTGAAATCTTATTTTTAATTTACATAAGCAAACACTTTAGAAGATTGCCTCCACCAGATGTGTGAAGTTTAGTCTTCCCTAAGATTAAATAAAATGCAAATACAGCCAGGTTTCATCACATACTGTAAACATTAAAATTAAGATAGCAGGAGCAGAAAAAATAGAATGTTTATATTTTTAAGCACCTTCATTTTCAACCTGAGCCTAGGATGAGTGGTATCACGCCATCATGTGTCCTGCTTAAAGGGCTTTTAAATGTAAAGAAGTATGGTAACTCTCAAGTTTAACTGAAATACATTCTCTCTTGAGGATTCAATCACCAGTTGTTTTAATGTTGCCTGTTTAATCATATTATAAACTACTTCAACAAGATGCTTGTGTAATTGCCTTCTTAGCATAAAAGGATAAAAAGCATACCTTGCAATTTTGGTTGCATTAAACAGGATATTACAGTCCTACGAACACCAAAAGGTTTGTCAGCATTTCCATTATCAACCCCTATTTTCAGGAATTAAAAATAAGTCCATAGAAGTATTCTGCTGGCTGAAAATGCCCATCTAAAGTCTCATCCTGGGAACAAGCTTTCTCTCCTCCTCCTCTCCCTCCCCAGCTATTTCTTTTAATTTATAATGCAATATTTTTTGGTGGGCCAAATCCAGATTTTCCTGTTCATCCGTATCTGCTATTTATTGCACAGCAGCTACAAGACATAAAATTTTGTAGTTATAGATATCGCTAAGTATATGTGTGTAGCCTGATACTATTCATCTTTTCTTATAAAGAAGCTGAAAAATTCAAGGGCATTTAGAAAAAGGTAAAATAATTGTGAGTGGAGATGAATTGATTTAGAGTGTTGTTCAATAAGTTTAGCTTCCTTAACCAGTAAGGACAAAACAAGTTATTCCTATTTGAAAAAGGAAAATTATGGGAGGCAAAGATTTCATATACTTCCTTCTTTATTGGTTTATTGGTCCCGAATTCTCCTTTGCCTGGTAGCACATTATAATGAATGCCTGCTCTTGCTTGCTTCCGGTATGTGAAATGGTTAAGACGATGATTACTGAAACATTTTTTATTACAACACAATGTTTTGTGTTGCTGTATTTATTTATTTAATTTCATTCGTCATTTATTTCAATTATGTTCTTTTTTGGAAGTAGGAGGGGGAGTGAGGTAGCGATGAAGTGAGGAGAGAAAGAAACACAGAGAAGGCAACAATGACTCTTCACAGACCCTGGAGAGAGCCTTCATTGAAAGAGACACCTCACATACTTTGAGCCATTGCCAGGCCTGGAAGGAAGGAATCCGTGAATCTTTGAAACCATTTTGTCAGCCCCTGGGGAAAATCTGGTTTTCATTGGCAAAACAAGGGTGGGAACCTCTATCTCTTTTATTTGGCCTCAGAAGCAAATCTTCTTGTCAGAGTTTCTTTTTGTCAAATCTGCATTGTTATTAAAATACTAGTGCTCCCCTCTCCTGCCTTCTGGAAAGACCTCAGAAGAACTATAATATTCCTGGAATAGCATCCACTTGCCGTGGATGTAAAGATCACATAACTTGATCAGATCCCATTGCATTTTCCTTTCCTTACATTCAGCAAATGTATCTGACAAAGCTGTACTGTCTTTCCTCCTAAGTACTTCTACAAAATGTAGCTGATTCCAGCTTTTTCAGTTGTGAGTTGCTTGCTGCTTTACTTCCTCTAAGATCTTCCTGCATATACATTCCCCAGCCTATAGCTGGCTATGACAATATCTTAAGAGTCTGCAATGCTAAGTGACCCTTGAAATCAATTGTGTACAAAGCTCTTGAAAAGGAGGGCAGCGAAACCTCTTGGTTCTACTTGTTTAATTCCCAGCAGTCCATATAGGGTGCACACAACTCTTGAACTGTTTCTCATTCTGTAAAGATGCCTTCAATACTTGTAACATCATCTTTGAATTAGTGTGTAAATATTAATTTAGTGGAAAATATCCTCAGTGAAAAATTACTTTACTGTATTCTCCAAGTTCCTCTAAGACCAAACAGGGGTTGAAGAATATCTTCTGTTCTCCCACTCTGCTCCCCCTAAAGTCAGAAAGGGTTTGGCTTTGGTACAGACTCATGATGGAGTGCATGTTCCAAGCTGATATTCCCATAACTGTCTGAACAAAAGTGCAGGTCTCCACAGTTCTGCAGTCCCCACCCCACTGGTTATCTTGTCACTCTTTCTGATCCCTTATTCCTTTCTTCTCTTTTTTATTCCTTTCTTCTCTTTTTTATTCCTTTTTCTTTTTGACTGATTTGTTATTTTTCAACTGGGTAACCGTCTGTATGCTCAGATCCCAAACCCAGCTTGGTCTGTTCTTCTTGAAATTATTCAAAGTCACTGACTTTTGTAGTTCTCCATTCCAAAAATAAGTTTGCTTTTAATTTAAGTGGAGGCATCTATCTCCCTTTTCTCCCTCTCCCAAGGCAGAGCCTAACAGGTGAAAACTGTTATCCACTCATCTGGGTGGTGCAGATAGCTGTAATCTTGCTTACAATAGCCTCTGCATTCCTCTTTATGAAAGCAAGAAACTGCCCAGCTCATGAAACAAGAAAATAGTATATGGAATCCTCACTCTGACAGTCTGAATACCTAGAGCTTGCCCATTCATACCTAGTGTAAGGTAAGGGGTCTGTCTTTTGTTTGATTCAGGTGTTGGTTTTTTTTAATTCTGTTTGATTTTCCTGAATTTCCTGTTCTGTAATGATTTACAGTACAGAGGTTTCATGTTCTGGACAGTCCTACCCCCACTGCTCAAGCCTGTGCTGTTTTTTCTCCTTGAGATTCATGGAGATGTGGGTGGGAGAAAAGTATCTCTTCAGCTTGCTGACCTTCTTTTTCTCTGGTTTGTGCAAGTTCCTTCTTACCTTTCTGTGCCAACCTGTGCCGTCAGTAAGAAGATTCCTTCATACAGGAATGGGGACATTCATGCATTGATTATCCAGTGGAAAATCCAATGAATTGTCTTCTGTTCTTAAGTGATATGAGGCCATGGTAAGAATTTTTTTTTTACACTGTCTTTCATTTCCTTAACAAAGGTAGGCTAAGGTGGCTTAGGCATTTTTCAACATTCACTTCTAGATGGCAATCATAAATATGAAGACAACTTTGTAAGCAAGAACTTTTTCCTCAACAGATAGGTCTGATGAATACATTTTATCATACTTTTTAGTACTCCATAGTACTCCATGGTCCACCAGACAGAGGGGACAATAATGCCTGTCTCATCATTATTGCCATATTTAATGACCAAGAGTCACATAGTATGTGATTAAAAAAAAAGAAAAAAGGTTGGCTTGGATCTTAGTCCTAAAGTACCATTTATAGAAACAGCCTGATCCCTCTCTCCAGTTTCTACATACAGATATGGTAGTGCTCAAAGCTTTATGAGACAACACTGATGATACTATTACTTTAATGAAGCAACAATAATGTCATTACACATTCTTACGTAGTATTTCACAACATTTTAGACACAATGCCTCTGACATTTGTAGTCTATCTACTTGGACACTACCACATTCTTAGCACTGTGGCTTCTGTTGTCACAGCTGTGTTGTTTCATTCTCAGGTACTGCTATAAGGACAGAAGACTGTGAGGTAAGGGGGTTAAAAATGTTGTGTTCATTGAAGGCATAACATAAGATGAGACAAGAATGTGGATTAGCTGGGGACTTTACTCAGGTTTCCTGAATCCAAAAATCAGTGCCCTCCCTCGAAAGATGGAGCTGTTGAAACAATTTTTGCAATAAGTTACATCATGAAACTAACCTCTGCAGCCTGCAAGCCAATAGAACATATGGCCTATTGAATTTAATGTGAGTCTTGCAGCTGAAAAACCTACACAGAGCTTTGAAAATTTACTGCTACATGCCTGACTTCTATTCATAGAAGGAAAGGTTAGAATTAAAGTTAATTCTCTAGTACACATTTGTCCATAAGAATCCCTCAGTAATGTGTAGTTTACAAGTTAAAGACTTGTAAGTCCAAAGTCTGCAAGCCAGCAAAGAAAACAATTGCCTACAAACCTCATGTCGGAAATCTGCACAGTAGCCAAAAATGCCTGCTTTATATGCTGTGTGCTCTCCTTGCTTGAGACATAAAACCATTCCCACACTGAAGAGCCATAAACTCCAAAAATAAAACAAAATGGCTGTAGTCTGAGGAAGTCTGTGAAAAGTCAAAGTATACTCGTAGCACCCTGGAAAAGCCACTTCTGGCAATGGAAAAGATAATTGAGGAAAGTTAGATCGGCTGTCAGTAGCTCCAAGTAATTTTTGCAAGAAATTCATAGTTCAGGATGGCAAAATGTAAATTCTGCAGTGGGTGATTGAGCAGGCAGAGGCCATCTACAAACACCATAAGGCCTGTGGCCTTCCACTCAGGCTGTGAAGGGTTCAGAAAAATTGTGTTTCTACAAACCAAGCCCTTTCTCTCTCACCTTTCCCAACACAAAGGATGTCCTGCATTTAACCCTACAGGTTTCAAATGTCTTACCACAGGCATCACAGCTGTCAGGTAGTGCATTAGTAAAGACAGATTTTAAATACCCATGCCTTGGAGTACGTAGGGCATGGGTGAAGTACTTGTTTCATCAGAGGATTACAGAGGACTATTCATGGCATTAATAATAATTTTCTCCATTTTAGTCCTTCCCTTCCCTCCCCCCCCAGTAGAAGCCCCTTTCAGTCCTCAATTGAAAATAAACAGCAAATAAAATAAATAGTCTAATTAAATTTATTAATTCCTTCTTCAGAAGTCAACATATTTAAACTGGTGGAAAAGCTGTGTCAGTAACTACATTTAAGGATGAGCAGAATACAGTTCAATTCATTAGCCAAGGCAAGTGCTTTTGCTTTCTGTCTGTTAACTTAAGTTTTCATTTATTTCACTTTTAAAATTACAAAATGTCTAGGTTTACTCATCTATCTCTGCTGGGTGACATGGTGTGTAGAGACAGTGGGAAGAATGAGTGTGTTCTGGAGTCTGTGGGAGGTTAGTAGTCGAAATTACTGTTTATATTAGCATTAAAGGGAATCAGGGGTATAAATTTCTGCATGTTGAGATAATATGAGCCTAATGAGAGAAAGTAGTATGTTCCCTGAGCTCTCCACATATTGTCCCACAAAGCACGCACCCCAAAAGATTTTTCTTCCATTTTGCAAGTAATTTTTTTAAATTAAAGTAAATGTTTTAAAATATTTCAATTTTGAAATACTAACTCTCTTCTTGTTTGCCTGCTACTTAGACACTTGGAATTTAATTTCCAAATACTGAATTTTCTCTCAGGGTGCCAAACCTTTCCTATCCTCCCCGTCCTAACCTCTTGAGAAAAGATTATTAGATTTACAAAGCCTTCTTTCCCCCATAAAACCAAAAAACATCAAGCACTTTTGAACAATATATATTAGAAAATAATTCTCATTCTTTTGAATGCTATAAAAGATATTTCAGTTGTGGCTACTTTAATATCTAGTTATACTACTTGACTATAAAAAAAAAATTAGAATTTACATAAATGTATCTTTTTTCTCATCCATGAAATAGATTATTTTTCCAGATATGTAAAAATTGAGCACACTATCAATGCATTTTTTTCCAGAGTTCTTCCTAAACCTAATTGGAAAAGGAAAGAAATAGTCCACTAATTTATTTTTAAGGTGGAAAATTAAAATTTGTAAGCTTTTTAGAGCAGGAAGCAAATCTTTGCATTTGTAACACCTTAATTATTAGGGCCTTTGGGTATTATAGTAAGATAAATACAAAAAGATAATGCAAGGGATGACAGTATTTTGCCGGAGGCAACTACATTTTATTACTGTGGAAGGAGGGCTTATCAGAAATGTGAATGCATGTATGCATTCTGTATTTTAAAATAAAGTTTTTGTAGTGAATTTCGAAGTGCATATTCATTAAAACCTAGCAAATGCTGGAGATAAGCGTACGTATAGATTTTACAAAGAAAGAAGAAATTAATTGATTTGTTCCTTTTTTTATGTTCCCTCTTTCTCTTTGCCTGTTGTCTGCTTGAAAAAAATAGTCACAAGTTTGTAAATACAAAGCAAAAAATAAAATGTTGCCTCTAGAGCTCTCATCAAAGACTAGCTTACACCAAATATTCTAATGAGAGGTAAATGAACAATGAATTAAAACATGATAACAAATATGTGATGAACTAAGGACAGCATAAATCAATAATTGCACTCATGCTCTGTGGAAATTATACTGTCCTAGATTCTAGCAGGAGACAATTTGCTGCAGTATTTGGTGAACAGAGCTATCCTGTGGGATCAAGCTGCAGAGGACATTTCAGTGGGAGGAAGAGAGCCGTAGGAAGAGCAGTATGATTCATGTTCAGCATCTCAAGTGGAGGATAGAGCACAAGGATTGAATAATGAAACAAAGACAAGATATTCAGCATGCCAGGAAGGTTTCTGTTAGAGAGCTGTTAGAATTATTTAAAAAGGTTAGTCTATGAATAAACATGCTTCATCAAGGTCTCTTACACATGCAAAGGGAGATGCTAATGAATAATAAAAGAGTAATGGGGACTGGCGAAGAAATTAATGTTAATCTTATCCAAAACAGATACAAATTAATATTGGAGAAACATTTTTGTAATCACTTCTCAAGGCAAAAATTCAATTAATGTGACTGAATCAATATTTCAAATCTCAGTCCCTTGAAAGTATACTTGTCTCTCTTCATATCAGCATGCTCTCCTGTGTGATCAGCCTGTGCTATTCAAGTCAATACTTGAGGAGACTTCTTAATGGTCTATTTTTGAGAAATTTGGTCCGGTTCTATAAACTACAATGCTGTATATCAAACCTGCCTCAGGGTATCTGTTAGGAGAGCTCAGTTTACATAGGGTAATTACTGTATAGAAAATAGATATTTGAGCCAAGGATAGTTTTGCCTTGAGCTTCAGGGGTTTTATTTTTAGTTTTTTTTCTCCCAAAGATTAGCTAGTACCCTCTCTTCGTACAGGATGACATGTCAGTATATATGACATTACACTTCAGACTATGTACTGAAAACAACATCTTTTATAACAGCTAAAAAGACCCAGGACAGAAAAGAAAACAAAACTCTTCACTTACTTTACCAAAAATAAAAATTGACTCTTCAGAAGAAACAACTGTATTTGCCTCAACTTTATTGCAGCATGGCTCACTTTATACGTCTTTGATAGGCAACCTCCCTCCTTGCATACAACTGAACTTGGACAGCAAAGATACCTTCACAAAGATCACAGGAATTACGACCTCAGTGGTGCACTTCAAAAAATAATACAAAGTATCACAAAGTGGTTCCTGGTTTCCATTACTTTGTCTTTTCTCTCCTCATTGGTAAAGCCACTAGATAAGGTTTTTGTACGCAGTAAGTGATCTTTCTTGTATACTATACAATATAAATGCCTGTCATATTTTGTTTAAGGTGTCAGGGAATTGGAAAAAGTTTATGAAACTAAATGGACTCCCGAATAATAGGTTTGCAGCTCTAGTAGATTGTGCTGTTTATGTTGTAATGCCTTGACAGGTTTATACGATCAGAGGTTCTAAAGCCACTATCCCGTGATAGATTGGAATTGTTTGAAGCATAGTGTGGTTGAAAAATAGGCTTGTGTGCTCTTGTTTTCAAAACCAAATGGTGACCCACTCAGAATCAACCTATTAAAATAACTGCATGGACAATCTCACTTCTGTACTTTTAATAGCTAGAATATCATTCCCATAATGAAAGAAACATGAAATGGTTTCCATGCTGAATGAGCTCCCTAGAGATTCTGGGATTTGTCTCATTATATAAAGCTTTTCCATCACCATTGCAATGCCTCTTCTCATCTTTGCTTCTCATCTGAGTGGAGAAATTTCTGTCAACAGCTTTAGTCTGACTAAACCGGCATAACACTGAAAGGGGGATATGCAGTAGATAAGATTACTTTTTTTTCCATTTATGTAGAAAATTATACACAGTGTCCCTGCTTTAAAAAGGATTACTATACGATGTGGACAGCATTCTGCTCTCTCATTAGAAGAGACAGACTACAATTTTATTTCTCTAAATAAGTCTGGGTTAGGCAAGGAGATCAGTAATTTCAATGCTACTGCATTCACAATGGAAAAGAAATTATCACTTGTGTATTCTTATCAGAAGCCTTAGGTAACTTCAGCATTCAGTACTGATCAGAATAACTCCTTGCATTCTGCAACCTACCACATGCCTCAATAATTTTATATGCAGGAAGGAATAGTAAAATAATGAAGTAAAATGTTATTAAAATAATACTACTGAGGGGAAAACTTAAAAAAAAACCCCAACACAAAAACCCTAGGGAATCTGGGGACAAAGCTTCTCCAAATATGTCCTGAATTTTCCTCTTTCTTCCTCCCTTTCTGCCACAGTTTTTAAACAGCTTACAAGCCAGGTATGATGAAGATTTTATTCCAGCATATTCCAGAGACTAGGACCTGATGTTGGAAACAGCTTCTGGAGATATGTGGCCAACTGTAGATCAGCCAAGGGGGATCCCCAGGCTCAGAAACAAGCCATGAACTGTGAACTTCCTTGGAAAAGGGCCAAAAGGACAGCTACCACATATGTCCTGCTCCTTCTAGATTTCTATACCTCCGTGAAACTAAATTAAGGCAAGTATGAGATTGTGGGTTTGTGTCTATGCCAGTCTATAGCAGTAGGGTTGTGTATTTTCACTGCATAGAAGAAGCCAACAGATATGTTGGCAGACTAATTTTCTACAGACCACAACGTAAATTAGGTGACTAAAATCAGGTGCTAAATCACATAACTCAGAAAAGCTTTCATTTTCTATTGGATCTAGCCCTTAAGTCCCTGATTTATGGATTAAAGCTTAAACCCTAGGTCATTTTCCTTGCCCTGTAGTAAACGGAATGGAGTGTTGTTCCTTCCTATGTCTGGGAACAGTATCGGTGGGTTGGATTTTCCTGGCATCAAAGACCCTTCAAAGCAATGTAACCACATTTCTGATGACAATTCGTGCTCAGGGAGAATGTCATGCTGTGTCAGTGCAGAGCAGTAACAAAAAAGCTATACAGGTGGAAGTAGATTGGGAAGACGAAAAAAAATAAACTATAATTCAAACATTTTTTCATCCAAACCAGATGCAACCATTGGCCTTTAACAATTGCTGTTAAATTTAAAGGGAATTCAGACTCTAACACATCAGAATCCAATATAGCCAAAATTTAGTGCGGAATTAAGGTATGCTACTCAGAAACCCATTCTGAATCTTAATATGTCATCTTGTTTTTCTTTGCTGAGAATACTGCTATGTCTTTCACACCACAGCACTATTCTTCAGCCATTGTTATATATCATGCCATTGCATACTAAATTCTCATTTGGCTACTAAGAACAGTTTGCCCTAAGACATTTCCACAGCAATTATTATCAAGTCACAGGAATCACCAGAACTAGCAGAGTTTTCATAGAAACATAGCAATTACTTCTATTTGGAACAATGACAAAATCATTTAGAAATGTCTGAAAGAGGCAAATATAGAAATAGCTTATTTGCAATAATATAACATTTTAGAGGCCTCTCTGCTATGCTGTGTAACCAGTTTGCTTTGGTAATTTCACAGAAACAAAACTATTGAATATTACTCAGTGAGTCTAGGCCCTGACTGCAGTTAACCAGATTAAGCAATATGATGCCCTGGAGATGTAAGCTTTTTCCTAACACTGTGAATTTGTTACTCAGGGAAAAAAACCAAAACCAAACCCCCAAACAAAACCAACAAACCAACAAGCCAACAAAACCCCCCAAACCAAAACTCCAAATAAAGAAACAAAACCAAAACAGAGAAAAGAAAAATGACTCTTCATAGAAAATATTATAACGTCACTTAAAATATGAGTTGGAATTATGATGAGCCTATTTCTATCACCAACAAAGGGTAATTTGACTGGCTTGCTTAGGTACATTAAATGTTAGGAGGTAGCTGCCCAGAAGAAGGAAATAAGGACCAATCTAAAGCAGTGTTTTTCCAGTTCTTTGAGAGTTTATCTTGATTTACCTGTGTCCATCTGCCCCTCTGGGTTGGCTGCACAATGTCGATAATCCTGAGGAACAGAGTGAGAGATGACTGGCTTTGCATGTTTTCAGAAATTGCAACCAATTTTCATCCTGCTATCCTGGATGAACTGAGCTACAGCAAGCTATTTATAACACTTGTCAGGTCCTTTTGACCCTTTTGCAACCCCACAAGAGACTGCAATTCTTAGAATGAAAAACAATAACTTAACGCACCCTCTTTCCTTATATAGTCAATGGAAGTACCTTCAATAGCTTGCAAAGGGTGATGTAGTTCACTGGGAGGGGGTACTGGAGACTCATTTCACCTGTTTTTGAGCCAATGGTGCAGAATCCCTTCATCATTCGTAGACAGAAACAGACATTTCCATTATGTGATTCTGCACAATCCATGTGTCTAAAGTAGAACTTAATTACACGTGTAAGGATACATTTCTCCTAATAACTGTAGAGGGAATCTAAACAGCTAGCCCAGTAGACATCTTTTTGTAAGCATTTGAAGTTAGTCTATAAACCACCAACATGTGATAGGTTTTCCTGCAAATTATGAGCAATGTGGCTTCCTTCTTAAGTACTGTGATCACTAAATGCACGTCACCAGAAGGAACTTCTTCTTTTTATTAACTATTTAGCTAACTTAAGCATCTTTGTGAGACTGGTTTAACCTTTCACAGCTCTATACTTAAACTGTTAATAAGTTTGCACCTTGAATTAGATGTCTATATCAATCTGTTTGTTTGCAAATTGCAGAAGGACCAAATAAACTTTAAGAATATCACAAAATAGCAATGGCCAACATTTTTAATGTTATTTGTCAAAGTTACACAAAGATGCCAATTGAGGTTTTCAAATATAGCAAATTAGATGGCTAACTCCATTCAATTTAGTGGGAATTAGATATTAAGGGACTATGGAGAAATCCCATTTGGCAGATTGTGATGATAAATACATCATTGCAATGCTAGAAAAAACACTAGTAGAAATATATACCAAAAAATAGGAATTCTGAAATAAGGAAAATAAATGGTTAAAACCAAAACATAATGGCCGTATTTTGGTTCAGATCCAAAGCTCTTTCTTAGTCCATTATCTTGTCTCCTACTATAGCAATAGCAGAGGTAAGATTCTTAAATATATTCCCCCAGCTCCCATCAATTACTACACAAGGATTTTTTGAGCCAGAGAAGGTATCTTAATATTTGATAGCTCTTGATGTTGGGTTTTCTTCCCTCCCCCCCTGTTGCCCCCAATCATGGATTTGTCTGCTTTCTTATTGAACTGCTGTGAATGTTTAGCGTACACAATGTCTGGTGGAATACAGTTCCAGAGTTTAATTAGCCATATGTCATGGTTTAACCCCAGTCGGCAGCTAAGCACCACACAGCCACTCGCTCACTCCCCCCGCAGCAGGATGGGGGAGAGAATTGGAAGAGCAAAAGTGAGAAAACTCATGGGTTGAGATAAAGACAGTTTAATAGGTAAAGCAAAAGCTGTGCGCGCAAGCAAAGCAAAACAAGGAATTCATTCACTACTTCCCATCAGCAGGCAGGTGTTCAGCCATCTCCAGGAAAGCAGGGCTCCATCACGCCTAATGGTTACTTGGGAAGACAAAATGCCATCACTCCTAATGTCCCCCCCCTTCCTTCTTCTTCCCCCAGCTTTTTATTGCTGAGCATGATGTCATATGGTGTGGAATATCCCTTTGGTCAGTTGGGGTCAGCTGTCCCGGCTGTGTCCCCTCCCAACTTCTTGTGCACCCCCAGCCTACTCGCTGGTGGGGTGGTGCGAGAAGCAGCAAAGGCCTTGACTCTGTGTAAGCACTGCTCAGCAATAACAAAAACATCTCTGTATTATCAACACTGTTTTCAGCACAAATCCAAAACACAGCCCCATACTAGCCACTGTGAAGAAAATGAACTCTATCCATCCCAGCCAAAACCAGCACACCATACTATGAAAAACTCCTTTGCTCTAGCCTCCTGTGCTATTTTTGTTTAAGATTCTTCAGATCTTATATTGGAAGAGACAATGAAAAATCATTCCGAGTATATCTTCTTCATGCTGTGCATGATTTTGCAGACCTTTGTTGTATTTTCCTTCAGTCATCTATTTTCCAGGCTGAAGAATCCCACATTTTGATCATCCTTGTTCCTTTTCTCCATTTGCTAGTTCTGTTACATTCTTTTTAAGATGGGGGACTCACAGAGCACACAGTATTCAAGATAAAAGCACACAATGGATTTATACAGTGGCATAACAATGCTCTCTGTTTTGTTCTGTATTTCTTCCCCAATAATTCCTACTGTTTGATTTGCTTTTTTGACTGCTACTGAGCATTAAGTTGTTATTTTCATAGAACTATTTATAATAACTCAAGATGTATTTCCTGAGTAGTAATAGCTATCTCAGAGCCCATCATTCTGTATGTAAGGTTAGGATTGTCTTCTCCCATGTGCATCACTTTACATTTATCTACATAGAATTTATTAGATTAGATTACACTGATTAGAAATGTGAAGTGAATGTTCAATGACAGATGAAAAAAGATGAAAATACAGCTTAGCTGAATGTTGTATGGATATTGAAAACTGCGAGAGCCAGATCAGGACTTAGGCAATCTGACATGTGACGTCTCTTTACATGAAACTCTTCCTTCACTTACAAATATGTGCTCGAAAGTATTTACTAGAATAGACTGTAATTAGGAACAATTACAAATTAAGACAGAATAATACCCTACGTATTAGCACAGGGTTGTGTGTCTTTACAGATGTTTGTGTATGTAAAACTCCCGTAAGTGTTAGAGCATTAGGCTATTGATTGACTACTTAAGTTAACTCTGCCACCCTTTAAACATGATCAAAAGTGATTTTGATGAGTTTACTTTATGTGAAAGGCACAAGCCAATATGAGTCAGGAAAGAACAACTGAGCTAAAAGGAGGTTCCAGATTAATTACTCCCTGGGCCATTTCAAACTGGATTGGAAATTAGAAGGCAATAAAAATGGATTATAATGAATCATTTTTACTGGCTCTGGGACAAACTGGATGACCCAATTGACAGTTTCTGTGTCTAATTTACGCCTTTCTATGAATCATCAGACAGGTATATCCAAGATGGCTGATCCTTCCTGTATCTCTGACACAAGTTGTATTTATTAAGATTCCATGCAAAGATTGGTAGAAAATCTGTCATTATAGCAGCAGATCAAGCAAAATCTTCATTTTTGGCTTTAGAAGAGATGAAGTTCACCTTACAGTACAGCTATAAATTGAATTTATACAATGCTGCCCATACAAAGTATCTCAAAGCACTTTATATTAAAAATACCTCAAACAAAAATTTAGAATGGTTCTGAACTTGAAATTGAGAAGTGACTCTTAAAATTAAATTGAAAGTTCTTTTTTTTTTTTTTTTTCCCCCAAAGAGCTGTGCTGACTTTACAGTTCTGATGTCTGATAGAAGTGAATCCCACAATCAAGGAGTGTAAAAAGCAAAAAACAAAACCAGCATTGAAAGGATTTAGTCTAAACTAAGGGTCAGTTGGCAACCCCTGAGCAGAAAACCTCAGTACAATGTAGAGGAGAATACTGATTCTTATAACTGAAAATGGACGAAAAACCAAGGCCATGAATTGCTTTAAAAAGTAATATGGTAGTCTGATGAAGCAGAGAGGGCAAAAAGCAGATGGGAAGGGATCAAGGAAAAAGTTATCTAGAATGAAGTCAAACAGGAGAAGTCAACAGCACCTTTAAGGAGTTTATAGCTTGAATGGAACAGAATAGGAAAACATTATTTATTCTTTCCACCCCTTCCCCTTGCATCTTCAGCATGGGATAGTTGAGACTAAAGGAATTCACTCATTTCTTCTTAAAACAATCTCCCAGCTGGAACCACAAACAGGCAAATGTTTCCTAGTTAGATGAATGACATCAAAGTATGAACATTAGCTAATAAATAAGGGGACTAAAAGGGAAAAAAAGAGATAGATACTGAGAAAGCAGAACTGTCTGAAGTCTTAAGGAAAGCTTTCATTTGGACCAGTAAAATAATTTGGCTTCTACAGCTATAACTCTTTTAAAATTACGAGTATTTCTCTCCAGCAGTTGATACTGGCAAGGCAGCAGCACCCATGAAAACTGACATATTTCGACTACGTAGATCACTGCAATGGTCTATTAAGAAAATAGTGCAGAGAAGAGTATATGTATGTTCATCATCTGTTGTGTGTTTTCATGTCCTGACTAAAGCTTGGGAGCAAACTGATGTGATAGTGAGTTTAGAAAAACTTGTGTTATTTTTCATAACTTAGCTTGAGCCAGGCAGTTTATTTTTAAGGCAAGAATTGACTTTGTGTCAACAGACATCTAGATTTATGTACCGAATCTGACTTTTTCAGGATGTGGCTTTGCACCACACTCTGTGTGTGTACTTTGTTTTGGACCTGAAATAAACTTGACAATGCATTTTTGAATGAAACATGAGGAGCATATGCTAGTGGCAATAACCTGAGCACTCCAGCTAGTGGACAGGGTTTGAAGTTAAGGAAATCAGGGAGAAAGAAAGAGATAATGTTTAAACCAAATGTTTCAAAAGTCGTGAAGGTATCTGTAAAATCCTTTCAAGCTGCTGCTGCTTAGCATCACTGCAAATCAGATTACTTTTTATGTAATTGTCTAAATATGGATTTAGTTAATGATTTTGGTTCTTTTACACACCTCAGGTACACAGTGTGATTAAGCAGCTGAAGGCTTAGATATAATGTACACATGCACAAATAGTTTTCTATGAATGAGATCCATGTGGAGAACAGTATAAGCCATACATAATGGACAGGATGGGTAGGAGGTGTTCAGTTTAGCCCAGGTCTGCAAACTGTAGTGGACTGAGCGTGTTAATTATCAGTCTGCTTCTCTACACTGTCATGAAAGAATTGGGAAGGCAAATGTACTTTAGTGACATGTCAGTCTTTACTTTGATTCTTTATGTATGACCGTATCTTTAACTTGCTTGATTTGTATATTTGCCCCTCTGAAAATGACACTGCCTATTTCTATTTCTTTTAAAACTTTCCTCTGTAGGGAAGATAAGAAATAACATTTTGCCAGGTAAAACGTAAAAGAAATAATAATCCTATAAAAAAAAAGAAATGAGAGTTTGAGTCTTTCTAGACTCAAAATCTCAGATGTTGCTAGAATGGGACCCAAATACCCAGCTGGTTAATCAATGAGACATAAAGGTAGATACTTGCCTCACTTCTAGACATGCATGATAGGAAAATTGTAGGCCTCTAGGGGTACATTTTTTTTGTGGGGGGAACCCCACAAAAAAACCCAACAAAAATTCCTTTCATATTCATGAGCTCTCTAACAAGCAGTGTAGATATCACTGAGTTGTCTCTGGGAGTGGAAGCAAACCAGTTTCATCAGCACAGTAGCTCTGCGCACTTCTGCACTGTGTTGTGTGCTCACCCTCATTCCTGTGGAACCAGTTCGGGTATTTAATGCAGTTCTGAGAGCAAATTACATGCACAAATTTTGTCCATTCAACTAAAATCTTTTTTTCCTGTGAACAGAATGGCCTCATCTGCTCTACACATTGGGAACACGCCCTGTATCGTGCTATACCTTAAAATGTGCCCAGATGTTTTCTGGAAAAGTGTTAGCTGGCATATGCCAAAACTTTGGTAGGCAGTTTGTTTGCGATTAAACAGTATAGATAATCATGTCCCTGGTTCAGCCTTAAATTCATGAACTGCCCAAGCTGGACCTACTGTAATAGACATAGTAACAGTATGCACATGCATGTAGGGCACAGTAGCAGTTTTAATGGTCTCTCTGACTTGGCCACGTATGTGCCATCTGTATAGCACCATAAGTGCCCACAGGAGTCTTCAAATTATCAACCTAAACACCTCCACCTTAAGCTAAACATTATCTAGGGAAATGAATATTATCATGATGTGGTCTGGCTCCCTACTATAACAAATAATATGTAATTTTTAAGGGATTTGAGAAAAACAGGGAGAAAATTGGGGATGAGTTGGGTACTGTCTGAGGCCAAGTATAGCATAAAGATGCCCTATAAGTTGAGAACCAGTCAACTGTAATAATATATGGAAGAACGCATATGTTCATGCACAGCCACTACACACTTTAGAAGAGCAAATTAAATAGTCTGTGCTATCACATAGCTGTGAAATGGCAACTGAGAGGTAGGAGCTTGCCAGTGTTTGTTTAGATAAGATACACTGTACTGGAACCCTGAAGAATTAGGACATATTGATGGATTATTCCTCCACACAATATACATTCTGAATACATATCACTGCTTTAGGTTCCAGTTATACCATTAGTTTATCACTCAAAATCTGTACCAACCCTTTTTATTGTAGTTTTCTGGATAATGTAGACATATCCTCCATATTTTCTTTAAATGGGGCATTGCTTCATAGGATCTTGCAGTGTTGTTCAGGAAAAAATGCAGTAAACATTTAAACTCACTAAATAGATTTCCTTGATCTATCAGTTCAGATATATTGAGCTTATCTAAGATGGCAAAAGGCACAGATCAGAGAATCTAAAAATATTTTAAAGTCACATTCAGTGACACTTCCATAATTAAAAGAAAAACAACTGGAATTGTGGCATACAGAATAAAAACAATATAGTGCTGTGCTTTAAAATACCACAAATCAGACACTTTCCTTCAGCTAAAGAAGGAAAAAAGTTTTTTTCTGTTAAATAAAAGAATGCAAGCTAGCAGCTTTCATTGAAATTGTACCCTGGTATGTAAATAAAGTATACAGTACTGATAACGGCCTCAACCTGTTACAGTATACTCTGAAACTGGCAAAGTGTTCAATCATAAGGTCAATATGAGTGAAGGAAAGGCTGGAAAGATAAAAGTTTTCTGCTGAGACTGGTAATTGGCCGGATGCTGGGGTTTGGGGAAGCTGCTTCGCTTTCTGTAAATGGGAAAAGTAACTTTGGGTTCAATGATTTACTCAGATGAAAGTCAGCCCTGTTAATGTTGTGTTTGTTAAGTCTTGAGGCATAACAGCCACTCAGGTCTCAGTGCAGCTATTGCCTGGCACGCTGCAGGTGCGTTTTGACTGCATTCCTTTTTCTGTTGTCCACAAATGCAGCTGGAAGTACAAGTGAAGCACATGCCCACCTCTCCACTGAGAAACATCCAGTTTGTCGAGGAGAATGCTGTGGGAAACAGTGTGAAAGGCTTTAGTAAAGTCTAGGTAGACAACATCCACAGCCTTTCCCTCATCCACTAAGCAGGTCGCCTTGTCATAGAAGGAGATTAGGTTAGTCAAGCAGGACCTGCCTTTCATGAACCCATGCTGACTGGGCCTGATCACCTGGTTGTCCTGTACATGCTGCGTGATGGCATTCAAGATGATCTGCTCCATAACCTTCCCTGGCACCGAAGTCAGACTGACAGGCCTGTAGTTCCCCGGATCCTCCTTCTGGCCCTTCTTGTAGACGGGCATCACATTTGCGAACCTCCAGTCAACTGGGACCTCCTCAGTTAGCCAGGACTGCTGATAAACGATTGAAAGTGGCATGGCTGAGCACTTCTGCTAGCTCCCTCAGTACCCTCGGGTGGATCCCATCCAGCCCCATGGCCCTGTGTGTATCTAAGTGGTGTAGCAGGTTGCTAACCATTTCCCCTTGGATTACGGGGGCTTCATTCTGCTCCCCATCCCTTTCTTCCAGCTCAGGGGGCTGGGTACCCAGAGAACAACTGGTCTCACTATTAAAGACTGAGGCAAAGAAGACATTAAGTACCTCAGCCTTTTCCTCATCCTTTGTCACTATGTTTCACCCCACATCCAATACAGGATGGAGAGTCTCCTTAGCCCTCCTTTTGTTGCTAATGTATTTAGAGAAACATTTTTTATTGTCTTTTACGACAGTAGCCAGATTAAGTTCTAGTTGGGCTTTGGCCCTTCTAATTTTCTCCCTGCATAACCTCATGACATCCTTGTAGTTCTCCTGAGTTGCCTGCCCCTTCTTCCAAAGATCATAAGCTCTTTTTTTTTTCCCTGAGTTCCAGCCAAAGGTCTCTGTTCAGCCAGGCCAGTCTTCTTCCGCGCCGGCTTGTCTTTTGGCACATGGGGCGGCCTGCTCCAGTGCCTTTAAGATTTCCTTCTTGAAGAAGATTACCTCCAATCAGCTTGTGTTCAAGCAGGACATGGTTGGGTTATTACCTGACGATGACAGCAATGTAGCTCAAAGGACTGCGTACTTTTAGGGGGTGAATATGAGGAGATGAAATCTTCTGAAGAGGAGGTTAGTAAATCTCCAATTGGAGAACTAATGTTTCTCTTACTGTAAAGAATTGTTCCACAGAGTTCTTCAAGAAACACTATTCTGGAACAACAAACCAGCTCCCAAAAGATGCTGCCTAGCCAGCATGCTCTAAGTGACCTACCTCTAGAGTGACAGGGTACATGAGTGATTAGCTGAATGTCTTGGGCAGTGAGTAATGGAAATTTATGTGAAAGTATGACAAATACGCAATTGGGAGAAAATAGTGCACGCTTGAAATAATTTTTATCAGCTTTTTAATACAAAAAACCTCTTTCACTTCTGCCTTGTAAATTTAAAATTACTTACTTTGGACTGACCTTTCTCTTCCTCGATTGTGGGTGCGACGTAATTATCACGTCTAGAGAACAAGAGTGGAGCTGAAAGTCTGCTGAAAAGAGCTGAAAATCTGCTGAAAATATTATTTTATCCAGGCTAGTAAGAATGAAAGAAAACTGTGAAGACCTGAAGAAGGACTTATGACACTGGAAGACTGGTCAATAAAATAGTAGGTGCAGAGAAGGACAAGATGTAGAATAACATCTGCAAGAGGGAAGCGTAAGTAGGCTGGGACTATTCAGCATGAAAAGGAGATAAGTTAGAGACATGAGAGGCACAGAGAGGAATGGTAGACCTTAATTGCTCCTTGTCTCTTCCAACACAAAAGGCAGAAGTCATTAAGTGCAGCTATGAGGATTAAGTTTCAAACAAACAAACAAAAAATAGCAAAAAACCCCCAAGGAAGCAATTCTTCAATCAGTGAGGATAAAACGATATTGTGGATGGAAGAAATTTACCCAGGTTCAAAGGGAAACTGAGCAAGTACTTGGAAGAGTGATTCACTGGGGGTTACTAGAAAGACAAACATCAACAGCCTAAGGTAGAAGAATATCACAAGGAAACACACACATATACTCAGTGTTACCTAGGCATGCATCTGTGATCTGCCTGGAGACAGAGGACTGGGCTAGATAAACCCTTGGGCTAAGCTAGTATAACCATTCTTCTGAGTATCATTCAGCCTGTTCACCTCAGAACGATACTATGAAAATATACCTATTCAATCACATTTGACAGACTATTTCCATGCCTTTATTCTCCCTGTTCCCCCAGATTCAGAGTGGCAGAACATAACTGCAGCAAAACAGGATTAGAAACTGAAGACATCCATCCACCTGTGATATGCATCTGTGGGCCCTTTCCTGACCTTTTCTATATAATTACTTGTCTGTGTTCATGTGGTTTCACAGTAGGGGTCTTTCTCTTTTTCTCTCCTTTTTTTTTTTTTTTTTTTGGGGGGGGGGGGAAGGGTCATGATCTTTTTTTTTCCTCTGAAGGTTTCATTTTTGTGAGGAAAATCTCAACTAGTTCTAATCTTCTTTCCTTAATATGCTCATTATCTTTATTGATTTCCCTTTGCTTATGTTTTACTAAACCTTCTTATGACCAGAATCCTATCCTGTTTATTCTGCATCATCCCAGGGAAATTTCTTGGGGAATAAGTGGAAAGACTTCACAAAACATCACTGGAGCTATTTGGTGAATAATATTGTTCTGTTAGATCTGGATCTCGATTCGGCAATATCACACCTAATCTGAGAACTTCTTGCCCACCCAAATTTTTATTCACTTAGTCCTTCTGTGTTCTGGTGACTGAAGTGAGACCGAGTATTTCTATATAGAAAGCAAATCTGAGATTGCTCTGTTCTCAGAGTCAGGAGATCATTCTGCTCTGATAGCCACCCAGAAGTTGTATAGGCTCAGTAGCCCTGTGTTGAGCCTGATTTAGTATCTTACAACAAGGCTTATTATAAGGAAATTTCATTCCATCTTGGACTTCAATGCTTCTGATTGGCTTGGAGTTGGGCAGGATTTGCTATATCTGACCATAAAGCATTGTAGACAGACAATTCCAGCTGGAATAGCGAGGTACAAGATTGTTGTATGTCCCAAATAGACCTGTTGTCCTTACTTCATACAGCCTACTCTGTTATGTGGAAGGATTCGTTCAGCTTCAAAGGGTGAGGAGGGATTGAGTCACGATGGAAGAAAATACTTTCCCACGAATAAAGATCTCTATTTGGAAGATTTTTTTAGAGACATTCTCTTCCAAATCTTTTTTTTAAATGTTGATGCAAATGTCTGGGCTTATATTTATAGAAGAAAAGGAGCTTAGATCTAAAAGCGTATCATCTCGCATTCAGGCCAGTTAACAATATTGGTAATTATTTTTATGCATATTCTAATTAAATATGTATATATCACTTTAAATTCAAATAGTACTTCACAGAGATTTAAAAACCCAGATCTTCCCACCCCAGAGTTTACATCAGACAATAAATGAGGAGCAGAGACGAAAGAATGTGCGATGCAAGATGGGGTAAGTGCTACCACGAAGATAATGAGAGTCTCATTCTGTTGTAAATGAAACATGGCAATGCTGATAGTTTAATTTACGAACACATAAGGCATGAGGGAGAAAAGCAGATAATGATGGAAAGCTTAAGAGGAGAGATTTGAAAAAAGAAGGGAGAGCATGCATCCTTCTGCAAAATATATCTCATATCAAGGCAACTCCTTTGAAGTTGCTCAAGTCATTAAACCAGGGCTAAGCTTGGCCTACAAGGCCTAAAATATAGCTGTGACACAAAGCCATGGCCCAAGGCAAGGTTCTGTGCGTAAGTAGTTACAGCCAGCAGGAAATTCCAGGATGCATTGGATATGCCTGTATTGTCTTCTGAGAGCCTGAAAGTGCAGGCTAAGTCATGGCCAAAGGGTGCAGTAGGCTCAGCATGTGAGCATGCCAGCGAGTTTCTAGACAGACAGACAGACAGATGATCAGTAGGTGGTGGGGTGGGAGCAGCATGCACTGTGCTGATTGCTATTCTTATGCTCATTCTTTCTAAGTCTGATAGACCTCTCAATGAGAACGATGGTTGCATAAGTGAAAAGGGAGGGTTGTTTATGAATGTCACTTAGACAAAATGCAGTGGTGGCTGTTCTGCTTTTTAATACACGCACAGTGCTGCTGCCTATCGCTGTGGCGCTGGGAGCCCAGTCCATTGCAGAAATTCTTGTTTTCTTTTGGGATTCTCACACTTTTTGATTGCAAAAGATCTTTCTGATGAGACTGAGATTCTCTTTATGTCAGTAGCTCATAAAGGGACTTCTAAGATTCTTTGTGGTTTCTAATGTTCCTCTTGCTCACGTAATTGACCCTAAAATAGAGAAAACCATATAGCAGAGATTGTTGAACAATACTACCTTTACTGAGGATTTTAGGAAACATTTTATTTCTCATCTTTATTTTGGGAGAGACTTAAGTAGACACAAAAATGTTCAGTCAATTATTGCAAAGAAAATAGTTTTGTTTGAGAAAAGTAAAACTTTGTTTTTTCTATAAGCTATGGAGTGTACTGATACATAATTCTGTTTCTTTGAAGTGTGCAGCCGATATCATAATTCTAAAAAAGTATGTTTTCTTTAATATTCCATTTCTTTGTATTTATTGACCTGATATAATATAACACAGTATTTATTGTGCTACGTTTTGTTTTGAGCAGCTTCACATTGCAGTTATATAAGTGGATAATTTCTTACAAGTGGTGGATATGTTTGTCAGGTGTTTATGACTCTGGCTTGCTTTACTTGTAACAGGCATATAACAGTATTTGGAGAGAGTGCACATATATGAGCACGCACATATATATAGAAAATGTTTCAAATATGCATTTCCCTCTCTCCCTGCCTACGTTCTCCTCTAGCCTAGAGGCATTTGGAAGGACATCACTAGGGCTAACAAAAAGTGTTCAACTCAGCTGAAAGTACTCGAATGCCTGCTTAGTTGAAGTTCAGCTCAATTTCATGGATTTATGAAAGGCAGGTCCTGCTTGACTAACCTAATCTCCTTCTATGACAAGGTGACCCGCTTAGTGGATGAGGGAAAGGCTGCGGATGTTGTCTACCTAGACTTCAGTAAAGCCTTTCACACCGTTTCCCACAGCATTCTCCTCAAGAAACTGGATGTTCATGGCTTGGATGGGCTTACTCTTCACCGGGTAAAAAACTGGCTGGATGACTGGGCCCAAAGAGTTGTGGTGAATGGAGTTAAATCCAGTTGGCGGCCAGTCACAAGTGATGTTCCCCAGGGCTCAGTACTGGGGCCAGTTCTGCTTAATATCTTTATTAATGATCTGGACAAGGGGATCGAGTGCACCCTCAGTAAGTTTGCAGACAACACCAAGTTCTGCGGGAGCGTTGATCTGCTTGAGGGTAGGAAGGTTCTATGGAGGGATCTGGACAGGCTGGATTGATGGGCCGAGGCCAGTTGTATGAGGTTCAACAAGGCTAAGTGCCGGGTCCTGCACTTGGGTCACGACAACCCCACGCAACGCTACAGGCTTGGGGAAGAGTGGCTGGAAAGCTGCCTGGCGGAGAAGGACCTGGGGGTGTTGGTCAACAGCCAGCTGAATATGAGCCAGCAGTGTGCCCAGGAGGCCAAGAAGGCCAACAGCATCCTGGCTTGCATCAGAAATAGTGTGGCCAGCAGGACTAGGGATGAGATTGGCACTGGTGAGGCTGCGCCTCAAATACTGTGTTCAGTTTTGCGCTCCGCACTACAAGAAAGACATGGAGGTGCTGGAGTGTGTCTAAAGAAGAGCAACAAAGCAGGTGAAGGGCCTAGAGCACAAGTCTTATGAGGAGCAGCTGAGGGAACTGGGGTTGTTTAGCCTGGAGAAAAGGAGGCTGAAGGGAGACCTTATTGCTCTCTACAACTACCTGAAAGGAGGTTGTAGAGAGGTGGGTGTCTGTCTCTTCTCCCAAGTAACAAGTGATAGGACAAGAGGAAACGGCCTCAAGTTGCGCCAGGGGAGGTTTAGATTGGATATTAGGAAACATTTCTTCACCGAAAGGGTTGTCAAGCATTGGAACAGGCTGCCCAGGGAAGTGTTTGTGTCACCATCCCTGAAGGTATTTAAAAGATGTGTAGATGTGGTGCTTAGGGACCTGGTTTAGTGGTGGACTTGGCAGTGTTAGGTTTACAGTTGGACTCGATGATCTTAAAGGTCTTTTCCGACCTAAACGATTCTATCATTCATGAACTATTAGTCATGCATGAACCAAATCCACATAAGTATTTAGGCTCCTAAAGCTAGTGAAATACGTATTTCCCCTTGATTCATGTAAAAGCTGGGTACCTAAAGCACAGCTTAGATGAAATTTAAGCAACTATGCTCAGGAAAATCTGTCAAAACTGTACAAGTTCCTGAAAAGACAAAACAGCCATCGTTTCTGGCAAAATGTTCTGTATTAGTGATTCTGTTGCACATGCTCAATGATGACACTGCCTTTAGTGAGCAGACAGTCTGGTCTTCTAGGTCCCCGTTTAAGTGCTATAAGGCTCAGTGTTACAACACCTAAAATGGAGTTTCCAGTGATCGCTGACTTGCGATTTTAAATTCAAGTTTCTTAACAGCTGATGTACTTAAATGCTAGCATGTCAGTAGGGCACACCAAAAAGCAGGAAAATGTTGCACCCTTCCTGGGCTTAAAACCTCTCTTAAATTGGTATGTAGGAACCTCAGTGAAGCTGTGATTTAAAAATTGCATTCTGTTATTAGGTGCTGACATCAACATTTTACTTAGAATTATGGCAACAGTACCTGACTCTTATGTAACAGCTGAGAGCACTCAGTGAAGAAAAGGGAGTCCTAAAAGTTAGCCTAAACTCTCAGCTCAAGGAGATCTAAACCTCTAAATCTCACATCTTTATCTGTCACAAAGCTGTGGAGCATTGAAGATGAATGGATATCCCACCTGTTGAAGCAGAGCCTTTGAGAATGCAGAATTTCTGACTCAAAGGAGAATAAATAAGCCAGATCCTTTCTCTGTTCCTACGGTTCAGCTATCTGCCTAGAAGGTGCTAAGCAAAAGAAAAATGGCTTGACTTTTACTTCAGGAACTGTTTATGTATTTTACATGACACAAATAATGAATTTTAATCCTTCAATTAAAAGTAAAATTTTTTTATTAGAGAATAATTTAGGTTTTTCACCCCATCTTTCATAGGTACACACAGCCAGCACCTTGCAGATAATGCTGAAGAAGACAGACAAGAAAGGCAGATACTCCTTTATGCCTGCTAACTTCTGGGAGTATTACAGAGCATGTCCTGAATCTTGTTGCCACCTTCTTCCACATTATTGGAAGACCCTGATGGCACCTGGGATGTGTACCCAGGTTATTGGATTTTGAAGTGAAGGTACAGAAGGCTGGTATATATCCAGGTCTCTCCCCAGTACGAAGTCAGGCTGCAGTGAGGAAGTATACTTGGATGCAGCATGCCTGGGTTCTTTACTAGAAACGTAAGATATATATGTTCGTTGTTCATCAGTTATGGAGTTATAGGAATTCCAGATCCTCAGCTTGGTGTCTAGCCTATGTTTAGGGCAAAAGCCAGAAAATATGAGAGTGGTGGAATTTTCTTGGGCTATAATTACTCCACTGACCATTCTGAAGTGTTAATTGACTGTGAGGTTTGAGGTATTTTGGCCATCTTTTTCTTGCCCACCTCCTATTGGTCCTGCTAAAGTACTGTGTTTCAGGATTGAACATGTTCCATGCTGTAACACAGGGAAGGAGCTATTGTTTCATCCCACTGCTGGTCAGTATTCCTATCAAGTTCATGTAACAAACATGTAAATCTCATTAAATTTCAACTCTGGATCTGTGTCTAAAACAAGGAAGAGATTAGAGAAGAACCCGTATTCTATACTGATCTATGTCACAGTACATTTGGGCTTAATTTTAACCAAAACAAAACTGCAAAGGATGTATCCTTAACCTTAAGTTTATACGTTTCAACAAAGATGCACCAAAGGAGTAAGAAAAAGAAAAAAAAAACAACCCACCCCACAAACAGAGAATTGGATCTCTGGATTAGGGAATAAAACAACATACAATTTAAGAGTGAAAATGTATGTGCAGGTCTTCATAATTCTGTTCATCCATGGAAGAAAATACTGTGTCATGGTGTCTTTAAGACAATACTAAGATTCTAAGACTTTACCACAGAAAAATTCAGACACTGAAATATTTTCATCATCTGATTATATTTATAAAATCCATATGAAAATTGCAAACAGTCAGGGGAAATCATTTGGGATGCCTGGGGGTGTAGGGAAGATTAATTAAAGAACTCCATCTTAACTGTTGATTTAAGATTTGATAGAATAATTTTATCTTCTGATACATATTGTTTGCTCCTGGGACCAACCTGTCAACTTTGTGTCACTTTCTAAATGTATTAAATACAAATACTAATGTGGCTGAGAGTTTTAATTGAGTAATGATGGAAAATACTGAAAAAGTTAAGAACTGGTATGTACTGGCAGGCCAGACGTGCAATAAGAGGTCAGGAAGATGTAGTGCCTGGTGGGGAAATTGAGCCAGGGAGCTGCACCTCATTCCAGTCATGTCGCTTACTCTAGGAACTTTAGATGCTCTCCTTAGATGCTCTAGTGCACTTAACCAATAACATAGTACTGCTCTCACTTTACTAAACGGTAGGCTTAACCCTTCCATACCTGTCTACATAAAGCAAACACAGAAATACCAGGTCCTCAGTAAATGCTCACAGAGTTTTCAAGCAATACTTTCAAAAAATTAGGCATTGAAAGAGGAGCTTTTGAGCAAACAGAACATTTAAATTGAAATGGGAGTTAATAATTTTTCCTGAAAATTCTTTAATGTCTAGGAGGTGCTTGGATATTTAAATAATGAACTTTATTTAAAACTCTGTATATATAAATAAACAAACTCTGAAAATACTTAAGAAAGCTAGACAATTAGACAACCGAATGGCTGAAGAAGATTATTGTAGATAAGTTGAAGGTATGGTGTGTTAGAATGAATAGTGCAAGCTATCCCTACACATTGATGGATTTGTAATTAGCTGCAGCCATTTAGGGAACAGACCTGAGTGTCACTGGAGCAGTTAAATGAAAACCTCCATTCAGTGCTCTATAACCACCAGAGAAACCTGAAAGACATACAATTGTTTGAAGAGCAAGATATAGAATAAAACAATACTGATGACATATATTTCAAAAATTGAGTATTCATTGCTGCAGTGTTCGTTTTGATGTGGAAAGATATAGCAGAAGAGAAACAGTCCAAAGAAGGGAAATGAGAATTCTTATAGGTTTAGAAAACTTCTATTGGAAGAGAGATCAAAAAGATTAAGTCAATTTACTTTATCGAAGAGATGAATAAAAGTTGGCAGGCTAGAGTTATATATAATAATAATAGTATAGTGAATGACATCCCATTTGGTCATACTCCTGTCTCCCTTTCTTACAACATAAGAACAAGGAAATACCTAATAAAATTAACACCACTGGAATAATTTTGCTGTGCCTTTTTAAATATTCTTAGTGCATGCTAAACTATTCATTACACATGTTTTTCTTGTAGATTTTGGTATTTTTCCTGACAGGGTCTTTTTGATTTAAGTGAAAATCTATCTTAATGTAAATTAACTTTTTTATGACCAGTAAGCATCAGCAAGGAAAGTTTAAACTTTGCATTTTGTAAATAACAAATATTCAAAGCTTTTATTTGTGAAGGAAAACAAAAGTTAATGTCATCATAATCCTAAATAGATGAAGCAGTGGCAAAGAAAACTGCAAAGCAAATATGAAATTTAATAATGGCCCTCTGACAGCTTGCTCTTAGATTGTTAGGAATTCATTAAACAATGGTTGAGCAGAACAGACAATTAAATTATTGTCATATGAAGTATCTATCCATATTATGAATATTGCATACGACAGTACACATTTCTGAAGGGAAGTAGTCAACAAATTTCATTTCAGAGAATCAGCAAGAGGCTTGATTTCAGCCTCCAGATATACCCTTCTTTGTTTCCCAGACAAAATAATAATAATAATAACAACAATAATTGGGATGCTAATGTATAAACAGAGTTAATATACAGAATCTTAAGAACATAATGTAACCTTTCGATAACTGTAGACAGAAGCTTATGCCAGTCACTTGAAAGATATTTCAGATACACATTTTCTGTACACTTATAAAAAATCTACAAAAGGGGCTGGTAAAATGTTCATGGCAGCATTAAAAGAAGTCAATGAGATTAAAAGGCAGCCAAAACAAAGACAAAAGCAAGTAGAATTTATAGTGCTGTATATCATGAAGTGGAATGAACACCAAACAGTGTAAGAAATTTATCTCATACTAGCATTCAATCTTATTGTCATGTTTTGCTAATTTTAAACTTGACTTATGACTGATGAGCACTATCAGAAAAGAATCTGAGAAGATAAAATTTCTGCTTTATTGAGCACTTAAATATATAGACCAAGTATTTATTAGGAGTCGACTAAGTCACTGAAAGTCACTGGTAAATATTAAACAGCATATCTAAAACAGGTTTTAAGAGAATTTTGGATTCCTTTAAGATGAGAAACTGGAATACAAAGGACACTTTAGGTAGTGCTTAAAGCTAAAAATAAAACCTGTTACATCAGTTGGTGATGAGAATTTTGTAATCATTAGATTAATGATCTACAGCTAAGATCAAGATGACCAAAAGTAATATAAATAACATAATTAGTAATACATTTGTAACACCTTTGAGATAATATGTTCCTAAATCAATGTTTTCAGAGGAAAAGCTATGTGCAAAATACGAATATGTCTATTGTGCAGATTTGTCCCTATTGTGTCCAGATACAGAGACTTAATGAACACAGGGACCGGACTGTTATCTAAACTATGAAATTTGGCTTTTCAGGTTATAATTCAAAACATGAATGGTGTGACTATCTGGCAACTTGATGGGATATTATTTGTAAAAATGTATTGATCTCTTAGGAGGCCAGAGATTGAACCCAGCCTATGGAATATATTAGTCCATGCCATCAGGTTTATTTCAGATAAAGCAAGAGAAATAATCAGGGCAGTGACTGAAGACCCACGGTTAAATGTTTCCTACGCTGGTGCACACTTCAAGAACTGCCTCAGCAGCTTTCTTTGATGCCTCCTTCTGTTCCTCCACCACTTTTCTATGCTCTTATCACTGGCAGCACTCTGGATATTCAGCTGTGTGTAGCCACAGCAAAAAGTCTTAGTATGTTCTCCCAGCAGCCCCTACAGCATGACAGTCTCACTGAAACGCTAAGGAGTGACATACTGGCCACTTCCAATTTAGATGCTGAGATCCAGACTAGGTTCAAAACTTACAAGGCTTTCCCATTTCTTTAATAAATCTAAAACTCATTAGGCTGTCTCTTGTTTCAGTATGAATAACATTATTTTCCCTAGCCTTGACAAATGCAATACTGCCCCATTTATATCCATTTATAATGATTATTTTCCTAGCTTGTCACTTGATCATGCCATGACCCTAACATACCTTTGCTGGTGCCTCCCTGCTCTGCTGAGTGAAACTACTTCCCTCCGCCACCCTTACTTCAGGATTATTTTTTGCATTTCTCTGCTGTGTGTATTGCCTTTTATTCAATATCGGGCATTAAGACTTGGTCTATCTATTGGCGCATTCTATCCACCTCCATTATGTGCTTATTATATTTTCAGAAAAGCACTTTAGCATGTGCTTTTGCCTTCAGAATGCAAGGGTATGTCAGCGTATGACTAAAAGTGCACCAGTAACACCAGAGAGCGTTCTGTCTTTTCTATACTGTGTTTTAAAAAGTTCAACTGTTCTAAAATGTTTTTATCTGGGCTGACTTTGTTTTAAGCAGGATGATGATGTGCTTGTTCTGCTAATTGAGGTAAACTGGCATCGGGTACGGAAATATGCATGGCAGCTGCGCAAATGTTGTCTGTACTGGTGATACATTCTCGTTAAAGAAAAAAAAGTGCATCTGTGCTCATCAGAGCTAGAATGCACCGAGTAGATGCAAGGCAGGTTGATGTTTTTAACCTGGTTCAAGCAACCAAGAAATTCTCTCATCACTGTGGCTGGGTGCAGGCCAAGTAATGGAAATAAAGTATGCCTTGTGCTCTTGCGTCCTTGCTTTGCAGAGTGGCAGAGAGGAAGGAATGTGATTCTGTGTTCTGTTCAGGCATGGATTTGCTGGGGATGGAGGAGGAGGCGGGGGTGAGAAAGCATCTTTAGCCTGTGGATTCATACTGCTTGGAGTGAAGCCCATGCTCACCCACTGTGTGAGACAGTTGTCAATGTGTAGCCTACCCCTCTGGTTGGACTTGGAGGAAACTTTTCAGTTACAGCATCTGGTCTTAAATCTTGGGTTATAGATTCTTTGTTTATCTATGAGGAGAGGAAGAAAAATGAGAGTGAAACCCCTTCTTCAGGACAATGAATCAGGAGGCAAGGTACACAATTTATTCTTGACAGAAGTCAAAGGAAGAAACATCTTAAATCTTAGAGCTCTTGCACAAAGAACAGGCCTTCACAACCAGCCCACGCACTCAATTTGGACTCCTGTCATGGATTTTCATCAGAGGTCAAGGCAGCCTGGATAGCTAAAGAAACTGGTCTTGCCAGTATAGGAAAGTCTAAAAGTGATCATTAGATCTGCACACACGTCTGAAAGTGCTGGAGCAGGTCCTTCGGAAGTATCTCAGGGAAAAACATCTTAAGGCTTTTGACACAAAGGATTTTCTCAAAAACAATTTAGAGAGACATGTCATTAGTAAAAAAACTAGAGCAATAAAACAGTGAAGGTAGTTCCAATAACCAAATCTTGAGCAAAGTTATTAGTATTTTATCATCAAAACAGAAGGACTGAGTGGGGTTCTCATTTGCATAATGATGTTGTTAAAAAATAGCATGTATTCTACTGCGAGTTGTGAATAAAATATAGCCTGCAAGATGTGTGAAGTAATCCTTCTGCCTTACTCAGGAAAGTTTCTGCTGGGGTACTATATCCAGTTTTGGGCTCTGCTCTTCAAAAAAGGGGTTGTTTTCCCTGGACTCTTTTGACATGAATATTCAGAGCTCTAGAAATCAGCTCCTGTGTGAAGGACTGTGATATTTCAGGTTGTTCAGCTTAGAGATACAGAAGCTTAAAGCTGACAGAGGTAGGCATGATAGAACCATTACTTTCTGTCCAGTTAGAAGAGGAGAAGATGGAAGGAAGGAAATGATCAGGTGAATGCAGAACTGTTACCTTCCAAATCCCACAATACTGGAACTAGGATGCCCAAGTAGAAGTAATAGGAGATCAGTTAAAAACGTAAAAGAAGGAACATTTTTTGCATGAAGGGCAGTGAATTGCTGGAACTTTCTCCTATAGGAGATTTTGGTGGCAGGCAGGATCAGCAAGTTCAGGAAGGGATTGAACAAATTCCTGGATAACAGATCCAAAAAGGAATGATAAAAGGACTAGGGAGGGATTTTCCCTCTAGCATCCCTAATACAATATTTGTAGATATAGAAGTACAACATGGATGGGCCGCAGAAAATGAGCAGGCTTACATACGCTCTTTAAATAGCCTTCCTCATTGCTATTGTCTGAGACAGAGTACTGGACTAGATGTACTATTAATCTGATCCAATAGAAAATTTCTTGCATTTTAAAGATAGATCTAGATTTTATCCATAGGAGGACAAAAAGAAAATTAAGCCTTCCTCGCTCTCCCCTGAAAACATAAAGTTTTCATGATGACAGGATACCTTTGAACAATTTGGATTATGGAATGTTCAGATACTCCTTCTGGATATGTAAGCAAAGACAATGATATTAATACTTGAAATTTAATTTGTTTAGACAGTTGTATTTTGAGGGGTTTTAATTTTGTGGGTTAGGGCAAATCAGACCAGGGAACCTGCTATTCTTATTCTTTCAATGTTATTTAAGGCTAGGCAAGCCTTGGAGGGCATTAATCTTCTGCGAGTCCCAGAGGGAAGAGAACACATTTTCCAGGCTACTGGTGGAATCCATCTGTCTCTGCAGAGGAGATTTTTCATTGCCTACTCACTGAACAGCCTAACAAGGAAAGGAGTAGGCTGCAAAGCTATCAATGGATTCTGGAAGTGTGCCTTGCCCAGAAATCACATTTGAGCATCTTATGATCCTCTTGCACAAAAAAATAGAAAATCCTACACTAGAGATTTTGATCAAAAGCAAAGTGGTTTTAGACAAAGATATATAGGTCTGCAAACTGATCCGTCCCTCCTTTTCAGTGTCCATACTGGACTGCCTGCCATAGCTGACATATGTAAGGAACTTCTCCAACTACTGCAGCCATTGGGACAGAAAGTCTGTAGTGATTTGTCCAACATTTTAATGTTAATAAAAATGCAATGCATTCAACTAATGTAACAGAACTGTGAAAGAAAAGGCATGTATTGCCTTTGCTCATGAAAAAGACTACTGGCTTCCTACTTGAATACATAGAGAGCATTTATTTAATCTCTTTCTGACTGCAGTTTCTGGAATTGCTCTTGCCATTCTTCATTTTATAGTATGCTATCTTCTGCTATGCCTGTGCTCGGATTCAGGATGGAACTAGCAAAGCCAAGAGACTTTAAGTAGCGTGCATACTTCTTGGAGAGTGCAACTGTGAGCAAACGCGTACCCTGTGCTTAGGTTTGGTCTTCTCAGAAAGTAATTTGGCTTATTCCAGACTGGAACTGGGGTGTAAGCAAATACATGTAGCATGTATGCTTAAGGAGTTTGGGTCAACCGCAAGCCAAAGCTCAAACCTAATTTGAGAATAGCGTTGTCCATCTCTGTTTGCGTTGTATGGCAATTAATTAAGCTCCTTTCTACTCTTCAAGTTGTCCTCATACAAATGCAGATATGGTGTATTTCAATAAAAAAAGTCATCCCTCTGGAAGAAATCTTGAGTTTTCCCTCCAACTAATAATAGCTGAGTGTTAGCTGTCTCTCAGTGCTGTTTGTCACCACCAGGACTAGGGCTGCAGAAACTAGAATAGAGCCCATGGAAGCAAAGATATAAACACCAAACAGGTGTTCACAGTCTGACAGATAACTTCTACTAAAGGCAAGGTGGTTGACCTTGGAGCCTATATGTTTTGACGGAGGGGACTTGTGCTGAAGAGGCCCCACTGTATAATAAATTACCAGAAAATGAGAAGCAATATGCCCTGTTTACAGATGGGTCCTGTTGTATTGTGGGAAAACATCAGAGGTGGAAAGTGCTGTGTGGAGTCCTATAGGACAAATCACAGAAACTGTTCAAGGAAAAGGTGAATCAAGTCAGTTCGCAGAAGTGAAAGCCATCCAGCTGGCTTTATATACTGCTGAATGAGAAGAATGGCCAGTACTCTCTCTCTATACTGACTCATGGATGGCAGCAAATGTTCTGTGAGGGTGGCTACAGCAATGGAAGCAGACCAACTGGCAGCGCAGCAGTAAATCCATCTGGGCTGCTGCATTGTGGCAAGATAGTGCTGCCCAAGTAGAGCACCTGGTTGTAAAAGTAGGTCACGTAGATCTCATATACCCAAGGGCTGTGCCACTGAAGAACATCGAAACAGCAAGCAGGTGAATTGAAGTGGCTTGGGTGATCTGGACTGGAAACGTAAGGATGAGCTACTTATAGATTGATGGGTCTGTGACACATCAGGACATCTAGGAAGAGACGCAACATACAGATGGGCTCGTGATCAAAGGGTGGACTTGACGATTGATATCGTAGCACAGGTTATCCATGAATGGAAAACGTGTGCCACAATCAAACAAACAGCTAAAGCCTCTTTTGTATAGAGGACGATGGCTGAAATATCAACATGGGGAAGCCTGACAGATTGATTATATCACACTACCACAAACCTGCCATGGCAAGCACCATGTGCTTACAATGCTGAAAGTGACTACTGGATGGTTGGAAACATACCCTGTGACCCATGCCAGTGCCTGAAATACTATCCTGGGCCTTGAAAAGCAAGCTTTATGGTGACACGGCACCCCAGAAAGAACTGAATCAAACAACAGGACTCATTTCCAAAACAACCTCATAGACACCTGGGCCAAGGAGCATGGCATTGACTGGTTGTATCCCATCTGCTATCACGCACCAGCCTCTGGGAAAATAGAACAATAAAATGGACTGTTAAAAACTACACTGAGAGCAATGAGTGCTGGGACATTCAAGCATTGGGATATAAATTTACCAGAAGCCATTTGGCTAGTTAACACTAGATGATCTGCAGGTTGACCTGGCCCTGCCCAGTCAAAACCCCTACATACTATAAAAGGAGATAAGGTCCCCACAGTGCACATAAGGAGCTGGCTGGGAAAGACATTCTGGGTTATTCCTTCCTTGGGAAAATGCAAACCTATATGTGGGATTGCTTTTTCTCCAGGACCTGGGTGTACTTGGTGGGTAATGTGGAAGGATGGAGAAGTCCAGTGTGTACCTCAAGGAGATTTAATCTTGGGTGAAAGTAACCCATGATTTGAGTTGTATGATGCCATTGATGTATGATGCCAGTGTTATATGATGTTGTATGTCTCCACTGCTGTGGTTGCCATATGTCAAAGATGTTATAGCAGGAATCTCTTGCTGCTAACCAAGCTAGAAGCAAGGGGAGGAATTAATTGCAATGTTAAACCCTATGGCCTGGTCCAAAGGGTCCAGGGGCAGATATGGTAATGGATATACCTTTAAATTGTTGTAACCCATGATTTAAATGGCATGTTATAGGAAATACTATAGCAGAAACCACCTGGACCACGGAGGATGAGCCTCATAAGAAGTAGTGCAAGAGGGGCAGTGACCTGACCTGAGCTGGCTTTGGTGCCCAGTAACGCCACACAACGCACCACCTCTCCTGTCTGGAGTGACCATCATAACAGATGGAGCCCAAAGTCATAGGCTAAACAAGCTCAACAGACATTTTGTGAATATTATATTTTATGGTCATTTTATGGACATTTTGCAGGAATGGTCCATAGACTAAGGGAATGATATCTGTGTATATATCAAAGGGTGGGACGGGAGGTGGTGGTTAATAGGGATCTATTGTATAGTGTGGGACGTGACCATGACATAAATGGTATGGTATAAGAGGTGGAGATTGTATTGGTTTTGGCTAGGATAGAGTTGAATTTCTTCACAGTAACTTGTATGGGGCTATGTTTTGGATTTGTGATGAAAACAGTGTTGATAACACAAGGATGTTTTACTTATTGGTGAACAGTGCTCAGACAGTGTCAAGGCCTTTTCTGCTTTGCACTCTGCCCCACCAGTGAGTAGGCTGGGAGTGCACAACAAGTTGGGAGGGGACACAGCTGGGACAGCTGACCCCAACCAACCAAAGAGGTATTCCAGACCATATAACATCACACTCAGCAATAAAACTGGGGGGTGGAGAGAGCCTGGCCATGGCTGATATTGCTCAGGGACTGGCTGGGCATCGGTCGGTTGGTGGCGAGCAGCTGGGTTCTTTTGCATCACTTGTTTTTCTTTGTTTTGTTTCTTTTCCTCTTTATTGTTTTTGGTTGTTTGTTTTTTGGGTTTTTTTTAATTATTAAACTGTCTTTATCTCAATGCATGACTTTTCTTACTTTTACCCTTCCAATTCTCTCCTCCATCTCACTAGGGGAGAGTGAGCGAGCAGCTGTGTGATGCTTAGCTGCCTACTGGGGTTAAACTATGACAACTGAACATACAGAATCCAGGTCACTTAGAGACTTGACCGACCTGAACACTGTAGATTATGAAACCTTTATTATCTCAGATTATATTGCTTTTCCACAGAAGTGGCTGTCATTTACATTAAAACTCCTTACATTGCCAAAGCAACCTAGAGTACATGTTAATACATTCTACACAGCTCCCAGTGAGGGTGATCAAAGTAATCTTACCATGAGGAAGGATTAACCTCATACAAGTTTTATTACCAGGGAAACAGCAAGTCCTATCAAATGCATAGGACTACACACTTTATTCCCTGTAAAACTGTTTTAAATAAAACCTACAAACTCCCCCTCGCTAAGACTGAGACTAAATCTAGACTGGATTGCCAAGGAAAAACTATTTCCAGAGAAATAATTAAGTTTATGAATTTAAAAGATCTAGGTTTCCAATCATCTTTGTTTTCCTTCTTAAAGCCAAAAATATTCTCAAATGTTGATATATTTGCAAATAAAGAAATAGGTCGTGCCATTCCCACTTGGTATTCCCATGAATACGAAGTCATTAATTTCTTTGGAATAGCTGTTCTTGCATATTGCTAGGTGTAGCTATAGCTTGGAAACAGGTATTACAAGTGCATAGAAGAATGTTTGTACTCTCTTGAGGATATTCTTCGTGGCTTATCAGAAAGCAATAGGATAGAATATCGCTTTATGGGAAATATATTTCTTTATACAAAATGTTCATGGTATGAGAGCAAAGTCTAAATATTTCAAAGAATTGATATGGAACATCTACAGAGAAGTAAAACTTTCACAAAGAAAGAACAAAATCTTGTGAGATAGATTGAGCAGATCTGAACACAGTTTATTTTTTCCAGAACCCACATCCACGCAAATACCAATATTATGTAGGATTCATCTCTCCTAACTTTGACTTCTACAGCTTAGACGTCTACATTTGAACGTATCATCTGCAGCTCTATTCTTCTAGTCAATGTAAAGTAAAGCACTTTTGGAGGACACTTTACTTCTTCCTAAACCAGAAGTTTCATACACAGTGACTCTTTGTCACCAAATATCAGGCTTTATCAGAATGTACTACTTGGGGTGTTAGCCATAGGCAGGCTTGTCCAGCAGGCAGTGCTCCACTGGGGCAGCCTGCCGAACAGGCCTCTACCACAGCTCAGCTCTTGAGCAGTCCGTCTGATGAGTCTGATACGTGACAGGATTTTATGTTTCTGCTCCCTCTGCAAGGCAGCCTCCCTTGTGGCAGACCTAAATGTGGCCCCAAAGTCTGAGTTCTGAGATCTAAAGCCTACAGACCATGGAAGACTAAATATGATGGCATCCATGGTTGATGTCAAGGAGATGTGAGTATAAAAGACCTCAAAGTCTTTGCTGAAAGTGGCTTTCAGCTGTGACTATGCTGTAAGATGCCCAGAAGCCCTAAAAAACATATTGCCTGTTGCACAAGCTGATTATTCTCAGAAAGACTCCCAGAAGTCTTTGGTCCTAAGAAAGTCCACCATTGGCCTCATTTTAGTAGGATGTCAAAAGTAGTATTCTGGGTAAGTTGTCTTTCAAGTAAAGGAGACAGCAAACCAGAATACAAATGTTTCATTCTCTCATACAGCTATGGTCCAGGACTCTCTCGGTATACTTTCTTTGCCATGTTGCAGACTGCAGGATGCAGATGGCAAGGGAGTGGGATATGATTTTTGTCATTCTTTCTTCTTTCTAATGCTAGAGCTGAAAAGTCACTCTAAGACTGGCCTTGTGTAATAAAGTTAAATTACTAGAAGTGTGCTCAAAGAAATGCAAAATGACTACTTTCTATGTTGCAAAACCACAAAACCAGAACTCCTAGCATTGTATCTAATTGGCTTAAGGGGAGGGAAGGGAACTAAGACTCTACATTTGCAGGTGATACTTTAAAATATATACAAAAAAGTATGATTTATATTAAAAAAATTGGTTTTAAAAGACGTAGCAATATGGGGTAGTAGAATGGCTCCAAAGAGGTCTTAAACTATTCAGGTTTTGACCATCAATCAGTATCACCTAAACTAGTAGATGTTTATCTGAAGATGAATTATGATCGGGAGCTCTTTTTTTGTATTTATCATCACATTCAGCTCTGCAGATGGGAACGGTGCTTCACCCCAAGGATTACTGCTTTGGTAATATGGGCCTAAGGGTGGTGCAGGGCCTCCCCGAAGTGGCAGCAGTGGTGGCAGCTGGGGGAGCACTCCGTCCTGGTGGCCGGTGGGATGGTGCCCCGTGTTGCCCTTTATTGCTCTGTCTTAGTGTGGTATGAATGATATCTACTGTCCAGAGCAGCAGGGCACGGATGCCGCTCCTCTCCTTGCCTCGCCTTGATTCCGGGGCTGCATCATGCCCCTGGTAGCCCAGGGGTTGGAGCTCATCCAGGAAATCCAAGTGCTAAAATTAAATGGGCACCTACAACGACAGTCAGAAAGCACTGATAAGAATATAAAGGCAGGCATTTTGTCCCCCTGTCTTTGAGAAGTACAATGTAAAAGCCATTGTTCCTAGCGCAGAAGAGAGAACTCCTACTGGCAGTGACTACGGTATGGCTTTGGCCCCTTCTCAGCACATGTGATACCCTCAGAGCACTGCAAGTTTACAGAGACATGCAGTGCCTCTTTGCCAGGCAGTAGGGCTCAACAAGGAGTCCCTGGAAATGTACTCATTTCCAAAACCTGAGCAGCAACATCCCTTGCTGTCCTTTGCTAGCAAGACAAGTTTGCAGGCAAAAAATGCTCCCTTGGGCAGAGCCGCCAGGCCAGCCGGGGCTGTGCTGTTTCCTGGGCTGAGCCCCTCTCTCTGCAAAACACTGTGCTGAGCTGCCTGGTTTGATCAGGTTGCCCTGAGCCATCCTGGGCTGCTTTGCGCTCTGGTGGGCAGTGCACCTTTGTGCATCATGGAAATATTTCCTGTGCTCAGAGCAGTGTTCAAAGTTTTGAAAGATGGACAGCAGAGTCTGCTACACACCTGGGCTTCTTGCTGTTCTCCACCTTCTTGGATTGTTTCAGTTGTCCATCCCGGAGAGCTCTTTTTTGGTCTTTCTGATTTTCTTGTCTGCCTGGCCTTCACTCCCCTCTTCACGGAGCAGTTTTCACTCTGTGTTTCTTTGGGTTTGGTCTTGCTGTGAAAAGTCTGCAAGCTTTTCCATTCAATAATATGAGATAGGTAAAGCCATGATAAACTTAAATCAATTCCTCTTTTAATCAAAGCTAACTCATTTTACCTTCTTTCCCCAGACAAGCTCTTCCCTTGCTGAAGGCATACGAAAGAGTCTGCCGTGCTTCCTGGAGTGACTGTGGGCAAAGCTGGAGGCACCTACAGTGGACATGCAGACATGAACGGGTGGCAAGGACCTACCTGGAGGAGGAAGCTACTGTTTGCCAAATGGCTACTTTGGCACTTAAAAGCAGATCGCATGGATTGGTTTGCATTGTCCACATTTTGCAGAGTCCCCACCCCAAAATAGACTTCATGAAGCTCTGACGAAGGAAGATCTCAGCTCAACTTTTCTGAAGGTGACAGCTACTGACAGGACAGCTCAGCTGAGCAAATGCTAACAAGATCATTGCACAAAGGGTGAAGGCCAACCTGCATCTGCCTTTCTCTCAAATTTTGCCGAGCTGCAGGCTGATGGATGACCTTGCTTTTCCCTTCACAGGGTTTGAGTCCACAGCAAGAAGGAAGTCCTTTCTTGAAACACATAAACACATAGGATCTCTGCTCCTGGCGAGGAGAAGACCCTGTACATTTCAGCCTCAGCTTTACATCAGGAACTATAGCCTCATGAACGAGTCATGTTGCCACAGTGTTTGTGGACCTGACGTACCTCTGCTGTTTCTGCTTCAACTACTGGTGCTGATGACTCCTTGGCTGGTGTACTGGAAAGTCCAGCCATCTCCTCTCCAAAGAGTTCCTCGCTGTTCTCAATGAGGAACTGCACCAGGCCCATCACCTGCACACATCAAACCATGGGGTTCAACCCAGGTGGCTGAAAACAGATCAAACAGCCTTTCCTATTCCTGACCCTTGTTTTTGTGCAGAAAGTTGCAGCTGTGGGGCTGCTCTTCCTGGCAGCTACCCCATGAGTGTTTGTTCAAGAAAGGAGGCAGCCAGGTACCTCTGAACAGCAAAGCTCAGGTGTGCCTGGAAGGCCATAGCCAGCTGGTAAATACAGCGTATCTTCCCATTCACCTGCATCAGCACTTCCAAAGGGAGCGTGTGCTCCTCAGCAGGGCTGAGTACGTTTGACCCCACACAGATGGCCAGGTTGCTGGCAGTCATCCTGCTGGTTGCAGAGTTTTTGCTGATATTAAACAAGAGGCCAAGCAAGTACTTCAGGAGGAGGAGGTTGGTGTGGGGCAACTTGTTGGCCACCCTGAGGGAACAGGAACACAACATTAATAAAGTAGACGTTGTCAACACTCATTGCCCACGCTGATCTCACCCAAACCCACCCAAGGGAAGGTTCCCTGGCCACGCCGGGTCTGCAGCAGACTGCCTTCGCTGAGATACTGCTGCCTCCCTCCCTGCCCTTCTGGCAAGAGTCCCTTCGTGGAGAAACCTCTAATGTCTTCAGGAAGTGCTTCAAGGAGAGAAATGCTTTTTGCTGCTACTTCACCCAAAATCCAACCCCACAGCAGCAAGAGGTGCCTGGCAGAAAACACGGCTTTTTCAAGGAGGCCGTCACTTTGCCTCCACAAGTGCCCGGCCACTGCCAGTCCCTGCGGAGCAGGCAGGCTGCTTGCCACACTTACTTTCTCAGTCCTGTCAGCTTCTCCTGCCTGCTGGTCTTCTGCAGGGTGCTCATCCACTCCTCATAGAGCTCTACATTGAGGAGTTGGAACGGGATGTTTTGGAGGAAGTCCTGCAATGCCAAGGGCTCCAGGTGAGGCTTTGAACAATACCGCCAGGGGCACAGACAGCATCCCTGACACTCTGGCTCACGAGCAGGCGGCTGTGTTTCAGCTCCCTGCTCTCACAGGTACCCATCAGCGCTGAGGGAGCCGGGAGCTGCCAGGCTCCAGGTCAGCAGAATTCACCTTCAAGATGGCAGCCAGCAGGTGCGCAGGTTGGCTTTGCATGTGGGCCTCTGCTACACTGTCAAGGGCCTCCCTCAGCTCCTGGGAGGCACGTTTGCCAGCCTCAGTCCAGAATATCCTCTCTGTGGAGGGTCCTTGCTCTTCCAGGGGAGCGAGCAAGTCCTGCGGGGGACAGAGGAGGACATTTGCTTGGCTGAAGACAGGCCCTGGGGCAGGTGAACCTGCCTCAAGGACAGGAGCAAGTGTGGATGGCTCTGCTTTCACTGGGGCAGGATGGAGGGGTAGCTGCGGGTAGGTGACGTGGGGAGGAACTGGCTTTGTCCCCAAGCCCCACCCAGGGTCCCTCTGTTGAGGACAGCAGCTCTCAGGAGAAGCCAGAGGGATGTGGACACGGTAGCCAGGCTTGCTTACCTGGATGGGCTGGGGCAGTGCGCCATCCTGGCTGCAGAGAGTTGCCAAGGGCCGGCCAAAGAGATCCCCCTTGCCACCAGAGCCCAAGTGCCCAGGCACCTCTGCAGCGGCTGAGGTCCCTCACCGTGCTAAGGGCCAGGGCAGCCCCCTCCTCCTCCTCTGGGTCCCACCTGCTGCCAAGAAAACCAGAGCAAAAACCCCTGGATGAAAACCACTAGACGAGCGCTCCCGGACCCTCTCCGCACTGTCCCCTGACTGCTGAGCACAAGGGAGAGATGCCGTTTGGGAACCAAGGGCCCCCAGGGGCTCAGCTCTCTCCTGCCACAGACTGATGGGGACAGATGTGCCCTGCGGAAAGGGCAGCAGCAGCCCTAGCGCAGCACAAGTGCCCTCCTGCAAGAGGAGGAGAGAAGGGCTGTCCTGCTTGTCTTCTCCAAACTCATGTCCATGGCGGTTTCTTACTGAGGAGCCCAGACCTGGGCACAGCACTGAGCAGCAGGGAAGGGTCACCTCCTTCCAGCTGCTGGCAATGCTTTGCCTAGTGCAGCCCAGCGTACCACTTGTCACCTTTGTGGCAAGGCCACCTTGCTGGCTCCTGTTCAGCCTGGTGTCCACCAGGATCCCCAGGGCTTTTTCTGCCAAGCCACTTTCCAGCAGATTTGCCAAGCTGGTTTTGGTCACGAGTATGTGTGGATGTTCCCCTGGATGCTTCATGCCTGTGCCAGTGCCATCTGCAGTTGGTCCCACCCTCTTTCTGCAGGTCTCCCTGTGCCACTGCTGTGAGGTTTAGAAGGGCATGTTTTCTCCAGCCAAAGCAGTGGTCCAAGTGGAAAGGCTCTCTCTTGCTATGGGACAGGGAGAAAGAGGATGAACCTTGATGACAGAGTCCAGAGAGGGAGTTTCTGCAAAACTTCATCTTTATCTTTGTTTCTGAATTCCAACTTTTTAATGCGAACTTTGTTCTTCTCTTAATGGCCAGGTAGAAGGTGGTGGTTGGCACTCTTCTGGAACACTAGAGAGGAGTTTCCCTTTGCTGGCTGCAAAAAGGACAGCAGCTGCATAGCTGCCGTCTTGAGTGAACAACTGTCTGCAGAACCCCAGCATCTAAAACACAGGGGGAGACTCCAGGAAGCAGAGCAAACCCAAATAGTGCACCCCAGGGGGCTGCCCACACGTCCTGCTCACTTCCCACTCTTCCTGGGATGCTTTACACGGTCAGCAGAGAGAACAAAGCAGTCCTTCTGCCTGCTCAAGCCAGCCCAGCTGTCTCTTTGGCTCCGAATGCCTGAAGCAGAGTAAGAAGCAGCTAAAAGTTGGCAACCAAGCTGTTGTGTGAGCTTGCTTTCACATTTTGTGGAAGGAAGGAAGGAAGGAAGGAAGGAAGGAAGAAAGGAGGGAAGGAAGGAAGGAAGGAAAGGAAGAAAGGAAGAAAGGAAGAAAGGAAGAAAGAAAAAGAAATGAAACAAAGAAATGAAACAAAGAAATGAAAAAAATAAACTAATAAAGAAACAAAGAATGAGCGAGCTATACTCTCTGTAAGCCCTCTGTGAGTAGTGCTTGGACAGAGTTTCAAGGCCTGCAATACCTCCTGCTTACGCAGTGCATATTTGCAAAGATATGTGTCTGAAGAAGGACAGATTGGATAGCTGAAAATGGAGAGAGGGGAGCACACATATTTTGTCTTAGCATCAGCCACTGGCTTTTCACAAGGGTTTCTGAGCACTGTTTTGCCTGGCTTTTTCAACTCCTCCTTCCCATCAATCCCTTGACATATACTATGCCTCAAAGCAAAGCCTCACCACTTTATGCTGCAAGAGAAAGGCAACATCACAGTCAGGACCCAGACCTGTTCACAGTTCACAAACGCTATTTAAGAAGATGAGGATACATTTGTAATTCCTACGATAATTTGACGCAGGTGTATATGGGGAATTCATAGTTTAAGTACGACCACAGCTTTTGCAGCTGTGTGATCAAGGGTGGTTACTCACAGTGAAAAAACATCCAAGTCCTGTTGTATGACACTAGTGAGAGTAAAGCTCCGTTCTTTGCACACAAGCTACTTTATAGGGTGCTGGTTGACCATCCAGGTGGCTTTGAGCTTTTGGAAGTTCTCCTGATTTCTTGGCACTGCAGAGAAACCAAAGTGCCCACCAAAAAGCAGCCACAGGTATTTCTAGCTTATCTGGACACCTCCTGGCTGAGGTAGGAAGGGCTGCTCTTTGTTGCCTTAAGAGCTTCACAGGTCAAAATGGACGTTGACATATGAACTGCCTCCAGCTACAGTAGCAACAAACAGGTCCTGGGGTTTGAGGGACCAGTGACATTACTGTTTACCACAGCCTGAGACAGAGAAGTGTTATTTCACGACAGCTAAGGCTAACCTGTAAACATTGCCATGACTTTTCAAACATGATGGAGAGTGGCTTGGCAACTACATTGGCCAATTCCCTCAGGACCCTGGGATGCATCTCGTCAAGTCCCATGGACTTGTGCACGTTCAGATTCCTCAGGTGGTCTTGAACCTGATCTTTACTGACTACAGGAGGGACTTAATTCCCCCAGTCCCTGCCTTGAGGTACAGGAACTGACTTGAGACATGTTTTGGCCTTTGTTTAGAATTGGAGTTTTTGAATACCTCTGTATTAGGTGCCTAAATGTAGGTACCCTCTTTTCAAACTGAATTACATTATTGAATTTAGAGTAACTACTGCAACTCCAAAGTCTGTAGCTCTCCCACAAGTCCTGTGTCATATTCCCTAGCTTTGTGGACAAGTCCTGTATGTTTCAGGCATGTCAAATGCTGCAGTCTAAAGCTCGCAAACTACATCCTACACATTATGTCTGGCTCAGATTTCAACCTATTTTTGATAAGTAGATTACTGTCAAATTGACAGAGGCCAAATAGATCGAACTAAGATCCTTTAAAAGTTGCATAAAAAAGATATCAAAATGGGGCTTTTATTTGTATTTGTAAATAGTTAATTCTTCTCACTGAAGATAATGAGAGTGAACATGTGATTACCTAGTGTGAAAGGTAATGAGATAACTACTTGACCCCTCGGTGTTGGACTCTTTTTTAGGAATGATGTTACAGTGTATAATCTCATAGGTCTTAGCCTGAGGTTTAGCTACCTGGTCCGAACAGAAAAACTATGGGACAGGATTTGCGAAGTGTCTGGCTGAAACAAACACGGGAGAGAGAAGCTATGACAAAAGTCATAGTGCTGTGAGGTTGAGCTGGCCACATCTGTGGTTGCTGTGGGTTGAGGAATTGCAGGAGTCAATAGCTACCATGACCATGTACAGGTGACAATATCACACCAATTGAGACTCCTTGGTTACCATTCATAAGCTGATTCAGCAATTGGAGAGCCAAGGAGTGATCAGCAAGACTCACTCACCCTTTAATAATCCCATATGGCCAGTGCGAAAATCTAACAGAGAGTGGAGGCTAACAGTGGACTACCATGGCCTGAAGGAAGACATGCCACCACTGAGAGCTGCCATACTGAACACGCTAGAACTCCAGTACAAACTGGAGTCAAAGGCAGCTAAGTGGTATGTCACAACAGATATTGCTAACACATTTTTTCTCGATCCTGTTAGCAGCAGAGTGCCGGCCATAGTGTGCTTTCACTTGGAGGGATGTCCAGTACACCTGAAATCAACTGAACCCAGGGTTGGAAACACAGCCCTACCATTTGCCATGGACTGATACAGACTGCACTGGAACAGGGTGAAGCTCCTGAATGCCTGCAATATATTGATGACATCGTGTTGGGCAACACAGCAGAGGAATTGTTTGAGAAAGGGAAAAGAATAATAAAGAAAGCTGGTTTTGTCATAAAACAAAGGTCAAAGCACCTGCACAGGAGATCCAGTTTTTAGGAATAAAATGGCAAGATGGGTGTCATCATATCCCAAGGGATATAATCACTAAAATAATAGCTATGTCTCCACCAACTAACAAAAAAGAAACACAAACTTTCTTAGGCATTGTGGGTTTTTGGAGAATGCATACTCCAGGTTACAGGTTGATTGTAAGCCCTCTCTATCGAGTGACCTGGAAGAAGATTGGTTTTGAATGGGGTCCTGAGCAGCAACAAGCCTTTGAACAAATTAAACGGGAGATTGTTCATGCAGTAGCACTTGGGTCAGTCTGGACAGGACAAGATGCGAGAAATGCTCTTTACACTGCAGCCAGGGACCGTGGCCCCACCTGGAGCCTCTGGCAGAAAGCACCTGAAGAGACTCGAGGTTGACCTCTAGGGTTTTGTTGATGGGGATGTAGAGGATCCAAGGCCCACTACATTCCAACTGAAAAAGCAATATTAGCAGCATATGAAGGGGTTTGAGCCACTTCAGAAGGAGTTGGTAATGAAGCACAACTCCTCTTGGCACCTTGTTTGCTCTTACTGGGATGGATGTTCAAAGGGAGGGTCCCCTCTATGCATCATGCAACTAATGCTACATGCAGTCACACTGATCACGCAATGGCCTTGAATGGGCAGCCCCAGCTGCCCAGGAATCCTGGAAGTGATCGTGGACTGGCCAGAAGGAAGAAACTTCAGAGTGCCACTGAAGGAGGTTGAAACATACAGGTTGCAAAAATTGTGGAATATTGCTGAGAGATTATCTGACTAGGAACATAGGTACATACTAACATCTTGGTATGCCGTACAACAGTATGGACTCTTACTCCATACACAAAGAAAGATTAGATTCAGCAGGAACATATGCATTGGTTTAGGGGTATTTTTTCTTTTCTGTGGATGTGAGATGGTGTAAACATTTCAAAAGTTCAGGCTAGACATATTTTTAGCATTTATAGAACAGAAATAGTGTGAAGAATTGAGAGTTTGAGGTATTTAATACAAGTACTGTAGAAAAAAAGGGGGAAGATTCAGTTCTAATTTGGATTCACCAAATTTAGTTGCCTCTGCATAGGTCTTTAAATGGGAGATAGGTTTCTAAAATTTCAGTAGAGCCAATGGAACCGGATTCAGTGGCATTACGGTGTGTCCTAGTTAGTCTCTAGACACCACTCTGAAGTATGGAGGGCTTCTGCAGGTCCTGTGTCATATCTGTCAGCTCTCTGCAGATGTTTTGAATATCCTAAGATATTTCATATGGCACTGGGTGCCTTTGTTTAGATAACTGAATGTCACTTGGGGAGCTACTAAAAATATTCGAAGTCTAACGTTCTGTCATAAGGCTCATTTCAGTGGCCTAAGCATAAGTTTCTACTGCAATTTCAGAAGCCCTAGAGTATCCAAGACATCTGCACAGGGCTGACAGATATGGCACAGGACCTACGGGAGATTCATGCCCTTCTGAAGTACCCAGTAGAGGCTAGACAGGATATGACTGGTGTTTGAAATGGCATAGACATCTGTGTTTAGGCAGTAGAATCAACCCCCTAAATGTAGACGTCTCAATCTCAGATTGAATTCCACCCAAATAGCCTTTGTTTAGAAATTTAATTAAGTAAGTAAACTGATTTACAAAAGTTACTGAGAAACCAACATCTCCTACTGAAGTCAGACTTGTATTTGGGGCGGGGAAGGATCTGATTAGTGAATAGACATATGAAGAGAAAAAAAGAAGATGCCTATCCAGCTTTCTCTCCCTCTGCCTCTAAAAAATAAATAAATAAAAATTAAAAAGATCTTGAAATGCAATAAACATTTTTGGGGAAATTGTAATTACAGGGGGAGAATACTCAGATTGCATGAATATTCACATTTGTAGATGATTCTGCTTTACCCATGTTTGCATCTCTTAACTGACTTGAATATCTTCAGGCAATCAAATTTAGCAGGCAGGATCACACACACAAGCAAATTTCAAAGTCACAAGTATTTTCACAAACTGATTGGCACACAGAGGGATTTCTTACAGAATTGTTTCCATGCTCATCCAAACACGAACAATGATGAGCAATTTTATCTGACCTATGCTAGGGAATGAATTTTAAACATGAATACTGATCTATGCAGTAAAAGAATCTATCTAAAAATAATAATCATAACAACAGAAATCAAATTCCATTTAAATACTACTGGTCTGCTTACAGATATTACATGCAGAAAACAGGCTACATTGATTTTATGGATTTGTTTCAAAATAGGCACTATTCTGTGTTAGTAATACACAGAGCTAATGACTATTATGCAATGAATGCAGTCCAAACCAGTTTTGGTGTACATGAAGAGTCAGCTGGCAGAGTGGAGGTATACGGAGTTTGTGCTTCCAAAAGATACATCGGTTAATGCAGAGTAACATTATATGTTGCATGTCACACGACAACAGTACCCCCCCTGCACTGTACAGACACTCCTGCCACCCCTTGCGAGATCCGTACCGCTTCATTTAGCTCTGGGTGCTGAGGTCACTTGGTGTATTGCACTGCCTTGCTTCCCTTACTGATGCTGTGTTGTGGCTCAAGGTTATGGTCAGCCATGATGCACCATTTTCCTCTTTTGTGCTAGCAGTCTCCACCTCTGTGTGGTGTTCTGGTGGCTTTATCACCTAGGTCTGTACTGGGAATAACTGACAGGGTTGAGGGGTCGGAGTGGCGTGTGTGGAGAAGGCTAGTTCTGTAGCCAGGCAGAATTGCCCATGGAGCTCCAGCTCACACATGTTTACGCAAGAGCAGCAGCTGCTAGGGGCAAGAGACATGGGTGAGATGCTCTTGGGGGAGACGTGGGGAAAGGTGCTCAGGGAGACATGGAGAGAAGCTCTTGGAGGAGTCTTAAGGGGAGAGGCTCTTGGGAAGATATGTAGGAAAGAGGTTCTTGGGAAGACACACAGGTGAGAGGCTTCTGGGGAAACATGTAGGGAGAGACTTTTGGGGCAGACACATGGGGGAGATGCTCCTGGGGGCACACTTGGGGAGAGGCTTTTGGGAAGTCACACAGAGTAGGTGCTCTGAAAGATGCTTTTGGAGACATGCAGATGGCAAGACTTCAGGGGTAGATGAGAGAAATTGCATGAATATATGAGAGACTCCAGGAATACCTGAGAGAGAACCCTGAGGGAGATCCAAAGAGACTGGAAGAGAGAACACCAAAGTGAGTTCCAGGGGACCTCACGGCCTGGGCCCAGGACCGTGTACTGCACAGCTGGGACTGCTGAGCTGACCCACCCAACCTTCCTCCCAGACCTTGCCATCTCCCTGGCTGCAAGATAGGGAGGTTGTGTAACACTTAAAATGGTGTGTATATCTGTGATTAAACTGTTTTGATATCCAAGTCTACTTAATTTCCACATTAGCAATTTGAACTTGAACCATGACAGGGTATCTTGCAATCTCTTTGTGTTAGTTTAGAATCAAAATGCCCTTCTCTTTCTTTCCATGTTTCAATAACTTTTTTTCCAAAGAGAGGATAGTAGAACTCAAACCTCTTTGCACACTTTAAAGCCTGTTGCTTTGACAAGCTTAGCTCAATGTACTCTTCTGCTTCTGTACACGTTTTATAGATATCCTTTTCTTGACAGCAGTGCTTACCGTCATCTGCGTAGGACCTCTTCAACAGAAAACACCACCAGGTCCTCTGGCAGATCTCATTACTCACCATGGAAGCAGTCATTCCCAGCAAGCCTCAGATGCTGGGCTTTCTTATGTTTGTCCATCATCCCAAAACTGCATGAGTGTTGAAAATGTTTCCTTTGGAAACACAAACTCCTTATGCCCTCTTTGCCAGTTCACTCTTCATATACACCAAAACTGGTTTGAACTGCATTCACTGCACAATAGTCATTAGTCCAACTCTAGTTCTTTATAGCCTATGACTAGGTGGAAGACAGCTGGACAAATTCACTGTACAAACATCCAGTAAATTGCAGTCCTTTTATTCTGAAGTGAAATGGTCAGTGATAGATGACTATAAACTACACTGCGGTAGCAGAGATAAAAGACGCAACCAATATTGTGAATACTGAGCTCTCTAGCATATACTAAAGCAATACGAAAGAAGACATTACTAAAAAAATATATTACTTTGCTTATCAATGTATTTGGTTTTAATATCACAGAAGAAAATGATCATTTTATCCTTCTTCACTGTTGTATTCTAATTCACATACTGCAAATGGGTGCATCAAATTTTTTTTACTTTACTACTGAGCTAAGCTCACTATCTCTGCTGTACAGTCCAGTCATAACACTACAAGACTTCAAACTCACATAAGCTGGCATCAGTGTGAACCAATAACTATGGACCTGAATAATTATTTCTTTTGTTTATTTAGAAAACATGACCTGGCAGTTACTATTATAGATCTGTTTTCCTAACCAAACTATTTAGATGCTGTTAAACTATAGTTTTTTATTTTCTTACTAAGATTTTATTATTACTTACTACATATTCCAGGACCTGTGACACTTAACCTTGTTCAATTACACCTCATAGTTACACTGTTAAAAAGGTAGATTAAAGGGTACTTTTGGTTATGATCTTTTAAGCAAAAAGCCATCAGAGATAGTCTCAGGTTTTCAGATGACCTTTATCATGTTGTCGTACCCCTTCACTTCTCATCATTAGTGCTTCTTGTCTTTAACCTTCAGATTGTAATCGACTTTGATTCTATCATCATAAATCTACTTCCCCTTCCCCTCCACCACATGGTATTTCTTTAGCTGACCTCATCCTTCTTTTAACTAATCGTTATTCTTTTGCAGCATCCCAAACAAATAAGAAAGCCTTTTCTCTCTTTGTATTTGTATACTTTTGTTTATAGGAGTAATTTGGAAGATGGTTTCTTCACCACAGAATAACTAGATAAGTGTTGCATTTTCAACATCATTTACAAACCTGTTTCAAACATAGCAAATGAGTTCTTTACCTTGTCATTAGGTTACGTTAGTGGAATTGAATGTCACTTCTATCTTTTCATTTTCCTACTATTGATTCGTCAAGTGCAAGCTAACTATTTTATATAGCAGCATGTGATTTCTCTATTTGTTAAGTTCATTGGCAGGAATAAAAATAGTGGAAAGATGTGGATTTTAGCTGGGTTGCTCTTTGGCTCTATGTACGCAGAAAGCTTTGCAAAGCATCCAGCTAGTAAGTTCAGTAACAATGTGTGCCATTTCTGCAACTGTATTGTGAGACTTCATCTAAAGGATGCTGTTTGAGATACAGTGCCTGAGGCACTAATTTAATGGTATATCTATATATTTATTAGCAATCTCATTTTGTGGAATCCTCCTAAAGCAAATATACATATTTGCTTATATATATTTCTGAAGATCTTCAGATGGCTATCAGGTCCATCAAACTTAGGTGATATAAGGAAAAAGGAGCAATGCTGGGAGTATATATCCACTTGGGTTCCAGTCTGCCATGGCATTAAGTGGAGCAGGATCAATTCTTAAAAAAGAGAGAAGATGACATTTCAGGTCCCACATTTTGCAGAATATCCTAGTGGTTAAAATTTTTTCCCATAAGTGGGAGGACATGGTTCTAGATTTGATTCAGACTGAGGGTCCTGGAATTCACATCTCCTATATGGGAAATTTTGAGTGAGTATTCTCGTGCTTTTCTGTTGAAATATTATGCAACAAGGAGGACAGAAATGGCATGGGTGCCTACTTGGAGTGCACAGGTCATGGAGACTGCATAAGAGCAAGAAGGAGACTTTTGCCTCATCAGATGATCAAGATTTCAACTAGCTGATCTTCCCTAGGGTAGACCTATAAAATCTATTTGCTTATTAGGATAAGCTACACCTTTGTCCAGTGGAGTTTCTGTAAGGATAGAGAATCATCAAGGTTGAACACAGATGTCGAAAGTGGTGTGAAAGAAAGAAAAGACAATAGAAAAATAGGTAAGCAATACTTTCAAAATAAAGCATGTTGCCTGACATACTTACAAAGAGAGAATTGCCACTATTATGCATGATGCATAAGTTATGCACAGATACAACCTCAAATCATTACAGCTTCCATCACTGGGTTAATTAAGAGCTTAGAGATATGTCTTAATTCTCAATTTGGAGCTTTAATTGTAAGACCGCAATGACACTAAAATCAGTCATTGACCACCATGGTAATTTCATGTCCATTAAGACCTGCCTTTGCTCTTGATGAAATAATGATCATTCAGTGTATTTCCATCCATCATTATTTGATTAATGAAGAAATGCCAGTTTTCTTTTAACTAGCAATGTCAGTCTGTCTTAGGTCTGTCTAAGGTTTAAATTATGAAGAGCAAAATCAGGCCTTATCGAATACCAGAACACCATAAAATCATACCATATTGCTGAAAAAAAGAGCTCACAAGGAAAGGTGCTGAACAGATTCAGCCTAAGAATTCTTATCAAGAACATCATATATTTCTAATTAGACTGACATATATTTTAATTTAGGAGAACTGAACTAGGTGTTATATGTATAATTAAGTATGGGTTCTGACAAAACTGTTATTACTATTACAAATTTACTAGCTAATAGCTTCATGATGAAGTCATTGATGGTTAATGATATCTATGACATATTTTCATAACTTCTGTAACTGCTGCTCCAGAGGAGCTTGTTACCGTTATAAATCTTAAAAGCAAGTCTCACTTTTCAACTCTGTTTCCCCTTTACAGCTAAAAGTTATGCAAAGAAGTGGACACAGCTCAGCAGGGTCATTTAGTTTTATAGAGCTGCTTGGATAGAAGGAGCACTTTTATCTGTTAGGGTATGATATATTGTTATGCTGTTCCACATACTAAAGTAAAAATGGCATGAAAGTGGAACTAAAGCAGGGATAGGATGGCCAATAGAACTGGGGAATCCAGATTCATCCAAAAGATTCTGTCTGTCTGAGTATCTGGAACTCAAATCCTCTGTTTATGTCTGTGCACCCTTGGTTTCATGAAGTCTTCAGATGTCTCTGAAGACCTTTGAAACAAACTAGGACATAATTGTTTGTATCTCCCATTTCTCACGAGTTGCTTAGAAACAGTTGTTTAGGGCATATAACTTGTAGCAATTTATGTATTTTCCATGATGTTTGTTCTATAGACATTTATATGTAGGTAAAAGAAGTAAGTAAACATAAAAGTACATATTGGAGACAAGGAGTAATCAGTGACAGAAATATGACAAAAATGGCTGTGTGTTTCTTTGGCAGTCTTCCTGAAGCAAGGCCACTGACTTCTGGTAAAACAACCGGTCACAGCAAACAGTTGCAGAATACTTCTAAAGGTAACACTCTAATCGGTAGCTTAAGTAATAAACTATAAAAAGTAATTAAGTTACCTTTTAGCTGCAGGTATAAAAAAATGTTTTAATATTTTGTCATCTATCATTCACTTCTGGATGATGAGCGATCATGATTTAATAACACCCGGTTTAGTCATTCTCATTCTGTAAATAACGTGAACAATGGAAAAGTGATTTGCAAATGAGTACAGTAGCTTATCAAAATAATCTGAAAAACCATAGGACCATAAATTGTCTAATGATGGTCAAATCGTCTTCACAGAATCACAGAATCGTGCAATGGCTGAGGCTGGAAAAGACCTCTGGAGATTATCTAGTCCCCCTCCTCCCATTTCAATAAAATATGCAATAGGTTCAATAAAACGCAATAGCTTTCAGTAAAATATGTAGCAGACTAAATCCTCAAAGCAAACTTAAACCAGTTAAGTCCCATTTCTTTGATTTCACCTTCTCCACCTGTAAGTAGGCTATTCATTTTCTTTCAAATGCATCTTTTTTACTTCCTGATTTAGTCTGGGACCAAGAGCTGGACTGTTAAAAGATTACAGAAGCCCAGAAATATTGCAGAACCTTTTCAGATTAATCTGCAAGGTTGAATCTGAGAAGATACAATGCAACTAAGATACAATACATGCAATGGAACTATTTAACTTCCCTTGATTGTTGCTTTCTGATTTTCATTAATATACATTTTGGTTTTGATCTGGTAGTCCAGGTGATCAAGTAGGAAGATCATATTGTTTCATCTTTCCTATCAGATTTTTATTACTCTGACTTCCGGACTGCTTTGAGGTTTTTTGAGTTTGTTCTTTTTCTGTCGTGTACTTTTTGAAAGACAATTACTTTATCACTGACTAAACATCTCTGTCTCATTCACACACCTAGCTGACTCAGTAGAACAACTCCTACTGATTTCAGCAACACAGGGTCAGAACTATAAAGCCAAAGTTCATCTCATCTAAATTTAGTTGCTGAAAAGTATGCACATTAGGAGTGCCGATCCAGGTGTTTAAGAGGTCATTGCCAAAGCCCCAAACTAGTCCAAATCAGCTTCCTTTCTAGTTAATGGATGGAAAAAGGCATTCCCAGAGGGTGATTCACTTCATCCCAAGACACTTGTCTGACACTGATGAGGAAAAATCACTCTCCTGCTTGAGCTAGTGTTGGGTAGGGTGGGGTGAGTGCCAGTGTGTGGAGACTCTCCAGAGGACAGGTCGGCTCTGTGATCAGCTGCATCATGCTCTAGGCATTTTTTTTTTCCTCTTTCTGTCCTTATTGACTACAGAGGGATCCCCAAACATTTATACTCCTAGCATAGGCGTTTCAGCTAGAAGTCTGCTGTGAAGCAGGATTAATTTGGACTAGGCAGCCTTCCACTCAGATGTTCCGTGAATTTCCATTTTGCACCCTCTTTCAGGTTGCTGTTTACGTACAATTGCCTGAATCTCTCCATGTGGTTCTTTTTTCTTTTTCATCTTCTTCGTTTTTTTTTTTTTTTTTTCACTGTCTGACTTCTGTTCTACCATTTCTGTTGTGTGGGTTGAATCAACACCTTTTTTCTCACAGTAAGCTCAGCATAGACTGTGCTTGCCTCAGCTCATTTTATGAAAATACTTCCATGTTAATTAAATAAACAAACAAACAAAACCAAACACTAAGAAAACTAAGGCAAAAATTAGGCATTAGAAGCTTGACCTACTGTTTCTTAAAGGGTTCTAATTTTTAGCGTGGCCCACTGAAAATTATGCTGGTTTTCTCTACTCCCCAGCCCAAACACATTCAGCTGTTGATTCCCCACTTCTGTAATTGCTTGCAAGCAGAGTTACACTGACTTTCCCACTCTCATTTCTTGAGTACTCTCTCCCAGCCCTGAGTATCTCTTGTGTACAGTAATGGGCACATACCCAACAGCCTGGGAAACTCCAACCTAGTTCACTTAAAGCTGTCTTGCATGTTGATTGTGAATGTGTTATCAGGCTAAGATCATTATAGCCCCTGCAATTATCTTTAAAGATGTCTCGTTTCACCCCCCTTTTAAGTGTTACAGCAAAGAGGGCTGCATTCATTGTCTGAAAAGGAATGAAAACTGTTTGTTGGTTGGGGTTTTTTTGCTACTGGTTGAAGTACAGCTCCTCCCACAGAGCGTAGCACATTTGTAATAATCTTTCAGTCTTGCTTCTCCTTCCATCATTTGTTTCTTGTCTTTTTTTGTTTGTTTGTTTGTTTCATCTCTCCATGCATTTGTTTACATAAAGTATTCTTCTTCTTTTTCACCCAAGGGTACTGTATTATCCTGGGGTGTCTTAAGATGTCAACTAAGTGTGCTAATACTTTTTGACATTCCATGACCCCTGAGGAAAAATGTGGAAATGTATTCTGGTTTTACATTAACTAAGACTTCAGTTTATGAGAAACTGACAGACAAACGGAGTGGAAGTGATACATAAGACAAATATAACTAGACATCCTATTTAATGAACTGACATTCCATTTGCCATCTCTGTGGAAGAGGGTGGTTCCAACAGGAGGAGCCTTGAAGTACAAAATTTTGCTTTTTTCTAGATAGAAGACAGTGTTGGGGTTCAAGAGAATACTTTGCAAACAAGGACATAAATTTATATAACACAAATATCCAATCCTTTTCTGGTGGTGACAGGACTGACAAGGGGATGTATTGAGTTGGATATGGACTTAGAGATCCTTGGGTTTCTTTTCTTCTGCACTATACCTTATGCAAATATTTGTGCTTTTGAAGAAAGGGTATAAAATGCTACCCTTGAGAAATGCACACATGATTCACAGAGGAAGAGTATGACTTACATTATCATAAAATAAGAAGTATCCAATATAGCAGTTCTGGAGGAGCGTGTCTGTCTGCATTGGCTGTGGAAGGAAGTTAAATGACTCGTGTAGACTAGGCTGCAGCTTTCAGATGGCTAACTTAGTTAAGGAGATTACCAACTCTAAAGTCTACCTAGAATGAGATTTAAGTCAAAGTTAGGTGAAGCAAATCCACCCTTAGGCCTTTAAGTCCCTTAGTTGCTTTTGAAAATCTTAGAATTAATCAGATTCTTTTCAAAAAGTTAAAAGGGACTCAACTTTTGGCAGAACTCAGCATCTTTTATCTATAACCCCAAAGTTTATGTTCCCGTAAAGCATAAAATATGTTACCTTTCCAGCATTTCATATCACATTCTTAATTTTCATCTCAGGTAGGTGGATGTTTAAATATATTTTTAAATTTATTTCATTATATGAGTTTTTCTGCTTTGTGGCTCATCCTTAGCCTTGATCATGAGTTTGTTTGCTAGCTTCTATTCACTTGCAATTTTGTATTTGCCTGCCTCCATTATCTCTTTGCTTGTGTAAAGCTTTTTGAACTTTCACTCACTCTTCCCATTAATAACTGTGACATGACACATTCCCTAAAATGAAACTTTGTATATAAACATTTCAAAATCTTGAAAAATGACTCAAGGTTTGAGTAACTGAATATACTGTATAATACCACTAATCTGTCTCTCCCCTTAATGCTAGCTGCAGCTCCACAGGACAACTTCTTCAGCCTGGAAAATTATGTTCTGAAGGAACCAGACATTTCAGTGAGTCTAAATTTAAAGTTAGAAGATTATCACTAAAGCTGATCTATTGGAATTACTTATCTGAGCCAAAGTAATTCAAGTGCAGTGAAACACTTCTAATTTTAAATTTAGGAGCACTGAACAGTGAGTGGGATTCTTTGGCATAGCACTTGGTTGCTACCACTCTCTCCCTCTCATTCTTTCTGCTTTCCAACTTCATCCTTTTAAAGCCCATGTTCACAAAACCCAAGTGCTGACGGTTTTAGATAAAAAATGTATCACTATATAATAATGAAAACAAATATATTTACCATTAAATATTATACAGTTATTGAAAATGAATAAAGTATATATTATTTCTAAAATGCTGTAATGAGTTACACCATGGAACACCGTATGTGATGCAAAGATTACTCTTGGGAAAACAATATAAGAGGGTGATAAACCCATCAAATGGCTGGTAAAGTGAGACTTGTAGGGGTTTTCATTAAAGCTGAATTCGAAAAGATTGAAGTAAATAGACTCTGTTGGACTATTCAGCCACAACAGGGACAGGAGAAATGTAGGCAGATTGTTTTAATATGGGCAGACTGAGGGGTCATGCATTTATTTGTTTCTCAAATACACTGGAAGAAGACAGGAGCCATTAACGGTGCTCTAATGGTGTTTGATGATTAAATTCTTCACAAGTTCACAAAGACCAATGCTTCCAGTAACATGCACATGAAAATGTCACTTGTGAGTTCCCTCACCATTGTCAGCAAGGTGGGCAATATATTTATCACCACACATTTAAGAGTTATTTGTAATTTTGTAGTTAAAAACATGAAGATCCTTCATTAATGTATTATTTACAATTCTAAGATTAAGGTAAGACAAGGTAAGGTATAAACAATTTTTGAGAGCCGCAGTTCTGTATTCCTGATGAAACACTACAGAATGGAGTTGTACCATATTTTTATTGTGCTACATCTTCTCCAGCAATGAAGTTCCTAAAGGACAGAAGTTGAATGTTGAAAGATGTTTTCTTTCATTTAAAAAAAAAAGCAGAGAAACACAATTCTACTGCCACAGCCTGGAAATTCTGATTTTCAGCTATTGTAATAACTGAAGATAGCCAAAGTTAAGAGCATGATCATTAGCATCGGCCAGTGTGTTCTTGCAACATGTGATGTGCTGTATGGTTGCACCCCATGGAACCCTAGTTCAGACTGGGACTGCATCCTCTCCTAGAGATTGTTGCATACAGTCAAATAGTCTCAGCAACATAAATGACAGTTTGATTAGGAGGAAAAAAAAAAAGATTTGATAGTGCAAGTAAGTTACTGAAATGGTTGCAAAAGCCACAGTGTGCATAGATCAGACATGGTGATTCTTTAAACAAATGTGTAGTTTTGTACTTTGATAAGGCTGTCCGCTGTCATACTGGGCAGACTCAGGAAAAGAGAATTTCAGGATCCTTTTTACTTTTGGAAATTGAATATTGATCCATAGAAATCTTGACTCTTTGTATAGAAGTAGATCCAAGGCTAGTAAAAAAATATGTGCATGTGTTAAAAAAATCAAACCAAACCAAACCAAACCAAAAAACCCAAGACAAAACCAAAAACATTCTGACATGTCTTAAATGAATTCATCCTATCAAGCTTTAGGTAGTTAACTGAAATGTCACTACGGAGCAGACTTGCCATAAGGACAGTCTACAGTCAGTGTATTGAAATAGCCACCTCCAAAGAGATTCCCTCAGATGCAAATTCCTTCTAGAGGTTCTTGCTGTCCTTTAGGCAATTAGGTAGTCTTGAGCAGCATCTCTTTTAGTACAGAGATGATGATAATTCAGTTACAAAACTAGGCAGGGTGCATTTGTGCCTTTCTGTTTTTCTGAAAAGAATAACTTAATTCCAAATTTCCACATAGAAACGTGTTCAAGTCTTAACCTCAGTGCTGGACTTACTGATTAACACAGTTTCAGGCAGCAGCAAACTACATTTCTAAAGGTAAGTTAATAACATTGATAAATTTACTACAGCTTTACTGAAGGGATAGAATGTTATAAAGGGTAATTGAAAATAGTATTCTATGTACTGGCTGTTATTTTATGCTAGCATTCTTGTTGTAGAGGGCATGGCTAACCTCTCTCAACATTCATTCTTTCAGACTTTGTTTCATAATTAATAAATAAAATTAGTAAGCACCTCTCAAGCTGCTTTTTAAAATGAAATATGACACAGCTTTGTAATGAGGGTTGACATTCCATAATTCATTTTAATCCTTTCTAAAATGGGCACAGTTCCACATGACATATGGGTAAATATGTTTGAAGATGCCTTGAATTGCAAAAATAGTCAAGGCCATCAAGGTATTTGGCAATTAATGTAGAATCTACCCATTTTTTCATGAATAACAAAGTGAATAGCTACATTAAGTACATGTAACCTGTCACAAAATGACTTATGCCTTCCCCTGGGTAAATCCTGCTTATGTGCTCTGCTCGTTCAATTCTATAATACATTTTTAATAATAAATAACAAATTCAATAATAAATTTGGATGTCAGGTTCTGAACTTAGGAACTTGTCTTTTTCATTTCTCAGTGTTAATATCTTTTACATCTAGCAGGTAAGATCAGAGAGGAAAGAGACACGGGATGAGAAATATAAGGACTATAATGGATAGAAAGAAATAAAAAGAAATTTAAAACACAGACTCAAATTAAGCGAAAGACTGAGATAAAAATGTTTGAATCCTGTAAATTTTCCAAGACAGAAAGGAAATGTGGTCTATTAGCCAGAATCTTCTATTTAAAAACACATTGGCACCCCAAATAAAGACCTAGTAACTAATAAGGAAACTCAGTAAAGAGAGTAATGAAGTTTTAAAAGTTATGAAATGAATTGTGTTATATTTTCTTCTTTAAAACAAACTAAAATTAGTTGCCCAAGTCTTTTCAATGATTTTGAAAATATAAGCTGGCAAATTTTATGAAAATTTCTTTTGGTATACAAATGATCAAAAAGCTCAGAAATGAGTGGTGGAGCTGCTGTGGAACAAGAATGTGATTAGGATTAAAATTAATGACTCAAAACCTCAATAAATGCTTCATCTTGGTTTTCAGTAAAGCTGATGAAGTTGAGAATGGGGCAAAGACAGCTTATCTAACGGGTTGGAGGATATGGAAAAGAGAACTGTAACGCCCAAGGCGGAAGCTAAACTTGAAGACCTTCGTGTTCAAACTGGAGGTCATCCCAACATCCTGATGGAAATCATGGAATTGTAAATTTGGTAATAAACATCTCAAAATAGAGATGGGCACTGTATGACAGTAAAATAAAAATGCTCTCTGTCTGTTTTAAAATGCTATCTGTAAAAAGTTATCTGGACAGCTAATGACTGTTAGACTGACATTGGTTTGAACAGAATTTTGAGGAAAAGTATAAATAAACATGCAGAAGTAGACAGAAATTAGGATAAAACATGATGTATTATCTATTACAGATTACACAGGACTAATCTGATTTTTTCTTTTTTAAAAAGATAAATTATTTTCTGGACCAGCACCTTCCTTAAATTAGCAAAATATTTGATATGGTAACATGGGAAGAACCTCCTTAACCTGGAGTTTATAAGGATCTGGAGAAGAATTGTAAAGTGGGTTGGTAACTTTAAATGGAAATGGTAAGGACTTACAGTGAAAAATGAACTACTAAGATGGAGGGAGCATGTTAGTTGATTCCTTATGATCTGTTTCATAACTAATATTGTCTAAATTTTTTTAATAACCCTGGATCTAACTAAAGTATAGTATTGATATGGGTTAAAACCACACAGTTGGAAGGTAGTGTCAGTGCAGATACGTTATAGGGAGAATTAGGCAACTCTGAGACCCCAGCAGCAATAATAGGATGACGTGCAATAGTACAAAGTTTAAGGTCATGAGCTTAGAAAAAGACTGCCATGATAATTATGGAGAAGGAAAGCTTGTCATATTGTTAGAAAAGAACTGGAAAAGCCATCTAGCAAAATGGAAATGTTCGTAAACACGTCTAGGAGAGTGGTAAACATAGAGGAGGAAGAACTATCGAAGCTCAGGTACTACACTGGCACAGCGGCCAACAGACATATCCAGGTCTTAATTGCATTTAACCTGGAAATTATGATTTCTGTCTTTCCAACAGATATAAAATCATAGACTCATAGAATGGTATGGGTTGGAAGGGACCTTAAAGATCATTTAATTCCAACCCCCCTGCCATGGGCAGGGACACCTTCCACTAGATCAGGTTGCTCAAAGCCCCATCCAACCTGGCCTTGAACACTTCCAGGGAGGGGGCATCCACAACTTCTATGGGAAACCTGTTCCAGTGCCTCACCACCCTCACAGTGAAGAATTTCTTCCTAATATTTAATATAAATCTACCCTCTTTCAGTTTAAAACCATTACCCCTTCTCTTATCACTACACTCCCTGATAAAGAGTCCGTCCCCATCTTCCCTGTAGGCCCCCTTTAAGTACTGGAAGGCCACTATAAGGTCTCTTCGGAGCCTTCTCTTCTCCAGGCTGAACAACCCCAATTGTCTTCAGCCTGTCCTCATAGGGGAGGTGCTCCAGCCCTCTGATCAACTTCGTGTCCTTCCTCTGGACCTGCTTGAGCAGGTCCATGTCTTTATTACACTGGGGGCCCCAGAGCTGAACACAGTACTCCAGGTGGGGTCTCATGAGAGTGGAGTAGAGGGGGAGAATAACCTCCCTCGACCTGCTGGCCACGCTTCTTTTGATGCAGCCCAGGATGCGATTGGCTTTCTGGGCTGTGAGCACACATTGCTGGCTCATATTCAGTTTTTCATCCACTAATAGCCCCAAGTCCTTCTTTGCAGGGCTGTTCTCAATCTACTCATCACCCAGCCTGTATCTGTGCTTGGGATTGCCCCAACCCGTGTGCAGGACCTTGCACTTGGCCTTGTTGAGACCATATTGCACAGGAAGAAATTCAAGTTAGTTTAGGATAGACCGTGGTCCACTAATGCATTTAATGATGTGATTTGGTGGTTTACAGTGTCAGAAGTCTTCAGCCAGTGACTTGAACAGCCCTTTCTAGTCTCTCTCTGATGGAATCACACTTAAAGTTTGTCCTTGAGTCTTCTTTTGCAAAACCAATCTCCTCTCTCTTTCTAGCTTTGAAAGAATTGCCCAGGGCCGGTGTATTGAAACACTTAGAATTTTAAAGAAGGTGAATTCCTCTCATCTTTTCTTGTTTCACCTTATTCTTGAATAATTTACATCTGTGAGCCTTGAAACTCTCTTACATCCTACTTCTTTCAAGCGGTGTCATTACAATATTGTCATCTATCCATTCGTTGGGCACTCTATGGCTCTCTTCAAAAGGAATATGAAAACTGAACTGTAATGAGTCAAAAGGTATGAGGTGGAGCCTTGGTCTGAGGTTTATTTTTCAAAGTATGTTCTGTATGGTCTTCCTTACTTGTGAATGGTCCAAAAATTGAGGGACGTTAATAGCTGAAGATGATGCCAGGGATATTCAACTTTGTTGAGGCAATCAAGTCATAACGTGAATTGTTGGTTGACATCCACTGGCCTAAATAGGCCACTATTTAGTCAACCTAAATAATCATAATGATGTCTTGTGGCAAAAAACCCCCACCCAATAAACATACAGAGAAAAACCCCTAAACGTGATTTTCAGTTGATTTCCCTTCCTGGAATTCCAGTGCTTCTGTTAATGATTTATTAACACTTTCACTTTCATGTCAAAATAGAATGCTAACAATGAAAATGGGCATAATATAGGAAAAAATGAAGTATTTCTTTACTAAGAGGGAAAAAGAGAAAATGATAGAATGTAAAAGAGAACAAAATGTGTAGCAAATTTCAGTTCCTCAACTGATCAGCAACCGCAATAAACTGTGTATGTTACCATGTACTTCTATTTATGAAGAGAGAAATAATAAATCTTCAGTCAAGCAACATGGGATTCACTGGAAGGGAGGGGGTCTCAGTTTCAGGCTTCTTTGAAGTGAATGCTTTACATTAAATTCAGACTGCCAAATTTAATTTCAGCAGACATTTGGTCCGGCATCAACAAGATTTTCTTTTAAAATATACCTGGCTCTCAACAGCAGAAAGGTTTACCATCACTGTCTGAGCTCAGAGAGTCATATTCATCAATTCTTACTTTTCTGTGTATCAAAGAATATTTACTGACATGTCTCTTAGATAGAACAATCTATAAAAGAGAGCAATATCTAATTTACTTCCTCCCATCCCTGAATACTTCACAGTGAGGGGACTGTGAGAGTCTTCTGGAACATGAGAGCTGTGTGGTCAAATCCTCTTGGGCAGACATGGGATGGGCAGCTGTTGTTCCTATGCCCAGGATGAGTGGAGTGCTTTAGTTGCTGAGAGGTTGCACAGAAGAATGGAAGCAGCATCTCATTCTACTGCCATTTTTGAAGGAAAGTTTTGTCCATTCATTTTCTTTCTAAGGAAAGGACTAAGGAGCTAAACCTCAGAGGAAGAAAGTTCCTGGGAATGTGTCCTGGTTTCGGCTGGGACAGAGTTAACTTTCTTTTTAGTAGCTGGTACAGTGCTGTGTTTTGGATTTAGTGTGAGAATGATGTTGATAACACTCTGATGTTTTAGCTGTTGCTAAGTAGCGCTTATCTTAAGCCAAGGACTTTTCAGTTTCCCATGCTCTGCCAGCAAGCAGGTGGGCAAGGAGCTGGGAGGGAGCATAGCCGGGGCAGCTGACCTGAACTAGCCAAAGGGGTATTCCATACCCTGGAACGTCATGCCCAGTATATAAACAGGGGGGAGCTGGCCGGGAGGGGCGGATCGCGGTTCGGGAACTAACTGAGCATCGGTCAGCGGGTGGTGAGCAATTGCATTGTGCATCACTGTTTTTTTTCTTCCCCCCCCCTTCTTTTGTTGCATTCCTTTTCATTACTATTATTATTATATTTCATTATTACTATTGTTAGTATTATATTTTACTTTAGTTATTAAACTGTTCTTATCTCAACCCACGAGTTTTACTCTTTTTTTCCTTTGCTTTCCTCCTCCTCACCCCACTGGGAGGGGGAGGGGGAAGCGGCTGCGTGGTGCTTAGTTGCTGACTGGGGTTAAACCACGACAGAATGTCAATCCCACAAGAAAAGAGGCATTTTTCTATAGTACCAGACCAAAATATTTATAATGTAGAGGGGGTCGGAATCGTATCTATGTTTTTGTCCTCTGTGTTTTTATTAATTAACTTAGGTTTCCCTGTCAGTATGTTAGCTGTTGTGAATCACATTCTTAGGTCTTACTTTTCTCTGTCCTTTGCATTTGCTGGCATCCTACCAGGCTGCTATGAATCCCATTGGGTAGGTACTTCTATAAAATGCATACAGATATTGCAGCAGTCAGTGCTACAAGGCTGAAGTCTCTTCTGTACATCTATTCTTACACATCTTTGTTCAATCCTTCCAGCCAAGTGCTCATGTCAGTAGATGGATCTTGCAGACATTTGCATTATTCTATTTGTTGAACAGTCTCCACCACTGCTCAGTCCTTTCTATTTTGCAATGAACCTGGACTGTGATTTATATTAAGAAAATTGTTATAAAAGTCTCTCTTCTGTTATCGGAAGACCTACATAGGAAATGATAAGAGTAAAGTCATTATAGAAATCTAAATGGATTTGAGAGGTCTTGATAGAAATTACTTATAAAGAACTATCAAATTGAATCGATAATGACACGTTTTCATAGGTTATTAGAGCCTTCCTGTAGTATTCTACAGAGAAAATATTCTGTGCCAAATCCTATAAAGTTCTGCACACGTTTTATTTGATGGAGAGATAATATGATTTAGTAAGTGGAATGGAAGGGGAAAGAAAAACTCTGATTAAGTTTTACTGTATATCACAACAGTGATTTTTCACTATAGCTAACAAAAACACAGAATAAAAGAAAAATCATTGTTTTTTTCTCTTTAAGGGCTTTTTTTTTTAACTTTGGACAAATGTTGTTGACTTTGTGATCTTGAAGTGACCTCTCACCCACAAATTTCACACATTTTCACTGTAGACATGTTATATATATAATAGGCAATAACTTATGATGTTTGTTCAACAAATTGTTTCCTAACTTTCTGAAATGAATTTGTATGTCTGTCATCAGGTGTGCTTCTATACTTATATCATGTCTACTATTGTGTCCTGAGTAATTTTCTGTTCAGATTTGGTGAGTTTCATATGCTTGTGAAGATGCCGAAGTTGAAGAGTTATGTGAAGCTTTAGACAGCATGCAAAATTTGTCAGATCATCATGACAGGAAGGTATCAACACTTAGCTATATTGGTTCAGACCCTCTGGAATAAAAAAAAAAAAGCTTGTTATGCTTATGATCACTATATAGTGGGAAGAAAATATATACAAGTATTTTATAAATTAGAAAGGTTTTTATCACAGCTGCTAGGCTATTAGAAGCATACAAAAGAATTATCTGAGGCACTCTGCGTTTGAAATTCACATTTAACTTATTCAACCATTAGATTGCTGAGATAAATGACTAAGAAATCACAAGAAAAGATGCAGAAACAATTCCATTTTTAATTGAGAGAAAATCAGAGCTCAAAACTGATTGAAACTAACCATATGAGCAATTTCCATTTAGCAAATGGAAATGAAAAAACAAACAAACAAACAAAAATGTAAATCATATTTTATCTTCTTTAGGAAATTTACCTGTATCTGTCTTGAGTTTGAACTTGGTAACTATCGAAATGCATTACCTTTACTTGAAATGCATGATCTGCAATGGACAAAATAATAGAAATAAAAAATTAACCTTAACTTTTGCAAATATAGACAGCTCTCTGAAATATAAACATTTCAAAATGACTTAGAATGAGCTAATTTTATGTGCAAGGAATTACGCTACTCCAACTCTGATTAATAAAACAGACATCGCCATGGTCTTCCCAGCAACCTTATGCATTGATCCTCTCAAGTAAGAACACAGCTAGCTCCATGCTGAGGGACTCTGGTTTAAAATTCTGATGAAAAATGTTCGGGTGGTGAAGAACAGTTAATCTGTTGTGTTATGATTGCCACATGCTGGTTTCCTATAAATAAAGATGATGTCAGGTATTAGAAGATTTTTCTTCCTTTTTTCCTGTTTGAGAAACAAATAGTGTGCATGTACCTGGAATAATTTGTGTGTTGTTTATGGCAATGATGAAGTTGTGAGGCCCAGATTTATTCTGGGATTTGTTAAATTGGGAACATTAGTTTAAAATACACGCTTTAGAAACTGGGCAAAAATACTCTTGTTAAGCAATGGTATGATAATTATCTGAATATATGACAATTCACCTTAATGTATGATTTATTACATTATCAAAGAACATTTGAAATAATAACTTCTGTAAAAGCAGAAGTTATTAATGCATGAAAAACATGCATTGTAATACTGTTTCAAAATTCTTAAATTCATTGGATACTAGAAGAAGAAAATAACCTACCAAAAGACAGAAATTTTAAAAGACAGAGTACAGTAACTACAGGCCTACATCTAAACAATTGTGTCCTGAAAAAATCTTAGCAAACTACTGCAATCCCGAATTAAGCTTACTGCTAACTATAAAGCTGTGCAGTGAAGATGGTAATGGGGCATGACATAATGGCCAAAAGCATGGAGAATGAGATCTTTGCCAATGAAGCTTTTGCACCCTCAGAAACTTGATCATGTTTGAATTTACTGCCCATAAAGACAGATTTATTGGGATAGTTCATTCATTCCATAGCAACCCAAACATGTAGAATCATAAAGCAATATACAAGGTAATGCTGCTTGAAGACTGATGTCGAAACAATTCAAACGTTTCAGTGTGACAGGACAGCCTTTCATATCTGCTAAATAAGTATGTAGCAGAACCAATGCATGTTGGCTATTTGGAAGGCAGCTGGGGACCACAGAAAAATCTGTTACCACAGGCAATCTGTTAGTGGCAAAGCTGGGAAGACACTGTGCTGTTTTGATTTCATTCTCTATATGACAATAATGCCTTGATACTCAAATCCTATAAAAATGACTTTTATTATTTTATAGTTACTGCCATTTCATGAGAAAGGTGAAGCTTTTCTTGAAAAAAGTATTATGAAAAAAAAACCCCAAAAACAAAAAGGGAAAGAAAGGAAAAAAGAAATAAAATTTCCAGATGTGTTGAAGAATCCCTGTGTAATTCAGATATAGGAATACTCTTGATCTTTTCTTTAGAGTCTGAGAATAAACTTCACCAATCATGCTCAGAAAATAACTACTGGGAATACAATTATGCTTCCCTGTTGGGACTTGCCTGAAGACATGAACAGTTGGAAGGGCTTTCTCTAGGAGCCATAAACAGTTGGTGCATGGTTTGTTTAAAATTACCTTCATAAAGGTGGAGTCATGAAAAAACTAGTATCCTAGCTTATAAGAGGAAAAATTAAGATAACAATGATAAAATCTCCTATCACTATTAGAAGTCAGTAACAGTATCTTATTGAAGCAAGCAAGTTGTCCAAACAGACAATACTTTTTCTTTTTGTTAAACACGCTTTATGACAGATTTAGATACTGATGAGATCTCAGAGGCGCAGCATAGCCTAAAGACAATCAGATTTGTTATCCGTCTTCATCTATCTAATGAAGGCTTATAGCCCTTTAATACCTGTACAAAAGTAAGTGATTCTTTACATCTCTTCTTGTATCAAGTCTGTCTAAATGAATAAAGTTGTGAGAAGGATTGCTGAAAGCATAAATGTCTGATATTTTGTATGACTGTCATTATCAAAGTAGATGAACCTTCAACTTTTCTTTAGGGCAGCAGCTGGCTTTCTGCTTTCCTTGACTTTCTCTCATGTGAGATGAGCAGGATTTATTCACATCTGTGGAAATCCAGCATACGAATGAGAGATATTTCTTGCTGATGGTTAAATCTGCTGAGGAAAACAGAAAAATCAATGGGAAATGCACATCAGGTTTGCTTAGGGAAGGCTGCTGTGTTGCACCCATGGCATAGAAAATAAATAGCTCTTTAGCCTGGAGATGTTGATCTTGAAATTTTGGAGCAATTTCTCCCTCAGCATGTATTCATTCCCAATCCCACTCAAGGGCTGGCACCTGGAGCTGTTGCTAAGTGGTGTATCTGCCACATGGTGGAAACATAATATTGATTTTTAGGAAAATCAATTCCCAGTTTTACAAGATCAAAACCAGAAGATAGCAAAAGAGAGACTGGACTTTATTTTATAATGATAATCATTATACTATACAGATTCTTGAAAGAGATGCATTGCTAAGAGACGTCATATTGATTTACTAGTAATAAACTCTGCCTGTTATGGTTCTAACTGAGCTGCTTGAATCTCTGGATATAACACTATTGATCACAAGCAGTGAGTATCGTCTTACCTGTAAATAAAGAATTCCATTCTATTTTTCAGGCCTTTCAAGTTGGTGAAAATGTGGAAAAGCACAAAAGGATGGCAGATGTCACTGCAACAGTTTATTTTTAGGAGAAAATAAAAAGACTTTGAGTTTTCTCAAAACTAGGAGTATCAAACCTGGAAATGGATCCTTTGGGTTACATTATTAAAAAAGCTAGCCTGACCATTTCTGGTGAATCCCAATCTTTAATCAGCAAATATAGTATTAATTTATTATCTTTCTTTAACTGGTGAATGTAGCTCATGTCACTTATTTAATAATGATTTAAAGAGTGGGTGAAGTAAGAAAGGCTCTTACATTGAAAAGAACATACTGTCAGTAAAAACAACTTAAATGGGAAATAATAACAATGCATATGTCAATCGAACATTATTGTATATACTGGAATACATTTGTGATAATAGTTCTAGCAAAGTATTTATTATGCCATTGAAAATACTGTTTGCCATGTGATTAGTACATACAAGAAAAGTTGCAACCAGAGTAGCAATACAATATTAAAAACAATTTTGTCAAGCCAGGCAGACTCTCCTCTGCAAATATATTTAAACAAGTTTACGTAGTAGTCTAACATTTTATTACCATAGTTTACAACAATTTTGTCACTTAAAGAAACTAGCTAAACTATTTAGGCAAGCAAGATATGCTTATGCACACCTATCTAAGTGCATTGAACCAAAATAATTTGTTTTAAAATTGTTTTGACTCTGAAATAAGCTATCCTAATTCAGATTTCTCTGTTAAGATCCTGATTCAAAGCTCACTGAATTATTTGAACTACTTTTACAGACTTTAATAGGTTATACATCAGTTCCAGATCAGTGAATGTTTGTAGTGTATTTTGAGCTTCCTGGATGAAAGGAGCCATCTAATCACAACCTACAATCATTTTATTATAATACAGAATTATTCTTGCTTTGTTTCCTCCACCTTACTGTGAAAGTATTATACTGTGCAAATATCATTGCTATCTTTTTTTTCGGATATGGATCAACAAAAACAACTAAAAGGGAAAAGGAAGTATATAAAGTAATTCACCTTGTCAGTGTTTGTGCCTTTGGTACAATATGGAGATTGACAGCAGCAATATTTTAAAAGTCCTATTTTTTGATTCTTGAATACCTGTAATATGGCACCTGACACTAATTTAGAGGCAGAGAATTCTAACTAGCAGTTTAGAACATATTGACACTGACTAAAAGTTCCTATCTTTACTCAAATACTAGACAGTAAATAATGCCAAGATTACCAGTACACTTTATTTTTGCTACTCGATTCCAATATATCTATCCCCAAATTGATTTAATTTTCCCTTTGAGGAACTTGTAGTTATCCCTGGGAGAATAATGAGAAGAGTCAGAGGATTTTGTATGTTCTGTGAAAAATTTCCCTGGTCTTGTGTCAGATCCATCATGTATTGTTAAATAACTTTTAGCAATATCCAGTCTTACATTCTATTACTCACAAGTTTGACAACCATTTTGTGAAGACACAGATAAAATTCACAAAGGGAAATCAGCTAACACACTTCAAATTGATTTACTAGTTTAGCTTATGGTAGCTAGGCATCATAGAATCATAGAATCATAGAATCATTTAGGTTGGAAAAGACCTTTAAGGTCATCTAGTCCAACTGTAAACCGAACACTGCCAAGTCCACCACTAAACCAGGTCCCTAAGCACCACATCTACACATCTTTTAAATACCTCCAGGGATGGTGACTCAAACACTTCCCTGGGCAGCCTGTTCCAATGCTTGACAACCCTTTCGGTGAAGAAATGTTTCCTAATATCCAATCTAAACCTCCCCTGGCGCAACTTGAGGCCGTTTCCTCTTGTCCTATCACTTGTTACTTGGGAGAAGAGACTGACACCCACCTCGCTACAACCTCCTTTCAGGTAGTTGTAGAGAGCAATAAGGTCTCCCCTCAGCCTCCTTTTCTCCAGGCTAAACAACCCCAGTTCCCTCAGCTGCTCCTCATAAGACTTGTGCTCTAGGCCCTTCACCTGCTTTGTTGCTCTTCTTTAGACACACTCCAGCACCTCCATGTCTTTCTTGTAGTGAGGGGCCCAAAACTGAACACAGTATTTGAGGCGCAGCCTCACCAGTGCCAAGTAAAGGGGGACAATCCCATCCCTAGTCCTGCTGGCCACACTATTTCTGATGCAAGCCAGGATGCTGTTGGCCTTCTTGGCCTCCTGGGCACACTGCTGGCTCATATTCAGCTGGCTGTTGACCAACACCCCCAGGTCCTTCTCCGCCAGGCAGCTTTCCAGCCACTCTTCCCCAAGCCTGTAGCATTGCGTGGGGTTGTCGTGACCCAAGTGACCCGGCACTTAGCCTTGTTGAATCTCATACAAGTGGCCTCGGCCTGTTGATCCAGTTTTACGCCGAATAATGTAAAACACACTGGGTTATGTGTTGGCCTTTGAACCAGCCAGGCATATTATTGTTCTACCAAGCCTTCCTTTCTGGCCAATGCAACGCTGTAAAAGCAGGAGCTATTTGGCCAAGTGTCTATGATGACTTCCTTGTGACTGCATTTAAGCGTGCTGAAGTGCACCCAAGGGCCATTTATACCAGTGCATGGTAAAAGCAAAACTGGGTGTCCCACAGGGGCTGTGAACTAAGGTCTCTTTATTAAAGAAATCATGGAGTGGGGAGAGAAGCAGTTGTATTTTTGGATCTTACCTCCCATGTATGATTTTGCAGAGCGGCTATAGATCATGCTCAGGTTCAGAAGCCACAAAGCAGTTCCAGTTTTCACAGTATGGATATTGCTTCTATAAGAATCTGCCTAGAAAGGCAAGAAACACATTGAAGGAAACAGCTTGACACTGAAAGTGAACTGACAGTGGTTACAGTTCGTGTTCCATGCAGAGGTGCAGGAGTTCACCTATGTAGCTGTCAGTGGGAAACCACATAGATCTTCAGTGGGTTTCACCTGAAGGAGAGAAAATAAAGTAGATATTACAAATATCTTTAGTGCTGATTCCTTTTGCATAGTTTTAGACTGCCCAGCACAGCTGGGACTGTGACATTGACCTGCACCATTAGAATATAAACACATATTATTGTTGTTGTGTATGTGTGCTTTTGAAAAAGTTAACAGTCTATGGCAAACTATTAGGCAACTGAGCAAACATGTAAATGCTGCAGAAAGCTTTCAATATCTTTGATACTCCATGAGGCAGATCTTCAGACAAATCATCATTGCCCTATGACATCAGCAGAAATATGACAATTCATTTCATTTCCATTCATCTCTTGTAGAGGGCAGTGTGACAGATTCCTGCCCTAAGTCTTGTGAAAACGGTTCCGGTAGTCCCTATTTCCAAGTCCCAGAGTTAATCAGCTTTCAGCATCAAACTGATCTTTGCTGCTCAGTTTTACCTGTACAGGAAGAAAACCTAGGCGATGGCACAGACCTCATGTTCTGAGCTCTCACAGTAAAAGAATTTCTTGTGCATTTACAAGTGCCTCTCTAGAGCACTGTTCCTGGATGTAAGCAATTAATGATTCCCTGGCAAGAAGGACTTAGCACAGCTCCTGGTGAACCTGAGAGATGTCTTCCTTTGGCTCAGAGGACAGAGTTTTTCTTCACAGACTATTAACTAAATCCATTCTTGGCACAGGGAGATGCAATTCCATCAAGTGGTACTCAATTTAGCTGGCAGCAAAGGTACTTTTCTACAGGATACCTTATTACAATTGTATCTGCAGGATCCGGCCCTTCCTTGATAAGCCATGTAAATAGCTTATATATTATTTTATTAATTAAGAATGGTTTGACTGCCCCAAATGAAATGCAGCAGAAGAATGAGGAACATTTGGTAATTACAGCAACTTGAGGGCTTGATCCAACCATAGATGTAAGTACTTGAAGGTAAGGAACTTGAAAGCTGTGGTTTAGGTGCCTAATCCTTACAGAGTGCATATGTAGTGGTGAAGCAAACACTGCCCGGGAATTTTCCTGAGTGTTGGAAGCTCAGCATCTGTATTGCTAAATCATTACAACTGTCCCTGACATAGTCATTGTCTGTGCCAAATATCATCCTCCCAAACCATTTCTAGGAATAGTTGTTGACTTAATGTGGAGGTGGGACCATTCCCTATTTGCAGCACAGTCACTACGGTCTGGAGAAAATAGTATGGCTGCAGGCTGTCCCTTGCCAGCTGGCCTCAGGGTCAGAGAGAATCTCTCAGGCATGTTTAATGCTGGAGTATAGATGTAGCTGCAGAAACCAGACTCCAGAAACCTTGATGTGGTGCCCAAGTACTGGGAGAGAACAGGACCCAAGCCAGCCATGCAGAGCTAGCCAAGGTGGAAAGCTGAGAGGGCAGAGGTCTGAAATCCCTCCCCTCCATAGTTTTGATGCTGTATGACTCTTAAGTGTCAGTATGTGTTTTGGTGCCAGAGCCCAAAACCACCGACTGAATCTCTGAATGTACTGAACCAAAATTTCCGCTTGAACATTTCCATTTTTTCTTTCAAGGAACGGAGAAAGGTGTACACTTTTCTTTTAAAACAACCACCATAGGAGAAATAACAAGAGTATGCTGGAAGGAAATCCATTTTCTACATACTCAACAAAAACCTCCCCTTCCCCTTGTCTCTCTCAGCACAGGGTCTACACTGGGTTGTGGCAAAAGGAGGGACTGCTGTACAGTGCTGTTGGAGAGCTGAGCATGCAGAACTAAAAAGAAAGATTACAAAAGGGTGTGTGACTAAATGCTAAATGTAAAACTCATCCTGGGAATGTGGATGAGAGCTTCAGCTACCCTTTTTTTTCCATTTATTACCAGGCAATAAGTTTGAAATGATCTTACTTACTTAATAATCTTTAAAAGAAAAAAATAAAAGCAAATATATTGATTAGGTTTTGCTGGGCTGACACAAATATCTTCCTCGCGAATCTGTAATGTCTCAGTGTATTCTTAAATTCTTCGAACTCATGTCCTGTTGCTTGCTTATACCTTGCTTATATACTGCTTGGGTTTGTACACTGCCTAGCACAAAGCTATCCTGAAACATAAAATAGGGCTATTAAATGCTGGATGATGATGATAATGCTAATAATAAAAGTATCATTTGATTAATTATATCATTCTTTATTTGCATGAAACAGGCTTACATTTCCTTCTGCATTTTAATAACACAGTAATGGTTATTGTAATGAACTCATTAAATCTGAGAGTCAATATTAATGGACTATGAGAAAGATCTTTATGAACTTCATTGGCAGGCTACAAATAGTGGATTAATATAAACTACAGAATGAGTCAATTGGTTGCATAGTTATGAGTAATCAATTTATATTACTAAAAGTGCCTTAAGTTAGAAGCAAACATTTTAAAATACTGAGCTGGATCCTTGTTAGATGTAAATCAATAAAGAGAGGTCAATCTAAACCAGCTGCAGTTTTGGAACAGCATTTTAGCAAAGGAAATGTTGTTTGTATTGATAAAAATATTGTCAATACTAAATCATCAGGCAGCCCCCAGAATATAATGATACTGTGTTGATATAATGTGATTTTAGTGGATATCTGCACATTTTAATTGGTATAACTGCATATCTATATAATAATTTCATGCAATTTTAATTATTCTATTTTCTGTCTGTGTATCCGCATATACTTTAATTTTTTTTTCAATTCAGGTATCATTTTCAAACTTTTCTTCAGGCTGCAAGAGTTAAACACTTACTTTATTATTTTAAATTACAACAGAGTTGATTTTGTTGTGCAATTGCTTGTGTTTAATAGCTGTTGTAACAAAAATTATAAGAGCTATGTTAAAATTGGAAAAGCTGCCAATGTGACAGTAATTCAATTATGAAAATCCAAACAAAAAAGAACTGCTAATGCCCATGGAAATGTTATCCTTCAAAATAAAGGTTTTAGTAAAAGGAGGAATGTCATAAATTGCCATAAAGTGGTTTTAACCCGTTCTTATTATGCCCTTAGCTGGGTTGTCCAGGTATTGCACAGTGAGACTCCCCCTATAGCAGAGATAGCCCACAGGGCACTGAATTTGAACTTTCTTAGTGCTGCCAAAGGTTTCTATTTCCTGGTTTATGCCTTCATTAGAGCTGAGATTTTTGCAATATTGCTGTGCCCAGAGACGTGGCAAGGCACCCAGGAGGCTGGCACGATGACCAGATTCTACTACATGAGGCAGTGAGCCGTACAAGTAAGGGACCAGTTTCTCTGTTTCTCCCAGGTTTGCTGGCACCTGCTAACAGGTGGTCTCCACCTGAAGCTTTACCAACAACTGGGGCCTTGTCGCAGACTTTCTCCTATCTGAAGTCTTTCAGATCTGATAAGTAGTGCACTTATCTCAAGGACCTTTGCCTTAGACTCCTCTTTCCAGCTGCCTATTTTCATATAAACTGTAGGAACTTAACAACCACTCATGAGACTTAAATCTCTCTGTCGAATTTCGCTGAATGTTAGGTGGTAAGTTAAAAGGTGGAGAGACAGACACAAACCCGCACACACAAATAAGAGAAAATAAATCTTGTTTCTTTATTAAGTGAGGAAAAAAGACAAAAGCAAATAGTATGCAAAAGGAAGTTTAGCCAGCTAATCCTTTCTCTCTTTTTCCATTTTTGTGTGCTGTTATGCAATATATTTTCTCAAAAAGCTCTGAAAAACAGTTCTTTATTTTACTTTTCTCAATCCAATTTGAATTAGAGTAAATTTTCTCCCCCATCCTTCACCCTAAAGTCAATAAGGGCTACATGTGAGAGTTTCCAATTGTCCGAGTCAGAGGTTCAAAGTGTTTGAATACAGAATTTTGATGTGAGCAAGAAAAAAAAAATACTGAAATAATCTTGGGATGTGCCATAATGAGTGAATCACCTCAGATTTCATGATTGTCTCTTTCTGTATCCTTGCCTTACTCAGCAGGTTTCACCTTGATGAATGTATTTTTTACAGGCAAGTACTGGTTCAAAATGCACACACACACACATTGTAGCAGCCACAGCAAGTCCCTGCTCGGAGGCAAGAAGCAAGCAAACAGACAAAAAGAATGAATACCTCAACCCACTCACATAGATCTGTCTCTGGAGCATTGCGTGTTTTTGTAATGTCGCTCAAATAGAGAAAGAGAGAGAAGAAAAGAAAAAAACATCCCAACCCCAACCCACAGTATTTACTGACCTTAGGAGTAGTCTTTTATCTTGGCAGCGTTCTGCCCTTTCACTTTTCTCCTGGACATTTGACCAAACGACCAAGTCTATGAATCTCATTATTAAGACCCAGTCTTGTCTCATGGGCAGAAGAAACTTTGTTAGCTGATCTTTCATGTGTTTTTTCACAGTCATTCCAACATCTATAAAAATCTATAAAACGTGTATAAAAATAAAAGTAATAACTTATTTCCTTGTCCAAAGTTGGGGAGAGGGGTGTTTATTTGGGTTTTGGGTTTGTTTTTTGTTGGGTTGTTTTTTCACTTGTGAATATTTGACAGGGCACTGAATATACTAGTTTGGAAAGATTTTAAAGTATACGAACCTTTAACATCTACCAGCCACTGTGAAAAACTATGCTGATGCCAGCTAGTAAGTTTATTTCTGTGTACCTGGAGTAAAGGGTTTTATTCTTCATATATTAGAGTAGCAGGGGCCCAGTAAGTTGAAATATTCTCCAAAGATACACTTGCAGCAGGCAAAAGTTAAAGATTCAAGTTGAAGGAACCACTGTATCTCATGCCAGTAGTGGTCATGACCAAGAGTAACTCTTGAGAATCCAAAGAAAGTCTCTAGTTTCTAATTCAACACAAGCTGTGTTAAGTTTATAAAAATAATTTATTTTTTTATTAATTATAATATGAATATTATAAGTGAAACGTGGCAGAGCTGGGCTTTGTAGGACAATGACTGAAGCTCAGGATGGGAGCAATTTCTTCTGGAGTCAGGATACAACTCTGAGGTGATTTGTGTATGTCCCAGCTCCAGCTGGAAAGCTGGATTCCCAGGGCTTACATATTAGGGTACGTTGTAACTTGCCCATGTAGGAGTGTTCATGTTTAGTATGAAACACAGCACTGTGAGGGTGCTGGTGCATGCCTAGATCTTAACACGATATGCCACTGAAATTTTGCTGAATTGTGCACCCAGACTAGATGACCATGTGTGATGGATCTATCCTCTACAGCTGTAAAATTTAACATCTAGAACTGCTGATTTCCACTTACAAATAAACTTCTATCTAGCGCAGCTTAATGTAGTGCTGCCACGCCCTGTGGCCGTGCAGTAGCTCTGATTGCTCCATTGTACTATCAGCTTTGTTTCTAGTTATTCTGTCTTCCCTGAGTGCTGGTTTGTGGACTGGTGTGGACAGGGTAGGATACACAAACCCCACGGTACTGACAAATGTGATTCAGAACCTCTGTGAAAGGACAAATAATTTCCTAAAGGACTGCATGGCTTAGCTGTGGGTGCTCATGAGCGTTGCCTTACGGGCATTGTCAGGGCCTGGAGCACATTTCCCTTCTAGGAGATTAGTTGGCTGAGTCAAGGAGTTTAGCTGGTTGAGTCCAAGGTCAGCTTCCTTGCCAGTAAGAGGTATTGTGAAGAAGCTAAAAGTGAGGTCCTGCACCACCTTTCCCCTAGGAGCTACTTTTAAGCTGTTGCCCTACCGCCAGCCCCTGCCTGGGCTACATCGCAGCTGTGTTGCAGCTACATCTGCACTTGGGCTTGTGCCTCCTGAATCTGGACCTGGCACTGGGCGATCACTGGGCTATTTCTGACCCTGGCCACCATCTCTGGCCCTGATCCTGACCTGGACTTACCACTTCTTATGGTCAGGTCACTGTTCCTGCTTGCTGTGTTATCTTCCCTGACCCCATCTCCCTTTCCTGGAGGATCAACTGGCCCTTGCTGCTCCCTGAAAGCTAAGGTCTGAATCTGATTAGAGAGAGAAGGCCAAGCATTTTGATTAACTGTACAAGAACTTTTCATTCAGCCTGGCTGCAAAGGTCCGTGGAAGCTTCCACCTCCAGTGGACCATGCCCATCCCCAAACTGGGTGTTCAGTTCTCAACAGCCAATGTGACAGCTCTGAACAGGACACATTACTACTATTTAAATATTTAATGGACAGCTTTCATCTGGCTAATCAAGTTGGATACTTCACTGTAGGATGTGTTTTCCTTTTATACACATAAAATGCCAGCTATTTTAATGTTATATTCCTCTATTATTCTCTAACAGTGTGGGGCTACATTATTCCCTGCTGTAGAAAAAGCTATTAAAAATCAAGAAACAATGTGAGTTTATGTTACCCTAGATTTCTGGCCTTTCCCCCAAATGAATCTTCCTTTTCTGATTTTGTTTTTCTTTTTATCCTATCTTTCAAGCTATCTTGGTGCTACAGCTAATCCCTCATTCATATTTACAATTCCTCCTCTCAATGGGTATGGGGCAGCAGGCAACAAAGTTTTGCTATCTTAAATGAGCTGAGGAGCTAGTCTCAGTTGCTGGTACTGTGGTTTGTCTTTAGAATTTTTTCTTTTCTCATCCCAGTCCTCGGAATGTGTACACATATGTGAAAGGTCATTACTGTATTTTGCTGAAAAATGATCAAACCTTTTCAGACATAATTATAGATGGCTACATGACATAGTCTTTTCCAGCATGGTTTAGTTAGGGTGCACTGAAAAGGGAATCTGATATATGATAACTAAAGAAATTAAACAATCTTTCCCCCCCTTCACAACTCTCTCTTTGTCTACCGTCTTCATGTTTCTGTTTTCTTTGCTGCATATCTTCCCAGAGCTCTGGTGGTGAATGTTAATGATGAAATGTTTGGTTCTACTCTATCCAATCATTCTCAGAAAATTAAGCCCCACACAGTGTATACTTTAAGCATGATGATACATTCCCACAAATGAATAATAATGATATACAAAGGAGCTTAAATTCTGATTAGTGAACATTTCACCAACTAGTCAAGAAAGAATAGCAATTAATAGAAAAAGGTTTGTGTAAGGGACAATGTTTCCTTTTTTTTTAAAGTCATTTATTGTTGCTAAGAAAAACAGGTTAGAAAAATCCAAGCAGAGAATATGCCAGAAAAAAATAAATTAACACCTGCACAACTCTGCCATTTTAAAATGATGTTTTCCTAAGCAGTTCAACATGAAGAAATGATAATAGGTGATATTCCTATTTAGTCAGAAGTGACAGAGCCATTTGATTTCATGAGCAGTAAACAGGACATACGATCTCAGTAAAAATAACAGCAACCAACTAGCAGATTCAGCAATAAAAGTAGATTAACATAATGGGGAAAGAACATTGGAACAAGGTGTGGAGATTTTGACTTCAGTTACTCTGGTGTATATCAGGGAGTCAGCTGACAAGTAAAAAAATACACACACTTTGATGCATATGAGCTGAGAATTTTGGGTCAAAGTTTTAATTACTGTGATCAAAAGAGTAGAGATGATTTAGAGATTATGTTTCAGTTTACAATGATAAAAAGGATATTTTCCTGCCTAGAATTTTGCAATTCTGTTCTCTGGTAAAGATTCTGTGTCGTTTTCCACACTAATAAATCTTTATTCACTCCAAGACCTTTTGCCTTGCAGAGTGTTTCTCTTTAAGAACTTCCTAATTTTTTATGCTGTTGGTTAATTATACTTTACATGTAAATTTTAGAAATTATTTGCTGCCCCAGACAGGTGGGACATACCACCAGCTTCTATACTGTTGCTGTTACCAGACTGTAAATTTGTTAGCTTTATGACCTAGTCCCTCTAGGATCACAGAGACTGCTCGTGTCCACTGTTGACACAGCTACCCAGGGGGCATAAATATAATGCAGTGTATTAAGTATATGACATTACTCAGAGATGAAAGCAGTGAGGAAAAAAAAACTTCTGAACTTCTTCTTTCTGTCACCTCAGTAAAAGAAGAGGACCATCAAGGCCTATACTTTACATTATTAAGTCAACGTAAAATTCAGGGTACAAATAATTATGGGAGTTCTGTCTGGCTTCCATAGCTCCACTCTGAGTCAGGGACATTGACACCAAAGGACAAAAAAAGTGTAGCAAACTGCAGAAGGAATGCAAGAAAGGGGTGGAACAGATGGAGCAAGATGACTTTGGTAGTGCATAATAGGGTTGTCACAGATATTTAAAGAGAGATCAGAATCTAATTCCGATTTTACTCATTTTTTTTCGATAGGTAATGTAGGAGCTGCAACAGGAACAGAGGGGTGCTTCTTAAACTCATCTTTCTTACCCCACACTAAGACAATAACAGAATTTGATCCTTTATTCTTGAATATGCATCATCTTTAACAGGAAACAATTACTAACAATTGCGAATTTTTCTGATGACCTGGGATCTCAATAGATGGTATCAGTATACCCTGGAAAATTTAAAATGTAAACAAACTTCAACCTGGTGAATTTGAAGTCCCACTTTTGCTGTTTATTGCAGAAACCAAAATCCAAAATTAAACCCAAATTCTGAGGGGGAAAAAAAAAGAAAAAAGGGGAGAGGGATCAGAGATCCTTGTGGTTCACTATATGATAACCAGTATATATGGAAGCCTCTTGCCTTGGGGTACATCACTATCTCCTTTTAAATGAAAGTGTCTCCCATTAAACATGAAGAACAAAAGAAAAATACTAAGTTACTCTCCTCATCTTCTTTCAGTTCAAACCCTAAACAAAAAGAAGTATGTTTGAATCATAGAAGTCTCCTGCACACTTGTGAAATGAGGGATTGTTCCCCTGTGTGGAGAGAGAACAATCCTTCATTGCATGAGATGAACTGCCTTTTCATCCTGGAGGTTTATGTTTCTATCATATGATTTTCTAAGTGCACACTGTATTCTTGGGAACAAAAACAAGACTGCTGACCGACAGAAATCAGTAAATGAAAAGCTCTGTTGGTGATGAAAAAGTTCGGTACTGAGAGGCGGCCAGCAATTCCAGTTTCCTCTGCTCATCTGTGTACCAGTGGGTGAATATCCAGACAAGATCTAATGAACAGATGAACAGTTTAGAGGGAAAGTTAGGATTCTAAAAGCCTTTATGGTTTCATTTACAACTAAATTTTTCACATAGTTTTGGCTATGCTTTCACAGTGCAGTATCTTTGCTATTCTATTTCACTATTCATTAAGAAATTAACCCCCATATTCCTGAGAATCTGTATGTTGCATGTGTCCTGGTTTTGGCTTGGACAGAGTTAACTCTCTTCTTAGTAGCTGGTACAGTGCTGGGTTTTGGATTTAGTGTGAGAATGATGTTGATAACACACTGACGTTTTAGTTGTTGCTAAGTAGCGCTTATCTTAAGCCAAGGACTTTTCAGTTTCCCATGTTCTGCCAGCAAGCAGGTGTGCAAGAAGCTGGGAGGGAGCATAGCCGGGGCAGCTGACCTGAACTAGCCAAAGGGGTATTCCATACCATGGAACGTCATGCCCAGTATATAAACAGGGGGGAGTTGGCCGGGCAGTGCGGATCGTGGCTCAGGAACTAACTGGGCATCGGTCAGCGGGTGGTGAGCAATTGCATTGTGCATCACTGGTGTTTTTTGGTTTTTGGTTTTTTTCTTTCCTTCCCTCCCTTCCTTTTTTTGTTATATTCCTTTTCATTACTATTATTATTATTATATTTCATTATTACTATTGTTAGTATTATATTTTACTTTAGTTATTAAACTGTTCTTATCTCAACCCACGAGTTTTTACTTTTTTTCTCTTTCCTCCTCCTCACCCCACTGGGAAGGGGAAGGGGGAAGCAGCTGTGTGGTGCTTAGTTGCTGACTGGGGTTAAACCATGACAGCATGGTGCAGCCCCACTTCCTTGGCTTAATATTTACATAAGGCACCTGGACTGAAAGGCAATGACAGAATATTTTATTGTTGTTACTGGAGCATGCAAAAAGAAAACAGTGTTGATGAAATAGCAATGGGTAGAAAGTAGATCATATTGGGCAAGGAGGAGAAGACGGGAAGGGTAGAGATGATACCGTGATTTAAATTTAAGCCTCAGCAGTTTTTAAAAAGAGCTCTTTCTCTGAGGAATAAGTGATATTAAAAACTGCCATGGGAGACCCCTAACTCACAAAGTGTTCTGGAATCTCTTATCATGAACTTTCAGATTAAAAAAAATAAATAATGCTTTTGCTAATAAGCTCTGAGACCATGATAACACTTCACTAAGGCCACTATACAGTCAAAACACCAGCTGCTCACCGATAGCCTGAAATGGATCTGAACTAGTGAACTAAGTTAACATTTTCAAAAGCATGTAAAAGAAGACCTGGCTTCTTAGCAAGGTTTTCAAATGTGTCTGAGAAAGGTGAGGTGCTTAAATATGCAGATATCTGGCTCTATTTTTCCTCTCTTAGAAATGTCAGTGAAGTTAACTTTTATTGATTTCAATGACATTAATTTCAATGAGGGTGGACTAGCAAGACACTTTCAGAAAATCCTACGAAGCAGCTACACGAAACTTAAAGCTCCTAAATACCTTTGTAAATCTGACCCTTTTGTACTCAGAAATACTTAGAATCACAGTGAAGGGCAGTGGGATTTGAACTCTGAATTACCTGTGACTTAGACAAGTAGGTGCTTTTGGAAATCCTCAAACATGGGAATGAATTTGTTACTTTATACTCTCCTGTGGTATTTTCTTCCTTCAGGCCATTGACATGAACAAATAAAATATGCAGGCATGTGGTTTACAGTAGGATAGCAGTGAAGCAGGACATCCACACTGCGGTAAAATAGTAAGTAAGAAACAAATGAAGGCTGTGACTGATATTCATCCTGGCTAAATCTGAAGAGAAAACAGGACAATAGAGGCAAATGTACTTGAGAAGAGATATAAAAACTGAAATAACGACAAAGGCTAAACTTCTTTTTTTTTTTTTTTAACCAAATACATTTTTCTGAGAGCCTTATACAATATGAAATCCCCAGTAGTGCTGAGAAATGGCTGACTGTTATTCCTGTTAGGTACTAAGGAACTAACACCATGAGATCCTTAAAAGAAAAAAGGGAAAAAATGTGCTTTTCCAACTGCTGCAATTCATTGAAACAACTAAGGACTGATTTCATGAGTCTTAAAGAAAATTGCAATAAATATATAAACATTTCATGTTCATCTTAAAATATTTCCTGTAAGTAAACTTAAGTTTACTGTGGAGTGATCACAATCTATCTGTATCTTTGGGCTTGTATGACTTCAGTGCAGCTACTTTGGCACCCATACTGTCAGCTGCAGACCATCATGTCTTCATCTGCCACTTTCAGAATACTATAAGTGTCTATAAAACCCACATTCTCTGGTTGCATCAATGTCTTTCCAAGAAGGACACCGCGGATTTGCAACAAAATTTCCAGGTTGGATGGGATGGACTGTCACAGTGGGACTACTAACAATCAATCCAAACAGTTGACCTTGTAGTGTAACTAGGTCTGTGCCTGAGACCAGACTACGGCTGTGTCATCTCAGGTACCCTCCGTCCATATGTAAATGCCCTAAAACTTTCCTTAAATCTGAACTTCACCATGGGTTGGCCTGCACCTAGTGCAGATAGGCAGTAAGTTTGGATATCATCCAAACCTCATTTGATCTAATTGATCTGAATTTACATTTGATAAATAGGATAAATACACACTTACAGGACCAGAATTTCCTTGTTTGCATTGGGTTACAGCTTATTCAGCAAGCAATCTACAGGATTTAATGGGGCAACTCTTATAGCATGGATGCTAAACTTGCCCTCTTTTCTGCTACTAATAGCTAGACTGTGCAGTTTTTCTCATGAGCAGGACATACTCCTAGGAATTATTGGTAGAAACACTCATGAAAGGAAATGTTCACATGGATGATTGACAACTGCACAAATCTGCCTCTGAACCAGCAGTGAACTCCAACTCCAGTTCTTTAACATCTTCTCTTTCCAGTGTCTCAGGGGAGATGATTTTCTCCACAGCAAAACTCCACAAGGTAGATTTGACACATTTGAGTCTAAATTAAACTACTCAAGATAGATTTGACACATCTGAGTTTCAATTAAACTGTGTTTCAAATAAAATTATAAGTTTGGAACAATGTACGGGGGGGTATAGAACAAAAAGTTAATGGCATGATGATAGGGGGTTTTTCAGTTCAGAATAATAGCCTGAAAATGTAAACTTTGACATTTATCAAAATAAAGTACAAGTTGGTTGTAAATCACAATGTATGGAAACTTTTGTTAAATCTACATATATTTAGCTTTGGAGTTTTAATAGCTCTGTTGCTGGAAAGTATGTAGTTTTACTTTAGCTTTGTTATTTACTGTTTACCCTAGCTGAGACTGCTTCAGATCTGATTTCCAGTTCTCAACTGCTTCCTTAGGTTTTGTTTCAGTAAATGTGATGATTGATAATTTTTTCAAATGTACCTGAAAAGAATTTACAAATTTAAGAATGTAGGGTGGGAATCAGCTTATTTGGTACATACACACACACCCTAGGCGGGGGGAAGGGGGGAATACGGAAAAATATTTGCTTTAGAAAACCTTATAGGTAATGCAGAGAACGATTATATCTGCTTCCTTGTAGCCCTGCACATCTCTGTAGGTTTCTGTAATGATACAAACTCTCTACAGAACTGGTATCTCCTTTTGTGCTTAACTGTAGCAGTCAGTACAAGTTGAGAATCACCTATCTCCCATCTACAGTCCTTTGACATCCAGATTTGGATGGCGAATCACCTACACTTTCCCAAAGTCCACCACAGAATCTAGGAAATTTACATTTGATTAGGACTACAAATCCTTTCAGCTTCAGTGATGCAATATAGGTAGTAACAGTGTGATAGCTATGGTACAGCATTGTGCCCACAGAATATTCATATACTTTATTTTAGAGAAAATGTAAAGTGTTCCCTAGAAAGAGGGATTCGAACAAGTTAAGTCTGCTTTCTACAGATCTTCCTCTATTATTGAACTATAATGCTGAATGTAAATCACTAGATGGGATGAGTCGTAAGTGGACTAATACTAATTACATCCTACCAGTTCCCTGTGTTTTCAATGGAGAGGTAAACAGATAATTTATGTAAGCAGAATTTCCCCTCTTCAGGCCCTTAAGAGCACTTACAGCTCTCTACAGACTACACAAAATTTGTGGTTTTATTTGCCTAAATATCAACAGAGATGATGGCACAAGTTTCAGAGCAGGAGGCACAGGCTAGCTCAGACCCCAGGGTATTGGCTTGGGGCAATACGTAGATCTGTGGTGCCATGAGTACTAGAAATATTCCTATTGCTCATCTCATTCAATGCTTATGGTACTAGAGCCGTTATGCCAAGTATGTGGAGACAATTTACATTTTGACTGTTACACTAAAGAAAAGTTTTTTAATGTATTTGATTAAGAAGAAAAATTGCTTAATTTTTATAAGTGAATTCTGGATATGAATGTGGAAAGCAATCTGTGATTTTTTTTTCTGTCTGAACAATAAAGATTTCTTCTAATGTCTTAGACCTTTGCTATTACAGCTTTATATGTTTGGTTTTTTTCAATGCCAAGGATCTCTAAATTACGCTAGTTAAATAAATACTAGCCAAAATATTTCCATTATTTTTTCTATACTTAATCACCTGTGATGCTTATTTTGGTTATCCAGCAGGATTTAATGTGCTGTTTTTAAAAGCCAAAATTCTTCTATATGAGTTATTACTTGATTATTGGATTTGTCTTTTGAAGTTACAGCAGTAATTGTTTTTGGAACTAAATAAAAATAAAATCGGGGCGAGTAATCCAAAGGCTTACCTTATAATGTCAGGTGCCTTACTCCAGACAATAAGAAACTTCCAAAGTATAAATTGCTACATTTCCCACTCAAGCAAATTGTTCGTTGCAATAATGGTACAAATAATGACATATTCAATCTACTGGATGGCTTTGAGCAAGTACCGCTATGACATTTATACTAAACCTCAGCCAACTTTCCCAGCCATCTTACTCTCAAATGTTTTTAACGATATGTGGAACCACTGGTCTCTCTGTCGTGGTGTGTGTTGTACCTTCACCATGGCCCGCCTCCTCCTAAAACGTCCCCTGGCGGTGTGAGCTGGAGTTTGTCTCATACAGACAACCCATAATAAAGTTACACCACAGCTATACAACACCACGGGCAACTAAAGGAAAGAACTGCAGCTCAGTTTTCTTTTGCCCGATTACTGTAGTGACTGGGGAGCAAAGGGATGGTAATTTACTGCTGGCAGACATAAGCAGCAGCTTTCCGCCACTTACACCTCCACCCCTGCCACCCAGAGGGCTGGAGCTCCACCTACTAGCCAGCACCAGTAAAGAAATAAACAGGCATAAAGGTTTTTTTTTCCTATTTACTTGCATGATACAGAGAAAAATATAGGATACACGTACTCCCTGAAGTCCAAGACACTTTATGCCTAAGAAAAAGCCATGACAAGTAACAAAATAAGAAATAGAAAAACACGCACTTTTGTTCTTGCTTACAACGCTGCTACTTCATTGGAGCTCTGGTTCCTTATTTTTAAGTATAATTCTTCAACAGAACCAATAATTGTGACATCCAAAATGATAAAAGGAGGTTAGGACAAAAAAGTGGACAGCAACAGATATATAGAACAGAATGTAAAAGCATAGTCTATTGACTGCAAAATTTTCCTGCATGTTATTCATATTTATTGAAATGTTCCACTTTTGCTTCACAGACACAGTAAAGAGAGAGTCATTAATACATATCTCTATAGAGTTATAAAGAGGCCATAAGAGATGTTATATTGTTATGCAGATGCCCCTTCGTCTAGGAAGCTTGAACAAAGTATCATTGTGCTTCTAATTAACTCTAAAGTGACTACACCAATTGCTTTGCTATGTTTGAAACCTTCTGTTCTCATATGTTTTGATGAGTTGTTTATTCACAAAAAATACTTGGATGTTTTGTTAGCCTCAAAGCAGCACTCAGAAAGGTACTGAAGTTGGCAGAATCAGCTTACACCCACTTGTCAGGCTAGCAGAATGCATTAACAAACTTCAGGAAGTATTCCCTTAGACCATCATTGATTGAAGGGTAAAGTCTATGACTGTAGCCTGTAAATATTTCCTGGCAGTAATTCAATATAGCTGGAACTCACTGTTCTGTAATGAACTGCAACTCTAACTTCCTGTTAAACTAAGCTAGCACCCAAGTTCGTTACAGAAGTCTTTAAGAAATGAGGCTACCATTATCCTTACTCAACTCTTTAAAGGATTAGTAGTAAATTAAATGCTGGCACACAAAGTAAATTAGAACATCAAACGATACTGGAATAATAAACTTTAAACAGTGTACCAAATTATGTTCAGCTTGCAAAAGGCAAGATATGTAAATTAAGCCCAAAGCACCAGGCAACCACTGTGCATATAACTGTGAAATGTAATGGGAGGTGCATGTATTTATAGCCGTTTTGAAGTTATTTGACTGATTCCTGCGTAGGTAGCCTCCAGGAGTACATTAAGGCAAATGTTGACATATGGTTTAGTACTGCATTTGCAAACATATACTGCACAACCACATTAAAACAACAACAACAGCTCATATATGTTTATTTACTGATCAGGTGCTTGGGAAAAAACAGTTTGTTTCTTGGATGTTACTTTACCTAATTTAAAGGATGCTCAGATGTATGCATTGATACCTTTGCTTTGTCCAGGGCTTTCCACAGTTTCTTGTGCTCCCTGCACATGGAAAACCTGTGATTTTTGGAAAGGAAGAGATCTTATGTATAAATTGTATGCATATAGGGAAAGGGGGGTGGGGAGGAAGGGGAATCTTCCCTTATTTGCATAATAGAAGTATCAAACCCCATTCCCTTCCCAGGTAACTGTGCATGGCAGTGCTAGGAGGTGTATATGAAGTATGTGGTTGAGTTTTAATCTAAATAGACTGCATAGGCATAGTGGGGGTTGAGAGAAGAGTTATATTTTACAGACGGAGAGCAAAGAAACACAGTTCTTCAGAAATACATAAAGCAGTATCCAGAACTGTATATTTTGGCAGGCATCTTGGCACAGTGATGCCTAAGAACAGTCGTTGGATTGCCAGCAGAGCAGTCCAAGCTGTCAGAGGGCATGTCTGCAAATGAGGTTTGACCTGAGGTCCTCTGTCCAGGCGGATTAGCAAGTGCTCTGTATGAGTCTATCTGCATTGCTCCTTACATGTTCTGGCCTGAACGTTCCACACTGTATATCCAAAACAGGATTTATATTCATTTTAAAATGGGCATATTAAAAAGAGCAGGAAAGCACACACAGTTCTTTCTATCCCATTCCAGGGGAATGCTTTCACCTTTGGGCAGCAGAGCAGTGCTACCCCTTGCGTACTTTTTCCTCTGGCCTCATAATGTGCCTTCCTGCCAAAACAGCAACCTATTTTCAAAAGGAAAGGCTTGCAGCTCAGTGACCTTGAGGAGGTGTGGTTCAAATCCTTTGAGGCTAAGGATATTTTAAACCCCACATTTCTTGGCTGAATTCTCTTACTATTAAGCTAACACAAGCAGTACTATTCTTTTCTCTGTACATATTTTTGAATAAATTCAGTGGTACTGATATTAGACCAGTGGTACTGGTGTTAGACAAAGCCTTGAGGACACCTGTATGATTGGCTGCTCACAATTAGGCAGCATGTTCCTAAATCCATTCAAAAATGAAATGCCACTGGACATGCTAAAGACTATTCTTAAGTTCCTAAATAATATTCATTTGAAAATTGAGATGTCCATAGAGGGCTTACGTGCAGAGGTTTAGGATCCCTAAAGCCCACCTTATGCACCTATGTCTTTGTTCTTATCTGATCATACTTATCTCTGTTTATGTTTTAGTTCTGAACACTATGCTAGGCATAACATAGAATTATGAGGAGAGAGACTTACCAGCTAGGTTTCTTTTTTTGTTGTTGTTGGCCAAAAAAAGGAATTGGAAAATGTGTCACACTAAATAGCAAAAACATACTCTATAAAACACCAGAAAGCCCTTCCCAGCTTAGAAATGTTCAAGAACAAATACACATTATGAAAACAAACAAAAGATGAAGTATGAAATTTAAACCTTCCTACCTGAGAAGGTTTAACTGCCTCTGAATTTGTATTCAAGTTTATGTATTATGAGCAATAACATTAGACTTTTTACTTAAATTGCCTGCAAAGAGTAAGGTAGCCATTGCTATTAAAAAAACAAACAAAACAAAAGAGAAGCATGTCAAATCCCTATTTGTTAGCAGTGTTTTATTACACTGCATATAGTATTTATATAAAGAATTAAAAAATGTATTAAAACAGAAATGCCTTCTTAATAGCTATTGCTTTGTGTGTGCTGCCCTGCATTAGTACAATCGATTTTCACATCATTTTCATGCTCCTGCAGTATGTCTACGCTATTTTAAATGCACGGATTTGCTGAAAGGATAGGATATTGTCGTCATCCATAAGACAGCAGCTAGATTTATGGGAACTCTGAAATCAGTTTAAAAACTCCTCAAGTCTCTTCCCAGTGTGATCATTTTCCTCCCAGGTCCAAGATCTCTTTAACCATTCTAGGGCTCTGTCTTGAGTCTGGAAGAGAAGTTCCCCATGATGTTGCCAAGCGGTAACTCATCCATCACTCATGGTATGTTCTGTGAGTACTGATTGCACAATATCATTTTCTCCATGTATTGAGGATGCTTCACTTGTCAGAGGCCTTTGAAAGTAGTCAGCTTTCATCAGTGGATCTTGACAACATGGAAGGAATGAGTCACCTGAAGAAAGCGTAGGGCATAGCATTTCAAAAGTGATATCTGAAGACTGAATATTCTTTGTCCTTGACATCCTGCCAAGGGCTAGATACGCTGAACATTTGGGAAGTAATGGAGCCTACAAATCACTGGTTGCCTACAGTCCCACTCAGGCCACAAGAGGATAGCATGTGTGACTTCAGTTCAGTTTTTATTACATGTTGTAAACTTTTGACTGTTCTGATATGTGTTGTCATTGATGTGTCAAGATTGGGCTCTGACAGGGTGTCTGACCTGATTGAGATCAACAATGCTCTGTTAAAGCTGAAAAAAACGTAAAATAACAACACTATTTTGGGTCTTCCTTTAATCAACCACAATCAATAGCTGTGCCATATGGAAACAAAACACAGGGGTCGTGTTAGCATGTAGCAATGCTCCAAGGCGAGACGAGTGGGTGTAGGAATGTACTGTCAAAGTGTCCTGCGATGTATGAGCCATACACTGTGACGTTCCCTTTGTTGTTAGAGAAGCCTTTGTCCTGATGTCCTTCCTGCTACTCACTGCTTCAATATTTTAGACCCGAAGAGAAATCACCAAAAGGCTTGGCTGAGTATTGAGGGTGTTCCCCTGGTACCATTTTAAAATCTTTTATAGGAGGATCAGCATGATATAGTTTAGGACTAATCTTCTCTAACATTATCAATGCTAGCAATTGGCTTGTCCTGTTAAGTGAGAATTTGGTATCAAGTAACTGTTTTTTTTTTTTTTCCTCCACTTTAAAAAAAGCATTTTGTCCTGTAAAAGCTAGAGGAGGTAACAATAATGTTGTTTTCACAGTCATTTGTAATTCTAAACAAAGAAAAAGAGGACAAATGAGGCCATATTGCCCCAAAGCACGCTTCAGATTTTAATTCCAGATCTTTAGGTATAGGACGACCACTCATAAATGGAAAGATAAGACCCCTCAGAAAATGACACCATACCCTTTGAACAACATCTGCAAACAATACTGTTCCCTAGTTGTGTGTCAAAGTTGTGCCAAGTCAAATGAAACGTTACAGTGCAGCTAACATCTGAACCAAATGAGCACCTCTAAAAGATGCCTGTGCAATCACAGAGTCATTTTAATGTAGACAGCTGAATCTGCAGGATGTAAACCAGCATGAATTTAAGAACTAATTTTCCTCTCAATCTTTAAAGTCAAAGTATATGTTTTCTGGAACCACCAAAGTATTCCAAAAGTTATGGTATTTTTTTTCATAAGATAGCACTGATACAAAATAATTTTAAAAGATTCTATAATCTCTGCACTGTCACTAGCATTAACCTGCAGTACCATTTAGAAGGAAACATTCAGATATTATTTATCTTACTGGGATCTATAAATCTTTGCAACTACTTAACAATTGAACTAGTATTTATAGCTCCCTTGTTGAATACAGACAAATAGCTCATTCTAATACACAGGAAGCAAAGCAATAATTCACAGATTAAATAAAACCCTTTAAAGTTGCAGATACTTTTGATCCTGACATAGGATAATGCCCTCTGAAACAACAGAAGTGTCATGTGAACCAGTTATTTATATTTCTGTAGACTGGAGAAGTTATAAAGTTTTGAGATGGAAATTATTTCCTAACACCAGCTCTATCTTTTGATAAACAAAGTGTGACAAACTCAAGTATATTTTAGCACTGTGGCGTTACAGGCATAGTTTTTCAGTGACAAAAATTTCCAGTAGTGGTTGTTTAATAGATTGACAAATATTTCCTGACCTCATCTAGACGCCTCCTAAAACCTTATTTTTTGATATGGTGTAATACCCAACATAGTCTGAAACCACTCAAGTGAATGAGCTACCACTTAATTCTCTGGGTCAGCACAATCTGAAAAATCAAACATTTGAGAACTTTTCTGTAATATTTAGCCTCCATTTTCTTCAGTTTAATGTCCCCAGTTCCACATTTTTGTCCTTTACAATAACATAACTCCACCTACTTTGGTAGGTGGTAATTACACCCCTTCAATACTTGTACACAGGCAATGTAACATATCTTTGACATAGATAATTAAGGACAATAGATCAAATTAAAATAAAAAATTGTGAAAGAAAAAATTACATTGATAAGAAAAGGACCATGCTATAATTTTGCAATTGATTTGCCATGGCCTCCTAATTTCTTCAAGCAATTAGAAAGTCAAAATATAAAAAAGTTCTGGGACTAGAACCAAAGTAACAGAATAAATCAGCATGTAAGCTTTCCTCCAAATTAGGAAACAACAATAAAATCAAGCAGCTATCTAAATAATACAAGATGAATATTAATAAGCAAAAACCTGGCATGTCTGTGAAAAGATATAGAATATTTTACTTCAGAGGATGTAGAACAGTGTATACTGTGAGGTGAAATGTAACACAACCCACCCAATTTGTACTGCAGCATTTGAATTTGTTCACAGTCGCAGAATCACAGGATGGCTGAGGTTGGCAGGGTGAGCTAGAGAAGATTGCTCAGGGCCATGTCCAGTCAGGTTTTGAATATCTTTGAGGATGGAGACTCCACATCGTCTCCGGGCAACCTGTTTGAGTGCTTGGCCACCCTCACAATAAAAACATGTTTCCTTAAGTCTAAGTTGAATATCTGTTGTGGTTTAACCCCAGCCGGCAACTAAGCACCACACAGCCACTTGCTCACTCCCCCCCGGTGGGATGGGGAAGAGAATCAGACAAGTGAGAAAACTTGTGGGTAGAGATAAAGACAGTTGAATAGGTAAAGCAAAAGCTGTGCGCGCAAGCGAAGCAAAACAAGGAATTCATTCACTACTTCCCATCGGCAGGCAGGTGTTCAGCCATCTCCAGGAAAGCAGGGCTCCATCACGCCTAATGGTTAATTGGAAAGACAAACGCCATCCCTCCAAATGTCCCCCCCTTCCTTCTTCTTCCCCCATTTTTTTATTGCTGAGCATGACATCATATGGTATGAAATATCCCTTTGGTCAGTTGGGGTCAGCTGTCCCAGCTGTGTCCCCTCCCAGCTTCTTGTGCACCCCCAGCCTACTCGCTGGTGGGGAGAAGCAGAAAAGGCCTTGACTCTGTGTAAGCACTGCTCGGCAATAATGAAAACATCCCTGTGTTATCAACACTGTTTTCAGCACAAATCCAAAACACAGCCCCATACCAGCTACTATGAAGAAAATTAACTCTATCCCAGCCAAAACCAGCATAATATCCCATACTTTAGTTTGTTCCTTCTCATCCTGTCAGTGAGCACCACTGAGAAGAGTCTGGCTCCGACTTCTTTACTCCCACCAATCAGGTATTTATGCACATGGATGAGATCCCACCTGAGCCTTCTTTTCCCCAGGATAAACAATCCCAAGTCTCTCAGCCCCTCTTTGTATGCCAGATGCTCCAGTCCCTTAACCATCTCTGCTGCCGTTTGCTACACTTGTTCCAATACATCCATGTCTCTCTTGTACTGGGGAGTGCAGAACTGAACCCAGCACTTCAGATGTGTCTCACAAGGGCTGAGTAGAAGGGAGGGAGCACCTCCCATGACCTGCCAGCAATGCACAATGTTAAACTTCATGAGATTCCTTTCTGCCCATTTCTCCAGCTCATCAAGGTTCCTCTAAATGGTGTCACAACTACCTGGTATATCAACCAATCCTCCCAGCTTTGTATCTTCTGCAAATTTGCTGGGGGTGCGCTTGGTCCCATCATCCATTCCATTAATGAAGAGGTGTTGACCTCTTCTTGACCCAGGTATTGACCCCTGGATTACAACACTATTGAGTGGATTGGTTTTTGTGCTGCTGATCACATCCTTTCAATCCTGGAAGTTCAGCCTGTTTTCAATCCACCTCATTGTCCACTTATCTAGTCCATTCATCAGTTTGACAGTAAGAATTATATGGAAGACAGTGTCAAAACCTTTACTAAAGTCAAGATAAACAGTATCAGCTGTTCTCATGTTATCCATTGAGCTAGTAATTTTGTCATAGAAGGCTGTCAAGTTGACCAGGCATGATTTCCCCTTCATAAATCTATGTTGACTACACCTGAGTACCTTCTTGTCCTGAAAATGTTTTGAAATGCTTTCCAGAAGGATTTGCTTCATCACATTCCTAGGCATTGAGGTGAGGCTAACCAGTCAGTAGTTTCCCAGGTCCTCCTTCTTGTCCTTCTTAAAGATTAGTGTGACAATTTTTTTCCCCTAGCACTCAAGGAACCTTCCCCAATCACCACAGCCTTTCAAAGATGATTGAGGGTGGTCCGACAATGATTGCAGCCAGCTCCCTCAGCACTTGTGGGTACATCCCTTCGGGGCCTATGGAATTGTGTATGTCCAGTTTGCTTAAATGTTCCCTAACAGAATCCTCCTCCAGTCAAGGCAAGTCTTCCTCGCTCCAGACTTTCCCACTGGTCACAGGGACCTGGGATTGCTGAGGGCAAACCTTACTAGTAAAGACCAGGGTGAAGAAGGCATTGAGTACCTGGGGTTTTTCCACATTGTTTGTCACCAGGTCCTCTGTCCTCTTCAGCAGCCCACATATTCCTCAGTCTTTCTTTTGCTGCTGATCTACCTGTAGAAGCCTTTCTTGTTGCTATTCAAAATACTCATCAGGTTCAGCACCAGGTGGGCTTTGGCTTTCCTAAACACATTTCTGCAGTCTTAGACGGTGTATCTATATTCCTTCTTGGTCAGCTCTTCCTGCTTCCATTTCTAGTACACTTACTTTCTACCTTTGACTTTTGTTTGGAGCTTCTTGTTCATCTGTGGAGTTCTCCTACTACCTTTATTTTATTGACAAAACTCCTAGCTCCTCACCCGCTATCAGGGCACTGACCTTATTCTGTCTTGTAATTAAATGTGATTCCCAAATCCTTTTTTCAGAAAAATGTTATGTCGTCCATCCTGTATTAGCCTTGACATTGTATTTGCCCCTATTCAACTTTTTCCCTCTGTTTCTCCCATTTGTCAAGATAATTCTGAATCCTTGAATCCTGCCCTTCAACATCATTCCAGATCCTCCCAGCTTTGGGCTGTCATCCATCAACTAAGTCATTGATTAAATATTTGAGTGGAACTGGGCACGGGATGAAATATCAACCTCCTTCCATTTTGACAGGGAACCACTAATAACTAAAAGAGGACTGTGGTTTTCAATAGTTTTACATATCTTAGGGGGATGTATTTGCAAATATGCATTAATGTGGGACAGTGTAAAAGCTAAGCCAAAGCCTCACATTTAAATGTAAATATCTAGTAGCAACAGAGAGGAATTTCTATGAAAACAATAGATTTACTGAATAGTGGCTTTTTTTATTTATTAGTAGTATTCCAATTATGATTTATAATGTTTTATACTATTTATCATATTGTATGTATATTTGAGATATTAGATTTAAATGAAATGATAGAACTGAGTTTTATTAACACATTGCAATCTTCTAGTAAAAAAACCCAGTATTTGCTGCTACAAAATCCTAATGTCTAAATCTGTACAATGTTTTGTAAAAGTCTAGAAAAGAGAATTCTGTTTTGGTTTTTGTAATGGTCTTAAGGTGAAATGCCGCAGAAAGGGAAATGCAATAGAATTTTAGGTCAGATTGTCTCTGTATCCTTCTCCTCATTATGCAAAGAAGATAATGACAGAGCAGAATTTAATGGAAAATGAGAGTTTTCCTGTGAGAGGATATGGCTAAAAAGTCAACTCGTATAATGTGATGTAATGGTAGCTTTTTCTTTTTAAAGAGTATTCTAATCCAGTTTAGTCCTTAGCTTGTATCTTGGCAAGAGATTCAGATGAAACAACAGACGCAGGAGGTTTAAAGTTAGGATTCATTTCATCTAACTTTAGCCATCTAGAAGTCAGTTGTCTAATCAGAGTGAATTATTTAGGCGCTCTCTGTTGTTAATGGAAAGAGAGAAGCATCTTTACTCCTTCCTAAAATAAGTAGAATTAATCTAACTTTATTAGAGTTTCTTATCTCTCTCAATTGACTAGTGAGAGAATCTCTATACTCTATTTGAGACTGTACAGTGGACTAAATCTTAGCTTATGCAAAGGGAGGGTATATTTTAAGAATTAGAATGAGCCATTCTCACTTTACAAAACAAGAATCCACCATGAGTAATACAGGAAAAGTCAAAGTTTGAATATGAATTTCTAGTAAAGCTTATGAATTTGATACACTTACCAGTGTGAAAAGAACAGGCTTTCTTTTAACAGCTCTTGCCTTTTTTTTCCCCTTTATTAATGAAATTAAACTTCAAGATGTGTATTCAGCACTGTACCTTTCACTGAGATACCACAAAGGCCATATTTATCCCAAAGAAGTTACCATCTCACCTATAGTGATACAATAAAATATTTCTGCCCATACCCCTAAATCAGTAACATATAGCTAAAATCCTAGAGAGGTAGAGGACTATGTTACCTCAATGCACGCAAATTCTGTTACATTGGCTCTTCAGGACTTTTCTTTCTGCATCAACTATTTTGTTTAAAAATAACAATAATTATGCCACTTACTTACAAATATAGTTGTATTGCAAAACAATCCTTATGTAGACCAGGCTTAAGCTAACAGGAAAGGAAAAAATGTGAGAGGAAAATGTATAAGAATAGCTATACCTAAATTCATATCTCCTGCTTGATAAATACCAATACACTTGCAGAACTCAGCCATTATGTAGTATGGCATATGAAATATAATTAGGTAATAGTCCTTCTAATGTCCTTGAAATCTTCCCTGGTCCTTTCTTGAAAGTTGGAAGGCAGCTTGACATTTACTTCAAGTATTTACTTGTGGCACTTTGGAAAGTCTTGAGGAAAAATTATGCTTAATACGTAGCTCATGGTAAAAGTGACTGAATTGCAGTGCATTGCTGTTGATAATATGGATCTATTTACCCAGTACTTGGTTAGAAGGAGAAAGGGGGAGTGTGGGGGGGTGTCTGGGAGGATTGTCTTCCTAAAACGAAGCTGCTGAGATGGAGAGAATTCAAAAGGTCAGCAAGGCATCAGGGGAAGTATTTGTAAGAGAGAAAAACAAAACAAACAAACAAAAAAATAGCTATTGTAAGTAAGCCTAGAACTGTCAGACATTTACTTAAAAACAAGAAAAAAGAAATATGTCCAAGAGAAATATTTCTAGCTAGGGAAAAGAGAGAAAAATGCTTGGCTAGTTAATGCTAGGACTGCAACACATACTGCACACCTTACTAACATGGGCTGTGGGACTCTTGGCATATTTCTTTGATTAAACTGAAAGATTATTAAGAAAGTTTTGCATATGACTAGTGTTGACTAGTAACTGTGCAAGGTTGTTACATTGCATGTGGATCAACCACAAGAGTAGAATGAGATACGCATTTTACCAGTGAACTGAATTATACACCTGTTTCCTAGATAGTACTGTTGAGACCAAAAAATAAGGGATGTCATTCCAGGCTGAAGTGGGGAATTCATCCTAGTGATTTTAGACTCTCCTGACCTTATTCCCTTAGTCTCCTTTCTAGTCCCTCTCTGCTCAAATTCCTGATTTACACTGCTATAAAACTAAATATTTATCTGTTTCTTCCTCAGCATTTAATTCAGCTTCAGCCCTTTCTCCTGCCCTTGTCTCTTATTTCTACCACAAGCTTGCCCCCCCCCACACACTTTCTTCTTTTTCTCTCCCTGTTGCCAGCCCCTGCAAACCTTAGTTTGTTTTATCTCTGGGTCCCACTCTCTCCTTTCAGTGTGCTCTGTTCCTGCATCCTGCTCTGGCCACCTGCCCCTGCTCTCCTCACACCTTCTCCCCTTCCTCTGCCTCCACCTGATTTCTTCTCCCCTGCCACAGTATTTCTTTCTTGCTAGACTCCAAAAGAGGGAGCAGTGAAACCACAGAGACAGTTTCCCTGCTCACAGCTGCTGCGTGGGCTGTGGGGTTGCAGGGGGAGCCCCAACTCCGTGTGCAGAGGGATCATGCTCTGGGGCTGTGGGGATGCAACATCTGCAGCTCAGTCGGGTGCAGCAGCTGACAGAGAGCACAGCCCTCATGGAGCAGGCAGAAGGCTGCCAGTCTGACCTCTGCTGCGCACAGCCAAACCGCATAAGCATCCAAAGCTTATAGCTTAGCCACATTAAGGGGAAATTTCTGTGCCCACAGTTAACAGCGTGTTCCTCAAACCAGCACCATTGTCTTGCCCATTCTAGATAGCCAAGGCTTCCTCTAAAACATAGAGGAAAATAAAGCTGCAAAGGTATGTGGAGTGAGAGAGCATCTCATTCACTGAATTACCTGTTTAAGGACTCTTCAGTATAAAAGAAATAACGTATCCCTAGGAAAGTGACAATGAAGACAACAACAAAGACCAGAAACCTTCAGCCACCGGTTCATTAAATGCACCACTCAGAGATAGCCTTGAAGAGGGTCAACCTGAACTTGTAACTGATAAGAAGGGAAAAACAAGACTAAAACAGCAGTATTATCAGATAACAAAGTGGGCTTGTGACATTTTGTAAAACTTTTTATAGGGTGTTCAGGGGAAAGGCCAACAGTGGGGAAAGGGAAGAATCAGGGTGGATTGGGAAGAAACAAGCACAGGAAAATGGAGACGACGGGGATAAAGGGACCAGCTGCCTATCTTCTTATTAAATCCTTTTACCAACCATTTTTTCTGTGTAAGCTCACTCCCTATCCCTTATGTGTGAACGCTGCAAGGTCTACATGCCAGCAGCTGGAAAAGGGCTGAACTGAAAGGATTTATAGATGTATCTGTCAGGAACTGGAGAGGCAAGGAAATATGTATGTGTGAGAGGTGTAAATGCCAGCAACTGGAAAGACCTCAGTATGCTCATTTTTCCCCCATAAATACAATCCTGGGTGCATGTTTGCACATGTGTCATTTGCTAGCAAACTTTAAGCTGGACTAGCTGGCAGGTAGTAGGAGACCTGCATCAGGAAAGACTCAGGGTCTGATCCAGTGGCTGGGAAAGGGGCCCAGGGTCCAGGCATGGATATTAGGCAGAGTTAGAGGCCATCCTAATACTTGAGGAGTCTGTGATCATGGGCATATGTGTGAGAACACAACTAACAGAGGCAGCCAACAGATGCAGTGGTTGTACAGCAGTATCTGGATTCTGCTTTGGGAGCTTCTGGACCTTCTGGGGACAAGCTCCAAGATCATTGGGAAATGCCTGGGAACCTTCTGAGAAACTTGAGGGTGCCTGCTGCTGTCAGGCAAGGACGAGGTAAGGGGAACTACAAGGGTGTGGGCACAAGGAAGCTCTAGTTGCTTCTGTCAAACACGATCAGCTGCCCTTGACCCAGGGTGCCCAGAGCCTCTGTTGCAGCTGCCCCCTGATTAGGGAAGGTCAAGCACCCTCCAGCCGCTGTTCAGGAGAGGCCTGTATAAGAGCCAGGCTCAGAACACAGCTCTCAGAGGCAGCATTTTGTGCGGAAGGGTGTGAAGAAGGGGGCCTCAGTCGAAATTGTGCCACAGTAACAGTCTCAGAGACAGTGGTAATGTGCCACAAAGCAGTTTCTTCAGCAGATGTTGGAGCAGCTGTTCCTGCTAGGGCAGAGCCTTTGATGCAGATTGAACCTTGGGTGGCGGATGCAGCCCTCCAAGTCCCAGGCTGGAGGGGGTGCCTGGGGCCTCTCGCTGAAGCTGGAGAGAAGCACCTCTGTCCTGCAGGAGGTGAGCTGTCTTGGAGGAGCTGTGCTGCCAAACGGAGGAGTTGTGGGAAGAAGTGAGTAAGCTGTACGGCATTGGCAAACATGAAAGGGAGATGGACAGGATCATCTCTGAGACTCAACAGCTTGAAGAGCCCAAACCCTCATCTGCAATAGAGAAGCAAGCAGTGTCTAGCCCCACTATCAAGGTAAGAGAAACTTCTAGAGAAGGGGAAGGATGGACTCTGATGACTCCTGGCACCAAGAGTAAGGCTCCTGCCCCACCTGAGCACTTAGAGCTGTAAAATAGGTTCCCCACCCTTGAAGTTGAAGGGGAGCCAGATGTACCTACAAGCAAAGAACCTGATTCACTTAACCCTAAAACATGCAAGACTACCAGGAAGAAATGGTGAGTCATTGTAACGGGTGACTCCCAGCTGCAGTAGACAGAGGTATCCAACTTCTAAGCCGACCAGTCATTTAGAGACCTTTGCTGCCTGATGGGAGCCAGGATCCGGGATGTTGTGGAGGGCTATTATGTGAGTTTTGGTAGTGTTATACATGGATGTTGGTAAGGGCAGTGCTTGTCTGTGGCAGTCTGTGTACCTGGCCATAGTGCCTCTGTGTGTGGGGTGCGTGTGTGTGTGTGTTTGTGGGGTACACGCTCAGCTTTGGTGCTGGCTGAACCTTCAAACAGGAACAGCAGCAGCCACCTGCATGGAGTGGGATGGAGAGAACCCCAGGGTCCCAGAGTGCACCCAGCTGAGCTGCAGCACCCAAGAAAGAGGAATCCAGAAGTCTGCCACATCTGGCTGGTCTAGTAACATCATTAACAAAAGTTTTCCAAAAACCCCACCCCATCTGTGTGACTTTATTTCTTTATGGTAAGAAAAGGAAAAAAATAATCTCTAATAATATTTAGTCTTTGGCAAAACTCCAGGATGACATAATTCAGGTTAAACAGTTAAAATGAAAGTTATAAGCAGTGAAAAAGAGACCGTATGAGACAGCCTTATTTTTCCTGCTTATAATGTCATTCATTGTCTCAGAATGCTAAATGTATTAATTGTCCTTCTGATTCAATAGCGACTATGTACACTTTGCTACACCTGTTACAGTAACGCAGCATTAAGACACAAAGTGAATGATGATTTGAAGATTTCAGACACTCACACAGAGTCACAGGAAAAACAGACCTCAAATAACTTTGCCTTTAATAAGCGATTCCCAGTACTTGAGAAGCAACTGAACCATCTCATGAAGGTTTTTTTATGAAGCCTGTAACTGTAGATTTCCAGAACATGAAATTAATGCTTCTGCTAAAGTTTAGGGAGCTCTAATTACTGTTTGTTATGTTGACAAGGCAAATGATTTCTAAGAGAAAAAAAGCTAGATTATTTCTATTTCTGGAAGCAATAATGAATTGATATGTGGTAGCTTCTGTCTGGTGTTCATTGTTTTTTTTATCGAGTGGGTGGCAGGTAGATTAATAATTTGGTCCCAGCAAGAAGCAGAAAAACAAGCAACATCACCCCATCCAGTGAATGAAACAAGTCGATAGGGAAAAGAGGCAGGTGAGAGAGGAAGCAAGAGCAGGCTTTACAGGATTACGGCTGTAAGAATGTAAAAACATTGTTGTACAAAAAGCCTAAGGCTGACTTGCAGGTCATGGAGCAGCACTATGTGTACTGTGCTATGAAGCACATCGCTTCCACACAGCATTTATTACTGGCACTAGTTTTATGTTGAACAAATACCTCCTTCTCACCATAAACTTTTGAGGATGCATTGCACTTACAGATTTGATTCATTTCTTCCAAACGAGAGGTGTTATCTTCTAATCTTCTCTGCTAGCAGAGAAATACCAGGAAATCTGACCCTCTTTTGGATTCCTTGGTTTGCCTGCCTGCTGGGCCCTACTGTTGACAAGCTTGCTTAAATTACATTTTTCATGTTGCTTATATCAGGGCTGTGACTGAAGCCCAGCACATCAGAGAAGCACAGCAGCGCTGTGAAGCAATCATAGATAAAAACACGACATATTTGTAAACAGGTTGTGTGAGCCTCTTGGTTTTCATTCACCTGTGGAGAGAGAATGAATGCCTTACAAATAAAGCCAAAGGGGAAGATGCTAAACATCCTGTACCTGCTTTGTAAATATATGCATCCAAAAATGAATTTACTTGCGTTTTCTGTGTTTAGCTCTATATTATTACATCAAAATCACTTTCTACTGTAGCCTGCAAGGCAAATGAAGGGATATCACCAAAAATGAGGGCAGTCTCTAAAGCAAAATATATTTTTTTCAGCAGTAAGGTCCCTGGTGAGTTTTCAGCATATGTATATCTGTGCCAGAGAAATTTTGTTGGTTTGTTTCATAGAATCATACAATCACAGAATGGTTTGGGTTGGAAGGGACCTTAAAGATCATCTAGTTCCAACCCCCCTGCCATGGGCAGGGACACCTTCCACTAGATCAGGTTGCTTAAAGCCCTATCCAACCTGGCCTTGAACACTTCCAGGGATGGGGCATCCACAACCTCTCTGGGCAACCTGTTCCAGTGCCTCACCACCCTCCCAGCGAAGAATTTCTTCCTTACATCTAATCTAAATTTACCCTCTTTCAGTTTAAAGCCATTACTCCTTGTCTTATCTCTTACACCTTGTAAAAAGTCCCTCTCCAGCTTTCTTGTAGGCCCCCTTTAGGTACGGGAAGGCTGCTAGAAGGTCTGCCCGGAGCCTTCTCTTCTCCAGGCTGAACAACCCCAAGTCTCTCAGCCTGTCTTCATAGGAGAGGTTCTCCAGCCCTCTGATCATCTTTGTGGCCTTCCTCTGGACTTGCTCCAACAGGTCCATGTCCTTCTTATGTTGGGGGCCCCAGAGCTGAACACAGTACTCCAAGTGGGGTCTCACGAGAGTGGAGTAGAGGGGCAGAATCACCTCCCTCGACCTGCTGGTCATGCTTCTTTTGATGCAGTCCAGGATATGGTTGGCTTTCTGGGCTGCAAACATACATTGCCAGGTCATGTTGAGCTTCTCATCAACCAACACATTGTTTAAAGTGAAATGGAAAGGCATTATTTCCCCTTACCCGTATCTCCCATTCTCAGTTTGCACATCTTAGACCCTCAGGAAAACAAGGCTGTCTCAGCTGAGAGAGATCTCTCTAAACTGTTTTTTGCCCCTTAATGCATAGTGTATAAGGACCTTGCTCCAAAATACCCGGCAGGAAACCTGAAACTCAGTCCTGAATATGTTCCTTGCATGGTTCATGAACTGATGTGATGTGGTAAATACAGACCATGTCATTCTGTCCCATGGTGCAGCTCCCAACAAGAGGATGTAGGTGAAATATCTGTAAAGTTCCTTCATTTGCCTGGAATTTGTCACATTCAGCTTGGATGTACCTTGGTCTGAGACCACAGAGATTTCCAGGGCCATTTGTGCCTTTCTCTGCCCCAGTGCCCAGCTAATGTCCTCCTTGGCAGTATGGGTGGGATCATTCTTCTTTCCCATTTCCATCTCACAGTCAGGTGTCCTGTTTAGTCAGTTAGGTTCCTACTAACAGGCACCAGTACAGAGTAATTAATTTGAGTTATTTTAGTCAGTTATCTCAGAAGGAGACGAACTGCCATAGGAGGTATGTATCAAAGAAGTCTGGGTGACTAACTCAAATGAAACTCTGAGCTTTCAGATGGCTGCAGTTAGGGGACACGACTCCCACCACAGGTGAGGTGATTCTACAGAGTCCTGCCTTGCCTCAGGAGCCATCTGAGAAAAGGAAGCCTCTGGAGAAGGAGAATAAAAAATAAGCAAACAAAAGCATTTTTCAGTAGGCTGTTAAAAGCCAAAACGGTAACAAGATGAATGCTTTTTGTCATTACTCTGCTATTGTTGCTCTGTTACGTTCTTCCTCCGTCCTGTCCCCCTCCTTCCCACACACCTGCATCTTTCCTGGGATACGTGGAGGGGAATTCACTGCTGTATAATCCTTCTTGCAGGGCTGTTGTTCCTTCTAGTTAGGAGAGGAAAAGGAGGTGATCTCACCTTAGCATTCATTTGCACTGAATTTTGTACTGGTTTTGTTAGGGGCTAATGACATTGGCTGCAGCAGCCCCATTTTCCATTATCTTCCTCTTGATCAGTTTTGGGAGGGTTTATGTCTGGTTGGGAGGGTTTCTGTCTGGTCAGATCAAAAAGTCTTGGTCTTCCCTTATGCACATGTGCCTCACACTGTTTTCTGATATGTGAAGTTCTTGCTGCTGTCATCTAGTGATAAGGAAGGAACACAAAAGTTACCCTAAAATCATTTTAAAAGTACCCCTGTAATAAACTTCACATAATCATTTTGAGTCCTAAAGGAAGATTGTTTTTGACTATTCCTTTTAGTGATGTATAAAAAATGTGATTGTAGCAGAGGGTTCATCATTTCTTCACAAAATAAATTATCATAATGGCCTCTTAATAAATGTATATTGCATTGTATTACAGCAGAACCTCTTCTGAGATAGCATGTTACATGGATATGAAAAAACCTATCATGATTTTAGTTTTAGAGATTTGAATGTCAGCCTTTAGGAAAAATGTTTTTTAAAAGCTGAAAAAAGGCAACAGACCCTTAAATGAAGTGACCTCAAATGAAGTTCTCTCTAGAAAGGAAAAAAATATGTTTTAAATGTTAAAATAAAAGAAAGGGAATTTATTGTATTTTAAAAGTTGGGATTTTTTAAGTTGTCAAATAAAGTTTTATATCATTTTCTACTGTACAGACTCATAGCTTGTTTGTAATTTTCAGTTATATCTGCATACTGATGGAGCGGAAAGCAAATATTTCTCTCCTAAAATTATTAGTTTGATACAAGTAGGTTTCCAGTACAGTGAAAAAGGTTAGTGAGGATTATAAGACATTGGCTGTACTCAGATATTCCACATTAGACCAAACCTTAACATTTACAGTGCCCTCTGATCCAGAGGTAAAAATTAACTGTATCAAAAATACTGTGCTCCTGGGTTAATGCTTACCTCATGGTCCTTGGAGGGTAGTAAATGGGCCTATTTTCAAGCTAAAAAATAGAGCTGGAATTGAGATTGGGTTTGCCTCTCAGGAGGCATGCTTCCTTTCAGCGGTGAATAGACAAGCAACAACCACTTGGTCACTGGCTATTTAAGTCTGTAAGGCCAGCTTTGCCAGGCTTGTCCCTTCCTATTTGTGTGTGACATAGGAGGAAAGGTATTTTAGTAAATAAATAGGCAAGTCCACCTGCATGCAACACTGCACTTCACAGAACCTGTCAGTGTTAAACATCATGTTTGAAAATGAACTAGAAGCTTCATAAATGGAAACCTCTCAACACTCGAACACACATTTGCTACAATAACTGGTGATGGTAGACAGGAGGCTGAGGCACCCTGTCCAGTGTCCCTATCTGCTTGACAGCAACTCTGTTACAGCGTATGAGCCATTGAAAACAGAAAGCTGAGGGGATGCTACATGCATTCCCTGTCACCGGAAATCAGTTAGGAGCTTCAGGACAGGAGTCTGGGTAAACTCAGAAAATGAAAGTGAAAGACATTGGGATGGTTAAGGCACTAATTCACAAAAGGGGAAACAAATGTTCAAGATCCCTGTTTAGAGCAAGTGTTCTGCAGTGATTGCAGCAATCTGTGTTGTTGCAATTTGCTTTCAGAGGACAGCCTCTCTCTCCTTCCTTCAAAATCATGCAGAAATTTTTGAAATCTCAGTAATTTTCAAAGCAGAACAGTTCCTAGTCCAGTTCTGTGTAAGGTGTTGTGTTGTAAAATGCAACATGTACATTTATTTGTATATTTTGGAGTTATTGTCTCTTTGTCTCAGATCTTAAGACAGGCTGTTGGTTCCCAATGTATATCTATATACAACACAAAGCATAACTGTGGTCTTGATGTCTTACAGTCACAGGGAATGCTCCTTCCTGAAGGTGCGGATATATGCATCTCCTCTCACTCACACAACTAGAGAAAGACACATGGTATTTCAGATCTGATTTTGTAACACTGTTCTATTTCGTTGGTTAGTTTCATTGATGTAATGATTGAAGATGTAAAATCAGCAAAATCAATGAAGATATTAGTAGGTGTCGAAAGGGACTGTGCATGATGCATCTTCTCTCTCTCAGGAGCTCTGGGATAAATAGCAAAGCTGACACCTCAAGCCCTCTCATAACAATATGTCTGTTTCTGTAGTATTATTAACAGCAGATTCAAGTCCTGAGACCTAATGACTGCCAGTTTGGAATGCAGACAGTGCAGGCAAGTGGTTTTGTGAAGACTCCCTCAACAGTCAGTGGAGACTAAAAGCATCTCAATAGAGTATTCAGCTGGCCTATTGTATACAACTGTTTCAGGGTGTGATGAATCCCCATACGTCTGTGCTCAACTCTTCACTGCCATTTGTGGGAGCTTAGATAACTTAGACTAGAAGTTTAACTTTTCAATGGTTGCAGTTAAGTCACTTGAATCCCATCCAAAGCGAATACTGTAGTCCTACCGAATCCAAGGAGAATGCTCACATCAGCATTTGCCTGCTAATTCTTCTACCAGATGCAGAATCAGACCTTGCTTTATGATACAGCATGCTGTAGCATGTTTGAGAGTACTTACAATTAGATGCCCCATATGAAGCCGACAAAGCCTTTGCTTTGACAATATGTCTCTATCTGCATTTTATGGCAGTTTGTCATAATTTTGCCTGCCTATAGCAGTTTATGGTCATAATAAGATATTGACGCATTTAACAGCAGCTGTTTAAAATTTCATAAATACCATAAATGCCAACCATTCCATTAAAACAAAAACAGAAACAAAAGGTATAAAAATCTGGTAAGAGGCAGATTCCTAATGTTTTAAAAAATAAAAACAGTGTTTTAACCATTGTAATGTGGCTGGCAGGGCCAGTAGCATATTGCTGTAGCAATATACTGCAAATATAATAGCTAAATAAGAAAAATCCATGAAGGAAAAAATTCCAAGTGAAATAAAAAACATCCACAAATTGAAAAATTAAAAAAATTATAAGAAATCCTAAGATAAAAGGTTTCCAGGATTAAAAAGAAATTGTCCAAGTCTTATATTTCCTATAGAACTTTTGAGTCCCATTCAGTAATGAAATAACCCTAGATTCATCAAAATATTTTTCCCATTGAAAATTAATCAATCATATGACCAAAATATACCATTTCTGTACAGTGACTACTGTTTAGTAAGACTGAGCTAGAATCTTATGATTATGTAGAGAAATAGCTTGTTAATATCATCTCTGTATGTACATAATCCGAGCTATTAAAACAGTGGATTACAAAACTACAGGGAGTTTTTTCTTTTTTCTTTTTTTTTCCCTTAGAAATCTAGATGGATGATGGCTTCCTCTGTGAAATCATTTTATCCTGCACTCCAGGATAAGTTCTGTCTTTTTCTATCACATAACCTAGAAGATGAAGTGATCTGCAACAGAATTTGTAACTATACTATTGAAGTATCCATGCAGAGGCCGATCTTAATGACAGCAGGGTTCCTTCAAGAACATGTATGGATCATTTACTTTTACAGTTCTTTCACTTATTAGAAGCTTACAGTCATCATTACAGATGTGCTTGTGAGCAGATGCTTTCCCAGTTAACACATTAGCTCCCACGGAAGTACTGACAGTTTAGTGCAAATGCATTTGGGTTGTCATCCAAACCCAGAGAAAAGTCCCACTGATTTAAATAGGATCAAATGTGTACTAGCTTTTTAATCCATTTTTGTAGAGAACAGATCTCCAAGAAGATTGGTTACAGAAACAATTAATTACTTTGAAAGTAATAAGGTTCAGAAACCTATTTCTTAACTGTTTGGAATGTGGGGTTTTTTAACCTTTTTTAAAAGGCATATCATATATAGAGAAGATCATTATTGATATTCTGATAGACAGATTAGGCAATACGTTGTCACACTTTGTCTTTCATGCAGTAACTCCTACGTTGCTTAGCATTTACTGAGGAAATGTTTTCAGTCTGTTTAGCCATAGCAGACTAAAGCCCTTTACACTCATAGTCCAGGTAAACATCTCAAGCACCGGGTTATTGATTTAGCCAACAGTGTTGCCCTATCTACCCGTTTCTATGTCACTGCATATGGGGATGCAAGGTATGGGGACCACAAAGAGAGAGAGAAAAGGCACAGCTTATTCACTTGGAAACACAGTTGAAACTATGACTTTTTAAAGAAATTTAGACATTTAATTCTGTCTTCCAGACTCCAGTTGAGTAGGAAGACCATTTATTCTAGGCATGTAAAATGATATATTGGATGTAGTCTAGCAGTGTCTCATGTTACAGAGCCAGGGGCAATAAGTTACAATAGGAAATTCTCAATGTACTAATCTGCAAACAAAATGAACTTATCAAAATAAAGAAATAAATTAAATAGAGGCTTCAACTCTTTTAATCTTTTAATCAAAGGCTTAGTGGCAGAATGTTATAATGAAGACCCCACATTATCAAGTCTTCATTACTTGAACACTAAATTCATTAGTGTTACTATGAAGTTTCATAAATTATTTAAACTAGCCTTGTCAAAATAAATGAACAAAGTACATTCTCTGATACTTTAGCACTTTTTTTCTTTTTTCCTTTTTTTTATTGCCTTCTTCACATCATGCTTGCTTGTGTGCTTGATAGTTCACAGAATTGGTTGATTCACAGTGGAGACCTGCTTCAATGCCTGTTAATGTTAGTGGGAGTCTTATAGCTGAGCTTGGTGGGAGTCTGAGTGGGCACTGAGTGTCCCAGTATCAATGAAAATAAGTCATGTTCTATTGTTAGTGCTAATTAGCCTGCAAGCATTACAGAGCAGGGCCTGTCTTTGACTCTGTGATTGTACAGCACTTAACACAATGGGGCCTCCATTCTGATCGGAATATCTCCATTAATATAATAGTTCTCTTGTGAATGCAACTATTTTAAATCTCTGCCATGTACTCAGGGTATTTTTTATTAATTACCTGCTTTTCGAAAGTTCTAATCTGTGCAAGACAGTGGATAAACAAAATATGTACTTTAAAATCTGTCAAGTAGCTGTTATCAAGAATTATGGCAACATTTTAAGAGCATTTTTGATAATAGTCAAGTGGTAAGAACAGGAAAAAACATAATGTTTGAGAGGGAATTTAATACATTTTTTTAATGCATACACACATGAATAAATAAATATACACATATATATGTATTTCTGTTTATACATACTTACGTAAAAACTTTGGGCCAGATTGTAATCTGCTACTTCAACAGATGTCCACCTGGCTGTAAGCTCCATCAGAAGCGTTATTTTGTACGAAACAGACACAGCAGACACCCCAAAGGGAGCAAGGAGGAGAAGGGAAGATATTGCACGGCTGAAGGGGTGTAGCAATGAACATCTGATACTAATTAAAAAAAGAGAATTCCTATGACAGCTTTTCTTTTAAGGTAGTGTAGTTCTACTCTCCTCAACATGGGGTTCTGCCCAATAGTCATACTGGGTGGAAACCATATGAGAATTTTATTACATGAGGCATAAATGGAAAAGCTCAACTCCGATCATTCCTGCAGAACACTTGGTACTGCAGACCCTTCAATTTCTATGGCATTCTCATATAAGGTAAAGAGAAAACTTAGTATTTGAACTTGATCTGTAAGAAGGCAAAATCAGATTTTTTTCCTAAATACTAAAAAAAAAAAAGAAAAAAAAAGAAAAAATAAAGGTAATATATCTTTCTGAATAAAAATAGTCTCAGAAAATATTTTAGTGAAGAAAATTAAATGTTCCAGGTCTATGTGCATCATCTGTATGTCAGTGATGTACAGTACTCTTTTACTGAATTTATTCAGCTTTGGAATTCCACTGGATAATCATGCACTGAGTGTGAGTACTGGGGAAAGGGCGTTATCCTTAAATTATAATGGCTCTGTTTTGTTTGGTTGGATAAATTCCTATTAGTGTGTGCATGCGTGTGTAGGAGAGAAGCTGCTGATACTTCTCTGTTCTTCAGTAATCCCAGTTTCAAAGTCTCAGAAAAGCCTAGTTGGATTTTTTTTTTGTCACTGGTGATACAGCAAATACTGCTGGCCAAAAATATTGCTGTTCTTCATAGTCAACATTCCATTGATGTGAAAGGAAAACGTTCCCCCCTCTTTAGAGTTAAATGCTGAACCATCTCACTGTTGCTCCGACACCTTCATAGTGCACACGCATAACCTCTGACCTGACTGTGCACTTTAGCAGCAGATTAAATCAAAGTCCTGTTTCATGGGGGGGAGTAGGACACTGCAGTGACAGAGTGGTAGATCCAAAAGCAATTTTCTCTGCACTGCAAAATGAATTTGTGGGGAGTCCCTTCATGTGTCCAAGCCCTTGGAAAATAGAATTGCAGCAATATGTTTCATGTTTTTTATTTGTGTGGCATGGTGAAGGGACAGTTGCTTCCCAAAAGCACTGTTTCAATCTGTTTATTTGGAGACTCAGCCCTGCATTGCTACCTGCCTGGAACACTCTCATCCTGAACAGTAAGAACACAAGATTTCTTTCTCATGAAAGTTTGTATTCTGCAGAAATTGATAAGTATACCAGAGAAGACTGGCATGGTGTAATGCCACATTCTGGCTCAGTCTGAACTCTTATAGCAGACAAATATGAAATGTCATACCAGATGTCTGCTTAAAATGCAAGGGCTCTGCTTGTGAATCTTATGTAAGGTTCAGCATCGCTTGTTCTCACAGTTGACTGTGAAGTGGGTCTGGCTCCCAGCCCAGGTCTCTCACACAATGATTAACCTGAGACTACATGGCACCATCTGGTACTGTCTCAGGTAGGAAACGTATATAAATGACTGAACAGTTACGCTTTTCCCTCTCTAAGCAGAGTAATATTTGAGGAATGACACCTTTGTCTTTTCCCCAGCAGAAATGCCTTGAAATATTTCATGTACAGGTAAAACTTACACTCAGTGCTAAACCCCCTCCCCAAAACCTGTCTGGAAGTCTTTGCTTCCTGCCTTCTTTTTTATACTCTTTCGTTCTGTCTCCCTCTGTCTCTCTTCTTCCCTCCCACTCTTCCTCCCTCTCACCCTTCCTCTTTCTTTCTTTCCTTCCTTCTTTCCTTCTTTTTACATCTTTCTTTCTTTTGTTCTCTTTTGCTCAGTCTTTCCTGAACTTTGATCTTGAGCTTGGGCACTTGATTCAACTGGAGACCTAGATCTGCCACGTTTTCTGGTTTTGGCTGGAGAAGTACTTATGTAGGATCTTTTGGTAAGTCCGTAGGTGAACGTTCTGTTTCGGCTGGGATAGAGTTAATTTTCTTCCTAGTAGCTGGTATAGTGCTGTGTTTTGGATTTAGTATGAGAATAATGTTGATAACACACTGATGTTTTGAGTTGTTGCTAAGTAGTGTTTATACTAAGTCAAGGATTTTTTGGCTTCTCATACCCAGCCAGCAAGAAGGCTGGAGGGGCGCAAGAAGTTGGGAGGGGACACAGCCAGGACAGCTGACCCAAACTGGCCAAGGGAATATTCCATACCATATGACATCATACCCAGTATATAAACTGGGGGGAGTTGGCCAGGAGGGACAGATCACTGCTCAGGAACTAACCGGGCATGGATCAGTGAATGGTGAGCAATTGCATTGTGCATCACTTGTTTTGTGTATTCTAATTCTTTTAGTATTATTATTGTCATATTATTATCATTATCATTAATATTATTTTTTTCCTTTCTGTCCTATTAAACTGTCTTTATCTCAACCCATGAGGTTTTTTTTCCGATTCTCTCCCCCATCCCACTTGGTGGGGGGAATGAGCGAGCAGCTGCATGGTGCTTAGTTGCCGGCTGGGGTTAAACCACAACAGTGAAGTAAATAACCAGCTCACAAAGAGTGATGACTCTCAGGGCTGACATGATGGCACCACCGCCTTTTCTATCATCTAAGCAGAAAATCCTAGACACGGCTCTTTGGAAATGCCTCATGGACAATTTAAACAAATGTTCACTCAAGGAAGCAATGTTAAAGGGGGCAAAGTGCAAACAAAAAAGGATTACGGGCTTCCATCTTTTCCTTATCTCTCTTTCTTCCTTAGGTGGTCATATGTTTCAGTGGCTTAAGAACAGTAGGGCATGATCCTTTGCTCCTCTTCTACATTTTAAAACAGAAAAGCTGACTCTCTCACCCTCCTCTATGTTTCTAATGAATCTGTTCTAAGATGCCCCTTGAAAATCATAAAGTGTGAAATATGAAGGTCATAAAATGTGAAATAGCTGAGGATTTCAGATTTCCTGGGTTCCAGATTTCGCAGGCCGAGGTTTTTATAATGCCTGCTCTGGGTCCAGCAACATCAAAGCTGTTAGCGCAGGGGCTGAAGTGGTGGTGGCAGCCACTTCTCCAGCCAGCAGCAGCTAGGAGGGATCTCCCTACAGAGCTGGCGCTGAGTCAGCCTCTAAAATGGCTCTCATGACTTTTTTTCCCCTGTACCTGTGTATTTCACAAGCAGGAAATTTGAAATAAGAGCAAACTTATAGGGTTCATAGACCTCGTGGCTACAATTCTAACCCTTCATGAGAACCAAAACCCATGGAAATGAAAACAAAATAGTGAGGACACAAGATACTATAATGGAGCAGTTGTGGCAGAAAGTAATATCCCCAGAATGTGTTTAGGGCCACAAAACTGGCTCAGATGTAGTCTGGGCACTTGAAGCTATTAAATATTTGGGAATGATTGATTCTTTCTTTCTCTGCAAATTTTGCCAAAAGTTTTTCGTAACTATTACATACATTCTCTTCTTTTTTTAATAAATAAAATATTTGAAAAGCACATGGATTATTAGAAAATATTTAAACACCTCTGTGTAGGGTTATTCTGGTTGTTGGAGATTATTAACATTTGGGCAGGTGTGGTTAGGACTCTGCTCTTCATTATGTTCTGCTCCAGTAGCCGATCTCAACTGGTAAGCTACTTGGTACTTTGACTTCTTCTCCTAGAGGTTCCTAAACACAGGAGGTAACTTTCAGAGATCTGTTGAACCATTAAGGTAGCTAAAGATAGCTAAGCCAGCAAGGAAATACATCAAGGTGGGTTGTGATGCTGGCACTTAAAAAGGCATCCCCTACAGGCAGGGAGGAGTCTCATACTGAAGCAGGATAGGTGGAACATTTCCCAACTTCTTAACCAAAAGTGTGCGTCTGTTCATGTCTGGGAAACTCTTAGTTTTTTAAATTATTTTATTAGAAGCTTAAATTCCTCAGAAAGAGATGGTAACACAGGATAAGGTTTGACATTACAGACCACAAAGCAAGTGTTGTACCTGTCCCTGGATGTTCACATCAAGAAAAAGAGGAAATACTTACACAGGTGTAAGGGGTTATGACTACGTTTAATGGGATGGAATTAAGAACAGACAGATGTAAGCTGAAAAGCATCAAAAAATTCCTCACACTGATAAGTCTGGTAACATAGAAGAGACTCGAAAGGGAAGTTGTAAAAGAACCATCAGTGCTAAAAAATAGACTATAATGATCAATTCTTCATTGGCAGCGACATGAACTAGGCAGCCCAACAGGGCTTTTCTATCCTTGGCTTCCATTATTCTATGGTAAAATTAGAAGGCAAATAAGCAGAACTGTTCGTGACAGCCTTATCTTTTATTGCCAGTAGGAGAATGCTCACTGTTACCCAAGCTAATCATGCTGCAATATAACTTCAACATTTTATATTGGATATTATTATAGGTACATATCACTATAACATAGTGCTTTCATTTTGAGCCCATCATGGTGCTGTAACAGTTTTCTAGCAAAACACGTTAAATTTAAAGGGGAAAAATGAGTGGGAAGTGTAGTACTCAATTATATCTACTGTGGCTTCTGTTTTAGGGGTTTTATCGTTAGACTTCGTTTTCATTACTAGTTCACAATAGCAGCTGGGATTTACTTTGTATGTGTGTTATTTTAGTTTGAGGGTCTCCAGGGCTTTTAAATGCATTCAGCCTTTCCTATACTGTGGTATTTATTTTGCTTGCCTGCTTTTCTGTAGTTTTTAATTTCATTGAAATTAATTGTTGTTTAGATCAATGATTTGCAAATGTCAGTATACTGATGGGATGCTGGGGAAGAAAAAAGTTTTCACTGAGCTTTTATGAGTTGTGGGGACACTTACTACCTACTAAATGCGTCATTACTAAAACTCAAGTAACTCCTTTATATGAGGTGGTAAAAAGAAACTTTTTAACCTTTGCATGCAATTCTAGAAATTGTGTCCATATTACACAGAAGGAATAATGCTCCTTAAATTGTTTATCATGTTCCTGGGAGCAAATGGATGCCTTCATGGAGTCAAAGATATCCTGTTTTCTTGACTGCTGCTATTTTGGGGAAGAAATTTCTTTGAAATACCAGAAATTATTTACGTAAAAAGGAAGCTCTTGTTCATCAAGGAATTCATCCACCACTCTGAATACAGGTCCAACTAGCAACTAGACAAGTGTCTCTGTAGGGATTTAAAATAATTTAGAGCCCCCCTAAAAAAAAAAAAAAAAAAAAAGATATATTAATACATATATAAGGTTGGCCAAAATCCAAGGTTGGCAGATTGAGGGGCAGAGCACTGAGGTGCTCAAAAATATGAGCTTAGAACTGCAGTTATAACTCTTCTTCCAGATGTACACACATATACGCCCACTTCAGATTTGTCGACAAGTAAGGACTTTGCCAAAGAAAAACCTGTGTATTTCTCTGGGTCTCAGAGATTTCCATCTGAAAAGAGTTGTTTTAGTCTCTTAGTGTTTCGTTAAGAAAGTTTACCATGAAAGAGCAGTAGAATCACTTTTCCTGTCCTAAAGGATGCAGTAGATATGCATAGATCAAATTAGGTAAGATCTGATTTTGAATTTTTTCTTCTGCTAAATTCCTATCCTCTACAAAATTTCTGTCACAAAGTGCATGTTAGTTGGCCTTGCTAATCCAGAAGCAAAGGGCTAATCTGAAATTCAACTGTAATATAGCACCAATAGATCTTAATTTCATTTAGTTAAATACCAGGTTAAAGAGAGGTCCAGAAAGTGCATCTGTTCCTGTGACACCCTTGTTCTTTTGGCAATCACCGATGGATAATGTGAAGGTGACTGGAAGAAGATGCATCTACCTGTAAACAAGCTAGGACCTCTGTTTACTAATCATTAGGCTGTAACCCAAGGACTTTGACTTTCCTCCAGTACCTGAGGAAAGCTCTTTTGATGGGTAACTTCAAAGGCTAATACATCTGGGTCCTCTGAGGCACTGTAAGGATACATCACTACTTGTACTAGTACAAAATGAGATTTTACAGTAACAGTTTGAATTATATAAAAAATATACACAGCTTCTATCACTGTTGCTAGTATCTGGTACTTTTAACCAAAAATTTCAACTGAAAATTTCATAATGATGCCTTATTCTTGTAAATGTTTTATTTTGTCCAGCACAGAAGAAGAGGACACAAAGTTATAGTAAGGATCTGAATTAGATGAGAAAAATAGAACTGAGGGTTAATTTGGTTTCCATTTATTTCTGCTGACATATATCACGTGTAGCTTATTGTATACTAGTGATAGCCAATGCTATCTGAAGTCTATCTTTGTTGTTGTTACCAGGGAAAGAACTATGCTGTCAAAAATTATTGAAGTACATAATTAAACTGTGATGATTTGTTGGAACGATAACCAGGAAGGAGTCAACATTTGAGAGTTTGGATCACCATTGTAACACCTCCTCCCCCCATAGTCCTGCTCCCTGAAAGCACCTGCAGATGTCTGAACCTTTGGTGGAGCAAGGGAGAAGTGTGAATGTGTGGGGACAGAGAGAGGCATCAAAGCCTGGTTTCATCTTCTCCTTACCCAAATATCTGCCTAGAGAGGTCTCGGGAGAGGTATGGAGGTGGTGGGGAGGAAAAGGTCATTACAGCGGTGTAATGGAGCTGGCTACTAGTGCTGGGCACAAAACTAGCTTGGCCAGAACTGCGGTCCCATGTTATTGACATAATAGAAAGCTTAATAACGTTAGCATTATTTACCCCTGAATACAGTTAGAAGTGTAATATTACCAAAGGTAAAAGTGTATATGGATATATACATATAGCTCTATATATATACACACACATCTTTGTGGTTATAGTTGAATAAGTGTAGATATACTCATCGTATATATACACATACAGACCCATATTCCTTTAAGTGCAGAAAATAAGCCTGACATCTACATCAAACAGGAGTATTTCTCAATATGCAGAACCGTAGCTAGTACTTTTGATAAGATGTTAAGTCCAATGGGATAAGAACAGAAGAGAAGGACTACATAGCTGTGATCCACTGCCCTGTATCGTCTCTGCAGTGACAGAATAGCAGCGTGTCACAGTTTGTAAAAAAACTTACAATGCGCAGAGAGTATTTGAAGAAAACATCAGCTAAGTCTTTTTTTTCAAATGTTACTACTTACAGAAAGTCACCAGTATGATAAGAATTTAAAATCCTATTAAGCAATTGAGATTTTTTTTTCTGTAATTTGGCATGAAAGTCTTTTTGTTAGTGACTTTCATATTGTATTAGCTATAAAGAGGGAATGAAGAAGTAGGCTCTGGCTGCTAGCCAAGTCTGAGACACAGTCCTACCACAATAAATTCCAGGGTGAATGGCAGAAGCATGCAAATGAGCTAAGAACTTGGATGAGCAGATGTGGCAAAGACAAGCTGATAGGAAAGCACAACGTTAACCTCCCATTTCCGCTATGACAAAATTGCTTGAAATTTGGGGGGCAGAGCACTGGCTCAGAGCCAGATTTTATCCTTTAGCCTCATACGCGGACACAAATGCTTCTTTAGCAGGTTGGACAAAGTCTGTTGCACCTTATTAGGGATCATTCCTACATAAATCCTCTTCTTTTCCCAATTCACGGGTATAATTCCATCTTTCCTTTGTAATTTGCTTCAGGCGGCTTACTGTCTAATATCTCTATTTTCTTAGAAACCTCAAATATTTAGCAGAATAGTGTATCTCAGCACCTCGCAATCCATCTTTGTGTGTGCAAAAAGAGAATAAAATTTGTGCATTGTCTAAATTAGGCTTCAGAATGAGGTATCTTCTTTTTAAGGAGTAAATGGAAGGAAAGAATCAAAAGACTATGATTCTAGTTAGTATACCTATCGAGAGAAAGACCTAACTAGAAAAGAAAATCCATATCTAATTAAATTGAAAATTGCAGGGCAAATTATACATGAAGAAAAAAAGGAATGATGAATGTGTATATTTACACATCCAATGCTTAATGAAAACATCTGGCCTTGGGTAGGTGTGGGTGTGTCTGTTTTCCTGTTTTTTTTTGTGGTGTGTGCATTGCAGCATTTATAAAGGCTCTTCCCCCTACAGCCTACAACAGAAATTCAAAGTTTAAATGGCATAATGAACAGAATTATGCAATTCAATTGTGGTGTCACTAAACCTTAACATAAAATTATACTGCTGAAAGTGAAAAGAGCTCAGAGGAGACAGCAGCCAGCATTTATCCAGTAATCAAGGTACTGTACTGATAGTGCTATGAATACATGATATAGGCAAAGTATTGCAAAACCATTTCTTCTTCTTTGCCTACTTTCAAAAATAACAGATTTAAAATAGCACTGTATAGTGAAGAAATCAAAGAAGTATGTACACATATAATCAAATTTTCTAAATCTTGTTTTTTAATGGGTTTGAAGTTATTTTCTACTTTACTATAGAATAGACTTGGGATATAAAGTTAGCATCCTATCTAAATCAAATTTTAGCACTGCATTTAAGTATTTCTTGCCAATGACTGAAAGTACTGACCCAGATGAAGTTGACTTGCATCCTGTTCATGGCTTTCCCAATAATTAACCTGGTGAACTGTAAATTGTTTTCAAGTGCCACAGTGTCCCCATTTCTAAAATAAGGATAATGGTTCTCATGAAGATACATGACTGAAAAGCAGAACTGGAAACCTAGATATAGTAATACGTGCTTTGAGTGAAAGAGACTACTAGAAATGAGAAAGAAGAAAAAAAAAAAATCTTTGTAATTATATTACCAGGAGAAATCACTCATAGATTTCGGTTAAATTCTGGTTATTCATTGGGCTTTCTGATTTAACATCTGCAAGACCAGAACATTTATCTTAAATAATGTTAATTGACAGCTACTTGATCGAAACTGCTGCTTATAGTATTTCTTTAACATAGAAATGCAGATATATATTTATAAATATGTATATGCTAGGGGGTAGCAAAAATTAGCTATAAAAGATAACACTAAATAGAAGTGTGGGGAAGGAGGGAAAATGCATGCAAGAGAGACCTCATGCCTCAAAGTAAAACTGAACTTTTTTCAAAGCACTTTAATATATATATTATTTTCTGAGATATAGAACTTCAAAGCCTTTGGTAAAAATGTAGATAAATAGATTATTTTTATGCTGCTGAAGTGACTCATCATTTCAACAACACTTGCGAAGTCTTTATGGATTTCCACCTCAAATTACTTGAGTTCTGTCTTATAAAAGATATGTTCCTTTTATCTACATTATTTTTATCTTCTCACTGAACAGAAGAAAAACCCTACTTTATAATCACCTACAGTACATTGTTTGATGTCATCACTAGACAACTCTACAAATGTAGAAAGGTATGATTACTACAGTGTATGAAAGACTGATGATAGTCACTACAATGATTTTTACTTATCTGAAAGAAAATAAAACATAAAAAGTAGAATAATTTCTTTAAAAAAAGAATTTATTACAATCTTGGAACAAAATCGGAGGCTCTAGATATTGTTAGTTGGTTTGTTATTGCCACACGGCAGCTATACCAATTGATTTTGCAACCTTTTCTATTTGGAAGCCACCTGGCAACCACTCTCTTCTTCTCTGTCCTAAAACTCACTGTTTGGTGCTGTGAGTAGCACATGACACTTACTACATCTTGAGATGCACTTTGCATTAGCTAGAAGAGCTAACTGGCAGTTAATGTAAAAGGTAATACAGATCTGAGGCTTGAACCTGGCAGACCCACAGATTCAAGTGGAAATTAGGCACCTGGCTCCTCTTGGCATCAGTGGGATATAGGTACCTGAATACCTTTGAGGACCTGGCTTTGGCATTTTAGGGGACTACTTTCTTGTTTAGGACATGTGATCCCACATGCCATTAGGTCTTAGGAAGCAATAAAGTGGGAGAACAATCACAGCTTCAGTTTTCCTTATTGTTTTGGATATTTTGGTGTATCTGTTTAGATGGTGTTGCCATTGATTGCATGGTATGATTTCCTCCATAAACACTGTTTTAATAACCCAGAATGCTTTTGATAAAAGTATTTAAAATATATCTCCAGATGGATCGTATCTTTCTAATAAATTATAATCCTTCCAGGAGATAGCAAGCATGAATGCTAGCAGAAGCTTTCAAACACACTATAGATCCAAGTAATGACGGTTCTTCCAAAACATATTTTTTCATTAAAATCCTCTGTATAGTTTGTGGAGAATATTATATTCAGAACCACACTCCCCACCTCAAAAAACAGGCATCATCATGCCACAGGAGAGTACAACAAAATAGATATTTCCATAAAAATCAAAACAAACAAATAATCCCCCCAACACACAGATAAAAAAAATCCTCCTTTACTTCCCAAACCTTTATCAAGGGGAGATATTCACATGGTTATTATCATTTCCTTCTAGAAATATGGATAAAATCTTTTCAGAAGTTTTATTCACATTGCTATTCTTCCAAGCACAATAGGGGAAAAAACCCTTCAATTACTTACTATTCACAACATTAGCAAAATTGATATTTATAGCAAATGCATCGGCGCAATCTAGATCTGAATATGACATCCTGTCACAGTATACCACATGCATCAAAAACGTTTTTATTGACAGTTTCCCTTGCTTTCTGGAGTCATCTTTTCTCTTTATAATCTCAGAAAAATCCCCACTGAAAAAAGAACTGTATAAAACCTTCTGAAAAATTAGTAAAATGCTCTGAGATGATCCGCCTGCTTTAAAGCTGAAGATATACTAACATTTATATTATCAGCTTTCTGAGGGAAAACTTCAAAGCTTCCGAGCTACCTGCAAAACAGCACTGCCTGTAGCAGTGGGGTGAGGAGACGGGGAGAGGATTGACAGGAAGAAGGACAGATGGTAGGTGGGAAAATGAATTAGAGGCTTTTGCTGCCTCATGATTAAACTTAGCAGTATTTACTATTTAAAAAAAAAAAAAAGAGAAAGAAATGGATGCTGCTGTGGTTTTTATCGCTGGTCATAACTATTTAATGTGCTCTGAGCTGTTTGTGGATCTTGGTGAAAAGGGTGCAAGAAAATGTCTTCCACCACCCACTCAACTTGCAGTCCCCATTTCACTACAGCTGCAGTCCCCCTGCTGTACGTAAAGAAAGAGTTTTATCCCAGAGACCAGTCTGTCTTATCCCCTGAGAAAAAGTCACAAGTTGTCTCCCTTCTCTATAGCACCTGCTGCATCTTGGTGTGATGACTGTATTGTCTTGATGCGTGGAGAAGTGAAAGGAAGCATTGCCCGGTAGGGAGGAGAGGCACTGACCCCCCCAGAGCTCCCTGGGAGGATGGATGCTCTGCTTTACATCTGGCTGGGGCCTCTGCCTCAGGCATACATTTTCCCTTTGTAAGTGAGCTGAGCTGGTAGTGAGGCAGACTTTGTTTCAGAGATTCACCACTAAAAACACAATCATCAAATAAGAGCACAGCTTTGAACAATATGTGCACAAAAGCATCTTTTTATATTGCATGTTTTTGCAGCTGGTGCTTACACAAAGAAACACGCTGAGAATAATAGGAATACCCTTTGGTGACTTGTGTACTGTGATATGGATTCCTGGGGTGGGCTTCATACAGCACTGCTTATTAACACAGCCCAAGTCATTTAAAAAAATGACAGTATACCCACTTTTTTATTTATACTTATTTTTAACCTAGACGTCTTTTGCTTCCTCTCCTGGTGAAAGAAGGTCTATGTTTTGGGTGGGCTGAAGATTTCTGAGCCAGTTCCTCGGCTGGCCTAGTTAAAGCCCATTTACATGAAGTCAATGGGGCTAAGCCAATTTGCACCAGCTGTGAAGCCAGGCCTCCATATATTTGTATTCATAGGAATGAATGCCTGGTGCAGTTTTGATTAGTGATTGAATACTGCCAGGTTCTAAAACACTGGGTTCTTATTAATCACAGCAGAGATAATTATTACTCTAGGCTTGATTCAGGCTCTCTTAAATCATTTCTAAATTGTAATTTGGTCGGATCTAGGCACTTAAAGGTGTGTCTGTATAGATAAGTGCAGTCAAATACACATATTTTGCCCAGCACATTGAACTGGCTGGAAATGTCCAGCTATGGTCATATGTACTGTGTCCTGTATCATGTTTGGGCAGTATGGTGCCCTACCTTGCAATAAGGTTGCACAAACCTACAGCATAGCTTCTGAACCACAGCTACTTTGTGCAGGTCAAGCATCCAGTGAGAACAGAATAAAGAAGCATCTGTTTGCATTTGTCCCCAAGTATTTCAGAGAAGGTTTCAAGAAGCCCATTTACAAACATCTCCTAGTCCATGGACGAACCTAAAACTCCCACAGTGTTGGCGATGAATCACAGGTACCTACCTGTGAGAGATCCTTCAGATCTCTTCTGATTTAGGGCATGTAACCTCCACCCAGAGGGCTCCATCAACAGGATGCTCCCACACAATGCTTATGTCCCTCAGGAAATACCAAGCTCCCCGAGAAGCTCCCTAAGTCATATTACTTAGAAAATGCAAAGCATACTCAGGAGCTTGCTGGTTTGGGCATTCCCACAGTACACTGGTGACCCCTGACTTTTGGTGCTCCCTTCTGTCTCTGGGGCTTTACAGCTGCTCTACTAATGAGGTTACAAACAAGATTGGTACGAGCTTGTGCTCGGTCTATCCTATTTAAACTAGGTTCTTAGACAACCAGGAGTGCAAGAGATGAAATAGTAGGCAGAGATCAAAGAATAAACAGGCTGTCTGATTTGATTTTGTTTTGTTGTTGTTAATGCAGATATTATTGCAGTCATGAGATCAGCCCTGAAGAACTGGTCAAATGTGCAACAGTCCATTCAACAAAATTGAATGCAACATCCTTGGGTCCGAGAGAAGACTGCTGCCTGCCTCAGCAGCCTCCTTCTTTATCTTTCTTAATGACACTGAGAACTTCTACAATACTTGGTTTATAAGCCTCTTCAGCCTGGCATGAAGCAGAGCATGCTATTTTCATGCTCCATAAGCTACCTTGTGTCAATGGTGTTCTATTCAATCTGTGAATTTAACAAAATTATTGAGGCACTGGATGTTAGAAACTTTGTGCTGATATGCATAACGTTCAACAACCATCGCCATTTTTCACTACTAACCTGTGGTGATATTGTCTAGTAGTTGCATGTTAAGCTTGGGGGTTGGGGGGAGTATGTGTAAGCACTGGATAAAGAGCTCCTAAGTTGTAATTGATACTTCCAAGATAGGAGATATGCATTTCTCTGTTTGTGAGAATATTTGTTTCATCCATTCACTTTAAAACACAAGGAAGGAGAAAGAGGGATGTAAGCTTTACAAATTCTGCAGGGTTTTATTTGACTTCTAAGAAGAATACAGAAAAGAAATGTAAGGACTAAGGGAGAAATATAAATGAGAATGAATATATAAAACCAGCTTTGAGGCTACAAGGCTTTACCAGAATTATCAGGTATGCTTGCAAAGGAAGTATTAGCATATGCATTGCAAAGCAGTGGAAGTGTAATTGTGATGACAGTTATGAGCCCATAAGAAAGGTACAGAGAAAGATAGGACTTTGGGGGGAAATTCAATTTTAGCACAGAACAGCCTGGTTCCATCTCTAATACTGAGTATTTTTTTAGCTAGTGCATTTGGATTATGGCTTTCCTGATTCTTCAGTCTGCTTCCAGCCTCTGCAAAAATTATGATGGCTGTGGGGCTGATATAGCTTACACCAGCTGGCAATGGGCTGCTGACGAATCTGTCAGAGGAAGCACAGCCAGGGCGCATTGTGTCCTGACCGCTCCTGCCCTGTCTCTGACGTGCTTCTGAGACGCCTTCAAGGCAGGCAGACAGGCAGGGAAAAGGGTTGCTGGGAAATTGATGTGATGTGCTGCTGCCACTGTGCCTCATGCAGAGGCAGAGTACCTAAGTAGGAATCTGTACATTCTTGCTTACACCTGTTAAAGGCAGTAGGACTGGAGTGCTGAAGGGATTTGATCACTGGCATTGCAAACTGAAGGCAAACGTGAATACATTTCATGCGGAAAGGCAGGCACTTGTGTGAGAACAGTCAGAAAGCTAAACCCAAGACATACTGATGAAAAAGAAAGGCAAAGAAACAGAAAAAAAGGACTGCTATTCACTGTAATCTCCTGAGATACCTAAGTTTAGCCCCAAGAGGCTGAAGAAAGTGTTTTACTTCCCTACCCTAGCACTAGGCTCCTGTGAAAAATGTGTCTACAACAGGAGCCTTGTCCTGCTTGAACATCATCTCAGGCATACCCCAAGAGTGGAGGTCCCAGGCACAAAGGCAGAATATAATGCCAGCTAACAGCCCTGGGGAGCAGGCAGGTAGCAAGATGCTAATCTCTTCCACAGTGGGAAACAGAAGAGCAAAACTTGACGTGCCTCTTGTTGCTAAACCATCCAAACAACTCAGCAGTATGTTTTGTGGATCGTTTGGTCAGCTAGGTACTATCAGTCAGTGGTGAGACTTCAAAGCCTAATTCTCTTTGTATATCTAGACTAGACATTACCTTAGGATATGGGTTGTGAAAAACTGGCAGCAAGGTGGAAGGTTGAAATGGGATACTGTAATCTCGCTCTCTATCACCTACCTTCATCTCCTTGTATTTCTTCTTTATTTGCATTTTTACCTAGTGGTTGCTCTTGTTCCTTCCTGGTCCTCCCCCTCCCCCTAGCTGCACTTTTCCTTACCCCGGTTGCTCTGCTCCGTATGCAAAACTTGGCTGGAAGCAAAACTAATAAGATTTTCAATCTACAAAGCACAGATGGCACTTTCCGTGCTTCAGAGACTGTCAATCTTGTTCGTCTCACTTCCTGGTCATTAGCAGAGGGAAGGGAGGAATGGGAGGTGTAGCAAGTCTCCTGCTAGGCTAGGAGAGGAAAATACTCCCCATCAGCATTGCTGGGGAGTGAAGGTAGATGAGGAATAGGGAGAAGAATAGAGAAGCAAGACTCAGTGCACAGTGCAGGAGTCTGGTCTAGTAATGATGTAGAAAAGAAAATACAAAACAGTATAAAAATGAAATGTGCTAAAAAGAGAATAAAGTATATATTAAGGAAATAAATAGGGTAAATACAGAGGATACGAAGAATGTTTGGAGAAGCAAGAGCCATGTGTTGAGAGATGAAAGAGATACAGAGCCTTATGGCAAGAACAAGAACTGTACAGTAGTGTCAGCTAGTTGTGTGGGTGGATGTGACATTCGTGGGGCTGGAGTCCTAGGGCTGGAGCTGTGAATGGGAAGGCAGAAAGCTGGTGTGAGAGGAATGAAGACACGGCCAAAAAAACTTAATTCTGTATTGAAAATGTCCTATATTATTGATCAGGAAGGAAACTTAATGTGTCTTTTCCTCTACCTGTTTTGGTTTTTTTTTTTTTTTAAATGTTGTTCTTTGTCTCTGTAAAGTGTGTATATGACTGTCAGATTTTTCCTAATAGCTTTGGGTCTCCTAACCAATTGCAAACAACTTTAAAAAAAAAAAAAAAGACAGAAATAGGAGTAACCTTATGTGCTGGGCTAAAGCTAACCCCAGCATAGGGTTGCAATGTAGATGAGACTGAGAGCTACCCCTATCCCTTCTTTCAGTCAGCAGAGCTGACCTGTTGACAAGGTGTTCAGGGCCCACACTGGGGAAGGAATTGCCTGCAGTCCCACTGGCACTACTAAAAAACATTGCTGAACCAGGCATTGAACTCTCATCTGGCTCTCCTCACGCAACTCTCCTCGCTTCTCACATCATGCAAAAAGTCCAGAAAACCATCCTAAAAACACAGCCAAGGTGTCTCTTTCTTTGTTTCTTGTACTTTGTGATTTGTGTTTGGTTATTTGCATCAAATATAAAAACAACTTTTGTGAAACAGAAAAAGGTAGGTACTTACATGTTATCATTTTCAAGACATATCTATAGGAAATTAGGCTGTGGTGGGTTGACCTTGGCTAGCTGCCAGGTGCCTACTAAACCACTCTCTCACTCCCCCTCCTCAGCAGGACAAGGGGAGAAAATGAGATTAAAAACTTGTGGGTCGAGATAAAAGCAATTTAATGAAAAAAAACAAAGGCCACGTGTGGAAACAAAGCAAAAAAAAAAAACCCAGAAGGCTTATTCTCTACATCCCATCAGCAGGCGAAGTCCAGCAGCTTCCTGGGAAGCAGAGCCTCAGTACATGTAGAGGTTGCTTCGGAAGACAAAAACCTTAATAATGAATTCCCCATCCCCATCCTTTCTCTTAGCTTTTATTGCTGAACATGACTTCATATGGTATGGAATATCTCTTTGGTCAGATTGGGTCAACTGTCCCTGTCACATCCCCTCCCAACCCCTTGCCCACCCTCAGCCTGCTGGCCTTTGATATGATGGTTGGAGAGAGAGCCTTGATGCTGTGCAGGCACTGCTCAGCAGTAGCCAACACATTGGTGTGTTATCGACACCATTCTAGCTACAAATACAAAACAGAGCACTGTATGGTTTGCTATGAGGAAAGATAGCTCCACTCCAGACAGACAGAGTACATAGGCCAAACTCAGAAATAATCATAAAACCCTAGAAATACTAGTTGGAAGGGACCTCTAGAGTCATCTCTTCCAGTCTCCCACACAAAGCAAGACTAGATGAGGTGAGCTGTGGCTTTGTCTAACCAAGTCTTGAAACCTTCCAAGGCAGGAGATTCCACAACGCCTCTGGACAGCCCGGTCCAGTGCTGTGCTATTTTCGTAGTGAAAATTTTTTTCCTTGTGTCTGATCTGAACCTCCTAAGCCACGGGTTGTGGTCATTGCCCTTTGTTATATCGTCTGTCATCACTAAGAAGAGTTTGGCATGTACATGTACTCATCTCAAAATGTCAATTGCCTTAATAAATGAATACACTGATTCTGAGTCCACGGTGCTCAGCTCTCTCTGCATTAGTGCTCTATAGCTACTGAGAGAGGATGGCTTCATGATGAGTTGGAGATGGAGACCTATGTATTTTCATCTCCTTCTTGTTTAGGACAAGAGACTTCTTACCTAGCTTTAGCCTTCTACAAGCTAGCTGTCAGATCTAAGAGCTAGTCTTCCTTTGTAATTGCTGAAGACAAAAGCCCTCCCGCAATGTTTTTAACTACACCTATCTTACTTTGCACCTAAAATTAGGTGGTGTGTCACTTATTGTTAGGGTTAGCTGCATACATAGAATGTGCTACTTCAGCTGAATAAAAACAGCTCTTTGTTGTAAATTCTTTCAAAGCTAATTGGGACTGAACTGGCAGATAGACAGGCAGACATATAAAATGGTTACCTTATTGCTTTAGAAAACTGAGCTAAAGGAAAATGCACAATATCTGTTCTTTCTGCTCAGTACGGAACATCTTATACCACATGGCTTATTAAGGGTTAAACTCTGAAGGCAACTGGGATACAATAAAGTCTTTCTGCAAACTAAATACACAAAATATGACTACCGCTTTCTTGCTCTGTAACTTCCACTGACACTGATGTCCTGTATATAAATAGGAAACATGCTACGCTTTATGTGCGTGTCTCTGTTCTACCTATTCAAATCTATACCACAACATTAAAGAGCACTATATTCCTCCCCTTGTATGGATGATAGATACTAAATCTGTACCTTTGAAAGTTTTCAAAGAAATATAAGTTATTTGTTAATTCAGCGCGCATTTAAAAAGTACAACTAAACCTTCACTTGTTTCCTTCTGCATTAAATTAGCCTGCCATCATTTCTAACTCCTCATTGTAATTCAAGATGTGATCACTGAGAAATATCTTCATCTCTTCCTGGAAAAAATGTCTACTTAAAATAGACAGCATCCTTTAGTCTACAGATTTTGTCGTTATTATTTTGCTCATTTTTAATGTTACACATAAATATTGATTTTTGCTCATTTTTAGTGTTACACATAAATATTGATTTTTGCTGTGCTAAAATCTTCAAAGTATTTGATATTTTCCTGAAATATATTACAGAATACAAAAGAAATTTCAGAATTGAAATTTGAGAAGAAATGTCTCTAAAATGAACTGTATCTTTATGCAATTGTATTTGTGTAAGATGAAATACATTCAAGAAATCTCAGAACTTTTTTAGAACCTGTAGATTGCAAAACATTCTCAAGGATAAGAAAAAAGAAAATATTTATGTGGTTCAGCAAAGTTTTCTTGAGTCTATGTTAGAATATCTTAGGTGTGAGAGGTTCCCTATCTTAGCACAGTTAATAACTCATTGTTCAGACTAAATATTGGATATAATTCAGAGCAGCGATATGAACATGAATTATTCTATCCCAAATTTCTCAGCTACTGTCATGGTTTAACCCCAGTCAGCAACTAAGCACCATGCAACTGTTTCCCCCTCCCAGTGGGGTGGGGAGGAGGAAAGGAAAAAAAAGTAAAACTCATGGGTTGAGATAAGAACAGTTTAGTAACTAAAGTAAAATATAATACTAACAATAGTAATAATGAAATAGAATAATAATAATAATAATAGTAATGAAAAGGAATATAACAGAAAAAGGGGGGGGCGGGGAACAGTGGTGTACAATGCAATTGCTCACCACCCGCTGACCAATGCCCCAGCAGTGGTCCTCCCCCCTTGGCCAACTCCCCCCTGTTTATATACTGGGCATGACATTCCATGGTATGGAATACCCCTTTGGCTAGTTCAGGTCAGCTGCCCCAGCTCTGCTCCCTCCCAGCTTCTTGCACACCTGCTTGCTGGCAGAGCATGGGAAACTGAAAAGTCCTTGGCTTAAGATAAGCGCTACTTAGCAACAACTAAAACATCGCAGTGTTACCAACATCATTCTCACACTAAATCCAAAACCCAGCACTGTACCAGCTACTAAGAAGAGAGTTAACTCTGTCCCAGCCGAAACCAGGACAGCTACCTATGAGTCTCTTCTGGTCTAATAATTATTTAATTACAAAAAGTTGATTAGGTCCCAAAGAGAAGACAGGAATTGTCAGATTCATCTCACCTAATGCTGGGTGACTATAATATAGTATTATATTTGAGCTGTGTTGCAGTCTCCAGTCAGTGAATAAAAATAGGTACTAAGAGGTCATGGCCTTATACTTTTGATCTACCATAGAAAGGGAGGGAGATTTTTATTTTATTCTAACACAGAATGACAGCAAATGTTGAAAACACAAAAAGGTCTTGTGAAATAGATGATCTTTTTTCCAAGCAAATCTAAACTTTAAATCAACTATACTAGCCAAAGGAATAAAGTAAAACGTGTTGAATGAATACCTAGAATCAACTACATGTAAGAAGATGAAAGGTGTTTGGTTTGAACACAATTTGTCCATTTAATTTTCCATCACACGTTCACCAGCTCCTTTCAATGGTGTACCCTTTCTTTTGGTTACATAGCATCTTACCTGATGCTTGGAGATGAGGTTTTGGCACTTATGTAGTGATCTTCAATGTTCTATCTCCTGGACCTAACACTCAAATGAGTTTGGTTTTTTTTTTTTTCTGTTTTCCCTATCTGTTTCATGTTGTGCCATGTTCCTGTTGGCCTAGGCAAGTGGCCCAGCTGGAGCAACTTTAGAAGTTATTGTCCTCAGTAGTGAAAGGGTCCCAGTGCAGATAGATCCAGCAGGTGGAAATTGTTGTTGATGTGGCCTGGTATATGTATCCATTCCCTCCTGATACATCCTCATTCATTACATCTCTGGAAATCTCTTCCTTTTCATTCTCCTGCTGACAACCAAGGATCAACAAGAGTATGAAAGGTATCTTTAAGCAAAGGAGAGAGACTGTCTCTTCCCCCTGTTTAAATGTTACATTTTGCTTTTCCAAGCTGGATAGCAGTGATGAGTAGATTCTGGGCAGAACAGGATAATCTAATTAATAAAACTGGCTAGGAATTTTTCAGTTAACTGTTCTCATTTGAAAAATGCTGCTTTACTGAAGTGAAACAGGCTCCTTGGTTTACGTATCTCCTTTCAAATCCGTTTTGGAAAAATACTTTAGAAATGGTCAAACTATTCCACTCCCACAGATTTTAAAGTGAGCAAAACTGTATTTGGTTTTGACTATTTTTTTTAAAGTAAAATAGAATAAAATATTGATAACAGTCAATATAAAAGTGAAATATTTAGAAATAAAGAAGGAAATATGCACACATATACTTATAATGTACATGTGTATATATTAGATTCACAATTCCAAAAATAAGTAGAAATAAAGTTTTACCTTTTAATTCAAAATTTATTATCTCAGATATTTTTATAAACCGGGAAAAAAGAATTACTGCACAAACCCATGCCTTAAATCTACTTCTTATTTCTTTTATTTAGCTCATATATATAATTTTTTTAAACACATAATTAAAGAAAATTCACGTAGTCTGTTAAGGCCAATGTTTAGTTTACAATAGTGGAGTCTTCAGAGCACCTGCTTTTAAGGAAGGGAAAAATACTCCTTTAAAATTGTTCTGTATTATTGAACAGACTTGCTCTGCAGTGCAGTTATTTTCTTCAAGGACAGATTGAATTTTAAGCCTCTATGATTATTTATAGAGCCAGATTCTCTGCTGTTTTTTGCCTTGATTGTCATTTACATTGATGCAGAGTCATTGCTACATGGGTGTAAAATACTGTCATTCTGAGCTGGCTGATATTTATCCTACTTTGTACATATATACATCACTAGACGTAGAGCAAAACACTGCAGAATTAGGCCAGCAGTTCTACAGATATTGTTAGAGGAACACTAAGGTTATTTTTCACTGTGTTTTCATACTGATAAAATACGTTACCTTTTTTAAAAGAAGTAACATGTCTTTTTTCACTGTGTGACAAAAAATCCCAAGCCCCTAAAACCCCCAGTGACAGAAACTCAAAAAGCATTAAGTTACTGTCTTTTAAATTCTTACAAACACAGTTTACAGACATCACACTAAATATCTTTTCATATCCCTCAATAGCATCTCCGTTCTGTAGGTGTTAAGTATTCCCTCACTTCATCAGTGCAGCGTGGGAGGGAATAAACCCAAATGAAGGAAGAAAACATTAACTTTGATCATAGCCTTTTTCACATTTTTGCTAGCTTCAGCCTTTAAAGGCTCAAATCAGTTACCTAAAGACAGGAATCTATTAGCGTTTGAAATGCCATAAAGCATATGAGATACCCACACAAGGCTGTAAGATATAATAGAGAACTATACCTTACTGGAAGGGCAGCTGAAGGACAGGCGGGACAGCTTAGGTCGTCTCAAATGCACCTGTGTACTAATGTTTATGCAGCTCAAAACCACCCTAAGAGTTTCAGAAATACACACAAAAAGTAGTAGTGTATGCTGTCATTTAAAGGGAAATGTTGCCTTAGAATAATCCTGGCTCTCTGAAGCCAGATCAAAGACTTCCTTCGCTAGAGATCTGATCTCAGTCTGTTAGGAGAGGTAAAAACATTAACTTAAAGCACCTTTGTGTGTTTTATTTCATAACTGAAGCAGAGTTTAAGGATGCACACAGTCAGTTAATACAACTCAGCTGACAACCAGTCTTGATAACTCCATAAGGTCACCGAATCCTTCTGGTAAAACTCTACTGTCCCATTTTGAAGCATGCAGAACACGAAGCACATGGGGATTTCAGTAGCTGTACTGAATAACAACTCATATAAAGTTGCCATAGATCAGTTTTTCCACTAGGGAATGAAGCAGGATTAATGGAAAAGTCTCAGAGCAGGATATGGCCAGATCTAAATAATTTTTTTTTTTTTTTTGTCCTGCAGCTAGTACTGTAGCTTGCAATCAAGAGAGATCCCTCTCCCTGGTATATCCAATTTCTCCAGATTATCAGTCATTTCTAAATAAAGCTGAGGCTGGCTCTGAATCTGGACTGTAGACCCAGTTGTAGTTCCTCACACTTAACGCTGCTCTATTTGGGAGAGGAGTGACTGGAGAGCAGCCCTGCAGAAAGGGATCTGGGGGTGCTGGTTGACAGCAGGCTCAATATGAGTCAGCAGTGTGCCCTGGCAGCCAAGAGGGCAAACCGCATCCTGGGGTGCATCAAACACAGCATAACCAGCCGATCAAAAGAGGTGATTGTCCCGCTGTATGCAGCTTTGGTGCGGCCTCACCTTGAGTACTGTGTGCAGTTCTGGGCCCCACAATTTAAGAAGGGTGTGATGGTCCTCGAATGCGTCCAGAGGAGGGCAACAAAGTTGGTGAAAGGGCTGGAAGGAATGTCCTATGAGGAACGGCTAAGGACTTTGGGCTTGTCTAGTTTGGAGGAAAGGAGGCTGAGGGGCGACCTCATTGCTCTCTACAGCTTCCTGAGGTGGGGAAGTGGAGAGGGAGGTGCTGATCTCTTCTCCCTGGTATCCAGTGACAGGATGCATGGGAATGGCTCAAAGCTGCACCAGGGAAGGTTTAGACTGGACATTAGGAAGCATTTCTTTACAGAGAAGGTGGTCAAACACTGGAACAGGCTTCCTAGAGAGGTGGTCAATGCCCCAAGCCTGTCAGTGTTTAGGAGGCATTTGGACAATGACATGCCTTAACTTTTGGTCAGCCCTGAATTGGTCAGTCAGTTGGACTAGATGATCGTTGTAGGTCCCTTCCAACTGAAATATTCTATTCTATCCCATGCTATTCTATCCCATGCCATTCTATCCCATCAGTAAGACTGAAACTAACACATCATAGCAATTTCCTGTATACATTTTCTTAAAGTCTGCAGTCAGCTGGTATCCTTTTTTTGCATGTGGCCCCCTGGAAAATTTGCAGTCCACGGGGTAATTTTAGTATCCAAGGCAAATGTAATTAATGTCATGAATTCTCATAAGATTTGAAGATTGTAAGTTTTGAATTCTCATACGATTTTGCAGACTAGAGAAAGTTTGACTAAGCATCTAAATCTCCCAAGATTCTCGAACTACTGATATTAATGCATTTACCTTGAAAAGATGGAACTATGTTTTACAGAGTGACTTCTGTCTTCAAACAAAATTAGACTACTTGCCTAAGGCTTTGAGTACTGTTCTACTTTCAAAAAATTTGCACGCCAGAAAAATATCTGTGATGATGGTGTCACTCTAAACCATATGGACAACATTTTCAGTCACCTTAAGGTTTTCTTATGTCTAACACAGTCATATTTCTGTCATTGTTATTGGGTCTTTTCTTTTTTCCTCTCCTCTCCTCTTTTCTCTTTTCTCCCCCTTCCTCCCTCCTCTTCCCCCTTCCCCTTCCCCTTTCCCTCTTCTCTTTCCCCTTCCCTTCCCTTCCCTTCCCTTCCCTTCCCTTCCCTTCCCTTCCCTTCCCTTCCCTTCCCTTCCCTTCCCTTCCCTTCCCTTCCCTTCCCTCACTGTTTACAGGGTTCTTGTCTACACTTCTTCCGAGTGTCTAAAATAATGAGAAGGCTGTGCTGCAGTCACCAGACTGGTACTTTTACAGCATGACACTGAGGATATGTGTTGTACGCCCAGAAGAGGCTCATGGAGGTATGTGTATGCATTCAAAGGCATGCTCCTACAACCTGCGTGGACAGCTATATAGGACACAGAAAGACAAACATGGTGTGAGGTTGTTCATATTGCCTGTAGGGAGTGAAGCATCCCCAAAAGCTCATCTGAGTTTCACCTGAGCTATTCACTTCAGAGAGAGCTTGTGGTCAGGCAGAGGAGTTTGGGGTAAGCAGTGGGACTAACCTGGACTGAGACTAGGGGAGAGTCTAATCTATCCCAGATGGCAGGTGTTCAAGCAACATCGCTTCTCTCCTGCTGCTCCTAAGGAGTGGCTACACCTCAGTTTCCCTGCTAATCAGTAGTCTTCCTTTTCTCCAACAGCAGAGTTTTCTATAGCTCTCTGATTAAATTAGAGAAATAACACACCTGCTAGGGCAAATAAACAAAGTCCAGGGAAACAAATAACCCTTTCCCTCTGGCTTCTGTGTCCTCTCCTCCTCTGCTCTACTCCAATTTTTCACCTGCAAATACTGATTTTTCTAAAATTACTTGTTTTTTTCCATTGGGAAAATTGAAATTAAATGTTTTGTGCCAGCTTGACATTCATTTGTGCTGGCTGAGCTCCCTTGGAGCCTCACGGGAGATGTAGCTTGTACACTTTATGCCCCCTTCCTCCCGATGGGCTGGGCTTCCCATCTGAACTACATCTTCTGTAAGGAGAAACCCAACACCATTCCTTTTAGTCAGTGTATGCCTCTCTATGTCCCTGTCTTTCCCTGTTTCTTTCTAGAGAGATTCCATTTCTCCTTTTCTCTGGAATTTCTTTTTTTCATTGGGAAAACATTTTTTTCTGCTTCTGCCTAACTTCTCTCAGCTTCGCTGCTGTCAAGTCCACAAGAGCTTTACCTTCCATCAGATTTATTCTTCTGAAGGATACTTTGTTCTGGGCTGATAATGAGGACAGGCTTTGCTTAATAGATCCCTTTATATGTCAAATACATCTTTTACATCGCCACAGAATGGTTTGGTGTATCAAAGAAGATATGAAAAGAGATTGGATCACGCTTTGTATTGCACTTATCCTGAGATTCAGAACTTCTGCAGTAGCCTGGAAAAAAAAAAAAAAAAAGAAGTTCTCACCTTTGGATAATTTAGGGTTTTGTCTAGATGAGGTTTTTTGTTTGTTTTCCTTTTAAAATTTTTTACTGAAGCCCTATAGATTGGTCATATCTGGGACTGGTATCTCTGGTGGCAGTACTTCCACACACACAGAACCATGGATAAACCAGTTGCCAGATGTGGAGTCAAGAGAATATTTTTCCCAGATTAGACTCACAGGGATTGCTTTCTCCCTCCTTCTGCCATGCACGGCATGGTTTGTTTTCTAGCCTCACCTGTGAGCTTCCTTTATGAATAAATGTGTATTCATATCCTATTATAAGGTCCAAAAAATTGAGAATGCCTTTGTCCTTCTCTGATTTCTTTTTTCTTTTTTTTCCCTTTTTTTTTTCCCCTCTAGTACCTCCTTTAGTATCTCTTAGTGAATTAAGTCCTTCCTTTACCATCTCCTGCTATTCCATTTCTGTCTCTAGAAATGCCCTCTCATTATTTCCTAGTGCAAACAGCTATACTGGGACTAGTGCAAATTGCATTGTTTTCCAAAGAACCCCATTAGGTTCTGTACATTTTGAATAAAGATGTACTTAACATTATTTGGTTTAGATATATTTAAGTTGTTCTACTTTTTTGTTACACGATCTTCACTATTTTTGTCAGATGAACTTGGCTGTAAATGTTTGGAATTTTTGTTTTGGTTTTTTTGGGGTGGTTTTTTTGTTTGTTTGTTTTTGCTTTTGGGATGGGTTTTTTTGCTTTTCTGGTGACGACAGTAAATGTTAATCATTGCTTGGGAAACCTTTATAGAAGGAAGTCAATTCTCTGATCTCAATGGCACAGGAATAGCAGTGAAGTGGCTCTCTGAGCCTTGGTTCAAAGCTAACAATAATAAAGTCTATCTGTTGTTTATGAGCACTATTTGCCTAAGCATGTCTTCGGTAAAGACACTAGGATTTGGCCCTTAATTATATGCATGAATGTGAATAGGGAATGTGTTGCACTAAAAAAAGCAATTGTTTTTGCAATAAGGCTACAAACCTAAAGTTTACAAAACATTTTTGTGGCAGTTGAAATAAAACCTACATGTATTTGGGACGGGTTTATTTGTTCTCTGGTACTTCGACACACAATCTTTTTTTTTAGCCTCTGGCTGACAATATCGACAATACAAACCAAAACATCTTATATCCCATGATTAACTACAGTGCATTCCTTAACATGGATCTTTCCATGTTCAGTTGAAATGGTTGATCTGAAAAATCTTAGAGCATACGTCAAAAGTTCAAAATTTTATTATAAAATGTTGATTCTGAAAAAAAAAAAAAGTTGTTTCTTTAGTGAGGGAACAAAATTGCTTTTCTGAAACAAAATGAGTTTTTACACTGAGGATAATATTTATGCTCAGCCTCTAAGTATGTGACATATGTACCTGGATGTTTTTGGAAGTTGAAGAGAATTAGACTACAGTGAGTGCTTATCTGGACATCTGCTCCAAACATTGAGGAGATCAAATCTGATCTCACAAATCACAGATTCGACATGAAGTCATCAGCTTTAACCTAATGACATTTAAGGGTAAAATAAAGAAATGTGCACGAGGTGTGTGTGTGTCTCTAGTGAAGGTAGCGCACATTTTATGTTTTGTGTACATTTTTTTCCTCTGTGCAGGAGGGTTAGAAACTTCTGGAAATGAGGGAGGGAGGGAGGGAGGGGAAAAAGGATTTGTCTATAACCACATGAATCTAAGCCCTTTAATAATAGCAATGTGGTGGGTTGACCCTGGCTGGATGCCAGGTGCCCACCCAAGCTGCTCTATCACTTCTCCTCCTCAGCTGGACAGGGGAGAGAAAATATAATTAAAGGCTTGTGGGTTGAGATAAGGACAGGGAGAGATCATTCACCAATTACCATCATGGGCAAAACAGACTTGACTTGGGGAAATTAGTTTAATTTATTACCAATCAAATCAGAGTAGAGTAATGAGAAATAAAAACTAAATCTTAAAAACACTTCCCCCCACCCCTCCCTTCTTACCAGGCTTAACTTTACTCCTGAATTCTCTACCTCCTCCCCCTACAACAGCACAGGGGGATGGGGAATGGGAGTTGCAGTCAGTTCATCACATGTTGTTTCTGCCGTTCCTTCCTCCTCAGGGGGAGGACTCCTCACACTCTTCCCCTGCTCCAGCGTGGGGTCCCTCCCACAGGAGACAGTCCTCCACGAACTTCTCCAACGTGAGTCCTTCCCACGGGCTGCAGTTCTTCACAAACTGCTCCAGCATGGGTCCCTTCCACAGGGTGCAGTCCTTCAGGAACAGACTGCTCCAGCGTGGGTCCCCTGTGGGGTCACAAGTCCTGCCAGCAAACCTGCTTCAGCGTGGGCTCCTCTCTCTCCATGGGTCCACAGGCCCTGCCAGGAGGCGGCTCCAGCGCAGGCTTCCCATGGGGTCACAGCCTCCTTCAGGCACATCCACCTGCTCTGGCGTGGGGTCCTCCATGGGCTGCAGGTGGATATCTGCTCCACCATTAACCTCCATGGGCTGCAGGGGAACAGCCTGCCTCACCATGGTCTTCCCCACGGGCTGCAGGGGAATCTCTGCTCCGGCGCCTGGAGCACCTCCTCCCCCTCCTTCTTCACTGACCTTGGTGTCTGCGGAGTTGTTGCTCTCACATATTCTCACTCCTCTCTTCGGCTGCAGTAGCTCAGTTTTCTTTTCCCCCTTCTTAACCATGTTATCCCAGAGGTGCTACCACCATTGCTGATGAGCTCGGCCTTGGCCAGTGGCGGGTCTGTCTTGGAGCCGGCTGGCACTGGCTCTATTGGACACAGGGGAAGCTTCTGGCATCTTCTCACGGAAGCCACCCCTGTAGCCCCCCCACTACCAAAACCTTGCCACACAAACCCAATACGAGCAAAAACATCTGACTGTGATAATAACAAAAAAAAGGACACGATTTTTTCAGTGCTACCCTTTATCCTGCAATAGTGTAGTAGGATTTCACATAGCATTGTGTGATACTTAAAAGCTGTGTTTATTCAGAGAGATATTTCATCCTGTAAATCAGCAGGATTTTTAAAGAAACCACCCGGAAAAATATTCAGGTAGAATTTCAGTATTTTGTATACTATTTCCAACTTAGGAAGTACACAAACAAGATGTCCTTTAGGTATTGGACTCAGGGTCATTAACTTTAGTCAAGGAGGAAGAAAAAGAGGTAGCAGCACAGAAAATAAATAAATACACAAACTTTGTAATTCAACAAATACTCTTGCTGATAAAAAAGCCTTCTTTCTGTTTTTCTATGATGTCCATATGTTTATGCATATGTGAATGACACAACGGCATTATGAACTAAAAATTTGCCCAAGTTCTCAGGGATAATCACATAAGCAGGTTGCCTCTATCAGTGGAATAGGGTATATGAGGAAAGCAGGCTACATGGGGCTATTGCTTTCATCTCTGCACAAGGGACATTGAGAGAACAGAAAAAGGTAAGGAAAGTGAAACAACAAAGCTCAGAGGATGTCAGCATACAGAAGGAATTAATATACACCAGAGAATACTGAGAATAGTTGGTTGAAAAGATATTTTTATCAGCAACGGGCAAAGAGAATAAATTCTTAACTATCTTTCAAGGCTGAGAGAGTACGGACAAAAAAATAGCACTTCAGGACAGATAAATCAGTACATGCTAGTGATTCATTCACCAATAAAATTACACTTATTCATTCAGATGAAATAATAAAGGAAATAATAATAATAAAGATTGTGACATCATGGAAAAGAAGGTTGTCTGAAAAAGTAAAGAGAAAGTGTTAACGCCATGAAAGAGTAAGGACAAAGAACAATATTTAAGCAAAGCCAGAAAATATGCATGTTGTCTGAATGAAGCTTATGAAGAAGTTGCAGCTCCGTTTACCAAAGAAAAATGTCAGATGTAGTTTGGAAAGGAGTGCTGGGTAAATCCAGGTTAAAAGTCACTATTTGGATGCTATTCATTTCAGCGAATACACTTTAGTGGAAGTTCTACTCCCAAGATATTTCTGAGATTAATTGGGTAGATCTAAGAGAGCTAGAAAGTTTTCAGAGTTTGTAATGGATGATGTTTTAATTTGGCTTAGAGAGTTTAAATTATGCAATGAGAGATTTTGGCAAGGTTTTCAGAGAGTAAGAAGAAAGAAGTACACCAAAGACTTAGATTAATCTAACAAATGTTCTATGCATCAGACAGAGAGGGACTAATTCTTCACTGTTTTGTGCCCTCAGTGTAACTTTGTGTAACTGCAAGGAGAACTCTGCTTTAATAGCATCCATGTACACAGTTCCAAATTACTATATCAAATATGAGACAGCAGCGAACTGTGCTGAGTGTGAATCACTACCCACAGATCCAGGTGAAACTGAACTCTGAGTTTTTCTCTCACTATAATCTCTTTACAATACCCTGCTAGTACAAAGGCCGTTACAGGTATTTTAAGTAGGTTTTAGAGTAATATAATAAAGTCCTTTAAATTTCACCTTTTGGGGGAAAAAATCTATCTTTTTCTGTTTGAAATACATTTTATTTGTGTGGTAAACTGGAATGGAAAAGTCTGGAATCCATCATTAAAATCCATTTAAAACTGCATGAATTCTAGACAGAAAACTAACAAAATGGTCTTTCCACAATAGGTTACAAAGAAATTATTTAAATAACTGCATGAGATGAGACAGCTCTATCTGTAAAAAACCAATTTCTTTTAAGTAAAGTATCAGAACAAATCTGATATTGCCATTTCAGCACCAAACTGCCTCTCTCCAGCTATTTACAGTGTAATTGCCATGCCAATTTTAGTGAAGTTCTGAAATATTTTTATTTCATGCTGTTTCAAAGAGTTGTAAGGGTTTTATGAAACTTCAAACACAGCTGCATTTGGGGGAGTAGGGGGTAAGAGGAAAGCAACCAGCACCATCGCCCAAGGCCATAGGCCATAGGAGGCTATGTTGGATAGAAGTATAATCACTCCACCGTTGGATGGAATGAGTAAGAGATCCTTCCTATTGTGTCTTCCCAGGTCTCACTGAGTCATCTCTGTCCCCAAATCTCCCTTGACTCTCGAAATCTGGGGAGAAATGTGTAACAAAGACCTTAGCATCTGAAAAGTGCTTAAAAAGACAGTGTCCCTATTTTCTTATGTTACAGACTGTAATTTAAATAAGAAATAAGTTAAATAATTATTATGTATGGAAAACAAATAGTTATCTACAATTCAGTACCATAAATATTTCCAATTAACATTTTAGCATGAAGCATATGGTTAAGAACTTAGGTTCAATTCAAGCAGAACACCATTTGGGATTTAACTGATAGGTATTCAGTAAAACTCTACAGCATGTTTAGCAAACAGCAGCAAAAAATGTGTGACCAATTTAATCAGCATGTGCATTGGGAGTGGCTATAAATATGTTTCTAATGAATACCCAACTACCCTGGTGAAATCAATATTTATGTGCTGCTTTTTCTCTCCCCCTCAACCTGCTTTCTGAGTCTTGCAGTCTGTGGGTATTCCCTGGCAAAAACAAAACCAAAGAAACAAAAGGAAAACCTACATGCAAGGGCAGGAGAGGAGCTCTTGCAGTTGAGCAGTGTGACAGAAAGGAAGGCAGGTTACCTCCTCACTACCTTCGGCTGGATTAACGTACACACACACGCATGCAAACATTTACATTTGAAAATAGATGTGTGTGGAGTAGTGCCAAAGCTTCTCTTGCCTCTGGAGTTTTGCAAATCTTCGTTCTAACCTGCGGATTAGGCTCACGATGGGAAGGCATCAGGGAAGTTGTCCACAGGCTCTGTTCCTCTGAGACAAACAGAGTCAGAATATAGCCATGATCCTACTGGGAGTGGGGAAGGGATTTATGTCACCACTCTTTGCTAGATCTTTTCAGAAGAGGACAGCTGTCTGTAGACTGATTGCCTACGCTGACTATTGTGAAAGATTTGTCCTGGATCTATTGCCAAAACGCCAGCAGCCTTTTCACGTACTGCGGTGTGTTTCTAGAGTCTTGTTAATAGAGCAGTATTCCATTTACTTTGAATAGCAGAGTACCGTTTTGAAGGTCTTCTGTCTTAGCGATGCCACAGCAAAATCTGGTGGTGCTGGAGTGGTTTCTGGTACTCGGAAAACACAGCGTAACAGTCACTGTGTAGCTGCGTGCTGGAGCAGGGAAAGGAGAGGACTAAGTAGCTGTTGAGGAATGAGACTGTGCTTTTCATATTCACTGACATTAAGCAAAATGTTCTTGCTCGAGAGAAGAACTTAATCAATCAAGAAATGATTTTAAGTACCTTTAAAATCGCTTGTTGTCTCAATTCTATATGCTAATGCAATGATTCATGTGGCTTCAGTACTGCAGGTTGCAATCAGTCTTTCCAGTAGCTAAACACAATCCTTTTAACTAGCATCCTGTAAAATCCACATTAAGAGGCTGCAAGCCTACTTCATTAATCTTTTCATTAATCTACCATTCATCCATCAGACAAGAGGGGTACTAGGCATCTGTGGGCCATTTTATGCAGATTTTACCCCTTAAATTTCTAGAACACATCATAGTAATAGCTTCATCTGATCAAAAAACGCATATAAGCCAACAAAAAGTTCTATTCTGGGGATCAGTTCATATCTAAAAATTTTCTGAAGTATTTAAACCATTTCCTTTTAGGAAAAAATATGAGATATGGGTTGACAGCTTGTATGACAAGTTTTAGCCCAATGGGATTTTAAAAAGCTGATAAATTAATCCTGAAAATCCAGGTTTATAATGGAAAGCCTTATAGGCTCTTACCTATATTGCAAATGAGAGCTGTTAGAATACTAACACTTTTTTTAAAAAGCCATTAAAAATGTTTTATTTTCAAAATTAAAACTTTAAAATAGTTTAGTTGTAACCAAGTGCCAAAGCTACAGCATTGGGAAGGAGAAAAATCCCTCTATTAGATCTTTTTGTAAAATTCATTTTATTCATCAGAAACATTTTCAAACCATTTTTTAAATAAAATTCTTCATTGAAAAATAATGCTTTCACTTCTGTGCAGCGTTCCAACTAAAGATCTTAGGAGTCTTTGCAAACATTCATGAACTTAGACTCTCAACCATTATGCAGAACATGTAATTGCTTTCATTTTACAAATGGATAAAATGAGTTACACAGTGAAGGTGGCTTAGATATTGCAGTTCTCCTCCTTCCCCATTCAACTTCCACTATGCATTTCAGTAATTACTTATTCATTACCCCAGAATTCACATGAAAATGATTTATATTCCCATTTGTCTAGGAGATTAATCCATCTACTACATTTATCTGGAAGATTTGGTGTCCATTCCATGTTTCAGGAGAGACGCAGGAATGTCCCATCCATAATAGACACTAGGGAGCATTAAGTGTCCTGACTAAACAGAGATTTCAACCAACAAACATTCAAAGGCTGAGGTTCATTCCACCTCAGTTGTGAGCTGTCCAAACTAGGAGCTTAACTGCCCTGCACTTCCGTAGGTAGCAGAGGAAGATGATGATTCAAATCACAAGTGAAGAAGGTCTTCAGCCATAAAATGAATATTTAAAAGGAAAACAGTTTCTTTTTTTTTTCCCTGTTCATTAGCTTAGGTAGCACCTCAGTGTGCCAAAGTGCAGTCTCTTTTAGTTTAGCACATTATTTTTGTGGATAGAATACTCGGATGTTTTTCTTGCTATAAACTTATGCAAAGAAGCCCAAGCATATCACTGAGGGCTCTAGGGTCTTTCCATAGCCCTGGTATTTCTCAATGATATGACAACTTTGTTCAGAGCTCAAGCTAAAATCATACACAGAGAAGTGGCAACATGAAGGATAGGATAGGATAGGATAGGATAGGATAGGATAGGATAGGATAGGATAGGATGGGATAGGGTAGGGTAGGGTAGGATAGGAAGGATAACTCATTTATTCCTAGCTTTGTCTTACTTCTAAAAGACATGAAATGGCTTTGACTGTGGTAGCTGTCATTCTGAATGTCACATTTACTTCCTACTCTTACTAGTGATATAGTGTAAGAGTCTACTGTCTACTCTCCATTTCAGCCCTTTCTGCGCATTACATAATTTCCAAACAGTCCCAAAGGCTCTATCTTTACTACTAAATCAAAGTGAAATGACTTACTCAAGCTTTGTTCCCTGACTCAAAAGACTTGAACTTTCTTAAGTAGCTGCAAAGAATTGAACTTTCTTAAGTAACTGGAATCAAGCAGAAAAAAGAGAAATCTGATCTTCCTACACACCTCTATGGGTACAAATATAGTTAACAGCATAAACTTGGTGCATTTTCACTGTCCAGAAAGGCAGCACTGCTAGATTTATTCCATCTATACACTGCAGAGTTGTGCCCATGTTAAGTGGGTATTTGATTGTATTCAGCAATTGCTGCCTGATCATCAATGTCTGTGAATCCATTTGTGGCACCACATAAAATTCTCCCTCACTACCAGCATTTCCAGCTATTGTAATTTCCCCAAAGAGATAGGAGATTTATTTTACCCAGCTACAGTACTTGAGAGATTTATCAGTGCTGGACATTGTACAACTGCTAAATGACCCTCCTGGAATACATGACAAACCAAATTTTTTCTTTCCCTCCCTCCCTCCCTCCCTCCCTTCCTTCCTTTCTTTCTCTTTCTTTCTCTCTTTTCTCTCTTTCTCTCTTTCTCTTTCTTTCTTCTCTTTCTTCTCTTTCTCTTCTCTTTCTTTCTTTCTCTTTTCTCCTTCCTTCCTTCTTTCCTCTCTCTTTCTCACTTCCTATTCCTCTCTCTTTCATTTTCTGTTTTCAGTTTTTCCTTTCTTGTTGAGAATGACTTAAGAAAAATGGAAATGTGTGAGAGTATAAATAAATGTTCAAAGCATCACACTTGGCCATTATGTTCCTTCAGTGCTCCATTGTGTTGACATTCAGGTGCATATTGTCATTTACAATGCACTCAGGCATTCGGTGGATCATATGATGATCTGAATCTCATGACTTACAGTCCATGTGTCAGTTGCTCCAGTCAACAGGGATTTTTTGTAAGCAGAATGTCAGCCAGTGAGGGATGTCAAAGTGTTAGAAAGACTATGTCCTTGTTCCAGCCACATTAAACAAAAATGTTTTCAGAGGTCTGTGCCTCTTCTGCTGTCACCAGTCAGCATCTACCTGTCAAGTGGCTGAGAACTTGAGGAAAGACAAGATGAGAGCACAAAAAAAGGCCTTTCTAAAGATTGTGGGACTAGCGAAATTGCTCACCGTTGTTTAAAGGGGACAATTTTTCATTTTCAGGTCATGTTTTACTACTGTATGAGGATTTCTCCGTTCCTAAAACGTTACAGAGAAACAAAATATGTTCAGAAATCTAGATATATGCATTGAGTATTCATTTTCAAAACCACCTGGAAAAAAGGCTTATATCAGCAGTTTCCCATTAATGCACCTCTAAATATTAATAAACTTGTATTTGTGACTTTTTCACAAGAAATATCATTATTTTACTCAGCACCCCTTCCACAGTTGTAAAATACCACTTTTGCATCCCCTTTTTTCCAATGATTGTATCATGCTGTCCAGAAAGTCTTCAAGCTGGTTTAAACTGATTTGCAAATGCAACTGATTGCTCACACTAGCTCTTTATACTATAAGTTATGCTCAAACTCTTGTTTATGGACAAAGATGAAGCATACTGTATAAGTACATACATCAAGTCAAGAATTTATTGTTAGTATAACTGATATTTTAACACTGTAATTCAAGAATCATTTTTAGTCTAGGTCTAATTTTACAGGAAAAGAAAGAAGGAATAATAATGCAGCTATAATACTTGTATGGAGAAAAAAGTCTCAATAATATTAATAATACAATTAAAATCGTACACACACTTCTTAATTTCTATCCCTTTTTCTGGTGTTATGCCTAAACTTCCACTGCTTTTCTGGATCTTAAACTACTGAGTACTTAAAGTAGCTACTTAAAATAGCTTTGCACTGCTAGAGAGGGTAACATCACAAGTTGTCAGCTTGCCCTCCTTGCTCTGGCAGGAATAAGTTGTTGATGTTGGTGGATTCTTCCTCATTCTAGGGTCCACCTGGAGTCATTTTTATATGTTTACTGTCATGCTTTAACACCTTTACTCTGTCTTCATTGGTCAGCAGCTCCATGTTATATCCAAATTTACTATATATAGTGGCTTTTATTTATCAGATACTATTTTTGTTCTCTTTGTTACCCCTAAACCAGTTTTGTCCAGATCCAGATCTGTGTTGCTGTAACTGACCACAGATGAATTGTTAACAGCCGTGAGATGTTTATAGCTGTGGGGTCGTCAGTGCCAGCCTTTGTCCCATCCCTTATCCCATGCCAGTGCACCTCTGCAATGGTCCTCCAAGGCCTTTGCTATCATACCAGGACCATCATTATGTTATAGTCAAAAATCTCTCCTTCTGCATAGAGTAACTACTCTTTACTGCTGTCTGTATAGACCTAAGGATGTACCACACAAAGATAAAGAAAAGTAAAACAAATTAGCCATAAACACCTGGCCAGTTAGAAAAGTTGCACTCACAGTTAACCAAGAGAAACAATGCTGCAGGCAGGTCAAGAGAAGCTGAAGCAGAGCGGGTCTGGCAAGCCTCACTCCTGCAAACCATGCAAACTCAGTGCAAAACATATGGCCTGTTACTAGCATTGACAATACCATATTACAGGGCATACATATTACATGTGACATATTAAAGGGTAGCAAGGGGAAGTCAGACATTGTTTCAGGCAGAGAAACTTGGGTGTGCAGCAACATGAAACAGGGTTAATTTTTCACCTGTTTCAGTCTCCCCAGTGTGACGTTGCTGAGGAGACTGATGGGGAATTTGCAGCAGATTCTGGTTAGTGCAAGGATCAAAATTCCAAGTGCAAACCCTTTACAATTTTGCATGTGCTTAAAATCCTACGAAACTGTGTAATGAAATTCGTTTGTGAAACAGACTCAGAGGCATTGATGTAAGTGGTTCTAAAATATTTTTATTTCTATTCTGAATGAAAAACACTGCTTCAAAATCTAGTACTTCAAAATTGTACCAGAGCTGTGATCTGATTGAAGAAGCCTCGGTTCTGGTCATTTTATACAGCATAACGATACCATTATTTCAGAGCAACAGAGACCATCTGGTGGCACGTCAACTATGGAGAAGCTGTCTTTTCTAAAACAAAATAAAAAAGACTTCTTTTTGGATTAATTATGAGACTGATATTGGCTCTTTCTGTCTTTTTTCTTTCTCTCTCTTTCTCTCTTTCTGTCTTTCTGTCATTCTCTTTCTTTCCTGAGTGCAGCAACTGATATAATAAATAATAAAATAACCTGTGTATTGGAAGATGGCCCTATGCATCCATGGTTCCTGATGAAACCTTTGTGGCATTTCTTATTTCTGCTTAATGTATGAATTCATCCTGATCCCTGATGAGATTCTATGTAGCATAAAAACTTCTATCTTAAGTAAAGTTTTTATGGAAACACCTTGTATCTCCTATCTAGTTGTTGTTAGGTTTTATCTGTTATGACTGAGCTCCCTAAGGATGTAAACATATGACTTGAACTAATTTAATTCACTAAAAATGAATATTCCTTACTAATACACCCTCTCCATCTCTGAATAAACCTGCTATTACTGGTAGAGGTGACATGCATTGAGAATACCTCTTTCTCAACATTAAATGAAACCTGCTATATAACATTAAATGCTTTTGTCACAGCCTCATTCTGTGTTGTTGGGGTTTTTTAAAATTTTTTTATTTTCATGCTAGTTAAAATTGCAAAATAGTAGGAAACAGCAAGAAGAATATTATTCTTAAGCCTGGCAGAGGTGAATCAGCCAAATCTGAGGCTGAAATGACAAGCACATCAGTCACTGACACAAGCCAGCTGCCAGGCCTCTTTATATGCAAGCACTCAGTGAGATATCAAAATGTGGAAAATATAATACTCCTACCAACATTTCTTGTTGAATTAATGCCCAGGTGAGTTCTTCTGAAATGCTGCAGTTGTACCTTAGAAAAAACAAGAAGCAGTAAAGCATCATACTTATTAGAACCCAATTTGCCACAGCAGCAGTCAAGTGCTTCAGCCTCTCCCAGTGGCAATGGGGAGGGAGGACTGGGGATAGGGAAACTTAGATTAAATTCATAGTGCAGTGCACATTTAGAATTCAATATTGACAGCTCTAATTACATACACCTTTCCATCACAAGTTCATTAACTAAGAGGAAAATGCTAGAAACAACAGTACCAACTTCTCACGGAAATAAATAAATAAGTGCAGAGCCAAGCACTCCAGAGTTTCTGACCTTTCCCCTTTCTTTCTGGCAAAGCCCCACATATTATTCCCTGCACTTTTTTTTATTTTTCAGATCAGAAGAAAAGAAAAAGATGGCTGGATATTAATCCTTCGTTCAAAATATAACTTTAAAATGTTACAGTTGTAGTGTAGGATATGATGTACTCTTAGGGTATTTGTCTTCCAGCAACTTTTTAAAAACAAGGAATCTCAGCTACTCTTCAGGCTTCCTCTGAAACAGATGAAGAGAAATAGGCACTCTGAAAAGGCAAATATTTTAGAATAGGCTGAACTGTTTCATGGAAATAATTAATTCTCTCCATCAGCAAAAGAGAGAGCTTGGATGGCCAAACGCTGGTTGAGGTGAATCCCGCTCCTTCAGAAGATACCACTAAGAACACAAGAAGTCCACTACTCAGCACTAGATCAAAGGAAGACCTACCTGTAGGACATTAGACATACTTATGGCCTTTGTGCAATTACATGTGTCAGCCATAGTCCAAATGCAGCATTTTGCAGCATTGGAACAGGATGCTACAGTCAGTTAATTTTAAATATGATTTCCACCAGCATAGAAGCTGATAGAAGTAATTCATCAGCATATCCCAAGTCAAGCAAGTGAGACAACTCAGTCTAGTTACAATTCACAAGTTACAGGTAATGAGGGATGGGGTTTTGTTGTATAAGGTACTGTTCCATCATATTCACCATAAATACTTGGTAAGACCAGCTTATGCATTGTACCAACAAACACAGTTTTTATATGTGATTGCATATACATAATTCTAAACCTCACCAGCGTAGGCACAGCCCCCTGTTTTTCCTCTCTGAGTCTAGTTCTGTATATTTAGTTTGGTAAAATTTGTTGGATTTTGAACCCTTACAAAGTATGGATATTTCTTTTCTTTGAGCATCATGTCTCCAGAGAGATTAAAGCTGTATTTTGAGTTAGGCTATGAATTAGCTACTGCAAATTCTGGTTTGGTTCTAGCATCAATTCGAGTGTGTGTAATTCACGAGCTATAAGGTTGCAGCCAGTCCTCATGTAATAAATTACCCATGATAAAGAAGTGTTGCAGCAAGTTGAAGGAAAGGGTCACTGGTGCATCCTCCTCATGATCATGTGAGACCATTGGTGGGGAGCCCAAATAAGACTGACACATGCCTAGCTTAGGACAAGTTAGGGAAAGGTGACCACAGTCAGTAAAGAATTCCTTGTTTGATTTTCCACTTAATAAACATTTATTTGAAATTTCATAAAATACTGAAGGATTCTAAAACTACCATGGGTGAACTCTCCAGTGATTCAAATTTTAAATAATTTGGCCACATGAATAGTAGTGGGACATAAGATCCTTACATACATTCACGGAAACCATGATGCATTTTCCTTGTTCATTTTACAATATTACTTTTCTCATGCATAAGTCAGTTTGAAAGATTTGTTTAGTAACACTAGTAACATGAATAATGTCTTAAAAGGAGAAATATGAATCAATCCTTATTGAGATGCAAATCTGTATTTTATCTATGGATACAGCATGAAATGTATATGACATTTTTCTCTTTATACAAACAGTAGACTGTAGAACTTCGTAAGCTAGCACAACTTTCTACCTTCAAAAATATCCAAGACTTTACTATATCTTAAGAAAAAATAATCATTTTATAGGCATTATGAATATTTTAATATGAATATGATTCAGCTCCTCATAGCTCGTTGCAGGATTCAGCTGTTACCATGTAGACTGCTGTAAAGATTACTACAGTCTTTGCTGTATCTCCTACAGAATATTTCTTTTTGTCCTCATTCCAAATATTGTTCATTACAAAGCACTTTTTCTCAATAGGTGCATTGATGTTCTGACATGCCAAAGACTATTCTGTTAAGACAGTCTGATACTTGGAGAAAGGATGCTATTTTTTGTTAAAAAGATTGAGCATCACCCATCTAGCAGGGTTCCATATTTTGTTTATCTGCCAGTCTTTCTGTTATCTAACAGGCATAAAGTACTTGACAAGGAGTATTCAAACAATTTTCATCAATTACTTTTCAAGTTAGGTTGTCCAGAGTTGCATTTCTGCCGTTTTTTTTGTTTGTTTGTTTGTTTGTTTTAATAATTGTATCCATGAATGAATGTCTGGCAGATAAGAAGCTCTCATATCTCTGGCCGTTTACAAATGCTGGGGAAATGCTACACTCTGTCTAGGAACAGGTAGTTAACAGAATTATGTCCTCAGTCTTCTACGTAAGTGCATGTATGGCTAGTGTACAGTGTTGCTTGTTTCCAGAAAAAAAGAACTTCTTTAATCAGTAAATTTCCCATAACACTGAAGTACCAGTTAATATTTTTCAGATGAAAGCACTAGACATCATTTTCTTCTTCAAAGTGAGTAAGTAAGTGCAGCAGGTCTAAAAAACCATCTGATTTCTTTAGCTCACGTGTAATAATAAAAGTCCCTGAATGATATGCAGACAGCCTAACTGGGTTCCTCATTCCATGCCCATCCAGGGCTATGAGGAATATGAGTTCTTGCCAATTCTGGTTTAAATGAACATGTTGGCTGCATGGTATGGAGCTGTTCTCTGGTGGGATGCCTCTGTCTCCAAAGTAAATAGTATGATCATAGTTTAGAATTTCTTTTAAGGAAGTATTGTTTGAAATGTCTGCTTTTGAGCAAATTAAAAAAAAAAAAAAAATTAAGTGTCTATTTACTAAAATAGAAAATACAAAACAGAACTGCAAGTTTGTGCAATGCATTCAAAGAAAGTTGTTTCTAATATTTACAGTTTTGTTTATTTATATGTAATTTGACTTTTAAAGAAGTTAGCTGAAGTGTGGGCAAGTCCCAGATTCAAAGCTGCAATAACTTTATATTCATCCCCAGGTTAGATTTTGTTTCAGCAAATCTTCATATGGTTTGTATGTGCTCTTATAATTACATCAGTAGTGCCTCTAAAAGCCATTTCCCCTTTTAAATATGCAAAATTTATCAGTGATTAGTAAACATCTGTTACCAGGTCTGTTGTAGAATGTTGTCTCTTCATCAAGCTAGGAGGATTGCATTTCATCTGTTCCAATAGCTCAAAAGATTAAAGGTATAAGAACTTTAAGAAAAGATTTTTAGTTTTCTTGCTTACAAGTTTTTTCATCATGTAAATAGTTCCTCAGTAGATCAAATATCCAAATGTTTAAATTGATATATTATTATGTTGACAAATGCTAGCTGACGATTTCTCTAATCTTTCAGTAACAGTGGAATGATGCTTTTACTCTCTGTACAAGAAATTAGTTGAGGTGAAAAAGAGTGTTATTGATCTGGTGTTAGCAATACCTGATGGAATGTGTTTTCCATCTCACAGGATGACATGGAAACACCATGACAGCACTACCCAGATTGTCAGCGTTTTGTTAGAACTGTGCGTCTGGGATAAATGCACAGACAGGTCTAAAAAATATATTTTCAAAAGCTCTCTGTGAAGGAGTAGACCTCAAGAAGAATACAAGACTGGATAAATCAATTCACATTGGTTCCTCCAGTGATACAGCCCAGCAGTAAACGCTGTTCAAACAAATGGCTGAAATAGGTTTATAGTTGTTTAACTGTGAACCTGCTCCCCAAAATCACAGCATTTAAAGTTTTGAAGTGAACCGTATGTTGATAAATGCTCAGATACTTAGACTCTTTGCAGCTTAACAGACACACCAGCTGTATCCAATTTTATTTTGCTCCAGTGAGGAACTTACATGTCCCAATTTAGCTAAGCATTTAAGCACGGTCTTACGTCTTCTTTAAGCATTTTGTTGAATTTAAGTAATGAATTCAAAACTGAAATTCCCATCTGCCATGTGTGCTCCCCTGAACGCCTCAAAGAAGTTAGAGGATTATTGTTGGGCTGCAGATTTCACAGAAGGAGTGGACTGTAACACCCCTGCCTCGCTCTTTCTGAAGGACTTGTTGTTACAAACCCTTATAGCCATGGGACGTCCCGCTGCTAGATGCCAGATTCATCTAGCATGCCTAGCACATGTTGATCCCTGCATGGAAGCCAATATCACTCTATTTGGATGAAGATGATTGCTCCTGAAAATTCATGTAAAATATGAGTGTTTTGAGTTCAATTTCTCTGGTCTACTAAATGTCTGAGCATTTTTTTTCATTCTTTCAAATACTGTGAGTTTACTTCCTTCAATTTCATATATAATTCCCTTACAGTTTAAGAGCATGTGTGCATTGGTCCACAAATATAACTCAGTTATCTATGCTTTCCTCATCCTTCATTTTAAAGTCAAATTTCTTTCAGTCACTCCAATAGCACCCCCCATTTTCCTTGAGGCTAAATACATACAATTATGTGTATTTTGATGGAACATACTTACCCTCACTAATCTCTTTAATGCCATGTGAAGTAGAAATATCTTTTTTTTTTTCCTAGGTGTGGCAATGAAGAACAGAGGTTGATTCACTTTGACTTCATCCATAATGTCTTTCTAATGCATGCCAGACAGCTAACTTGATCTCTGTGCTGAGAGGTATTGACTGAATCATGTCTTAACATTTTGCTGGCTACAGACCTTTAGAGATCTTCCAATTTTACTTTCCAAGGGAACTAGCTGATTCATTTGTATGTGAAAATTCAGAAAATAATGTCCAATGTGGAAGACAAATGGACTAGGACTATGGATAAAAAAGGGGGACTGTATACTTGTCAGTGAAGTTGTACCTTTGAGCACTTCAGAAGCCCAATTCCAACTTCTATGTGTTGTTTGGTATCTAAGTAGCTTAGGATGTAAGCTGAGTGTGTTTAGGTTGCATGTCTCTCTGTCTACCCTCTTCGGAGTGTCAAAACACCTAGGTATTCCCAGAGCATGTCCACTAGAAAAGGTTTTATATTAAAGACAGCTGGAGCACAACAAAGTAAGTGTATTCATTTCTGAGCTAAGTAACAGACACAGAAATGATTTGACATTTGGAGAACCCAAATCAAACCTCAATTCCATTTGATAGGTAATTATTTAAGCAAAACAGAGTAAGTTTAGCATAAAACAGATTGAGAGCCACGTATCTCAGAGTATCCAATAAATTGGGATCTGATGAGACAAAAATTTCAGTATTTGGTCCACATAAGGTATTATACAGATATGTTTTTTAAGTCTTCTAGAGTCAAATTTTCAGATCATTTGTCTAGTCACTGAAGTGGGATGTGCTAGAGGAGGAAAGGGTATCAGTATCTGTCTTGTCTTTCAGGAGAGAGTGGTTTTGTGTCTTAGCTACCTAATTTAAGTGTAGAGTTTACATCTGAGAAGGATGAGCAGAGATAAGCAGTTCTCTCCAGCCTCAAGTTAGGAGACCATGTATCTTCAAAGACCAGAACTTAAGACCTGGACCCTGAGCATTCTGGAGTGTATAACTTGATGCCTGCCAGTTCATCATCAAAACTTTTACACGTTTCGTATTCAGATTCCAAATTTGGTACCTGAAAGTTGGATATTACAACACTTGTTTCTTTTAGCATTTAGCCCACCAAGCATGTTCACAAAGACTGTTATAACAGCAATAACTAAACTCAAATCTTCTGTTTGAGGCCACTGTCTTAACCATTTTGTAGATTTTTCCTACTCTGTATGCTTCTGTCTCTGTAATAGAGCTAACAAATGCATCTATGCTAGCTACAATTTCAAAAGTTTATTTCTGTTCTGGTATCTTTGCTGTAAGTGTTCTTCAAACAAAATAATAGGTCGTTGACCTTCTTATGTCTGTGCATGCACAAAGCACATGAACAGCAGCAAAAACTCTGTGGTCTGTTTGGATTATAAAAGCGAAGATTATTTCTCTGGTTTGTAAAAAAGCAGTCATACCTGCACATTTTTGACAGGGGTCTTATGCCTGCTAACTAAATTTCATTTTGAAAACACTAACTTAAGGTAACAGTCACAGCCAAGAATTGCATCCTTATTCAGTTTTAATTGTTTGAAGTTTAGAAATAGATTTTGCTGTTTCATTCACTTTTACTAAAATTCCAACTTTATAGATCCATGCAGCTAAAAAAATATAGAATTTTTCCTTTGTGTCCACATGTAAATATAACAATTTATAACACATGTACCTATACTCATGCAAGCACAGGTTTATTTGACTTAGTTTCAGCCTAATTTGCTTTCACCTTCATTCTGAAAATGTCATAACCTTCTCTTATTAGCACACCACGAGCCCTTTTCCTCTGGTATATGTTCTTTTCTTGAGGTCATGACAGGTCATACATTTCCCTCAAAAGATACGGCTATCAAAGCACCAGTCATCTAACAGAGATATGTTGTAACCATGGAACAATTCAAGTGTGTCACTGTCATAATCTATTGATGAAGGTCACCAGCGCCATGATTTGCCTTGTATCAAGATCAGAGTCCCTGAGTACTCCATTAGCAGCCGTGTGGTTTGACTTTCATGGTCCCTGGCAGTGCACCTAATAGCAATAATTAACTACACTGTCAGAAAGTCCCTTTGCATGCTTTTACTTTGAATGTTCAGGTTGAGTAGTACCAATATTTTTTCTGTTGATATTTAACAATAAAGATACTTTGTCTGAAATAAGCAATATAAGATTCTTCAGCTTCTCAGTAAAGGTCATTTTGAGCAATTACATTACAACAAAGGGGAAAAACGAACGAAATAACACTTATTGTAAATCTTAATTGTGGTTCATCATAAAGTAGGTTGCATGTGTGAATGTCATTTTGCTTACTATCTTTACTTATGAGAATAGTTTTATACGTTGAATTGTGCTATTTCTCTATAACGTATCCAGGTGCAAATGGAAATAAAGGTAGTTAATTAGGTGTAAATGTATTTTCATTGAGGCAATTAAGTATCTGTAAAGTGATTTTTTTTCCTTCTTTCCTTCTTTTAATAATTACAGATTTCAAGTTGCATTCTTCCTGAGCTTTATTCCACTAAAAAGGATTTCAACATGAATTCTTGCAAACACTGAAACGTTAGTAGAAAATAGGCCTCCAACAAATTTTGTCTTTGTTGAAAATAAGTTCTTCACAATATCCATGCAATCTATCTGGATTGGTGAGACTTTGGATGAGAAAGCTAGAAAAAAACCCAGATTGAACAATAAAATTTATGCACAACTAACTGGGTGTTTTAGAGTAGAAAAAAACTTTTGGTAGAAACAAATTATTCTAAATCAGATCTAAAAATAATATCTCATAAACTTGTTATCCTCTAAAGAGTTGATGACAGTTTTCCAAATAGTTTAAAAGGTATTATTGCTACCTTTACATATTTCAATGAAACTACATTCTAGCTACTAGAGTCTGTCTGCTTTACTCTTTGGAAGTTTTTTTATTCTCTGCTCGGCAATTATATTCCTCTTTAGGAAGGGAAAAATATAACACTATGTAACAGGAGTAGCTCTCCTGTTGGTGCGTTGGTGTTGAACAGCTGCCATAGTCCATACCAGAGGTGTTTGCATTTCAGAGCTGAGTGGAATGAACAAGATAATGAATACAGTCACTTTAATTTGTGCACTTGTGTGTCTGTGTGTGGTTAGTGAAAACTGGTGAGGGCTTACTGAAGTTCCTAGGGAATTTTGTTTGTTTTTTAAGAGAATATATTTGAAAACTAAGTAAAGTCAGCAGTGCAGAGTGGTATGAAAAGTGGAGGAGGGGGAGGTGGAGATGATTTCTAGGTAGAACACTGATGTGTAGCCCATTGGTGGTGAAGATGAAGAGTCTGACCAGGCCAGGTGCTCATCTGAAAATTAAAACTGTTTCTGGGCTTTTTTGTTACACAGAAGCTTGTGTTTCTTGTAGATATGTTAATAGCACAAAAAAGGGAAAAGTGCATATCTTCAGTATGCCTTAGGAGAACAACTTTCAGAGATAAAGTGTTCTAGGTAATAAATATGTCAGTCACTTTTAGACTGCAAATGAATCTTGCTCATATTTTGCTGTTCTTCCCTTCTGCTTACTGAGCCCTGAGTTCTAAATCGCTGCGAACAGTATGTTGTGTTTGAGTTGGGAATATGTGCATATACTCCACAGTGAGCATAGCCCCTTTCTCTGATTATTTCTATAGCATGCAGGATCTGGGATTCAATCTGTAGTCTTTTACAGTATAATACTCTCATATGGCAGCTTGGCCAAGTTAGTGTCATTTTATTGTACTCTATTCCAACAGAAACATTCAGAAATTTTGACTCCAACCTGAGGAAATCACAACTTCTAGGATGGCTTTTTGACTGATTGGAATTGGTAATTCATGTCTTTAAGCTCTCCCTCAACTGTGAAGGCTGTGAATTTGCTTAATGAGAAATTAAAATTTAGCATCTGTTTAATCACTTGATTCCAGGAGCTGAGGTTATAAGAAAAAACAAAAAATGTACACCCACATTCCCCAACACCGTTCCCTAAACAACCTGTGAAAAAAGTTAAAGTTGCATCACGCGATATTCTGATTGCTGTGAATACCAGTCACTGAGTTTCATGTTTTTTCAGTTTTTCTCTGCAGCACCCCTCAAAACATTACACTATAAAACCATCCTCACAGCCAGAAGGGAACTTAAGGATTGTCTGTTTCTTATATCCTTATCCCTAAAATGAAGAATGAGAAAGAAAACCTGTTTCTGACAAAAAGTAGGCTTGATGCCTTGTATCATTTTTAGGTCTTTTCATATATAAATATTAATGTATTATTGAAACATAAAACACTGACATAAAATAAATCATTTTCCCATACGGGAAGAGAAGAACTGAAAAACATTTGGAATGAAAATGGAGAACAAGATAATTCTGCATCTTTTTCTTTCATGAGGAAACACTAGATTGGCCTCATTTTAAAGAAAAGATTTATGAAGATCACCCTAATTTTCAGGATGGTTAGAGTAAGAAGCGTTGTTTCCCTTTTTCATGCTGGACAAATAAATCAATACTCACTTTTCATTTTAAAAGAACTTACTTTAGTGAAGTGATGTATATACAGCAGAACCTAAGAGCACATCCAGTTCCCAGGTTTCTGTGCCTGTGCTGGGCATGTCCTGAATCCACACTAGGGTGGTGCATGCACATGAATCACTCCTCTGTGCCATGGTTTCAACACAAAGAAAAAGTATGCACAGGGATTAGGCTAGAACTGTGATGCACAGTGGCCATGTATATTTTACTGATTAAAAGAGAATTAGAAACCACACCATGTGGCTGAGGATTGTTTGTTATCCATGCTACTTAAACCTACCCCCTTTTGTTAGCAGACGTGTCTTGGAGAGACATTCAAAACAATGAGCAATCCAACAAGTCAGCAGTGTGGATGAGTAAGGATCTATGGCTCAGGTTCACCCCCTGGCCTGTTTTTATTTAACAATGCAAGTATACCTCTCTGCTTGTTCTGGATGGTCAGTGAACCAGAGATGGGTCACAGCAGGCATCAGCAAATACAGCCAAAGCTGAAGATGTGGCCATATAGAAGAGGGAATAGCAGTCTGGTTCAAAGCTCTGAGATAAACAACAGAAATATAATTGGTTTGGACCTCAGCATGTGCAGAGAGAGCACACAGTTTCTATATTTTGTATTGCATTCACATCTGAAAGTCCTGTCTTAGAGTTAGCCTGAATGAGGAGCCACTGGCCTGCACCTCTGAACGCTGTGGGTAGGGGCAGGTGGGGAGTGTGACAGGCATGTGGGGAGAAAAGGAGATGCAAGATGAGAGCTTGGACTCTTAAGGTATTCTTATTCTCACTTATCTTTAGGCATGCTTGGGACCCGAGCTGTCAAGAAACTGAAATCATGGTCTCTGAAGAAATCAGGCTGAAGTCGAACCACTTCTGCAGCTGCTTAAAATACACTTCAGTTTCAATGGTTCCACAAAATTCAACTGAAAATGTTCTCCTCCTGTGGGCAGCTACATGGCTTGTTGAATTCATTTTTTGAATAGTTTCAATGAGTCTGAATATTAGGTTTACAAGCCTGATCTATCAAATCTTTCTGTCTGACCTGGTTCTATGTAATCAGGGATGTGATAGGTGGATGTTTTGGGAAATTGCAGCTTTGCTGATCTTGCAGGCAGATCCCTGTCAGAATTTTTCCAACATGCTTCAGAGTTTTGCCCAGCTCTTGTCCCACTTGCCTCTGTGCTTGTTACGCTGCTTAGAAAATAAAAATGATAAGGCAAGCTCTCTGGAAAAGGGAGCCAAGGCATCCATTCCTGGGCAAGTAATGATGTACGATGCAAAGATGACACCAGCGTACTCCCTGCCATTGCTCCTTTGCCCTGAGCAAAATGAGAGCATCTTGTGAATGTAGGGAAAAGCTGCTTCAAATTATGTGTTAAATTATGCTCTAAATTACACACATTTATTAGATGTTGCTGGAGGCCTATTCTGCCTCTTCTTCTGAGATATGATCTGAGCACAGGTCAGTCAGACCTAAAGTCTGTTCCCGTAAACTGAGCTCATCTCAGTATGATCCCCTGAGTATTGAGTCAGCTAAATAGTTATTTTCTTTACAATGCCAATGCTCTTCTGTTTTTGTTTTAGTTTGGGTTGGGTTTTTGTGGTTTTGATTTTGGTTTGGGTTTTTTTTATAAATAAAGATAGTAGTAACCTTTACTTCTTTTGTGGTTGGAGATCATGGGCGTTTTCCTTGCTTGATCCATTCAATTTTATTTTGAGCAACAGAGCTGCACTATGAAATCTGAACTCAGTATAAATCAACATGGTTAATTTTATGAGACACTTAAAGGAAGTCGTTACATTGCATGTAATCTCTATGCGTATGTGTCAGCTGTGATGTTCAGTGCTTCTGTGTAAAACATTTCTGGGCTTAAATTTAGTCATTACTTCCCATAATAAAGTATTTTGAATTTACAGATGAGGTTAAGTCTGACTTTTTAGAACGTAGGTTATACAATGGTAATGACTTACTTAAGAGTCTATCCCTTAGCAATCAGTGGGATTTCTCCAGGCTAGGATGCCTGTTATCAACTTGAGTCATCACTGCAGTGGGTCGTTGCAGCCGTTCAGTGAGTAGCTCTGGAATCTCTAATGAAGCCGATGCTATCTTTGTGCTTGATATCTGCAAAACAAGGATTATTTGTTCATAAGCAGTTAGAACATTAAAAGGCACAGAAACATCTTACATGTCAGTATCATAAGAAGAGTTTTTTCTTACACTACAGTTCTGAAAGTCAACGTACTATTCTTAACTATCTACAAAGATCACTAGACATGATTTGAACAATTTTTTTTGCTGAGCTTTCAAATTAAAATGTTTTCTCTGAAAGACAAATATAATCTCCTTTGTAATTTAAAGTCCTGGATGATATCATTAGGCCCAATAACAGCTGTGATTTCTTCAGGGAGAGTTTAATCAGTTTGTTGTGACATAGTACCAGGAACTCAATTGTGATTGATCACTACTGCTCAAGAACTGGCCAGAAAGGAGTCTGAGCAAATCATTTCAACGGTGCCTTGGAGCTGCAGAACCTCAGACAATGAGAGGCCTCTTGAAGCTGGCAGAAATATTAGCACGCTGCAGGAATGGAAGGGTTTCCAGTGACTCTGTAAATACTGCCTTCGGCATGGCTGGGGGAACTTCTGTTATCCCATTACTCAGTGCATTGGTTCTCAAGATTGGATGAAGGGTAATATAGATCACTCTGAAGCCGCCTTACTAGGAGTAGTAAAGTGTCAGTAAATTCTCAAGAAATTTTAAAAACATTCTTTTTATGAAAAATAAATTTTCTGTGGTTCTGCCGGTCTGTACCAGGTTTTCTTTTTCCTTTTCATAGACTCAGATAACCAGAGGCCCTTACGCTCATCTATGTGTAACTAACATGTATCCTGGCCATAAAATTTCATTGATGATGCTTATGTTAAATCAATATGTCATGGCTGATCTAGAGAACACCCTTTAAAACAACACTGAATCCAAGGCATCAAGTCATCGAGCAAACCAATAGTCCACCAAACCCCAATGTAAATTATTTTAGTGGCTGGTTGCCTTTTTATTACTTACATAGTGGCTCCCATTTTCAGTCACTAGATCTTGTTATACTTCTTGCCTTCTACATCATGCTTTTGCTATAAGAAACCTTCTCTGATGTAACTACTCATAACAACCAAGATGCCTGAAGGGTTTTTCTCTGCTTGCTAGCACATACTAATATCTGTGCCATCATACCTTAACCAATATTGTTACCAGTGCTGTAAAATGGTTTGCTACAGGCTCCTTCGTTTGAGATGACCCAAAATCATTATACTGTAAAATATCCTAATATGGAGAGAATCATAACATCAACATTTGCCCCACACCCCTCAGAACCTCTTTGTGTCCCAACAGGTTGTCAGCACATACTACAGTCTTGTCACCATTTTGCTGGCAGTGATCAAATCTGCCTTTTTCAGGTAATTTAACTGAATTGAACCCCTTTAATAACTGGTAACTGATTGAAAACATGTTTTCCTGATTTTTTTCTAAGCCCTAATTTTCACTTTCTAATTTTTTTTTTTTTTTTTAAATGTGGACACTAAACTCACGTATAATATTCTAGTAATAGCTTTTCTAGTGCTGTAGAACAGTTTTATACTTCTAGTCAGTATTCCTTTGCTTATGCATACAAGGATCACAGCTGCTTATCCAGATGTCATATTAAAGTAAGAGCTCATCACCATGAGCTATTTAGTTTCCCAATTACCCATTTCCCAAGTCATTTATTTCCAAAATATTGTCCTTTGTGCTGTATATTCTTTGTCTTGAAATGCTAAAATGGAAAGACAGGAACAGATAAAGGGTGAGAAAAAAATCACTGAAAAGAATAAATATTGAAAAATTTTAAAGGCCAGTTAAAAAAAAAAGGGGGGGAAAGGGGAAGCACATTCATATGCAAGAGATAAAACTACTTAGGTGGTCACCTTTCCAAAAGACAGAGGTAAGAAACTTGCACTTCTTCCCCAAATGATTTAGTGTAAGATTCTGGAAGGCTAAAAAACCTTAGGAGTAAGATGCCTACAGTCTTCTATTCCATTTTCTGTGGAACAAATATTTAGCTCCCTCTACCAATTTCATCTTCTCCTAGGTTGTTAATTTTACATAACACAATTTGAGTTTTATATATTTAAAATAGATAATTTTGTATGTATTATAAAAACTTACACATCTTGGCAAACATCATGACTGGTCTGAAATGAAATGCTCTCAATATATTTCAGCCGGGTCTAGCTGGAAAAGAGCAGCTTTCTAGCTTCCCACTGGAAGCACTTATACAAGCAGATAACAGAGGACAAGAGGAAGCTGTAAGTTAGGAGAACTGATGGCAGCAGATGTAGATCTGAAAACAGGATCAGGATGAAAGAAAATTCTGGGAACTCATCAGCACTTCTGTTGATGTACATTTAGCTTTGAGATGACCGTTCATAATCATATTAAAAAACAACAGGCATCAATGAGAGCATGCCAGGGACATGCTCAAAACGGTATTACTAGAGTAACAACATAGCACGCTGAATTGTGAAACTATGGTAACAAATCGTCCAGACCACCCTATAGAGATACAGAGAAAAAGAGGGAGAAGCAGGAAAGAAAAAGATATTAGCCAAACTTTTCAGAATAGTTAAATTGAGACGAGGGTAGAAATACAGAAAAAATTGTTTGGGCTAGGAGAAGGACTGAAAAATATCAATATTGCAGACATCTATTTTTCATTAGGTGAATCCAATCCTTTTATTTCTCCTGTTAAAATTGGATGCTACTCTATTCACAGATTACTTTGGTAGCTTTCTGCCCATTTATTTCCATGATATTCAAAATTACATTTCTTGGAAGCTATTGATTAGATGACTCTTTATGTTTCCTGACTGAATGAAGTAATACTTTTGGTGTGGGTTTGCTTAATGAAGAAACGTAGAATTTGCTCTTTTATAGTTTGACAGGAAAATCTCTCTTTTGAGAACTCTTATTTGTAAGTACCCTACTGCTCCTAAAAAGTGACCTCAACATTTGATATAAACTTTTCCAGGTTGTGAAGTGGTGATTGTGAAGACAGAGAAAAAGAACAGAGACGGGCATGTAGGTGAGTTTATGAGACAATGCACATGTATTTGGCAGCTAACAAAAATACTGGCAACAGGAGTCTGTATCACAGTCTATATCAGAATTCAAATGAGTACCTAGGAAAATGTTTTCCATTATGGACAAGATCCAAAGCCCACTGAAGCTGATTTAGTGGTTTTCTTGTGACTTCACAGAGCTAAGGAAGCACCTTATACGTTCAGTGTATTAAAAAATAAAGAATCAATTTCTTGTGCAGCTAGATGTGATATGACACACATGGTTTCTACACACTTTGGATCTCCTTCAGATGAAAGCAGATAAGTAAACTATCTTCATTGCTGTCATCACTGTTAAGTTACTTCAACTGAGATTGACAGCTTTTCAATAATTTGATTCTTAAAGTATGCATTTCCTATAGAAAACACAATAGATGAGCAAATGGCTGGCATGAAAGAGACATATGGTAGAATATGTCATACATACAGTGTTATAAGGAACTAGAGAAAATGGATTAGAAAAAAGAAGTAATTTTCTTTTCTCCTACTGGAAGTGATTTGAACCACGTGGACCAAAAGGCCAAAAGGTCCCAAGGAACAGATTAAAAAAAATGCTATTGCTAATAGAATGGGCAGATTAGAAAGTGATGACCTTCAGATAGATAGAAAGAAAGAGAGAGAGAGAAGGGAAAAGTTATCACGTTTCTGAGGGAATTCATATGTGTTTGGCAACCAACAAAAATATTGGCAATAGTAAGTAGAACTCTGAAGCTAAGGCTGGCAAAGAGGAAGCAAAAAAGATTAGCTCTTGGCAGAGAAGAGGAAAGGAAACTGAGCCTGTCATCTGAGAATGGACTGGCAGAGAAAGACAAATCCATTATGTCAATGAGCAAGGCTTGACGCCTGAAGGAACAGGTACGGGTTTGAAAGGATGAAAGACGTGGATAGATGTACCTGATTAGAAAGATATGAGGCCTACAGTAAGGTATGGAGATTACAGCAGAACAAGAAAGTTTTTAATTTTAAAGTAGGTCAGTGGTGGGTTGACCCTGGCTGGATGCCAGGTGCCCACCAAAGCTGCTCTATCACTCCCCTCCTCAGCTGGACAGGGGAGAGAAAATGAAACAAAAGGTCGTGGGTTGAGATAAGGACAAGGAGATCACTCAGCAATTACTGTCACGGGCAAAACATACTCAACTTGGGGAAAAATTGATTTAATTCATTACCAGTCAAATCAGAGTAGGATACTGAGAAATAAAAAATAAATCTTAAGAACACCTTCCCCCCCGCCCTTCCCTTCGTCCTGGGCTTAACTTTACTCCCAAGTTCTTTACCTCCTGCCCCCACAACAGCACAGGGGGACAGGGAATGGGGGTTGCGGTCAGCTCATCACATGTAGTTTCTGCTGCTCCTTCCTCCTCAGGGGGAGGACTCCTCACACTCTTCCCCTGCTCCAGCGTGGGGTCCCTCCCACAGGAGACAGTCCTCCACGAACTTCTCCAACGTGAGTCCTTCCCACGGGCTGCAGTTCTTCACAAACTGCTCCAGCATGGGTCCCTTCCACAGGGTGCAGTCCTTCAGGAACAGACTGCTCCAGCGTGGGTCCCCTGTGGGGTCACAAGTCCTGCCAGCAAACCTGCTTCAGCGTGGGCTCCTCTCTCTCCATGGGTCCACAGGCCCTGCCAGGAGGCGGCTCCAGCGCAGGCTTCCCATGGGGTCACAGCCTCCTTCAGGCACATCCACCTGCTCTGGCGTGGGGTCCTCCATGGGCTGCAGGTGGATATCTGCTCCACCATTAACCTCCATGGGCTGCAGGGGAACAGCCTGCCTCACCATGGTCTTCCCCACGGGCTGCAGGGGAATCTCTGCTCCGGCGCCTGGAGCACCTCCTCCCCCTCCTTCTTCACTGCCCTTGGTGTCTGCAGAGTTGTTGTTCTCACATCTTCTCACTCCTCTCTCTGGCTGTGATTGCTGCTGTGCAGTAACTTTTCTCCCCTTCTTAACTATGTTATCCCAGAGGTGCTACCACCATTGCTGATGGGCTAGGCCTTGGCCAGTGGCGGGTCTGTCTTGGAGCCGGCTGGCATTGACTTTATTGGACATAGGGGAAGCTTCTGGCATCTTCTCACAGAAGCCACCCCTGTAGCCCCCCCGCTACCAAAACCTTGCCATGCAAACCCAATACAATATGTTATTATTATTTTAATATATGAGCCAGAGTGCGTTATTTATAACTCCCATGAGCACTGGGAAAAATGGTCTTACGTGTGCGTATTGTGACTTGGAATACATCCAAAATTATCTGGACTGAGGGCATGAAAGTACCAGCGTGATTTATCATTCTCATAGTGAGACTGAACTTTTGTATATGTTATTCTTGCACCAAGCATTACAGCATTTTCCCACTGCATAATGAAATGTACCTTTGCAGTCAGGATGAAGTGGTTTCTAAGGAGCTTAGCTCTTAAGTGCTGTCTTTTCAGACTTGAGAAGATACTTGGAATTTTGAAGTGACTTAAACAAACATTTCTTAAAGAAATCAGTTTAATGATAATTGCCATCTCTCTCCTGCTGTGTAATCGTTCAGATACTTTCATCCACGTCAGGAGGGATGCAGTAGATGTAACATATGCACCCAACCAACTATCAGGACCACTTGAGACCCATGTTGTCCTAGAGCAGATGTTCGAGGCTGCACATTTAAAATAGTACCAGAGATCTTTACCTGGACAAAGGAACTGAGGCTCCTTTCAATAGCCAGTGATGTCTGGAGAGCTGAAGATCTGACTAAATCTAAGTGACTATGTTGGAGTGGGCTGAGTAGCTCATCAGTTTGTATTAACAGTAATCACTAGACCTCCACTGTCTATAGAAGTTTAAATGCTATAGCTGACAAGTAGACATCTATACTGAGACACCTAAAGTGTCTGAAATCTACAGATTAATCTGGAGAGTGCCTAGCCACAGCATCTAATGCCCTTTGAGATATCCCAGTGTATCCCAGCTGTGCTTCAGCTGCCATTTCAGAAAGCAGCCTACGGGCATCTCTCATAAGCCCTATTTTCCATTTCTGTTCATTTTAGGGTGAATCTACATTAAAGTCTTAGCTTGGATCAGTAATGCACCTTTGGAATATGTCTCCTGTTTGTGCCCACCTGCTGTGTTTGGGTTTGTATTATGAAGCTGTCCTAGAGTACATGAACCTGTTCCTTTTGGATTAAATTTAACCAGAATATGCCTTCAGTAAGTGTATTTAACACTTTCTAGCCACAAATGTGAATTTTGTCACCAGACCAGATTATAAAACTCTGAAATGTGTGCTCACCACCCACTATTTCACTCTACAGACCTACCCCTATAAGTTGGGGCTGTATCCTGGGCTGCATTAAAAGGAAGCGTGGCCAACAGGCTGAAGGAGGTGATTCTGCCCCTCTACTCCACTCTTGTGAGACCCCGCCTGGAGTACAACATCCAGTTCTGGGTCCCCAGCACAAGAAAGACATGGACCTTTTAGAGCAGGTCCAGAGGAGGGCCAAGAAGCTGCCTAAAACATTGGCACAGGGATGGCAGACATGACAGAATACCATCAAGGTTTTCTCCTCCTTTCTGGAGGAGCAACTAGAAGGTGTAAGAGTTACTCTAGGAAATCTGAAGTGGCACTAGATGCCTCTTTTTAGGTAAGAGAGTTTAGGCTACTCCTGACATCTTCATTGCTTACACTAGTTTTAGAGTCTGTCTATGTTACTCAGACAACTATGAGAATGGTAGTACCTCTGTATATAACTTCATGAAAAATTCCACTGAATGCAACTAATATCTGGATAATGGTTAATGAACAGGATCAGGCATTAACTGTTCAGGTCTCTTTGTTTTTCCTTTCCCTCCTTTATTTCCTCTCTAGTCATTTGCAATGACTTAATTATCCATTCCTTCTCCTCAGTTCATCACACCGTGTTGTTGGCAGCATCCAAGCAATAATGCATATGTATATGTGCTTCTACTGCTTCTTGTTGTTTCTCCAGTCATCTCTAACTCATGCATTTCTACTGCAGCAACAAAGATTACAAAATAAATATATAAATTTCAGTGTAAGGAGGCCTTCAGCAAAGACCCATGCTTATCATTTTCTTAACAAAAATTGCTTGTGTTAGTATAATTAAAACGTAAAGTGCAATTCTCCACTTATCAAGCGCATATTGTCTTTGCTGGAGGTAATTTCTGTTGCTTGTTACTTCCTATCAGTATCTTGATTTACTGAGCAGTGGGCACCTGCTACCAGAGAAAAGCAAAAGGAGTTTTCATATTGTAGTTTTTCTTTCCTGTAAGTTTCCTACTTTTGAAGAAATAGTGTGCTGGTATCCTGGCCGAGAAGTGTATCAGCAATTAAAAGCCAAACATATGCTAGTGCTCATATAATGCACATAGTTTACACTACCTGAGGGTTTTTGCGCTTCATAGACTCACTGTGTCTTCAGGCATTTAGTTCCTGATTCAGCAAAATAATTATTCAAACTTAGAGTATAGCATATAATTAAGTGTATTGACTTTACCAAAACTAATGCATAGTAAGGGAAATGCGTACTGGTCAGGACTCTTGATTCAACAGGCTAGTCATATATGTCGCCATACACTTGTACGACAAACAATTTAAACTAAGACTGCTTGTAAAGCAAATGTGAAGATTTTAATGACTTAACAACCTTTTCAGTTTAAGAAACAGAGATTGGTTCACTACTGCTGAAAACAACATGGTAGTGTTCTCATCTTTTTTTACTCACATCAGTCTTTTGTACAAAAATATAGTGGTGGCAGGTGGGCATCTAAGTTGCAGGCTCTCTTTGGCTTGACTTTTTTTCTACTTCACATCTCCCAGGACAGCATTTTCATTAAAAGGTTATGGAAAAGACTGGGACTCTTTCTTAAACCTTCTAGGAAAAAGATTCATAGTGCCAATGCCTAGACCTTACTCTAAAATGCAGTTGGGTTATGGCTAGGCCCTCACCAGGAATGATGTATTTAGAAATGCAGGCAAGTCTCATATCACAGACTTTGTGGGTCTGCTCAAAAAAGGTGAGTGATAATCATATCCAACCCTAAAGGAACATTGTGAGGACAACTATGTTAAAATGGGTTATTCATAGATACTAGCATAGTTGAAGGGGTGTAAATGTCTAAGAAAGATATGTATTTGAGTGCTAATATAAATGTAAACTTAAATGTTAATGTAAAGTGACTGTAAATGTATCAAATCAGAAGATAGTGTCTTAGCTCCAGTTTATGTTTGGATTGTTTAGGACTGCAGAAGATGTAAAGCAATCGAAGTGTGAGTTCCATAGTGCCATGATGTTACAGCACTTTTATGCCACTGATTTACACAGGCAGAATAGCAGATGAAATGAAAATGTCATTCAGTATCTGGAGAAAAAATTGTTGGGTTGGTTGTTTGGTTTTTTTTTTAATACCACTATTTCTCACTGAATGTTTACTTTGAAACCTAAAAGGATGATTCACCACAGAATACCTTAGTTTTTCTGCTAGTATAGCTTGTTGATATCACTAGGCAAAGGCAAAGACTTTGATCTCGACCTTTGAAAATCTTACCTATATATTTAGTGTGATGTTGTAGTTTAACCCCAGCCAGCAGCTAAGCACCACACAGCCTCTCCTTCGCTTCCCCCCCCAACCCCACCCCACTCCCAGTGGGATGGGGAGGAGAATCAGGAAAGAAGGTAAAACTCATGGGTTGAGACAAGAACGGTTTAATAACTAAAGTAACATATAATACTAACAATAATAATAATGAATTATAATAATAATAATAGTTGTAATGAAAAGGAATATAACAAAAAAAGAAGAGGGAAAAAAAAGAAGAAAAAAACCCAGTGATGTACAATGCAATTGCTCATAACCCGCTGACCGATGACCGAGCAGCAATCCACCCCTCCTGGCTGTCCTGGTTTCGGCTGGGACAGAGTTAACTCTCTTCTTAGTAGCTGGTACAGTGTTGGGTTTTGGATTTAGAGTGAGAATGATGTTGATAACACTCTGATGTTTTAGTTGTTGCTAAGTAGCGCTTACCTTAAGCCAAGGACTTTTCAGTTTCCCATGCTCTGCCAGCAAGCAGGTGTGCAAGAAGCTGGGAGGGAGCGTAGCCGGGGCAGCTGACCTGAACTAGCCAAAGGGGTATTCCATACCATGGAACGTCATGCCCAGTATATAAACAGGGGGGAGTTGGCCGGGAGGGGCGGATCACGGCTCAGGAACTAACTGGGCATCAGTCAGCGGGTGGTGAGCAATTGCATAGTGCATCACTGTGTTTTTTTCTTCTCCCCCCCCCCCCCCTTTTTTTCTGTTATATTCCTTTTCATTACTATTATTATTATATTTCATTATTACTATTGTTAGTATTATATTTTACTTTAGTTATGAAACTGTTCTTATCTCAACCCACGAGTTTTACTTTTTTTTTTTTTTCTTTCCTTTCCTCCTCCTCACCCCACTGGGAGGGGGAGGGGGAAATGGCTGCGTGGTGCTTAGTTGCTGACTGGGGTTAAACCACGACACTGGCCAACTCCCCCCTGTTTATATACTGGGCATGACATCCTATGGTATAGAATAGCCCTTTGGCTAGTTCGGGTCAGCTGTCCTGGCTCTGCTCCCTCCCAGCTTCTTGCACACCTGCTTACTGGCAGAGCATGGGAAACTGAAAAGTCCATAATTTAAGATAAGCGCTACTCAGCAACAACTAAAACATCAGTGTGTTATCAACATTATTCTCACACTAAATCCAAAACCCAACACTGTACCAGCTACTAAGAAGAGAATTAACTCTATCCCAGCCAAAACCAGGACATGTGAAGTTAAGTGTTTCATTGGTTGAAGTGCTGTAGGTTTGCTTTTTGGGCTGTATGTCTAAGGTGGGGGAAAAGCTACTCAAAGGAGAAATAGTAATAACTAGGTTTGCAAACTATACTGATGTATAATCAGTGGAGAAATATACTGGTCACCCTGGACCTTGGTTCTGTCCTCAGCTAGGGCTAGTGGCTGCCCTTGAGCAGTTTTTCTCTCTGCAAAACAAACGGAATGGCTCCTACGTTGCTGTGCCAAGAACTTTACAGTGAACTGGAAAAAAAAAAAAAAGTCTGTAAAAACTAGGCATTATCAAGTACATACATTTTGGGGGGTTTTCTAGTATACCCAGTCTCCCTTATCCTTATCCACATGATGGTCATGGATTTAGAAAACTTTTCAACGAGCAGCTATGTAGTCAGAATTGTACTTTGATTATTAACATGCATGCCTCTGCCAAACTTCTCTCATTTGCATTGTATAAACTGTTTCTCGCAGATTATTTCCCCTTATTCAAACAAACAATGACCTTTGTAACAAAGAAATATATTAGCAGGAGGAAAGTTATTTTATGACAGAAAGTACCCATTTTTTAACAAGTCTATGACCAATGTTTTTTCTCCTCTAATTCCTCACGAATAAGTTATGGGGCTTTTTGTTCTCTCAGCAATGTTTTCTGCTCATTCAAAAGATGATAAAATTATGTCTTTGCCAGTGTATTTCAGACTTTTCAGGATGTGTAGCAACATACGAAACACTGGATTTTATATAGATAGGTTTAGCAATCTTTCCATACAGATTTGGACTTCGAGAAAGAAGTGCATTTGTTTGTGTCTGTCTCAAACCATTTGTTTTGGGAATAACAGTTTATGATTAATTTACAGGAGGAGTATTGCTCCTTTGGTAACCAGATAAACAAGTGCAAAGTGAGTGTAAAAAAGATCCTTTCTCATTTACTTTCATAGACATGGTAAGGCATCAGAAATTCTGGCTCAAATCTTTTAAAAATTATTTTTTTAATTCGTGATTTTTATCTATGCTGTTTTGTATTTTTTATGGAGATGATCTGATCTGATGTTTAACTGATGAAATTGGTGGATTTCCCTCAATTCCATTCCAGTAGAGCTTTGCCAATTTGCTACTAGAAATGAAATTAAGTTCTCTGTTAAAAGAAATAAACAAACACTTTCCCAGTAAAAAAGTAGCTGAACACTCATCCGTTGATAAAATATGTTATTATTGGTATATTCTGTAAGTACAGCTTCTGTTTTCTAGGTTCTTTCATGAGGAGACAACCTGTCCCTGGAAAAAAAACAAAACAAAACAAACAAACAAATTCAATTTAAGTATGGCATTTTAGTGTGAAGACCTGAAGAGCTTGCAGCTTTCCAGAAAGCTCAGAGCTGAATTATCCCCTCTGAGGTTAATATTTTGATTATAGCAACTGCATTTAAATATACACATTAACTCAATTATATGACTGTTTTTATGGACTCTTAGAGTGTGTGACTGACATTATTGGTTGATGTTCATCATAATACTGTTATGCATCATGTAGATCCACACTCACAAATCACCTGTCATTGATGACCTGAATTCTTTCTAAAGGATGCTGTGCGTAAGGTGAAACCTATTTGTCATAAGCTGTGAATTTTGCTCCAGTTAAGCTTTCCTAAGAGTAAATGCAGAAGTGAGCCATTTGGAATATGCCCGTGGATAATTTGTTAGGCAGCAATTTTAAAGCATTCATAGCTTTAATATAAATTTAAAATGAATTTTGGTAAACATATTGAGGTTATGTGAAAATTAATGCATTTTTAGCAGATAATTCTACCTTCCTGAATAGAGCATCACTTGTTGAAAAGTGAAGGAGAAATTGATTTTGCACTTTTCTCCTTGTTTTTCTTGAGTACAATATATTGTAAAAAAAAGATAATAACCTAGTCTGAAAGAAAGTGACAGAGGATGTTGTGGGTAGGCCAGATTATACTTGTTCAGTCATATGGAGGAAAACAAAAAAGAAAACTGGAGAAAATACTTCCAAGCTCTCAGTAGTTCTTCTCTTGAAAATTTGCTATTTGGTAATTTATAATTTTCCCAGAGTAAGCACCAGTGAAAATCAGCATAAATGTATGCTCATTAAATGGTTAAATGAAGTTAGGCAGCTCCAAATCATCAAGTAGTGTAATAATGTATTACCGTCTACATCTAAATTGGATCTAAATTGGAGATTGGCCCTGTTTTGAGCTGGGATTTGGACCATTTGATTTCCAGAATTCCCTTCTGTTCTGAATTATTCTACTGAAAAAAACCCAACTCTAAAGTATAGCACCTTGAAGAGATGTTTGTTCTTTAAATGTGTCACTAATAGTTATTTAGCTACGGTACCTAAATGAGGCTTGGAAAGAGGTAAGACAATTGTTCCTTTAGTAGAAGTGGGAGGCACAGTAGATTTCTTCAATGCTATCTTATTTAAGAAAATAGGTCTCCTTTAAACTGAGTTCTGTTTTCACTAGTGACAGGTGTGTTTTTACATAAGTGTAGTTACCACTGTGTGAAATCCAGTAGGTAAAAAGGCAATATACTTTGTAAGTTAGATATAGCTATTGTTTTAGCTTTTACTCAATGTCTAGGGTTATTCTACTGAGGTAAGTCATATGTGTTCCAGCCTGATATTTGCAGGCAGATCTCTTGCAAACTGTGGAAGATTAGCATATTTTCTAATTGGGGTGAATTAACTGATGAGTCTGACATAAAAGTGCCCTAAAAGGAGTTACATCTATTTAACTGAATTTGTTTCTAAACCACTTCAAGCTGTGTATGCATGAAAATGGCAAGATTATTTAACTGGCATGAATTTTTAAAATTAAACTAGGGTATCTCCCATTATAGACATCCTCACAGACATTTTTGAGAACATATTAAACTGATATGTAATCAGCTTTAGCGTCACTGAAACGAACCTGATTTCAGTGAAAATTGTTCACTTTCCTATTATTCATAAAACTAAAAAAAAAAAGTGGGGAAAACATCGTGGTGTACTTTATAGATCATAAAGGAGTAGAAAGGGAATGAAAAATTTCCTGGTGATTACCTCTAATAGAGCAGGTCTGTGTAAAGCCTATGCTAAAAATATGATGTAAAGAAAGGTAACTATAATTTTTTTCAGTGTTCTGAAGCTACAATAATATTAAAATAAACACAGGACACCACATGCAACTGAGAACATGTGAACACTATACACATGTGGGCTTCTGTACTTAACTTCAGAAATGAATTATTAGACTCAGAGAATTCAGATTCATAGAGGATCGAGTGCACCCTCAGTAAGTCTGCAGGCAACACCAAGTTGGGTGGGAGTGTTGATCTGCTTGAGGGTAGGAAGGTTCTACAGAGGGATCTGGACAGGCTGGATCGATGGGCCGAGGCCAGTTGTATGAGGTTCAACAAGGCTAAGTGCCGGGTCCTGCACTTGGGTCACAACAACCCCATGCAGCCCTACAGGCCTGGGGAAGAGTGGCCGGAAAGCTGCCTGGCGGAAAAGGACCTGGGTATGTTGGTTGACAGCCAGCTGAACATGAGCCGGCGGTGTGCCCAGGTGGCCAAGAAGGCCAACAGCATCCTGGCTTGCATCAGAAATAGTGTGGCCAGCAGGACTAAGGATGGGATTGTCCCTCTGTACTTGGCACTGGTGAGGCTGCACCTTGAAGACTGTGTTCAGTTTTGGGCCCCTCACTACAGGAAAGACATGGAGGTGCTGGAGTGTGTCCAAAGAAGGGCAATGAAGCTGGTGAAGGGTCTAGAGCACAAGTCTTATGAGGAGCAGCTGAAGGAACCGGGGTTGTTTAGCCTGGAGAAAAGGAGGCTGAAGGGAGACCTTATTGCTCTCTACAACTACCTGAAAGGAGGTTGTAGCGAGGTGGGTGTCGGTCTCTTCTCCCAAGTAACAAGTGATAGGACAAGAGGAAATGGCCTCATGTTGTGCCACGGGAGGTTTAGATTGAATATTAGGAAACATTTCTTCATCGAAAGGGTTGTCAAGCATTGGAACAAGCTCTCCAGGGAGTTGGTTGAGTCACCATCCCTGGAGGTATTTAAAAGATGTGTAGATGTGGTGCTTGTGGACCTGGTTTAGTGGTGGACTTGGCAGTGTTAGGTTTACGGTTGGACTTGAGGATCTTAAAGGTCTTTTCCGACCTAAATGATTCTATGATTGTATGATTCTATGGCATGCCTTCAAAAAAAAAAGTAATGACTACAGAGACCTAGAAGAATGGATGCCCCATCTTTTTCCTCATTTGCTTAATAAATCGAATATTGTTCTGAAGAATGGGAAATGCTGTGACACACTGTGGGTTGAGGAACAAGACTCAAGACCAAATGTCCATCCTATGCAAGAACTGCAGTCATGAAGCTATCATTGGAGGTGGACATCTTGTCCTTCCTTTGTTCTTCTGAATGAAAGCTGACTGCAGCTTCCAGGTGTAGCACAGACCCTAATACAGGCTCCTTGGGTGTTTTAAACACAAGGGTCTCATTATTTTAGTCCTTAATGAAGTTAGGACAAACTTGTCAACCAAGTGGCACTTTGGGATAAGCATAATAGCAGAACTTTACTGGAAAGAAGTTGGTTTCAGTAAAAATCTTCAGCACCGAAGCCATCTAATAAGGTTTGGGGCAACCAAAACCTATGTGACTAAGTGCATAAAGAATAACCAGTTGAAACAGTGTCCCAGAAAGACACTAACCTTCCAGAATTAAAATCTTGTATGATAAGTACAGCCTCAAGATTAGTTTCCTCAAAATATTACTCTCCCCCTTACCTTGCCCCTACTACTCAGTGTCTTTGAGGAAGACAGAATTGCTTATCTTCTTCCTGATATGATCCACAGCTGAATCAAAGGCACAGTTTGTAAATGAAAGGTTCCAGTCCTCTGTGCTAACTCCAAATTCATAGCAATGAGTTTTAAAAATGTTTCTTTTTTTCTGACTACTAGTTTCCTGTTTATGCAGTGGTGATGAGTCTCCTCAGGACCATTTACTGGATTAGCTTTGCTCCTCTAATCTCTGTGAAGTTTCAAACACCTTACAAGTGCATGTGATTATTAAATCATGAGGAGAAGGTAGGGTTTTTTGGGGGGTCTTTTTGACAAAGTTGATGAAAGCAGTGAAATGTTCCAGTGATTCCACTTGATTTTCATTAATATTTCTGCTGCGTTTAGGTATAAAGCAATCATCCCATTTCATATGGACAATCCGCATTTTGAATGAGCCTAAAGATTTGACACTTTTGATCAGAGTTTAACACGCATCCTTCTTATCTGAAAATACTGTTAAAAACATTATTTGGATTATAAGCAAAGCTTTCATTTGTACAGCCCATGGCTGTCTGTGTCATAAATATGCACATATCTCTGCCTCAGCAAGACTTTTCTAAGCACATTTCAAGGTACTTTTCATATGCACTGGATTTGATTTGTTTTAGGGCATAATATAAATTCTTGCTGTTATACAGGATAAAAAAAATCCTTTAAAAAAACTGGCTTAGTTACAAGGCTGCACTCATCCTACAGAACCCTAAGTTTTATTAACTGTCCGAATAACCTGTTATTGTTGTTTATGCACAGAGCCCTCATTTGGTTCTGAGTATTGTATTTACCTTTTCTTGAAATGTCTTCAAGTCTCTGCATTTGCCCTCAGTTACTAGTGTGAATTCCTTCAGCACATAATGATAGCATTTCACATTCCAAACCATGAGCCCATGTTACATGCCACAGAATACAAATGTGCGCAAGGTGGTAGTTTCATTATCTTAGGGTCAGTAGAATTTCAAAAGCTCCGAAATTACCTCTACCAGTGATGCAAGTGTCAACTTAGTTTTAATAAATCTTTGGAAACAGCCATGAGTTACTTCTAGGACATCTTCCCATTTCCGGAAATACATCATTCAGCTGCCAAACCTGCTATCAGTTTATAGCAAATAGAATTTCATCCTTTAAATGCAAAGTCTCACTTCAGCTTCTGCATGCCATCACTCTATGATAGCTAAAAGTGTGATTAACCTGAAGTTTAGCTGATATCAAGCCAAATGTATGCTATTCCACTTAAACTGGAACAAGGTCTTGAAAAATTATATTTTCTCCAGCATGTGCATAGGGAATGTTATATTTACCATACTTCTGATTATTCCACTGTACCAGCTCTGGATGCCATTAACATTGTGTAAAGACATTTTGACAGTTTCTCAGTTTTCATTTATTCATTTTTTGTGGCTTTTAAAAAGCCACACAAAAACATCAAATCAAACTGAAAAGAAAAGCCTCCTATTAACAGGAGAATCAAAATATAGCAGAACATCTTGTGTGATGATAAACTAATATTGCATTATGTATTCAGGCAAAAATCCAACTGAAGTTAATGGGACAGCTACAGTATTTTATTCAGTGCTGACTTAGAAATAGCAAAGACTTTTTAGACCTGGTAGCTACACTAATTAATCCTGACAACAGCTCATCAAGTGAAAAAAATATTACTGTACTTCTTTTGTAAATGTGAAAAATTATATGTATGGATATTAAGTGGTTTTCCTAAAATGGTACAGACAATTTGGAAAAAAAAAAAAATCCAATATGGAGAATAACAAAATGAAAAAAGATCCTAACCCTGAGTGTGACATGCCAACCACCAGAGTATTTTACAAACCTGATAAGTCAAGTTGATGTAAATCAGGAGATTTTTCTATTAGCTTCAATGAATCCTTTTTATGTGAAGTTTCTTTATTTTGAAAAAGACTGTCTTTAACCTGTTTATAAATGCCTGAAAAAAGGGGGCAAGCCTTAAGTAATACTGTTTTCTATACATATCAGGTCTAAAATCTACTTATAAATGAAAAATTTCTAAAGTTTCTTACGGTAAATTAAATACTGTTCATGTTTGTTTTCCTATTTTGCAAAGATTTTAGTGAAAGTTGTATTATTATATGTGGCATTTATTTAAAAAACATTTTTCTTACTTTGCTTGAGTAATTAATGACAAAAAATATGTGGATCTCTGGAAGTCATGCAGTTCCACCTCCCTTTAAGCAGGAATATTGCTGGCAATAGATCACATCAACTGTGGCTTTGTTCAGCCAAATCTTGAAAACCCCTTAGGATGGAAATTCTACAGTCTCGTCAGGTAATATCTCACAAGAAGTCATGTTAAACTGAGACAATAAATTTCTTTATTGAAAAAACAAAAGTGCTTCACAAAATACACTATTTTCAATGATCTATCACAAAGTGCTTTGTAATTAGCGAGAGATATAGAAAAAAATCAAAATCTGTTAACAATTTTTTCCGTGGAATGTTGTATATACTCAGTGGACAGGTTTTAACCTTGATTCATGATATCAAATACTATTAGAACTATCAGGAAAATAATTAACCATCAATATTTAAATTAATAAGGTCTCTCTTTTTATTTACTATGTACTTACTAATTACTGTTTTAAAGTTTTTGTGACATATGTTAGCTGCCGTGCTGGTTTTGACTGGGATAGAGTTAATTTTCTTCATAGTAGCTAGTATGGGGCTATATTCTGGATTTGTGCTGAAAACAGTGTTGATAATACAGAGATGTTTTCATTATTGCTGAGCAGTGCTTACACAGAGTCAAGGCCTTTGCTGCTTCTCACCTCACCCCACCAGTGAGCAGGCTGGGGGTGCACAAGAAGCTGGGAGGGGACACAGCTGGGACAGCTGACCCCAACTGACCAAAGGGATATTCCATACCATATGACATCATGCTCAGCATATAAAGCTGGGGGAAGAAGAAGGAAGGGGGGATGTTCAGAGTGATGGCATCTTGTCTTCCCAGGTAACCGTTATGTGTGATGGAGCCCTGCTTTCCTGGAGATGGCTGAACACCTGCCTGCCGATGGGAAGTGGTGAATGAATTCCTTGTTTTGCTTTGCTTGCGCGCACGGCTTTTGCTTTACCTATTAAACTGTCTTTATCTCAACTCACGAGTTTTCTCACTTTTACTCTTCCAATTCTTTCCCCCATCCCACTGGGGGAGAGTGACCGAGCGGCGGTGTGGTGCTTAGTTGCTGGCTGGGGTTAAACATGACATAGCCTCACTAACCATGATCTAGGTTGCCACTATTCCAGGCTGTACAGGGGTATGTTTCAGGTTTTATTTTCCTTCCTGCTCTTTCTCCAAAGATTGCAATGTGTTAAACACCTCTAAACAATCATTACTATCCCAATTCAAAATAACACTTAAGCCAACATTCAGCTTCAAGAATTAGGCTAAACTGTCTCCAGCATTTCAGTGTTTTCTTATATAAAAGTGCCCTTTGCTTCATAATGAACAGCCTTAATAAACTTTTTACTGTATTTCTCTAGCATAATTTAATTACTTAGCAGTAATACCACTATTTTTATTGCTACTAGTCTGTCTAATGTCACAAAGGGCAGACTGCAGACTGCATGTAGTCTATGAAAAATTTTAAGTAGCTTACAAAGAGACTTCTCATTTGTGGTCCCTTCTGGCCAGAATCAGTTGATTGTTAATGTTGCAATAATTAGGAGACCCTTTTCAGGTCAGCTGCAATGGGCAGCTGTTCAGGTCCAAAAGCTGCAGGCGCTGCCAATCACTCTGAGCCTGGGACTGTCTCTTCTCAGGGGATTTGTCATTCGGTGAAAGACACCACTTCACACTCCACAACATGCTCTTCTGCCCTTCCAGTTCAACCTACACAGTGGCCAAAAGCTCCTGAAATTACTATTTCAGCAGTGCGAAATTGCTGGAGTCATAGATGAATACATTTTCGACTCTAGGGACATCAAAGCAAATGTACTCACAGTATTCAGGATATGGAGAATTGCAATTCTGAGGTATTCAAAGTCTAAACAGCTACGCTATGAAAAAGAAAAATATAAAAAATACGGATTACTGAGACTGAAGTACATGAACTACCCAGATACTGTGAAGTCAGTTGTGTATGTATATCTTTGGTGATATTTGATATTAGTTTATGCTAATGAATTACAAAAAAAAAAGGAAAAAAAGTTCTGTATGTTTGAAATAATTCGTTTGGGGTTATACCTTAGTGGGGGGGTTTATTATTTTTTAAGGCAACTTACCAGTTTTCTCAAGACATAATAAAATAATTTAAAATATCATCTAGTGAAAGGTAAAGATATTGCCAAATTCTGTTGAATTCTTCTTCCCTATTTGTTTTAACTGAGAGAAGAATTATATGCAGTGTAATAAATTAGCTGTGATTTTAATTAGAGCTTGAATGTGTGTCCCTGACATGAACTACTCTAACATATACAGTTTTATATTTTTGACCTTTACATTAAATTACTGACTATCAAGAACTGCAATAACGGAATATTAGTATCTTTCTGTTTCATTAACTGGAAAAATATAGGAGACCTATGCTGAGAGTAAAATAATGTATCTATAAATTCTAAAAAATGGCAAGCAAAGACTAGGAGGACTTATGTATGAATGTCAATAACGTAGTTGAAAGACAGCAGATTGTTCAAATCCTATTAAGGTTGTAGTTATTAAAATTTGAGTGTCTCCATCAAGGCAATTACAGATTAATCCTTTCTACTTCTGTAAAGAAAAGAAATATCAGATTAGAACATTTCATACGGAAAGAAGCTAAGCAAGAATATGATCTCTGAGACCATTTAAATAGGTTATATCTGTACTGTGTTCAAAAGAATGAACTGGCTGTTTAACCAACACAGCCTGCCTGAAATTTCAGGCCAACTTACTTTATGAACTCCCCAAGAAGTTGAAGGAACAGATTCCTCCAGAATCTATATGGAACTGAAGGCAGCATTACCCTGTTACATGATCCAAACTGAGTTCATAGCCACATGGCAGATTAAGCATCACAATGTCTGGAGGTAATGTAAGAGTTATACCGTACAGTATGAGACAATTCTAGCAGACTGCAAAGCATCTATATCTTTACCTTTGTGGTGCGTTGACCTTGGCTAGCCACTACATGTCCACCAAAGCCAGTCTATCATTCCTCTTCCTCAGCTGGATGGGGGAGAGAAAATATGACAAAAGGCTCGTGGGTCGAGATAAGGACAGGGAGAGATCACTCAGCAATTACTGTCACGGGCAAAACAGACTCAACTTGGGAAAAAAATTAATTTAATATATTACCAGTCAAATCAGAGGAGGATAATGAGAAATAAATTTTAAAAAACCTTGCCCCCACCTCTCCCTTCTTCTCAGGCTCAACTTCACTCTCAATTTCTCTACCTACTCCTCCCGAATGGCACAGGGAGACGGGGAATGGGAGTTGCAGTCAGTTCATCACACATTGCCTCTGCTGCTCTTCCTCCTCACACTCTTCCTCTGCTTCAGTGCGGGGTCCCTCCCACGAGAGACAGTCCTTCATGAACTTCTCCAATGTGGGTCCTTCCCACAGGTTATAGTTCTTCATGAACTGCTCTAGCATGGGTCTTTTCCATATGGGGTGCAGTCCTTCAGGAACAGACTGCTCCAGCGTGGGTTCCCTGTGGGGTCACAGGTCATGCCAGAAAACCTGCTCCAATGTGGGCTCCTTTCCACAGGATCACAGGTCCTGCCAGGAGCCTGTTTCAGTGTGGGCTCTCCACGGGGTCACAGCTTCCTTCAGGGCACATCCACCTGCTCCGACATGGGGTCCTCCATGGGCTGCAGGTGGATATCTGCTCCACTGTGGACCTCCATGGGCTGCAGAGGGACAACCTGCGTCACCATGGTCTTCACCACGGGCTGCAGGGGAATCTCTGCTCCGGCGCCTGGAGCACCTCCTTCCCCTCCTTCTTCACTGACCTTGGTGTCTGCAGAGTAGTTTCTCTCACATATTCTCACTCCTTTCTCACAGCTGCTGTTGTGCAGCAGTTTTTACCCCTTCTTAAATATGTTATCACAGAGGCGCTACCACTGTTGCTGATTGGCTCAGCCTTGGTCAGTGGCGGGTCCGTCTTGGAGCCAGCTGGAACTGGCTCTGTCGGACATGGGGGGAAGCTTCTGGCATCTTCTCACAAAAGCCACCCCTGCAACCTCCCTGCTACCAAAACTTTGCCGCATAAACCCAATACAACCTTGAAGAGTGACTAGTGCTGTTGATAGCTGCAGATGAGATAGAACACTCTTCTGTATGATACGATATGAGACACTACGGTCATTAAGACCCTGGAAGAAAGAGGGGCCCAAGAAACCTAGTTAATATTCAAGGATCACCTCCTCCAAGCTCAACAGCGATCCATCCCAAAGAGCAGGAAGTCAGGCAAAAATTCCAGGAGGCCTAGATAGATGAACAAGGAACTCCCTACCACACTCAAACACAAAAGGAAGTATAAATAAGGTGGGAGCAGGGATGGGTAACCTGGGAGGAATACAGAGATACTATCTGAGCATGCAGAAATGCAGTTAAGAAAGCCAAAGCCCAACTGGAATTGAATCTGGCTAGGGCTGTCAAAGATAACAATGAAAGGCTTTTATAAGTACATAGGAGACAAAAAGAGGATTAGGGAAAATGTGGGCCCATTGGTCAACGAGATGGGGGACCTGGTTACACAGGACATGGAAAAGGCTGGGGTACCGAATGCCTTCGTTGCCTCAGTCTTTTATAGCAAGACTAGCCTTCAGGAATCCCAGGCCCCAGAGACCAGGGGGAAAGGCTGGAACAAGGAAGACTTATCCTTGGTGGAAGAGGATCAGGTTACAGAATACCTAAGCAAACTGGTCATACATAATTCCATGGGTCCTGATGGGATGCACCCATTCTTGGTATTCTTTGATTGATCATGTCAACTTGGAGAACTGCCTGAGGACTGGAGGACAGTAAATGTCACTTCTATCTTCAAAAAGAGTAAGAAGGAGGACCCAGGGAACTACAGGCCAGTCACCTCGATCCCTGGGAAGGTAATGGAGCAGCTAACCCTGGAAACCACTTCCAGGCACATTAAAGACAAGCAAATCATCAGTTGTAGACACCATTGACTTCACCAAGGGGAAGTCATGCTTGATCAACTTGACAACCTCCTATGAGGAAATAACAGGCCTGATAGCTGAAGGGAGAGCAGTGGCTACTGTCTGCATAGACTTCAGTAAGGCTTTCAACACACTCTCCTGTAAGATCCTCATAAAGAAGCCAAGAAAGTGTGGCCTGGATGAGCAGAGAGTGATGTGAACTGAAAACTGGCTGAATGGTCGGGCCCAGAGGTGGTGATCAAGGGGAACAAAGTCTAGTTGGAGGCAAGCAACTAGCGGTGTGCCCCAGGGGTCAATACTCTCTCCAGTCCTGTTTAACGTCTTCATTAATGAGCTGGATGATGGGGCAGAGTGTATCCTCAGTAGTTTGTTCATGATTTCCCTAGCTCTGTTGTAGCACACAAAACTGGGAGAAGTGGCTGATACACCAGAGTTTTGTGCTGCCATCCAGAGGGACATTGACAGGCTGGAGAAATGGGCTGACAGGAACCTCATGAAGTTCAACAAGGGTAAGTGCAAAGTCCTGCACCTGGGGAGGAACAACCCAAATGCACGAATATATGCTGGGGGCTACCCAGCTGGAAAGTAGGTCTGCAAAAAAGGCCCTGGCGGTCCTGGAAGACAACAAATTGAACATGAGCCAGCAATGTGCCCTTGGCACAAAGAAGGCCGATGGTAATCCTGGGCTGCACTAGGAGGAGTGTTGCCAGCAGGTCGAGGGAGAAGATCCTTCCCCTCTACTCAGCACTGGTGAGGCCACACCTGGAGTACTGTGTCCAGTTCTGGGCTTCCCAGTACAAGAGACACATGGACATACTGGAGAGAGTCCAACAAAGGGCCATGAAAATGATGAAGGGACTGGAACATCTCTGCTATGCAGAAAGGCTGAGAGACAGTTCAGCCTAGAGCAGAGAAGGCTCAGAGGGATTTTATCATTGTACATAAATACCTGAAGAGAGGATCGAAAGAAGATGGAGCTAGGCTCTTCTCAGTAGTGCCCAATGACAGGACTAGAGGTAATGGGCACAAACTGAAACACAAGAGGTTCCTCCTGATCATCAGAAAACATTCCTCCAGAGGTCCCATCCAACCTCAACCATTCTTTGATTCTGTGATTTCGCCTTTGTGCCTAAATAAGCCAGCCTAAGTATCCCGGATAGGTTAGGAGGCTGTGTGACCAGGATATACAGTCTGCTTCATCTAATATACCTCACTTTCTAATCAGTCAATTTTGTAATCTTTATGGTCAAGCACAATGATACCCAGTTATGATTGCCTAATATGAATAGTGTTGAGACAATTAGCTCAGATTCTCTGTCCTTGTGTTTTTATTTAATTTAATTAAGAGCACTTTCACAGCTTACATGCTTTCTGTGTGAGAGAAGAAAATACAATAACATAACTGAATTTATTATCTGTTATTAATTTGTTGTCTGCCAAATAGTTCAGGTTTTTTATATCAGAATAAATTAACTGTGATATTCTTATAGTTCCATTGAAAATGGAGGACAAATTTTAGGCTCTGTAGGGGATAACAAAGTTATCTTTGCCTTTGGGACAGGTAGCACACAGCCATTGCAGCATAGACTTCAATGTACAGTGTACTTTGAAGCCTGGGTTTAAGCCAATGACAAGACAGTTTCGTCACTGAGGGTCCCTGAACTAGTTAAAGGAAAGGTAACTGAGGCATGTTTGACCCTGTTTCTTATTCATGTCTCTGACTGCTATGTAGATGTGCCCATAGAGAATTACGGACCTAGTCTGTATCATTCTTACCATCTACAATTTCCAAATACAGCTAACCAAATTACTTCTGTATTACAAATATTTATATTTTTCTGCTCATTGTCTCTGTATCTCTGTCCCTTGATGTGATGGAAACCCACCTCAGTTCAGTTCCATGGAAAGTACATGAAAAAAATATGGCTATAGTGTTGTCCAGTAAAAAGTCAAAAGTTTAAAAGTTACCATAGCACGGTCATCTGCTTATTTTATATAAAATATAAATGTCTATTATTGTAATGAAATTACTTTTATTCCGATGAAGGATTTTGATTTTTTTTCTCTGCCATTTAGTAGACAAACAAGAAAGCTAAGAAAGCAGCTAAGAAACAACAGCTATTGCAGATAGTCAAATAGTTTTTAAACATGAAAAATTTGATCCTGATAGAAGTTAAAGCAAGTGAACAGATTATCTGCTTTAGGGTTGTTTAAATCCTGTATAATGTGTTTGACAAATAGATCTCAAATGAAGTACAAACCAAGAGAGCTACTGCAGTAACAGAACAGCATTCTTTGGAGTTTGTAATGTCTGCAAGTTCTAGCAGATCCTATCTGCCAGACTAATGCAACAAATACATTTGTTATATCTGACAAGCATAAATCTTCAAGTAAAGCACACCTTTAATTTGCTGCTGAGCAACAACAGAACGTTGCAGCAGGAAATTTCATGATAGCTTGAATTTCAAATTGATATTAAGGTTGGAAAGATTTTAGGGTCTCAAAGATATTACTTTAAGGGTGAATTTATGTTCTGGAAAGCAGACACTTTACTGTATGAATTAACGTTGATTGTCTAACCTTGTGATGTGACTGGCAGAGCGGGGCAGGAGTGCTATAATTCTCATGCACTACAGAAGGCATGGTGTTATCCAAATCCCAATGGTACTCCACTGAATTGATGAAATGACTGGGAAGGCCTAATTAAAGCTGTTCAGCTCAAATGTATTGATGTATTACATCTATTACAGTTTGGTTCAATAGGTCTACCCTATGAATGCTGCCATGCCTGTAAAGCAAACTAAACAGACTGCATAAATAATGCTGGAAGGAAAAGAGATGCCCATGGAATCAAAGCTGAATCATACAGAATGCAACAGGCTGCCCTGTGAGCTTATTTTCATGTAATCTTATATAAATAAGAATATTGCTTATATTTTATCAAGGGAGGAAAAAGACAAGCCCTGAGATTGAAAACTGCTATGTATTTGGCAAACATGATATTTTTGACTCTGTTATTCAAAATGTAATTCTTGAAAATGAAAAGGTTCTTCAGAGATAACTTCTCTATGATTAAAATATCTCTGAATAGTAAATCCATTATAATGAACCAGAATTCTAGTTGTACAGTGTTTCATTTATGTCTGATTTCTTTGGGTAATAAGTTGTTAAAATTTTATATTGTGTTAACCATTTGCACAGGAATATGTAACTTCAAACTTATTTATAGATTAGCTGCACAGTTTTAGCAGAAAACTGATGCAGAAAATAAGTTAACATATTCTGCTGATGAGTAGCAAATTCAGCAAAATATATAGAGTGAAAGGGACCAGTACTATTCACAAAACGAAACTGAATTCATTTGCGTGTCTTTGTCTACAAGAAGTTGGATAAACCTCATCAAAAAATGTCAAATATCAAATTTTGATTTGATATTTAGACTTCTAGAAATGTTAAAACATTTCTCCTTACTGTGTAAAATAAGTATGAGATTTTTTTTTCTTTTTTATAATTTGGCAGAGGTCAAGAAAAAGAAAAATGTTATAATAATAGTTAACCTGAAAATGAGAAAAAAAACCCAACATTTCATTTCAAATAGACCAGACCAGCTGTGACACTTTCAGGCTTAATTTTTGTATTTGCTAATTTAAAAAGCTTATATATGAAAGTTTTTCTTCAACCTAAATTATGTTTTTCTTGCTTTTTTTTGGCCTGTCAAACTGAAAAAGTCGTGATTTCCCTAGCTCTTCTGTACAGTGTGTTATAGAATTGTAAGTATGTATATCTGTATCTAATTTGGGTGAATTTATAAGTCTGTCTTAGGGGCAGGATGCATAAATGTACATGAGAGGAAATAAAAATTAATAAAATATATGATTTTTAATTTTTTTTCCTCCCTGAGGTATGGCTTTCTTACATAACAAAGAGAGATGTCCCAGATATCTAATTTCTTGAGTCTTTTAGGGTTTGTTCTTGGGCTAAAAAGGAAGTTATAGTAAAACCATGAGTCTATAATACACCGGGACTACTGATTTTCTATAATTCATTCTGATCAGTCATACAAAGAAGTTATAGCCCTATATACTGGCAGTTTAGGATGAGACTATAGATAATAAAACATTATAAGTTAGGGTCTATAAAAAAACAGAGACTTAGCAATCCAGAGACTGCTAAGAGACTGGATTCTATGTTTTTTAGGAACCCAAAGTAGTACGATATCATTTTCTTGATCTCAAATGTAAAATATGGCCTCTTGTGAACACAGTGGTAAGCTCCCTTTTGCTTCCTGAGAAGTTCAGCTTTCTGATAAACTGTGTTCCTTCTCATTTAATGACAATGGTGTTAGCAATTATCTCTTTTGGTCTCTCACTTGAAAAATCCCTGACTGATGGAAGGTGGGTTTTCAAAGATCAACCCACTGAAGCAGTGAATCACAGGATTGCTGAAGATGGAAGGCACCTCAAGAAATCATCTGGTCCCCCCCCTTGCTCAAAGCAGGGTCAACTACAGCAGGTTGCTCAGGGCCATGTCCAGTCAGAATTTGAATATCTCCAAGGATGGAGACTCCACAACTTCTCTGCACAACCCAGAATTTCTGATAGAAGCTTTCAGTTACACATCTTTCTCATTAGTTGATTTCAGTAATAAAGGAGTGCACGGAGGATGAGTTTGTTTCTGGTTGGAGAGTCTGCTGTCAGGATGAAAAGGGATTGGGATGAATCATCAAAGAATATTCAGATTAGTTCACAGCTTGCACTATGACAAATGTGTTATTATTGACCAAATGGTGACTTTAAGGCATAACACAGTTGTGGCAGAAGTTCACTGCTGATGTGCTTAGAGAGTAAACAGGTTATTTTTCTTGTATTTTTTCTATACTGCAAACTGGCCCTGTAATTCCTCTGCCATGAGTTTTATGGTTGGACTGGTGTCATGGTTGGTACTTAAATGGACTAGAAACAGAATGGAGAAATATCCTTGCAACCTTATCTTTATATATTCCTGTGTAGCAACCACTGCGTGGACCTTAGGTTTCAGACCTTTCTAAGTACGTCAGTTGACAGGCAGAACTAGATTTGGAATACGTGTCCCATTTATTTATAGAGAAAAGCTTATGTCCTTGGTCAAATAACTGAGAAACAAATGTCTTTTAAAACTTGAGCAGACAGCAGGCTTTAAGAAAGCTATAAAGATGATCATACAGAAATAGATGTTAACATAGGTGCCACGAGGAAACCTGCTAACACAGACAAGGCATTGCAAGAGGGATACATCCTGAAGCACCTGGACGGTAATTCCAGAAACGCTCTCTATCTTCTACAAGTTCCCTAAATGAAATGGGAATCGGAATTCTAACATAAATGTCTAAAAATTTAGGTTGAAGAACTTTTGGAAACAAAAATGTTTTTAAAATTATCCTTTTGATCCTGGCCTTTCATATGTTTTTCTGTTTCTTTTCTATACTCACTGATTTTTGATCCAGATTGTTTTATTATCATAGACCTTGTGTGGAAATACCTGTATCATTATAAGGTGTCCTATTTTGCTGAAATCTTTGATTCTACTCAGTGGGAAAAATATATTATACTGATATAAGTACCTTCTTAGTATATGTGACCTTATCAGGAAGTTTACTTTAGTCAAATTCTTTTGGTTATTGTGTGCAGATTTAGAACTCGTGGAGTTTCTCTAAAATTGCAGAAAACTTCTGTAAATACAGTCTAACCGTGTTGTCTTTTTTGTAAATAAAATGGCTACTTGGAAAGCCATATGGAATTCAGTTGGGTTACCTGGAATAGGCCAATTACAGCAGTTCTCACTTTGTGGAGGGGAAAAAGAGGAGGTTATTTCTAAGTAAAACAATCAAATTAGAGAATGTTAAAAAAGAATAAATTACTTATGATCTGGACTAAACCAAACAAAACCAAACCAAAAAACAACACACACATTGAGTAAGAAATGTCAGTTTATTTAAAAACTCGAAAATATTCCAGATAAATTTGATTGTTTTATATTAGGAATATGAGATTAATTTTTATTTTTATGTGAATGAATACAATTCAGTAAATCTAACACACATGTCTCTTTTGAATCAGTTTCATAGTCTTATCTGAAATTATATCAGCCTGCTTTGGATAGGTGCACTCGTGCAGACAGTACAGGAAATTCATAACAACACAGCAATGACAAACCTCAGTGGTGTAATATATAGTGCTGTAAGTGTTACCTTTGAATTTCTTCACCAAATTTATTAATTGTCTGGAAGAAGCAGTAAATAGGAGACTTATGAGATGACAAAACACAGAAATGATACTAAAATGAGTAAGAGCGATAAACATCATGGAGGTCAGATAAGAAAGAGACAAATTTTATTGTTGGACACAAAATAGCTAAACAGGATTTCAGAAAGTACAGGCTAAAGAGAAACTCATCTAAAACATGTCTATAGAATACATAGGGAAAATTTTTAACGACTATACTGAAAGAGACCTTGGATTGATAGTGAATAGCCATGCCCGTTTGCAGATATTGCAATGTATGCTTAGTATGTGTTTGAGCTGTATATTTTTCTAAGATAGGACATGTCTTAAGTATGTCTTCAGTTTTAAGCAGAAGAGCTGATTTGAGCCTACATGTAGAAACATCTTGGCACTCAAGTGGAAGGTAATTCTTTTTTTGTAGAATACCAGATCCACCTCTTTAAAAGCCAGAAGGAGTCTTTCACTTTTTTTCTTTTTTAAAAATGATTGACTCAAGATTACATTTCTTGAACATAAAATGTCAATTTGATTTTTAGTGGGCTGTGGTAATTTATAAGGATTTCAGTACTGAAGTATGTCTTTACACTCATGACAAGGACTTTTAAAAGGGGCTGGTAATTTTGAGTGCCTCAACATTTGAATACGCCAAACAAACATATTTAAAGGAACTGACTTTCAGATGAGATTGCTTGGAATCTTTCTGGATAAAAGGCTCCTTAAAATCACCTCAAACTGGGACCAAGTTCATACACTACCTGCCTTCTAAAGAGCTTACATTTTCAGTTGGCTCCCTCCCTCCTCCCCTCTCTTCTCTCCTCCTTCCTCTCCTCCATTTACCATGGCAGTGGTGGTGACAAACATTATTCCACTATTGCAGTATCCAGTGGGAGTTTCCATCTTCAAGTCCTGTTTGTGTTATGAATGGAAAGAATACCTCACTTTGTTTCAACATTCTTCTAAAAAACATCCATTTTTTGAAACAACTTGATGGATCTGTTCTTCATTCAGCTGTTCATGTGGAAATGTGCTTATAGCACATTTTGTTTTGAAAAGTTTCCTAAATGGCTCAGTAGGGGTCAGGACTCTTAGCATTACACATATAATTATTAATAAAACTGATTGTTAATTTTTCAGTTCTGTTAGCTGGATGTTGTAATTGTATTTGTATCAATATTCAAGCTGTGCCAGTTCTGAACAATCCTACCTCCAGCTGAGATCACAGAAAATGATGCACAACCTCAAGCTAACATATTCTTCATCTCCATATCAAGTACAACGACACTACGGTACATGCTAATGTAAAATTACTCAATAACATTTTGAAAGGTACCATCTGCCTTTTCTTTCAACCTTTCAAGATGTACTGGTACAGAAGGGTGGCAGGGAAGGAAGAGGAGAGAGAAGGCAGAACCGGAATTTCATTTTATTCAAAAGGGTTTTTTCAAATTTCAGTCAGAGGGCTTTCATGCTTCTAGCCTTGTCTAAAAAGCCACTCACCACATGACCCAAATTTAATTCAAGCTATTCATTTAAGCTCTAATCAATATGTCACTTGGAGGTGTTATGTTGTGATGTTGTTTATATATTTAGTTTGAACTGTTTTTCACTTCTATGTAATAATGCTTGGAAAATAGGACTGTTTATGAACATCATAGCTGTCACCTGTCATGGACAAATAGCTTCCAAAGTGTGGCCAATTAAATTAATATTTATGTTTATTCACACTTATTAGGGTCTCATAAAACTAACCAGAAAGTTGTTTCCTTGTGTGTTTCTCCTTCAGAAAACATGAGTCAGGAATTCACTTTCATTGCCCAGCTGCTCAGCTCATTCCCTAAGGATCTTCAAAAAGGGGAAATAAAACACCACTCTATCATGTGAAATAAACCACCAATGCACCACGCGGAAGTCTAAGAATGTCTTTCAAATAACCACAGTTGCACAGAGAGTGTCCATTTTGTATTGACAGTGATTTGGTAATGATCACAGAACAAGAATTAACCTTGTTTTGACAATGGATTTTTCTTATTTGCATTACAAGTCAGCAACTGAATGATATCTGTCAAACTGTATACGATCACATCTGAGTAAATAATGATTTCTGCATGTCAGGCTTTGCTTAACAGTATTTTTGTCTGAGAAATGCCAGCAGCAAAATGCCCATTAACTGCTTCCACCCACTGTTCTTAGATAATTATCTCTATCTTTGCTTTCTGGGGTGATGGGGAGCAGCAGGGACACGAGCCATTTGTTCTGGTTTTGTTACAGGCTTCACATTGCTGTGGATTAGAGTCTGCTCGGTCACATCACATGGCACTATGCAACCTAAGACATTAGAACATGCCATGGATTCATCTTGCTTAAGAAATATAAGGTGACATCATGGCGATTTTTTATTTATTGAAATAGGCAGCCACTTCTGCATGATGCAAAACTGAACTACAAAAGTAAATTAGAAAACAAAATCAACACCTCTGAGTTTCCATCAGCTGTGCTATGTTTTTTTTATATATTATAAAGGTGCTTAGTGCTAGAATAACAATGAGAAATTACTGGCTGACTAGTCATGGATGCTTCTGTAAGTCTCACTTTCATTAACAGGCAATGTGTGCCTCTAGCTTACAGTAAATCCATGTGGGGAACAATTACATCCCTGTCACATTGGTACCCAAAAGAACTTAGAGAATACATGTGAATTGCCAACAATCTCTCCAGAGATTCAGGTAACTTACTGAAATACTTAACACTAGCTCTTATGATGCATATTTATTTCTTCCTTTAAAATCTCATTCCCCACAGCAAATACGTTTGGGCATATTAATAAGTGGCCAAAACCAGAGCTGTTTATGCTACCAACTAATCCTATGGATTTTACTGCAGTGGGATTCAGCCTTGTACCATCCATGATTAACATTTGGCTCTGTAAAATAAACCCCCCCAGCTGCCAAAGCTAATCAAAGTATAAGCTATTCCATTTTTTTCTTCAGTCCCAAGTGATCAAAAGTAAATACTAAAATAGATAAAATGATTACAGCTATCTCAGAACAAGGTAGGTGGACCTGCGTCTCATGTAATTTTGTACAAACAAAGTTGTGGCCCATTTAATTTATCTTCACAAAACTTCTCATTACATTGAACAATGCTTGAATCCAAAGTTAATGCCACTGAAACCAATGGCATAGATTGTTGTTTGGACTTTGATCTTTTTCAGATACAGACTTGTCTGATACTTGGTTATAAATTTTTGCGCGCAAAAGTGGACTTTGTGAATCAAATGTTTTCTATTCACTGAAATGCATGAGTGAGAATGGGATAATAGACTCCAGAGATTTATTTCGTCGTCCAAATACAAAGATACCTACTGCTCTTTGAAAGGCCCTTAGCTATCCCTCCTGGCCTCCAGCTGCTGCTCCAGGAATTCACGAATCTCCATGCCAGCCTCATATAGGTGTCTCATACCTATAAGCAGGTATTCTGCACATCCTGTGTCATAATTACCAGTTCTGTGCATCCCTCGGATACCTTAGAACATCTTAGATAGCTCAAGATGCCTGTGTTTTAGCAGATGACTCAAGTCATAGATCTCAATTACTTATGTTAGGAATTTACATACATGGTCCACATGTTAATACATAAAATGTGTATGGATGTCTGAATTTGGCACTAAACCCTCATATTCCTCTGTACAGTAAAGAGTATGCTTGTAAAGGCTATCGTAAAGAGGTGTAAGGCTGACTGAGGAATGAATTATTACCTTACCGCCCCAGCAGGAACAGTGGTATTGAGGTAATGTAAGGTAGTCTTACTACAAACAAGCAAAACCATTTGAGAATACTGGCAACTTTTCAATCTCACTTTGCAATGAATAATCTAGATGTAAATCTGGCAAATGTTTGCAAAAAAGCACCGAAGAAAAAGATAATATATATGCTAGCCTTCTGCTCTTTCAGGAACACCAAAAAAAAACCCCTATTTGCAAATTCAGCCCAAAACTTAATCAAGCTTGTGTAGTTTGATTTGGACGAGTTATACAGCGCTAATTCTTACTTCCTTCCAAAATTATTTGGGCCTTGATTTAGCAGAACACATAATCTCTTGCTTAATATTTTACATATGAATCAATTCATTGCTTAATTTAGGACTTTTAGATCAGATTAATCTCACCTAACTGGCTCCAGATTCAGACATCTAAAGGCCGTTTGAGTTTTCCTAAGTTACTCTGCTGGGCTATCGACTGCCTCTTGAGAAGGTCAGGAGTCTTCTGTATATTCTGTGTCTCATGAGCAGGTAATTTATGGATATCTCAGCTATACTTCGGTATTTCGAATGGCACTAGCTACTTCTGTGTGGGCAACAGAATAAGCAATCAGCTGAAAGAAGAAGAAATCTGCAGAGGGCAACTAAGCCCTCCTATTTTACAATGGGATTAATCACCCTTTGGAAACATCTCTCTTTTGCTCCGGATGTATGAGGAACATGGACAGCTAACTTTTAGTCTTAGATGGGAATGCTTATGCGACCTGAATCCCTATCTTAGATAGTAAAACATAGCAAATCAGTTGTCTTTGTGCCAGCACTATTTTTTTTCTCAGTGGAAAGGACTTTTGTTTTAAGGGACCAAATTGCTATAGCAATTCCTGAATAAGCATTAGTGCCATCTTGGCAAGTTTTCAAGATGACTTGTTTTACTACACAGTGCTTGCACTGGTTTTGATACAGTGACCTGCATAGTGTTATTTTTGACCAGCTTAAGTGAGCAGAAACAGTACCAAAAATTACATTACTCATTTACCTGAGAAAGCATTTTTATAAGGTGAGACAAGATAATAACATTATATCATGATCTGAGGTTTGATGCATTAGAAATAATAATAAAAAACATGCTCTCTGACTCTAATTTAAACTCTTACATGGTATGAATTCCTTCATTTAACTGCAAAGGTGACTTATAACATAAAATTTCAAAACTGTACTTGAGTACATATGGGATTTTCTGTAAATATCAGTGCACTAAATTTCAAATCAGCAATATTTCTATGATAAATCATATTGTAGAAGGAAGGAACTGGACCCTGATAAGATGAACCTAAGCAAAAGTTATCTTTTTTTTTTTCTTTTAACAAAAAGAATGAAATTATTTTGGCAATACAGTATATGCTAATGAGCAAGTGATCCATCAAGTGTTAAACTCATGGGTACGTCTCTGCGAATAGGTTGGACATGATCCAGGAGTTTAAAAGAGAAATCATATTTTATCACTGCCTTGAGGAAGGTCTCATGCATGGCTGCTTTGGTTCCACTGAACAGAAGAAAGATCTCTGGAGTCTTTAGATCCATCCTCTAGACTCTTATAGGATGACTGACCTGTGATTCATCTTATTTACTACAGTGTTAATGCGCCTGTTCCACTTCAGGGATGAGATATTACAAAAAGTTCCACTGTGTTCAGTGGGAGGTTTTGGTACAGCTACAGGCAAATACTGCATGAGGGTAAACCTTAATGTATACCCTTTGCAACTGTTACAACAAGCCAAAGTTAATTTTCCTCATTTATTTTTAAATAAAAAGCATGGAGCATAAGTACGTCAGTCAGTGTTGTAGAAAGCCACCATAGTAAAGATATAGAGACTTTTGTAGAGTGCATTAGTAATAAAATGACCAGTCTGGATCAAATAAGGCCCTCAGCTATGCTTCATGGTTAATTACGCTCAAAGTGATTCAAAGCTATTTGCTAGCTGTGTCTACTCTAATTTCTAAACTGATGTTCACAGGGCTGATGGAACGCTAAAAAACAGGTCACGCTGCTGAGCGGGATGACCAGCAGCAGCACCAGAAACTAGGAGAGTTTGCTTTTCTGTATTTCACTCTCACTGAAGGCGGTTATCTGGTGTATGGCTTAGCTGTCAAACAGCGTAAGTCCTTTTGGTGCACTTGCAGCAGAATGGGCGTGATGTGACTTGGAAGAAATCAGCTGACATAAGGTGGAATTGTCTGTGAAAGGGAAGAGGTCGTTATTGGCTAGTTTTGTTAGATGTCTCGGGAAGAGAAAGAAAAGTGTCAGTCTCTGCATGGATCCTTACGGCTCTCCGGGATGGGAAGCCATTGACAATGACAAGGTGCCATCTGTTAAGAAGCTATTCTGGAAGAAAACCAGAGCTGCTGGAGGATTTCGCTGCACTGCAGTCAGCAAGCGGCATGTTTGTCATATCAGGGGCCCGTGGATGTCTGCAGGCAAGCGCGCCCTTACACACACCAGCTTTCTGACTCAACTAGATAACAAGAGTGGTCAATCTATTATAATTATTTCAGGAATTCTGGCAGTTATTCTAAATATAAATAGTTGTGCTAAATTAGTGATCTCCACTTCTAATATCTTCCAGGAACAACACATTATTTCAGCTGGGAGTATTATAAAAGTCACAGGCCTCTCTGTTGGGGGTGGTTGATTTAAGACTTATTGCATGGGGGGGTGGGGAAAGTCACACTATCCAGCCAATCAATATCTTATGTATTCCTTTTGGATGCATTTCTGTCAAATTTTCTTATGAACTTAGCAAACTTTCAATATTAAATACCAAGCAAATCTATTTTATGTATGTGAAACTTGAAAAATGTCAGATAAATGAAATATACTTGCCTAAACAAGTTGATGGTTTGCAGATATATCTGCATATTGCTTATTTTATCTTGCAAAACAACCAGTTATGCTTTGTGTCTTTGATTATTTAAGTTTAAGGAGAATAAAACTCAATAAAAATTCAATTCTGTCACTTCTTGTATTATAAATATGAATTAAAGAAACCTGTATCTCCTACAGAAAAAAAAAAATCATATGTAGAGTATGCTAATGAGCTTTTTATTAGGGCAAGTTTTGCATTTAAAATATTCTGTAGACAGCAAGAATAATGATACTACTGTAATGTAGACCATGATGCAATGAATATGACTGCGATTAGATGCTCTCTGCAAGCGATGTTTTAAAGTCCTCTCAAGTCTGAATTGCACAGTACTAATACATAATAATATCACTAATAATTTAAAATTATGTGTTACTCCAGACAGACTGGAATCGTTCTGAGCTGGAATTGTCTTTGTACTTTAACAGATCTTTGTAAACTTTCCACTGCTTCCTTTGAGGATACCCTTTGCATGTTTGGGTTTGCTAGTTTGTTTAGAGTTCGCAGGTTCAAGAAGTTCAGCAATTACATTATCAAATCTCAGACCTGTCAGCATCAGCCAAGGCTGTTAATAGTGATTTTAACAGACTGCAGTAAATCATGGTCTACACTGTATTTTTCTCTCTATTGGGTTAAGATCCTCAGTTAGGGCTCAGACCTGCTCCATATTGAACTCAAATGAAGTATTGTCCGTAGACACAGTGGGAGCAGACCTGGACCCTCAGGCAATTGTTGGAGGGGAGATCCCCATTAACAGAATGACGGGGAATTCTCAGAGGTCAGCTGGACCATGTGCAAATTATTTATTGCATATGGAGATAAGTAGACCAACTTCTCAACTGGATTCAATCAGTATAGCTCCAGTCTCCCATGGAGCTATACTGATTTTCCAAAACTGAGGCTATGGCCACAGACATCTGTTCAGTAAAGGGTTATACGGAACTTATCAATTATGTTGTACCCTGACGTCACTTGATGTTTTCTTTCATTTTATTCCTTTCATAAACCTGGAAGTCTCATTCCACTGGCCAATGGTCTCTTGCTTTCATATTGACTCTGTTGAATGGTCTGGGTATACTCTGCTGGCATCCTGTCCCAGGGTCTGATGAGCTTTGGCTTTAAGCGCAATTTTCACCTAGCTAAGAAATGTGGCTGATGTTATGCCATTTTGTTCACTTGTTGTCAGGTACTTAATTTGTGCCAGGAAAAAAAATCTTGTCAATATTTTGCATGCTTCTCGTTTGTGAAGAGCTTGGGAAGATATATACATATATATATAAAAATAAGTTATATACCTATTCTAAATTTAATACCTTTCTAAATTTAACTATTTTGATATTGGATTTATCCTTGACTAAAGTTCCAGAGGACTATCTCTACTTCTTTCCTAAATCTGGAGGAAGATTACTTAGATACTTATTCTTTATTTCTTTTTTTGGAAATAATAACAGTAGTAATAATAATAATAATAATAACAACAACAACAACAACATCAACAAAATAAACAGACAAAAAACCCTCATTTACTATTATCCCTTGAGGGGTATAGTGGTCTATATTATTCTCTTTTGGAAACAGCCAGACGGAGACAACAGAGAAGGGAACAGAAAGGGAAGGAGAAAGGAAGGGAGGATAAGAGGAAGGAATGTAGAGATGGATGGAGGGAGAGCAGAAGAGAAGATAATAGGGTTGAAGTCCATGCACAGAGATGAAATCAATAAAGCTATGCCATTTTATATGACAACTGGGATGGGATCTTCTGTGCATGAGCTGTGGATTTTTAGAATAAAACAGAAATGTCAAAAAAGCCTGACAAAAAGACCTGTCGGTTCCTACTTAGCACATATTTGAAAGTATTTGCCCAATGTATTCCATGAGTTAAAAATCAGTCTTCATGAAGTTTTGGAGAAGACACGTGCTTATTCAATATAATTTAGAATGGTGGCTTCAGCTCAATCAAATTCAGGTGTTTATGGTATAGATGTCTGCAAGTAAGCAAGGTAGCACAATTCATTTGCCCACATAAACGTGTCTAGCACCATTTGAGTGTATCCAGCCTGGCCTCCAGCTGCCATTCCAGAGAAGTACAGGTTCCCAAGAGGTCTTATGTGATATATGACTGCCATGTCCCCGTGCATGTCATGGGTACTGCATGGCATTTCAAATGACACTAGGCATTTAAGTGTGGGCAGGTGAGTAGATCCTCCTTGACCAAAACGTGGTTTAAGGAATCCGTCCAGCACGTAGACAGGTACATTGCAACAGCCTGCATTTAGTAAGGTGAGTCTGTAATATTCAAAAAGATGCTTCAGTTCCATTGCAGTTAAGGCATACCGTTAGCCCACCTTTGCCTTTAAAGCCAATGAAGGGTTACAAAAAAATTTAAATAAAGGAAATGAGAAATTTACTGGGAGTAAAGAAGAGGAAGAAGAGGAAAAAAGGACAAACTGTATTTAAGAAGCATAGACTAAAAAGCAACACAATAGAAGAGACTATGAAAGAAAAATAAGATTTTTACCTTACATACTTTTAATTAAAAAGGCCCAACATTCAGTGCTAGAAGTAGGCAAGTTAAGCTGTGATTCAACAAAGTATATAAAGATATGCTTCTGTTTCACTGAGACTTTTGCTGAATCTTACACAATAACACCTTTTCCACTTTGGCTAAGGAGGTTCATATGCTGTTGACTAACTGATAGTCTTAAACTGTGTGTTGAGGCACAATAACTGGAACAAAGCTGTAACTTTTATGGTAAAGCTACAAATAAAGATTCTGCTTAGCAACGTATGAAAGGTCTTTGCGTTTCTTTAGCACAGCAGTTTTCAAGGAGCTCTGAAAAACCATTTTAATCCCAAAGGTTGCTTAACATGAATATTACACCTCGGGCATCATGTTTTTCACAACCATTTTAGGTGCAACCCTGAGAAGTCCCACAATACTTAAATCAGTAAGCGCTCAACTGTTAGACTCTACTGGTGATCTCTCAAGCATGGGGATTGTCCTACTGAGCTGCTACTTAATTACTTTTACCTTATTATTCATATTTTCATTAAACTAGTAGACTGTCTTTTCTGTAGTGTGTTCCATATCTTTTCTCTCTGTAACTGGGATTGTATTAAATCACTGTACTTTACGTCATCCAGAATGTTTTACAGTTGCATTCTAATCACTTTAAGGCATTTCATTTTTGCATAACCTTTTAACGGTACTCACATATTTTGTATTATATTGCATACATATATTATACATGTACTTTTGGGATAAGCTATTTGAGGCCTGGTTCTGCTGCACACGCTCAATCAGTGGGACTAATCTTATAACAGAATACTCTTCAGGGGAATAACATCAGGTCTTTAAGTTGACAGCCTGAATTTCATAGAATGGGTAAATAGTTGTTCAGGTTTTGCTGTTTATGGAACAAACTGAGGAATCCTAATATAGCAGGATTCCAAATAAATGTGCTTCACAACATACGGATAGGTAAATCTAACAGCACATGTATGTTTCTAATGATTTCAGAGCTTGTTAGTTTCCCAAAGCACAGTTAGGTAGACTCCACCCTAGTATTTCCAAATTATTTACAGGGAAACACCTAATTTCCCTATACTAATTCAGCAATGAAACGACCTTCCTTATAGTCCTTATTCTACAGAGGTCCAATATTAGAAACAGAACCCTTGTTACTGGAGACATTATTTAGCTGAATTATGCACCGAGGGCAGGGCATTTAAGCTGGACAGAAGAAGTTTTAAGGTTTCAGGTAGTTCTTTTCAACAACAAACGCTGCTGAAATGTGTATTAGAAGCAGAACAAGGCATATATGGACTCTTATCTTTGTCACTTGTTCCAGTTGCCCAATGAACTGGAGCATTCACAGAATCATAGAATCACAGAATGATTGAGGTTGGAAGGGACATCTGGAGGTCATCTGGTCCAAACCCCCTGCTTAAACACAGCCACCTAGAGCCAGTTGCCCAGGAATGTGTCCAGATGGCTTTTGAATATCTCCAAGGATGGAGACTCCACAACCTCCCTGGGAAACCTGTACCAGTGCTTGGTCACCCTCACAGTAAAAAAGTGTTTCCTGATGTTCAGGAAGAACCTCCTGTGTTTCAGTTCGTGCCCACTGCTTCTTGTCCCACTAATTGCTTCTTGTCCTGTCATTGGGCACCACTGAGAAGAGCCTGGCTCTGTCTTCTTTAGACCGTCTCTTCAGGTATTTATATACACTGATAAAATCCCCCCGAGCCTTCTCTTCTCTAGGCTAAACTGTCTCAGCTCTCTCAGCCTTTCTGCATAGGAGAGATGTTCCAGTCCCTTCATCACCTTTGTGGCCCTTTTTTGGGCTGTCTCCAGTATGTCCATGCCTCTCTTTCCTGAGAAGCCCAGGACTGGACACAGTACTCCAGGTGTGGCCTCACCAGTGTTGAGTAGAGGGGAAGGATCTTCTCCCTCAACCTGCTGGCAACACTCCTCCTAACACAGCCCAGGATACCATTGGCCTTCTTTGTGCCAAGGGCACATTGCTGGCTTATGTTCAATGTGTTGTCTACCAGGACTGCCAGAGCCTTTTCTGGCAAGCTGCCGGCTGGGCGGCCCAACCATGTGCTGATGCATGGCGTTGTTCCTACCCAGGTGCAGGACTTTGCACTTACCCTTGTTGAACTCCATGAGGTTCCTGTCAGCCCATTTCTCCAGCCTGTCGAGGTCCCTCTGGATGGCAGCACAACCCTCTGGCATATTAAGTCGCTCCTGGTTTTGAGTCACTGGCAAACTTGCTGAGGGTACACTCTGCCCCATCATCTAGATCATTAATGGAGATGTTGAACAGGACTGGATCCAGTACTGACCCCTGGGGTATAGCACTGGCTGCTGACCTCCAACTAGACTTCATGCCACTGATCACCACCCTCTGGGCCCAATTCCTCCCAAGAGACATTCCTCCCTTTGTGCACTCATCTATAGAGACATGCTATGTATTTGACTTATCTTTGTAAAGATCTTGACAGCTGGATTACATTCCCCTACTGTCCTTTAAGTTTCTGTTATAAACCGAAATTATGTCAATAAACATATTTCTGTGCTCATAGGTACTCAACATTATTTTAGGACATGATCTGAAGAAGTTTGTCTATGGATACAGACTTAGACATAAATATAATTAGCAATACAGAACTAGATATACAATACTTTTTCAAATAGATAGATGCTAAATTTCTATTAAAGATGAATAGAAACATGGCATTTATACCTACAATAAAGCACTTTGTGTTAGATCCATGTAGTGATTACATCCAGTACAGCAAATATGGCACCAAATTTAGTTAATGTGAAGACGTACTAATACAGAAGCTACAGTTTGGGGTTTTTTTAGATTAAGAGTATAAAAGACCTTATTATTTAGTCTGTACTGGAACATACCACATATATTGCTAAAAAGTTTGATATAAAAACAAACAAACAAAAGTCTTTTCTTCACAAGTTTGCATCAACAAATTAATATTATAGTGTCTCTCCTATATGTCATAAATTCATATAGAGGTTCTAGGAATTATTTTTAGGAAGGACTTACATAGACTTTCTGGTTCCTGTATCTCTAAGAAGGCCTTGGACTTGTAAAATATCTCTTGAAAAACAGGATTCAGCATACCCTTGTCACAGAGAGTGTAGTATGTAGGTATATAGTGACTCCTCCCACTTTACAAACCCTGGCCTAGAAATCTTGTTTGCACAGACATGGAGAGTGGAAATGTAGTTGCAGGTGTACCTTAACTATTGCCTCAGTTGCCTTCAGTTATAACATCCACTTTATTTGAGAAGTCCCTGGATTTAGTTTCTAAATACATGACTTCTCTCCTTGCGCCAGTGCTTTGCACTAATATTCCATCCCATTTCTGTGATTCTGGTTTACAAGATTATCTTGCTCCATTTTTTTTCCCTCAGGACTCACAACTCTGTGAAATTTGCAAACACTGGAAGCCTACACGGAAGTCTTTCACCAAAGATATGAATATGAATCTATTACACTGGATGGACCCAAGATTCAACCCTGAAGACCACCACTTGTGTCTTCCTTCCATCCTGACAGATGTCCCTTCAGTATAAAACATCAGTTTCCTATTTATCCTTCTTCCTGACCAGCTTGCAGTTCTTGTGTTAATATGTATCAGATTTGACCTTAATAACAGTTTCTTCCGGGGAACTTTTCCCAGGTTTTTGTTTAAATCCAGACAAATTTACTCCATTGCTTTAAAAAAAATATTAGGCCTTGGAATGTGATTTCGGCATTTGGAAGCAGAGCCTTATTTTAGGTAAGATAAATATTAGCTGCCAGATATCCATGGGTTAGAGAACCTAGACTAACTGATATAGTCATGGGGAAAAAAGAAAACAAACTGTAAGACACTCAAGTTTTTTCTTATATTATGAAGTAACAGTAGTTTTCAATACCACATGAGAGCGCTTGCTCTGATTTTAGCTTGTGTCAACCATTTTAATCTTGCAAGAGCAAAAGATATTGCTAACTGGGGTGCAGAAGGAGGTATTAATGAATGAGAGATAATAAAGTCGTGTCATGGTTCATCCCCGGCCAGTAACTAAGCACCACGCAGCCGCTTCCCCCTCCCTCCTCCCAGTAGGGTGGGGAGGAGGATCGGGAAAAAAAGTAAAACTCGTGGGTTGAGATAAGAGCAGTTTAATAACTAAAGTAAAATAAAATACCATACTAACTAATAATAATAAAATAATAATAATAATAATAATAGTAATGAAAGGAATATAACAAAAAAAAGAGAGAAATAAAACCCAAGAAAAGACAAGTGATGCACAATGCAATTGCTCACCACCCGCTGACCGATGCCCAAGCAGCAATCTACCCCTCCTGGCCAACTCCCCCTAGTTTATATACTGAGCATGACATCCTATGGTATGGAATATCCCTTTGGCTAGTTCGGGTCAGCTGCCCCGGCTCTGCTCCCTCCCAGCTTCTTGCACACCTGCTTGCTGGCAGAGCATGGGAAACTGAAAAAATCCTTCATTTAGGATAAGTGCTACTTAGCAACAACTAAAGCATCAGTGTGTTATCAACATCATTCTCACACTAAATCCAAAACCCAGCACTGTACCAGCTACTAAGAAGAAAATTAACTTTATCCTGGCCAAATCCAGGACAAGTCACTAATTCCATTGTACAAAAAAAGGACAGGTAATTGTTACACATAGAGCACAGGGAAAGGGTGTGAAAAATTATGGGGTTACACAATATAAAACTCAAAGATTTATTTCTAATTTTCTGTAGTCACACAACTTTTAGTTCTCATGCTTGTCTTTTGAAGATGTTCTTTTTTCTTTGAAAATCAGAGCTGAGAAGTCAAAGTTCAGGGTACGTTTTTTGAAAAATTATTCTTTCCTTAGTTTTGGGGATGCAATTCAAATAACATTTTAAAATGCCTATAGTGTAAATGTCTAGATTTGAATCGATCAGTTAAAAAAAATATTAGAGCCACTGGAGAATGATAAGCACTACAAACTGTTTCACCTGACCTATTTTCTATGACCACTTTAGGATGAAATGAAATATCTTAATTTATTCTGAAGAAACCTATTTCTGTATACTAGCTGTAAGGGTACTCTGAGCAGCTGGCTGGGTTATAATGCATACAGCATTGATACATGAATTGAGACAAACACATTTCAGATATATGTATTCTTTTTTGTTTGCCCATAAGATTTCATTCTGTTTTATAGGGGTACTTGTTTTCCCCTATATTGTTTTTCTGGAGACAGTCAGTGTATTCTAGAGTGTGGATGCATAAAACTAACACAGGAATCAATGGATTTTGATTATTAAGTTTGAGAGGGAAAACCCCCTGTTGAAGCTGTGAAAATACATAGGAAAACATACATTTGTTTCTGGGACATAGTTGATTTCCATTCAGTAAGAAGAGCTGCCCAGGAGATTTTCTGATTTTTCAACTACATCAGTTATTTTAACAATAGGTACAACTGACCTGACTTCACCGTGTCTCTAGACCTATATGACCACAGCAGCAGCCCTATTGCTACAAGGTTAAATGTATACTTGTTCAGCTATTGCCTGTAGGGTTATGTGGAAGGAGAAAACATCAGCTTCTTTAAGGGTGTCTGGTCAAAGACCTTTTCAATGCAAAAGAGGATAATAAGAAAAGGAGAAAGTCATAAACAAGAACATGCAGAGAAACAAACCTGACTGAGAAATGATAAGGGAGGGAGTCAGACCTGGTCTGTCACATTAATTGATGAGGATTTGTGGGAGTGTGGGAATGCTTCTTCCAGCAAGGTTGTCTGATCGGAGACCTTGTCAAATGTGGAACTAAGGAAAAGGAGGAAATCAGAAACAAAATATACACAGACACAGACCTGATAGGCGAAGGTAATGGACACAAAGACAAGAAACAAACTTGGTCAGTCATGGTAACAGATGGGCTATCAAGAAGCTGCAGGCAAACCAGGACTTTGCAACTGACAACATTGCAAACCTAAGAGTCTTGGACAATGGAAGGGTTCAGTGGGACTATGCCAGCTGATGGGGGAATATGCAGGGGAAGTGTATCAGGGAGGAACAAAGAAGGGGTAGACAGAAAGGGGTATAAAAGGGGCTGGTCATGTAAAAAGCAGCCAGTCTTGTTTGGCTGAGCCCTGCGCCTGGTCACCCCAGTCTCACCAGCCGGCGAGTAGGATGCCCCTCATCTGGGCAGGGGTATCAGGTGGGAGGAGGGTCTCTGTGCTGGTATTCAGGGGGACCTGTGAGTATGGGGTGCCTGTGGGATGAGTGTGTGAGTGCTGCGTGTTTGCAGCGAGCACCCAGCGGGACCAGTCGGCGGGTCGTGGACCCGTGGGGTGGGTAAGGGGGGCTGGGATCCAGGCAGGGGTGCTGGGCGGGCAGAGGGGCTGTGCCGGCGCCCGGGGGATTCACGAATGTGCATGTGTTTGTGAACCTGGAGAGCGTGGTGTGTGTGCTGCACTAGTGACCTTCTGCCTCTGCCAGCCCAAGAGGAGGAGGGGACGTGGCTGTCTGTGCCTGTGTCTGGTGTGAGTCCTGAACGTGGGTGCTGCTGTGGGCAGCGCCTTGTCTGTGGCCGTCTGTGCAACCAGCCCTGTCCGTGTCCTCTGTGTGTGTGTGTGTGTGTGTGTGTGTATCTGTGTCTCCAGGATATGTGCTCAGCTTCACTGCAGGCTGAACCCGCAAAGGGGAAAGCAGCAGCCGCATCCCTCAGCCAGGGCAGAGACCCCAGGTACCTGGGGCTGGAGGAGGTGGCTGCTCCTAACATCAGTTAACATTGCCACTCTTGAGGTATATATAATTCACTCATCTTGAGGATGTCGTAATTTGCAAAAAAAAAAAAAGCTAAGTAAAGTTAGAATGTTGGGAGATTTTGATTGTGACAGATTTTTTCTCTTATTGACAAAATAGCCTTATGGAATTACTTTAAGAATGACAAACCTATAGAAAACCAATCTATAGAATTCCTATGAAGGACTACAGTTCCCTGTCATATTGTATGGACTAAAAGATGAATGTATTTGTACCTTTGGTCAATTGATAAGCTTGAGCAATTCCTGTATAAATATCCTGGCTCCATCTATTTTATCCTATTAATTATTACAGACCACTTGTTAAGGGAACTTTTCTGAACTCGCTCACTTCACCTTTACTGTAAAATAGTTGTGGAAAGGCAGGGGTACAAAGGAATTTATTTTCTGGATGAACATATGAATAACGAAATACTGAAGTGCTCCATTTATCAGAAACCAATTGACAAAAATAATCTCATCCCCGCTGCAAGTTTTCATGCATCAACAATGAAGAAAGGTCTCCCTTTTATTCAAATTTTAAGGGTAAAAATAATTTGTAGTAACTCCGATGAAAATAAATAGAAGATAAATGAAGTTCCTTTGACATATTTTGAAAGTGAAGCTTTGAAGGGAGGGGAGACAGTATAACTCAGGCAAAGGAGACGATGACAGTAATGGATGGATCTGCATGGTGAACGAGAAAAACATACATACATATATAATACTCTAACATAATAACCCTATGTCATGGTTTAACCCCAGTCAGCAACTAAGCACCACACAGCTGCTTCCCCCTCCCCCCTCCCAGTGGGGTGAGGAGGAGGAAAGGGAAAAAAAGTAAAACTTGTGGGTTGAGATAAGAACAGTTTAATAACTAAAATAAAATATAATACTATCAATAGTAATAATGAAATATAATAATAATAATAATAATAATAGTAATGAAAAGGAATATAACAAAAAAAGTGTGTGGGGGGGGGAACCAGTGATGCACAATGCAATTGCTCACCACCCGCTGACTGATGCCACAGCAGCGATCCGCACCTCCCGGCCAACTCTCCCCTGTTTATATACTGGGCATGACGTTCCATGGTATGGAATACCCCTTTGGCTAGTTCAGGTCAGCTGCCCCGGCTCTGCTCCCTCCCAGCTTCTTGCACACCTGCTTGCTGGCAGAGCATGGGAAACTGAAAAATCCTTAACTTAGGATAAGCGCTACTTAGGAACAACTAAAACATCAGAGTGTTATCGACATCATTCTCACATTAAATCCAAAACCCAGCACTGTGCCAGCTACTAAGAAGAGAGTTAACCCTGTCCCAGCCGAAACCAGGACACCCTAATATATGCATATATGTCTACTTTATATCCTAAGGGCAATGGGTGCATTTTCAGCCATTATATGAACATATACAGAGTTGTAGGAGTCATTTTACTACTAAAAATATTTTTGGGTACATCTGAGCCATTTTCACACTTGGAAAACTGTGTGCAATAATTCAGGTTGGCTTTTTCAAAGTGCCTTAACTAAGTCTAGCTCTTTGAAAAAGTCTTGTGGGTCAAGAGCTCTAGGGCTACTGTTTCCTGCAGCTAGCACAACCATGGGAAGATTTTTTCAGGTGCACCTCTTCTGTAGATGGCAACAGACATCCTCTAAGACAAAGGCCAAGTAGCAGGTCCTATCGATTGGTAATATGGACCGATCTTTGCTGACACCAGTAACTGATTTATTACCCTTCAGCCTATGCTGTGAAGAAAGAAAAGCTGGGCTGCAGTCCTTGTGGATTTGGGCACATCCAGCAACCTGGGCACCCTAGTTAGCTGAGCACTTCGGTTAGCTATTGATAAATACTGTTATACTTGCCCTATGATTAATTAGTGCTTTAGCCTTCCAGCACACTGCGGACGAGTACATTTATTCTTGTGTCTGATCAAATGCAAACACTGGTGAAAAGTAATATCTGACACAAAATCAAAGGCTGCTTCCACTCAGTAGCAGACTGAAAAAGAAGGAAGAAAAGAATAACATTGCACTTATAGGACACAATAAGGTGGCATAAACATTGAGAAACGCTGTCAGGGCAGAACTCACCACTGCAGTGACAACCAGCAACAGCTTCCCTGCCAAATCTAACACAGTGTTCTGAGTACAAACGAGCATATGGATATTTTGTCAGCAGTGCAGAACAAGTCAATGTGAGCCAGGCAAAATCCTGTTGCGTACTAGCAGGAACAAGTTTCTAGGGTCTGAAGGTACTTTAGTATGTTGGTATGAGGAAAAAACAGATATGGCATGTTTTGAAAAATGTTCTTGCTCTTGACTTTCCTTTCTCAGCATACAGTATTTGCTCAGAAGCCACCTCTTCTGGTGTGTTCTGACATCATGTTTTATACCATTTATTAAGAGCAAGACATTAAGTTTAATTGTCTGCTAAAGAGTATTCACACTACCTGCCCCTATTGTTGCCTTAAGTGACTTAGGTGAGTTGCTTTTACTGGCAATATTGTGCATTTGTCTTCTATCCAAAATCTACTCAAGTCAAGAGATTCTTTTGAATGTAGCGGTTTCTGGACTAAGATTCTTTTCCCTGGATGGTTAAAGTCTATTTGCCTTACATATGTGCATGTAGGTGTCCCCTCTTCCATTTACTGCATTTATCACCTCTAGGGTTTCTAGTGCTGCTCTCTCCACTTACATTTTCTGGTTCTTTGCACATAGTAAACACAGCTAGTTACTGTACTCTGGGCAGAACCAAAGAACTGGTGAAGGAATGGGAGAGTAATTGAAGTTTCCATATCCTCACCTGTTAGTTTGTAGGTGTGCCCTTCAGCTGCTTCCAGAAAGAGTTGCATCCTAATTCTGGCTGCCAGTAGAGTAAAATTTGTTTAATTGCTTCAGGTTATTCCTAACAGCAAAAACATGCTTTAGAAAGGTGTATATGTCTAATGGTGGGCGATGAGAGGGGTTTTCTTAATACAGTAGGTGTTACTTCCATGGTTGGCAACTTAAGAAAAAGCACTGGGTATATTTAATCTTACCCAACTTTAATGTTAACATCTACATCATTTAGTCATATTAGCTCTTTCATAATGAATACATATAAATAAGCAGCTCTGAGATCTATTTTGAAGTAGTATAAGAAATAACAGGCAGAAATGAGATCTATTTTAAAAATCTAGTTTAGGGTGAGATGAGTTGCTCCCCAGTAGTGCTCTCCTCACTGTCTGTAAAGCGGGCAGGGGGCACAAAGTGATTAGCTCAGATGTAGATGCTCTAATTTGTAGGCACCTGACAGTAAATGTCCAATGTAACATAGGTGAGTGGTGTCTCATGAGATTTAACGGAAATGTAGTCAATAGTATCATAGAGTCCTAGAACAGGTTGGTCTGGAAGACCAGCCTCTGGAGGTTGTCTAATCCAAGCTCCTTCTCAAAGCAAGGCTGACATTAAAGTTAGATCAGGCTGATCAGGTAAGTTTGGGAGATTCCCTAACATGTTCCACTGCCAAAGAAAACCAAACCAAAAAAACTTATGCATCTGTGCTTCCTTAAACAAAAACTCATGCACCTTCTAGTGCTTGACCACTAACATTTTTAAGTTTTTTTGCTTATATATAGTGAGAATTTCTCTTACTGAAACTTATGATCTTATCTTTCTGTTGTGCATTGCCAAGAATCTGAAGATTGAAACTAATTTCCCTCTCAGTTTTTTCTTCTTGAGGTTAATTAAACCCAATTCACTCAGCCTCTTCTAATATGTTATGTGCTTTAGTCCCCATCTTCCTGATGTCTTGTAAATGGGGGTCCAGAACCTGGTGCAGTATGCCATATGCAGTCTCACAAGTCCTGAATGGAGGTGAATAGTCAATTGCCTTTAACTGCTGGCTATGCCTGTATTAATGTAGATCGAAATGGAGCAAGCTTTTATAACTGCAAAGGTACACTGCTGACTCCTGTTTAATATGTTAATCCTCTAGAATTCTCCAGCCCCTTTCTAAAGACCTGCTCTCCAGGTCAGTGCCTAACCTTAACAGTCCTATGGAGTTATTCCAGTTCAGCTGCAGGACTTTGCATTTGTCTTGGTTGACCTTCATGAACGTTGTCAGTCCATTCCTCCAGCTTGTTGAGGTTGCTGTAAATGGCATCCATCTTTTTAGCATATCATCTGCTTCCCCAGTTTGATGTCATCCATGAACTATTTGAGGTTCCATTTGGTACCATCATCAAGGCCATTGATAAGGCTTTGTATCAACCCCCAAGGAAAATTAGCTTTAGTTGATTGCCAGATAGATTGATCCATCGACCACTATCCTCTGAGTTCAGCTTTCTGCACAGTTTTTCACCCACTTTGTAGTCCACCCATCTACAAGGGCCAAACAGGGTCAATGAGATCTGAAGGGCCTGAGAACTCTAATGCACCTTCTCAATAAGCAAAGAACAGACTTGCTTAAGGACTCCCTTACACCTAGAAAACAATCTCCAATGGATCATTTAAAAACTAGGAGGAAGCGGTTCTGGCATTGAAGACACTAGGAACAAGGTAGCTCTAAATCTGACTCTGATCATCAGCCAGAAATAATAATGAAAGATTTCTTACAATGCTAAGCAGTGCCAGAGTCACTTAGCAGTATGGTAAATACAAAATGGCTTAAAGCCTAAAAGAAAACCTGACTGAAATTAAACACAAACAATTGAACCTTTATTTTGAAAAGTACTAGTTTGCTGGAACAGAGTGACAAATTCTAATGAATGTCCTTAATGATTTTACAGTGGGACAAATCATCTGTGAAAGTAAGGTGGTTATAAAAGACACTTACTGTGCAGCATGAATGCTAAATGAAATCAGACATCCCTATAATCAACATCAATAAAAGTACCATAACTAATTTTACTGCTTCAAAGAGCAGCATAATGAAATGTATCAAAAGAAAGAATCCATGGCCTAAAAATATTGCTCACACGTACACACAAAGATGTGCATGTACATACACATATATACATTTTCTATGTTGAGTAAAATGCTTACAAGTGTAAAATGAAGTTATTTACCAAGATAGTCTTATCCTACTCATAGTTATTTCTTTCGACCTTGGGGAAAGAAAGAAACGTGGGGGAAAAAAAAGCACCCTTAAATAAATATGGAATAACTTCCAGTGAATTTGGGATGATATTCAGATGTTAAGTAAACCTTACTCTTCATCCAAAAATAACCTCTTCAGATTGCATAGTCCAAGATCCCACCAAAGGTTTTACAGGTTTATTACAGAGCCACTGTATAGCAGAACTATACTTAATAATGGCATAAAAAGGAAATGGTGAAGAATAGATACATTGGAGCAAGAATTGACTTTTTCATTCTGAGTTTGAGCAAAGGGATTCGAGCAAGTGGTGCAGTGAGATTTCTAGGAGTTACTATGATACAAATCAAGAAAACAGTATATGAGGGAAAAGGATAAGCAGGTGGCTAAGGAGTACCTTCGATAAATTCAGTATTCAAACTTCTGATTATGAATCATGTCTCAACATTTAAGTGTTGTTTTGTGTAAAAAACAATACTTTGGGAGGAATTGTGTTTTGATTTTGTCCAATAGACAAAGAAGACATTCCAGCTTCTGTTAGGATGCAAAAAAAGAGCTTCTGATTTTTTAAAACTACTGCTTTTTCTCTTATGCTATTTCACGTCTGTATAAAAAGGATTCTCTTTTCCTTCTTCTTTCCCCCTAAAATGCTGAAAAGCATTTTTCACATTTTCTTCTGACAGTTATAAATATAATCTCCTTTCAAATTAACTATCATGCCAAATTTAAAATTTTGGATGTTATCTTGTCTCCCAAAATTTTCCTTGGATTCAGAAAGCACAGATATTTTCTAGTTTAACAAGGTACCACTTTATCAAGTCATAAAATGGTTAAGTGCACATTTCTTCAGGAAATTCCAGAATTACTTCACATCACTGGAGTGACAAGACTTGAGAGTCACAAAACTGCAGCCGGTGCTTACCTTGGTGAGAACATGTACATAACCCATGTTGGATGCTTCTGCAGGAGCGTGAGAGCCAATCAGAATCGTCACTGCAAACATTTTGCTGTGAAGAAAGTAAAAGAAGAGCGATCTTAGGGAGAGAAACAAGAATGGATAAAGTCTTGGCTTTACTCCTGATGGACTAAGGGTGAGAAAAATTGCTATAATTTACTACAGACATATGTTAGCACAAGTTAAGTTGTTTGCATCAACTGGGAAAAAGGTAGGGTAAGTAGTTTTATCTTGAGCCATAGTGGCTATTAGACACATCCCTGCAGAGATGTGTAATAGGCACATCCTTTAATCAAAACTGTATCTAGGCCACAATATAGCTGTAGCATTACAATGGTATCTTTAACATTAAAATTAAACTGCTGTTGAGAAAGAAGTGAATTTTTTTTCTCCTTGTTTCCTCAATTACAGTTTTTTCTCTCCATAATCCTTTAACACTATTTGTTGCTAGTTGAATAAATAAAGGAAATACAATACAGTGAATCCTTCATGTTTTCATATTTTTTGCTTTAAGAAGCTTGTAACTTCTGAACCATTTGAGCATCCATTGGATTCATAGACTAGTGCAAAACAGGCTTTCTAAGGGAGGTATCCTGCCGTTGGCATCTCTCCAGGTCTCTTCAATGAAATACTAATTTCAAATAAATTTAATTACCCTTTTTAGAGTTTTGGCTTTTGCTTAATTTGTATAAATAATTTGGGCATCTAATTAGCTCCCACTTTGTATCACATAAAATAATTGGGACCGCTTTGTCAGGCAAAATCTTCCTTTCAAAATAGATTACTCAAATGCCAGTCCTTGCTCTTAGTTCATGAATTACAGCACTTCCAGCCTCATCATCTCTTTTTCTAAAGCTGTCTGATGTTGATGAGTACGGACATCTCCTCCTCTGCTACTGGATACAGACACCATTGACTTCTTAATACCTCAACAATATTGTAATCCAGCTTCAGCTTCTCTGGGATTTCCCTTCATCACTACAGCATCTCAGTACCTCTCAAACTATAATGTTATTTTTCTGGAAGCTGTATGTTCTGCAAAGAAGCAAAGGGAAAAAGTAAAAGGGAGTATGTTTGATATGTTCATTTTGAACTTGAATATTATATTAATTGCAGAAGAGTAGGTCAGGAGAAACCACTGGAGGGTTGTTCCTTCCCATTTAACTCAGCTTCTTCAGTCAGAGAAGCTTGCAGAGCTTGGAAAGTGTGGGTAAAGAACATGTGGACCCATCCTAGGAAGATCTAGGAATTCATAGCTCATGCAGAGGTTGAGAAACTGCTGAGAGGAGCAGAAGCCTTGAGCAGCCTTAGCAGAGGTCAGGCAACCAGGCCTCAAGCTGGTGCAGAGAGCCTTCCTGGGGACTGGACAGGGCACTGCAGAGTTTATTGTGCCTAGGAAAGCCACTGAGATGACTGATACCTGTACTGGAGCAAAGACTTGTTTGAGAAGAATGTGGCTGGCAGGAGAAAATTCTTTATAAACCCTTCTTCCTTTGTATTGCGCCTGATAGTTCAGGCTTAATTCAGTTGGCATCAGTGTTTAGTTCCATTTGAGAATCCATATTTGAGATGTCACAAGACCTCCAGGATACCCAGTTGATGCCTTCTAGAGCAACAGGTGGGGCTAGGCAGAATACCCCAGAACATCTGAAATTAGACAGGACACCTTGGGTATGCTCAGTAGCTTAGTTGCCTTTGTTGCTTAGGCAACTGAAACAAGACCTGGAGATTTCTCTGTTTAAAAAAGTTAATTATCTTAGTTTATGGTTTAGTAAAACCTCACTTTCTGGAACTTAAAATACTTTGTTTTCCTTTTCTTTTCCCCTTCTTTTTTTTTTTTTCTTTTTTTTTTTTTTAATTTTCCTCTGGGAATCTCATTATAAGGAGAAAGTCTAGGCAGATCTGCCTTCAGGCTCTGATCAACCCTGAGTCCTTTTATGGTAAAAGCCAGAATTTTAGGCATCTATTTAGGCATCTAACATGATGATTAGAGCCTGGAGGTATTCTAATAATGATAATAGATACAAAAGGATTTAAGCATTTATAGTGGTCTCAGAGCAACTTCAAGGGCTTGATTAATTTTCTCCCACATAGACATCTACTGCCATTTGAAATGCTCTATGCTTTATCTATCATGGCTTCTAGTTTCTTTTTCACAAGAGCAGTTTGGGGAGAATAAGTGTTGTGTCATATCTACCTGATCTGTTTATCCTAAATGGCAATAGATATTTATTTCTATCAAGAGAAGCCAAAAGAGTGGGATTCTTGCAAATAAATGGAAGAGATCCAGACACTGTAGCTTGCTGGCACCCAAACTTCTGACAGGTCTGCACTTCAGTTCATGTTCTTTAGGACTGTTCAAGTACTTTATATTATGCAGTCACTAGATTAAAACACAGAAATAAACAAACTAGCATCCCAAAAGCAGAATTATCAGGAGAAAAACTTTGCTATTACCACCTCCTTATGGGATGAGTTTCTTGTACCTGTGTAATACCTGATGCATTACTGGTTACTGTAAAGAGATTACAAATAATCGTGACTGATTACTTCATATCCAACAACTTCTTCACTGTCAAACTGCCCTCATTTTGAAGGTACTATGATCATGGAATAAGCATTTTGTTGAAGTAAACTAATGACAAAGTTTAAATGGTAGCAGTGAAAACTATTAACATACTGGAAGCAGGTACATATATCCTAACAAACTATCTTCCTCATATAGCCATGAAGGAGTCATCATTGTTTTAGAAATATGAAGGTGATGGGAACCATTGCCAGACCTTTGAGTAACATTTGCTGACAGAAGACAGGCATAAAGAGCAATAAAAATTTAGTAGGGCTAGTATGTGACTGTGCTGTAACTTATCACCTGGTACCATCCTGTTGAAAAATAAATCTAAATAAGAATGTAGGAAGACAGGGAATGCACCAGAATGAAACAGGTATTTCTGACAGTGGTTAGAGCCAAATATTGCACTGTGGGTTAGAAAATGCCTATAGTTGGCAATTAAGCAATAAAATACGCATGGTGAAATTCTTGCTAAGCCTAGACCATTAGCAGCTGTCTTATGTCCCAGAGCCAAAGTCAAAGTTTATATCCCCTAGACATTTTTATCCTAGGCAGTGTAAGTATAGATATTCTCAGAGTAAGAGAATTTAGATAAATGTCAGCATTCATTCAGTTCCTACAGTCTTTTAAAAAGATGAGAGTTTTGCAGTGTGATGTACTGAAATGTAAACTGTCACACATTATATTCTATACATCCTTACCCAGTCTCACCCTAATGAATACTGTCCTTCTTATTTCAATTCCCACATCTTCTCAGAATTGACACACTAACAGTTCATCACAGAGCTTTTTACAGGTCAGCTTCCACTGTATATTTTCCAGAGACTGTTCTCTCAAAAGGAACGATCTTTCTGATTCCTTTACTGTGTAGTGTAGTAAAGGAGGCTTTGGGGTTACTACAGATCTCCTGGTCCTGTGATATTTGACTCTCAAGTTTGCAGTCATTCCTAGATATCATTATTTAGTATATTGTGTATGTCACAAAGGAACCATCTCTTCATGTGCAATGTTGTGGATCTTCCTGTCTCCTGAAATACCTACTCTTCTTAACCAACTTTGTTCTGGCAGGGTTTCCTTTTCTTTCCCATATCTATTTTTCCTTCACAGATTTAATGAAGTGGTCTTGGAGAATTCCTGTTATGATATTTATGAGATGACTAACTCTACAAGTGATGAATTGTTGAAAAAAAATTTTTTTAATTGAACAATATTTTGTGCATGTACAACAATAAATACCCTGTAATTTTAACATCATGTGGAGTTACAAGTGTTACAGTAAAATTTATAGGTTCTCAATGAGAGGACTCAGGCAAAAAAAGGTTGTGCTTAATACAGAATTAGATAGATCTATGGAAGACTTTGTGTGCCATGCTGGCTTTGAAAACACTGACATGGTCTTTGTTCACCCAGGAGGTCTCTCTTGGTTGTATAACCTTGTGTTTTTGGTAGAATTTTTCTTAACTAGATAAGCCTAGAAAAATTTTCAGTCCTTTTAAAATAATGAGATGATGTTTAAATTTTCACCTTTCCAGATCTTGATCTGAAAAAAAGAAATACATTACAAAATTAAGACTATGCACTCTTTAAGTGTCTATAATCTAAAGCTCCTGATATTTTTTTGACAACCTTAAAAAAATTCATGTATAGGGGCAAATGTGGAAAGCATAGATGACATCCAAAATGCTCTGAAGAAAATGCGTCTCTGTAGTAAATGAAAGATTTCCGCTGCCTTTGATATTCAAATATTAAATGCACAATGCACAATCCTCAGCATCAGTTCTCCCAAACTATATAAGTTTCAGAATTCACAGGCATCTCAGAAAAAATCATCCTCAGAATTGTCTCTTCCTTATAAAATACGATTGACGCCTTAAGGATGGTCTTTTGTTTGCATTTGGGGAAAATGTGTTGATTATGTTAGAAGATATATACCACAGAAATAAAATGTATTATTCTCACTAAAAATCCAATACTTTCCTTTTAAGAATGGTATAAAGGCAACATGACCTATAGGACATTACTAAGGCATTACAAAGTGTCATGGATATTTTGGGAACCATTGTCTGCTTTACAAGGTATTATATACTTCCCACTTACTTTCAAGATTTTTGCTTTAATTATATTGTAAACTCCTCAGTATTTCACTGTTAAGAGCTAGCCTTGTATAAGTAAAATATCTTTATAAAACTGAACTCTTTGGTAAGAATTTAAAGCTATAGTATCTGTCCCTATTTGGTTTGATTGTGACTAGATAATTAAACGGAGATATTAAACATAGGAAACATTATTTATTTCTTATATAAAAATTTAATTTCATGCATGAGAAGTTGCTTCTTCCCCTTTTTGTCCACTTCTCTATGTCTCACTAAAGCAGTAATTTTGTGCAGAGAGATTTTTAGATGACAGCTATTACTAAGGGCCCATGTAGATTGTTATTTTTATACATAATATATTCCTCGCAGATTATCTGTTGGTGTTAACCTGCTTGGCTTCCAACAGTTAAGCCAAAAGACTCTGTTTATTGAGGAAACAAAATAATGGAACAAATAAAATTCTCCAATGGATGGAAGACTGTTTATAGGAGAATGTCTCAGATTTGTGTCCATTTAGGCTAGAATGGCTTGAATTTTTCATTTCAGTCCAGGATCTCATACTAAAGTGATTACACTACAGTGTATAACAAAAAAAATCACTTGCAAGAAACTAGACCTACTGCCCGGGTGAGACAGTCAGTAGGCCCTGGAAAGGACAGGATGTCCTTCACCTTCTTATTGCAATACCTTAGCTGCTTGAAACTAACAGTAGTTTGAAGTCTGTAAGGACTGTAGGATTAGGACTGTACTGAGAAGTTCATTAAGTTTGTTTTGTTGGATTTAAATATGTATAAAGTTCAGCTTTGCAGAGAACAGATGGAATCAAATAGGTAGAACTATTTATGTTCCTTTTGTGCTTTTACATATATATATATTATAGATACATATTTTTTTCCTATTTTTTCTCTCAATGGGTAGTATACACTGGAATTTGCTACAGAATGACCTATAGTCACAGTGTACAACACAGCAAACAATGAACAGTAATGTTGTGTCTGGAGATAAGAAACATAAAATTTATCTCATCTAGCTTTAGCCATGTAATAATTCAGCATCACATCCAAAAAAGCCCAGATAGCCAATGAAGAGTAGAGAAACTGCTACAGGGATTATCATCTCATCTAAACTATCCTCAGGATGTGTCAATCTCTTTTCATCAACTAGAGAGGGGTCCAGGATAGTTAGCTTAGATTCAGCACACAGCTTTTGGAACTAAAGTTAAATGAAATGAATCTTTTGAGAGAACTGATTAATATTTTTGTGTGAGGGATAAACCATTGTTCTGGGAGAAAGTACAGAAAAGTAGTAATTTGCTTTGTAACTTCTGCATGTGGATCTGCCCTTGTGCACAGAAAACTGGAAAGGAGCCCAGTTCAGCAGTTTAATTTAAGTTCAAAATACTTATTTGAATCAGCTGAATTTTATTCCACAAAATCTGAATTTCTTTTACAATGAGGAAAGAAAGGACTGAAGGAGAATAAGTAGGTAGAAGAAAAGTCATTGTGGAACAGGAAGATGAGAGAGAAAGCCTCTGTAAGGTGAAAAAATATGCCCAAAGTTATTGGTACATATTCAAACCAAACAAAAATTATTGTTCCCCTTCCTCCTCTCCCCTCTGCAACCAAAAAAAAAAAAAAAAACACAAAACCAAAAAACCCACAGCTATTTTTCTGGAGTAAGACCTAGGAGAGAAGCAGAATATTTAGAAACTTTGTTAAGGAGCAGAACTCAGCTACATTACTTCTACTACCACACTTCTGAAGCTTTATGCAGAGTTTCTGCATAGTTCCCCTGGGGGAGCTGCAGAGTTCAAGCCCTCTGCACTGTGTATTAAATGGAAGGGTTAGTTTGAAGCATTTGATGTATCTGTAAGAAACAGATTTCCTCGCTGTGCTTTTACATTTGATGTGTAATGAAAGTGGTGAGAAGAGAATACAATCAATTGAAGAACTATGATATGAGGAAGGAAATTTTACATTAATTTTCCATTCAAATATGCACAAAGCAGAAAAAAGTTAGGGAAAAAGATCAAGGAGATGTGATAATAGACTATGAATGGATTAAATCGGAAAAGCTCAGTTTGCAGGAGTGAAATCTTAAGGTATAGGACACAGCAGTGGCAGAGGAATGACAGCAAGAGACATCATTCTGACATGTACATATCCACACAGCTTACGAAATATTGTGAAGCAAATCCTTTTCGTAAAATGCTTTCAAAATGCCTATCATGACAATGACAATTGAAAGACAGACAGCTCTTCAACAAAGAGGGAGAGCAGTAAAGTACAATGAGGAAGGAGAAGGAGGAATAGGAGAAAAAGGAGGAGAGGATGCAGAGAAACAAGAAACTTCGGGGAGGAATAGTGAAGTAAATGGACAAAAATGTATTACAGCTGTAAGAAAAAAGGAAGGTAAAAATTATCAGAAAAATATGATCCTTCCACTTCACAGTTATGTTTTATTTTACTCAGAAGTTTTTCTGACTATAAATTGACCTTAATTGTGATTCAAAGGTATATAATATAACCAAAGAACTTTAATTAGCATAAGCCACCTTTAGTGCCTTTGAGGTGGATTACTTTTAATGTAGCTGCTGTGGATTAGGACATACTGAATGCTGTATTGGGTGCAGGTGATCAAACGCTGGGACAAGTTGCCCAGACAGGTGAAGTCTCCATCCTTGGAGACGCTGAAAACCTGACTGGGCAGGCAAGTTGAACTAGACAATCTCCAGAGGTCCCTGCCAACCCCAACTATTCCGTGGTTCTCTGAACATCCCACCACGTCAAGGTGTGAAAGAAGCAGGGACTGCTAAAATCTGCCTTAGGGTATTCATTCTTGTTCCCAGTGAATTATTATGGAGCTTGGTATTATAATTAAGAATAGGTAGGCAGCAAATCATAGCTGTGCTTTGTTCTCTAGATATATTTTTTTAAATGAAATAAAAAATGTACTCCGTATTGCAGCTGTCACAAATTATATCACTTTTCTGCAAGATGACGGTTTCCTATTGAAAGCCTGGTAAGACATTGTTTTCAATCATATTTCTCAGTTCATAAATATAAGGAAATTGTTCGTATCACATGAATATATAGTTATTGTTTCCTTTTGAGATGATGTGTCAGATCAGACTTTTTATTGTTTGTAAGGTATTAATTTTTCTTCTCTATTTTATTAGTTTTTGATTTGGGTTTTAATTTTGAAAGGAAACCCACTGAGATATATGAATATATGAAGCAAATATTTTTAATTTATCATTTTTGGGCTAGTATTTAGTTTCATATTGATTTTATTCATCTGATGCTTAGCTTTATTCTGTTCTCCTTTGCTCTCTTTGAAAGAAAAATGTATATAAGGGCATAGCTTGTTTATTTTCCTAAACACGTGTCCTGTGTTTCTAGACTCACCACCTCCTTCTTAAGCTGCAGTCAAATACTAGTCATATGAGGATGCTCTCATCAACAGAGATTGCTTTATCTCATATGAACTTATGACTAGATTTTTGTTTAAGCAGCAGGTGATGGCACATTTTTTAAAATAGACCATTTGTTGTATTAAAAACACAAACTGAAGTATCTATTCATTATATGCAAGGTAATTTCAGTTCACGGCTACTGTTCAAATCCTGGTAGCCTTTGGTTTGGAATCAAACTTGTAACATATGCAATATGATCTGAAATATAAAGAGAGAAAAATGACAGAAGATGGACAATTTTGGTATCATTAAACAAAAATAATCCACTGGGAGAACAGTTTTCACACTTTGCCTTTTCCCATAATTATTCTATTTGTCTTTGATGTGGTTTCTGCATAGTCATGAAAGGAAAAAAAAAACCATCTCCTCCAAAGGATTGGAAAATGCAGTAAAATAGCTGTGTGAATTAGGTCAGTCCTAAATGAAAGAGCTGGGATGGAGCTGTACTGAAGGTAACAGGCCCTACTAAGATACAGAGTGTTACCTTGAGCACATTGCTAAATTAAAGAAACAGTTTCCTGGACTAGGGCTGGCATGGTTCTAGTTAGTTTAGAGAAGACAGAAGAGTTTGAATCTGTCTTCACCCATCTGTGTACACATGTTCATAAAAATGCATTTTGAATCAGGGTAGCCAGACAGAGATGCAGCATAGCTACACAGTCATTATTCAAATTCCAGTACCCTGATATATTGAAAGATGTTAGTAGCCAAACAGAGCACAGGGCTCGCACAATGGAGTTAGGAAACTGCAGTTCTGTTTTTGTAACTTTGTGAGGTCCCAAAACTTTTGTCCTCCTGGTTATTTTGATCCATTCGTATATAAAATATATGCATATG